>NC_083363.1:61495270-62872770 GCF_030254825.1 Meriones unguiculatus
TCCATTCTCTCTCCAGGTCCTCCCTTCCACCCCACCCCAATTCTCCCCATACCCGATCCCCATTCCCATTACCCTCCTCACCCCCTCACCCACCTAGTTCCCTCCCTCCATCTACTTCAGTTGTCTATTTTATTTCCTCTTCTGAGAGAGATTCAAGCATCCTCCCCTGGACCCTCCCTGGCTTCTTTGAATCTGTAGATTGTAGCATGGTACAGTTGGCCCGTCCTTTATGGCTAATATCCACTTATACGTGAGTACACACCAGGCATGTCTTTCCGGGTCTGGGTTACCTCACTAAAAATGTCTTTATTCTAAGATTGGTGGGGGACACCAAACCACCATAAAACCTTCGACCCAAAATTTGTCTTCTCTACAAGAAGTGTATTGACAAAGATGGAGCGAGACTGAAAGAATGGAAACCCAAGGACTGGCCCAACTTGAGACGTACGCCATGGGAGAGAGCCAGCACCTGTCACTGTTAATGATTCTCTGCTTGCAGACAGGAATCTGGCGTAACTGTCTTCTGGGAGGCATCACACAGTAGCTGATGGAAACAGATGCAGAGACCCACAGCCAAGCAATAGTCTGAGCTCAGGAGTCTTGTGGAAGAGTGGGAGGAAGGATTGCGAAAGCCAGAGGAGTCAAGGACACCGCAAGAAGACCTGCAGAGTCAGCTGACCTGGGCCCATGGGGGCTCACAGAGACTCACCCACCAACCAAAGAGCATGCACGGACTGGACCTAGACTCCCTACACGTATGTAGCAGATGTGCAGCCTGGTCATCGTGTGGGTCCCCTAACAACGGGAGTAGGGGCTGTCTCTGACCCTGTTGCTGCCTTTGGATCCCTTTCCCCTAGCTGGGCTGCCTTGTCTGGCCTCAGTGGGAGAGGATGCACTTAGTCCTGCTGCAACTTGAGGTGCCAGGGTAGGATGGTACCCCTTGGGGGACTTCCCTTCCCTGAGAGGAAGTAGAAGGGGGGATGGGGAGACGTGGGATGGGGAGAGCTGATGTGAGGGTGGAACTGGGAGGAGAGGAGGGAGGCGTCTGGGATCAGGCTGTAAAGTGAGTAAATAAATAAATACATGAAGAAAAGAAAGATTCATAACCTGCACTTAGTACTAACTTCTACAGTTTGAGGATGACTTGTACCCAAAGTGGAACGTGTTGGAAGCTAGGCCCCAGTGTGGCGATGGCGAAAGATGGTGGAACCTTCTCAGGTTTGCGCTTGGGGCTGGAGAGCTGGCTCACTGGTTAAGACAGCATTCTGCCCTTGCAGAGGGCCTGAGTTCAGTTCCTGGCACCCTCTTCAGGCAGCCCACCTTTCCTGTAACTTCAGCTGCAGAGGAGCCCACTGTCCCCACACTCCATATGTAAACACCCTCATACACATAATTATAAATATGTTTTAAAAGTTTTGGCCTGGGCTGTGGGATGATGCCAGTAAAGGCGCTTTGCTCCCAAGCTGAACAACCTGAGTTTGATCCCGGGACCCAGCTGTGGAAAGACAGCCTTTCCTGCAAGTTGTCCTCTGACCTCCACACCTGTGCTCACCTCAGGCATCGCCCTTGGGAGGGGTAATGTTAGTGACTTACTTCTCATTAGAGAAAAGCAAGAGCAGCCCTCCCCACGAACAGCCTAAAGTGTGGCTCCCTCAGGTTTGTATCTCCAGGATTTCCACCCTTGCTTTCCTGGGACACAAGAACCTCACACTGGCTCACACAACCTTTCACTCTTGGATCCAACCAACACTTACCAAGCCTTCTCTGAAAAGGGGGAAACTATAGCAGAGCAATCTGAAGAGGCCAAGAGAGGAACAAAGATTCTGGACATCGGGCATCTTAAGATCCTGAAGAAAAAGATTCATGTAAGAAAATGTTACTACAAAGCAAGGAAGACACAATGTGTGAAAAGAGGGTTCACAGCTGGGAAGGAGAGCGAGCATTACCTGGTGGGGGGAGCAGGTTCGTCCCCAGTGAGAGCCTCAGGGTGAGTTGAGGTAGGCACACATCTCAGGTATAAATTCAGCAAAGTCAAGAGCTGTGTGTACCTGTGCAATCACCATCCTAGTCAAGACACAAGCTGCTCCGGTCACCCAGCCCCTTCCCTCCCTCGGCCCACGCCTCGCCACCACGCCAGCCTCCTGGTGCCGGGCACTGGAGTCCGAGGGGCTGGGATTCCACATGGGTAAGTGCTTTCCCACTGAGCTTTCTAGCCCACTTTTTTATTTTTATTTTTTAATGTGGATAACATTCTTACATGGGAAACAAAAAAGAGGAGTCACGGCCTCTCCCACGGTCATCACACGCATGAAGCTTTCTGTTCAGACCCTCCACTGGCAGAACTTAGAGGCACCTCCCCCCCCCCCATATTTGTAGAGCATCCCGACGAACATGGAGAGAGTTTCTGCAAAGCTTTTGGAAATGGTGTCTTAGACCCCAGAGCAGTGGGAGTTTCCACTCCCTTCCACTTGTCCATCCTGCTTCCTGCAAGGTCATAGGTAAAGGCCTCTGTCCAAACTCAGAAGAGCTTCATTTCCCCAGATATGCTATAAGAAGGAAAGAGGCCCAGAGAGAAGCATGCTGCCTTTTCCTTTCTGCACAACAAACCAAAAGCAGAGGAAGGCTGGCCTCAATCTAGTGTCCCTAAGCCGCCATTAATCCAGAGGCAGGAAGCTGGCTTGAGCTGAGGAGTTTAAGGGCAGCCTGGGAGGGAGTAAAGGAAGGAGGTAGAAAGGGAGGAAGAAGGAGAGGGAGAGAGAGAGTCCATCTCAAATTTAAAAAATTACAAGTCAATGAGGTTAAGAAACTGAGTAAGGAGCCAGACGTGATGGCACACACCTTTCATCCCAGCACTCAGGAGGCATAGGCAGCAGGATCTCTGTGAGTTTGAGGCCAGCCTGATCTACAAATCGAGTTCCAAAACAGCCAGGCCTGTTAACAAAGAGAAACCGTATCTAGAAAAACAAACCAACAAGAGAAACTGAGAAAGGAGGAAACTGGAGAGTTGGCATAGGTGTTAGAGTACTTGCTGCTCTTGCAGGGAAGCTGTTTGGTTCCAGCTCTTACACAGCAGATCATAACCACCCCTGACTCTAGTTCCAGGGCATCTGACACCCTGTTCTGAATGCCAGGAATACCAGGCACCCACATGGTGTACACATATACATACACACACATACTTACACACATACACACACACAAACACACACATACATACACACACACACACATACACACAGGCAAGATAATCACATGCAAAAATAAACAAATCTTTTTTAAAATGTAAGAAGAAATGAACAGGAAGAAATGTGGCCAAATCACTCTGTTTTCTGTTCACCACAGCCTTCTGTGGTGTTCACCTCTCAGTCTTGCAGCTGAACCTAGCACTGCTTTCCTTACAAGCCTGAATTGCTCTGATGAGACCAGTGACTAGTCAGCTGAGATAGCTGTGAGGAGGCCAGCCCTGCCCACAGCCTCCTCCAGCCCACTCAGAAGGGCATCTCTGTATAGTCACAGCGTCAGAGACGAGAGAAACGCGGAAAGAGGACGAAAGCCCAGCACGTGGACAGGTTCCTGGAAGAAAGGACTCCCCAAGCAACTGCAGACTGGTCTGCAGGTCACATGATGTCTCAATGCACCTCGGACCAGTGGAGCATCTTAAAGACTTCTGCTGACTCAAAACAGTGTTTGAAAGAGACAGCCAAGGCTCTGGGGAGAGACTGGACATCAGGACAGGTCAGCCTGGCTGTAAGTGATAGCCGGAGGACAAGGGCCACACACCTTCGACAACCTACAGAAAACCATTTCAGGACTAAGTGTCCGCCTGGCCGCCATGATGAGAGCGCAGTGGGATTCCAGAGCTTTGCTCTTCTCTGCCCTGTGGCTGCCATCTGACTCCCAGCTAGTCAGCTGTGTACTGCTCAGGTTAACCTCCAGCTTGGGACCTCCAGCCCCAGCGTGTTGGGATCGCAGTCCTGCTCAGTCCTGTCTCTAGCTTCTCTCTTAAAGGAATGGTGGGCTCTACCATGACGAGGGCACTCTAAACAGAGACCCCTAGATCCAGGACCAGTCCCCAGCCCAGTGAGAGACACGGGTGTCCATGCTGAAGACAGTTCTATCTTGTTGCGAAGCCGAATAACAGAAAAGGACAGACTATTAAAGAAGGGGTCTCCAAGGGGAAAATGACAGTAATACATACTTACTGTTCACACACACAAAGGAGAAACTGCTGTTTGGAATGTTTGTAGGGCTGAGGGCTGATCACCAACGGCACATAAATATCTAGACACAAAGATGATGGAGTCAAGCACTGGAGCTCACACCTGTTCTCAGGAGGCTGAAACAGGAGGCGAGGGAGTGTGCAACAAGCTTGAGCTACATAGTGAGTTCCAGGACAACCTGCAGAGAGTGTCCGGAGTGACAGTGTTTCCAGAGAGCAGTAAAAGCTTACTATTGTTGGAGCAAGGGCAATGAAGTTTTAATGAGAAAGAAAAGGTAGTTACCACTCAGCAGGGCCCAGGGCCGAGCTTTGAGGATTCGGGCTCAGTTCCCAGCAGCCACACGGTGGTTCAGGACCATCTGTAACTCCAGGTCCAGGGGATTTGACACAACCTCTGCCCTCTTTGGGCGCTACACATGTGTGGTGCAGGCAGGAATCCCATATCCGTAAAAAAAAAAAACCGCTACAATTTTGTTCTAAACTATGGAGGTGCAGGGGTTAGGAGATGGTTTAGCTGGGAAAGCGCTTGCCACCAAGCAGGTCAGAGCTCCCACCCGGGTGTGTGTGTGTGTGTGTGTGTGTGTGTGTGTGTATATGTGTGGCCTCAGTGCTGAGGGAGGGGCAGGAAAGGAGACAGATGGAGCTCTGGAGCTCACCGGCCAACCAGACTGTGAACAGGTGAGCTCTGTGTTCAAGAGTGATGCCCTCTCCAAAAACAAAACAGCAGAGAATGAAAAATAACAGAGAATGGCTCTTTCACTGACCTCTGGCCTGCACATAGGCACACACACCACACACACCACACATACGTGTGCACATGCACTTCAATGCGTGTGAAAATATAACACACATACACACAGGCATGCTCACTAGCACATACACCTTACATGCACAGGCACAGGCAGGCAAAAAGTAGGGAGACAAGAAAAAAAAAATCCAAAGGAACAGCTGAGCGGGGAACTGGGCACATTTTGAAGTGAGGAGTGGGGAGGTTGGGGTAGGGCTGCTGCTTCGCTCCAGGCTCGGAAAACGGTTTTGCTCTTTTGTGTGCATATGTGAATGCAGGGATGGCAGTTCTCTAAAGAGAAGGAGCCATGTTTCTGGCTGCCTCTCCCGTGTCTAGAGACTGGAGTGCTTTAAGCACCAACCTAGGGTGGGAAACACACCCAAACCCCGCCCCCATCCTGCCAGATGCAGCTGTCCACAGGTCCCCAGGCGGTGTCTACACCCTTGAGGGGCTCAGCTGGCCTCTGGGTCTTTGAAACCATTCTAGAGGTCACAGAAGACAGACTGATTTCTCCTCCGTGGCTTCCTGGTGAACAAAACACACGCTTCTGCTCCAGCCCTCTCTTGTTTAGCTTGTGAGAGCAGCGCAAAGGCTGCCAGGCCAATGAACTAACTGTTATATTTAGCTAGAAAGATAACGTAGCCCTAATGTTTGGATTTATCAAAACAAGTCCCAGATGGCACACAAGCCACAGAGAGAGGGCCATCTGGTAAGCAGGAGCGGGACCTGCTTCTTTCCTTCTCTTCAAGGTGAAAGGTGATAAATGACACAACTTCCTATGCGGAGAATCTTTCTCCTTGCTGCTGGAAGGATGGTCTGAGCACCACATCTAGTGCTCATCCTACTGCCTGGACCACTGTGCGTCTTCAGAGAGAGCTGCCAACTGGGCTTTGAAAACACCCTGGTGCGAGCCCAAAGGTTTTGGGTATCCTATGGCCAGGGCATTTCGATGAAGCACACTATGTGCTGTCGGCAGGCCGGCGTTGAGCACCGCTGAACAGACCTCACAACTGCACAGATTCCTGGAGTACATAAACCAATGAAATCAGAAATTCCGTTTCTTTCTAAAATGATGTAAGCAGCCGTTGTTATTTTTGTTTAGCTTAGGGGTGTGTTTTGGGCGTGTTTTCTGTTTGATGGGTGTTTCTGGCATGTGCTCTCTTCCCGGGTTGTTCCCTCTGAAACAAAATATCCCATGCCTGTGTTTACTCACTAGTTTTTCACCCTCCAGCATCCTTCCCCCTTCTCTGCCCAACTCACACACACCCGGGCCCATGTAATCTTCTTCAAACATTGTTCTGTTTATAGAACTTTACAGCTCAAAGTACAGTCACTGCCTCTCCAGTGCCCAGACGACACCACACAGGTTGTGCAAAATGGCATCCCAGCTTGCTCACCTCTGTCTCTCAGCGTAAGCCCCCACTTCCCAGGCTCCAAAAACTGAAGCCCCATTCTTCCTTCCTGGGCCTTTCTCCCCAAGGAGAAAAGACTGTGCTCTGGAGAGCAATGCTCTAACTGCATTGGATCAATGAGGAGAGTTCTAAGCCACCTCTAGACCTGGCATCATTGGCGCGGACTTCACGGGGTGGGAGAGGCTGCTCCTCCCAGGCGGCATGCTGCATAACTCCCTCTCACTACAAAGCTGTCCGTGCCCTAGTCCCTGGCGCGTGTGAACGTGCCGTCTTCCACCAGAAGAATATCCGCAGTGAAGTCAAGGATCTTTAGGTGGAGAATTTATGAAGTTTATTTTCTGGTGACCCTCAAGAAATCACAAGGATTCTCACCAAAGGAAGGCAAGAGGACAGAGGGAGAAAATGAAAGGCAGACAGAAGAGGGGACAGAGGGAATGGGGTGGGAAGAGAGAGGGTGAGATTGCCAAGAAGCTACAGCGTTGGTTTTGAAGATGGGGGAGGAGGCTGTGTGCTTTCAGAACATGGATGAGCAAGCAGTGGCATCTAGTCCCAGAGCCTCCAGAGGAGCCAGCCTGGCCAATGCTTCCACTACACCTGCCTGTATGAAGATGAATTTGGCCTCCTGGCCTCCAGAAGTGTGAGATAGTTCATTAGAGCTGCTTTTACTGTTATTATTTTAATTTTTATTTATTCATTTGACATCCCAGTCATAGCCCCTCCCTCCTCTCCTCCTGGTCCCAACCTCCCTCCCTCTTTCTCCTATGCCCCCTCCCCTACTCCTCAGAGAAGGGGACCCCAGCCGCCCAGCCACCAGCCACTGAGTGTGTAGCTGGGTCTGGTGTCAGTTAAGAGATCAGCACCGCTCCTTTGCAGACTCCGCCGGTTCCCGTCCCAGGCCACACTGTGAGCCTCCTCCGTGAGGCTCTCCCTGGCTGACACAGGGACTGAGGACCGTTAAAAGCTGCACAAAACCCGTTGCTAGCCCGTCACTACTCAGGAGAGCGTGTGCAGTTAAACTCAGCTGAAGCACCATGCAGCACTCACTTCCTGTTGTGCCGGCCATGCTCTAAGTGTGAACAGCCCCGTGCCTGTAGTGGCTACCGAACTGCAAAGTGAGGACACGAAACAGTTCCGTTGCCATGAAAAGTTCTCCTGGGCAGCACAAGTTGGAAGGGAATGCACACCACTCCCTAAAATCTCCTGACCTGGATTATCAGCATGGGCTCCGAGCTTAAATGATGACCTGAGTTTGATTCTGGGACCCACACCCCGGAAGGAGAAATCCACCTCCCCAAAGATGTCCTCTGTCTGCCACATCTGCTCTATGCACACACACAATAAACAAACAAACAAACAAACAAATAAATGTGATTTTTCCTTTTTTAGGTTTTTAAATTTTTTTAATTATTTTTTATTAATTATAGTTTATTCACTTTGTATCCCCCCCCCGTAGCTCCCTCGATCCTCCCCTCCCAATCCCACCCTCCCTCTTCCCCACCTGTGCCCCTCCCCCAGTCCACTGATAGGGGAGGTCCTCCTCCCCTTCCCTCTGATCCTAGTCTATCAGGTCTCATCAGGACTGGCTGCATTGTCCTCCTCTCTGGCCTGGTAAGGCTGCTCCTGCCTCAGGGGGAGGTGATCAAAGAGCAGGCCAATCAGTTCATGTCAGAGACAGTCCCTGTCCCCATTACTGTGAACCCACTTGGACACTGAACTCCGATGGGCTACCTCTGTGCAGGGTTCCAGGCCATCTCCATGAATGGTCCTTGGTTGGAGTATCAGTGTTTTAAGCCCCCTGTGCTCAGACTTTTTGGATCTGTTGCTCCTTGTGGAGCTCCTGTCCTCTCCAGGTCTTACTGTCTCCCACTTCTTTCCTAAGATTCCCTGCACTCTGCCCAAAGTTTGGCTATGAGTCTCAGCATCTGCTTTAATACCCTGCAGGGTAGAACCTTTCAGAGGCCCTCTGTGGTAGGTTCCTGTCTTGTTCCCAGTTTTCTCCCTCTCCAATGTCCATCCTCTTTGCCTTTCTGAATGGGGATTGAGAATCTTAGCTGGAGTCCTTCTTCTTGTTTATCTTCTTTATATGTTCAGATTTTAGTATGTTTATCCTATCTTATAAGTCTAGTGTCCACTTATGAGTGTGTGTCTTTCTGCTTCTGGGATACCTCACTCGAGATGATCTTTTCCAGTTCCCACCATTTACCTGCAAATTTCATGATTTCCTTGTTTTTTTTATTGCTGAGTAATATTCCATTGTGTAGATGTACCACAATTTCTGTATCCATTCCTCCACCGAGGGGCATCTGGGCTGTTCCCAGCTTCTGGCTATTCCAAAAAAAATAAAAATTAAAAAAATCTGCTGAGCTGATTGAGCCGAATGAAGCCGAGGGTGGAATTCATCTCTCTGACAGTCGTAACTCAGGAGTTTGTGTCTTCACGTAGAGCGGAGGTCTCTGGCATCCTATCAGCCCAGGAAGAGCATTAGCGCCCGGGCGGATCCGGTTTGACCGGCTCTTGCGGTGCTGTGAGGCCGGGTGAGCGCCCCGGGCGTCTCCAGGCTGATGAAACAGGACTTGAAAGGACCAGAAGCAGCCAGGGACACAGCTCAGAACCCTGCCTCTTCCTGTGGGGCCCTCAGCCCAGGCAGGGAGAACCCCAGGAGCAGGCGGGCGTGCTTACAGAGCCGCTTGGGGCCACGGCGTGGGGAACCCTGCTTCTTCCCAGTTCAGAAGTCGATCTCTCCACTGAGACGGAAATGGGCTGCCTCTCCTGTGACGTGAGGCAGAGATGTGCTGCCCCGGCGGAGCGAACGTCCTACCGCTTCCCACACTGATGTGAAACGTCACTTGGGTGATGCAATAAATCTCCCGGGATAAAGCGTGTGTCTGTTTCTCTCCCCACGTGGCTATCACTGCTCTAACTGCTGTAGCCTGACACTTTGTTTTGCAATCCGGCAGGGCCATCTCCTCTCGTTATCCTCCTTTTTCAGTATTTCTGCCAGTTCCTGATAAGTTTCTCTCCCTGAAGCACTGAGTCAGCTTGCCAACTTTCCCTGAACATCCAGTTGAAATTCCCGCTGGAGATCACAGATGAGCTCTGGGTCGGTTTTAAAACACAGGAGCTCTTATTTGGTGTTTATTCTTACAGTTCCTGAAAGCTTCATCTTTCTTCATTTCCTTGTAACTTACATCTGTAGCATTTGTCCCCTAGATGAAAGACCTGAGAGCAAAGTTTCTTAACTTGTGGGTTGTGACCCCTGGGGGGGGGGGGGGCGGGGAAGCATCAATTGACCCTTTCACAGGGGTCACCTAAGACCGTTAGAAAACAGACATTTACATTTGTGACAGTGGCAAAATTGCAGCTATGGAGTAGCGGGAGTATAATTTTATGGTTGGAGCATTTAGGAAGTTGAGAGCTGTGAGCAGCTGTCTGAACTCATTGCCCGGATTGTTTTTTGTTTTTTCTCTTTTAGAGAGACTATTACATCACCTGCAGATCATGGAACAGTTTCCTCCCTGTTCCCTTCCTTCCTTGTCTCTTGCTTCTTGGCTTAGCTCAAGGACCCTCCAACACAATGGTGGAGAATAGTGTCAGCAGTCTGTGTCCTCCTGGCTGCTACAGGACACATGCATTGCTGTCACCAGTGAGTAAAGAGCTTACCTGATTTACTCATAAGGAGAGGCTGGAATCTGATGGAAATTGTGTTCTACATTTGAGAAGAATACACACACACACACACACACACACACACACACACATCTCTTCTTTAAGTTGCAAATGTTCCATTCCAGTGAGACTGTCAGGTTGGACTGTCCTAGACGCCTGGATAAAGCTGCCGGGAGAGTCACTTTTGAGTTCCCTGAGCGCTCTGGTGAACTGCACTTCACAGGACTCTTCACGCCTATGTTTTCAGGTGTAAGTATAGGCTCCTTCTTGGCCTGTTTATTAAAAGTTTTGTCTGTTCAGGGTTGTGTTACCCTTCTAAAATGATTTAAGCAATACTTTTTTTTTTTTTTTAGGTCTTTGGAACCTTAACATGTCTCCTGGGTCCAGGACAAGTTTCCTATAAATGAAGCAGAGAACTTTTCAAGGAGAGATTTTCGTTTTAGTGTTTTTGAGATAGTGTCTTTCTACGTAGCCCTGGCTGACCTGGAACTCACTATGAGTGAGTGTGTGCCGGGAACCCACCATGGTACACATCAGAGATTGGAGGACAACCCGGGGGAATTGCTCTCTCTTCTACCGCGAGGGCCCTGTGAACTCACACCCTCAGTCCCCACGGCACATCTTTACCTGTGGAGCTCCCTCCCTCCCTCTTAGCACACTTCAGGAGAGTTCAGCTGAAAAGGATGCACACGGATATATATGTGTGCAAATATTTATATAGTTGTGTCAATATACATTCTGCTTTTACTATTCATGTCTTCACATGAATGCAGAATTAATCTCAGTGTTTTGAGAAAGCTTTGGATAAACTATTCTGGTAAATTTGTTATTGCCAATGTTTTGTTGTGTTTTAACACATGTTAAAAACTGATACTTAATTACTACATACCATTAAGAGGATAAAGATTCATGACAACATGTCTTCTTTTACCATTGTGAAATAACTTTTTCCATTCTAATACTCTTAGCTTGGATACTATTTTATCTGGCATTAATATTGTCATATCTACTGTGTTTACACTTTTAACCTCTGCATATTTTAACTTGTGTGGATGCTTGGTTTTTAAAAACCAAATAACTACAGAAGACTTAAAGCAAACCTGCTCACATTGTCCATTTGCCCTTTATTTCCTCTCTCTTATTTCATTGTTTCTGCTGATAATTGCTTCCACATTTCTAAACAGTCAGCTTTCCATTCCTATCTCCTGACTCTCCATTTTAGATTCAGTCTATTTCCTGTGTGGGACATTTGTTAGCTGGATTTCTTACATTACGTCACGTCACACTCTTACATCATACTCCCAATGCCTCACTCTTCTCAAAAGAGAGTTGTGCCTATCAGTATTTGAAGTATGATTCATAGCTGAGCTGCTTAGTGTCCTGTAGTTAGACATCCTTTTTGCTGTAACATCTGCCCTCTTGGTAGTTAATGCAGTTCTTCCTTTGCTCAGCTTAGGCTCTGATCCCCCCCCCCCCCCCCAGGCCTCCTCTGGAACAGTCCATGTTTTCTTAGCACACAGCAATTTCTGCCCTCCTATCACTGGTTGATCTCAAGGCCTTCTGCATTCCTGACCCCCTCACCTTCAGCCTGGGCATGTCCTTCATTCTCCTGGGTTGAGTTCAGCAACTGATCCCATGTCTGTTTCTCTTGGTTTGCTCTGTTGTTTTGGTGGACACAGCCAGGGTCATCAGCACCAGCCAGGGTCGTCAGGACCAGCCAGGGTCATCAGGACCAGCAAGGTTTTTTCAGGACAGCTGCTTGTGAGTGGCTTAGCTGTGTGTGTCTCTTCCTAGTATTCATCTGAGTGAGGGTTTGGGGGAATCTGTGTATTTCTATGTTGGATCTTCTTCCCTCAGGATTCTGAATGCCTTGCTGGGTCCGTTTCTGCTCCTAAGATGTGTTGACCATCAGTTCTGCCCCATCATTTGTGGCTGTTTTTATTCCAGGAAAATCTGAGCTCTTCTGTTTGGAGTGCTCTGAGATTTCACCCCGAGTTGTCTTGTGTGAATTCATTTTCATGAATTGGTTAGTTGGCATGGGCTCGTTAGTTGGTTAGTTGGCCTTTTCACTTAGAAACTCAGGCCTTTGCTGTCTGGGAAATCCTTCAGTTGTCAACATGATCTTCTTCTTTGGTTTCCACTGTTCTTTCTGGAACTCCTAGTTTGGGGCAGGGGGCTGCTAAGCAAACAGGAAGTTCCCCTGTTATTCCTAGTTTATTTTCATCTCCTTCTTATGCTCTTTTGTCCACCTCATGAGGAATTTTCTCAAATTGTTGAATATTTTCAGTTTTCCCCCAATTTTATCCCACTCACTTTTATCTCAGATGTGCTGTGGCATTTTCTTTAATTTCCAAGGAAGCTAAAGGCAGGGTCTTCATGCTAGGCAAGCACTCTAAGCTCTTGCTCCAGTTCCAGCAATAACTGATTTAGCTTGCTCCCTATTGTTGGGATAACATCGGGACCAAAAGCAGCTTGGGGAGTGAAGCTGACATATTCTGATTGCAGGGAAGTCAGACAGAAACTCAAAGCAGAACAGAGAGGTAGGAGCCAAAGCAGAAAGCTCACAGCTTGCTGGCTTGCTCTCTCTCTCCATGGCTTGCTTAGTCTGCTTTTTTATACAACCCAGGACCTCCTGTCCAGGAGGCACCGCCCACAGTGGGCTGGGCCCTCCCACGTCAATCATTTATCAAGAAAATGCCCCACAGGCTTGCCCCCAGGCCAGCTGGTGGGACTGCCTTCTCCACTGCCTTCTCTCCGCCCACACTGCCCAGCTGTGTCTCATTGACAGCAAGAACTCAGCACAGCAACCCTGGGAGGTGATTTTGTTTCCGTCTTTTGATTGTGTCTTTCTACCCTTTTGAAAACAGCAGTTCTTTGGCTTGCTCTGGCAGCATCTTGTATTTCTGTGTCGCTCTGGTGTCTCCCAAACTTCATTTTCTCTCGTTTTTTTTTTTTTTTTGTTTTTTTTTTTTTTTTTTTTAAGCTTTATTTCTGCTTTTATGGAGAGACTTTCCTGAACTCATTGTCAATCCTTAGATGACCTTTCACAATTACAAGTCAACCTCTCCAAGCACGAAGGGCAAAACCTTTGTTCTAGCCTCCAACAGGAATGTTTCCTGCAACTGTCTGCAGGCACATCTGGCTGGGCAGTGCAATCGGGAGCTCCCAAGCATCAAGGCTTTAAAGTGTTTTTCTGTTAAGCTAGTCAGACATCCTAGAGTGAGGTCATGTTTACTGTGTCAGCTGCCAGCATCCCATCCTTGCTCCGCATCTGAGCCCTGCGTTTCCCAGGTTAGCTTTCTGTCCGTAGAGAAAGCCCAGCGGAGTCACCCAGGGGCTTCCCAACCACGCTTCCTTCCGTAGCCTCACAGCGGCCCTTCTCTCCGTGTTCAGACTGCTCCTTTCGGGTGCTTTCTGCTAATGCACTACCCACTCCCGGCTCCTCTGCCACTCAGGACACAGCAGTTTCTTCTGGGTATCGAGCCAGTTAGCAATTAGTTGTCTGTTTCCCTTCTCTAAGTTGTTTTTGTAGTTCCTTATCTTTATAATTTTACCTGTGTGTACATATATGTGTATATATGTCCATACATATGGACATGCACACATACACACAGGCATGCACACACGTACACTAGAACGCCCTGTTAGTGGGGATCAGGCAAGCAAGGGCACCTTTATTCTGCTGTGTTTAACTCAAGGCTCCCTCTTCACTTTCATTGGTATCTGCTTGTCCCCTCTTTATTAGTTTCTAGTTTCAAAGTTTAAACCTGTCGTTTTGTTTCAGGTTTCTTTTGTCATAACAATAACCGCATTAAACACTGTTTGCAAGCTTCTTACATGTTTTTAATGATTAATTTTATGTGCTGTGGTGTGAAGGTGTCAAATCCCTTGGAACTGGAGGGGGTGTCTTAGTTGGGGTTTCTATCGCTGTGAGGAAACACCAAGACAAAAGCAAGCTGGGGAGGAAAGGGTTTCTTTGGCTCACACTTCCACATCACTGTTCACCATTGAGGGAAGTCAGGACAGGAACTCAAGCAGGCAGGAACCTGGAGGCAGGAGCTGAGGCAGGGGCCATGGAGGGCGCTGCTTACTGGCTTGCTCCGCCTGCTTTTTAATAAAACCCAGGACCACCAGCCCAGGGACGGCCATACCCACAGTGAGTTGCGCCCCTTCCACATCAATTACTAATTATGAAAATGCTCTACAGGCTTGCCTATGGACCGATCTTATGGAGGCGTTTTCTCAAACAAGGTTCCCTCCTTGTTCCCAGACAATTCTAGCTTATATTGAGTTGACATAATCTAGCCAGCCCAGAGGGATGAAACATATCTTCACGTCTTCAGCTAGCAGACATGATTCAGCTCTCTCTGCTCCAGTTTTAAAACACGCTGCCCCTCATGGAGGCACACACCCATTATCCCAGCCCTCGGGAGGCAGAGGCAGGCGATGCTCCATGAGTCTGAAGCCAGCCTGGTCTACAAAGTGAGTCTAGGAGAGTCAAGGCTACACGGAGAAACCATCTTGAAAAACAAAACCAAAACAAACCAAAAGCCTGGCATCTCTAAGTCAGACTGGAGAAAGGAAGGGAAGATGGGTGTGTGTGTGGGTGAATGGCTTGCACAAGGCAGCTGCTGCCTCCAATCCTCTCTCGATGGGGCGACACCATTTGATCAACTCTGCTAAGTCCCTTTTCTGAGTTTGTTTTCAGTCTTGCTCTTTGCCTGCCCTCTTACTGTTCTAAGGCACCGCTTTCTTCAGCCAAATGTGCAGTTATCAAGGTCTTTACTTTCTTCTGTATAAAATGCAGCCTAAGAAAACAATTTGCATCAAACTGTTAGGAATTTACTGTGTTCTCTTATGGTATTATGCACAGTGATCTGCCATGTTCCTCAGTGGATACAATCCAAGACCCTCCATGGATGCCTGAAACTGTTCATGGCCACCAAACCATGCGTCCTGATTTTTTTTTCCTATATACACACACTTTTGATAAAGTATAGTGTATATATTCCAACAATATACAATTAGTAAAGGCCACATGAATGATGTGAGCTCTCTGTCTATCTCTGTAAGAGACAAAAAGATTGTTAATATTTCTAACCTGGGGTGGCCATGGCTTACCAACAGCATGAAAAGTAGAGTTTGAATAAGAGGGTAAACGTTCTGGAAGAGGAAAGATGAAGGAGAACATTCCTCGCCGTGACGGATGGCAGGAATGGTAGGGATTCACGTTTCAGAGGGAGAGAGCTTCCAGGCGCAGCCGTGGACCATGGCCTTTCTGCTCCAACAGAAGCTGCTGCCATAGGGTCTCTCAGCAGCTGGATGGCGTCTGAGTGTCACTCACTCCTCCATGGTCTTTTGCAGGCGTTGATGATCTTACAGTTTTGCACAGAAGTTGGTGGAGGCCCCTGGGCGTGCAAACATTTAGGAAGGTGGTGAGCTTGGGGTGGGGCTATGGGAAGGACTGATTTCACTTAAATTTCAGATTGTTCGGCTTTTGTAACCTTGAGAGAAGCTTTGCAACCTTGTAAGGCTGAGGTTCCAGGAGTCCCCCCCAACCCCTCAGGAGGGAGCTTTCCATATGGAGGAAATGGCTACACAACAATAAAACAAACATATCACTGTGATGATATGGAATGAAAAAAAAAAAAAACACCTGTTCTACTGTGAAAAGGCTGGACTTGGGACCAACTTACAGCTCACCAGGTTCTCCCACCTCCCTCCTTGAGGACTCTTGGTCCATTTTAACCTCACTTCTTCCCTCAGATCTTGTCATGGGTGACTCAACATCCTGCTGTCACATTTGGACAAAGCAGCAAGATGGCTGAGGGTCAGCGGTCTCTTTTGTAGCCCTTGACCCATGGTGAAGCAGCCCAGTTCTCTCGCCACATGAAATATGTAAGTACGACTACTGTCAATCTTGTTGTTGACGTTTTGAGACAGGGTCTCTCTACGTAGCCCTGGCTGTCCTAGAACTCACTCAAAGTCCTGGGACTGAGATTGAAGGGGTGTGCCCATGCCTGGCTCTGCTAGTCTGTTTTCTATTGCTATGACAGAAGACTGCAGACTGGTGAATTCATGAAGAGAGGTTTGCTCAAGGCTCTGGAGGTCAGGGATACCAAGAGCAGAGCACCAATATCAGTTTGGCCCCTTGCTGACGCAACATGGCATATAGAAGGCACCAGGAGGCAAGACAGAATGAGTGAAATCAGAAGGTGGGCCCACTAGAGCCCACCTTCAAAACAAACGTGCTCCGTGAGTGGTTTAAATCAGTCTTGGGAGCTGAGACATCACCACCTAGTCGCCTCCAACATTCCGCCTGTCTGGGGAAAGAGCTCTGCCAACGACTCTTTAGAAAAGGGACTCTATAATCTAGCACAAAGAACTGTAAAAATGAACCACCAAAACTCAAGTCTCCTGACCTATAAATGGGACAATGAACTAAGTAGTTGCCCAAAGAAGAAATTCAAACAGTCAGTAAACATTTGAGAAAGTGTGCAGCACCCTCGGCCGTGAGGGAAATACAGATCAAAACTGCTCTGAGATTCTGTCGCACCCCAGTTGGAATGGCTGCAATCAAGAGAGCCAACTCTGGCCAGGATGTGGAAGAGGAGGAATCCCTTTTCACTGTTGGTGGGAATGTAAATTTGCAAAGCTGCTATGGAAATCAGCGTGAAAGTTTCTCAAAACTCTAAAAATAAAACTACACTGTGACCTACACTTGGGTCAAATACCCAAAGGACTCTAAGTCAACAGGCCACAGAGCACAAGAGCTGGGAAATGGAAATAGCCCAGATGCCCATCACCAAAAAAAGAAAATACACACACGGTGGAATTTCATATAGCCAGGAAGAAAAATTAAACCATGACTTTGCAAGAAAAATGGAAATCATTATGTTAAGCAAAACAATCAAGAAGCAGATAGACAAATACTCCATGTTTAAAAACTGCATGGTTTTTGCTTATATGTGAAATCTACATTTAAATGTGTGTGTGTGCGTGTATGATGACTTTAAGAGAGCATAATGGAATACATAGGACATGAAAGTGGAAGGTAGGATTTCCTGGGAGCAGGATGGAACCCAGCCACAGTGGGACGAGGAGCATTTGAGGGGGAGGGGGAGAGCAAAGCACAATGATACGCATATAAGAGGGTACCACCGTGGAACGCATTCTTTCGCACACTAACCTAAAAAGCCAACAATGACTGTTTCAAACCCCACTTGTCACAGCCGATAGGTAACATGCGGTTACATCTCTCCACCATGATACATACGGAACACATTAAACATAGCAGCTTCCCTGCTGTGACTGCTGTCTCAGGCATGGCACCCTCCAGCCTTCTCCCCAAGCAGGGATACGGGGTCATCCCAGTTAGTGCGGCTGCTAAATGACGCCCAGCTAGCCAGGCCTGGGGACCCTGCACTTAATCCCAGCACTCAGTGGCAGGGGGAATCTCTTGAGTGTGAGACCAGCCTGTTCTACACAGTGAGTTCCAAGACAGCCAGAGCTACGTAGCGTGACCCTGTCTCAGACAAAAAGAAACAGCTGTCCAGGAATAGGGATGGGAGACGGCTTGAACTTATGAGCAGTCTCCTTCTTGCAGAGGACACGGGTTCAGTTCCCACCCACCTGGCAGCTCTCAAAGCTTTGTAACTCCAGTTCCATGGGATATGACACTGTCTCCTGGCCTCATTAGGCACTTCACACACATGACACACAGACATACATGCAGGCAAAACAGCCCTTCACATAAAGAAAACAAAAGCTATCCAGGGAAGAAACACACTGTCTCTGCTTCTTTGTATGTGCCTCAAACACTGTGAACGAACAGATTTCTTGGAGTTCTTCTCCCTTTGAATTTGGGAAGGAGGTTTCCTTTCCTCCATTTGCATACAGACACAGCCCAGAAAGGCAGAGGAGGAGGAAGCCTTTCGTGTGTTCTACTGTACCTGCTGAAGGGGGAGAAAGGGGGACGAGGGCAGGGCAGCCCTACAAGGAGATGGCAGAGCTGCCTGTGAACACAGAAAAAACAAACAAACAAACAAAAGACAAGAGAGCTAAACAATCCTGAATAGTACAAGAATGGCTAGAGGAATCCCCTCCCCCAATTCCAAGTTGTCCCGCAGAGCTGGAGTAAAAGCTGCGCGGTGTTGGCATAAACACAGACATGTTGATGGATGGAATGGAACTGAAACCTCAGACTTGCCACACACCTATGGAGACATGATTTTTTTTTTAACAAAGAAGCAAAACAAACAAACAAACAAACAAAATGTACACTGGAAAGAAGACAGCGTGTGGAATTATGGTATTAGTAGTAATTTATTAATTTCTAATGCCTGCCCTATCTCCCAAATAATCAACACAAAGACCTGTTAGATTTTGTCAATGAACTTTAAGCACAATAACTGGGCAGATATTCATCTAGTCTAACCCAACCTGGCCACCTCCCAGCTCATGCCCTTTTACTTCCCAGCTCAGCCTTGCCTTGGCCTCTCTGGAGCATCCTCATGGTGCCTTCTCATTTCAACTCCTTCTCTCCCCCTCACTCTCCTCTGGGACCCCCAGCTGGTACCTATCTATCTACTCTGCCCAGTCCTTGGCTAAGAAGCCCCTTTATTAATCTTGACCATTCTTACTGATTGGTTAATAAAGAAGCTTTTTTAAATTGGGTTATTTTCTCTCTTTTGCTTTGTTTTTTGAGACAGGGTTTCTCTGTGTTGACTTGGTTGTCCTGGACTCATTTTGTAGACCAGGCTGGCATTGAACTCACAAAGATCTGCCTGCCTCTGCCTCGAGTGCTGGGATCAAAGGTATGCTCTACTGCAGCCTGGGTTATTTGCTTTCTTGTTGCTCAGTTTTAAAACTGAGGTATGCAGAAGCAAGCAGAGAGCCCTCAAAAGATGAAACAAATGGCTAAGAGGCACCTAAAATAATGCTCAGCATCCTTCGTCACCAGGGAAATCAAAACTACTCTTGAGATTTCATCTTACAGCAGTGAGAATGGCCAGGATCAGGAAAACAAACGGCAGCTCACGATCATGAGGATGTGAGATTAGGAGGAGTGCTTATCCGCCACTGCTAGGAGTGCAGACTTGTACAACCACTATGGAAATCGCTGTGGTGAGTCCTCAGGAATCAGGGAGCAGGTCTCCCTCGATCCAGCTGTGCCACTCTCGGGCACATGCCCAAAGGACTCCCCATCCAGCTGCAGAGACACTGGCTCACCTGTGTCCATTGCTTCTCTCCTCATAACGGCCAGGAACTGCCAACAGCCTAGAGGTCATCAACCGATGAGCAGATTGTAAAAGGAATGTTTATTCACCTTCTTTGGTTGTCATCTCTGAGACTTACCACCTCCATCTGCTATCCTAGGCCTAGTCCTGGAAGCTTCTAGCCTCCATACTGTCTAACCCAGGCCTACAATGCTTTCAGCCTCTGAGACTTACTGCTGAATAAGCTCACCTTTCTAGTTCTTTCTGAACTCTGGCTGGCTGTTCTGGCTCAAACTCCTCTCCAAGTTGACTCATTCAATCTGGCTTCTCTGTTAGCCTCTGACTGAATTGCTCTGCTTGGCCTCAAACTAACCCTAGCAATCTGTTCTAATCTTTTGGCTCCTTCTCATTCTCTGGCTCGTTCTGTCTTCACCTGTGTCTAGCTTATTCTCTCTTCCCAACCTGTCTGTCTCTGTACAACTGTCCTGCTCAAACTGCTTCCTCTTTTTTCTTCTTTCTCTTTCTCTCTGTGCTGCTCTCTGGCTTCAGCTGCTTCTTCTGACCTGCACTGAGCTCACTGACAAATTCCACTGAGCTGCCTCTCAACTCCTTCACTCAACCGAACTGACACTACTGGCTAGAACTCAGATTGGCATGCCCCTGTCTCCTGAGTGCTGGGATTAAAGGCCTGTTCCACCACACCAGGACCTAAGCTTTGCTCTACCTGAAACTTCCCCTCTACCAGGCTGGCCTTGAATTCAGAGATCTGCTTGCCTCTGTACCCTGGGATTAAAGGCCTGTGTGTATCCCAGCCAGAGTAGCCCTGTTGCTGCATTAAAATTCCTCTACAGTAGAAAATGAAACTGAGGTAGACTTACACAATGGAATATTTAAAAGATATTAAAAGCTTCTTAAAAAAGGAAATTTACAAGTAAGTGGGTGGAGCTAGGAGAAACTCATCCTGAATATTTTTTTGATAGGGAAGTTCTGGTTGTTCTGGAACTCACTGTACAGACCAGGTCAGCCCTGAACTCATAGAGATCTGACTGCCTCTGCCTCCCAAATGCTGAGATTAAAGGCATGCACTACCCCGCCCAGCTCTCTGGCTATCTTGTTAGGTGGTAACCACACTAGCTGACGTCACCCTGAACCCGGAAGCAGGCTTGCCTGCTTGGTATTTGGTTTTGAGTCAGAAAGTGTGAATTGAAAACAAGCCCAATAGAACCTCTGGTCAACTGGTTTTATCACGATGAAGCTTATTCTCCTCTGCAAAGAGAAAGAGCTGGAGCAGATGTGCCCCAGAGCCCTGGGTCTCCGGCTTATGTGTCTGCTGCTTGCTCTCACAGAACTAGTCAGGTGAGCTACAAGCAGGGAGCTCCAGTTCACCTCCCACAACCCCAGGGTCTCATGCCCAGTAAACACACACGTGCTGAGCTCAAGAGTCTTATTTGTCTGTATCGATTCTTTTCTCTCTTCAGTGTTTGGGATCAAACCCAGGGCCTGGCACCTCACGGTCTTGGTCTTCTGTGTTCCTCTTAACCATACCGGAGTTTTACATTTGCACATGGCTGTGTTACACACCAAACTGAGTGGTCTGCGGGGTGAGCTGATGACGTCATGGCTTTATGGTTGCTGGCTTGGAATGAGGAGTTGAACGAGGAGTGAACCTGAGAGGGCTGGCAGCAGGGAGCCGGGTGCAGAAATGCCTCTCTTGAGCATGTCTGTGGGAGCCTTTCTTGACTTATAGCTCAGGTTGGAGGGTCTAGGCCACCGCAGGCGGGGCCGTTCCTGAGTAGGCAGGCCCCTGGCTGTAAGGAGGGCGAGCTTCTCTGTGGTTTCTGTTCCAGGTTCTTGCCTTTCGTTTCTGCCCTGGTGTCCCTTGATGACGGGCTGTAAGACAGTAGATGAAACAAACACTTTCCTCCTCACATGTTTTGGTCATGGTGGTTACCATAGCAACAGAAAGAAAACTAGAACGCCATAGTACCATCAGTGGATATATACAACGAGAGAAAGTTACAGACCAACAAGCCAGTTCTAACACAGAGTAGTCAGGATAACAGCCTTACTAAAGATTAAGTGTAATGGACGAAATTCTCTTCTGGAAATCACACATGTAGTAATGCCACGACAAAATGTATTTTAATGTTAGTTATACGCGTCTTGATACAGAGAATCTAAAAAATAATACATGAAAAACCCTGTGTCTTAGTGTTCTATTGCTGTGCTGAGGCACCATGACCAAGGCAACTTATGACAGCGAAAAGTACTGAGCTGGGGACTTGCTTACAGTTTCAGAGGGTGAGTTAATGGCCATCGTGGCGCGGAGCCAGGAGGCAGGCAGGCGCCATGGTGCTGGGACAGCAGCTGAGAGTTCACAACTGATCAGCAGAGTTGCAGGCAGAGCGAGCAAGTGATGGAGCGACCCTGGGCCTGGTGAGGACCTTTAACACCTCAAGAGCCCACCCCCAGTGACAGCCCACCCCCAATGACGCACCTCCTCCAAGGAGGCCCTAACTCCAATCCTTCTAAACAGCTCACCGAGACCCAAATAGCCAAATAGATGAGGGCTGTGCTCACCGGAACCAGCACACCCTGCTCATCACACTTCAAACAATGACTTCAGAAGGAGTCATTTTGGGGTCTGATAGGCCGTTCTCCCTGGGACAGAGATGAGGACCCTGGTGGCAGCCCCAAGAGCAGCTGCGTCATCCCCAGAGGCTGCGGCTACAAAGCATTTCTTCCTATCTCTGCCTTCCTCTGATATGGTGCAATAAAAGGAATTCGGCAAGTCACATGTCCGTGGCCTATCACGCAATCTGAAACGGAGAGGCAAGCCTGGGAACTCCCTCAGTGGCCTTTCTCTCCCCCTTCAGTGCCGCCAAATGCCACGTTCCCTTCCTTCCTTCCTTATTTCAACACCACAAAATGGCACCCAGAACCGTGGCGGGGCCAACAAACCGCACTGGGTTTGCACAGTCAGAGCTCTAGATAGCTGTCGGGGATGTGTAAGCAGACAGGCAGTGGCCATCAGCGCGCCTTTCCAGCCTCCAGTTCAGCGAGAGCATCCCCTCATTCTCCCTTTTGCAGGGCCTGCTGGCTCCTCCAGCCTGCAAAGCCAAAGGCCCTGGGCCAGCTGTGCGGAGGATGGCGTCCATTCCCGGCTGGAATTTAGCAAATGCGGAAAAATAAGGAGAACTTGTTCAGTAAGTCGGGGCGCCCTGTGGGTGATGCTGTGGGGGATTCCTGACGCAGAGGCGCTCCTAAGGTGGCGCTGCCCCGGAATCCCAGTGCTCTGGAGGCAAAGGCACGAGGACCCTAGCAAAGCCGGGGGCCAGCCTGGTCTACGAGGTGAGTTCGGGGCCTCCCAGGACTACAGAGTGAGATTCTGTCTCGAAAATCAGACAGCGGCCCGTGCCTGACCCAGCTTCCGTGGACGGTGTAGCCTCGCCCTGACGGGAATGAGACCGGCACTGGTGACTGTCCTGTCCGCCACCTACACTTCTTCCTGTGCGGTGGTTCCCCGTGTTCAGGGGCCACCGAGCCCACATCTGTGAGCTGGGAAGCAATGCAGAACCTGAACCCGAGCGAAGCATCCTCTGCCCCTGACCTCCGCTGCCGGGCTGGGTCCTTCCGGGGCCCACAGGCGGACACCAGGTTCCAGGAAGAGCTGGGACGCTTCGGCGCGCTCGCTCGGCAACTCCGGGGCGTTCACACCAGCTTCCAATTCCTGCCTCTCACTACTTAGCAGAACCTTTTCGGACAGAGTTTGACAAAGGATGCCAAGAATCTTATGTGTGTCCATGGACTTTGAATTGCAATTCTACTTCAAGAACTTCTCTTCAGGAAATTAAAGTAGGCCTCTCTGTAGGCTCGGGGATACATCCCCAGACCCACCGTGGGGTAAACGCTGTGCCCACTGTGTGTGACTGTGTGTGGCCTAAGTGTTTGAAGCATGAATATTCAGGACCTTTGACGACTCCTTCATGTCCCCGGTGAGACAAAACAAGCCATGCAAGATTTTTCGCCACCTAGAATGGCACCCAGCGTTACATTTGCCAGTGGCTCAGTGGATCTTTGCACTGAGTATTTTGGACTCTGAGCAGCCGTCCCAATAGAAAGGGAAAGAGTGCTCCTGTGGTGGCACGCAGACCCTGCCTGACCAGAAATGCAGTAACAAGATAGGATGGAGAAAATAAGTGACATTATAGTTAAACAAGCTATTAAAAATTAGCTTGTAACAATATCCGGTGTTAAAAGCCAGTGAGGTGAAAAGAAGCAAGCCCCCGACGGCACAATTTTGATTGCATAAAGCAGATAAATAAGCAAGTCAACATGGCAGGAGGAGATGGAGGTGTTAACGTCTTAAAAGTCACTGGTTGTTGATAAGGATTATTGGTTAATACTTTTTAATTCTATACTTTTCTATATTTTATTTAATAGAAACATTATGTCATAATTAAAGGAATTTTTTTAAAGTCCTTTTTCTTGTTAAGGAATTGGAGCTTTTACTGAGCTTAGTTAAAATGCACAAGCCACCTAAAGTCTGTAGTCAGGAGTGCAGGCCGGGCCATCATGAGGGTTGAGCATGTGAAGACTCTGGCCACCAAGCCTGAGTTTCCTGAGTTTCGTCTCAGGAACCTACGGGTGGAAGGAGAGGACCAACTCCTGCAAGCTCTGTTGGTTTTTTTTATTAAAAAAAAAAAAGAAGAAAGAAAGAAAGAAAAGAAAATCTCAACCATTCTAGTTCACCAGTAAAGACCCAGGAGCCAGATGCTGAGGTGAAAGCCTGCTAGCTCAGAGAGGCAGAGAAAGCACCAGCTGACCTTCCTCCTCAGCTCAGGTCTCAGGGGAAAAAGCCCAAAAGGCTCACCAGCTCAGCTGACAGCCTAGGAGGAAAAGGCCAAAAACCCCAAGGCCAAAGGCATGCTAGCTCAAAGCCCAAAAAGTCCCAAAAGCCAGAAAGCTAAAGTGCAAGAGCTAAAGGGCTAAAAGCCAAAGGGCTAAAGAGCTGAAGCTTCATCTTCTCTAGCTGTCTGAGGAACCCCTCAACTCAAAGTCCCCCCTACTCCGTAATCCCTGTCAGCTGGTTTCCTGTTCCACCTCTTGACCTAGGCTTAACTTTATTAAATCCCTCGTACAGAAAGCTCTTGGATTAAAGGTGTGTGCTAGGGCTGGGTGAACCATACCACAATCACCTGTTTACAATAAACAGGAAGTTCTTGGATTAAAGAGGTGTGTGTTAGGGCTCAACCACACCAAACAAGAAACAGGGTTTTACAGTTCACAACTTTGGGGTTCACAAGGGGATCACCTATCCTGCAACAGGTTGTCCTCTGACTCCACATGTGCACCCTGGCACACATGCACACACGCCTCACACACAAATGTAATACAAATTAAAGTAATAATAAACATTACTAAGCACAGGTGGCCAGCTGGGTCCGGTCTGCAGCCTGGCATCTGTTACTGTCCAACGGTCCCGTCAGAGCCAAGTGACTTCATGTTTCTAAGTTTCCAGTGTTTACTACACAGTGTAAAGATTTAGTAAAACGGTGCAGGTTAAGCTGAGGGGAGGCGCCCAACAGATGATAAACAGCTCATAAGTGGGCGTGGCCACCAGGTTTTGCTGCCGCTTGCCGCTGTCACACGTCAGCACGTCGGATTCTCAATGCATAGTGAACCTTGGGGTCTACCAGGGATTGGTTAACCTCAGCCCCTGCCACCCGATGCCAACCCAGAAACCCAAAATCCATGCACAGTTGGGTGCCCAGGATAAAAACTGCAGACCCTGCCGGGAGCCCGCACACAGCCCCTTTAAACAACCCAACACGACCTCAGCGCTTTGGACATGGGTGCTGTCGTCGTGCTCAGGGACTAGTGGTGGGTCTATTCATGCTCCTAGTATCAGCCTTTCTGCAGCTGTCCATCTGCAGCTGGCTGGGTCCACTTACATCACTGACTAATTGCTGGCCTTCTCACAGGGAGACGTGAGGAATAGGGAAGGCGGAGCAGGGCTCATCAAGAAGACCTGGAGGTCAGCCTGACCACTGCGTACCAAAGAAGAGACAGAGGTATTTTTTTGTGTCTCAGCAAGATTTCTGTGGGGGAAATGGCCCCTCTTCAAGACTTCTGACACAGGAGGCTCAGAGCGGGCGAGGGCCAGCTCCTAATTTCCTGTCTGCACACAGTCAAGTTTTGTTGTACCAGCTCAGCTCTGCGTTTAATTTCCTTAGGCCTTTGACACAAGCAAAGCAATTCCAATAAGAAAATGAAAATAAAAAGAAAAAACGGCACAATGCGGCACACGTGCCAATTTGATGACGTCACTGACGTCCTCGTTAAAGTGAATGAGTGCATGCAACAAGGAGAATATTCTTACTGGCAAAGGCACACAGCAGCAATAGTCGGGGATAATAAAGGGAGCTGTGCTTGCTTTGTCCAAGCCGCACCACAATTCCATAGCTAGATTTTTATGTCACACGATTTAGCAAAAGACATCACTCTTTCAAAATGCTAAATAATTTGTCTCAATATTAAGCATGTAGCTGTTTCCAGCTGGACAATCAGAAAAATTCAGAAAATAAATAGTCCAAAGCCAGTAAGGCACTATCTTTTTATTTATTTGTTTATTTATTACAATTTATTCACTTTGTATCCCAGCTGTAGCCCCCTCCCTCCCTCTTAACCCAGCCCTTCCTCCCTCCTCTCCTCCCATGCCCCTCCCCCAGTCCACCAATAGTCCATTGACCCACCATTCTGTTTCTATGCCAGTACCATGCAGTTTTTATTACTGTTGCTCTATAGTTCAGCTTGAGATCAGGGATGGAGATACCTCCAGAAGATCTTTTATTATACAGGTTTGTTTTAGCTATTCTGGGTTTCTTGTTATTCTGTATGAAGTTGAGATTTTTTCTTTCCAGGTCTGTAAAGAATTGTGTTGGTAATTTGATGGGAATTGCATTGAATCTGTAGATTGCTTTTGGTAACATGGCCATTTTTACTACATTAATCCTGACAAGCCATGAGCATCGGAGATGGTTCCATATTCTGGTATCTTCTTCTATTTCTTTCTGCAGAGACTTGAAGTTTTTTTTTCATACAAGTTTTTACTTGTTTGGTTAGGGTTACACCAAGCTGTTTTATGTCCTTTGTGGCTATTGTGAAGGGGGTAGTTTCCTTAATTTCTTTCTCAGCCCATTTGTCTTTTGAATACAGGAGGGCTACCAATTTTTTTTTTTTTTTTTTTTTTTTTTTTTTTTTTAGTTAGTTAGTTTTGTATCCAGCCACTTTGCTGAAGGTGTTTATCAGCTGAAGGAGTTTTCTGGTAGAATTTTTGGGTTCATTCATGTATACTATCATATCATCTGCAAATAGTGATACTTTGACTTCTTCCTTTCTGATTTGTATCCCCTTGATCTCCTTTAGTTGTCTTATTGCTCTAGCAAGGACTTCAAGTACTATGTTGAAGAGATATGGAGAGAGTGGGCAGCCTTGCCTTGTCCCTGATTTCAGTGGAATTGATTTAAGTTTCTCTCTGTTTAGTTTGCTGTTGGCTATATATTGTCTCTACTATGTTTACATAAGTGCCTTGTATAACTTTAAACATAAATTGGTGTTGGATTTTATCAAATGCTTTTTTAGCATCGAAGAAGATTATCATGTGTTTTTCTTTTTCTTTCAGTTTGTTTATATAGTGGATTACATTTATGGATTTCCATATATTGAGCCACTCCCGCATACCTGGGATAAGCCTACTAGGTCATAGTGGATGATACCTTTGATGTGTTCTTGGATTTGGTTTGTGAGGATTTTGTTGAGCATTTTTGGATCAATGTTCATAACGGAGATTGGCCTGAAATTCTCTTTCTTTGTTGGATCTTTCTGAGGTTTAGGTATCAAGGTGACTGTGGCTTCATAGAGTGTGTTTGGTAATGTTCCTTCTGTTTCTATTTTTGTGGAATAGTTTGAAGAGTATTGGTGTTAGCACTTCTTGAAGGTCTGGTAAAATTCTGCGCTGAAACCATCTGGCCTTGGGCTTTTTTTTGGATGGGAGACTTTTGATAACAGCTTCTATTTCCTTAGGGGATATAGAACTAACTATTTAATTTATTTACCTGGTCTTGATTCAGCTTTGGTAAGTAGAATCGATCAAGAAAATTATCCATTTCATTTAGATTTTCAGATTTTGTGGCATATAGGCTTTTGAATAAGACCTAATGATTGTTTGGATTTCCTCAGTGTCTGTGGTTATGTCTCCCTTTTCATTTCTGATTTTTTTTATTTGGATAGTGTCTCTCTGCCTTTTAGTTAGTTTGGCCAAGGGTTTGTCTATCTTGTTGATTTTCTCAAAGAAAACCAGCTCTTGGTTTCATTGCTTCTTCGAATTGTTCTCTTTGTTTCTAGTTTGTTGATTTCAGCCCTGAGTTTGATTATTTCCAGCCATCTACTTCTCTTGGCTGTGCCTGCTTCTTTTTTTTTTCCCTATGGTTTTTAGGTGTACCATTAAGTTACTTATATGAGATGTCTCAAACTTCTTTCTGATAGACACTTAGTGCTATGAACTTTCCTCTTAGCACTGCTTTCATTGTGTCCCATAAGTTGGGTATGTTGTACCTTCATTTTCATTGCATTCTAGGAAGTCTTTCTTTCTTTATTTCTTCCCTGACCCAGCTGTCATTGAGTAGTGAATTGTTCAGTTTCCATGTGTGTGTAGGCTATTTGCTATTTCTGTTGTTGAGGTCTAGCTTTAGTCCGTGGTGGTCAGCTAGGATACAAGGGATTATTTCAATCTTCTTTTATCTGTTTCTTGCTTTGTAACCAACTAGATGGTCTATTTTGGAGAAGGTTCCATGAAGTGCTGAGAAGAAGATAAATTCTTTTGTGTTTGGGTGAAAGGTTCTGTAGATGTCTGTCAGGTCCATTTGATTCATGACGTCTGTTAGAGTCATTGTTTCTTTGTTTAATTTCTGTTTTGTTGACCTCTCTTTTGTTGAGAGTGGGGTGTTGAAGTCTCCCACTATTACTGTGTTGGATTTATGTATAGTTTAAATTCTATTAATGTTTCTTTTACAAATGTGGGTGTCCTTGTATTTGGGGCATAGATGTTCAGAATTGTGATGTCTTCTTGGTGAAATTTTCCTTTGATGAGTATGAAGTGACCTTCCCATCTCTTTTGATTAATTTTGGTTGAAAGTCTATTTTGTTGGATATTAGAATGGCTACTTCTGCTTGCTTCTTGCGTCCATTTGCTTGGAAAACTGTCTTCCAGCCCTTACTTTCAGGTAATGTCTATCTTTGTGACTTAGGTGTGTTTCTTGTATGCAACAGATTGTTGGGTCTTGCTTACACATCCACTCTATTAGTCTGTGTCTTTTTTTTTTTTTTTCAATGCAGTTTATTCAGAAACCTTGAACAATCCTCGGACCCTGGGGAAAGCCAGCCCGCAGCTTAAATAGCCTCTGGGTAGCCAACCCAGGCGTGCCACGTGGGCAATGCAGATAGGTCCACATACATGGAAGCAAGCCAGATCCTCAGCCTTAGCCAAATGTGGAATTGTTCGTGACAGAGAGCACTCACCATCGGGAAGGTGGAAGGCGGAAACCAGCTCCATCTTTAAGGCATAGCATTCCGCAGCTCTCTACAGTTCCCCCTTTTTGTTTTAGATGCATCAGGCAAGAGTAGAGGTCTGATCTCTGATATTAGAAATAAATTGGGACTTTGTACCGATGTTCGTTTGGGTGTCATCCACCCAAAGAGCATCAGACCCGTCCGATACCTTTTTCTCAGAGGCGGGACCTGGGGCATCAACCCGCATGCAAACAAACATGCTCTTCTCTGGGTCCAAAGCGGCTGACCCTGAGTGCAGTGCTTAGCCTCGCATCCTGAGCGTAACATTTTAGCTTTTTATGGTATCCAACCATGCTTGGGGAGAATGTCCTGCTTCAATGGCTGTAAAGGCCTGAATGATCAAGGCTGCATCACACTGTTGTGAGACTCTAATCTTGCATATATACCACAGGCAAACCAAGGAGACCAACACCAGAAGGCCTGCTAACGCTCCCATGCCCGCCCATTCCTTCAGATGATTCATGGCTGCAGCAATCCATGATGATAATCCTGCGGCTAGTCCTGCGTCCACTCTGGTAGAATTTACTGTGACAATGGCCACTCTCAGCTGCTCCATCGTAGTATCGAATTCTCCAGTCCAATTACCTAAAATATAGCTCGACAATTGTTTAGACAGATTTGCAGCACAGGAAAAATTCTCATGTTATATGCTAGTGACTCAAAGTCCAGCATATTTTCATTGACAGCCAAGTTGAGCGATTTGCCATAGGGTATCAATTTGCTCCTGCACGAGGTCAATCCTCTGATTGAACACCATCAAGCTTCCTTTTAGTTGAGCATTAATTCCTTTATGTACAACTAAGGCATGAGCTACATTGGCTAAATGATTGTTCAGGGTCTGAGCAGTCTGCCCAGTATGACTCATGGCTAATGCCCCGGTGGTAGCTCCAACAGCCGCCAATGAGATGGTAGTAACAATGGTGGCTGTAGTTCCAAGATCCCTTTTCTGTCTGAAGAGAGTCATAGCGTGAGGGGCATCAACGGGCACAGGCACGCAGTGAGGCATGCGAGTAACCAGGGCATACCTAAATTCACTAGCATTCCAGCACTGGGCAAAAAAGCAAGTATCATCACCACAATTACTTGGCTCTATCTGGCTAATAATGAATAAAAATGGGGGATATAGACAAACAGGTGTGGGCTTATAGGAAATATTATGAGAAGCCTTAACCCCCTCGTTGGAACTTCCTGCATCAGTTCTAGAACTAGCAGTGGTGGTGTCCGAGGTCTGAGTAGGTTCAGGAGACCATTGCCCCCAGGGGCAAGACGTGCTCCATGCCAATTGACTAACTCCATGTTTTCCTCCACTTTTGAAAGTCATTTAAGGTTCTTAAATTATTTTTTTCCCTTTTTTTCTAAATTTTTCATCAATTACACTTTATTCATTCTGCATCCCCCCATAAGCCCCTCCCTCCTCCCCTCCCAATCCCACCCTCCCTCCTCCCTCTGCTTGCATGCCACTCCCCAAGTCCACTAATAGGGGAGGTTCTCCTCTCCTTTCTGATCTTAGTCTGTCAGTTCACATCAAAAGTGGCTGCATTGTCCTCTACTATGGCCTGGTAAGGCTGCTCCCCGCCAGAGGGAGGTGATCAAAGAGCAGGCCAATCAGATTATGTCAGAGGCAGTCCCTCTTCACATTACTATGTAACCCAATTGGACTCTGAACTGCCCTGGGCTACATCTGTGCAGGGGTTCTGGGTTATCTCCATGAATAGTCCTTGGTTGGTAGTCTGTGTCTTTTTATTGGAGAATTGAGTCCATCAATGTGGAGAGAGATTAATGACCAGTGGCTGTTAGATTCTTTGATTTTGCTGTTGGTTTTAGTAGTGTTTGTGTGCTTGGCTACTTTTAATTTTGCTGAAGTGAGGTTATTTATTTCCTGTGTTTTTCTGACAGTAGCTAGTTTTCCTGGGTTGTAATTTTCCTTCTAGTGTCTTCTGTAATGCTGGATTTGTGGGTAGGTATTGTTTAAATTTGTTTTTGTCGTTGAATATCTTGTTTTCTCTGTCTATGAGGACTGAGAGTTTTGCTGGGTATAGTATCCTGGGCTGACATCTGTGTTCTCTTAGGGTCTGCATGATATCCGTCCAGGCCCTTCTGGCTTTCATTAGTCTCTGTTGAGAAGTCAGGTGTGATTCTGATGGGTTTGTCATTATATGTTACTTGGCCTTCTCCCCTTGCAGCTTTTAGTATTTTTTTCTTTGTTCAGCATACTTAATGTTTTGATTATTATGTGGCTGGAGGATTTTTTTTTCTAGTCTAATTTATTAAGTGTTCTGTAGGCCTCTTGTATTCTTATAGGCTTCCCCTTTAAATTGGGGAAATTTTCTTCTATGATTTTGTTGAAAATATCTTCTGGGCCTTGGAGCAGGGAATCTTCTTTTTCCTCTATTCCTATCATTCTCAGGTTTTGTCTTTTCATGTTGTCTTGGATTTCTTGGGTGGTTTGTGTCAGGAATTTTTTAGATTTAACATTTTCTTTGATGGATACATCTATTTCTTCCATTGTATCTTCCACACCTGAGATTCTTTCTTCCATCTCTTGTAGTCTGTTGGTTATGTTTACCTCTGTATCTGTTTTCTTCCCTAAGTTCTTCCTCTCCATGATTTCCTCCATTTGAGTTTTCTTTAATTTTTCCAATTCTATTTTCAGATTGAACTGTTTTGTTGATTTCCTTCACCTGTCTAACTATATTTTCCTGGTTTCCTTTAATTCCTCTGTTTCAATTCCTCTGTTTGAACATTCCTCTGTTTCTTTTATTTCTTTCAGTGATTTAATTACTTTTTCTCTGAAGGCCACAAGCTGTTTGGCTGCATTTTTCTGTATTTCTTTAAGGATGGCCATAATCTATTTGACTTTATCTTCCTCTATTTTTTTTTTAACTGATGGCCATAATCAGTTTGAATTTATCTTCCTCTGATTCTTTACACATTTTATTTGTTTCCTCCATTATCCTCTTCATTAGCATAGATGTGAGGTCATATTCTTGAATTTCACTTATGATAGGGTGTCCAGGGCTACTTGCCCCTGAATAACTGGGTTCTGAAGATGCTATATTCCTTTGCCTTTTGTTGGTTGTGCTTGGCCTCTACCCATCTGGGTGTCTCAGGTGTTGGCTGTTAGTTTCTGGTGCCTGCTGGAATCCTGGAGTGGGGAGAATCCCCTTGGCAGGAAGATGGTTGTTCCTGAAGGAGGCTTCCTTAGCTTTTTTGGTATGGTTACCAAATGGCCGGTGCTTCTCAGGAATTGCCACAGCTCACCTCAGATGTATGGACCTGGGAAACAGAATCGCTGGTGTTTTAGGGCCCAGAGTTTGGTCTGCTGGTTGCTGTGCAGGTGCTGCTGTCCTGCTCGTCTGCCACAGTGTCCTCTAGGTGCTGCCATCTTGGGCACTATCTTACAACATAATCTAGTTTGCAAATATTGTAGCAGAACTGGAGATTAGTTAATGTTGAAATATATTCATTTCGGCAAATTCAGTTACTGTTTAGAGCTATTTTAACCTTAGTTAGCTTTCTTCTTTTCCCTAATAGTCTCTTCTCTGTCATCTGTTATTTTTTGTTTGCCAAATGGCTTGATTTTTTAAATTTATATATAATTCCATTCTAAGAATTCCTTTCATATTGTGCGTATTTGTTTTAAATGTCACTCTCTTTCAGAACCACAGTGCAGATGAGCAACTCGTAGCTTCTGCTTAGTTTTGTAAGTTTTGATAGGTTGAGCTAGAGAAATGGATCAGTGGTTAAGAGCACTGGCTGTTCTTTCCGAGGACCTGGGTTTAATTCCCAGCACCCACATTGCCACTCACAACCATCTTTCACTCCAGTTCCAGGAGGTCGAAGGCCTCTGCTGGCCTATGGGGTGCACAGAGATGCATCCACACATAACATCCGCACACATAAAATAAAGTGAAAAAAGTTAAATGTTTGTTAGTTTAACACAGTGTGTGACGAATAGAAACGTGGTAGAATAGATAATGAGGAGGATGGCAAGGGGGAATGTGAGGTGAATCATGGGAAAACCTGTGCAAACTATTACTTTCCTAGACCACCTATTTGGCTTTTTTTCATTCATACAAAAAAGAAGAATGGGGTACCTTTGGGTCTTCTGAGGCAAACCTGGTCTGCACAGTGAGTTCCAGGCCAAACCAGGGTATATTGAATGAATGAATGAATGAATGAATGAATGAATATGCATGCGACTGCTGAAAGAAACAACAAGATGTTAAATTGCTCTTACACTTTGTAAGTAATTGTAGTGGAAGTTTTGGTTTCTTTAAAAGCTCAGTGATGGGCCGTCTACTTCAGAAGTCACGTCAGTGGATGCTGCCCCAGGCTGTGAGGTGTAATGGCCCTTTGTGGGGATGCCCACACATCCTCTTTTCTGTTTTATTTATGGTGACCTTGGGGAATGGGGTCCTTTGCCCCAGAACTGTTGTCTCCAAGCCTCAGGGGCTCACCTCAAGCAACAGTGTCTGTCTTAGGTTGCCCCAACTCTTGGGGTCTTACTCATCATTGTCTACTCATCTTCCTGTATTTGAACATGTTGAAGAAGATGTGTGGGCAGTGGAAGCTTTAAAAATGTCTGGTAAGCCTGGAGCAGCTACTATGTGCATTTGTCCTGAAGGAATCTACATGGTGTATCTCCTGGAGAGTGTGTGGTGTGTCTGGTGAAAGCAGGTGCTTCCGTTGTCGGGGTGAACTGCCACTTGGACCCCAGCACCAGCTTACACACTGTGAAGATCATGAAGGAGGGTTTGGAGGCTGATCAGTTGAAAGCTTACCTGATGAGCCAGCCCTTGGCCTACCACACCCCTGACTGTAGCAAACAGGGATTTATTGATCTCCCAGAATTCTCCTTTGGGTTGGAAGCCCGAGTTGCGACCAGATGGGATATTAAAAAGTATGACAGGGAGGCCTACAACCTGGGGGTCAGGTACATTGGCGGCTGCTGTGGGTTTGAGCCCTACCACATCAGGGTGATTGTTGAGGAGCTGGCCCCAAAAAGGGGATTTTTGCCACCAGCTTCAGAAAACCATAGCAGCTGGGGAAGTGGTCTGGACATGCACACCAAACCCTGGATCAGAGCCAGGGCCAGAAAGGAATACTGGTAAAATCTTCTGTAGCTTCTGGCAGGCCAGACAACCCTTCAATGTCCAAGCCAGATGCCTGGGGAGTGACCAGAGGGACAGCTGAGCTGATGCACAGAAGGAAGCCACTACTGAGCAACAGCTGAGAGAGCTCTTTGAGAAAGAAAAGTTCAAATCTGCACAGTAGCCACAGGGCAACCATTTGGGGTGAGTTCTACGTCTGGGCCACAATGTGCACACAAAAGAAAAAGGTACCTAAAACTCAGTGCTTGTGTTACTACTAGTCTACACCTATGATTGGCAGTTAGGTAGACAGAATAGAATCACAAACATCACTTTACAGTTATAAAAGTATGTTTTAGATATTTACTTAGAAGCAAAGAAAAGAAAATCCATAATAAATACTAAACAGATTTTTTAAGTACGTGGCATGTAGCAGGCATTACAGAAATCACCGCAGCAAAGCAAAAGTCACTCAGATGTCAATCCCACTTCAGGTAGGAGGATGGGACATAAGCCACATAAGTGATATGGTAACTACTCAGGGACCATATTATAAATGACACAGCAACCCATTTCATCTAAGGTGCTTCTGGCAGTGATCTCACGATCTTTTGAGCATGACCTTTAGAGAGAAACATTGTCAGTAACAGCTCTGTAAAACAACATATAGCCACAAAGAAGAAACAAATGATCCATTATGGAATTTCTGGATGTATCTCCTTCCATCCCATTTCATTAATAAAAATATGTTGATTGAAAAAGAAAAAAAAAACTCAGTTATGTTACGTAAATATGTTTTTGTTTTAATCCCAAGTGTGGGATTTGGAGCTGCTTTCAGTTTGTCCACTGCAGATAATTGTCTCATGAGGGGTGTGGTCTCTGCCAGCTGATGGCAGCCTTGGGTGGCTCAGAGAGGGGCGTGGTCTTTGCCAGCTGCATTTGGTTTAATTCTGAGGACTCTGAGAGGGTATAAATACCAGAGCCCAGAGAGAGGAAGGATCCCTTCAAGGAGACGGCAGAGAAAGAAGAGGGTTCTGCTGCTAGGTATCCTGACCACTGAGACTGGTGTTTTCCCAAAGGGCCCAGCGACCCTAACCAGCCAGAGCTAAGTCTAAAGAGGTCTACTTTAGACTTTGAGGACGCTTCTAACCTTCTTTCTCTCCTACTAGGGTTGTGGGGTTGGGAGGGAGGTAGAGACTTAAGGAACCCCAAATAAAGTCGAGTTTAAAAACTAGCGCCTACAATTGATAGCATCTTTCCCACTCCTCCAAAAAGACACAGTGAGGCCCTAACAGCTACACCCCAAGATGTGACTTTACATGAAAATGGGGAACTTGTTATTTTACTACTTAGGATGGGAGTAGGCAGGCCTTGTCCCAGTGTGGGAAGTCCTCACAGAAGGACCCAGTGTAGAGACAGTCACGGGGAGGAGGCCATGTTTTTCTAGCACACGCGGAGGAGGTGGTGGTGAGGCTGCCAAGCCTTGAGCTGGAAGAGGCGAGAGAGAACTTCCCCACAGGCTGGTGCCTTGACTCAGTTTCCACCCTCCAGGGCTGCAGAATAGTAGCATTCAGTTTGTGCTGTTTGGAAGAGTAGCCTTATGGACGTTAATTAATTAATGAATTAACCTTATCTCATTACTTCAAAAGTTAATATTAGAAGATGTGCTCAGAGATGAAATCCATAGTCTGTGACCTGAAGGAGGAAAAACAAAATTATAGTTTTTTTTTAATCTAAAAACTTCTAATATTTTATGTCTCCCTTCCCACTATTTTTTCCCCATGAGCAATTTTTCGGTTTTACACACCTGTGGCCATACACTTACGTTTTGCGCAGTGATAGTTTCAATATCATCAAGTACATCTTACGATTTCGCAAATGTTTTTACAGCAAGCAATATGACCCAGAACAATGTCAGGAATCTTATTTTTGTGATTCTGTTTCATTATTGCAGACATGTCTGTTGGGTTGAGTTCTGAGGAACTTAAAGCTCCTCTGATTATCACTAACTCTCTAAACCAGGCTCTGAGAGAAACATGAGCGTCATGGTGAGTCTTGCCTGTCAGTTTGATGGGATTTAGAGTCACCCAGGAGACAGTCTTGGCCCTGTCTGTGCTATACTTCCAGAGAAGCTGAGCCAAGGGCAGAAGGCTCAGGTTTCAGAGGCTGGACTCCCCGAGGGGTCAGGAGAGAGCGGCTGGGATGCCACGTTTGTGTCTGTCAGTGTTGGTGATGCAGAGTGAGCAGCTGCTTCACTCTTCTGCCGTCATCACCAACTGTGTCACGAGCTATGAGACAAAACAAGCCCTTCCTTTCTTCGGTTGCCCTTCTCCAGCTGCTTCGTTGTGGCAGTGAGAAGTTAGGCTGTTTGGCTAGAGAGAGGCACAGTGTTCGCACTGACTCGGTGCTGTCACAGGACACCTGACTTCAGTTACCCTGTGCAGAGAGTTCTGAAGACTAGAAGTCCAAGGTCAGGCAGCACTATCTCCTGGGCTTCTGATGACATCACGCTACTGGCCATTGACAGATACTTAGAGAACAGGAATCACTGCCTTTAGGTACACCTGCTGCTGAGCCAACCAGGCCCGTCTGTGTAGCCATGGGGCTATCCTCTGGAGCCAACAGCTCAGTGGTAAAGAGCAAGGTCCCAGGAGCCCCTTGCCTTTCCGAGGCTGACTATTGACAAATTGTCTGTCTTGTGTAGCTGTGGTTCAGATAATCACAGTTGTGAGGTCGTGGTTGCAATGGCTATATCAAGCCTAGAAGACATTTCACAGTCTTTCACTCTGTCTTCTGGCTCTTACATAAATAACTCATTTTCTTTCCATAACTAACCCACTCTCTCAGGACTTTTTAATTCCCTAATGGGCTTCAGATCAGAGGGTGCAGTCCCTGTGACCTAACTCTCTCTCTCTCTCTCCCCTCTTTGTAGCTTTGGCTGGTCAGGTATGTAGACCAGGCTGGCCTTGAACTCACAGAGATACCTGCTTCTGCTTCTGCTTCCCGAGCACCTGGATTAAAGGTGCACAGCCCATGCCCAGCCCAGCCTAATAACTCTTAAAGGCCACACAATCTCTCTGACTATCACAGTGACAATGACATTTCAATCTGACTTCTGCTGGGGACAAACTATTTCCACAGCACGTTCACAGACCGGAAAAGCCACAGGTCATTTCCACACAGTGGGCTGGTGATCTGTCCACTACTCCAGTGCAGCTTCTGAACCAGAGGTCAAATTCCTGACTCCCACTCTGAAATAAGTCCTTTCTCTCCTCCCAAGTCCTGGCTCAAATTATTGCTCAGCTTTGAATTCAGAAACACACTTAAGAGATAGCTCTGCCAAGGGATTGCAGAACCCTGACTTTCTAGTATGCCTTGAAGTAGGATTTTCTACTTATTTTTTTATTTTTTAGCAATAGAAATCTCCTTCAAAATATCACTCGCCTTTTAATGTGAAGCAGAGGCAGGCAGATCTCAGTTAGTTCAAGGCCAGTCAGGGTGATACAGTGAACCGTTGCAAACAAAACAAAACAAAACAAAACAAAACAAAAACAAACCCACATTCTTAAACTTATGCCACATATGATCACAGAGGGAAAAAGAGATGCCAAGAGCAGTATGATCCTCACATTCCAGTCTCTGATGCTCTAGAAACCCCAAGCAGCATTTGGTACTATGATGCGGGAGAAATCCTGTGGAATGTCCAGTGCTGCAATGACCCAGAGACCCATGAGATGTCCAGTACTGCGGCCCTCTAGACACTCCATGGCATGTCCAGGAAGCCTTGCATCATCTTCAGGGAAACTTATGGATCCAAGGAATAGAGTTTGAAAACCAACTCAGATTCTAGATTTTATCTTTTCGGTATGCAACGGCAGCAGATGGTTTTTCACGGCTCTCTTTTGTCTTAAGAACTGATGGATATAAAAATGCTTTTAGGGCTGGGGAGATGGCTCAGAGGTTAAGAGCACTGGCTGTTCTTCCAAAGACCCTGAGTTCAATTCCCGGCAATGACATGCTGGCTCACACCATCTATAGTGAGATCCGGTATCCTCTTTTGCCCTGCTGGCTCATACACAGGCAGAATACTGTATAAATAATAACGAAATAAATCTTAAAAAGAAAAGAAATGTTTTTAAGAAGCTGGACATGGTGGCTCATGCCTGTAATTCCAGTACTCAGGGAGGCAGAGGCAGGCAGATCTCTGTGAGTTTGAGGCCAGCCTGGTCTACAAAGGGTATCCAGGACAGCCTAGGCTACACAGAGAAACCCTGTCTCGAAAAACCAAAACCAAACCAAACCAAAACAAAATGCTTTTAAGGTTCCCCCTGGCAGCTGGCTCTGGGGTGCTTAACTTGTCCCCAGTTCCTGGAAATTTCAAGATGGGTGGTGACATTTAGAAGCTGTGTCGACTCCAGACCCAGATTGTTAACCTTTAACTCCTCTTCCCCGGCTGGTTCCCCCTTCTCTGCTGTTTCTCTCTACACTACAGAGCAAAGTTGTGATTCTAAAGACTGTGCTTGTGTAACACTTCTACACACAGGCTGATTATAAACCAGAACTCCCTCCCCTCCCCTCCCCTCCCCTCCCCTGCCCTCTTCTCTTCTCCTCTCCTCACTTCTCTTCTCACACAAGCCAGGTAGCTAGCAACAGTATGTTCTAAATTGAGAAAAGATGCAGTTGGTGAGACTGTGATGTCTTCGCCTTAGAGATAGAGGCCAGTTCTTACCTGACTTGCCAGACTGACTTGGCCAATTAGCTCCAGAGATTCCCCTGTCTCTGCTCCCCATTCTCCAGGCACTGGTAGCTTGTATGTGGGTGCTGGTATTTGAACTCAGCCCATCGTGCTAAGCAGAAAACCCCTTGCCTACTGAAAGCCTCTGGTGTGTTTGGAGGGATAACCCCAACTGTGAGAGAAACGCCTCTCCAGTGCCCTCTCCAGTGGTTTCCTCAGGACCTGATGTGCCGTGTTTCCACAGACGGTTCTATTCATTCTGTGACACAGCTGCTGAGCCCAAGAGGCCCTCCCCTGGTCGGCCCCTTTCTGGAGCTGCAGAGACGGAGGACACAGACCTGTGACGGAGCGTCAATCAAGCCTGTCAGAGTCTTCAAATAGTTGCTTCACACATCAAATGTAGCGCTGAGTTTTAGCAGTATTCTGGTTGGCTGTGGTGGACCACACATCCAAGCTCAGCACTGTGGAAGCTTAGTTGTGAGCACCCACCACACACACACACACACACACGCACACGCACACACACACACGCACACGCACACACACACACACACACACACACACACTCACACGCACGCGCGCGCGCACAAGAATGCACCCCTCTTCCCTGAAAACCCACAGCAATACAAAACCAGAATTCTGCTTTTTCTTTTATTTACTGGGATGTCTTAGGGTGGTGGTGAGGTGGCTCTCAAATGCCAAATCCTGCCTCAGTTTCCCAAGTAGCCTAATTTGCAGGTGTAGGCCACCTTGCCCCACTTATTGTTTTTACGCTGACAAAACCCTTTTCTATGAGCACAGGTGCTACGCTTCACTATGGCCCTTTGAAACTCACTGAAAGGAGAGTGCCCTCCTGGCTTTCTTTTGGGAGGGGTGCGGTCACTTTAAGAGGGATTAATCCTTTTCTGAGTTTGTTCTCTTACAGGCTGCATTAGTCATGCCAGGAGGGGGTTGGTGTGGGCCGAGGCTGGCCCGCTCCCTTCTGCACACACCTGCCTGCCCTTCCCTTTCTGGAGTGTGGTGAGGCAGCTTGGTGATGTCATGCTCCTGGACTCTCCAGTCTGCAGAGCTGTGAGCCAACAGCTCTGTGCTTTAGAAACCTCTCCGTCTGTGCTGCTGTTGCGAAGTGAGCTTCCGTGGCTCTTTTCCTTCTCATTTTCAGCAGGCTGGCAACGTACAGCCCAGCTGCTCATAGCCACACCCTGCCTGTGAACACAGTCCACGCTACCTCAGGCATCCCTGTCCTTGTGTCTCCTAAAACGATCCCTGCAAACAAACGGCTGGTTCCCAAACCCCCATCTCAGGATCTGCCTTTGAGAGACCCAAGCTAAGACAGCTTCCTCATCACAGAGCTGCCGACACCCACAGCCTCGGGGGCAAAGGCAGGATGTGGGTCCCTCCTAGGGGCCACTTCTCCTGCGGCCCTTTGATCTAGCGTCTGTAGTTGACACTGCCTACCTTATCGTGTGTTGCTCTGGCTATCTCCTTTAATCCCACTGATCAGATCAGTACTTTAAAACGTTTTGGTCTTGTCTTTCAATGATCAAAGGCAGGGTTTTTTAGACAAAGTGTCACTGTGGCCACAGGCTGGCTGGCTTGGAACTTAGATCCTCTTGCCTTTCCCTCTCTATAGCTGGAGTCACGTGTGTGTTTCCCCTACCTCCTGGACACCTTCTTCCCATTTCCAGGGCTGTGGACACGATTCTGAACTTTGTACGCAGCTTGTATGTGGTCTCATAGGAAACCACGCGCGTAGCCCTTCACAGACGGCTTTTAAAGCTGGGAGCCGCTGCCCAATTTGCAGCATTCTCCATACGCCGTTCGCTTTACTGCGCATGTTGACAGAAGTTGGAGGCGTAAGTCTGAGGGCCCCGGAGCACCTCTCAATCATTTTCGCCAGTCTCCCAATTCCATGTGTGAACACTGAGGGTCCACGAGGCTACCCGTCTGCTCAGTGCTCACTGCTCTGGCCTGGTCAGCCTGTGTCTCCATCCTCTTCCTCTTGACACAGCTCAACCTCCTTTCCCTTGTCGTTTTCCATTGCCTTGGCTCATAATACTTTTATTACTTATCTCTAATCGGCCTACATCCTCAGTGGCCTTGAATGTTCCAGTTATACCCATGCTGTCCTCAACCCTATTCTGATTTTGCAAATACATTTCCCCAAATATTTTTGCAACAAAGAAAAACTAGGAAATTAAGCAAAGTGGCGTTGTCATTGCCGAAGCAGCTGTCTTGCGTCAGCAGCTGTCAGCAGGCCACCCCTGGGACTTCTGTGCTTGGGTACAGAGGAGGCTGCCACCCCTGCACCCCAGGAAGGTGAGCGCTCATGTCCCATGGCCTGGGAGCTCGGGGGCTGCTCCCACACTGCAGTTTGAAGGTGTGACTTGGAGTTCCTGTGTTGGAAAGTAAACAGCGCAGCAGTGCTAAGAGGCAGGCCGGTCAGGGCGCACAGCCGGGCCGCCCCGCTCTGGGCCATCAGGGTTTTGATTTCAGATGTCCGCAAGGCCTGCATTTTGTGTTGCTGCTTTACTCCCAGGATGCTGCAATGAAGTTGCAGCTTCAGGAAGTGGAGCCTAGCAGGGGTCCTGGGCTTGGGGGTGGTGTTGGCGGGACCCTGCCTCTTCCTCTTCCCTTGCTTCTGGCTGCCATGAGATGAATGGCTGCCCTGGCATGTGCTCCCTGCCACACCACGCCACCTTGCTGTAGGCCGAGACGAAGCAGGGCCACCCTACCATGGCCTGAAACCTGCCGGGCTGAGGGAAATAGAGCTTCCTCTTGTCACCATGACGGACAGTCTGCAGTCTGTCTCTGAGAACCCTGACGAGGCGAGGACTCTTCTGCCAGTATGGCTGACCTCTTTGCTTTTCCATGTTTTATTTCTTCACCCAAGACAGCTGTTTTACTCCCTGACCTAAAATGCCCCATTGGTACTCATTTTCCAGTTCACCACCTTCTTGCCTTAGTTTGTGTTCTCAAGCAGATACTGTTTCAATAACTTCCCTGCTGCTGTGATAGAGCACCAGAAGCAAGGCAGCTCATAGAAGGAAAGGTTTATTTGGGGCTTAAGGTTTCATCACCACCAGGGCCGCAGGACTCGGGAACAGCACTGAAACAGCAGTCCAGAGCTCACATCCTGATTCACAAGCAGGAAGCAGAGAAGTGCACTGGGCTCGGCATGGGGCTTCTGAAGCCTCAAGTCTGCCTTTCTGGACACCTTCTTCCAACAAGGCCACACCTTCTAACCCTTCCCAAACAGTTCCATCAACCAAGCACGTTGGTATAATGTTCTTGTTCATTCAAATAATGATTTCTCTCCCCCACTCTCCGGTTTCAGTCCTGACACTGCATTGTGATGCCTATTCTAAACATCACAAGTCTCAAGTTTGTGTAAACCTGCTACAATTTGTTCTGTTACTAATAAAAACAACCAGTGCTGTGCAATGGGGAGAATAGGGTGGGACATCCTGATCCAGAGGGGAGGAGAAAGAAGAGAATGGGAGGAGAGACCCGAGAGGAGAGGTCCTGAAAACACTAGGAGAGATGAACCAGACCTAAGCTATGACTAAAAAACAAGTATAATGCGGGAGATCTGAATGGGAGGAAGCTATGCAGGCTTGGAGGTTTAGGATGGGGTAATTATTGCCCAGTGCGGTGCTCTAGGTTAGTAAAACAAATCCTAGTCTCTGTGTGGTGATTTGGTGTACAGCTGGTTTAGCAATAACGAAAAGATAAATCAATATTAAATATTAATAATCAACAGCACAATGAGTGAGTCTGGGGGTCATCCTCATTTAAACCACCACAGATACATGAGGACAAGGGCTTGTCCCTCCTTTCATATGCCGGTGCTCTATTTCCACATGCCACAGGTCTGTAAGGAGAGGCAGGGTCCTTGGGAAAGCGAGGAAGGTGGGCTAAGTCAGGAGCGGAAGAGCTGCCTCGGTGGTTAACGGTGCTGGTTGCTCTTGCTGAGCATCTGGGCTTGGTCCCCCCAAACCCACATTAGCTGTGGATTACAGGCACAAAGAGGCCTGTGATTCTCATTCCAGGGGCTCTGCTGGCCTCTCTGGCTCCTTCCTGTGGTGCACAGACAGACACACAGGCAAACACACACACACACACAAACATAAACAAGCCAAAAATAAGAAGGGTGAGTCCCAGCAGGCTAGGGCAGCACAGAGCTCATTCTCTTTTTTTCAGTCAGGAACTGGGTGGACGCCTTCTAGACAGGAGGAGCCTTGGTAAAAAGCGAGCAGTCTAAAACCTTCCTCTTGGACACAGAGCCTCTAGAACTGCAAGAAAGTAGGAGTCTGTCCATACTGAGGGACCAGCTCCCAGATCCTGCCTGGATGTCTGAAAATGGAGACAATATACACATACAGGCACACACACACACACACACACACACACACACACGTGTGCGTGCACACGTGGCATTTTCATATACACACTTGTGCTCAAATTTAATTTTTAATGTGGACACAATGATTTATTAAAAACAACAATAATAAAGTAAAACAATTATAACAATATACTGTATACTGTCATGGGCTGTTTAAGCTTGTGAAATGTATCCACATTTCTCCATTTTCAGACTAGAGTTGGCCTCAGGTAAAGGAGGCCTCGGAAGGGAAAACACAACAGAAGCCTCCCTTACTAACGCTACCTACTGCAAGGTATTTTGCTGTGGTTTGGGAAGCGATAAACGTGCATTTCCTCGAGGCCTCTACCCACAGTGCTCCTTTCATGTGTGGCAGATGTGAAACTGCTCTGTTTACAAGGCTTTGTGTCCTAAGGCAAACACTTGGTCACTTTACCCAGCAAACCCCATCTTTCCCTCTGCTCCAAGCAGCATGCCAGCAAGCGTGAACACGGTTCTGAGCCACAAGGAAAGCCGCTAGTTACCTCCTGCCTCTACGCTGCGTTCTGAGATCCCTTCAGCTGTCAAGCTGTGGAGACTCTACCATCCCAGACCTCTTAGGTCTATTCACCAGGCCTCACTCCTCGGGCCTGAGCTCTGGCTTCTTTTCTTTCTTATCTCTTGCTTTTATCTGGTAGACTGAAGCGGAAACAGGCCGAGAGGTTATGCAACGGGAGCAAGGTTGCACAATTGATAAATAATAGAGCGAGGGTTCAAGCCCAGTTCAGCTTTGCCCTCAGACTCCACCTGCTCAGTGCTTTACCTGTCTGGCCAGGATGGCAGTGCCCTGTAATGGGCATTTATGCAACTTTCCTACGACCACTACTCAGCCGTGAGTTCTCCGAGGACACACTGTGAAGCTTTCCGATACCCTGGGCGCTGGCTAGCTCTTTTCAGTAAGAGATAGCGCCTGGAAAGCGGAAAACAATGGCCTCAGAGGTGATGCTCCTCAATCCCTCTTAGGATGGGCGTGGGGACTCAGAGAGAGCCTACAGTAGGATGTGGTGGCTCTGAGGGATGCACAGAACTAGAAGGAAGCGGTATGAGGCAGGCCTCGATGTCCGGGGTCTGGAGAGAGCGGGGGGAGGGGGGAAACGCACTGCACAGCCAGCACAGCTGCACACTGGGTAAGGTGCTTCTTCAGATTTCACTTTCTGACGCGTAAAGTAGGAAAGTGAGAGCGCCCCTCAAGGTTACTGCGAAGGACAATGAGGTAAGATATGTAAAAGGCTGGGTGTACATCACTGCATTATTCACATGATCTGAGATTTCGGAGAGAGCTTCTCTGAGTTAGCCTTCTCACAGAGACAACTTAAAACGCTGCTGTTGATCAAGAGTAAACCACTTTAAAGCGCTGGAGTAGAACCCAACGCCGTTTAATCCTCCCAGGCAGGAGAATCCGGAGTTTAAGGCCATATGACGGCTAACCTAGTGAGTTCGAGGACAGGCTAGGGTGCGTGAGACCTTGTCTTCAGAACTAATAAGACACAGCCAAAAATAAAGGCTCCAACAGCTCCATAAACATTTTCGTTGCCGTGCGTTTCTTAATAAATGGGTACCAGGAGTTTCAATGTAACTTTACAAGAGTCTGACAGAGGCCTAATGATGCAAACATCCTCTGGACACCTCAACCTGAGCCTTGGGTATGGGCCCACCTGGAGAGCATCCTCGCTCCTTTCCAGGTAGGGTCTTAAGGGCTTGGGCACAACACTTTCGGAATTTGGGGTTTTCTCCGAGGCTGTAAGAAGGCCATCAGAGCAACGTGAGTGTGTGGGGAGCTGCAGGACTGTTAGTGACAACAGAGGCCCAGGGCCGTGAAGCCCAGCTGGGAAACACTGCATTTTGATCTTGGGGGCGCCCAAGCTTAGCTCTGCTAACCCGTCAGGCCCATCCCAGGCCTCCTACGTGTGGGCGTCAGGCCCCGAACCAGCGATTTTACAAGACTACCTGGCCATTCTGGGGCCCTGTCGGGGGCGCCGGCCTTAGGTGACAGGCAGCCACTAAACGCGTTACCGGCTGGTCCCGGAGGGTGACAGAGATGACTCGACGAGGCACTAGTTAAACCGCCTCGCTGACTTGCTTGCAACCTGTTCGGTGACCCGTGGTGATCCGCGGGTACCGGGCAGCGCCCCGGCTTTCGACCCCGCGGCGCACGGCGAGCAATCACAGGCGCTGTTCGGGATTCGGCCGCGCGGCCCAGGAGGATGCTCCGCGGATCCTCCAGCCGTAGCCAGGCCACCAACTGAGCCTGCAAGAGAGAAAGGGAAGGGAAACCCTGCAGGCAGAGGCGAGGCGAGGGTCTCCGGGACCCGCGGGCGGCCGAGCGGAGGGCCGGGTGGGGACGCGCGCAGCTCGCCGGCCCGCCCGGGCACACCCTGTCCACGGCAGCGCGGCGCTCGGCGTTCCCCGTCGGCGGAGGCAGGGGCGTTCCCGGCTCCCCGCGCCTCCTCCGGGAAGGCCCCGGGGGCCCCCGGCCCCACCCCGGGCCGGGCCGCCATCCCGCCGAGCGCCCCGCCATTGTTCGGGCCCCACCCCTGCTGAATATTCAGGCGGCGGGCGCGGGCCGCGGCGGGCGGCGGAGGGGGCGGGGAGGGGGCGGGGGCGCCGCTCGCCCCTCCTCGGCGGCGCCGGTCGCGGCCCCGCGGCCCCGCCCCCGCCCCCGCCCCCCGCGGCAGCTTTGTCTCGCGGCCTCGCGCTCGCCCGCCGCACTCTCCGGCCGCAGCTCCGGGGCCGCTGGTGCAGGCGCGCGCGCGCGGGGCGCCGGGGCCGGACGCCCGGGGCGTGGGTGGGGGCGCACCGCCGGCCGGCGCGCCATGGTGTGAGCCCCGCGGCCCGCCCGCCCGCGCTCGCCCGCGCTCCGAGGACGCGCCGGCGGCCTGCCCGTGCGGCCCGAGCCCCGGCGCCGCGGAGCTCCCCGGCCGCGGCCGCCGCTCTCGGGGCACGATGGCGAACGACTCCCCCGCCAAGAGCCTGGTGGACATCGACCTCTCGTCCCTGCGGGTGAGCGCGGCCGCGCCCCGGGCTCCGCGGGGAGCGGGGGGGACACGGACACCCGGGGCGCGGCGGCGCCTTTGTCTGCCGGGCGGGCGGGCGGGCGTGGGGCGCGGGCCGGCGGGGACCGGGTGGAGGGCGAGCCTTTGTCACCGCCCCGCGTGCCCGCGCCCCGCCTGGCGGCTCCGTCTGGGGTCCCCCTTTCTCCAGCGCTCACCTCCCCCGCCCTCCTGTCTCCCCAGGACCCTGCTGGGATTTTCGAGCTGGTGGAAGTGGTTGGAAATGGCACCTACGGACAAGTCTATAAGGTCGGTGTGGGGCGCCTTTGTTCCCCGTGGCGTGGACAAACTTCTTGGGGACCGAGGGGAAGGGTGACGGTGCGCTGCTCGCGGGAGGCCAGGCCGCCCGGCCAAAGTTGGGAAAGGGCTTGCGCCTGCCTTTTGTTTTCTGGTTTTTGTTTTTCTTTCTTCTTCGCCTGTGCTCAGACTGGCCTTAAAGGACCTCATTTCCTGGCTTTGAGATAAAGGAAATAAGCTACGCTGTTAGGCATGCACTCGGCTTCAGCAAAATAGAAGAGGAATTTTGGGTCCGAACGCGGGCAGAGGGTCTCCCCTTTTCTCCCCCGCCGCCCCCTCCCCGTTCCTCCCAGTCCGGCCTCCGTGCGTTTGCATCCCTGTGTGAATTAAAAGTCAGTGTAGGAGACAGGCCTTGCCTGTGATTACACTCGACCGCTGCCTCGATCTGCTTGGAAATTGTCATCGCCCTCAGGAGCGCGTGCCAGTGCACTGAGCGTGAGGAGTGTGGAGTTACCTGGCACTGCTTTTAACGCCCTGGCCAGCCTACCCTCTTCTGGTGGGCAGCGTTTTCGGGGGAAGCCGAGAGGAGTATGTGTGTGTGTGTGTGTGTGTGTGTGTTTGGGCCTCGGGAGCAGCAGGAATTACAGTGTGGGGATTAGAAAATGTGAATTCCAGGAATAACCTGTGTGACAGCTGTGTAACTGAGACGGGAGTGAGGGGCGGAGAGGAGGCCTACCCCCACCACCCTGGGTCTTTCCTTGATCGAATCCTCCTGTCCCAGCTGCAGATGAGGCTGAGGAATCTGGACACTGCTGAGCAGCTGCCGCCCAGGGTGACTAACTGTGGTGTTCATTCTGTTGAGTGCATATTCTGGAAGGGGCAGGCTCCCAAGTGGAAAAACAAAACAGAACAACAACAACAACAAAAAAACCCCTCTGCATTCTTAAATTCTCTTCCTTGATTTCGTTCTTGTCATCAGACGTTTTCTGGAACCGTCTTTGCTAGGGGAGTTTTCTATTTGTTAGGACTGGGTCAGGGTTGAGCTACGAGAAAAATTATCCTCTGAAGGAGGGCTTTGTGGCTTACCATGAAGAATTGTCATTGTTTCCCTAAAAATGGGGGTGGTGGAAGCCGGCTGTAGACGTTTTCTGAGGCCAAGTTAAGTGTGGGTTCCATTGTCCGCCTTCTGCTCCATGAATAGGGGTTATGTGCCCCCATTGCTTCCCTGGGCCTCTGCCTGTTGCCCCTTCCCCCACCGCGGCCTGGATGGTGGTATTGACAGGCCTGTGGCTGAACTTGAGGCAGCGTTATTGGGTGATCTCAAGTGAATTAGCATGTTTTGTTGGTTAGCTGTTGGGGCCGGGGCCAGCTTTTTGAATTTGAAAGGGAGCCCTGTTAACAGCCTGCTGGGCTCAACTGCATTTGGAAGGCCTTGGAAAATTTTGGAAAAAAAGATTGTGTTGCAACTCACGGAGTGGCTGGTAACTGGCTTAAAGACATTCTTCCCTGCGCCCCTGTTTGTTTAAGCACTGTTTTCTTTTTTTTCCCCTAACCTAGTTTCTCTGGCCAAACCTAAGTGGTGAGTAGACTTTTCCAAGTGAGTTAGCCAGAGCTGTTTCTGACCTGGTTCCACAGTAGTGGGATTGTTTGTGTGTCCCGGTCAGCGTGAAAGCTGGGTAGTGAGGCCAGCTGGGATTTACCCGGTTCTGAGCGGTGGGCCTTCTGCGCTGTCACTTTGGGCGTGTGCTTTGTTGTTTCCCCTATTCTTTTGCCCCGCCCTACTCCCTCCAGGCTTGTGAGGTAGATGTGCAAATCACTGCTTTTGGGGAGTGTTTAGGATGCACTAACTATACCCCTGAGGTTGAAAAGGGCCCTGTGCAAATCTGTTAGGGTTTCCGCGTAAAAGTTGCCTGTGACCGATTACAAAGCAGAGCTTACGGCTTTACTCACAGGCAGTCTCCTGTCTCCCCATCTGTAAGGAGGTTTACAATCATGCACGCAGAGGTTTTAGAGCTCCGTTAAGAGCCCACCTTCATTTTTCTGTCATCTATGTTCTTCCTGTGGTATAATTTAATCGGTAAGCAGTCCGGGTTTCATTTTAACGATCTTTTGAGCATTATCACAGTGTGGCCCCACACTCAGACACGTGTCAGGTTTTTCCTGCGCCCCGCCTGCTTCCATACATGTCTCAAGCGGAAGATTATGACTAGGCACCAGGACTCGACTCTCCTGGAACTGGCATCTGTTTCCCTTTTCTTTTGGACGTTTGCTTTCAGGACCTGATACTGCCGTGCAGGAAGGTTTAGTTAGCAGTTTTATTGGTTGGCATGGGGTGGTTTTGGGATTAGGTTGTTAATAGTGGAATTTGTTAACAATTCATGAAGACAAATTTTAAGAACATTTTCAGGTAAAGTGTGAACTGGCCGTCCTAGGGTCCTAATTTATTTCCGTGTTGTATTTTCTGTTTCTCATGTGAATGTATGTGGGTGTGTGTGTGGTGTGTGCCCATGTATGGGTATGTATGCAGGTGTGCATGCGTGTTGGTGCGCGTGAATATGGAGGCCCAAGTGTGACGGTGCTGGGTGGCGTCCTTGAGTGCTTTCTGCCTGTGCATTGTGGTGGGATCGGCTCGTCGCCTGTCCTGGGTCCCCTTTTCCTCCTCCCCCGTGCTGTGTTTACAGAGGGTCACCGCGTCCCCCTGGCTGACAGGAATCAGAAGGTGGCTGATTTAGGTGGGGGGAGCAGAAATGAAAGGGAGGTTTCTGGGAAGATAACTTTCTGAGGCTGCATTCTGGCTTTTGTAATCTTTCTGACAGGACTAGGCTGCTGTGGCTGAACCGCATCTCCTGAGGTGCTGGCGAGTGGCCCAGCAGCTAAGAGTGTTTGCTGTGTTAACCAGCATCAGGACGTGGGTTCAAATCCCCAGCACCCGCAAAAGAAGCCGGATTAGCTGTATCTGTTCTGTGAGGCTGGAGGCAGGAGGACCACTGGAACTTGGCCTATAGCCTAGCTCCAGGTTGATTGGATCTGGAGGGATAGGGCAGGGGTGACGGAGCGGCGTCTCCTGTGGCCTCTGGGTGGTGAGGCCAGGCGTGGGCACCCAGATACACAATGCTCACCCTTGAATCTCACATTACCCTTCACCCCCACAAAAGGTGGAGTATAGAAAAGTGAACTGAAAGACAATGTATATTCTTCAGAGAAATTTATTTCTAGCCTTAGGTGCCTGAAGGATACTATAAAGCTTAGAACACTAAGTTTTGGGGTGTTTCCCATGTTGATTGACAAGTGTTGCCTCCTGTGAGCTGGGCCTCAGTCCTATCCCTGGAAACAGACTGTGGAGTTCTGTCTACGAGGCTGTGTTCAGAACACTGTGTGTGAGAGGTGTCTGCGGCAGCGGTCAGCTCCCTGCTTCCTGGTTGCCCAGGATGAGTAAGTGGTGAATTGAAATTGTTTTCATCACTGCGGACAGCAATGCTAGGGAGGACTAAGAGCGGCAAAAACCTACTTCCAGGTTACTTTGGGTTTTATTTTTTCCTTTGAATGTTTGAGGATTTATGGGCGGAGTTTCTGAAATCTGGGTGGACTCAGGAGGTAGTTATGGAGAATGGAACAGATCTGCGCTATTTTGCTGTCTTTGGAGAAGTGTCGTGTAAACTGGGGGTAAGCAGGGGCCAGTGTAGGCCCAGAGACCTTCATGTAAGAGCAGCTAACACTGAGCGCTGTGCCTTTGCTGCCACTGCCCCTTCAGTTCTGTGAGAAAGGCAGAGAAGGATGAGGGTATGGAGGGATGAAGGACCAAGAGTGACCATTAGAACGGCAAGACTAGGGGAACGGCAGTACCAGGAAGGCATTTTTGCGGCTGGAGTTGCGCTGAGTAAGCTGAGGAGCGTTGGAAGGTTTTGTTGGGCTTGGGATCCCTGGGAGTGGGAACTTGAGGTGATATTGTGGGAAGAACAGGTGGGATGTTTGGCCTAGGACAGAGGCCCCTTGGGGGTCAAAGCACCCTTTCACAGGGGTCACCTGAGACCATTGGAAGGCACAGATATTTACACTATGATTCATAACAGTAGCAAAATTACAGGTTATGAAGTAGCAACAAAAGTAATTTTATGGTTGGGGTCACCCATAAAAAGTTGCAGCATTGGGAAGGCTGAGAACCACTGGCCTAGGACATTAGTTCGGAGAAGGGTGGTGAAGGTCTGGGCAGGGTAATGGTGGTGATGGTAAAGAGGAAGGAGGCAAGGTTGCGGCAGATACTTGGAATTTCTTTCTCTACTTTTAACCTGGGAGATACTTGACGTGGGGGCGCACGCACAGGTGTAGGATTTGCTCTCCCTTTGGAGTTGGAGCTCCTTCCTCTGGATGCGGTGGAACTTGGGTGGGCTGGGTAGGAGTGCTACGGGCCGGTCTGATGGCTGCTCTGGGATGAAGGGCCAGAGGAGGTGTCTGGCTAGCAGAGGTGGGAGGAGCCTTCCTGTGGGCAGTGAGGATTCTGAGCTGGATGTTCCGTGAGGAGCAGTGTGTCAGCTGACCTGGAGCCCTGGCATGTTGAGGCTTGTTCTGAGGCTTGGGCTCCCTTCATGCTGGAAGGATCCTGCATGTGGGTGAGACGGAGGAAGCCAGCCTGTTGAACAAGTATTGCTGCGCAGCTCTTAAAGACCCGCAGCCCCAAGTTTCTACAGGCTGTTTCCCAAAAGCAGGAATGTCAGAGCTGCGCTTGGGGCCTTGATGCTTTCTCAAACACTCCTAAGTCTGTGCTCATTTGAACAGTCCTTGTCTTGTGCTTTTTTCCTTAGCCAGAATTGGAGATGTGTGCATGTCTTTGTATTAGCCCAATCCGAAGACATTATCTGTGTCTTTTTGATCGCAGTGTATGTGTTCACAGATTGAGCCTGGAAGAACAACAGAACAGAAGTCTCCTCCTTTTGGAGTATTGTGTCAATGGAAAGGCATGCTATGCTAAAGAATGGTTATCCAGGAAAGACAGGCTATGCTAAAGAATGCTTCTCCAGGGAGCCTCGTCCCTGGAGAGCCACGACCATTGCGGTCGAGTGCCTCCGAGGGAGTGCCTTGACATGTGGGCTTGCATGTGGTAGTGTGTTTGTTTCTTTGCCCACTGGCCTGAGTGGCTGTGTCAGCCAATCACTGCCCACGCTCGGAGCCGCAGACCCTTCTCATTTCTCTCTGTTGTATTAAGTTCACGATGCCCTGTATTACCATTGTTTTCCTTTTCCCAACATTTATTCCAGGCATTAAAAAAACAGCAACAAAAAAACAGCAGGTAGCAGTAGGATATGTACATAATTTCAGAAATGTCCCTGTTTAGGTAGAGGAAGTCAAGGTGCTGAGACACAGTTGTGAGAGGTGACTGTATCATGTGGCCAGCAGTCAGGTCCAGCCGGCACGTCTGTTCTCTGGCTTTGATGAAGGGATTTTACGCACGGTAGAGAAAGTGCACAGTGACTTCTCAGGTCCTGGCTTGAGAGTGTGATGGTTTTAAGGATTTGAATTAGTGTTTACAGGGTCTCTCTCACAGGGTAGGTATCTACCTAGTGTTATGCAGAGTATTTTCAGATAGTTGCTTTGAGAATTGAAGTAGCTTTTTCAGTGTTTGGTTTCTTACTGGAGTGGTCAGTTCTTCCCAGGACTTCTTTACCGTCAGGGTGAGGGTTCCTGAGAACCCTCTGACTGGAAGACTGGCTTGCTAACTAGTTTGCTTTGCCAGTAGGAGAGCACAGGATTGAATCAACGTTGGGAAAGAGGGCGAGGAGGGGACTGAAGAGGGGCACGGAACTAACTATGCTTACCACCAGTGGCCAGAAATGTCTTTGGGGTTTCTAGTTTTACACTCCTGCTTGTCTTCTGTTGTGAGACTGTCAGAGCTGCAGATGCCGGTGCCTCAAGGACTTTCATGTAAGAGGCTGAGATGTTGGCGTGTTTTCTAGACGGCTCTGAGATGCTTAGAACTAAATTGGGGAGCAAAAGGAAAAATGCGCAGTGTTTTTTTTTTGTTTTGTTTTGTTTTGTTTTGTTTTGTTTTTGTACCCACTGTACTATTTCCTGCATAGGGCTTCTTGTGTGTTAGTACACTGTTCGGGCCAGGGTTTGGTGGTGGATACTGCTTCAGTGAGCACAGGAAAGACAGGGTGGTGGTGGAGGAAGAGGAGGGGGAGGTAGAGATAAAAGCAGGCTTCTGTGCATTGCTCCCGGGTCCTTCCCGATGCACCTGCATTCAGACACATGGAAACAGCTGCTCGCTGCTCTGAGAGCTCCTCACTGTGTAGCCTGTGGCCAGTTTGGAACTCACTGGGTAGACCAGTTGACTTTCCACCGTTGGGAAGCCAAGCCAAGGAACCTGTGCTCCCAGCTTTGTGCTCGCTGCCAACTATCTCTGATCTCTGGCATTGTGTCTCAAAAACGGCTACATATTGGCAAGTTACCCTATCACGTCTAAATAATTAAAAGAACTGCGCCTGTGGATTATAACTTAAAAATTGCCCTCTTGTTTGATGGTAAGGCCCTTAAGATGTTGGAGGTTACAGGTGTGTGTGGCTGGGAGCTGAACCAACTCTTAGATGCGTGTTTCAGAGCATGGCAGGAGTCTGCCTTCAGAGGCGTCACCTTTCAGTGCTGCTCGTTTGGTGGTTACTGCCGTGTCCCTGTCCTGTGGCAGGGAGATAGCCCACCCACCTTTCCCCGTTCACTGGTTTTACCTATCGGCATTGGCCGTAGCTGCTGCTGCTGAGCTGTGTAGTTCAAGAGCAGCCGAGCACTTAGCTTCTCTATCAGCTCCGCCCGTAAGTGATTCTGGCAAATTTGGGGGCTGAAATGGTAGTTACTTATATCTTCATGACTGCGTAAATATTATCTGTCTGTGAGCCAACTGGAATATGATATTTTCTTTTTTAAACAACACCCTTTTGACATTGTTTTGCCTTTTTTTATGCTAAGTTCTCAGTGTCTCATCATTACTTTTCTGCTCACAGACCCTATAAGCCAAGCACCTGGTAAAGTTCAACCTCTCACAGCCATTTTTCCTAATGATGAATACATATAAGTAATTGTTTCAGATAATGTATAGCTTTCAACTTTCCCATCCGGGAGCTGTCGCAGAGCTGGGCAGAGCAGGCTGGCCCGAGACTTGGTATCCCACCGCGCCATGCAGCATTCTGTTTCTTATGGCTGCCTTCTCTGCCTTAATATTTCATTATGCTCATAATATCCGATAAGCATTCTTTTGGGACACAGAGAAAGTGTGCATGCTGACAGAGAGAGAGGGAGAAAGAGAAAGAGAGAGAGAGAGAGGGAGGGGAGGGTCAGGGAAGGGAGGAAGGGAGGGAGAAAGAGAGAGGGCAAGAGAGCAAGAGAGCTAGAACTCAGTAAAAAAGGAACCAAAATGTGTGGATTACTTCCTGAAGAGCCCCTGTGGAGAGAGGAGGTCCCGCCCCTCCCTTGGCCACGCCCTGTGAGGTAGGGGCTGGGGGCTGCTAGGAGAACCTGGAAGCCAGACCTGCCTTGGTTAGTTGGTTGGGCACCTTGGCCTCTGGTCTGGGTCTGAAGCCAACAGCATCCTCCGGGGCTTCCAGGACGGAAGTTGTCAGTCACTACAGGCTCTGACCTTATCTTTTCTAGCCGTGACTGCTGCATGCTCCCTCTAGGGACTAGCCCTGTGAGCTGGCCTGGCATGGAGTGATGGGGATAGTGGTGGGAGGTGAAGAAAGAGCTGCAGGCTGAGATAAACTCTCCATTCCAGCCTGGAACCACCTGGAACCACTTGCTTTCCTGTGCAGGTGTCCTCTGGACTCTGGGGGGCCAACCGCCTGGGCTGCTTTAGTGCCCTTCCTGGCACTTGGCTTATAACTGTTCCTCCCAGTGAGGCAGTAACTGCTCTGTCGCCTTCTGGTTTTCAGAAGTTGGTAGCGATGATCGGTCTCTCTCCGTCTCCCTTCATTCTGTGGCTCCCCTTCTGTGGTGTTGGAGCTCAGGGTGCATGGGGTCAGTGTGCCACGGTCAGCCACAGCTGTGTCTGTGTTTTCAGACTCTTGGCTCTGCTCCGTGTCTGTTTACCGGCACAGGAGTGGCAGAAACCGCATTGGGGGAGGCGGCAGTGCCTGTGCGGGTCCCTGAGCTGACTTAGCTGTGCAGCCCGGGAGGTGATGACGAGGAAGAGGAAGATGTCTGCAGACGCTGTGGAGTGCCCTGGGCTGCTTGCAGCAGCTCTCAAGACGATGAGGCGTTTGCAGCCTGCTTCTGAAGGTGTTTAGAGGCTTCTCTTCTGACCATGGAACGCGCCCTGTGGAAGCTTACATTCCGGCCATGCGGATACATTTCCAGAGCTGCCGGCCTTCCCCACAGCAGTGCCAGGACTGAGGCCATCTGCGTGAGCTCCGAGTATCACTTAGAGTTACCCCCATTCTGACACACAGCGCCAGGCAGGCCCTGATGGTTCTTCTGGTGTAAATTTTATTTTTAAGTGCAGCATGTGATCACATCGACTTCCTGTTTTTGAGAGTCAACTGCTGTGGCAGCCTGGCGGCTTCTCTCACTAACAGTTCATACTTCTCCACTGTGTGGCTGTGCCTTCCGTGTGCCTAGCTGTTGAGCGGTTTACCGACACTGCGGTTGTCTCCAGTGAGAGGCCTCTAGAAGTTGTGTCTGCCGGCATCTCCCTCTGGCTCGGCAGAGTCTGCCGGAACGGCCTGCAGGCCAGAGGCAGGGAAGCAGCCGTCTGCCCGCCTGTCTTTCCTCCATCAGGTTAACCAGACACCCGGCTGGCTGTCCTGCCTGCCAGTGCCTGGCTTGTGATTCTTCTCACACAGCTCTGGACGGGGGAAGCATTTGAAAGGTGCACTTCCCTAAATCTTTGCCTTCCTGGCTCTTGCTGTGAGGTTCACTCATGTTCTGGAGCTTTAGAGGCAGTTTACCATCACCGAATTCCTAACAGCAGAAACCACCCTCTTCTTCCTCTCTGTGTTTTGGATTTAACTTTATAGAGTCAGCCAGTGCCGTGAGGCTGAAGACTGGGGCTTCCCTTTATCTGAGTAGGAGCTGGTGACCCAGCAGGGCCTGGTTCAGAGGCAAGGGGAGCAGGCCTGGAGGACCTGAAGCCCGCCTTGGCATCACACTGGTGGCAGGAGAGACCCCACTCCTTTGCACCACCTGTAGCATTTGTGTGCATGCTTTAAAATCTGTGTTGCTCGGACAGAAAAGTGTACTTCAAGTGAAATAAGTGATTTTCTCTGTTATGTGTGAAGGGTGATCTTACTCATCTGAATTTGCTTCAGAAGTGTCTTCAGGATGTTTCGGGGGTGGGGTAGTGCTGTGAGACACAGTCTTGCGAAGTCACGCTGACTGGTTTTGAACTCATCCTCCTGCATGTTGGGATTATAGGCATGTGCCAACTTGCCCAACTTTGTGGGTATATGTATATATATACACACATATACATATATAAAATACTTATATAAATATGTAATATATGTATATATGTATATTTGCATATACATATATGTAAAGATGCTTGAGGCATTTATTTAGCTCAGCTCTTAATAAGTGTTATAACTGCATACATTTTGGACACTCCTGACTTTTTTTTAATGGTTGCTGACTGTGTGTCAAGGGACAGACTTTCTGTTAGGGATTCCCTGTGAGACCCTGAGTGTGAGACCTGAGTGTGAGGTACTGATAGTGGCTGAGGATGTGCCTTCAGGAGTCACACAACCTTGTGTGTGTAGCAGGCCAGCCCACCAAGGCTGTGGGTGCACCTTTCTGTCCCCCCTTGCTTGTCTCTCCTTTGGGTCTCAGGAAAAAATTATGGATGCCCAGCTCTTCCCAGTGATTTAAGGGCCTGATATTTACTGTTCGCTTCGCTGTCCACAGTGCTTCGAGCCTCATCAGCTGGGTTTGCTCTCTTATTGATTGCCGAAATGCTTAATGTGTGTCTGATCTGTGCCAGGCACCTGTTAACAGGGAACAAGAAGGTCAGTAGTGCCTCTGTGCAGTGCGTAAGCCCCAGTGTTGGGTGGAAAATGAGCAGCGTGAGAGTGGTGTGACGGGTAGAACACGTCAGGGGCTGTGAGGGTACATGAAATTAACAAAACTGGGTTTGTTAGCTCGATGCTGCGCGGTCCACAGCAGAGAGTCTTTGCAGGAGGCATAGGTTAGTGAGGAGTAGCGAGGAGAAGTGACTAGTCCCTAGGTGTAGACGAAGCCACTGAGCCCGTGACTTGTGTTTAACTCCAGGTCTGCGGCCTGAATGGAGGGAGAGAGTGGTGATTGGCTGTCTCTGTGTGCCTGGAGCTGCCTGGGGCGTGGGGCCTTGCCTCCAGCTTGGTTGCTTTGCATCTCCTGTGTCAGTCTGTCCACTGGCAGCCTACACGGCCATCTCTTCAGAGGTAGGGTCTCGTTAGGCCCAGATGTACTCAGAGTATCTGAGTGGATGCTTAGAGTGGAGACGGAAGGAGGCCATGTGTGCCCTGGGTGCCCAGAGAGGAGACAGCGCTGTGGTCTCAGAGTAGGAGAGGGGAGCTCTGGAAGACCATTGCAGCCGAGAGGGACCCCTGGAAGACAATTGCAGCGAGAGGGACCCCTGGAGGACATTTCACTAGGAGTTTCTGTGGTTTTGGTTAGAGAAGAAAGCGATTGAAAGGTGAACTTGGCATTTCTTTCTGAGCTGCCGTGTGCAGTTAGCTGTGGGTCACTTGGTGACGCGGTTCCGTTATGAGAAGTGTCGCCCTTGTGCTGTCTCATGCTCCAGTTGTGTAAGGTTAGCGTGTGTGTAAGTGAACACGGCTGTCAGTAGGCAGGGCGTCGTTTTACATATGGTCTATAACTTTTTGCTTTTTGATAACATAGATAAGAATTTTATTTTTCTGAGCTAAGATGGCTTTGTTGGATTTTGAAAAAAATATGAATTGTATTCCTACTTTAATTTTAGATTAATTTGTGTGTGTGCACACATCCGCACATGTGTGTTGGGTGTGAGTGGAGGGCAGCGGAGTGGGGTTGGTTCTTTCCCACCTTGGTCCCAGTGGTCGGATTCGGGTTCTCCGGAGTGGGCAGCCCGCCCCTGCTGAGCTGGCTGGTAGCCCCACAAGGTGGAGACACGATTTCTAGCCTTTTCCTGCCCTCGCCAGAAAAGGACTGTGCAGCTTAATGGGAGCTTTCAAAGTATGAGATTCCTTTGGTTTATTTGGAAATTGTTGGCTACCAACGCCCAAGGTTGAATTAGTTACGTTTTCACTAGTTTTTCAACTAGCTGAAAATATTTTCAGTTGCTTACTTACTGCTACGTGAAATCAGTGATTTAAGTTAATGTTAAATTTCATGAAGGTTTTTTTGTTTGTTTGTTTTGCTTTCTTCTGATTCTGTATGTAAGAACTGTATTTCTTTAATTTTCTTTGTCTTTGGGACTCTTTTTTTTATATTCCTTTTTTTTTGCAGGGTTAATAGCTATAAATTTGTTATTTTATAGGTTGTTTTAGAATTTGTAGTACATTACTTTTTAAGTTTATTTGTTGAGATTGGGGTTCCCGTTGTAGACCAGGCTGGCCTCCAACTCACAGGTTCTCCTGCCTGTGCCTCCCAAGTGCTGGGAATAAAGGTGTGTGCCACCACGCCTGGCTTTTAGTGTGCATTTTCGACTTACAGTCTGTGTTCAAGTGCCGTGTGTTACAAAAGTGAGAGGTTTTCCAGTCCTGTCCATCTGACCTGTATTAGTTGCTTGTTCCAAAGCAGAGGTGAAGGAGGGAGGGTTTACTCAACAAGACAGGGTGGCGGAAGGGTCCGGTCTGGTCATATGGTCGGAAGCAGACAGCCATTTGTCTTTGCTCAGCTGGCCTCCCCTTGCGTTCCTGTCTGTCTGTGGAATGGAGATCCTGGGTGGCTCTTCCCATCTCGGTTCACCTGATGCGGGCAGTCCCTCAAAGAGGTGCCTCGGGCTTGTCTCCTAGCTGTTTCTAGGTCCTGTCAACCTGACAGCATTGGCCGCCACCTGGCTGTCTTGGTCAGTGTTCTGTTGCTGTGGAGGGACACCATGACCATGGCGTTTCTTATACAGGAAAGCATTTAGTTGAGGCTGGCGTACGTTTTCGGAGGTCAGTCCATTATCATTGTGGTTGGGAGCACTGTGCAGGGAGCACTGTGCTGCACGGGCAGACATGGCAGCTGAGAGTTCTATGTCTGGGTCGGCAGGCAGCAGGAAGAGAGAGACACTGGGCCTGTCCTGGCTTGGGCTTTGGAAGCCTCAAGGCCCACCCTCAATGATGTACTTTCTCCAGCAAGGCCACACCCACCAACAAGGGCACTCCTCCTAATCCTTCTAAGCCATGCCACTTCCTGCTGACTGAGGGTTCAGATCTGAGCCCCTGGGGGCTGCCATTCTTACTCAAACCACCACATTCCACGCTCAGGCCCCCACAGGCTTGTAGCCATATCGGAATGCAAAAATGCATTCAATCCAGCTTTGAGAGTCTGCATACTCTATCACAGTCTCAACACTGTTTAAAAGTCCAACTTCAGAGTCTCTTCGGAGACTCAAGGCAGTCTCTTAACTGTAACTCCCTGTAAAGTTATCGTTAAAAAGCAGATCACATACTTCCAACATACAGAGGCCCAGGATCTACATTATCATTCCGCAAGAGAGGAGAGGGAGCGTGGTGAGGAAACCTGGACCAAAGCAAGACGTGAAGGTTTTCTTTAATTCCTTCCCACAAGGTGGAAGCTTAGCTGGGTAGCCATTGCCTACTGCTCCCCTTATTCCATTTAGCATCAGACTTTTCTTCTCCTTGACTTTTTATCTCCTTGAGTGCAGGACTTAGCTCCATCGCGTATCCTGGTGCTTCTTTTCTCCCCAAATTGAATGTTTTGTATTTTTCCTTGTTTTCGTTATAGATCCACAGAAGACTAATAACCATAGGACAGGGTCAGTACTAGGCTGTCTTGAAATCTCCTCTGCCAATGCCATTAATCCAAAAATCAGCATAGCCTTAGGCAGAATTTTGGACAAAGGCAAAAAACCCCCAGCCTCATTCTTTGCCAAAAAAATTGCCAGAATGGTCTCTAGGCCTCTTACTAATATTCTTTTCTCTGAAATCTTTTGAGCTGGGCTCATTCCACAGTCCACACCCCTCAGGACCACTGTCTTTCATGCTTCTACATGGACAACCCATTACACCCAGCGGGAAGCTCTCCTAATCCAAAATCCACGTTCCACCAATCAGCATGGTCAGGCCTGGCACAGCTCCCTGGTACCAGCTTCTACCATGGTCAGTGTCTGTTGCTGTGAAGAGACACTGTGACACTGGGCCTGACTTGGACTTCTAAACCTCAAAGCCACCCCCAGTGACGTAATTTGTCCAACAGGGCCATACCTCCTATTCTTTCTAAGAATTGCCACTCCCTGATGGGTAAACAAATGTATGGACCTATGGCGGCCATTCTTACTCGTTGTGGCATATGAGTGATTACTCTGTCTGGTACTTGCCAGTTTTTATTTATTATACCTGTACTTATTTTTGGTATCATTTTCTTGTATCTGAGGATTTTCCTTAGTTGATTATTATTATTATCATTACACTTTCAGTGTGAGCTGGCTGATGTTAAATTCTTTCATCTTTGCATATTTGAAAGCATTCACTCTTGATTTCTGAAGGATATTTTGTTGGATATAGCATTCTAGGTTCATACATTTTCCTTTCAGATGTTAGAGTTACTGTGTTTTCATTTCCATTTCTGCCTCTTATTTGAATTTACAAATCCTTACTTTTTCCTTTGTTTATAAATGTTATTCATCTCTGGCTGCCTTTAAAACGTTCTTTTTATTGTTGCTTTGAAGCATTTTGATTATGCGCTTGTACACACGTGTGTGCTTCTATGCTTCTTGTATTTGTGGATTTGTCTGTGGATTTGCTGGTTTTAGCAAACATATTTGTCTGTTTCCCCTTCTGGGTCCTAGGCTTGGGAGTCCTGTGATGTCTGTTAGCCCTGGGTCTGGTTCCCAGTTCCCTCCCTCCCTTCTTTCCTCCCTCCCTTTTCTCTCCCTCCCTCCTTCTCTTCTTCTCCCCCTCTCCTTCCCTCCATCCCTCCTTCCCTCCTTCCCTTCTTCCCTCTCTCCTCACTCCCCTGTTGTCCTCCCAGACTCAGGGCTTCATCTGGGCTAGTCACTGCTGCTCTGGCTTCATGTTCACCCTCCCCCTGTCCCCGACTTATTTTGTGTTTGTGTATGTGGATATGTGCACAGAGGCCATAGGCATTGGGTCCCCTGGAGTTGGGCTTACAGGTGCTGTGTAGTGAAGCTGTGTAATGTGAGTGCTGGGAGTCGAACCTGGGTCCACTGCAAGGGCAGTGTGTGCCTTTGGGCCACGGAGCTCTGCTTCTCTGCTGCATTACTTGACTTTTTATCCCCATGGGTCTACCTTGCTAGTAATGCCATGTACCACACACACACACACACACACACACACACACACACTTGTGTATATAATGTATATAATAAAATCTTAGACATTAGCATATATTTTTTATCTCAAGGATTTTGGATCTTTTAATACAAAGTACAAACATTTTCCCAGGCTTTACATTTTCTCTAATTTTTCAGTATAAGGAATAGCTATACTGTTTGTGGTAATAATGTTGTCTAATTCTAGGCTGACAATTTTGTAGCCTTTTTGCTCTCTTATGGGTTATGATTCCCAGTGTATTGATCTCAGTGGATGCCATTTGCTGTGAATTTTACTGTGTTTTCCTGCTGTTTTTTTTTTTTTTTTCATTCCTGTGAGTATTCTTGAGGTTTGTCTGGGAGACAGTTCAGTTACATACGAGAAAGCTGATCTTCTGAGGACCCACTTTTCTGAGTTTTAGTAGGACGAGCAGTGGTGAATCTTTCTGGTGCTCCCTCAGTTTCCTGCTCTGCCCTCCACTCCTCTGGCGTATATTTTGTCTCCGCCTTAGTGGTTTCCTTGTGTACATGTGTTGACTTGTACGTGGCTGAATTCATGCAGGCCCCTGTCAGAGCGTGGGGCTCTTTCTGTCTGGGCAGTCTCTAGGTTCCCATTTAACCCTGACATCTTTCATTTCCTTAGCTCAGGGAATAGCCTACTCTTTGCTTTGGTTTCTTCTGGAGTCGGGGCCTGAAACTTTGCAGGGAGTGAGTTGTCCCTGCAGCCAGCAGGCATCACTCGCTACCTTTCATTGCTTGGTACCCAGCTTCCCCTTTCTTTCTCCGCCTTTTCCTTTCTTCCATTTAAAAACAAGTCACTGTTTGCCTGTGTGGTGCGCACGCAGCGAGGCAGTGGTTTGCAGCCCTTGGGAATCAGGTATCCTGCATATCAGCTGTTTATGTTTTGATTCCTAAGAGCAGCAAAGCTTCGGCTGTGGGGGAGCATGAAATGACCTTATAGTTGGGGTCACCATGGGGGAACATAAAGTGACTTCAGGGTTGGGGTCAGCTCAGCCTGAGGAGCTGTGCAAAGGGTCGCAGCGTTAGGAAGGTGGAGCATCATTAGTGTGAGGGGAGCAGAGGGGTGTCCAGTGCCTCTGTCACTCCGCCCGTTCTTTTGAGGCACTTGGGTTTTCTCACCTAGGCTGGAAGCCATGAAGCCCGAGTGCTCAGGCAGGGTTGATGCCAGCCTGTTATGGGAACCATGATCTGAGCTTTGGGTGTGGGGCTGAAGTAACCACAGAGCCATTTCTCCAGCCCCCATTCTCTTGCATCAGACTCACTGTGTAACGAGCTGTTGGGAGACCTTTTCTCAGCCTTCTGCGTGTGGGAATGTGAGGGCTTTCCACCACATCTGGTCTAATATCCAGGGTGGTTTTTATTTTTTTATTTTGAGATAGTCTCATTGTTATACCTTGGCCAGCCTAAAGCTTGCTATGTGAACAAGGCTAGCTGCACACACACACACACACACACACACACTCACACACACTCACACACTCACACACTCACACTCGCTCGCACTCTGCTGGACTAAAGGTGTGTGCCAGCATGCCCAGCTCCTTGTCCGTTTCGATGGTGTATTGACATGTAGAACAAACATTTTACTTTAGAAGGAGCTTTGTTGTTGTTTTGAGACCTGGTTTCTCTGTGTAGCCCTGGCTGGCTCTTACTCAGAGATCTCCCTGCCTCTACCCGAGATTAAAGGCGTGCGCCACCACTGCCTGGCTAGAAAGCTTTTTAAAAAAGAAGAAAGTAGGTGCCACACACTCACTGACAACACGATCCATGGCTTTTGGTGTATTCAGAGGTGCCCAGCCGGAGTCACAGTCAGTCGCGTGACATTCTTGCAGTAGACCGTGCCATTCTTGTGTCTGATGCGCTCTGCACCTCAGCCTCGGCCACCCGCTTTGTCTCTGCCTCTTGTGGATGGACGCACCGTAGGTGTTCCCTGTAAATGCACGTGTACAGTGACGGACCTGGCTCAGCCTGGTGCCCTCACATCCATGCATGTTGTAGTGGGTGTCGGCACGCCAGCTCCCGTTGTTGGATGGTTCCATTGTGTGGCTGACAGTGCAGCAGCTGGAGGGCAGACTTGGGGTTTCTGCCTTGAGCCCCTGGGGTGATGCTGCTGTGGGCGCGAATGTGCGGTCTGTGCGGACTCTGGGACAGCGTGCTACTGTGGGCCCGTATGTGCGGTCCGTGCGGACTCTGGGACAGCAGGAATCTGCAAACTGCGACCTCTGCGGAACTGCAGTGTGTAAGCTGCTGTGACACCCCCGCCAGCGACACACTAATGCACGTTTTTCACATCCGTGCTGACGCTGGTAAGGGCTGTCCTTCTCACTGTGGCCTTCATAGTGAGTGCGGAGTGTCCTCTCAGTTGTGGTTTGGGCTTGCGTTTCTCTGATGACGATGACGTTGAGCACGTTTTTACTTGCTTTTTGGTCTTTGGAGTATTTTTATGGGACTTTTGTCAGGTCTGTTAGCTGTTGCCTAAGTTAGGTGATACTGTGATTTCTGCCTACGTGGTGTTCTTGTGTGTCCAGGACTGTGGGGCATAGACTGCGGCGACTGTCTCAGGGCTCCGGTTTGTTTCGCTGTCTTGATGGCACAGCTCTTCCAGCACACTGCTCATCCGGATGGAATCCGGTTTGCTTTTATGTCTGTGGTGCTGGAGTCGTGTCTGAGAAACCTTTTCCTAATTGAAGGTCGTGAAGGTTCATTCCTGTGTTTTCCTCTTAGCTTGATAGTTTTAGCTCTTAGATTCATTTTTAATTAATTTACACATTTTAAGTTGTGTGCATATTCTCCCGTTTATACACGGCTATCTAGTTGAGCACCATTTCTTAAGACGACTTTTAAATCCCCCACTGAATTACTTTAACACACATGTGAAACTCGCTGAGTTAAATGTGCAAATTCTAAGTCTCCCTCCAGTGACTGGCTTGTGTGTCTTAGGCCGCCTCAGTGTCTTGATCCCTGTACCTTTGCAGTGTATGAAATCAGGCAGCATGAGCCTTCTGCCCGAGTAGTTCCTCAGAGAGCCTGTTGACTCTCCAGCCCTTTTGCTGGAGAGTGGCGGTGGGCTCGGCACACTGCACGTATTTCAAAAAACATTGTTCAGTAGTTGCTGTAAACTTTCCCATTCAGCGTTTCTCTCAAAGTTAGGATTTCTCCTTTTTTTTTATGTTTTTCAAACTATACATCCACACATATCATGTGTCTAGCAGACCACCATGTTTTCATCTAGAAACATTGGTAGGTCCTGCCTGCCCTACACATAATCCAAATCATGATTTGATAATGCCAGTGATTTCAGGATCTTACTGATCGTATAAACTATGGGCCGTAGAGTATAGAAGAAGATAAGATCTATCCAGGAACGGGAACTTAGCCAATATCGAGATGTAAAATATCTCCAAAAAGTTACGCTGTGGGACATTTTCAGAACATGCACAGACTTCATATGTTGACTGCACACCTTTCAGTATCACTGAAGTCGCATGGTCTAGGATAGACTGTCCCAGGGCTGCCAAGTAATAGTTTGCTTTGATTTTCAAGAGCCAGTTGTCCCCAAATTTCTGTTAAACCCAAATCTTTATATTCTGCATAAAATATTTCCTGTGTTAGGGAAATCTCTTCTGCCATTCTAGTGTTCCAGTCTGACTGCGACGAATGGAAAAGTTCTTAGTGGTCTGTCATGTGACCCTACCAAAAATAACACGCTGAGGGCCTCCCATTTCAGTAGCCGGCCGACCCGAGTGCCCGAGCCTGTTGTCCAGTGCTTTTGTCTTGTACTTCATACAGTACAGATGAACCTCGGCTCTGGTCCAGTGCCCTCAAGAACAAGGGTGACCCTTTCCTGCTCCCCCAGACTGGGTCACGCTGAGCAGCCCTGGCTGGCCTGGAGCTCACCATGTAGACCAGCTTAGCCTCAAGTGCATGGAAAGTGGAGGTGTGGGCCACCATGCCTGACCCTGCTACACGTTCAAAGCCTCGCTTTGATTTGATTTGTTCAGGTGATGGTTTGTAAATGTTGGTAAAAGTGGAACTAGCCGGAGTGTAGATTTATCAGGCAGTCTGTTGAGATTGAATTCTAGATGAGGAAGTTTTTGTGAAATGCCTTTCATTTGCTTGTTCGGAAACCTTTGCTGAGCCTAACTTCAACTCAGAAGACTGTGAGCATTCTGTGACATCTCAGTGAGGGTCTTTGAAGAAACGGGGAACTTGTCTTCTTCATCATTCTCTGTGACACTCATACCCCCATGTCTTCCTCTTAGCTAAAGTGCTGAGGAAACTGCCCGTCAGAGAGGTCAGCCCTGATGCTAACCACCCAGGGTGAAGAGACAAGTGAAAGCTCCCCTCTAAACTGTCTGCAGACCGTGATTTCCATGCAAGCTCCTTAGGGCTCAGGGGCATCCGGCAGGGCGTGTGTGAACTGTGGTCAGAGATGGATCTTTTAGAGACCATTTCTGAATATGAAACTCACCAGTCATGGGACTAAAGCTCACCTCCTGCTAGTTAAAAGGAAATCAATTTAAAAGTGCTTGTTTCTCCAGTTTTCATCAATTCCAAGTTTACTTACCAAGAATTCTCCCCAGCTCCTACCCCTCGAGACAGAATCTTGCTGTGTTGTCCTGGCTGGCCCTGGCTAGCCTTGGACTCAACAGTCTCCTAAGTGCTGGGGTTATAGGTGACACCATGGTTAGACTAGTTCCTCACCAGTTCTCATTGTCAGACAGTGTGCCAACAGCGTGAGGCCACAACAGCCGATGTGATGTCTGGAGTGAATCGCTGTTCTTTTCCTTGAGCCACCGTAACAGAAGGCCGACTCGGGGAGGGCAGACAGTAGCCCTGCTTTTCCGAGTTGTAGAGATTGAACCTTGAGATTGTGGGACACTGTTGGCCTCTCCTGAGGTGGGTCCCCTTACCCTGTCTGCAGAGGCCTTCTCTCACGTGTCTGTGGCTTTTCCTCTGCATGCCTCCCTGTGTTTCTCTTCATAGTCAAACTTCTGGGACCCCGAATTTTTTTTTTCAACTCCATTTACCATTATTTTCCAAGGTACTGTAGGTTAAGGCTGCTACCTAGGAATTTTGAGAAAGTCTCAGTCGGCCCATCACAACACACACACACACACACACACACACACACACACACACTACGCTTGAGCACCAATGCTTTATTATCTGATAACAGATGCAGCTGACATCACATCAGATATGTAGCCCGCCCTTCTAATCCAGGAATCCCCGGTGCCTGTGGTAGATGAGGCACATACAGACCTGGTGACGGAGAAAACTGGCTCCAAGCTTTTACAGAGAGTGAATGTGCCCGCCATTCCTGGGAGAAAAAAACAGCCTCATACCTACAGGCCCACACGTCACTTTGTTCCCGTGGTTGTGTGGCTCATTGGCCGGTCGGGTCCATGCTCAACACGGGGGCTCTGGTCTCTTCTCCATCCCCAGGCAGCTGCTTCGTTCACTAGGAATTTTGTGGTGTAAAATAGGGCGTGGCAAACGTTTAAACACCCTGATCTTTTTGGTCACATCAGTTTTCTTTGTCTTTCTTTTTAAAGTGCTGTCAAAAAGATGCTGAGTATGGTGGGAGGGTGGGTGTTGGGGGTCTGGGTGGAGCTATAGTACTGACCTTTAAACTGTCTTCCAGCAAGGGGTCTCGGCACCGCTAATTATAGATTAGCAGATGAGAGGGAAGAGTTTGGGGTTCTCATCCATCCCTTCATATAGGACAACAGCAGAGTGACCAAATGGGCCGTAAACTTTTCTTTAGGAGCCTCAGTTCATGCACGGAGATGCCAGCGAGACCTGCTTTTCTTAGCTCAACAGGACATTTGGCTAGGGCCAGGTGAAGGAAGTCATGTATACACGCAGCTTTCGGGGTTCAGGCTCCTCCTGGCCTCCCTCCAGAGAATGCCGAATTTGAGAAGGAACTCAGGTGCAGCTGCTGGGTCCTGACTGAGGAGGCCTGGGCCTCTGTGTGGCCCGTCTGCTCCTCTGCGTGTCCAGTGTGCTCCTCAGGGATGATAAAGTAATTGCACACCTGGAATCCCGAGGCCACAGGAGGCTGGAGTTAGCCAGGCGTGTTGGTGGTTCCCTGGAGCACACCTGGGCCATGTCAGATTTGTGCCTCACCTTGCAGGGTGAAGTGTGCAGCCACACACACTGATGGTGTGAAGAGAGAGTAGCTTCTGGTGAGGAAACAGGGTATTGGAGATTGCAGCGGCCACAGGTGGAGGCGGGGCTGTGGCTGCTCAGGGCCCAGGTGTACAAAGATCTGGCATCTCCCTTAGTCTTGCCTCCTGTTGGGTGCAGAGTGTTGCTGTCTTGTGCCACTGATTGGCATTTCGTGATGAGATAGAAGCTCACAGTGGGCTTCCAGTTCCATTTCTGTTTATATAGTGCACCAAGGAAAGCAGAGTTGTTTGGGAGCGTGGATGAACTAGAGGCCTGGCTTCTGAGCGAGGCGGGTCCCGGCGTCGGGCCTGTAGACCATGCAGAAAGCGCCCAGTGAAAACAGAAGAGGAGTAGAGGGGGCTGCAGAGCCGGACAGTGGCGGGCTGCAGACTATTCTGAGTCGGCGGGGCTGGGCAGGTTTGAGAATTAGCTGGGTACCACAGGGAAGATGGCTGTGCACCCCCTTCCCTCTAGGAAAGCGGGAAAAGGTGCCATTGTCAGAACAGAAGCCTCAGGCCCGGGCCGTGGGGATACAGGGCCGGAACAGCCGTGGGTGGAAGGCAGGGCAGGGCAGGGAGATGCAGATTGAGAGGGCCCTGGCAGAGAGTGCTTGCTGTGCTTCACAAGGCTTTGGTGGGAGGTGGGGGAAGCCCTAGAGTCAGGAATGACCGGCCTGGGAGGAGCTGTGGGAACCTCTGCATCCTCACCTCTCTAGAGACTGTTTGACCTGGTGAGGCCAGGGCCTTGGCTCTCCAGCAAACGTGCTTGCCCTCACTCTGCTCTCTCCCATTGAACTATCTCTGTCTTCCCGCTGATAGCATTATCTGAAATAAGCTACTTTCCAGAGTTTCCAAACCAGGGCTTTGAAGTGAAGGGAGAAACTGCTGAACTATTTGAAGATACATTCCTTTCTAAAAATTCCAAAAGTTGTAGACTTGACTAAAAATTCCTGCAGTCACTTTAGTGATTTTTGCCAAGATTGCTTTATGTTTTGCTTAATTCAGATCCACTGTAGTCTTGGATAAGATGGTTTTGACTACAAGTTACAGAAAATAGAGCCGAATCCCTCCTAGTCACGAGAGTGGCCGTCTAGGGACATGACAGCTAGGGTTCCCTGGTTCTCCACTTGGCCATCCTAAGAGTGTGGCTCTGTCCTTCATGTCCTTCCTGGCTGCAACTCTTTTTTATTACCTGAGCTGCAGGCACTGTAATACATTATTTTTTTTTTAGGCTTTGATTTCTTTTTTTTTAAAGATGCATTTTATTTTATGTGTATGAGTGTTTGCTTGCATGTATGTGTGTGTACTGTGTGTGTTTTGTTCTGGGTTTTGTTCCCAGCATGCCCAGTGGCTCACAACCACCTGTAGCTCCAGTTGTAAGAGACTCCAGGGCCGTCTTCCCATGAGCAAGCCAGCGAGCAGCACCCTCCAAGGCCTCTGCCTCAGCTCCAGCCTCCGGGTTCCTGCCCTGCCGTGTTCCTGTCCTGCCTTCCCTCAGTGGTGAACAGTGCTGTGGAGCGTGAGCAGCATGCGCCCTTCCCTCCCCAGCTTGCTTTTGGTCATCGAAGCAGAGAAACCCCAGCTAAGCCCACGCCTTCCTCCACAGAGCCGTGTAGGACATGCTCCCTGCTGACATCGCGCACAGTTGCATCTACAGCGTGAAGTCCTTACAGACTGCGACACTTAACACTGTGTGCTCAAAGGAAGAACGTTAACGGAGTCAGGAGAGGCGCAGTAATCCATACTCTTAGGGTCCCTGAATCGCTGAAGAAAGTCCCCAGAGTCAAAGGGTTTGCAAAAACAAAGAGCCTTTATTCTGCACAGAATTCCAGCATGCTGGGGTCGCCACCTTCATGAAATGACAGCGACCCCGTGGGGAGCTTGAAGGCCCCTCTTTAAGCCAGAAAGGGGAAGTCCTACCATGTGACGTCCATCGGGCTTGGCTGGTGCCTGTGAGGCTACGATTGGGACTGCGGGCTCCTTGGAATGAAGTCCTCTCATACCTTTCCAGCCTGGCTCATGGGGGTGCTCTCAGACACACAGCCAGGTTGCAGCGTTCCACAGCAGAGCAGGTCAGTATTTCCCAGCACTGATTGTCGTAGTGCAGGCCACTCACCGCTGTGATGGCCGGGATCGTCAGCTCACACCTGGGCTGAGAGCCCCCGGCACGGGCAGCCTCTGCGACTCCTGTGTGAGCCAAATAAGCCAGAGGTTGCTTCTGTTAGGGCACCACAGGGAAAGAGACTGACAGCCATCAGCAACACCCTCTTCCCCCAAGAAAAGTGTGGAAGAAAAAAGTGCAGATGACTTCCGGATTCCATCACTGGTCACGTCTCACGCCAGCACTGCGGCTGACACGTGACAACGTACGGGGCTTTAGATCCTCCGGCCCCGCCGCACTGAAGGAGCACAGGGACGCTCGGGTGGTCTTCCCGGGGCCGCAGCACCGGCATCAGTGTTCTTCTCATTGCGGGACTGTGCCTTGGCTGCTCGTGCACGCTGGGAGACGTTTTCACTCCGCCGCTCCTGCTGACGCACGGGCACCGCCCCACTTCACAGAGGCAGCCGTGTTGTGGGCTGAAGCGCCCAGTGCCGAGGCCAGCTCCCTGGGTGATTCTGGGCGGCATGAACAGCTCTGGCTCCCCCTGCAAGCCTCTCATGGCTGCGCTCTCCCTATAAGCCACATGTGCCGTCTCCACACTCCAGGGACGTGGACGCAGTGGGGTCAGAGCCACCCCCACCCCTGAAGCCAAGCCCTTGCTGCTCGCTGACAGTAGTCTGTTACGTGGCTGGTGCGCTGTGGGCTCTCGTTGTTGTTAGCGAGGTGGGGGAGGACTGGGCCCTGAGAACTGGGGGACAGGAAGCTTTCTGCCAGGTCCTGTCGCGCAGCAGGCCACAAGCTGTGGTGAACAGATAAGGCACCTTGAGAACACCTTGGCACACTGCTCGGGCCCTGCTTGGCCAGGGAGCAGCCCTCCTCCCTCCTCCTCTTCTTCCTCCTCACTGCAGTCTCCTGGGTAGGGACACACAGGCCTGGGCACAAAAGTCAATGGGCCTTTGCGAAGGCATTTGAAGGTGGAGTTTGAATTCTCGGGGTGCTTGAAGGCTTCCTCTGTGTATTGACAGCTTCGTATTGACAGTTTCCAGTAGCAGTCAAACCTGTGTTCCTGTGACTCCGAGCCTGCTGACTTGATAATAGAAGTTAACTGACAAAGTCGCATCCGTACCCCGAAGTGCTAGCTCTGCCCTGTACACGAGGCGCCCTGAGTTAGAGAAGTGTTATGTACACGAGGCGCCCTGAGTTAGAGAAGTGTTATGGCTAGTGCCAAGTGCAGGTTGGCTGGTCTGCAGTGCTTTGAAAGGTCAGAATAAAATCTGCTTTTCGTTCGCATGAATCATAGGAAATGGTCTTAAAAGTGTTATTCTCCTGATGCAACAGGCTGCAAAGTCTTACCAACCCTGCCAGGGTCAGCAATAAGCACTTCAGCTTGTGTTTCCAGATTACATAACGGCCGGCAGTAGATGGGCCTGGTGACCATTCTCCTATCAGGAAACATTAGCAGCACATTTCTTTGCCCGGGCTGGAAAGGACTAGCCTGGAACTCACAGTCCTTCTGTTCCAGAGTTACAACTCAAAAGACTTCTTCATTAGGTTGCAGTAGTAAATTTTGACAAATTGTAACAAAGGGAACTGGAAAGATACTCAGTAGCTCAGAGAGCTTTGCAGAGGATCTAGATTCTGGGCCCTTCCTTCCCCATCACTCACTAAGTAAATGCCCGCAGTTTTGCATACAGCCTGATCTTATGGAGGCATTTTCTCCATCAAGGTTCCACCTCTCAGGTGACTTGTGTCAAGGTGACATAACCTAGCCAGCTCCTGCTATCAAAGACAAGGACCGAAAGGGTTTCAGAATATGTGTTTTTCCTTTTTAGTTTTTCTTTTTCTGTTTTGAGACTTGAACCCAGGGCCCTAAACAAGGCGGGCAGGAACCCTGTTTCTCACAATTGAATTATAATTCAATTATGTACACCAAACATTGACATTCTAGCGGGAGCTTGTAGCTTCTTAATGGAGGAGGTTCTCTTTTATGCATGGAATTTGAACAACTCACATAAATTAATGTTCTGGTCATGGTAAAACGTGGCAGAGTGGCTTTCTATTCTGGTTGTGTATTGGGAACAGGCAAGCAGAAGACTTTGGGTCAGCAGACAGTGGGTTTAAGTAGGCTATAATTTGCTTTCTAAAACAATCCCTGCCTGACTGTTGAATCACTGTTCGTAACTCGGTTGGTTTTGTTTTGTTTCTGAGACAGGTTCCCTCTGCGTAGCTTTTGGCTGTCCTGGAATTCACTCTGTAGACCAGGCTGGCCTCAAACCCACAGAGATCTATCTGCCTCTTTGTCCCCAGCCCAGGGATCAGAGGTGTGCGCCACCACGCCCAGCTGAATTGCGTTGTGTACGAAAGCCTGTCCCCTGGGCTGCTTCCGTAACACAGCAGGAGGGCAGCTCCGTTCGTGGAGGTAAAAGCTGAGGACTTTTACCTTACAGCGTTTAGTCCTGATCTTTTGAAAGTTCAGAGCATTGACTGCTTACTGTGTGTTGCAAGTGTTTTCTATTTCTCGAGGTTAAGAAGAAACCCTAAACTGGCCTGAGAGAAGTAAGTCTTCACCCTGGGAGCTAGAGACGGTTAGTCCAGTTACCTTAGTCCTTAGTCCTTGTGTCCTGTGAACTGACAGTCAGTCAGTCAGTCAGCCAGCTGTGTGTCAGTGCTCTCTTCCCCGGAGCTTCTGCCCCCGTGAAGCAGCGGTGGAGACTGCCGAGCTTAGACTGAGCATCTCTGGTCCTGCCTGTCACCACACCTTTGAGTGTGCTCCAGTGGGTGATAACCCACAGCACTTCCGGGTGGCCTCAGTGGCCAACGTTTCTGCTCCAGCTGTGATGTCCTTACAGAGGTTTGAGAGCTTGGAGCAGTCTAGGAAGGTAGAAGTTGCCAGAGCCATGATGTTAGGCAGCGGCCAGGCATCATGGATCAAGAGCGAGCCCCACACTGGAATACAGACAGATTAGTTCTGAGCTCACCCTAGATCCTGTCCTGTCTTTGGGCCTCAGTTTCCTTCTCTACAGAAGGAATGTGGGCCTGCTCTTGTCTTCATGTGTGGAGTGCTTTAAAAGATAGTTGTTTTTGACATCTGGCACAGAGTTTCATTAGGAGGTCATCAAGGTTTGTATGGTATTTGGCTCATTCAAAACAAACAGAAAATGGGTGCTGAGCCATCTTTCCAATCCACTTAAAAAAAAACTATTTACTTTATGTGTCTAAGTGTTAGGCCTGCGGCTAAGCACACCCCCTGCACTGGGAATCGAACTTGGGTCCTCTGCAAGAGCAGACAGTGCTTTTAGTCACTGGGCTCTCTCAGCGCCTTGCTCGATTAGAGGTGGTGAAACACCTGCAGGTGTAAGCGAGTCCTGTCATGGGTTCCTCGCAGGCCTTTCTGGGGCATGGGAGGCCAGCTTTTCCTCTGCTTGTGGCTTGCTAAAAAGGAAACAGCTCTACTTTGGAGTTAAAAGCCAGGATAGGAGGATTAGGTAGTGTGTTTCAGCCTTTAGGAAAGAACAGGTGGTTTTATGAGGGACCTGGCTGGATTGTTTCACTTGTTACTGAAAAATCTCGTTCGATTCTTTGTAACTTTCTATTTGCAGAAAACATAATTAATTTATTGATGAAGCATCATCTTCCAGAAAAAGTTCTCCTGTAACACTGACTATCTTAAAGGTCTTGAGAGCTTACAGAAAACTTCCCCAGGGTCTGTTGTGTTGTAGAATCCAAGAAAGATGCCAGATCTTGCATGGGCGGAAGCCTGCTTTTTCACTGTAGTTTTAGAATTCCTTGATGATAAATTGGAAAGAAAATTATTTTTGTCAGATACAGCTCAACAGATACGGGCCAGCCAAGCTTACTTACTTACTTATTTCTTTGTTTTCACAAGTACACCTACAGATGGAATGAAATTCAGCGGGCCCATTTAATATGTCTTGATTTGACATTTAGCGCTTTGGTTAAAAGTTGTGTGGTAGGGTTGGCAGTGTGGCCCTTTGGCAGAGTGGGTCTGATGCCACTGAGTGGGCCTCTGCGTACATGTACGCCCTCACACACATGTGCACGTGCAAGAGAGAACTAAAGTTGGAGCACCGTTAGGACGTTAGCTGGAGATATTTAGGACCAGTGAGCGGAGTGCAGTTCTTCTGAGATCGGTGCTGAGTAGCCGGAGTAGGTGAGCCTAGTTCAGCCCAAGTGTTTTGCCTTCCCAGCTGAGGACAACGCTGGGGTGGTGGCGGAGGCGGGGTGGTGGGCCTGTGGCATAGGTGGGTCATGGCAGCTGGTGTCCCTATAGCATCCCGGTGGCCCAGCAGCCTCGTGTCCAAGACCTCGAGAGTTTCCCATGCAGTGGCTGCTGCGGCTGAGACGCGCTTGGGGTTCTGCAGGCTCTGTCTGCTCCCGGGGCCTTTCTTCCCAAGGTTTCATTACACAGAAACTCGGCACTCACGTTTTATAATGTTTTGCTTTCTCTCTTGCCTGGTTACCTGTTCACACCTTAGTCTAGCCTTTTCTGTTACTTCAGAATAAGTTAGAGAAATCAGTATCTTTCACCTGAAATTGTTCCTGAATAGCATTAGCTAGAATGCGCAGGCGTGTGTGTGTGTGTGTGTGTGTGTGTGTGTGTGTGTGTATGTGTGCGGTATCTGACTCACAGAGATCCACCTGCCTCTGCTTCCTGAGTGCTGGGATTAAAAGCTTGAGTAACTGTGCCCTCCTAGACAGACAGCTTATCAATGAGTTTCACAATACACTCATGTGTATTGTGTGTGTATCATGTGTATCACTCAACTTTTTTAAAAATACAGACTGTCACCTGGGAACTCAAAACTGTAATCTGATTTGGTATCCCTATTGATTCATCTGGGCAGAGACCCAGGCTCCCATGAAGAAATTTCTGAGGTGATTGATGTGCAGCCAGGCTGGGTGGCGTCACACTGGTCGGCCCCGGTAGTGTAGTATGTGAGGGAAACCGGTTTACGCGGGAGCGCATCAGCTGTAACCTACGATCACCTTTGACTGATACAAAGATGCTAAAATGAAACAAAAATTGGAAAAAATAAAAAGAAAGCAGAAGCAACTTACGGTGCTGGTTTTATGATATTCTGTTAGATTTTTGGAATAGTTGGGTAGAAGGTTTATTTGGAGATAATGCTGCTTAAAATCACTTCTGGCTCCTGTTGTGAATTTTAATTATGTGTCCAGATAATGAGGTGTTTTAACATGAATGCCAACTGTCTTTAATTTTTTTATTGTTTATCTCTTTACCTTCTCATCTATTACATATTGATTGATTGATTGATTGGCACCATAACAGAATACTTGAGAGATTGGGAATCTTATTAAAAAACAAACAAACAAAACAACAGCACCAAAAATAAAGACAAACACAAAAAGACATTGGTTTGACTTGAGGGTGTGGAGGCTGGCCAATGTCTGTGGGATCATCACGTGGCCACAGGGCATGTGAACATGGACAGAGTGGTCCATCAGCTGCTGCTGATTCAGGAGCATCGGAAGCTTGGTGGCCAGCGTGAGTCATTGAGGGTGCTGTCCAGGGAAGGACTGAAGTCGCTCTCTCGAGATCCTGGTTTGTTCTGTGAGTGAGCTAGTCTGGAGGAAGCAAGGCCTGCTCGCCCCCCCTCCCTGATCTCTGGCATCCTGTGCCGGTCTCCTTCACAGACATGTTCAGGACACCGTCTCCCATATTCCTTCCCAGGGTCACACGGGTGGAGGTGCCATGTGCCATGCTCCTCACGAGCCTGTGAATTTGGGAGCTCAGTACGCAGTTTGCCAGTTTACAGATGCAGCCTCAGTGTTTGTTCAACGGAAAACAGAGTTCTGTCTGAGGCCAGAGCCAGCTTTCCTAAGGAGTCCATTCCTGTGATAACCGTGCTCCTCCGTGTGAGGAGACTAGAATCCTCATGACCTGATCAGCGTTGAAAGCCACTCTCGGTTATAATGGTGGTTGCATCTCGGCATGAGTTTTGGAGGAGGCATTTAAAGCCGAGCAAAGGCCAAAATTCTAACTGTGGATGAAGGGACACACTCAGCCGGGCCTTCCGGCCTGCATTGGCTGTGGCAGGTTGGTAGTTTCTGGGCGCCCTGGTGAAGTGAGGTGAGGAAGGAGCTGGCCCTGCTGGCTCACCCGCACTCCAGGAGCTCCAGGACTGTGGTGAATGACTGTGTGGAAGTGACCGACTTGGTGGCGGCTGTCGGTTTCCCCGAAGCCCTGTGGATGGTGCTAGTTTTGTTGATTTGTGTCACCCGGGAATGCTGACTCTCCTAGACCGTACTGGGTAGGAGCAGGAGAACCCGCCCCCTTTGTCTGGGTGTTGTTTTTGTTTTTCCAGACAGGGTTTCTCTGTGTAGCTCTGGCTGTCCTAGAACATGCGCTGTGTGGACCAGGCTGGCCTCGAACGCAGAGATCCCCCTGCCTCTGCCTTGAGTGCTGGGATTGAAGGTGCGTGCCATCGCTTACAGCAAGAAAACTGTCTTCGAAGCAAAGTGCTGGTGGGAGTTTTGAGAATGACCGTGAACACGGCAGTGTGGCTGGTTTCTTCTCCTTTACCTGAGATTCCCTTTGATAAAGTCTTGCTTCCTGGTGGTGGCTTGGCAGAACTGAGCAGGGAAGTGGTGAAAACGGCCCCGATTCCATCCGGAGCTGTTAGTTTAGCTTTTCCTAACTTTGAACTTTTTTTTTTTCTTCAAATTTTGGAGGTGAAGCTGGCTCTGAAGTTTCTGTGGCAGCGTGTAAAATTAGCACCGAATGAGTAGATGGAGGTGTTAGTCAAATTCATCGGTGGGCAAAGCGGGGAAGTTCCGAATCTAGGGCAGAGACTCTGGGCGGGGCACACTTTAAGCGTCCTTGTCGCAAACGTTGCTAGTCGATCGTTCTCACTTCTTCAGGCTTGCTTGATTTTCCGTGTGTGAGTGCTTGTGTGTGCCTCTGTGCACTGTGCGTGTGTCCGGTGCCTGCAGAGGTCACAGGGAGGTGCTGGGGCCGCTGGGTTGTGAGGCAGCTCCATGTAGGCCTCTGCAAGGACACGTGTTCTCAACCACCTCACCTTTACCGCAGCCTGGACCAGTTGTCTTAGCTGAGGCTACCCTCGCTCTGATTCAACGGGGAGGAGGGAAGGCAGGTTGGCACTTTTAAAGGCCTGGCCCAGCACTGGGCTGGGTGGCGTGCAGCCGTGTGGCCGGGGGTGCCCTGCCTGCTGTTGAGGAGGAGCCAGAAGAGAACATTAACACAGAAGAGTGTAAGTCCGAGTGACGGGCAAGGTGTGGCTGATGGTCAGGCTGCTTCCTGACACAGATCTGGGTGGCTTTGAGTGACCGCTGCCCACCCTCTCGGGGGTTGATGGGAGACGGCCCCTTGGCCTCTGACATGTGTGACTGGTGGTGTTTGCTTGACACATAGCTCAGCCTACTCTCCCCAGGGTTTCACTCCGCCGAAGCATGCTGCCCTTGAGTGTTTTGAAAGCCAAAGGGGCAGACTTGCAGGCTGGGCCGCTGCTGTGGTCAGGTCCACCGTTGTTTACCTGTGACCTGGCTCCAGAGAACTTGATTGTCTCACCTTGAGCAGTTCCCAGGGCTGGGACGTACCCAGGTGTCTGGCAGATCTGGTGTGGCACTGACGTCCATGCACCACTCTCTGTTGCTGTCTCTCTAGCCTCCAGGCAGGCTCTGGCTGTTACCTTATTTCCTCCTGGAGCTGGAAACACCTGCTGACCCCTCCTGAACCCCTTACTCGGCCCTGATTGTAGACCCAGGGTTTGTTTGTTGGCCTTGCACTTTCGCAGTCTTTGGCTGGCCTTAGAGAGGGCGCTCCCCCGCACCCCCAGCCTCTGGAGCTGAGTCCAGCCTGGCCTAGCCCAGTGCATTTTGCTGCTGATGGCCAGCCACCTTGAGAAGCTTGTCCAGTCTGTTTTCTGATTGTCCTTCGGAAGGGCCTAACCCCTTCGCTGTGCCCCACAGAGCCCACCTGTGGTCATTTTATGGCGCTCGGTGTGTAACTGTCAGTGGTGACCCTTTGGGCTGTGGACCCAGTGCTCCCGTTACAGCTGTTTCTGGCACACTCCGGTGCCACGTCAAGGTTTACTGAGCACAAGACCTCCTTTCAGAAAGGTTTGTAAAATTCAAGGCCCTGGCATAGAGCTTTATCTGTTCCCATTGCTGTCCTCTCATTTCTCCCTTTCCCTGGCTGGACAGCTCGTTTTCACTCTCTCTGTGTGTGCCTGCTGGGTTATCATGAGCCGTCCACACACAGGAAAGGACGAATGTTGGGCAGTTTGGAATTCCGGTTAAGGAAGTTAGTCACTGTGACGAGTGTGTGAGACACAGGTGATAAGCTGCTGCTAACACACCTTTAATCCGTGGGCTCATCTGTCATCCGGACAGCTGCCTTCTGCTAGCTTTCCAGCCGATTCTTAGAAGGTACTAGATAGATGGTGCCTGTTCTGGTAAGGAGCTGCTGTTTTCTTCTTGACACCGAGATTAATGTGTCACATGGTTCCCAAGAGCTTGGCAGTGCGCCTCACTGGCAAATGACTAGTGAGCTCCAGTCATCCAAGGCGGGCGTTTCCCTTTCTCACCCTCCGCCCTTTGCTGTTACTAATTGTTGTCTCATTTGCTGATCACAGAGGAAGATTGGGAAATACTGAGTGTGCCATTGGGTGATAGACAGCGCTGGGGCAGCCTGTGGCGGGGCTGCCCGTGTCTCATCAGCGTGTTGGTGGCTCGAGGGAGCCGCCCGAGCCTTCCTTTGCCTGCTGCCCCCTCCTCTGAGTCACTCAAGTCCAGGGGCCTGTGTGTGGGACAGGTGACTCAGATGGAGGAGAGTCTGGAGAGCAAAACTGTTGTCATTTTCTGTTAGCGTTCAGGGCCCACACTAATGCCCTCCCCCCCTTTCTAGAGCCCTTGTGCTAATTCTTGCTCCTTTATTTCTCTTTACAAAGACTTCGTTTCCAGGAATGAATAAAGCACAAAGGAAGAAACGGACACACGGACTTTTAAAAGGCAGATGTCTCTCTTTAGTTTGGGGCAGTTAAAGTCGACTTGAACCGAATAAAACAATGGGAGGTGACTTAGTGCTTTGAGAACCGTATAGAGAGAAAAGAAGATGCTGTTCCATGGAAAGACTTTAGGGGCAGTGACTTGCATTTAGGCCGGGCCATTGGAGTCTGACTCAATGTTCTCACCATTTCTTTGCTCTGCACTGTGACTCAGACATTGTTCTGTGCTCGTTGATAATTGCCTTTTCTTACCCCCTTTGTGCTCCTCTGTCTGTCTGTCTCTGTGGGGCGTGCTGTGTTGCCCATGTTGTCCTGGAGCTCTGCTTTAGCCTCTCGAGGGTGCTAGGACAGAGCATTATTTCTGTGATAGTTTATATGCGTACCCTAGGTTGGTGGCTCGATTCTCTCTCACCCACTCGCCCTCCCGCCCCTGCCCCACCCCCTTTCTCTTGTGTGTGCTTGTAGCACTACATAAGCACTGGGGGGGGGGGTCACTGAACAACTTTTGGGAGTCAGTTTCTTCTTCCGAGGACCAAGGCCAGGCGGGAAGGCATGGCAGCAGCGCCCTGCTCCTGACCCAGGCCGCCAGCGTGGGGCTTGGAGTATTTTTGGTGTGCGTCTCTTGGAGGTGGCCAGCTGTTTCCTTGGTGGACGGAGCTGTGTAGAGCAGGGCTGATTCTGTGACCTTAAAGAAGACGGAAACCTCTTTCTTCTACAGTGGCCGAGTAGAATTTGTGGTGAAACCTAAAGCTCTAGACACGAACTCAGGGTCTGTCTAACTGAGACTGTTTCTTCTTGGCGGTCCTCAGCATGTTTGAGAAGTCCGCTGCAGATGTGGGGAGAAGCAGGCTGAGGCCCTCACAGTGGGCCCTGCCGGCCCTAAAAGGGAGTGCCCTCCTTCCCGTGCTTGGCCACGGCCTCTACTCCAGCAGAAGCCTGCAGGGAGGCTGGACCTACCAGGGTGCAGGCCCAGGAATGAAGGCACCACAGTTCCCGGAGGATAGGAAGTTCTTTCCCGGCCTCAGCGGGGGTTCGGGCTTCACGGTGCTCAGAATCATCTTGATGCCTTCTCCTGGGCTGTGGTAATATAAAGTCCACGTTGTATTGTGCCTCTGATGGACTGTGCTCTGGAATGCCCCAGGAGGGCTCTACTGTCTTCAGTGTCGTCACCGTTTGGAGGAGTGGGCCTCACACTGATGTCCGCAGTGAGCATGGCCAGCGTGAGCAAAGCTTCTTCCTTGTGCTGAAAAGAGCCCTTTAGAGCGAGGGGAGGAGATGCTCCTGCTCTGAGCCCCTTGCTGGCTCTGAAGCGGCTGCTTCGTCCTCCTCCCTCCTTTGCTGTGGGACTCAGTGCTAGAGAGCACAGTCTTCAAGGCGTTTCTGTGGCCGAGTCTTGACCTACACACACATGCACACACACACACACGAGACCAGGAGTGCCCGGCCAGTTATGCCCACTGCTGCGGGTGGTGAGGCCAGGCCTTGGTGTTGTGAATTCACCTGAGGCAAGAGAGAGTTAAAACTTTGTGGTGCTTCAGGACTCTGGGAGCATTGAGGATTCAGACTTAATAATTTTGATCTTGTAATGGATAGTTTTCTCCCTTCAGGGTATTTCAGCCTGCGCTGGTGGTGGATTCCTGGGTCATGCTAAGTAGATCAAGGGCATTTCATTCTGTCTCCTTCCCCTCTCTAGATACTCAACTGTTACTTCTAGTATAAACTGTGATACCACTGCCTTACCAAAAGCTTGGTTTTTCTAAGTGTGAAAACCAAACCTGGAAACAAAACTGTTGGCTTATGTTTGGGACATAAAGTGGGACAGAAGCTGCCCTGGGTTCATGGCCATTGTTCATGCATTAGCTGTGGGTCCTTGTGAAATTTATGTCATTCTCAGTACCCTTGTTTAAAAAACACAGAAACACCAGAGCCGGTCATAAAAGCTGGCGGGGTTGTGAGGACGAGGTAAAGCTGAATGCGGGAGCTGCCGCTGCCGCTCCGCCAGAGCGGTTGATGGCCGTTGGGCTGAAGTGCTTACAGCCATCCGGAGGCTCGTGTGCACGTCCACAGACGACTAAATACGGAGCGCAAGGTGAAACACACTGGTGTAGGGGTGCAGCGAGCATCTGCTGTCTGAACAAATGGCCTCAGACGTAGTGTAGTGAGGCCTGGCCCCGGGGCAGGAGGAGGTGCCAGGCCCCTTGGACGCTCGGGCCCTTGAGCCGCTGTCCTCCTCCTCTGGAGATGTGCCAGCGGCACCCGAGCCTCACCCTCTCCGATCACCTCGCATGGAGGCCTCCTTGCATGCCACAGTGGTTCTGACCTTGGTTGTTCAAGGCAGTAGGGCTCGGGGCTGAAAGCCTCTGGTGTTCTGGGGCGAGCCTGGTGCCAGCGCTCACTGGGACAGGTTGGGTCCCGAAGTCTTCAGTGAGGGTGGGACCGAGGCGTGAATTGGCTGCACGGCACGGCGTGAGTGAACGCTCAGCTCCCACTTCTGAAGCTGCTATTAGTGGAAAAACTGCCTGGCAGGTGGAGCTGAATGTCCAAGGTTTTGCTCAGTGTTCCGGCTCCACTCATGCTTTACACGTGGCTAGCAGTGTCCATGCTTTACATGTCTCTTTACACGTGGCTAGCAGTGTCCATGCTTTTACACGTGGCTTTACACGTGGCTTTACATGTGGCTCTACACGTGGCTAGCAGTGTCCATGCTTTACATGTCTCTTTACACGTGGTGAGCAATCTCCATTCCTGTTTTACGTGTGGCTAACAGTCTCCACTCGTGCTTTACACGTGGCTAGCATTCATGCTTTACAGGTGCGAGTGCACGTGGCGTGCTTTGCACGCGGCAGGCGGTCTTCCTCACATGGCGGGAGGGACAGAAAGAGGGTCTAGTGACGGTCTGTGACCGTCCTGGCAGCAGCTCACAGGAAGGAGGAGCACCTATTTGTGGGGTCACGTGTGTACCCAGTCTCGGCCCCAGCAGCCACTTCCACAGAGGTGTAGTGCTCTCATGTGGCAGGGCCGTGGTGAGCTCTTCGAGGGGATGGCCGTGGTGTTCGGGGACGTCGCCACCCTTTATTTTTGTCCAGTGTGTCCCACAGTCGCCTTTACCAAGGAGAAACTGCCACAAGCCCTCCCCGCTGTGCCAGGGCACACTTGCTCTGGCTGTGGGCTGCCTGCCGTGAGAGCTGCCAGTGCGGGAACCTCCCGTGGCGACAGGCGGCAGGGTAGGCTCTGAAGGCGTTGCCCAGAACCTTCACTGTGCACTCTGAGCTCGTGGCCAGCAGGAGTCCGAGGAGGACCTGTGCACCGCTTACACTGCCCTGGAGTGCGCATACGAGTGTGGAAAGGGACAGGTTAAACCCGGTTTTAGTGACAGGTTTTGTGTGACTTCTGGCCACAGCTGCTGCTTCAGCTTCATCTTAAGATGTCATTATTGACCCTGCAGTTTCCTTTTTGCAGAGTGAGCCCGCTGTGTGGCATGCGCGTGCGCCCGCCGGCCTTCCAGAGGCCTGCCCGCCACATACAGGGACCTTAGCCCTCTTCCCAGCCTTTTGAGAATTTAATTTATAATTTCATGAAACCTTGCTCAGTTCTTTTTCTTTTTATCCTTTTGAGACAGGGTTTCTCTGTGTAGCCTTGGCTGTCCTGGACTGGCTTTGTAGACCAGGCTGGCCTTAACTCACAGAGATCCTCCTGCCTCTGCCTCCCCGAGTGCTCGGGTTACGGGTGTGCACCACCCTGCCAGCTCCATTCTCTCTCTCCGAAGTGAGTTGTAGAGGTTAGTTTAGAGCTATGCCCTCTGGGAGGGTAGTGGGGTGTGTGTATGCTGTCCTCTGCCTTGGGGACTTGAGTTCCTCAGTCTTCCTGGTGTGTAGCGGGGTGTGTGGGTGGGTGGCTCTAGGGTGGACTTCGAGGCCTTCACCCGGCGGCCTTTCTGTTCGCACAAGGCCTGCTGCATTCCTATCCTGGGTCGAGGCTCAGATCTTCCTAAAAACGTGAGATTTCCAGCAAACCCAGCAGTTTTGCTCCAGGTCGTTCCTGGGTTCTCCGGTTAGGTAAAGAGTGCGTGCTTCATTTCCCTGGGCGTGAGGCGTGTGCTGTGAGGCAAGAGTGGCCTCCCTGGATGGATCCGGGGTTTCCAGGGAGAGTAATGACCGGCTTCCTTCAGAGCAAGTCGCTCAGCTTCTAATTAGGAGGGCCTGCCTGCGTGTGACTGCACCTTACAGCAGCTCCGCGGGTGGGGGTGGGGAGTGTGCACGGCCCAGCCTGGTCCGTCTCTTCTTTCTGTGAAGGATTGTTCTCCCGAGCCTTACACGGGCTAGGGAAGCCGCCTGGCACAGAGCTGCCCGCACACTGCCACTGCTGCCAGCTGGTATCAGGAACTGTGCCTGGCTTGGGCAGGAAGTGTGCTCAGTTAGCCTTCGCAGCCCCGGAAGTGTCCCACTACGCCTGGGGTAGGCTGCTGTCGCTGTGGCATTCATTCATCCATCCATTCATTCATTTTGGCAATCCTGGCGACGAAATGCTTCACAGACCCGTGAGAAACGTGAGGCCGCTCTGGTAACGGTGCCATTAGCCTCAGAGGCGCAGAGACCCTCCAGAGGTCTTCACGCACTGGTGGGTTGGGTGTAATTGTAGCGTATTTTCGTCTGTTCACAGGGCAACCACACCCTGAGTGTGGGTGTAAAGCAGTCACATAGTAATTTAGGAAGTGCCCCAGAGACTCTGAGCTCTGCACGTAAACCCATACCCTGCTCTTTGGCCTTTGAGCGGTCTGAAGTTTGTAGGAAAAGCTGCTGAGAGCGTGTTACATCCCCTAGGGCCGGTTACACCCCGACAGGGTAGTGAGGTCTGAGCGTGTGCCTGTAGTGGGCTCCGGAGGGACACGGTTCTGAAAGGCAAGCAGAGAGGAGCCCATGCTGCTCCAGGCTGCTCACTGTCACTGAGGCTTTCATCTTGCTTGTCACTCTGGGCCCTGAGCCTGGACTGGCAGAGACCGCATTTATGCTGTCTTAGCAGGCATGTGAGCCGATGAGTGTGTCAGCGGTGTGCATCTGGCTGCTGCTGCTGCAGCTGTCTGCTGTATCCCTTCTTGTTCCACTTCTTCTTCCATCTATCTATCTATCTATCTATCTATCTATCTATCTATCTATCTATCTATCATTTACATTATTTATACAGTATTCTGGCTGCATGTGTGTGTGCACACCAGAAGAGGGCACCAGATCTCACTATAGATGGTTGTGAGCCACCGTGTGGTTGCTGGGACCTCTGGAAGAAAAGCCAGTGCTCTTAACCTCTGAGCCATTCTCTCCAGTCCTCTCCGTTCCACTCCTCTTTCTTGGCGTTTGTGTGTGTGTGTGTGTGTGTGTGTGTGTGTCCCCACGCACATGTATGTCTCCATTATATATGTTTGTGGGTGTCTGTGTGGAGGCCAGAAGCGGGCAGCTGCTGTGTTCTCCACCATCTCTTGTGGGACATAGTTGGTTTTTGAACCTGGAGCTTGCTGATCAGATTAGTGTGACCAGCCGCAGTCCTGTGTGTGTGCTGCCAGGCCCAGGGCTTTTGTGACTGCTGCCACTTCTGGGAGCCCCTCCTCAGCCCAGCATCTCCTTTCGTTCTGCTATTCTTTCTGTCTGTCTCCAGGACCGGCAGCTTGGCTGCAGCATGATCGAGCAGCAAGGGGAGCGGCAGTGCCATCTCCTGGCAAACCGTGGCTGGGGGTGACACGGAACGAAAACGTGGCAGACACAGGGACACGGGAGAGCTGGGGTCAGGCGGTGTGGGCTCTGGAGAAGCCTCGGCACCCTTTTACGTTTAAATGGGAGCAGGGCCATTGCTTCCAGCTGGGAGAGGTGGGGCTGCTATGCTGCACAATCTTCGCACACTCACATTTGTGCTCTGATCCAAGGAAGGCCTGGCCATTTCCCTGACCCTCACCTGGGAAGACCTGGCCGGGCCATGGCTGAGACCGCCGTTCCTGGTGTGGCCCGGCTCCTGTCTGCACACCTCCGCTCAGGACTTCCCTGCTCCCATGAGGTTTCCCGCCTTGTTCCGTTGCTCTTGTTTTCCAGCGGACAGTGTCCTGGAAAGAGTGACAGAGCTTTGATAACACTGCCCGAGTTATGAATTAGCACTCCCGGGACCAGTTCTTGCGCCCTCGTGGATGTGCGAGCGTTCTCTGCGTGGGCTGCCTTACCCGGCATGCTCTCCCTCTTTCCTGATGTGCTAATGCGGCCGGGCAGGATTGAAGAGTCTGCTCCCTCCTTACTTCCAGCCGCTGCCCTCTTTTGAGAGTCACGTGTCTCCTGGGAGTTTCCTTGTCCTTGTTTTCCAGCACACTTACTGGGCGGCACCGAGTGCTGGGCACACTGCTCCTTCCACGTGTAGGAGGGGGAGGCCTGCTGGCCTTTCTGGGGCAGACAGTGCGGTGAGGTGGACCGTAGGGGACACTGAGGCCGGTGGTTGCTTCCTGCAGGCCTAGGAGGGTTATCCGGGACCTGGCCGCCACCCAGGAGGACCGGGTGTGAGACGCCTCAACTTTGCTCGCGGTTCTATTGGGCTCTCTGTGTTTCCACACATCTCAAGTCTCTGTGTAGGCGTGGGAGCTAGGAGAATTCAGTGTTGAGAGGTGCCCAGGCTGTGGGGGACTGGATGAAGGCGTGAGAAGCAGGGTGAGAGAGACCGGAGGGAACCGGCTGGCAGCTGCCCCACACGGGCTCCCTGGTGTCCTTTTGCACACCTTGAGGCCTTGGTGGACGAACTCAGCAGACACAGTGCCACGGCCCATGTGGCCGTCCACCGGGTGTGTGCTCTGACTCGGTGTGGACCTGCAGGAGCCCGCGCAGCATGCCTCCCCAGGATGAGCGGGGCGCGGCTCTCCTGGTCCTGGGCCTTGTGAGTTCACCGGCTACTGGGGATGTGGCCGACCAGGGCGAGCGCTCCCCGGAGCTTGGGGCCTCCGGGCCAGTCTCTGAGCTCTGTTCCCCTCCCTCCCTGCTCTCCCTTCATTTTGAAGTGAACCACCAGCAGCTCATATTGCGCGTGGGAGGCCAGGGGTGTGCAGAGAGTGAGAGCGGTTCTGGGAGCCTGGCAGTGGGCAGGGGCATCGGGGCTCGCCGGGCCACGTGGCTTCTCGGCTCTTCTCGCCCTGCTCCCCTTCCCAGCAGTCCATGGTGATTCATGAGTGTGAGTGGGGCGGGTACCCACTGGCTCATCCTTGGCTGGGCGTGCCACTCCCCTCCTTAACCTGCTTTTCCTCTTGGGCTTACTCACCTCACACTCCCCCCGGGCTCTCACGATCACGCTTGAAGAGCCTGGTGATAGAAGCTGCTCCTCGTCAGATGGTCCTGGGTAAGGGGCAGGGAGAGCGACAGGACAGTCTGGAGGCTCGTGGAGGCAGGCCCTGTGCCAGCGCTTATGTGCGCATCTGCCGAGGCCTCATGCTGAGCAGAGGCTCAGGAAGCCGAGTTCCCTGAGTGTGAACTGCCTGACAGGTGCTGGCCTGGGATTCATTTACTGAACAGTGCTGAGAGCTCTCAGCCACAGCCACATTCTGTTTCATCGCTGCTGCCCCCTGCTCCCCTTTCCCCTGTCCTCCCGTCCTCCTGTAAAGCCATGGCCAGCTAGTGCGCTCCTGTCCACTTTTCCTGGTGCCAGGATAAAGCCGGTGCCAGGTTCTCCTATAGGGAGCATTGGCAGCCTTATACAGATAGAGCCGTGGCACCAAGGGCAGAACAAGCCATAGGACAGTGCCGGCTCTGTGTGTTCCGCGCGTGCTCGAAGTTTGAGCACGTGCTTGCCTGCGCCACCTCACACAGTCCTTCAGCGTACTTGCTTGTCCATTTCCTCTTAGGTGCAGAGCTGCGTATGACCTCTGAGTTCCTACTGGGCCAGTCAGTGGCAGAGTTGTGGTTTGAGAACTGTTTGAACTAGTGTTTGAATGTGCTTTGGTATTGTGCACACAGACGCTTCCCGTGTGCTGCCGGAGGAGGCTGTGGAAATGCGGTCCCTGGAGAGCCTGGCAGACAGGCCCGCTGGCCCTCTGTTTTGTTGAGAAGTTGGAGTGTAAGAAGCGGGGTGGTGGAACGGCCTCGTCCAGCTTTGACCTGTGCAGCACAGTTGTCGGTGTTTCAGCAAGTGTGCGAGCATTTATTTATAGCTTTTTAGCTGGTTGTCCTTCCAGCCGTTGGTCCATAAGTATTCGCTGGTCTCGTTCAACCCAGTGAAAATATTCCCACGCCTGACAGAGCCTCTATTTTAAGCCGGGTAGAAGCTGCCAGCACTCGCTGGCCTTGCTGCTGTTTGGGTTTAATCAGTTGTGTTGACACAGTCCCCTCGCTCTTGTGATTGTTGTTGAGGGTTATAATATTTACTGTTGGTTTATTTTTTAGTTCACAGCGGTTATTCCTAAACAGCTGTACACCCAAATCATCACACACAGACTAGCATTTATTGAAGTAACCTAGAGCACAATGCTGGGCAATCGTTACTCCATCCTAAACCTCCAAGCCCGCATAGTTTCCTACCATTCAGATTTCCCACATTATACTTGTTTTTAGTGGTATCTCAGGTCTGGTTCATTTCTCCTCATGGTGCCAAGTCCTCTCCTGCAGATTCTCCTCTTCTCCCCCTGCTTCCTTCCTCTTCCCCCGACTCCGGACCAGGATGTCCCACCTATGCTCTCCATTGCTCAGCATTATAGCTGGTTGTTTTAATTGACAATTTAGAGAACAAATGGTGGCATTACACAAACTTGAGACAGGTGATGCTTAGAGTAAGCCTCACAGTGCAATGCCCAATTGAACCAGATAGTGGGGGAGAGAAATCAGCATTTGAATGACCAAGGGTAAATTGTTTACATTCCAAAAGAACATTATACCAACAGATCGTCTGCATGATTTGCTCTTCAGATGATGTCTCCTTTGTCTCCTCGGACTCTCTGGAGTCGCTAACTCGTGGCCAGCCCTTACTGATGTTTATATGTGGAAGGGCGGGCCCACTGAGAACCAGTAGGTTCTAGGATGATCAGCTGCCCACAAGCTAATTGGTTTTCTTCTTGTTGGTTGAAAAGGGCTCAAGGAATGACATTGCTTTTTTTCTTCATTGTTGGGCATTTATCTGCGTGCTCTTTGTTCTCGTTCTGTGAGCGAGGCCCTCTCAGGATGTCTGTTCATTGTTAAGTGCACCTTCACATCTTCATGTCTCTTCAGCTCCGACGGCTGCTTGCTGGAGCGCTTGTGAGAAATCACTTTCAAGTTCTGGGTTAGGCCCTGTTTTCCTGCGGGAGCCACGACCTTTGGTTTTAGCTAAGGCCCTGGGAGAAGCTGCAGGAGGAGGCTGGCAGGTCCTGAGAACAGCAGCTGTGTCCGAGCAGCCAGCCGCTAGCTCGGCGCGGAGAGGAGGGCCTTTTTATGCATTTTCAAGAGTGCTGGAAAGACATCCACATGAAGGCCTCTAACCTTAGCAAAGACTGAGCACCTCGGTGTGCCACAGGAGAGAGCAGCAGGCCTAAATGCACGTGTTTTCATTTGTGCCTTGTTCTAGGGAAAAAATAAAGAGGAATATTTACTGTTTGGAGTAACCTGTTGATTGAGAGGCAGTTTGGGGTATGGACAGCTTTTTTTTTTTTTTTTTAATTGACTTATTTTTATTTTATTTATGTTGCTGTTTTGTATGCATGTATGAGAGTCAGATCCTCTGGAACAGGAGTTACAGACTGTTGGGAGCTGCCATGCGGGTGTTGGGAATTGAACCTGGGTCCTGGAAGAACAGCTCATGCCCTTAACCATTGAGACATCTCTCTAGCCCACTTTCTTTTTAAACCTTTTATTAGTTAAGAAATGTTAATGAGAATTTGCCTGTGCGAGATTTGTGAATTTTGAGTAACTTAGAAAGAGAAGATTTTATCAAACATTTTCTAAAAGTCGAATTTGTTTTCCTGATTTTTTTTTTTCTTAAGCGTTTTCCTGGTAAAGGCTTTTTGTCTGTTATACAGACCGAGTTCCTGTGACTGGGACACGGAATAAGTAAGTGCATAACCCCGTGAAAGGCACACTGCCGTGTCCCCTTGATCCTGTTAATTCCCGTTCTCTAACTTTCCAGGACTCAGGACTCTACACAGCTAGTCCAGGACCTAGAGAGCTGCCAGGGCGGCAGAGGAATGTTGTGTCCACCAGGGTAAAGGTTGCTGGCCCTCAGGCATTGCCCATCCTGGCAATCAGGAACTCTTTGGCCTTCTTCCAGTTTGGTGCACTGGTTGGGCAGGACAGACTGTATGAGCGGGTGTGTGTGTTGTCATGAAGACGTTACATATCTGATGCAGGAGTGCTGGCCATACCCTGCATGTCCCGCACTTCTTTTTCTTTAAAGTACGTTTAGATAACGTTGTTTGTACTAATAAGTTCGCAATTTATATTTTGAGGGATAACTTTTGAGGAATGAGAATTATATGGAAGGACTGAAACTAATCTTTGGAAATCTTTGCTTTCTCATTGGTCGTTTGCGTTTTCGTTATTAGTTATCACCGAAGACTTGATTGGGCCTGCTCTTGGTTTTGCACAGTGAGAAACAAGTATTAAGCTAGAACTCACCGTTTTTATCGGGAGTGGACACATGCATTGTGAGCGTTTTGGAGCTTAAATCACGGGCACACACACCGTAAGATAACGGTTGGCATTTTTCCTTAGTTGGCTGCGGATTGAGGCGGGAAGTGGCTCCAGCGGGTTCTCGGTGTCTTCTCTGCTGGCTGTGCTGTGCGTGGTGTCCCGGCGTGCCTCCCCGGGTCAGGGCTAGTAATTCAGGGAGGTGGGGAGCAGTGAATGCTGCGCTGCTGCGGCGGCCCTGCGCCCGAGTGTCCTGGGCACATGCGGTGTAGCAGTGTCCTGAGTGCTGCTGCCCTGGGGAGGACAGCCTCGTCCTCTCGCTTTGTTTTAGCGGGTGAGGGATGGAAAGAGCCGCTTTGATTGAGTGTGTTGATGAGGTGTAAAGTAGCCTAGTGAGGTGAGCCACATGGCGCCGAAAGGCCACCATCTTTCCCCTGCGTCATGAGTAGAATAGCAGCTGTCACCTCGTTTGTGTCTGAATCATCTTTGCCTCAGGAGGTCATGAAGACTGTCAGAGTAGAATCATAGGCTCTACGTGCGCCTCCCTTCTCAGACCCCTCCTGCAAGGCTTCAGCATGGGCCAAACACAAATTGTAGCCTACAGAATCTGGAAGCTGAGAGACACCATCTTGTCCAGCCTCTTGTTTGTAGCTGGGAAAACCACGAGCAGCCCTGCAGTGGCTAAAAAGTGCTGGAAAAGGTCAGTAAGGCATGTACATCCCAGGGACAGGATTGTTCGTGCCAGTGGCAGGATGGCTTGTGTTCTCTAGGCAGAGAGCAGTCTCTTGGGGACTCCCTGCTGTGAAGAACGGTTGCTGTTTGGTTAGGCTCCTTACTTCAGTGTCAGTAGATTGGAAAGGCTCATTAAACCATAGGAAGCATCTTTCTGTGTGAGCAAAATTTGCCGCCTTTGGTTTCCTTGGACACTTTCCTCCTAGAAAGCGCTCTCAGCTCTTTGTTTTTCGTTTTTGAAGACACTTGCATCACACCACCTCCTTGGTATTTCCTTCAAGTTTGCGGATTTCCGAAGATTCAGCGGGGAAGGGAGCCGTGCGAGGCCGCGGAGCTGAGCAGTGTCGCGCACCCACCCTCTCGTCTTCTGTTTTTAAGGGTTGGCTCTGCCTCACTCACATTTTAAAAATGTCTCCATGCTCTCATAGTACGTAGAACCTTGAGCTGACTGCCGGATATAATGAAACAACAGTGTCTTAACTGGGTAAAATACTGCAGTTAAGTGATAGGGAGATGGAGGTGAAAAATTGGTTTACAGATTAGAAAACTGTAGTTGAGAAGAAAATCTAGTTTACAACCCAGTCCTTTAACTAGATGACTCAAAAGAATCTTAGGCTGGCCAGGGCAGGCCCCAGACTCCCAGCGTAGCTGAGGCTGACCTTGAACTCTTTCTCTTCCCGCCTCTCCTGGCTGTGGTTACCCCGCATCTTCCTGTCATGCAGGGCTCAAAGAGCCAATTGTTTGTATCTGTGGAATTCCTACGTCTTCTGGAATCAGATGTTCAGGCCATCTTAAAGCAGTGCTCGTTCTTGACGAACACGCATTAACGGTGAGTATTCTGCAAGAGCAGGGCTGCTGTTCTTGGGTTTTGAGGTAGCAGCACTTCCTTTTTCAGATTATGCTAATGAAGGCTTTAGGATTTGTCTTTTATGATCGTGCGGATGGGGGGCTGGGCTTTTCCTGAGACATATGTGAGGCCCTGCTGAAGCAGTCTTGTTTGTGTGGGGGATACTGTAGGGCCACATCCGCTCTGTGCACTGAGGGCTCTGGAATTAGGACGGCCAGGTTCAGGGCCTTCCCAGGTGGAAAGCAGTCAGGTCTAGGGGAGCTCGCCTTGGTGAACTCCTGGACCGTGGTCTATAGGAGTGGGCAGCTTAGCCTCTTTCAGTTGCTTTCCTGGCTGGAAAAATAGGACCAGGAGCCCCTGCCAGCCCAAGTCATTTCAGAACTAGAAGCTATGCGATGTGAACTTTCAACTGAACAGCTGTCAGTGGTGCTGTGCTCGGTGACGGCATTCATGCAGGATGTGAGGCTTAGCGGCGCCTCACCTTAAGGTCCCGGAAGAAGCTTTGGTCAGAATATGCACTATGGTAAGCGTCACAACGTGGCGGGATGCTTTGTCTTCCCTGCCTCCAACTTGGCAAGTCGCCTGTGCCTGGCACAGGTAGCACGTTCGATGGTGTCCCCTCTCCACATCCCCCTTCTGGGCAGTGAAGATGTTTTTCCCTTGCGCTGACTTGAATACTTAGGATCTAGAACACCAGAGGAGTTTTCAAAGGAGCCACTTGTGAATAGAATCTCTGTCTGGCCCAGGCCCTTGGTTCCCCCATTCAGCTCTGAGGACAGAAGGACTTTTGATACCGGCTGCTGAGTTGTCAGCTCTTGTAGAGGTGAAACAGCTGAAGTGGCACAGGGGGAGATTATTAAGGGCACAGCCATCTAAATGGGGGCCCTTTAACAAAAGTCTGGCAGTAAACGTAATTTCTGCCTTTTAAATTGCTGTGGAGACCCCCCCCCCCCAAAGCGTGCGGTGTACAAAGCTGCACTGTTGTCTCATCCAGGCCAGCAGAGGGCTGAGGGGTGCTTGGACTTGATACAGATTTCCTCCTCCTGGCCCTCAGTGCCTGGCCCTCCTCGTGCTGTAACTGGAGGGCGCAGAGGACTGTGGAAGCAGCCGTTTCTTGTATGCTGGTTCCCAGCGCTTGCTTTGGGTGGTAGGGGCTGAGATGTAATATGTTTGGTAATGAGTCTGAGTAGCGGCCATGAGTGGAAAGGTGACAGGTGACCATCATCTGAAGGGCAGCTGGGTGTGAGGAGGAGAGGCCAGAGCAGCACAGAGACAGAACATCCGAGCTGCATCCTTAGCCAGGCGCCCTGGATGGGGCTGGCTGCTGGGAGCCTGAATCCAGGTGTGCGCTGCACAGCTGCAGAGGAGAGGCAGCAGGTAGAAATCACGCTTCTGTGCACACTTCCTCCACCTCAGCAGGGGACGAGGCCCCCGTTCACAGAGCTGCTGAGGCGGGGTGGGAGCTGGTTCACTGCAGGAGCATTTGGAAGAAGAAAAGCCGCCCTTGTTACCTCTGCCTTTCCAAACTGCAGCCAAGTCAGGTGGCGGGATACTGTGTCTGAACTCCTGAACCCTTCTGTGCTGTGTCTGCCATCACAGTTTTTCTGGGGTGAACAGTGTTACTAGGGGTCTAACGGGCGGACTTCCGGCCGGGAGGAGGACATGCCTGAACACAGGAACCTAAAGAGAGTCAGCGCTCAAAGCAGGAGGCTCTCCGTAGAGAGGCCGGCCGCTGTGTTAGCCACCCTTGCTGTCGCTGGGCCACCTGCCTGCCCAACAAGGGGTGTTTAAGAGTGTGCTGGTCAGGAACGCAGGGTAGGTGGCGGGGTGCGAGCAGCTGCCACACCATGTTTACAGTCAGCGAGCAAAAGATGCGTGGAAGGCCTGCCGGGAACCTCTGCTCACCGTTAGTGATGCGCCTCCTCCCGCCGAAGGTTTTCTCACCTCGCAGGGGATGCCACCAGCTGGGGATACCCGAGTGCACCCTGTGTGCGCGCGTGTGCGCGTGTGTGTGTGCATGTGTTTGTGCGTGTGTTCATGTGTGTATGTGTGTGTATGTGTGTGTGCTTGTGTTTGTGCGTGTGTGTGTGTATGTGTGTGTGTGCTTGTGTTTGTGCCTGTGTTCATGTGTGTATGTGTGTGTATGTGTGTGTGCTTGTGTTTATGCGTGTGTGTGTATGTGTGTGTGTGCTTGTGTTTGTGCCTGTGTTCATGTGTGTATGTGTGTGTGTGCTTGTGTGCGTGTTCATGTGTGTGTTCATGTGTGTGTATGTGTGTGTGCTTGTGTATGTTCATGTGTGTATGTGTGCATGTGTGTGTGCGTGTTCGTGTGTGTATGTGTGCGTGTGTGTTCATGTGTGTGTGTATGTGTGTGTTCGTGTGTGTGTGTATGTGTGTGTTCGTGTATGTGTGCGTGTGTGTTCATGTGTGTGTATGTGTGTGCTTGTGTGTGTGTTCATGTGTGTGCGTGTGTGTGTGTGTCACATTCACAGTGACACAGAGTCAGAAGAATCAGTGAGGGGCAGCTTAGAACCGAGCAGCAGTGTGGTGTGAGTGGACTAATTGGTGGGTTGTGCGGGACCCTGTTTCTCTCAGCTGTGCTGGGGTGTGTGAAAACTGCTCTGCTCTGCCGCGCTCTCCTTCTGTGGACATGTTCGTTGACTTTGCTTTGCAGAGGTTGGGGAGGTCGTATCTTACCGGGAGAATGGGTCAGTACTGTCCGTGTGGGCAGGGTTTGGGCTCGGGAGTGAACTGGCAGCATGTGTGGCGTGACCTCCGCTTTTCCGTGCTTTAATGAGTTACAGTAGACGATGGTGGTGTGAGTTCTGACAGTGACCTTACAGATTCCACACACAGTGCACTCACAAAGCCTGTTAAGGCAATTTCTTGTCACACCTTTTTCACCCTTTAACTCAAATTTAAAAAGCAAAACAAAACAAACCCCCAAGTGCCCAGCTGTGCTGCTGTTCCAGTGGCTTGTCTCATCCCTTCTGTGGCCCGTCCCTCCTGTGGCCCCGTCCCTTCTGTGGCTCATCTCTTCCCTTCTGTGGCTCGTCACTTCCCTTCCGTGGCTCATCTCTTCTGTAGCTCATCTTGTCCCTCCTGTGGCCCGTCACTTCAGAGGCCTATCCCTTCCATGGCTCGGGGCACGGCAGGTCGTGTGTGGACCAGACTCACAGTTTCCTGTGTTCCTGTGCTCTGTGGACCACTCTCCTCTCCAGCGTTTTGGGACGGAGGTCCGCTCCTGTTCAGTATACTGGACTGAAGGCGAGAGTCTGAAGTGGGAGAATAGGTTTGCTGGTTTTTAACCTCCTTTCTGAGTGTGGGCATGCCGGCGGGGGAGGCGGAGGGTCATGCGGATGCTGGAAAGGATGCAGTGGCCTCCATCAGGTGGCTGAGAAGCTTCCTCAGGATGAGCGTGCACATGATGTCTTAGCATGGACGATGTCTTAGGGTGGACGGGAGGAAGGCGTGGCACTGGCCTGCTCCTGCTCTCACCACTGACACATGGCTCAGTCTCACTGCAGTGTAAGGTACATTCAGGCGGAAGTGACTAGGGTGTGTGGGAGGGGGTAGGCCTGGCCCCGTGTCCAGCCGTTGTCAGGGTTCCAGCCTCTCACATTGAGGGCTTTCCTCCCCTTTTCTCGGCAGAGTTTTCTTCAAACGTTTGCACGCTGGTTGTGTTCTCGTGTGTTCCCAGCGTTGGTATCCTTGTCTTCATCTCCCTGTGTTCGCTGACTGGGAAATGGTGTCTGGAAACTGCTTGCGCCGGGCAGGCAGCGCCTGTGCACTGCAGAGGCCATGACAGTGAGAGGGGGATGGAGGGTCCACGCTGGGCTGAGTGAGGGGGGCTGCCGTGGCTGTGGAGACGCTTCAGAGTGCAGTGTGCCAGCTCGCAGTGTGCCCCTGCTGAGGAGGGACCACAGCCAGCTCGCAGGGTCACTCCATGTGCGGGGTTACTCACCGGAAGGGCACGCTGTCTTCCACGTGGCCATGTGGAGTTTGAATTCACGTGCCTGAAAGGGGTGTCAGTATTTGGTGACATTACATGAATTTTGCAAACGTTCTTTTAAAGTATCAAATTAGGAGCACACCTGCCCGTTAAATAGATAGAGCAGAGCTATTGTTTTCACACTGGGCTTGTCCTTCTTAACCTGAGGACAGTCGGGACTTACTTTCCCGAAGCCTGAACTAAGTCTCCGCTCGAGGAGGAGGAGAGGCTGCACCCGGCCTGAGCCCCGCCTGACCTGGTACCCCGGGAGGAGGCTGCTGCTCCCGCTCTCTGCCTCCCAGCTCTGTCTTGTCTGATGGGGAACATGATGCCTTTGCATTGTGTTTTCAGGAGCATGGGCGCATGTCCCCGAGTTGTGGGGTCGCGCCTTTAGGTGTTGCGGACATCCCACACCACGGTCTTTGCCCCCCCCCACCTTGTTGATGACTCCAGCATCTGGGTGGGAGTTCCACCTCTCTTGGTTTTGCTGTTTTCCATCTGAACATTCCTGGATCACCAGGGACTCTGAATTTTTAATTTCTTGAGTGACAACGTGAAAGAAAAGAGTAGGAAAAGGGAAGGCAGTGGGGAGAGGGAGGGAAGACAACGCCAAGAAACACAGTCTCCAAGTGGATCTGTCAGTGTGTCTGTCTGTCCTGAGGGGCCTCACTGGGAAAACAGGAAAGAGAACCAAGGCCTCAAGCCTCTCCTGGGTTTCAGTCATTGCTGCTTTAGTTCAGTTATGTAAAAATATTGTTAAGTAAAAGTGGCCCTAGTTTCCTTTTGTATGTACAATCTGAATAGAATTTTAACAGGAGTATGGGCTGTTGGTGGAAAGAGCCATTACCCTAGAGCCAGCCCTGTGTTCTTGCCCTGGTGTCTGAGGTGTTAGGGAGCGCTGTGCTGCTCCTTGGACACACCCCTCTCCCTCTCTCACAACCCTGAGCGTGCTGCTCTGGCGGAACCCAGAACCCAGGGCTCACAGAGCACAGACAGCTGCGGGGCCCTAGCCAGCTGGCTGCTTTTGGTTCTAGCACTTTTTTTGGGTTAATAATTTTAATGGTGAATAGGGTTTCTGTTTTTTTTCTTCTCTTAATTTATATAGTTCTCTGTCTGTCTCTCTGTCTGAGACAGGATTTCTCTGTGTGTTCCTGGCTGTCCTGGAATAGACCAGGCTAGCTCGCAGAGACCCGCCTGCCTCTGCCTCTGCCTCTGCCTCTGCCTCCCGAGTGCTGGGATTATAGGCGTGCACCACCACGCCCGGCTGTAGTTCTTACTTTTTAAGGGCTGGATTAAGGCTGTCCAGCCTCCACCTGTAGGTTTTATTCTCCCCTGAGGTCTTCCTGCATACAGCGCTTTGCGGTTCTGCAGTGTACAGTGTATGAGGCTGAGGGCCTGGGGCAGTCATGTCTAAGGAACAACAGTGGAGTCTGGCCCTGGACAGGCGATGACCTGGCCTCCACAGATGAGCTACTTATGTTTTTCTTTCCTTTTCTTTCTCCTTTCCCCTCCTCCTTCTTCCCCTTCCTTCCCTCCCTCCCTCCCTCCTTTCCTTCTTTCCTTCCTTTTCCCTCTCCCTTCTTCCTTCCCACCCTCTCTCCCTTTCTCTCTCCCTCCCTGTTTGACTGTGTTTTTCTGTGAAGAAGCTTACCTCAATGAGCTCATCCCAGGAAGGTCTGTTAGAGGAAGTACTGCTTAGGTGGAAATGCCTGGAAACCCAGAAGGAAAGGTCATCTGAGGGGCCCGACGGGTCTGGCTCCTGCTGAGATTGTTTGTTTACAGACCAGTGACTGGGTTCCTTTTCTTTGTTATTTGTTGATAAACATTTGCTGGCCGCCTGCTGTGCAGGCCTGGACTGGTGCTGGGACTTAGGGCGACTCCAGTAATAGTGAGTGGCCATTTTCTCTCTGCCTTTCTTCCTTCCCCAGCACCTTAAATAACAACAACAAAACCTCGTGTTGCCTGGTGAGGCGGGAGACAGTGTCCCTGCGTCTGGCCTGTTTCACTCTCGCTAGGGTGCTGTTTGCATGGTAGGTTAGTGTGGAAAGGAGGACGGGGAATTAGGCTCTCGGGCATCGCTTGGTGCCTCATAGTGCCTCTTCCTTGTCCATTCAACACAGGTTCATTCCTTTTCCCCTTACTGCACCATGGGATTCAAGGTAGCGTTTGGGGATCTTGCAAGTGTTTTCCTTACTGAGAATTTGGGTTTTGGGGTTAAATACTCAAGTGCGTTGATGATCCAGATGGGACTAAGCACATTTGACTAAAAACCAAAACCCAAACACTAACAAATAATCTGGTCCAGGGCCCAGTGCCAGCCTGTGCCTTGCCTGTATCTTGTCCTGATGAAGGCTGAAGATGCTGGTAGCTGTTGCTGGCTGAAGGGCAGCACCCAGGAGGCAGTCGTCAGCTCAGCTTTAGATACTGACTCCGTGGACAGAGCCTAAGGCACCAGTCTTAACAAACTCAACTTCCAACGGAAGCTGCAAGTCTGGGTTCTAAAGGTAGTGACTGTTTAGAAGCAGAAGCAGTGGGAATTGAGGGACAGGATGATAGGAGATGGTAAGGGGAGGGAGCATGCTCAAAGGTCACGGTGTACTGGAACAAAAATGTCACGAAACCCATTGCTTTGAACCCCGAACACACACTAATAAAGCTCTAAAACGTGTAGCAAGCTGAGGTTTGTACATACTCACAGAAGAAGATAAAATGCAGACATCACACTGCCCCTTAGCCTGCAGCTGCAGGACGGTCAGTTAGGCAGTGACTTACGGGGGAAGGCCCTGCTGTGACCGGCCACAGTGGCTTCTGGCTGTAGAACTTTCAGAAAGTGCCTTGGTTTGGTGCCAGCGTAGTGTGGAATGGGAGAATGCCGCCAGCACGAGCCTAGACGGCTTTAACATGGCTGCTGATGCCTCCGCTGCCGTTATTCAGCAGTTGAGTCTGGGGCGTCATAGGCCAGGAACCACATGCAGATAGTACCGTGTAGTGTAGTGTGTGCAGTGTGCATTTCTTCTTAAAATGATCTTTTCTCCTTTCGCTCCTGGGTGCGCTGGAGTGCTCGTGGTCTGACTCTGAGCGTGAGCCTATATTTAGGCTCAGGAGCAAAGCTGTTTAGAGAAGCAACAGTTTGCAGACCTTAATTGAAGGTTAGGCTGGTGCTAAGTAGGGCTCCGTGGGTGGGTCGAGGCCCAGAGTGGACTCAGCGTTGAGGGGATGTTGTATAATTTCACAAAATGGAGTATGTTACAGAGTCACAAGGGAGAAAGCTGTGTGTAAACCTCTTGGGTGAGGAGAAAATGCTCAATTGTTTGTTCTTTTTCTTTTTCTCCTGGATAAATGGTTGCCATTACAATAGACAGTTTTTATTAACATTCACAGGCAGGTGGTGGTTGTTGGTATTTGTGCATGTGTGTGCTCATGGAGGTCAGAGGTCACACGTCTCTTTTGTCTACTTTGAGAGCAGGGTCTCCCCGACTGGCTGGACAGTGCGCCGCCGGGAGCGGCGTGTCTCTGCCCTCACGACCAGTGTCCGCTGTAGTTACGCTGTCATGCCCAGTTTTGACGTGGGTGCTAGCTCCTGTCTCGTTTTGAGCTGGGACTTGCCACGTGGTCACCCCTGCTTGCCCACCACACCTGCCTCTCATGCTCACCCCTAATGCGTCAGGGCAGAATATGAAGTTGAGGTTGAGTGTGACCAGATTGACTAGTGACTTACTTGTGAATGTCAATTTCTTAGTGGGAAAGGTATAAGAATAACTTTGTAAGTTTGCATGTAGCAAGGGATAGAGAACTTTTCAAGCCGCTCCATGTTTTTTGTTATTTCAAACGGAAACTGCTGAATTTACAGTCGCTTGGGATTTTCGAGTGAGCGAAGGGACGCTCGTTGCACTGGGGTGAGGCGTGAAGCCGTAGCTGTCTGCAGGCTTGAACATTTCCATTGTTCTAGCCCCTAAAACTAACATTTCCACAAAACTGTGCAAGCATAAATTCATCTGAAACGTACATGCCAAGAAATGGCAGGAGAAAAAGTCTCATTTCTGTCATAAAACTTCTCCATTTTCTTTTTAAAAAGTTTGTTATGAAGTGTTCTGCCTGCATGTACACCTGCCTTCCAGAAGAGGGCACCAGATCTCATTACAGATAGTTCTGAGCTGCCAGATGGTTGCTGAGACTTGAACTCAGGACCTTTGGAAGAGCAGCCAGTGCTCTTAACGACTGAGCCATCTCTTTAGCTGTGCAGTGGTGGTGCATGCCTTTAATCCTAGCACTTGGGAGGCAGAGGCAGGTGGATTTCTGTGAGTTCGAGGCCAGCCTGGCTACAGAGTGAGCTCCAGGACAGCCAGGGCTACACAGAGAAGCCGTGTCTCGGGGGAAATAAATAAAGAAATAAAACGTTTTCCGTCTCTGTGAGAGTGGAGGGCCCTGTATTTACAGTGAGAGCCCTGCGGTTCACTGTAGGAGTGACTGGCCTGAGCTGAGTATCTCAGGCCGCACTACTTGGTGTCGAATTGCGCCTGACCCTGCTGTGTAGGGAGGGTCCTCACCTGTGCGTGCAGAGCCCAGGCTGCAGGGAGTCCTGACAAGGCCGGAAACACCTTAGAATCCAGTGCTCAATTTTGAATTAATTTTTGTCTTTGCATGTCCAGAAACCTTTATTGTTGCCCAACCTCTTATGACCCCACATTCATTTCTGTTCCCTTTTCGGGGTTGGGACGTTTGAGACGCTCGCTGTGTTTTGAGACCATTTCTAAATGACGGAACAGCTCCATAGATCCCAGATGATGAGGCCCTTTGTGTGTAATAATTCCCAAAGCGCTCTGATTGCAAGGACTGGGGGAGTACTTGGTGTTCACAATAATTTCCCAGGCCATTAGGAAAAGTGTTTTTAAGGCTCTCAAGAATTCAGGGCTTAGAAACTTTCCCATCCAGATTGGTCTCTTAAAGAAAACATGGTACACAGTATATTTTATTTTTTGTTCTTCACCAATTCATTTGTGCAAGATGAGGGCACATTGACTGAGGAGGGGTGTGGCAGAAGTCAGTCATAGTGTCTGTGTTTGCTTTTCATTCTTAACCACCAGTTTTCCTAGCTTTTGTTAGTGCTGTTTCTGACAAATAGCGTTTACCTAAGGAAGGCACGATTCCATGTTGAAATTTTTGACCGGAAACTCCTGAGAGAATAGTGTTCTCGTTTTTATTAAAGCCCACGTTGTGACTGGTCCCATCATCCACACCCTTGCGCCTCCTTTGTCTACCTGCTCATCCTGGGAGGTGGAGAATTGGCAAGATGGAGAATTGGTAGGAGCCGTAGGAGTGTGCAGAGCTGTGAGCCTGCCTGCTAGCCACACACCGGAGGCCAGCCATGAGAGCTGGGCACGCACCAGCAGGCGCCCGCTGCCTGTTCCTGGCCTCCTGCCGGGGGTGTTCACAGCGTGCAGCTGATCCCTCAACTGTCTCCTATCTAGTGACTTTCCTTACCCCAGATGGCTTGTGGAGTGCTGGCTGGCTGCCTGCTGCATACCCTCCTTCTCTGTTGCTTTTCTTTTTGAAAGATGCTTCCTGGAAAAAAAGTCTACTCCTAAGTGAAGATTGTGCTTTGAGGTTGACAGTGCAGAACCAGTTTAACCTGTCTCCACCTTTGGGATAGGTGGGTGGGTGGATGGATGGATGGGTGGATGGATGGGTGGGTGGATGGATGGATGGATGGATGGATGGATGAATGGGTGGATGGATGGATGGATGGATGGGTAGATGATTGGGTGGGTGGGTGGATCGGTGGATGGATGAGTGGGTGGATGGATGAATGGGTGGGTGGATTTGTGGGTGGATTTGTGGGTGGATGGATGGGTGGATGGATGGATGGGTGGGTGGGTGGATGGATGGATGGATGGATGGATGGGTGGATGGTGGGTGGATGGGGGTAGATGGTGGGTGGATGGGGGTGGATGGGGGTGGGTGGGGGTTGATGGGGTGGATGGTGGGTGGATGGGGGTGGATGGTAGGTGGATTGGTGGCTGGATTGGGGAGTGGATGGGTAGGTGGATGGGGGGGTTGATGGGTGGGGGGTGGGTGGATGGATGGATGGACATCGTGTGAGGAGGGGACGCCATGTGAGGATGGTAGGTGGTTGGGAGGTGGGTAGGTGGATGGTGGGTGAATGGTGGGTGGGGGTGAGTGGTGGATGGATAGATGAGTGGGTGGGGGGTGGGGGTGGATTAGTGGGTGGGTGATAGAGGTAACCAGTTGGTGCGCTCCTTCTTGGAGGAGACTTATTTCTCCCGCTGTCAGCATTCCTCAAAAGTAACCCTGCACTCCCAGGGTGCCGGAGAAGCCAGCGGGCATTGTTTTAGGAAGTCATGGGCCCTGTCTTGCTCTCTTTGGTTCTCATGTTGGATCTGGGCTATGAGTGCATACATTGTGTGGGACCAGGAGCGATCTTTATATCTGTTTTGTTATTGCGTGTGTGTGTGTGTGTGTGTGTGTGTGTGTGTCTGTGTGTGTGTGTCTGTGTACGTATGTGAACATATGCACCTGCAAACATTTTACCGTCTCCTTAGCAGGTACCATGTTGTTAGGCAGTTTTGGATTATACTTGGTAGACTTACTGAGAAAGCATTTTGAGTTTTCAATGTCTATTGAGAGGGAATGGCTAATAAGATGATTGTGGGAATGAACAGTAGCTCATTACGAGGTTCTGAGTGTGCCCTCCTAACACTCCTGGTTCACTAAGGATGCTCCTGGTGTAAGCGGCCCAGGCCAGGGCCTGACAGTGTGTCTGCTGCTGGTTACTGTGTTGCCGTATTTGATTATAAGTCCCTCCCAACGTTTGTAGACTACTGTGCTTGAAGTTTCTGTTGCATTTGATTGGCTGAGATGTGCCTGCCTGCGGGGGGGGGGGGGGGGGGGGGGGCTGAGTGCGAACTTGAGCTGATCAGCGAATCATCTCTGAGGGTTAGTTTTCCTGTTATAAAATGAGGTCAGTGGTGCTTGTGCTGTGTTCTGGGAGGAGTACAGGAGTGTTAAAGTGCACACGTGTCCATCGGGCGGGCTCGGAGCAGGCTGTGCCGGTGCCTGTGCTCTGGGCCTCCTGGACCACGAGGCTGTGCAGGCCGCAGGTCGCGTTTGCTGGAGCTGAGGTTACCTAGTTTGGCACTGTCTGTGCTGTGACAGTGAAAAACCATCTCTTCCCTGAGTTTCATGAAGTCAGTGAAGAGCTTTTGTATGGTCACATGTTTTAGGTTGAATGTTGCTGAACAACACAAGCAGTAGAGAAGGGTGAGCGTGAGTGTGAGTGAGTGCCGTGAACAGAGACAGTGCTGGGTTGTGGTGCACCTCAGCTCAGGTGAGGATCTGTCAGGGATGTCAAGATGAGAGGGACGCTGTGAGGAAAGGGACACTAAGATGAGAAGGATGCCGCGTGAGGAGAGGGAATCTGTGAGGAGAGGGACACCGTGTGTGGAGGGGACGCTCTGAGGAGAGGGATGCTGTGAGGAGAGGGACACCGTGTGAGGAGAGGGATGCTGTGAGGAGAGGGACACCGTGTGAGGAGGGGATGCTGTGAGGAGAGGGATGCTGTGAGGAGAGGGACACCGTGTGAGGAGAGGGATGCTGTGAGGAGAGGGACACTGTGTGAGGAGGGGACGCTGTGAGGAGAGGGACACTAAGATGAGAGGGACGCCGTGTGAGGAGAGGGATGCTGTGAGGAGAGGGATGCTGTGAGGAGAGGGATGCTGTGAGGAGAGGGATGCTGTGAGGAGAGGGATGCCGTGTGAGCAGAGGGATGCTGTGAGCAGAGGGATGCTGTGAGCAGAGGGATGCCGTGTGAGGAGAGGGACGCCATCTGAGGAGAGGGACGCCGGCCGAGTGAGGAGAGGAACACCATGAGATGAGAGGGATGCCATGTGATGAGCTGGGTGTGTGCAGGCCGAGAACTGGACAGGCTGGCAAGCAGGTGTCCGTATCTCCTGAGACCCTGCCTCTGAACCCAAAACCAAGTAGCCAGACAAACACCATGATGGGAGGGGGTGGCATCAGACAGTGATGGCCTCCTGAGGGTGGAGGCCGAATGCTCGTCAGCTGCCTGTGTCCATTCGTGCATCTGCCAAGATCGTGTTACTGTGAGGTTTTCCTTTCAGTCCACTCAGTGAGGCTTTCCTGTGAGTGCACACAGTGAGGTTTTCCCTTGAGAGCGCACAGTGGGGCGTCAGGCCCTCTAAGGAGGTCTGAGTGGTCTAGGTAAAGGCTGTGCAGCCGTTAGCTAGTGTCCATGTGTCTGCAAATCTAGGCAGAGCCACGTGTCCTCTCCTTGGGTTGAAGCTGTCCGTGGTCTTTGGCTAGCCGGCAGTGGTGCAGCCGGGGGAGCATGTGACCCTGCTGTTATTTGGAGTAAAGAATGATGCCACAGTAGAAGTATGGAGAGCATCCTGACACGCCTGGCTTTCCTGAGGTGCATTCTGAGGGGGCCTGCGTCACACGCTGGAGGACTGGCCTGCACTGTCCATCCGAGCTACTCCAGCCTGGCGGGCAGTCCACCAGCCCCGTGCTGTTCTGAGAAGTGTGCTGAAGTGGGATGGAAGGAGCCGCTGTACAGGGGCTGGAAGGCTGAGGACGGTGTGACGTCACTGTGTCACCTTGCAGGCTGAGGTCACTCTTCCTTCTTGGAGTCAACACAGGCATGCTTTGGCTTTGTGATGGTGTAGTCACGTGACGATGCAGCCACAGCAGGACTGCTGCCAGTCATGTGACTTTGCATGCATATTCATGTGACCTCATAGTCATCTGACTACAGGCATAGTCATGTGTCCCCAGTTATAGTCATGTGACTGCTGCCTAGCTATGTGATCACTGTCTTGGTCATGTGACTTGGTCGTAGCCGTGTGACTGTGCTGTCACAGCTGTGGGAGCTCCGTGGTGCCATTACTGATGGATGGGATGGACTTGCTGATTCTGGGTTGCATTTGTACAAGGGTCAGATGCCGTTTGACTTCCACCAGGCCGTGTTGTAAATCTGCCGGGCCTCTGGAACTCGAGGACACCCTCTCTGTCCTGTGATGCTGGAAGGACCGTGGTAAAGAGTGGAGTCGTGAGCGGCTCAGGACAGATAGTCAGTCCCTGTTGCTGCCGTGAGAAATGCTACAAGTACTGCCCCAGAGCGTCGGTGGTGCCCCTCAGCGTGAGAGGAGGCGGTGCCCCTCAGCGTGAGAGGAGGCGGTGCCCCTCAGCGTGAGAGGAGGCGATGCCCCTCAGCGTGAGAGGAGGCGGTGCCCCTCAGCGTGAGAGGAGGTGGTGCCCCTCAGCGTGAGAGGAGGCGATGCCAGGCTTTCCCCTCTTAAAACACACGGCGATACAGAATGAGCTGCGCAGTTTTAGGTCCTCCGTCAAAAGTTAGGGTTGTGACAGAGCTGTCTTGCTTGCCTTCAGATCTTTTGTGCATTTCCGAGTCTCAGATTGTGGCCTCTGCTGATTGCGTTGGCTTGCTGGGCTGATGGGAGGTTTTAAAGGGGCATTTGCCGAAGCTTGAGAGCTCAGTAGTAACCGCTGGGAATCCCTGGGAAAATGCAGTTACCCATTTACGGCATAAAGGAAATATCCTGGGGTTTTTCTTATGTTTTTATTTTATTTTTTAAGAAAATATTGGTGAACCTGACACGCATGACATAGGTTGGTGGGAGGCCCGGAGATGGCTTCCTGTTGGTACCAGCCCTTCCGAGTTGGCTCGGAACCCCCCATAGCTCCAGTTCCGGGGGTCTGATGCCTTCTTGTGGCCCTCACGGGCTCCTGCATGCATGTCCTGCCCCTGTATGCACGCCTGTTTAACAAAAGGTGGTTTGGGTGCATTAAAAGTGGGAAAAAGCATTGCTGTCTTATCTAAACTCATGTGATAATGCCGTCTGTGAGCACATGCTTACCATGATCACCTCTTATTAGTAACAGAAAACCCACGGGGGCGGTGCCGGGCTAGACCTCGGCCACTCCAGCACAGTGACTGTCCTGGATGTTGGGACTAACCAGTCTTTCTTTTCTGCTTCTTCAGGGGCGACATGTCAAAACTGGGCAGCTGGCGGCCATCAAGGTTATGGATGTCACCGAGGTAAGGTCGCGCCGCCTGTGTTTATGGAGAGAGAGACTGTGACTGACAGGAGCCTTGGCGTGTTTGCGATTGTGACCCCTTACACACATAAGTCTCCTGTGGGATCAGGGTCAGCATCAGGCCCAGCCGCAGGTGGTCAGGGACTGAGAGTCAGTTTGCCAAAGTTTCTTTCTTTTTACCAACCCACCCACAATGCCCAGCCTTTATCTGAGTGATGCCATCTTCGGCCACAAGGCGGGCTGTCCTGGAAACAGCTTCACTAATAGAAAAGGCCATATGACTAGAGGGTGAAGGGAAAGCTGAGGCCTTGTCTGCGCCGTTGCTTTTATCTTTTCCTGCTGGGAGAAGAAAAGATCCATGTTCCCAGAGGTTGGAAGACAGAAACATCTGCCAGAAGGCTGAGTGGGTTGGTGGCCAAAGACAGTCCTTTTCACGGCCAGTGCGGAGCTGCTGCCCAGCGTTGGGTGGGAAAGAGGACCGAGCAGACAAAATGTGAGTCCCACATGCACTGTGCACACTCGGGGCGTGCCTGGGTGAGTGCTCTGTCAGAGGTCCGAGCAACTCCATGTACGTGGTTCTGGGCTATTGTAGTGGTCTGTTTTCTGCACTTGCTCCTTGTAGTCAGTGTTGAGTCAGACTCCATAGGCACGGAGTCTCAGAAAGAGCCCGGCAGCCTGAGGAGTCGGCAGTCTTTACACCAGACCACAATTTCCCCAAATCTGGAGTCCCGGAGGATGTGCTGGCCACGCCTAGTTCTGTGAGCCGTCGGAAATCCATGAGGGTCATCTGTGCCCGCTCCGAAGCTCTCACACAGCCTGGGCCTGTCCAGGGCACATCTGGGGGTTAGAGTTAGAACACACTGCAGACCACAGGAAGGACGTTGAATCTGACTGAAGTGTGTGAAGGTGTGGCATTGCCTGAGGCCACTGCCCTCTTTTCTGTCACACAGGATAGCTAGAGACTTTGAAGATGAAATTGTATCTGGTTGAGTATCCAGAAGATTAGCCATGGACAGCTCAGTTGAGTGTGGGATCCACCTTGGCATTCAGCTCAGTGGAGAACTAGACGATTTTCAGCTAAATAGTCCCATTTGTTTGTTCTTGGGTTTTTTAAAGATAGGATTTCTCTGTGCATACTGGAACTCACTCTGCAGAACTCAGAGCTTGGCCTGTCTCTGCTTCCCGAGTGCTGGGGTCAAAGGCCTGTGCCAGCACTGCCAGATCAGCTGCACATTTTTCCAGAGCAGTGACAGAGCAGTGCCTTGTCACTTACTGTGATTTCCTGTGGTGGGCATCTGTGACGGCTGGGAGACCGAGCCAGGAGTGGTGCCTTCTTGATGAAGCATCCGTGCCTGCCCTGTGAGTCTTGCTGCGGTGTGGGCTATGGTGTCGCCAGAGCCCACGCTTTTATAAACACACATGTTGACTGGTTTATTGTTAGGTTTGTGGGCACCACCTCAGATGACGGCTTTGGTTCCAAGCTCGGGTGCACTCTTTCATCCCAGCACTCAGGAAGCTGAGGCAGGCAGATCCCTGTGAGTGTGAAGCCAGTGTATGCAGCAAGCCCCAGGACAGCACGGGCCCCAGAAAGGGACCCTGTCTGTGAGAACATCTATAAAGCACGTGCACACTTAGACCTGTACTGAATGCTTTTGTGCTATTATTGTTATTTTCTGTGCTGGGCTTTCGTGAGGCCCTTGTGCGTCCTAGCTAGACGGTGCTGTGCCACTGACTTACACACCAACTGTACACTTGAGTTGTGTACAAAAGGTAATTTCTTGCCTGAAAAATGCGGTGGCAGTGAACAGATGTACGACATAAGGATTTTTAGGGCACCTTTAACAATAGTTAATGCCAGCTCATGTATTCCAGTGAAGTGGAAAGCGAATGTAAGCCTTAACCAGAACCAACCTCAGCCAACCCCTGAGTGTGCGAGCTCCTCAGTGCTGTCTCTTACATGCTCTTCTCTTGCAACGGTCTCTGCTGCAGCCCAGGGTGCAGAAAGGGCCCAGAGTAAGTGTGCTTAACAGAAGGCGTGCAGCTGCAGCATGGAAACATGCCTTTGCCTGCCTGGAGCACCACGGCCTTGCTCGGAGCATGTGGGCCTCGGCCTGGCTGTGGCCTGGCCACAGAGGAGAGGGTTGGCAGCTGTGCAGCAGAGCTCAGCTCTAGCGGGAGGGCTCCCTGGAGTGAGTTCTCTCGGTGAGAGCAGATTCTGTCTGCTTTCCCCTCACTCTCATCTCAGGAGCAGAAAGGCGCAGAGGTGAATCCCTGGGAATCACCGATGGGAGGCAGGTCAGGACGGTGCTGTTAGCAGGCTCAGAGGGCAGGAGCAGTACGGGTGGGCGCACCCAGCCTGGCTCTCTCTGCTTGGCGGTCTGAATGTAGCTCCAGCTGCAGTGCGGGGGAAGACGTGGGCACCTCACCTGGCACACTGGTCATGAGAAGAACCCGGACACCACTGACACACATTCATGTTCCCTGTGCTGCTTCAGCACGGGCTCTGGGGAAACTAAAGGAGAAAGCAAGCGAGGCATTTCTTTGTGTAGATCTCCTCACATCTCTTCTGAACCTCCACAGAATTAAGAACTGAGGACAGACGGACTCTTCTGAAGGGAACTGTCTTTATCTGGTTGTTTTGGGGAAGGTTTAAAGAACACGTTACAAAATCTTTAAAACTACATGGCACTAGCACAGTAAGTCGGTCATTAATGTGGGTGTGTGTTTGCATTGTTGTAACATAATTTTAGACTGAGAGGGATGTTTAGGAAAATGTGTAGAGGAGTCCCGTGTTCCTGTCACTCAAGTTTCTCGGGATGGCCTGGGTAGCATTCTGCAGAGCAAGGAAGGCTATTAGTGTTTGAGGCAAAGCCCTCCCTGCGACTTCAGTGTAGAGTCTGCTGGGGTAGGCCAAGCAGTTACACCGCGCCTGCTCAGACCTCAGTGTCAAGACTGGCCATGGGGTGGGGGGGGCGGCAAGGCACACATCTGGCCATCCGGGTAGGGGGCGGCGAGGACACATCTGGCCATTGGGGGGGCACCGAGGCACACATCTGGCCATCCGGGTAGGGGGCGGCGAGGCACACATCTGGCCATTGGGGGGGCACCGAGGCACACATCTGGCCATCCGGGTAGGGGCGGCGAGGCACACATCTGGCACGTGCAGCATTGGGAAGAACATCTGTTCTTTTGGCACTTGTTTACCATTGAGCTCATCTCCAGCCCTCAAAGTTGAGATTCTTAACTTTACCTTGTGTCCTAATAGTAAACTTGTATTTACATTAGAGGTGTGCAGATTTGCTATCCATTTGCTTTCAGTTAATATCCTAGTAAGGTTTTTGTTAGTTTAAAGGTGAGTTAGCTGCTCCAGTGGTTGGTAACTTGGGGTTCATAAATTGTACGAGGTTTGTCTGAAGCCCCAACTTTTTTGTTGTTGTTTTTGTTTTGTTTTGTTTTTGAAGTGTTTCTCTTTGTAGCCTTGGCTATCCAGAAACTCATCTATAGCCCAGGCTGGCCCTAAGGTCACTGATATCTGTGGCCTCTGCTGATGAAGTGCTGGGATTAAAGCTGTGTGTCGCCAGTGCCCATAAACATATTAATTCTTGGGCTGGAGAGATGGCTCAGTGGTTAAGAGCACTGTCCGCTCTTCTAAAGGTCCCGAATTCAATTCCCAGCACCCACACAGTGGCTTCCAACCACCTCTAGTGAGATCTAGTGCCCTCTTCTGGCCTGGGGGCTCTGCAGGCTCACATGCAGGCAGAATGCCGTATGAATAATGACTGAATCTTAGAAAAATATTCACGTACAGAAAGAGGGAGCAGTGTATATGAGTTAGTTAGATTTGACAGTGTTTAACATTTGTCTGTGTGTTGTTGAAAATATGTACTGAACCATACCGAGCTGCCAACGTATTAATGTCTCTGCGCGTGAGATTGAGACAGAGTCTTTTGAGAATGAGAGCTTGCTGTCTTGTCCATGTTGGTATCAACTGCTGGGCCGCAGAACTCCTCCTGCCCCAGTCTTCTGAATAGCTGGTGTTAACTCATACACTCCACTGCAGCTGGGAACTGAAGTGTTGTAAGAGTGACTTAATTGGTAATGATTGCTGCTCTTTTGAACAGTTAGACTTCTTTTGTTTTGTGTAGAAATAGAATGTGTTTCAGGTGTGATTTAACTCATTTTAACTTAGGAGTTGGCAAAAAATAAGTTTCTTTGTTAGTGAGTCTCCGTTGTCGCTGTGATAGAACACCAGCCTGTGCAAGGAGACATTTGCTCAGACTCACACTTCTTACTACCGTCCATCATGGCAGCCGAATCTAAACGGCTCCAGGCGGCTGCTCACACACGTGTGCAGGGAGGACACAGAGTGTGCATGCTTGCACGCACTGTCCTCCGTGTGATTCAGGACCAGCACAGGGAATGCTGCTGCCCACAGTGGGCATGGCTTCTTGCCTTAATTGGCCCAATCAGGGTGAGTCTCTCCAGGCCGCTCTAAGGCTTGGTTGACAGTTGAGGAAAGAATGGCTGTTGCAGGTCTCGTGTTTGGAAAGTCTAGGCTTTATGCACAGTAACCGTTGGCGTTCAGAGAGACACGTCTCTTCAAAGCCCTGCAGCCGTTACCAGAATAGGATCACAGTCTTGCTCTAAGCATTAGAATTCCTAATTAAGTCCACGGTGGTATGTGGACACATTAAGTTCCGTGTTCTGCTTCACTGGTGGATTAGCCATGTTTTCGCCGCTGTGAGTGAGTGCTTGAGATTGAGCAGTTTATGAAAGGAGGGTTTTCTGACTTTCAGTTCGGGGGTTCACAGTTGTTCTAGGGAGACTCTACTTCTTCGGCTGCACACGCCTCCCAAGCGCCACTGCAGCTGGCAGTGCACACCGTCTGTTGGCGCTCAGACCACCGTGTTCTGCCTCTGTTCCCCACGTCAGCGCTTTACTTCACAGTTCAGCCTTGTGCAGCTTCTTGAGACGTGAACACAAGGCAGGCAGATCCAGTGATGGTGTGTGGCCTTGACGGCTGCCAGGGGACTCCCCAGGGGCCGTCTTCCCTCCAGGGTAAACCTGTGGGACGCCACTGTCACTTTTCTCTAGGCATTCTCGTCATCTGAATTCTGAGCAGAAAGCCCCGTAAGCCCTGCGTGCAGCATGCAGGGGCTGTGTGCCCGAGCGGTGGGCTCTGCACATTCCTGGGAAACCTGTTCCCAGCTCTTGGGGCACGCGGCCAGACTTGCCACAGCTGTCACCTGCCTTGTCAGCATGGATCTTCCTGTTGGCTACCTTGCCTGGTGCAGGATACCTGGCGAGGAAGGGGAGGGGTCCTTGCTGGCTCACAGTTGGAGGAATACCCGTTTTTGTGTGTCGTGAGGCGTGGGACCTCGGCCAGGCCACAATGCCTCTGCGCCTAGGAAGCAGACTGAGAGCAGGAAATGAGATGATATAAACCTCAAGGCCCACCCCGTCGCCGCTCTCTCCAGCAAGGCTCTGCCTCCTGAGGGCTCCTCAGTCTCAAAGCGTGCCCACCCACGGTGGCCAAGCTTCAAACACCCGAGCCTGTGAGAGACATTTCACATCAGGAACACAGTGCTTGGCATTACTAATTACTGTGTACAAGTCATTGGTCTCTCTGGCCAAGAAAAATTTATCTCGTTTTCATATCCTTCTGTTCTAATTGTAGATGTTGTAATTACTTAGAAACACGACCAATCATAATAGCATGGCCTATCTTTTCCACCTCATGCTTAGACTTCATGCCCAAGAAAAGGTATAGTGGTTTGAAAGAGTGATCATGTATGTAATCCCAACACTTTGGAGGCAGGGGGATTGCCCCACATTAAGTAGGCTGGACTTTGTGTGGAAGACAAATGCTTTGTCATTGAACTGGTAAAACTGCTTCAGCCTTTTACCTATAGACATACATTGAAGCACATAAATTCCCTCAGTGTGAACACGGACCTTGAGGCTGCCGAGTTGGCAGGAGAGAAGGCAGCAAGGAGAGCGGTCCTCTTAGTGCACAGCACTGCTGGTGGCGGGGGAGCCAGGCAGATTTCCATGTGCCAGTGCCCTTCCTGCTTAGGCGTGTAAGTGGGTGATGGTCCTCACGGGTGGCCTTACACCAGTGTGTGCTGTAGAGGTGTCATTTGAGTCTGTCTTCCCTGCCCTCGGTGGGCACATGTGCATGTGTGTGTACAAGTGTGTGCGCATGTGTGCTGTCCTACTCTTTGGATGTAGGCCTGGGACAGTGGGTGGTCCTCTTCTTGACAAGTGAGCTGTTTCTTGTCTCCTCAGAGCTCCGGTTTTAAGACAGTTCTTCTGACTTGGCCAACATCAGGAGATTCAGACAAAATCTCACCATGTGTTTTGCTTCATAGTCATGTAGTGTGCCAGGGGGTGGGGCTCCCTGGAGAGGGTAGGGAGGGCATTGCTTCTCTGCCGGGGACCAGGAGGTGGGGCTCTCCGGAGAGGGTGGCTGTGCTGCTATCAGGGAGGACATCACTTGCAGGCCTGGGACTGAGCAGCTGCAGTGTTCTGGGGGCCTCTTCTCCTCCTTCTCTTCTCCTTTTCCTTTTCCTTTTCCTTCTCCTCCTCCTTCTCTTCCTCTCCTTTTCCTTTTCCTTTTCCTTTTCCTCTTCCTTCTCTTCTCTTCTCTTCTCTTCTCTTCTCTTCTCTTCTCTTCTCTTCTCTTCTCTTCTCTTCTCTTCTCTTCTCTTCTCATTCTCCTCCTTCTCCTCCTCCCCCTTTCCCTCCTCCTCCTCCCCCTTTCCTTCCTCCTCCTCTTCCTCCTCCTCCTCCTCTTTCTCCTTCTCCTCTTTTCTTCTCCTCCATCTCCTTCTCCTTCCCCTCTCTTCCAGGGAGCCCTGCTGCCTCCCCCATCTGTCTGCATACTCGAATTGTACCCATGTCTCAAGAATAGAGGGAGGAAGAAGGGACCCAGCCACAAGTTGGTGAGCTGCTTTTAGACCACAGTGAAGCGCGTTTGCTGTAGCAGCTCTGGAGTCTGTCCTGACTCACAGTCAAGCAGTACTTTAATCACTTACCTTTCCAGGCATCTGAACACAAGTCTGTTTCTCTTTCACCTCAAATAATTGGTGTGCAGCTTTCCTGCGTTGCTGGGCAGGGTCCTGAGTGGTTAAACAGTGGGCTTACGGCAGCACAAGCCATGGGTTTCAGAACGTCAGAAGGTTAATTTCGTTTCCCCTTTGAATGGGCTCGTGCTGATCCTGTAGAAGTTTGTTTTCCGTCCATCAAAACATCACCTCTTGAACCGTTGCCTTACTTGTCGTAAGACTGGATTTGGAGGAGCAGCTGTCCTCTGAGAAGACGTGTGCCATGCTCACAGTCAGCAGGGTTCCCCCCCCCCTTCCTCTGTGTACTCCTGTTACCCTGCTCATAGAAAGCTAAGCATGTGCGTGCTCACGTGGGGTGTGGTCAGGTCACAGCTTGTTGCCAGCAGTACTGTTTGGCCAGCTTCTGTTGGATTCTTTGTGTTCCCTAATTAAAAGGTTTGGGCCTTACAAAATGTCGAAGTGAAATCACTTTTTGTAGAGAATTTGGCTTTGGAAGTAAATACAGACTGTTTAGGTTGTATCGTTGAAAACACTTAACACCTGTGATATTTTGCCTAAATGTTGGGACTGATGGTGATTTCTGGGTGTTGGCATGAAACTTTGGTAGTTTGGGGTCCTAGAAAGCCAGGGTTTCTCTGGGCTTTGTGAGAACCGCCATCGCTGTCTGTCGCTGTGCTGTGTGGTGGGCTGATGGCAGACGTGCTTTGGCCTCTGTTTCATGGTCTCAGTCCTCCAAGGCCGTTCTGGGGTGAGTGGTGTGTGGGAAGGGAAAGCCTTCTGCTCACCGTGCTAGCTAGGCGTGCCACTGGCGAAGAAGAGCTTCAAGGCCATGGCCATTACCAGAACAGATGCATGGGTTGTTCTGTAGAAAAGAGCATGCTTTAATATCAGTATTGGATGTGGTCAAGGGAGTGTTTTTCTTCATATCTTGAGCAAGCTTTTGTGCATGTGTGACTTTCTCTTTGGCTCTGTTAGTTTTGATGGTGTGTTTTTACTGTAGCACAGAGTTGCTTGGGTGAGGATGCTAATTTTGAAGACGTCATTCTTGTGGCCTGGTCCCATAATTTTGTTCTAAAATTTATCCTCTTCTAGAATCTGTAAATTTATATTCATTTCTATCTTGTTGAGAGGTAAATTGAGACTGTGTAACTTTTTATGTTGGGATCACAACCAGATTAAGCTTTCTTCAGTAGTGCTACTTTACCCTGGTTTGTGCTGAGTTGGACACTTCCTGGTCGCCTGGGATTCCAAAAGGTGGCGTTTTTGTCATCTTTCCGTTGCAGCCACTAGGAAGAGCTCAGGAGCAGCTGACTGTAGCCACTAGGAAGAGCTCAGGAGCAGCTGACTGTAAGCTGTTCTTGTGAAGCAGTGTTTGCTTTCCGGAATGTGCTCAGTTGTAGATCTCAGGGCAGAGATCCACCAGGCAGGCTGTCAACCAGCTCCACCGGGACCACTGGCTGCCCTGTGTCTGTTCATCTGTCACTGATGGTGTAAATAAGCCAGGTGGAAAGACGATAAGCTCAGAACATTCTCAGTCCTTTTGGATCCCAGTTAGCATCTCTGAGGTCTGTCTGTCATCACATATAGTACTGCCATTAGTGGAGTGAGAGAGAGTTAGACAGTGAGGGTCTAAAACCACATTTTAAGGGACCCCAAAATCTCCTACTTACCGGAGATGTAAGCTCACATACTCAAGGCACTGTAGAGCAAACGCTTACATCAGAACACCGAAGGAGACATTAAAAACCAGCAGCCAAGCTGATGACACGCACCTGTGTGCTCAGACGGTGACCTGGGAAGCGCTTTTCATCTGACTCATATACAGCCCGCAGCTGCCTGAGCAAAACGTCCATCCGTCCATCCATCCAGAGACAGGGCTTCTCTGTGTGTCCCTGGCTGACCAGGCTGGCCTCGAGCTCATAGAGATCTGCCTGCCTCTGCCTCCCACATGCCAGGATCACAGGTGGCTGCTGGAGCAGATTAATGCTGTGCAGGTGTTGCCTCCTCCAGCCCCGAGGTCTCTCCTCTCCGGGGAGCTCACTGGAAGCTCCTCCGTGGTCACACCCTGGCTCCGGACAAAGAACTTCCCTGTGGGTGCTGCTGCTCTTGATCAGGGGCCAAGTGCTAACAGGCACCAGCAGCATTGACTCACCAAGCGTGGGTCTGGCCACTGGAGACCAGAAGAGAGCCTTCTTCCCCTTTGCTCCAAGAGGCCCCTCCCCGTCCTTCAGGTCCTCTATTTGTGATCACCGGGACCCCTAAGGTGGAATATGAAAGGCTCAGTAGTTTAGACTCACATCTCGACACATGAGACGGTACATAAACTTTGTGTGTGTAGCTTTGTCAGTTCAGCTCTGTGTTTGAGTTCCAGCCTCACATCTGTTTACTGCTGTACTTTCTGCTTGAAAGAAGTCTGCTTGATGGTGGTATGTGTGTATCTATTACGTGTTCAAATGAGACTACCACGCTCATTTCTTTTTAGAAAAAGGTTTGTTTGTTTTATGTATGTTGTTGTTTTGCCTGCATGTATGTCTGTGTATCGCATGGATGCCTGCTCCCCAGGAGTACTGGGTCCCTGGAACTGAGTTCAGATGGTTGTGATGCTCTGTGCGGGTGCTGGGTGTAGAACTGGCCTCTCTGGCTCTGGCTCTTCACTGCCGCCGTCTCTCCAACCCCTATACTTTAAACTAATGAGCAAAGGAAGTTGGGACTCCAGCTTGGTTCACTATAACTGTAGACAATGTAGAATACGGTGAAATATAAGTCTTAGTCATAAGATTTTAGTTGCCCCTGGCAAATTCTATACTTCTGATGCGTTTTCTCCAAGGCCAGGGCTTCATAATTAGACAGTAAATGACAATAAGTGGTGCTGAATGTCTTTTTTATTTTATTGTGTGTAGTAGTCATCTGTCTTAAAATCATAAAAACAGCAGAAGTAGTGTTCAGAGCACCTGTGACAGTACGTCACCCTAAAACAGGCCTTTGGAAGGGAGACCACGATCCTCTCGGTGCTTCTTGTGGTCCAGTTTCTTCTTCTAAAGACCCTTAGGGTATATTTTGGCAAGTAAATGAATGTGATCACTGTATCTCTGTGGTATTGTAGTCATGTGGAAAGGCTGCCGTTTAAGTTGGTTGTACTTACGTTCTCGTGCTTCATTGACTCTGAGATGTAAGCAGCTTCCCATTTGGAGATGAGTCCCATTATGTAGTCCACAGACTTGCACTGGCTGCCTGCCTCAGCCCCCCAGATGCTGGGATTTCAGGCCTCCCCCACCACAGCTAATCTGTAGCCCCGTTTTGAAGGTGTCACGGTGTGAGTCTTGTGAAGGTGCAGTGTAGTTACAGATGACAATGTGTCTCTGTCCAGAGATATTCAGAATTGGCGAAACAGTGCCGTGAAATCCGCCCATCGTATTTTCTCTATAAATGATGTTTTCAGACCAGTGGACAGTACTGATACTCACTTGTTTTGGGGATATGGATCTGCTGAGTGCCTGTGGAAGCTCTGGACTTCATACAGTGGACAGCGAAGGAAACGGTGCACTGGAGCAGAGTTCTGACTGTTGGTCACTGCTCAGGCAGCTGCGTAGGGAGACTTCTTGCTGCATCATTCTCTGCTGAGAAGTGGAAGCTCTTATCTGCTGTTAGAACGAGGACGCTGGGATAACTAAGCGAGGGGGCAGTGGAAGGAAGTGCGGAGGGAGGGCTGTATGGGCAAATGCGCCTCTAACTAGGGCAGATCAGACAGCAGAGAGCTGGAGGCTGGCCGATTGACCGGTGAGGCAGGAAACAGCTTAACCCTTCCCTGGCTTCTTAAAACAGTTCCTAGTGTTCCTTGCGTGCATTCTTTTTTAAAGACAAGATCTCACTGTGAGTCCCTGGCTGGCCCAGAACTCTGTAGACCAAGCTGCTCTCAAACAGCCGCCCCGTGTCTGCATCCTCCGTGCTTGGATTGATGGTGGGCGCCACTGTGGGCGGGCGCCACACACCTGGCTGTGCGCTCTTCTCAGTGCTCCAAACCTCTGTGTGCTTATTGTTTTTTAAATAAAAATAGAGCATCTCTTAAGTTTCTGTTGCGATTGCCTCGCCATCGTAATTGTAAGGAAAGGGACGTTTGGGTCTCAGGAGCGCCTGTTTGCTGCGGGCCGTACTCTGGGAGCAGCGTTAGATGGCTCGGAAGCGGCCCCCAGTGTTCCCTGCCAACACTCTCACCAGCTTCTCAGGCCTCACCCATACCTTCTGCATTTTTCTGCACACGTGCGTGTACGTACAGATAGAAGCCATAGCTGAAGCCTTTCTGTGAGCCCAGTTTCTTAGTTTTGTTAGGGAAAACTCCTGCTTTTGGTGCTCATCACTCCTGTGTTGTAATACAGTTCCTTTGGAGAGAGCTCATTTTTCTGTGTTAGCCAAGTTAAAGGCTGGTTTAGTGGAGGATTCAGAGAACTGCCCTGACCACAGTTGTTACCCAGTGTTCACGGCTGCTTTAAGCATGGCCATGTTGGAGTCACTCGCCGAAATGACAGAGTTTGGTATGATCTTCTCTGCACAGGGCTCCGAGGAGAGGCATTGGGTGTGTTTGTCGAGTGGCTTGCTGCTGTGCTGATGGTCTTCTCCTGACGAAGTTACACGATCGTTGTGTTTGCAAACATACTGTAACATTTCACCCTGTGTCTTTAAGTGATCTTTTTGGTAGTGAGGCCAGGGAGGAAAGCCATCGTCAGAGTTGCTGCTTTAAGGTGGCTGGTTGCACTCCTGGCAACTCTTAGACGGTTGGTTTCTAAAACAGAAAGCATGACAGAAATTGCATTAAATGGTCTTTCTTTACCCATTTTCTTTGGTCTTTAATAGTTAATTGATGAAACTTATCATTTATCTTAAAGTATACTATTTTCTTCTCTAAGGTTTTTTTTAAAAGATAATTTATTTAATTTTATTTTATGTTATTGGTAGGAGGGTATCAAACTCTTGGAACTAGAGTTACAGACAGTTGTGAGCTGCCATATATGGGTGCTGGGAATTGAACCAGCGTCCTTTGGAAGAGCAGACAGTGCTCTTAACCACTGAGCCATTTCTCCAGCCTTCTTTAAGGTTTTAAAAGAGCTTCTGTAGAGGCAGCCTAAAGCCATTGATGTCTCCAGACATGTGCCTTACACTGACACACACACTTGGACACACCTGTTTGCGAGCATCTCTTGCGTCTCACATGTGCACACACCTGTATGTTACTGGTCCCCAAGTCTCTGGAGAGGGAGAAATGTCGGTGTGCAGTGTGTACGTGCAGGAATGTGAGGAAGCTGCAGCAATGCCGTGAGTGTGTAAGGAGTTCTGGAGATTTGATGCTGAGATTCTCCCGGGAACTGTGCTTCCTCACCCCGGCACCGCCCCCAAACACACTTCCCCCAAACACACTTCCCCCTCATTTTGATTCTGATTTTCCTTCTTTTGGGCGGTGCTTAGAGACCTTCCCTAACCTGGCTGTCTTTCAGGAAGTGATCAGTGTGCAGCGGCCTCAGAGTGGAGTGCCCCTGCTGCCTGCTGCTGTTTCCCCAGGTGTGTGGAGACAAGCCCAGACCACGGCCTCTGGTCCCTTGTCCTTAACAGCTCACTTTGGGTTTTCGTGCCTGCATGTCCTCCATCCCCTTCCTCATCCACCTCCTCACAGGGCTCTGTCTTCTGCTGCTCAGCTTGCTTTACACCAACAGGCAAAGGAAGAGAGCCGTGGGAACCTGCCTGTGTCCCGCCCGTGTCTCGGGCTGCCCCCAGCTCCCCGACGGCTGCCCTCACCTGAGTGGAGGTCATGCACTGCCCCCTCCCCAAGCCATCCGTCCAGTCCCTCGCAGAACTTACCCTGTCTTAAGTGTATTCACGAATGTTTCCTCAGGGGAAATGGCTTTCTAAAAGTGATTAATGAAATATATTAGTCAAGTTAACTTATGGGGTTGTTTCACGTGAGCACACTGCCAGGCAGAGAAGGAGGTGACAGCCGGAGGGCGCATGCAGTGGAGAAGCAGGCTGGAACTCTACCCAGGCAGTCCTGCTGTTTGTCACACTTATTATCCCCTTTCTCTTGTGGTCACATTCAGAAAGGTGAGCTGAGAATGAAGAGAGAGTGTGTATGTGTGTGTCTCCTGTCACATTAATCTGCATGCGTGGGAAGAAACAGATCATTCAAAAGCCGCATTTTGTTATTCTTTTCTTAAGGATGAAGAGGAAGAAATCAAACTGGAGATAAATATGCTGAAGAAATATTCTCATCATAGGAATATTGCAACGTACTATGGTGCTTTCATTAAAAAGAGCCCTCCGGGACACGATGACCAGCTGTGGGTAGGTGGATGCTTGCCAGCCTCTGTCTGGGGTTCTGTGCTAAGGGAACTAAGTCGTTCACAAGAAACATGGAGCTAGAAAGAAACAGAACCGAAGGGCAGCAGCTTCCTCATCCTATGTCTGTTCTGTAGGAAAGAGAAGAGTTGTGTGAGGCCGACTCACAGGAAGCTTTTTGATAGAAAACACAATGATCTCTCTTTCTGTTTCACACTGAGGTAAAAGAGACATAAAGACAATTCCTTGTTGCCTGTTGCTTGTAAGTGACGTTAATAATTGTAGTTTATTATGGACAGTCAGTTCCATGACGATTTCTGAACTGACACAGTCAACCATTAAAAACAAAAAACAGTTTATCCTCAAAATGATGGCTGAGAGACTGTCGTCTGTGGTCAAGAGACTGAGTCTTGGCTTTATGGGGCAAGAAGATAGGCTGATAACTTTTCCCGCTGACTTTTCGAAGGGCGATGCAGAGAACAGCAGCTTGGCACAGGCATGGGAGAGTGCAGAAAGGCCGGGTAAATCACGGCCTCAGGAGCGAATCCACATAGTGGTAGTGACTGGCTTGTGACTAAGACGTCAGGAGCATGCCGTGGAGAACAGCGCCTGTAACGGATGCTGCTTGGGAAACTCAGAAGGAAGGAGCAGGTCACTCCCTCTCCTAGTAGACAAAAATAGTTGAAAATGGGCCAGAGGTCTTCAAGTAGGGTTGAAACTGTGAGAGGAAAACCCTTCAAGATAAAGACACAGGCAAGGGTTTTCTGGAAAGGACCCCAGTAGTTCAGAAAATAATGCCAACAGTGGCAAATGGGATTGCGTACAATGAAAAAGTTCGGCACAGCAAAGGAAGCATGAAGAAATTAGCCCAGATGGAGGCTTTTCCGGCTAAGCATTGGACAGGATAAATACCTGGAATATGTTCTAAAACACCAAAACCAACCCCCGGCCAGTGACGGAGTAATGAACACAGCCCTCAGGGGATGCGCACACCTCCAGCAAGTACCTGAAAAGGTATTTGCCATCCTTAGCTGTCACGAGAGAAGTCACAGACACCCGTGTGGACACGGGGAGAGGACTCACACACCCTGCTGTGGGCTGGGAATTGTTTGGCCACTGTGGGCGTTCCTCCAAAAAGCTAACCGTTGCAGTACCACGTGACCCAGCTATACCGGAGGGACCCAGGATGTCTGACCAGGAGGCGCGCGCGCGCACACACACACACACACACACACACACACACACACAGAGCTGTCTGCACAATAGCTGCATTACACACTCAGCCTTCAGCAGGTGAGTAGAAAGAGAATGCCGTCTATGCACTGGAATTCTGCTCAGCTACAGAGGATAAAATTACACCATTTGCTTGAAAGTACGTGCAAACGGAGCTCCGATCCTATTAAAGGAGGTTGCTCAGATGCCAAAAGACAAATAGTGTATGATTTTTCACATTTGTGCCCCCCCCCCCCCGCAAAGCCATTTTCTGGGGAACAAGACCTGAGGTGGTCCTTTGTCCTGCACACATGCGTGTATATTCGTGTGTGCTCTCCAGTAAATAAAAGTGTAGGTAAGAATGTGCTTGGGCTCAGTCTCATGCACACTGAATTGCGCTGCTTCCTGTTACCGTTCAGCACTATCAAAAGCGACCTAGCGGAGAAAGGGTTTACTGCGTCTCTCAGCTCAGAGGCCGCCATGGCAGAGTCAGGGAGCCAGCGGCCTGGGCCTGTCCCACAGCCGCAGCAGCCCGAAGTAGGGAGCCGACAGGACAGGACGGAGCCAGGCTCCCAGCCTCCAGGTGTGCCACTGCGGGGACACACTCGTCCAGCAGAGCTCAGGTCACCCCTCACTGAGCACCCCTGCTGGGAACCAGCGCCCAGACACACGAGCCTGGCGGCATCCTCGGTCGTTCACAGTGAAATACACTAGAGAGAGGGAGAAGAGCAAGGAAGAGAGGGCAGGAAGGGCAGGAAACAAATGAAACAGTCACATTGAAAGTTTAGAATAGTGTGTTTTCTAGGACGCTTTCAAGTGTCGCTATTTAGTACATTAGTATATTACAGATAGACATTTTCAAAACTATGTACCGTTTGCCCTCTCTGATTTAAACTCAGCAGGAAACATCACGAGACAGGTTGGAGACCGCAGTGTATAAAAACAAGACAGCCCAAGGAAGAGCTCATGAAATGTACATTTCTGGTAATTAGGTAGCAATGACAGCAAAGTGACCTCCCATAGGAGGAGGGAGGACGCACGTCAGAATTACCACCCACAAGGGTGTGGCATGGCAGAAGGCATGCTCAGTGTCCTGACTACGCGGCCAGGGTGGACACATTCCCTGAAAAGCAACTTCTGTTGCCCGGACGCTTCCTACATGGTCTGGCATGTGCCGAGTGTTGAGGGAAGCGGGTGGCAGGGTGGTGTGTTCTCACCTGGACATAGGTGACAGGCGCCCAGTCCTGTGGTTGTTAACAGCGTGTCTTGTCTGTCCTGCAGCTTGTTATGGAGTTCTGTGGGGCCGGGTCCATCACAGACCTTGTGAAGAACACGAAAGGGAACACACTCAAAGAAGACTGGATTGCTTACATCTCCAGAGAAATCCTCAGGGTAAGACGAGCAGAGCAGAGCACCCAGCCTGGTCTCGGGCTTCTCCTGCAAGCAGATCCTGAACTTGGCTTTGCGTTAGTTCTTCATCCAGAGATAATTGCTGTGATAGCAACAGAGTCTTCGTACTTCCCTCCAGTTCATTCCCCATCGTGGCTTAATTCTTTGACCTCTGTAAAGACCCGAGAGCTTGGCCTGTATGGTTGGAGAACACTTGAAACAAATTCTGTGTCTAGAAAATACAGACGCTTCATAAGTCATGGGGTACAGACTGTCCTGGTGTTAGGGTCTTTCCCTGAGGAGGGTGGGAGCTGCAGCTTCCACGCACGTGCTCACCGCCATAGCCCGAGGAGCCCGAGCTTGCCCGTGTTCCCTGTGGAGGAGGTTGAGGTGTTCCCAGAACCAGCCTCAGGCACACCCCTCAGCAGCTGAGGTGCTCTGCTCTTGGGACCATTGCAGGGCGCCCGCAGCCCCTTCCCCTTGGCACGAAGGGGCCGGGGGTGACAGAGCCCGCACTGCTATGTGGGGCAGCTCGGAGAGGCCCCAGTTAGCACCACCAATCAGTCCCCCGTGCTGATCTCAGTGGACTCGGCCTCAGCTGTTAGACTGTCTAATTGCAAAGCTGGCTAGTGAGCTCAGAGTGAGTTTCTGAATTGCTGGTTTTTAGCCCCTGACTGGTTTCTTTCAGTCGTAAAGTCATCCTTCCAGCATGTGCGGGTTTTCTGGGCATCATATTGAAAGCTTCGTGTGACTTGCTAAAGGGCTTTCCTTCCACCACCATGCTTTTCTTTGCCTTCGCCCCCAGATGGCCCCTAAATTAATTGGGAGCATGGTTTGTCCCTCCATATTTTAAAAATGAAGACCCTGGACTTAAACCCAGATTTTATTTATTTCTCTACTAATCAAAGTCTGGTAACAAGTTAGGCATCTTTTTTATTATTGTAACTAAATTTACTTTTTATCAGTGGGAGACTCCAAGTTGAAAAGCTGTCAACTATTATTTCTAGAGAAATGTTTTAATGTCTCTTTGCTCCTATCTTATGGAGCCTTCAGAAAAGGTTCTTGAAGAGACCAGTGTGAGTAGGGAGTCTGAAGGTAGGGACCAAACGTTGATGTGGGCTCGCGAGTGCTGTCCCCGAGTCCCAGCGCCGTTTGTGGCTGTGACGGAGCTGAGCCGAAAAGCCTGTGAGGGCTGGGAGCTGGTAGGAGCAGCAGACAGGGCTGGATTCTAGAGCTGGCTACGCATGCGCTGAGGAGCTGGGCTAATGCTGTTCAAAAGCAGATACACCTTTCTGTGTGTGGTAGTGTTAGACTGTGGCCATCTGCCTTGGCTTCCTGTGTGCTGCAGTTACCAAGACTGCAGATACTCAATTTCTCAAGTACAGAAATCCATGCTTTTAGCGTAATATTCTAGGCCTAGCTTGTATCACAGATGTCAGATGATTTGCCTGTTTTTATATACCTGTGGAAACAGTTTGCCTGTCAAGTGTAATGTGTTTATTTTAGCATTTGTCGCCATTGACCTCAGGAGCCCTGAGGCGCAGCCCAGGTTGCTCAGAGCTGTAGTCAGTGTGGTGAAAACTGCGTCCTTTTGAAGCGCTGCAGTGTCCCCACTGCGCATCTTTGAGGACAGCCCTCTCCCCCGGAGCCAGCTGCAGCAGCTGTTTTACAGTAGTTTGAGTTCAAAACAAAGAAGTGCCCCCCCCCAGCACCTACGTAGTGAAGACTGCCCATACCACAGCACTCTTCTTACTTTTTCAAATAGAAAAATCAAACCCCTTGCAGGTGACCCAGCCTTGGTGCTGAGGCATTTCAGGATAAGTAGCTGCTGTGTCTTAAGGAGACACAGTCTGGGATGTAGCTTCTGGCCAGGAAGAGAAGGGTAAATGAGCTATGCAGTGTTGCATCCCTGCCCTCACGGCACGGTTAGATGTGGTGTGTGTCTTCCCATCACCTCTCTCGATATACCGGTGGGTTCATTCTGGATGCAGGGCACCGGAAATGCACACGCCAGGAGTGTGTGTTTGCCTAGGGAAGAAAGAAATTCCTTCACAAGGCTGTTCCGATGGCAGAACTATTACACACTTGGACACAAGTGGGATAGATCAGCGCTTAAGCATTTGTTCCTGTGTACTGGGAAGACAAGCCTGCATTTTCAGAGGCAGATTTTAAGCCCCTCTGTAATTCTTTGCTGTTCCCCTGAGATGGGCCCAGCTTCGTAAGTTCACGGGGTTACCCACTGAAAGATAGACGTTTGGCGTGGGAAAGAGCGATCCTGTACACAAATAGCACAAATTATAGTGGAAAAACTACAGATGGCAACCCAAAGCCTGTGCTGTAGGCTCAGCTAAAAGTGGCTCTACGGTCCCAGAGGGAAGGCTCCACCCACTGCTTTCTGTACGTGTGGCAAGGCTGGCAGTGCCTTCCTGGGGATGCGCCAAGGGTGAATTTTATGTTCAAAGTGCAGGTTTAGAAAAGCTGGGCCCGCTGTGCCCCGTGTTGTGAAGGGTGCTCCCGCTGCCCGCTGGCAGAACTGAGGCTTGGCTCTGTTTCCTCTCCAGGGACTGGCACATCTCCACATTCACCACGTTATCCACCGAGACATCAAGGGTCAGAATGTGCTGCTGACTGAGAATGCGGAGGTGAAGCTTGGTAGGTGGCGCTGTGTGCCTGTCGCGGCCTCTGACACCCCTCCCGGCACTGGTGTGGCAGTCCGAGCACTTGTGCCCTCTAATGTTTATACAAGTTAAGGTGTGCTCCCCCGTAGCCCGGCTCCAGCCTCTGTGTCCCTCCTGTGTCTGCTCTGTCGGGACACGGCAGCCAGATGAGGGTGTTTTTTTGTTTGTTTGTTTTGTGATTTATTTATTTATTTTATATATATGAATGTATTTGTATATATGAATGCTTTATTTGCATGTATGCCTGCTTGACACAAAGGGCATCAGAACCCATTACAGATGGCTGTGAGCCACCATGTGGTTGCTGGGAATTGAACTCTGGACCTCTGGAAGAGCAGCCATTGCTCTTAACCACTGAGCCATCTCTTCAGCCCCAGATGAGGGTTTTTATTCTTGTTTTCTTTGACTCCAGGGAAGGGGACTCATGAGTCCCAACCACAGGACCCGGTGACTGAGGCACACCTCAGCCCTGTGCTAACGTTAAAAGTCAGACTTCCTACTTTCTGGCTGAAATACTCCCCTTAGTGGTGCTGGCATAGTGTATTGCTAGCCCTTGGGAGGTTGAAACAGAGATTGTGAGTTTGAAGCCAGCCTGGGGTGTGAAGGCGGGGGGCGGGGGGGTTAGAGAGCAGGAGAGGGAAGAGTAAGAATAAAGCCATGGAACGTCCATCAGGAGGCAGCCCTGCTCGGCCACTGCCATTTCTGTTTCCCTTTACTTATAAGAAGCCCCAGGACCTTTGCGCATACAGCTCTTCCTTGGGAGTACTTGACCTCACCTTCACAGTTACAGTTTTTCTTGTCTTCTGGGGCCTTCCCTGGCCGCAGACCTGCCTTGGACTCCTATCTCCTTTCACAGCACTGTTGATTATTTATACTTCCTTCTGTGATATCGCATGGCACCTCTCAAGGAAAAGAGCTTGCTCCCTTTGCCAGAATATCCTGGGATCCAGCAGCCAGGACTGTTAGTCACTGGTGTAGTTCCGTGTAGCGCCTGGCAGGTTGTCCCCAGCGCCACAGGGTCCCGCAGATGCCCGGTGCTGGCATTTCCTGGAGACGGCGGGCTGAGCACGCTTGCCTTATCTTTGCCCTGGCTGACCTGGTGTTTGCCTGCTGTCCCTGCCCTGGCTGACCTGGTGTTTGCCTGCTGTCCCTGCCCTGGCTGACCTGGTGTTTGCCTGCTGTCCCTGCCCTGGCTGACCTGGTGTTTGCCTGCTGTCGCTGCCCTGGCTGACCTGGTGTTTGCCTGCTGTCGCTGCCCTGGCTGACCTGGTGTTTGCCTGCTGTCCCTGCCCTGGCTGACCTGGTGTTTGCCTGCTGTCCCCTCTCTGGCTGACCTGGCGCAGTGCTTCCTTGCACTGGCCTCATGGCAGGACACGGTGGTGTCCTGAGTTACTCAGCCATTCGCTGTTGCTGCTACAAAGCTCCGTTAGGCTTTCTGTCCCTACTTTGTTCTGTGTTGAGGAGCAGGCGATACGTGAGCCCGCTGTTCCCTGGGCTGGTGGAGTGTGTGGCCCGGCCAGTGGCCTCACATGTCGCCTGGTTTGTGAGCTGCTCCTCTGCGGCTAGGCTCGTGCAAACACTGATGGGCAAACATTCAGCGTAACTTTGTGGAGCGTTCCATCAGGCACCTTCCATAGGTTCCAGGTTTGTGCGCAGAGTCCCTTCAAGTCCCTTCATCTGCTGAGCAGTGCCACTGCCCCGCGTGTCCTTGTGATCCTCTCCACTTGGTTCGCTGTGGTGTGTCAGCCTGTGCACAGAAGCAGCTCCGCGTGGGGAAGGCAGAGGACTGGGAACACGTTCTCTTGCTGACCCGGGGCCCTTCAGTGTGCTGTTCCCCGAGAGCCTCCGGCGGCCGTGCACAGCTGGTCTAGGGTCTGTTTTCCTGCTTCGTGAGCACCTGGCTGTGGCACTCTCAAAGCGCAGGCGCCGTTGCTGTCCTGCCCAGGCCCTGCTGTCGCCTGGCGTTGGGGGCCGGCCTCCGCCTCCTCCCTGAGGCTCCTGGTTGCAGGCCCAGTGCTGCCCTGGATGCTCGCCGACTGTGCTCTCTCTCCTCAGTTGACTTCGGCGTGAGCGCCCAGCTGGACAGGACGGTGGGACGCAGGAACACGTTCATCGGCACGCCGTACTGGATGGCCCCTGAGGTCATCGCCTGCGATGAGAACCCCGACGCCACCTACGACTACAGAGTAAGAGGCCTGCCCCGGGGCCGCTGTGTGCGCCTCCACAGCTGCTGGGCTCCAGCCACAGTGCACGCTGTTTTGAGCGCAGGTGTTCCCGGCCCGTGCTAAGCAGCTCTCTTGTTGCTTGTTGGTCCACCGCTTTGTGATCTCAGTGAGAAACTCCTTGCTTGCTGGCACAGCCGGGCACAGACTCCTCACAGGGCACTCAGATCCCTTCCTGCGTCTTTGTTAGCATGAAGAACACAGTAGACTCAGATACGGTTTCCTTTTAATGTACTGTCAACGCTTGTAACAGCTTCCTCTGACATTTTAGTGTTTGCGTATAGTTTTATAACTTCTTCCACAAATAAATTGACATGGTCATAGAGCGACCCCTAGGGACCGGAAATCATAATACACTTCTTATCCGGGCATAAAAATCCATACTTATTTGACTCAGGGTGACTGAGTTACTTATTTCATTCGTCAATGAAACTTTCACTTTAGTGGTCATTGTATCTGTTAATGATGTTAAAAGTGAGTTCATATTTAATTGTTCCCCACGTGTTTGAGTATTTGTTGCAAATATACAACCAATGAGGTTTAATTTAAGCCATTGCTTCGGAGAGATTTTCTTTTAATTTGAAGTATTTACAAATATGTCGCAGACTCCCGATTTCCTACTTTTTAATACACACATAAAGTTTGCAGCGCTGTCCACCATTCTCAAAATAATGTCACGCTTAAGGTAATGAAGATAATCCCGGGCTGGGAGGTGATGATGCCCAACAAGGTCTGCTTTTGTGTTCTTACGTGAAGGTGCTTTTACTTCATCTGTGTGGAACTGTGGCATTGAGGGCCTTGTCTTCTGGTTTTGCAGAGTGACCTTTGGTCTTGCGGCATCACGGCCATTGAGATGGCAGAAGGCGCTCCCCGTAAGTAGCTTCCTCCTTCTGAGCTTCTTCCTCTGTCAGAACCGGACGCTGGGCAGAGTCGCACCTGATGGGCACCGGATGCAGGGGGAGTCCTTGGCACCCAGTGTTCCGCCCTGGGTCTGTGCCTGTTGACATGCGGGATCTGACGCTAAGAAGGCCTGCTTTTTCCTCTTTGCATTTAAAACACATTGTTGGAAACAGATCCCTAGTCTTTGAAATTTTGTTATTTTTTTTTTATTTTGACTTTATAAATTCAGATATTAGCTTTTATATGTGGAATTTTGTGTGAAGATGTGAGTTTGCTTTTTCTTGGGTTAAATCAGCAAATTAATCATAACATTGATCTTTGGTTTGGGTTGTGATAGAAAAAGTAAGGAAAACACACTCATCATTTCCTCCCGGTGCCCAGGATAGATGCGCAAAGACCGGCCACTGCCTCTTCCGAGGTTGTGGAGTGAATATTTGTAGAATGAATCTAAACAAGTCACAGTGCAGAAGTGGACATCCCGGTGACTACTCTGTCCCTTCTGTGTCCTCAGATGACAGTGAGACAGTGGGCGTGTTGCGGGCTCATTTGGCTCAGTTTTCTTTCACACTGGACCCCGGGGTCTGCTGGTCTAGTCCGCATTCCCACCTGCTCTACAGGTGTCCTGAAATTGTGCCTCATCGGTTGTGACACGCTAGCATGCATGTCTGCGGAACTCACATTTCTTGGGGCGAGTTATGTCAGCACAGACAGTAACTGCACAGCCGTAAGCACCTCCATTTGCAGTGGCCTCACTCCCCTCCTGACACGCGCTGTGGGAACAGGCGTGTGGGAACACGCGTGCAAGGAGGCTCTGACTGTGCGTGCTGTGAGGGGACACAGGCACAGAGTGAAACACTGACAGCCTCTACGAGCTGTTCTATGGGTAGACCAACCTTCCAAGCCCAGCCGTCTTCATTAAAACCCCTCAGGACTGTCTCCTTTTAAATTTGAGTCAGTATTTATCTTTGATTTATGAACACTTTGCAGTGTCCATTTGAAGTTGTGTATTTTTCCTGCTTTTAAATGGTTTTTAATTCAAGGTATGGCCTAGGGTTTGTAGCTAGACACCTCAGCTGCTTGGCATTCATGGCAGTTATTTGTGAATGAAATTATTTGTGAATGAACCCCAGACATCAGGAGTGAGTGAACAAGCACCTTACTGACACAACTGTCTCCTTTCCCAGCTCTCTGTGACATGCATCCAATGAGAGCGCTGTTTCTCATCCCCAGAAACCCTCCTCCCAGGCTGAAGTCAAAAAAATGGTAAGCGATGTGTGGATCTCTGTCTCCCTCTCTCTGTGCCTCCCTCTCCTTCCCTCTCTCCCTTCCTCCCTCTCTCCTTTTTTCCCTCCCTCCTTCTCTTCCTCCCTTCTTCTCTTCCTCCCTCTTTCTTCCTCCTTCTCTCCCTCCCTCCTTCTTTTCCTTGTTCCCTCTTTTCCCCCCTCCCTCGTTCTCTCCCTCCTTCTCTTCCTCCCTCTCTTCCTGCATCCTTCTCTCCCTCACTCCCTCCTCCTTTTCCTCGATCCCTCTTTCCCTCCCACCCTCCTTTCCTCCCTCTTTCCCTCTCTTCTTTGTTCCCTCCCTCCCTCCTTCCCTCTCTTCCCCTTCCCTACTCCTTTTCTTCTCTCTCCCCCACTATAGTTTTACTTTATTCTGGAATAAAGTAGAATTCTAACTTGAGTACTACAAAGGCCAGCACCTTCAAACAGTCTGAAGGGCACTGATTTTGTCTGTTGTTGTTCATCTTTGAGTTCCAGCCTAATCACAAGTGACAGCTGGAAGCTCCAGAATACAGAGAAAAGGCTATAGTTTAGTACTGAAACCTCTTTTAAGCATAATGTGTTGCAGAACATTTTCTTCCTAAAATGGCAGAACTGTGTGGAAAGCCCTCTGATAGTAGATTTTCACACTGCTGAAGGGTGTCTGGGCTGCAGTGCATGTTAGCAGATCTCATGACTTATGAGGACCGTTTGAACTGAGGAGCTTGAAGCATTCTGGGTAATAGAGTAAGATCCTGTCTGAAAAAGGGGCAGTTAGCCGCACCTTTTCATTCTGAAGAGCAGGCTACCAGAACGGCCCTTTGCTCCTGCACAGCCGGCTCCTTCTCTTGCTGCGTTTCTGAGTGTGTCCTGCAGAAGGCTGACTCCTGTGGAAGGCGGGCATGATGACCCTCTGAGCAAAGTGCTTAGAATCACAGCTGTGCAGGCTGGTGCTTTGCCTAATTTTACATCTTTAAGGGAAGGCCAGTGTCTGTGTGTGGGAGGGAGGCTGAGAGTTTTGTCTGCACTGAAGTGCCCCAGGCCCTGAGCCCCTCCTCCATGCAGGCCCTGAGCACCCCGTTCTACCCAGACGCCCCGTCCTCTCTCTGTGTTCACTCTCCTGATGCACAACACATTTCGCTTCACCGTTCCTAGCTTCCTTTTACTGGAAAGATCTTTTCCCATTCTTTATACACTCTTTAGCCATAATTGGTTCTGAGTAACAGAACCACCTAATTCCACGAAGCCCGTGTGTAGAGAGAATGAAAGAACCACACCGTTGCACAGACCTTGGCCCAGTTGGTTCCTGGGATTAATAAGTGAGAGCCGGTGGCTCTGGGTGTTGCTGACTCCTGGGTAGTGGACCCTTCCCAGGATCACGGGCTAGAGGACTTTAGCTCACGCTGCACCCTGTTCTCTGCTTTCCTGTCTTCCTCTTGTGACTCTGACTGGTGAGCGTCTTTCTGGGGAGTCCGCAGGTCAGTTCTCTGACTGTTCTCTGACAGTTCTCACGCTGTCCCCATCACCCCTAGCTTTGGTTGACCATTGCTGTAACTGCTGACAGGCAGAGGCAGTGGTAGATGGTGGGTGATACCTTCCGGGTCCTGAAGCCAGCCTCTCTTCAACTAGAGTAGGTAAGGCGCTACATTGGTTCATCCGCATCACTGTTCCTGGTTTTCCTGAGTTTTTGAAAAGAGAGCAGCTTCTTCCCTGTGTCGCTGTCCTCTTCCCGGATGTAAGTTTTGGTTTCCTCTTCTGGAGAAGTGGCTCTCTGGAAGAGGTCAACAGCTGATCTGCCGACAGAACTCAGCTACTGATTTTAAGGAATGTAGCAAGTACGGTTGGTTCCTAAGGGTTGTCTTGGCAGCGTGATGCGCAGGAGTCTTCGAAGTTAGGGATTCAGACTCGAAACTTAGGATGTTGGTTTAGTGAGTCAGTGCTGGTTTCTGCGGTCACGTCTGTGGACAAGCTTGGTGGGTACAGGGCTAATGATCTTGTTAGATACTCTAAGCATCACGCACACTGTCACGCTCCTCTTCACGCCTAGACCTGTCTGTGAGGTGATGGCAGACCTTGTTCCATTCTCTTTACTTTTTGTAATAGTATCAGGAAGTGGCTCATCCGTCGCGGACACTTTTGCTTTAAAGCTCATATTCCGAGCCCTGAAAGCTGTCTTGTTCCCTCTGTGAAAGAGCAAATATTCTACCTTCAGTTTATGCTCAACCCACCGAGGCGGGCCCTTGCTCTCTCAGGGTTCGTTCTTGTTCTCTGGACATGGTCAGCTGACCTCCCTCCGGCCCCTCCCGCATGAGGCCCTCTCCTGTTCCTGTCTCCTCCTGCCCCAGGATGTAAAGGCTAGTGAATCACAGCAGACTTAGGCCGTGCTCCTTCGTTAGGGCCGTTGGTGGTATATGGTTAGGGCAGCGGCGCTGAATGTGAACCACACTGATTTGTGTGCTGGCCGGATGGCCCTCGGCCTCCTGGCAGGTGTTTCCGAGCTTTGCTTCTCTGCTAGAGGTTTGATGGTGTGCTCCCTCCTACAGGTCAAAGAAGTTCTTCAGCTTCATAGAGGGCTGCCTGGTGAAGAACTACATGCAGCGGCCCTCGACAGAGCAGCTGCTGAAGCACCCTTTCATAAGGGATCAGCCCAATGAGAGGCAGGTTCGAATCCAGCTGAAGGATCATATAGACCGGACCAGAAAGAAGAGAGGGGAGAAAGGTACTGAGGCTCCTCTTGTTTTCCTTCTGTGAATACCTGCCCTTTCCCATGTGCCCTCCACCCTCGGGTCCTCCTTCCTGTCACGTGTGCTCCTCAACCCTCCTGTTGCTACACCAGAGTGAGGCTGCTGCCAGTTACTTCTCCTCAACAGCCTTATCCCCCTCAGGGGCACCGTCTGCTTTTATGTCACATACACACTGACACACATAGGTAAACACTGCCAAGTAGCACCTCCTAGAACAAGCAATATTTGACTCCCTGAGTCTGGGTCATGTCCCTTATTTTACGAATTGCTGGGTACATTCATTTCCCTGTAAGTGTCTTTTTTCTTTCCCCCAATGGCTACATAGAATTCCGTTGTTACAGGACCGTGCTTTCACTGATGGTCTGTTGAAGGGCTTTCAGGGTGACAGGATTTTTTTTTTTTTTTTTTTGCTATTGTCAGAAGAACAGTGATAAAGATGGATATGTACACGTGCAGGAGGACACAGCCTTTGAGGACTCTGCTGCAGAGAGGGGTCGCTGGTGTTTTTATTTGGCTTTTTGAGAGGCTTTCATGTTTCACAGTAGGCCTCAGTTTACAGCCTCACCACCAGCGAGCAAAGATTTCTTTTCCCCACAATCTCACCACCATTTGTTCTTGCTGATAAGTGACCAGGGTAAGGTGGAGCCTCTGGGCAGTTTTAATTTGAATTTTTATAATGACTAGGGATTTTGAGTGCTTTTAAAGATACTTATTGGCCAGTTTATATTTTGAGAGAAGTTTATGTCATTCATTCATATCTGACATATAGCTGGCAAAAATACTCTTTTGTTTGTCCTGCTGCTACTTTACTTTGCTGTATGTAAACTTTGTAAATTATGTAATCCCATTCATTGATTCTTGGGGTAATTTTCTGTGCTTTTGGAATCCGGGTAGAAAGTTCTTGCGACCGCATCCTGAAGTGTCTTTTTCCTCAAGCATCCTTGGCATTCTATGTTTAAATTTGAAGGCTTTGCTCCACTTTGAACAGACTTGTAAACACTGATTAAGTTGTTCTTTGGCAGTTACAGGTGTGCGCGCCTGTTGATTACTCCCACGCCTCACCTGCTCCTCGCACCCTCCTCCCTGTGGCTGGATAGCCATTTTTCTCAGTTTCTGTTGTTTTAAAGATTTCTTATGCATGTGCACCTGCAGGCCATAAGAGGGCGCCAGATCTCATTGTAGACGGTTGTGAGCTGCCATGTGGTTGCTGGGAATTGAACTCAGGACCTCTGGAAGAGCAGGCAATGCTCTTAATCTCTGAGCCATCTCTCTGGCCCCACTGTTTGCTTGACTAGGCTGTTTCTCCCCTGCAGCACATGCTTCTAACACCTTTGTTAAATCTTAGGTGGCCGCAGCTGTGGCTGTGTATCTGGACCCTCTGTCTAGTCGTCGTCCTCGGGTCTGTTTTTCCCGGTGCCGTGCTTTGTCACTGTTCCTCTAGCATAGTGTGTGGCCAGCTGTGCACTTCCTGTTAGAATTACTTGGCTGCTCCGAGTCTTCCGTCACATAGCAAGTTTCTGGATCTTTTTCTCTTTAACATGGGAAGGTTTTTCCCTGCGGTGTCATCATCAGGAGACTTAGAGTTCTATTGCAGAGGCCTCGCACTTCCTTGGCCAGCTTTATTCCTGGATGCTGTTATCTCTTTCGCAGTAAGGTTGCTGTTGATATATAGGGAAGCAACTGGGTTTTATATGCTAATTTTGTATGCTGAAAGTTGACGAAAAGTGTTTATCAGATCTGAGTTTGATGGTAGGGTTGTTAAGGAGAGGATGTGGTGTCTGAGATTAACAGTCTTTTGACTTGTTTCTTACGTGTTTTTCTAATGGCTTACCATTTTAGCTGGGTGGGATTGAAACATTATATTAAATAAGTGTGCGGTTCTAGACTTTGAGGATTTGCTGCTTGTCCCCATCTGGTAGAGCATTACTTGTAGGTTTGCCGTGTGTAACCTTTGCTATTTAGATGTGTATTCTGAAGTTTGTGTTCCTAACTTCTTCAGGACGGTGTTTTTTTAGAAGGTGGGCATCTCTGTAGCCCAAGCTTGCAGATTCACAGCGCTGCTTCTTTCTCAGCCTCTCATGTGCTGGGATGGCTGTGTACCGTGATGTGGGCTCCTCAGGAAGACACATTTAACTTTGTCTAATGCCGTGTCTGCACTTGAGCTCTGTCCTGAAGTTCATTTATGTCATATCTTACATTGCTTGTTTTGCGCCGCTCTGTGTCCTTAGATAAAACCGTTTGGGTTGTGGTATCTGGTTTAATACATTCTGGAATACAGTCTTTGAGTATTTTGTTGAAGAATTTTTCACCCAGTATGCATTAGAGAAATTGGCCTTTAATGTTCTTATTATATCTTTATTCAGTCTTGCTGGTAGGGTTATCTTGGCCTGACAGAATGAGTTCACCAGAGTTATTCCCCTTCTTTTTGGTAGACTGTGAGAGTTCTGGTGTTAGGTCCTCTAAGTATTTGGCACAGCCTGCGCTGCATTTGTCTGGCCCTGGACTTTGTTTTATAAGCCTTCTTCTCACTGCTCTGGTCTCTGGGCTTGTTAAGGGCCTAGCTAAAGGCTTGTGTCTTACAGATTAAAGTGTGGTAAATTGTAGGCCTTTAGAAATTAATTCCTTTCTTCTGTGTTTTCCAGCCTTTGGAATATAAGTTTTCAAAGCATTCTCTAATGATCTTTTGGATTTCATTGGCTCTATGGTGACAACTTGCTTTTCATCTTTATTTTTATTAATTTGGCCTTTTTCTCTGCTTTTATTAGTTTAACTAGGAGTTAATCTCAATGAACTAGATCTTTTGATTAGTTTCATGCATTGTTCTTTCTGTGTCTGTTTCATTTCTTTCTGCTCTGGCCTTAATCTCTTGTCATGTGCTAGGTTTTGTTTTAGCGTCCTGTTTTTTCGAAAGCTTTACTTGAGGTCCCTGAATTTTTACCATCTTACCGACAGTAGTAAGCGTCTCTCCGGGTTCCCGGGCGGTACACAGAGGGGCAGGAGATGACCATCTTTCATTCGCTTCACTCAGAAGAGTGTGGTTTGGGAGCCAAGGCTTCTTGGCTGTTGGTTATTTCTACGTGTGTTTCACCGTGGTCTGGCAGCAGAAAGGGAGTCTGTCTGCTCACCTCTCCCTGTCTACCTGTCTGTGTGTTGGTCAGTTTTAGGTCAGATTTTGTGTGAAGATGGAATAACCAGTAGATATTGGTAAACTCAGTTGACTCATGGCGTAGCTCAGCTCTAAAGTATCTGTCGTGGGTTTGAGTGTGGAGGAACTGTGTACGTATGCCTGGTGGGTATTGGCTCACGCAGTGAAATTCTGTCAGGACCTTTCACAACACTGTTCATGAGTGAATCTTCATAATTATTAGATGTTCCTGGTGAGTTGTTCCTTTCTTAGCTCTTATTGCTTGACTTTATTCTTCTGACTTTGGTGTCAGAGTAACTGTATCAGATACAGCATTAGCTCTGTCTGCTTGTGCACACAATCCTTTGTGTGGTCAGTTGATTTCTAGCCTCCACCTCAGTTTTTGGGCATCTTTGCTAGCTAAGTGTATTTCTGGGAGACAGCAGTCAACAGGTGTGGTTGAGGCCACACCTCAAAGGAAAAGTTCCATCCCTTCCCCAGCAGTGATGGGTGGCCGATAGCTTCTCAGTAAGGGTGAGGCCTGGCACCTCCCCATGTGTGCCGTGCTGGGATGGTGGCTTGAGTGGTCTTGTCCAGTCTTGTACAGGCAGCTGCAGCCGTGGATGTGGCCGTATGCCACATCCCGAAGATGGCACCCGTAGCTTCTCCTCACCCTCAGCCTTTAATACTCTTCCTGCCTCCTCCTCGGTGAGGTTTCGGGAATGTTTAGTTCTGTTACTGCTGCAAAATGCATACTTCATGTTTCCTTTACCTCCATCTGGCAAAGCTCTCTCCCGTGCACCTCACGGAACCTCAAATGGGAAAGTAATTAAACAAGTGGTTGTGCTGCCTTGGTTGGTTCGGTAGTTAAACCTCTTTGTCTTCCTGTGGACATCTGTTTATGCTGTCATCTGTGTCTGTGTCATCTGTTTTTATTTCACTGGCATTCATGACAGCTTGTTTTGTGTGAATATACTGGTGCTGTTGAGCTGTTTCCTGGTGTGGAGCCTCTCACAGATAAGCTGGTGCTGAAAGACCAGCTCTTCTGTGGGGGTGAAGCCAGCAGGGAACTTCCCAGCATGGCAGCAGCCATGAGCATTGCTTCTGTGTGTGTCCTCTGCAAGATGCTGTGTGCCCATCCTTAGACAGCCGCCAGGGCCCGTCAACTCCCATTTCTCCTGTCCTTGTCTTTCAGATGAAACCGAGTATGAGTACAGTGGGAGTGAGGAAGAAGAGGAGGAAGTGCCTGAACAGGAAGGAGAGCCAAGGTACTGACGCCACCGTGGCTGCCTTATGAGCGATGAAGCTCCGTTGACGCCAGCGTTCCGGAAGGCTCTCTAGCCACAGACGGGCCTGGCCCCCCTCCTGCCTGCCCTTCTTCTCCCCATGACAGATTTCTGTCAACAGCTCTCCACCTCAAGCTCTTACCTGGTGTTTTGGTTTTGTTTGTAACCGAGTGTTACGTTGGAGGCTGAGGAAATGGTGCTTCTGACATTTCTTGCTCCAGAAGGCAGAGTGGTCCAGGTCTTTTGCGGACAGTCAGTCCTGCCACAGAGCAGCATCGGTTCAGTCCTGCAGGGCCTCTGTTGCCAGACTCCTTCCGGGAGCCTTGTGTCCCTCTGTGCATATGTGGTTGCCAGCGTTTGGCCCCCTCGGAGTGTGTTCTGCCTGGCCAAAGGTTGAAAGAGCGGATTTACTTGGTCACATTTTTCCTTCGTGGGTTTGCCTGACTGTCGTTTCACCTGGCCTCACGTATGCCTGAGTACTAAACAAAACTAAGAGCGAAGGTCGTGTTGAGACCTGTGGGAGCCATGTGCTGGGAACGGGAGGTCGAATTCTTAGACTAACTTAAACAGAAGATAGAGTCCATTTCAATCTACAGTTTCAGAGAAGTTAGAATTGATGTCGTGAGCGATGGAACGGCTCTTCGGGAGCCCAGTGGCACGTGTGTGCGATGCACAGTGCGTGTATAGGAGGAGGAGTTTATGGTTTGTGTCTTGGGGTTCCGTGTAATATGAGCTTGCAGCGCAGCAGTCCCCAAAGCAGGAAAGATGTGAGCCAAGGTTTCTGTGCAAGCCCATTCGCAAGGGCCTGCTGCCACCTCGACCATAAAACATCGTGGCAGAGTGCAGAGCTGGCCTGGTGCTGGCCAGAGGGAATGAAGGACTGATCAGTGAGCGCTGCCCTTTCTTTGTAATCATGGAAAATGAGAGGGCCAGCGTGAGACCGGGACACGTGAGACAGGTGAGCTCAGCCTTACGCTGTCACCTGAACTGATGTGAGAGGCCTAGGTAGAAATGCTCGGCCACCAGGAGGGAGCTTTCAGACATTACAAATGATAGAGGAAGGTGCAAGGCCTCTGAGCGGTGGGCGGAGTCACCTGGGGGGTGGGGTCATCCTGCTGGACACCTTGCCTGAAGCCTGGGCTCAGGAAGCAGGCTGGGGAAGAGGACTAGGAGCCCAGGCTGGTCACGCGCCCAGAGGCCGATGTGACAGAGCCTGATGGCCCTGTCCCCCCGCAGCTCCATCGTCAACGTGCCTGGAGAGTCTACCCTGCGCCGGGATTTCCTGAGGCTGCAGCAGGAGAACAAGGAGCGCTCCGAGGCCCTGCGCAGGCAGCAGCTTCTGCAGGAGCAGCAGCTCCGGGAGCAGGAGGAGTATAAGAGGCAGCTACTGGCCGAGCGGCAGAAGCGGATTGAGCAGCAGAAGGAGCAGAGGCGGCGGCTGGAGGAGGTAGGAAGCTCCGTGTCGGTTCCTCCTCCTTGCCCGTCTCCACATCTGCTGGGGAGACGCGAGGCCACAGGTCCACAGCCTGATGCAGCGCAGCAGAGCCTGCGGAGGGATGTGTGGCCATGCACCATCAGGCCTCACATTCTCGAGGCCCTGGGAATGGGTTTCTTGTTAAACGTGCCGAGGAGCTGCCTGTCACTTAGACGTATTTGATGCAGAACTGCTGGTCCTCAAGATGGCCCTAGAGCAGCTTGCTGGAGTGCTTCTGTGGTGCTCAGATTGACTCACTTATACTTGACCTAACTCCTTTGCCATTTCTTGGCGGCTGTACCCCAATTTTCTATTTTTCTGAAACCTCAGACTTTTTCTTATGAAAAATATTGCTCCCTAAATGCAATCCCTTTGGGGTGGATTTAAGAGTAAGAAAAATTGAGGCCAGTGAGATGATTCCACAGATTAGGTACTTGCTACCCTGCGTGGCGACCAGTTTGACTGCCCCCTCCCCCATCCCGGGTGGTGTGGAGAACCAACCCCAGCAAGCTGTCCTGATGTCATACGTGTGCTTGCACACACCCCACATACACATGTAAATGTTTTGGTTTTAAGAGAAATTCAGAATGTAGAATAGTCAGTAAGATTAACTGCAGTTTGTGGCAGGGAAGTACAGGGTGCACCAAGTTCATTTAAGCCATTAGTGTTAACTAGTATCAGTGTTGGTGATATAGTTATTTATAGGTTAATTTTATTTCTAACTCACAAACATGTACGATTTCCCTGTAATTCCCTTGAGAACCAAAACTTTGATTTTCTTTTCTTGACCATCTCCTACTTCATACACCTCTAAGTTCTCTTTCATCGCTTGTTTCTATTTGCTTTAAACATTTTTTTAACCTTTGTTTTCTCTAGCAGAAGAACCATCAAAAAGCCCTGCAGTGACATGCTCGGTGGGATTTAGATTAATAACAGACACTCGCAGGTTGTGGATTAGTCTGTGCTGTCACGGTTGATGTGCTCTGGGGAGGACCAGTGCTCTCGCTGGGGGAGGTGATGGGAGTATGTAGCTAGGACTCCAGGAAGAGAACTCGCTAGTGTTCGTAACTTTTAAACGTTCACTTGCAGTCCTCTGTGAGATCTTTCCTGAGGCTGCATTCACCACTAGATGAACAGCACAAAACTGGAATGAGTTTGCGGCCTGCACGGTCCAGGATGGGTGGCGCCCACCATGTCCCGGGACACTGCCCACTGCCCGGGCGGGTGGCCTGGTTCCCCGGGGCTCCAGACTCTCCACCGTCTAGTCCCTGAGACAGGCACCGTCATCTTGTTTCTCAGGAAGCAGGTCCTCGGGAGTTAGACTGGCTGCCTCAGTGTTTCCGTTATTCTCTGTTAGGCCACCCTCAGGGCCCCTACATGCAGTGGACTGTCTGTTCCTCTCCTGAAGGTGACTTAGACATGGAGAGGGAAAAGGGACCTAAACATAGCCATTCCTTCATAGAACTTAAATTTCTAAAAATGTTTTACTTGAAGCCAAGAAGAAAATGCTTTTTGAAAGCTTTCAGTTGATAATTGAGTTTTTTTTAAGGTTTATTAATTTTATGCGTATGAATGTTTGACCTGCTTGTATGTATTGCACCATGTGCCTGTCATGCTCACAGTGACCAGAAGAGAGCATCAGGTCCCTGTGTTTGATCTATAGATGGTTGTGAGCCACCATATGGGCGCTGGGAACTGAGCCGGGGCCTCTGGAAGAGCAGCCAGGGCACTTCACCTCTAAGCCGTTTCTCCAGCCCTAGAGGCAGGTTTCTGTGTTTCAGAGACATTATCTTTGTCTTCTTCCTGATAATATATTTTAATTAAATTTAGTGGTTTTTTAACTTAAACTAATTGAATAAAAGGTCATGTTGACTTGGCTCTGTCACTGGGCGTGGCATGGCGTGCAGCACAGAGTGGACGTTAGAGCCAGCCAGCATGGCTGTGTTAGCAGAGGCTTTGGCTGGGGACATTGGGCAAATCATTTCCTGACACTACAGTAGGGGTGAGGTTCCGACTCCTTAGGGTTTTGAAGACAATTATACTTAGGTACGACAGATATAGATTTTTAAATGTTTAGTTTCTGACACAAAGCCAGAGACATAGAAGCTCCCAGTTCTCTCCCAGGTCGCAGTGAGGTGTCCCTGGCAGGAATAGAAGTGTTTGGTTTGTTGTTGCTAATGTCGATTTTGTTTTGTCTTTCTCATGCATGCTTCTCAGTTTTCAGTATTTGCTTTCTTTGTCCTTTTCTCTACCCTTTATTCATTTCTTTCTTTTCGGTCTGACTTTTGGTCCTGGATAGTTAGTGATGCCCATGACTGAAGGTCTTGCTGACCTCTAGGTTAGACAGTAGGTGTTACGGGTGATGGCTTCCTGCGTGGAAACCAGGGCAGCGGTGATGGGGTGACCAGGGCACGCATGGGATACTGGCCGTGCAGGCAGGGTCAGACACACCTGCTCGTCACGGCAGCGCATCTCAGCTGAGCTGGCAGCCCCGGTAACTGCATGCTTCTACTTCTGCAGCAACAGCGGCGAGAGCGGGAGGCCAGGAGGCAGCAGGAGCGCGAGCAGCGGAGGCGCGAGCAGGAGGAGAAGAGGCGCCTGGAGGAACTGGAGCGCAGGCGCAAGGAGGAGGAGGAGCGGAGGCGGGCGGAGGAGGAGAAGAGGAGAGTGGAGCGGGAGCAGGTGAGGCCTCGGGAACGCTGGTTCCTCATCCTGGAGAGCTGCGGACCGGGGCAGAGGAACGCACACAGGTGTACAGCCCCCGGCACGTGTGTGCACACTCAGAGGCCTAGGTGTCTAAACACAACGGAAACACCAACAACTTGACTCCTCTCTTCCAAAAGTATAACAACAGTCACAGGTTAGAGACCCTTTGAAACTAGCCGGAGTCTGAAGAGTGCCGTGCTCTGAGCTCCGGGTGTCTGGGTGATACTAACCTTCGGAGAGGGAAAGTAAAACCAGTGTAAGGAAGTTTCTTATAAATGTTTGAAATACCTAGTGGCTGAGTGAGTGCTACAGTACAAGTTTGCACACACACACACACACACACACACACACACACACACACACGTACACATTTGTAGCATTAAAGATTTTTGTATAGCTAATGAAAAAGTGTTTTATTGCTTGTATAGCTTATCTGCAAACTTCATAAACTGTGCAGGCAGAAGGTAACTTTCTTAGTTTCTTTCACTCTCCTGTCTTTGAAATGACCGTTCTGGGTCTTGAGCTTTGAGTAAAGGACACCGGTGAACGGGAGTCGTTTTGAGGAGTGCGTGGAGTTCAGGGTTAGAGGACTTACAGACCGTGACTTTATCCTCGGCGTGTGGTGGTCCAGCCACTGTCCTTGGTGCTCCCTGACCTCGAGTCTGACCTTGGGTGTGCGCAGGCACCCCGTTTCCCAGAGCCTCACCTCCGTGCTGTCGCCTGCCCGCTGCTGTCTCCCTCTTGCTTCTCACAGTGGTGCTTATCTGTGTATGGTAGTTAAGTATTAATATTTTTATCATGTTTATGCCCGAGTGCTAAGAAGTTGTGAAAATGCTCCTTGTCGAGAGGTCACCTGGGCGTGTGACCGCGTGTGACTGTGACGAGAAGCTTGGTGACACTTCACCTGTAATGCGGTGTTGGTGCTTGTCACGAGCTTGTGAGCGATGGCTGAGCAGCTCTTCTAGAGGAGCCTGGCTTAGTTCTCATCACTGCATGGCCCCTCACAGCGTGTGTAACTCCAGTTCAGGGATCAGTGTGCCTTTCCTGATCCCAACAGTGCATACATACGGTATGCAGGCACAACACTCACAAATACAAAATATACATAAATCTTGAGAACTTTGGGAAAAATTGAGAATAGCAAGTGCCCTGCCCTTTAAGGGTTCCTTAAGCTGGTTGTTTTACTCCAGTTTTCTTTTCTGAATTCACACTGTTTCTCTGTTAAACTCGCTGAAGTGAATGTTGCATTCCTGTGCAAGTGTATGTGTCCTGTCCTCTGTGCTCACTGTGTGTCCAGCATTTTTTTGAGTAGACACTGTGGTTTTCCCCGATTTTCTTGCATTTTAAAGTCAGAAACAACAAAAAAATATAGTAACTTGATCTTTCTGGTTTGGATTTAACTCTTTTTTTTTTTTTTTTTTTTCAAAAAATAAGTGACTTGGGACTCATACTCCCTTTCTCAGACAGCTAAGGCCGCATGTTCATCAGGGAGCACTTGGTGCTCGAGTGACCGCAGGGTCAGGCACTAGCTAAAGCCACCTGGCTTTGGGGGTTCAGTTTGGTGGAAGTGTCTGCGGGTCACTGTTTCTCTGCTGTCTGCTGGCTCCTGAGCAGAACTGTTGGTTACCTTAAACTTTGTTCAGCCCGAGTCTTTGGCTCATTTTGCTTCAAGGATGTGCCTTGAAATGGGGCTACTATAGAAACAGAACCCAACCCCTGGGCCGCTTTCCACGCCCCTCCTTTGCTTCCTCCTGGGACAGGTAGGCAGTGGTGAATGTCAGGGTGGTGGTGGTGGTTGTTCCCCCATGGAAAAGAAGGTGTCCTATAAAAAGCTGTTCTCTTGAGAAGAGTTCCTGTCTAGCTCACGGTCCGTTTCTCGGGCGAGAGAGCAGATCGTGGAAGGCTAAAAGTGTGCAGTGGCTTGTCCTCGGTGGACCCGGGTGCAGACTCTGGACGTCTTTGTCCAGCTACGATGTGTGTGACTTCAGGGTTGAGTGTGCTCCTGCCTCTCACATACCCCTTCCCAGTGCTGGAGCTTGAGCTGAGGGCTTTAAGCGTGGCAGGGTGTGTGCTCCGCTTTTGATGACCCGTTCCCATCGTGATGCAGTGGCCATTTTTCTCCCACTGTCATGGCGTCATCAGTCCGCCGTGTGTGCCCGTGCACACAAGCTCGTCACTGAGAGCTTGGTCAGTTTACTTGTAGAGGCCCCCCAGGCTGTGATTCCTCGCCGCACCCTCAGCCTTCCGCCACTCCAGGCACCGTGGGAGTCATCGGCAGAAACACAGATCATGGGTGGGTTTTTGTTTTGTTTTGAAGTCTTAGATTTGGGTTTTAGTTTTCAAAAGCTGCTGGTCTGTGCTTATTTGAGAGGATGCCTTGGAAGCAGATCTTCGCTAACCAGCATCCCCGATTCTAAATAAACTCGCATTGTCCGCAGAGCCTTCCATCCCTAGGAGGAAGATGCTCTTCAGACTTCGGCATTGGGTGCAATGAGAGTGTCGCAGTGGTCCCACGCCACCGTGTGTGAGGCCGGAGTGTGTCAGACGCCGCGCACCTCTCTGCCCCACTTGAAGCCTCTCCTCAGCAGCAGGTTGTCTTTAGCTGCAGTGCCCTCCTGGGCGAGCTTGTGGTCAAGCTTGTGGGCAGTTCCTGGTTGCCTGTGCAGGAGAGGGTGCTCCTCCCGGGTGTACTGACCGCTGGGTGGTTTCCTTGTGACAGGAGTACATCAGGCGGCAGCTGGAGGAGGAGCAGCGGCACCTGGAGATCCTGCAGCAGCAGCTGCTCCAGGAGCAGGCCATGCTACTGGTAACGCCCCGCCTCCGTCCCCTTCCTTAGCCACAGGCCGTTGTCCCTCCCCGAAGTTGGCCAGCTACGGTGGCTGTCAAGGCTTTTTGGGCTTGCTGTGATGGCCAGGTTCTGGAGAAGATCTGCTCCTCTGTGGCCGTGGCACCAGGCGCAGTGTAAATTGGCCCGTGCTTAACTCCCTCTAGGAAGTTGACTCCTCTTGCTTGCTAGATTGCTGTCAGGCCTTAGGCAGAGCTTGGCACTCAGTGGATGGAAACGCTGAAGGTGTCAGGCGCACAGCGCACGCTGTAGGATTTGTGCTGAGTCTGTGTGTATGTTCCACTGTATCTCATGTTGGCTTGAATTCCTTTGCTCTGCACGATCTTACAGTTAGCAAATGCTGTCACATTTTACACAGGTAACATGCTATTAACACCCAGCCATTTTGCCTGGCTCTCACACAAGGGGAGGAAAGCGCTGTTTAAAAAAAGACAGAAGTTGAGAAGGGCTCCCGAGGAGAGCCGAGCTCGCCACGGCCCCAGATTCAGTGTCGCCCTCTCCCTCTCCAAGGAGTGCCGCTGGCGGGAGATGGAGGAGCACCGGCAGGCAGAGAGGCTCCAGAGGCAGTTGCAACAAGAACAAGCATATCTCCTGTCTCTACAGCACGACCACAGGAGGCCGCAGCCGCAGCCGCCGCCGCCGCCGCAGCCGCAGCCGGACAGGAGCAAAGCCAGCTACCATGCTCCAGAGCCCAGGCCTCCTCACTATGACCCTGCTGACAGAGCGCGCGAGGTATCTGCTTTCACTTACTGCCTATACTCTGGTCCTGAGAGAGCTCTGGGACGTTCCCTCGTGACTGTTAAGCGCTGTACCGTGAGCGCCAGGCTGGACCTTGGTGCCAGCCAGTGGCTCACCTTCGTTTTCCACACGTATGCCTCCATTAGCAAATATTAGAGGAATTGGAAAGGGAACCACGCAGAAAGAATGCTTGGTGCCATATTCTCTAGCGAGTGAGTGGGAGAAATGCTGGTCTGGCCTAGCGCTCCTGTGAGGAGGAGGTAGGCTTTCACCAGATTTCTTACGGCTTAGTTGGTGCTTAGATCGCCAGAGGGTGAGGGAGCCTCCTGCTCCCGTTCGGGCTTGGCAGAAGGGCGTGGCTAGCCTGCAGGTGCCGTCCTTCCTGTGTGCTCACCTTCACGGAGGAGAAGCAGGGAGCAGACGTTAGAGTCACGGAGCAAACCTTAGCCCTGCTTCAGCACCACTGTCCAGCTCTGTCTCACAGCTGAAGAAAACAGATCTCTCCTGCTTGTCCTGCTTTTCCTCTCGTCTCTCCTCCCCGTACTAACATGGAGCGTGTCTTCTAACTCTCCGCTGCAGGTGGAAGATAGATTTAGAAAGACTAACCACAGCTCCCCCGAGGCCCAGTCTAAGCAGACAGGCAGAGGAGCCGAGCCGCCGGTGCCGTCCCGGTCAGAGTCCTTCTCCAGCGGCAACTCCGAGTCTGTGCACCCCGCCCTGCAGAGACCAGCGGAGCCCCAGGTAGCAGCCGCAGCCTTCGCTGTGCGGGCGGCTCGGGCACCACACTTCCCACCGCCACAGCTGGAAGAGAAGAGGGCACACACTCCGCTGTAGGGAAAGGAGGGCTGCGGTCGGTCTTTTTAAGAGTTCTCCTCCGACCCGTTCAGGTGCTGCCAGGCAGCAATCTCATTTTCCCTCCTTAACTCAACAGGGAAATCCCTCCTTCTTCCTACACAGATTTTTTTATTAGGCTTTTAGGAAGTTGATTTTACTGTGTAAGCGCATCAGAAGAGAGCCGGGGCCCTTTCTCCCACACGCTTTACAGTGGTCTGCTACCTTGTGGTCTGCTGGCTGAAGGCCCTCAGAGGCCCCCCATGCAGTTTCACACATGATTCTACTTATTTGGCTGAATCAGTAGATTTTTCTGTGGAAAGAAAAGCTTAAGCAGATTCTCACCCATGTCAAGATTGGAAACAGGTTATGGCCAATGGGTTGAATATTGCTCTCCTGTAGGAGGTCAGGACAGAGGTTACAACCTTTCCTTACTCTGCCTTGTCTGAGTGCTCGGGAGAGAAGCTGCCGTGTTCTCTGGAAAGGAAAGTACAGGACAGAAGGGCTGAGCCTGCATTTCAGCCCCAAACACCGTTTCTGGCGCTCTCCCTCAAGAGGCTGCTCTGTAGTGTGGACAGCCTCAGACACACCCCTGAGCTCCCTGCTCTTGGCACTGGTGTTTGCCCTGCACCTTGCACTCACCCGAGAATTGGGGTGTGCTTTGCAGTCACAAAGCCTCCTGGGTAGTCAGCGGCTATGGCGCAGGGTTTAGACGGGTAGACCTGAGGTGGGCATTGTGTAGTGCAGCAGAGAGCCTCAGAGAGTAAAAGAAGAAGACAGTAGCATGAGATGCTGTGTAAGAGGCTACCCTGCTCCTCAGCTCCGTGCTGCGCTTCTCCCGAGATGCACAGGAGCCATCTGTCCTGAAGCTGGACCCAGCCCAAGGGTAAACTGACCTGATCAGCAGAGACCCCGGGAGCCCCTGGGTTCGGCTCCCACGTGGTTGATGGGGGTTCAGAAGCCGTCCTGCTCTTCCCCTCCCCTCCCCTACCTGGAGCGCTCCAGGCCGAGGCCCACCCTGTGGCGAGTTCTTGAGGACACACCCATGTGGCTCCTATCGCTGAGTCCCTCTACTGCTGTTCTGTGACACGTTCATTTCTGTTTTCACAGCAAACGCTGAAAACGTTTCAGTAGTATGAGGCTGTACCAAAGCTAGGTTCTCTGGCTCCACTGTGAGCCACAGGGCCTGCGTACCATGGTGTAGCCGCTGGCAGGGACTGGTTCTGCCTGCAGAAGCCAGTAAGGGAGGCCTTGTGGGAACTAGAGCTGCCGCAGCTGTCCTGTTGGTTGTTCTGCGACAGCGACAGTGCTTGCTGAAGATACTGTGTAGATTTCTGAGTAGCTTTTCAAGCAGCTGGCAAATAGTCACATTCTTCCATTCTCAGTCTGGCTGCTCAGCCCAGGGTATCTGGGGACAGGACATTTTGCTAAAGAAGTTTTAATCCTACTTTTTTTCATAACTCATAGAAGTAGTATAAATTCATCTAGGTTTTGAACATTTTGAGCATGGGAGGAAATTTTTTAAAAAGTAGATAAATTTGAGAAGTTGCTCTGCTAGTCTCGGCGTAGGAGGAGCGTGTGCGTCATCGCTGATGTGGCCTGCTTTCCGCCGCGTTCTCACTGGGGCGCGGGGAGGTCTGCAGTGTGGCACTTTCCCGTCCTGTGGGTCCCACCTCTGTCCGTGCTGACACAGATGTGCGTGCAGCATGCTCTCCTCTCGGGTCTGTAAGTGCTTCTGTTCCCTGCCGTCAGCTGTGCGCGCCTGGGCACTGTTTCCTCTGAGTGTGCATTGTTCCTTCTCTCGCCTCTCCATCGGAGCGGAACCGGGCTCCGTGCCTGGCGCCGTGCCGCCCTGATTCACATCTGCTCCTGCTCACTCCTGTTTGGGATGTAGTGCTGACCGGAAAAGCTGGCTGTGCGCAGAAGGCATTGAATGTCGTGTGTTTTGTTCTCTTGTAAGGTCCAGTGGTCCCACCTGGCATCTCTCAAGAACAATGTTTCCCCTGTGTCGAGGTCCCATTCCTTCAGTGACCCTTCTCCTCCCAAATTCGCACACCACCATCTTCGTTCTCAGGACCCATGCCCGCCCTCCCGCAGTGAGGCGCTCAGTCAGAGCTCTGACTCTAAGTCAGAGGGACCCGACCCCACCCAAAAGGCGTGGTCTAGATCAGACACTGACGAGGTGCCTCCAAGGGTAAGGAGCAGACAGACAGCGCCCTGCTGTTTCTCTTTATTCCAACTGTTTACTGTGATGATGGGAGCAGTGATGTCACAGCGGAATCTCAAAGGGACTGTGGAGGGACAGTGTCCCATACCTACACGGTCACCGTCACCCTCAGCCAATGGTCGATTAGATTTTTATTGTTACCTGTTTTTAAACATAAGTCAGTAAGAAACATTTAAGGGAAAAGTTACAAGCAACATGCTTCTTAAATTAAATAGAATTGTAGATTTATCTGGAAGCTATCCATCATTGTGTATAACATCATAAATCTTACAAGGAAAAAATGAACAAGAAAACTTTTTTTAAAAAAAAAATTAAAGCTGTTTCCTAGTTAATAGCACAAGGAAATTGAAAGGCACATTTTAGTATATTTTTCCCCTCCACCTGGAATTTGCTTCCTCTGAATGTTTTCTTGCTCCTTTGCCAGTCTTTGCTTCCTGCTAATCTATTTAAGGACCATTGTTTGATTTCTTTGAGCTTATTTTCTTGACTCTCACATCATCTCAGCAAAAGTGCTGTTGTGTGTTCCCTGCAGCTTCAGTGCAAACATCACAGCAGCGTGACAGGACTATAGAGATGTCCAGGCTGTGGACAGGAGCAGGGAGGGGCCAGGGTTGACGGTTGGGTAGTCCGCCTAAGGAGGACTGTGTTCGAGTGTGTGTGCAGAGGATAGCACTGTTCATCCCGGTCAGTCCTAACTGCTGTTCCCTGCCTGCAGGTTCCCGTGAGAACAACGTCCCGCTCCCCTGTCCTGTCCCGTCGGGATTCCCCACTGCAGGGCAGTGGACAGCAGAATAGCCAAGCAGGACAGAGAAACTCTACCAGGTACGGGAAAAATGACAGGAAGAAGTGTGCTCTGCGTGGCCGTCGCTTAGAGAGCCAGCCTCTGTCTGTGTTTATGAATGTGCCTCTTTCAACACTGAGGTTCTAGACAAAAGACGATCTGTTTCATGTAGGCGTGTGCACACACAACAGCAGCATCAAATTGATCAGTAGTAAAAAGGTTTGAATCCTGATGTGTATTGTAGTAGTTCTAAAATGAAAGTACTTTTCTCTGTGAAATGGAGGAGGGAGGATTGGGAACAGGTCCTGAGAAACTTGTGATTTGAGAGAGTTTTTCAGTCTAAAGGAAATGGTGAGGGTTTGGACTGGTGTGAAAGAATCATGATGAAGTCAGTGTTACATAGCAGTGTGCAGTAGTCTCTAAGCTGGCCTGATGGCGTCCTTGCCGAGGGTCAGGGGCTGTGTCTGTTGGCCGTATGAATTCAACTTAATTAAAATGAAATAAAATTAACACGTCACCTCCTTGGTGGTGACAGCCATGTTTCCAGGGCTCAGTCACGTGATTAATTCGAGGCTCTGACGTTTGGTCATGTGGCGTGTGCTGCGTGTTTAGCTTCCTGAAAAGCTTAGTCTGTCTCAGGTTGCCCTGAGATTAGCACTGTCAAGCGTTTGGTCGTCACTGACCTGCTCTGTGGGCAACCTGGTGCAGTTACAGTGGCCAGCTTGATGATGACCCAGGGCCTTCAGGCAAGGGCACTGCCGTCCTCCCGTGACGGTGTCCAGGGCATGGACCCCAGCATAGGTGCACTGTAGTCTGACCTCGGCAGAGAAGCCTCCCAGCTCTGTTTCCTCAGCAAAAACGGATGCGCCATGGGCATTCAGAGCCATGGAATGATGGTGAGTGAGGTCAGCCTAGAGACATAGCATTTTCTGGGTATTTCCAACCAAAAGTCTCTAGACAGGATGGAAATATTTGTAGCTGTGAACAGCCACATAGCCTTTCCTGTGAAGCACGGACTTCACATGCTTTCGAAGGAAGATACCACCTAACGCCTTCCAGTTTAGGATGTCCAGATGCTGACCCTCTCCAGTGTGCAGTGCACTGGGCATTAACTGCTGTTTGCAGGCTCTCCTCCCCTCCTCTCCTCCCCTCCTCTCTTCCCCTCCTACCCTCCTCCCCTCCTCTCCTCTCCTCCTCCCCTTCCCTCCTCTCCTCCTCTCCCCCTCTCCTCCTCTCCTCCTCCCCTCCTCTCGTCCTCCCCTCCTCTCCTCCTCCCCTCCCACATCACACACCTGTATGCCATACTGCAGTGGGCTGACACTGTTCCTCCTCTCTTCTAACAGCAGTATCGAGCCCCGGCTCCTGTGGGAGAGAGTGGAAAAGCTGGTTCCCAGGCCAGGCAGCGGCAGCTCCTCAGGGTCCAGCAACTCAGGATCCCAGCCTGGCTCCCACCCTGGCTCCCAGAGCGGCTCCGGTGAACGCTTCAGAGTGAGATGTAGGCCGCCTCTCCTGCACACTCTCTGTGGGAACAGACATGACTTTAGTGAGCAGTTAGGACAGCTCGTGTGTGAGACCGGAGCTGGCATGTCACAAAGTGGTGTTTTGACATAGATGGCTGAGGGTGACTTTACTCGGGAAGCTGGATTTCCAGGGCAGCAGAGGCCTAAACGCCTGAGCTGGGATTCGAACACCTCAATTTCAGTTTGAGGTCTGCTGCCTGTGCTCTAGGCGGTGTGCTCTGTTGATGACAGGAGTTGAAACTCCCTTTAGTTCCTCTCAGCACTCGGGAGCGCACAGTAGGTAGATGTGGGATTTTAAGTGAGACTTCACAAAGGCTGCCAGCGTCCCCCGCTTTTGCCTGGAGTTCAGCCTCCTTGGGGACCTTGCTATGGGTGGGGTCAACGGAAGTCAGCAGGGGGAAACGGGAAGCTTCGGTAGTGGGGAGTGCGTGCAGGACAGCTTATGACACGCGTGTATCCACGTGTTTCTGCCTTTTCTGTCTCTTCTGAACCTGACAGCGTCATCCAAGTCTGAAGGCTCACCATCCCAGCGCCTTGAAAATGTAGCCAAAAAGCCTGAAGAGAAAAAAGAAGTATTCCGACCCCTCAAGCCCGCTGTAAGGACTGTAAAATCAGCTGGTTCCATTTTAGGCCTGTGTGGACACTCAGTGTTCAGAGTAGGCTCACAGGGCTGGGGTATGTGGCTGCCTGTGGGAGGGCACGCTCAGTCTCTAGGAAGAAGAAGAAGAAGAAGAGAAAGAGGCCGAGACTCCCGCAGTGTTTATGGGGAAGCATGTCCTGTGCCAGGCTGCCCTTGTGGGTGTCCCTGAGGCATCTTACTTCTGACGTTCTTAGTAGGGCCGCTTTTGTTGTCTACTTCAGCCTTACAAGTATTGTTCACTGAGCATTACAGAGAAGAACAGAAGAAAATGCAGTTAGGAGCTACAAGCCCCAACACACACACACACACACACACACACACACACACACACACACACACAGTTACTGCTTGACATTGGCCATCCTTGATGAGTTTGGCATTTACAGTATGTTTTCAGGATACATTTTTATAAATCAGCCTCTCAGAGCCCCCTGTTGCTGGAATGCTTTTGGTCTCTGGAATGGTGGCTGCTGCTGCCCTGCCTCCCTGCCCCTACTGTAGTGACCAGTCATGTGACTGTGGGTGGGTGTGGAATTTTAAGCCTGTTGCCGCTGTAGATTCCGGCTTTAACTGATTTCTGGACTTCTTCCCCCCTTTTCCTGCTGCCTGCTCCCTCTCTCGTCACCGACGATGGCCTCTTCTCTGCCTCGGTGAAACTGTGCGCCCCGCAGGGTGAAGTGGTAAGCCTCTGACAGGCTCAGCTGCTTCCGCAGCACTCTCTCTGCCTTTCAGCTCTGCTCAGATGTGAACTCTGCCTTCAGCTTGCCTTCTTACTATTTTCTAACCTTACAAGCTCAACTTTAGTGATAGTCAGCTGTTGAAGCAGATATTCGTTGTTTCAGACTTAGCTCTGCCGAACAGCTGTTTTACAGCTGTTGCTTTGCCAGAAGTTGACAGAACATTGTGGGTTCAAACTCGCTCCCTGATAACTCAGAGGCCCAGGGTCAGAGATTAAAAACATATTCTTAACCGCATGAAAGAAGAGAACTAAGTAGAAAGGGAGAAACCGTTATATGTTGGTTTTTAATTTTTTTAAAGGTTTATTTACTATGTGTACTGTTGTGCATGCACACCAGCAGAGGGCGCCAGATCTCACTATAGATGGTTGGGAGCCGCCATGTGGTTGCTGGGAATTGGACTCTGGACCTCTGGAAGGGCAGCCCGTGCTCTTAACCGCTGAGCCGTCTCTCCAGCCTGTATAGATGGTTTTTAAATAAAACTCCCAAGTAGAACAGTGCATTTGGACTTAACACATAAATGGGAGGAGTGAGCTGTCATAACTGAGTAATTAGACTTAGCAGGTTAATAAGAATCTTAAAATATCTCAGAAGAGTAGCGGAAAGGGAAGCCCGTCTGCAGTAAGCTCCTCTCACACCCACACTCACTGGCCGTGTTCTTGGGAGCGTGGGAGGTGTGGAAGGAAGGCCAGTGGTTGTCGCCACGGCACGTGTGACAGGCGTTCCTACTGCACATGTCCCTGACCTAGGAAGGCGCCCGCTGCGCGTAGGCAGGTGAGGGTGGCTGTGTGCAGCAGTCTGCTGTCCTGCAGGCGTGGGCGCTTCGTGGAATGTGTTAGCTGAGGTCTGTGCAGCCAGAGGACAGTGCCCCGAATGCCTTCCTGAGGAGAAAGGCCGCAGTCACGCCTCCACTGCAGAGCCTAGGCTATGCCGTGGGATTTGAATTTCCTCTGCCTCTTTCTTCCTGTTGAAAACCATGCACACCCCTTCATGTGGACGTCAGGCTCCACAGAGCCCCATTCTGTCTGACGAGGACCCTGGCTGCGTACCAGCTGTGCCTGGAAAGCGTGTCACCTGTGTCCCCACTCTCCTCCTCACTAACCCTCCATCCTGTGTCCTGTCACCTGTGTCCCCACTCTCCTCCTCACTAACCCTCCATCCTGTGTCCTGTCACCTGTGTCCCCACTCTCCTCCTCACTAACCCTCTCCCATTCTGTGTCTAGGACTTGACTGCGTTGGCCAAAGAACTCCGGGCGGTAGAGGACGTGCGGCCACCGCACAAAGTGACCGACTACTCGTCCTCCAGTGAGGAGTCTGGGACCACGGACGAGGAGGAGGAGGACGGGGAGCAGGAGGGCGCCGAGGACTCCACCTCAGGCCCGGAGGACGCCCGAGCAGCGTCAGTGCCTGCTGAGCTAGCACGCGCCCTCCCCCAGCCCGCTGTCCGCTGCACAAGTCTCATGTAGCTTTCGTGGGCTCCGTGGCACATAGCTTTCACACGCGCGCACACACACACACGCGCCCTCCCCCAGCCCGCTGTCCGCTGCACAAGTCTCCTGTAGCTTTCACACGTCACTGCCTCCCCACGAAACCTCCGAAGTTTTCTTTTATGGGAACAGTGAAGGGGAAGTTAGTTAGAAATAAGTGCCCATTCTAACGTTCTGCCTGAACGTGAGCTTCGAGGAGCCCGGAGCGGGGAGAAAGCCAGGCTCCTGCTGTCCTGTGCCCGGTGCTTCTGCTCATCTGTCAGCCGAGAAGGTCACGTGGCTCGGCCCACAGCCTTGACTGGTGGGCGTTGTCTCTTCAGGTCGTCTCTGAATCTGAGCAACGGTGAAACAGAATCTGTGAAAACCATGATCGTTCATGATGACGGGGAGAGTGAGCCGGCCATGACCCCGTCCAAGGAGGGCACGCTGATTGTCCGCCAGGTACCCGTGTCTCTCCTTCCTTGTGTCAGGCTGAGCTTCTCCTGTGTCATTAACCCACTTGCTCATTCACTCACTCATGCTATCTCTACATCACCATCTGTGTTCACGTTAACACGGCTCTCAGGGTAGCGCGTCCTGGGCTAGGGAGGTCGTGTGTGCTGCATGCCTCCAAGGTGGCCGCTAGCCGGCACCCCACGCTCCGCCCCTGCATGCCTGTGGCAGCCTTCATCCAAGCACCATGCTGAGTCTCCCGGTCTGTGTTGGAGTGCTAGAAAAGCCTCGTGGTGTCCCTGAGTGAAGGTGACGCTCGTGGGGTGCAGCGAGAGGCTGAGCAGGCCTCCCGGGGGCCAGAACGACCACCTCTGTCTGTGACGCAAGGTGGACTCTGTCTGCGTGACAGAACTGTCTGTTCACTCGGAGCTTAGGTTTCTCACTGAAGTCGCACAGGCCTTCTCAGGCTCTGGGGTTCCGCCCTGTGGCTTTCAGGCCACAGCAGTGTATTTGGATGGAAGCAGGGAGAGCGTGGGCCGGCCAGGCTGCAGAGCGAGCGCAGGGCACTTGCTGGAGGTAGCTTAGACATACTCGCAGAGGAGGCAAGGGCAAGCTCTTCCCCAGATGGTCTGCTGCAAATGCTGCCTGCCCTGGGTGGTCCCCAGTGAGCTGCTCTAGTTCAGTCAGCTCTTACTGGGCATTTGGCAAAGGAGTTGGAGCAATTCTGGCTAATTGCCTTGGATTTTCCTCGGTAACTTAACACAGGTTGAGAAGTCACACCGCACCTTGACCAAAGCAGTTATCTCTAGGGCTGTCACAACGTCAGCAGCGCTTGAGCGAGACCAGTGTGCCTGTTTTTTCTACAGAGTACAGTTGACCAAAAGCGTGCCAGCCATCATGAGAGCAATGGCTTTGCGGGGCGCATTCACCTCTTGCCAGATCTCTTACAGCAAAGCCATTCCTCCTCCACCTCCTCCACCTCCTCCTCCCCATCCTCCAGCCAGCCGACACCCACCATGTCCCCACAGACACCCCAGGACAAGCTCACTGCTAATGAGGTATGTCACACACCACAGCTGGCCGCTTTCCTGGGTTAGACCAGCACTGCCTAGGAGCTAGATTGCGAAGACGCCCTTCCCAGAAACCCTGCCCCCTTCCCTCCTCCCTGCTTCTCTGTCATCCGCCCTTCCAATCCCTAGTAACATGTTCAGGTCTGCGTACAGATCCCTAACCGTAGCTGGACTGATCCCCCAACTTGCCAGTTCACTGTTTACTTCTTCTAGATAAAGTAAAGTTGCATGGCTTGCTTCACTGTTTATTTTAAGTAAATAAAACGATCGCTGTGTTTTCAGATCCGTTACATATTTGGCATGAACTCCTTGTAGTCATCTGTGGAATTTGCCTCTTTGTTCCTTTTATCCAGTATATAAAACACAGGGGAATGTGGCTGCGTAGATTTGGCCTTACCCACACAAACTCCTTGTCTTGTGTGAGAATCTCCTACAGAAAGGCATTGATTGATTTTGGTTACTGATTTTCATTTGTTTATTTTGGGGAGGGGCTGGTTGTTGGTTGGCAACTTTGGTTTTCACCGACCCTTTTATAGGGATCTTTTCTTGACATGTACATGTACTAAGGGTTTAAGAGGTCAGGTGCTTTGGGGAAGGATCTAGGAAAATGATGCTTAGCAAGGACACGAGCCTGAGCTATCTTTTAAAGTCTTGTGGAGGAAGTCCCGTGAGTTCGTGGCATGCTGTGGTGCTCAGTCTGGGTGCCGGGTGGGTGAGTCTTCGTTCTTTGACTAGATCCTGCTCAAGCGTGGTGACAGAGCCCACCATGAACACCTGCTGAATTATACAAGGTCCTTGATTTTGCAGGCGTGGGGCCTTAATGAGGCCGTTTGCATAACAGTCGAGAACGGTCCAAGCAGACCTGTAGTTTCATCCAGTCTGGTCAAGGTCGCGCTTGACGACTGCTGGACAGCAACAGTGCCTCGGCTCCCTCGTTGGAAAATACCAGCAGGGTCGTCCGGCATCACACTGGCCATCGTTTGGCCTGGCCACTAACCGATGGGCAGGGCAAGAAGCCCGAGATGGCAGATGTGTCAGAGGGGAAAGCTTAGGATGGCATGAGCAGTGGGGCAGGGCGACTTTCAGGTGCCCCCCACCCCCAGAGGAAGTGACAGAGGAAAAGGCGCTTGATCAGATGTGCTCTGTCCCGGAGGTCTGTGCTTGCACCTCTTGTTCAAATCTCACCTGCGTTCCATCTTACTCTAACCTGTAACCTACTAAACTGGCAAGTTTTTCTGTTTGGTTTTAATCATCATTACATTTCCACTTAACAACTCGTTTCACTTCCTCTGTGAGCTTGTTTGTTTGTTGGTTTGTTTCAGTTTTTGGTTTTAAGTTACATTAGTCATACCAGTGCTCCTAAGCGCTCAGAGGTCATGCCTGCTGTTGTTTGTGTGTGTACTAATGCTCCCTGTTGTCTGGTGTGGACGGAAGGGTGATGCACCGTTCAGCAACCTTAGCCAAGCCTTCTGTAGCGTTCTGCAAGAGGCTCAATGTCAAACACGTAGCGAAAAGAAGCGTTTGCCCGTAGTCTGTCACCGTAGAGGGTGGGTCACACTGACCGTGTGTCCCAGTAGGCGGGAGGCCATAACGACATCTGTCACAGTAGACCACACCAGTAGTGGGTCACGGTAGAGCACACTGCCTCTCCTGTACATGGTAGACAGTGGGTCTCTCGCTAATTGCCACAGTAGATAGTCGGCTGCTCCTTTATTATTTTTTAGTGTAAGAAGTAAATTCATAAAGTAATGAGTTGATACTAAGCATTGTTAAGTTTTAAAAACTTTAAATTTTTTTAAAAACTCCGTTTGAGAGTTTCCACTTCCTGTAGAGCCCGGTCACAGAGCGGGGCTCCCGTGAGCTTGCGGCATCCCTGCCCTAGGCGTGCGTCCCCAGGAAGAGGGTCGCCACTCGAGATGCCTGCTGGGCCTTTGGGAGCAATGTAGAAGAGCGGGTTGGGGAATGGTGCTGTGTATAAGTGGATGGAAATGGTCTTGAATGTTCACCTTTTGAATGTCTCTCATATTAATGAAATTGAAATTTACATTTCAGACTCAGTCCGCTAGTAGCACACTCCAGAAACACAAATCTTCCTCCTCCTTTACACCTTTTATAGACCCCAGGTTACTACAGATTTCTCCATCTAGTGGGACGACAGTTACCTCTGTGGGTAAGTACAGCCGCAGCCAGGACGGCAGCTGCAGACAGGCCTGGTCCCTGGCGTAGCTCCTGAGGGCCGTAGGCAGGGTAGCTCCTGACGCAGACCTCGCTAGGAAGCCCATCCCACCCCCATTGCCTGGTCAGCAGCAAGCCTCATGCTCAGTGTCCTTTTCCATGTCCATATCGCTCCGAGGCCTTCTCCTTGAGGAAGTATCAGTTGCAGCACGTGAATGTTTATCTGGGCACACCGGGGGGCGAGGCAGCGAGCAGTGTGAGCGATGGTAACGCCCCAAATACTCTGTTTCAGTGGGCTTTTCCTGCGATGGAATGAGGCCAGAAGCCATAAGGCAAGACCCTACTCGGAAAGGCTCAGTGGTCAATGTGAACCCCACCAACACTAGGCCACAGAGTGATACCCCCGAGATCCGTAAATACAAGAAGAGGTTTAACTCGGAGATACTGTGTGCTGCCTTATGGGGTAGGTATCTCTGAAGACCAGTGTTGCCATTGGGAACATCCCTTCCTGTTTGGTTCCTGCACCTTCAGCTCTGCTGACCCATGCTTGCTGCTGCGGTCATTTCAGCAGTAGGACGTTGGGAAGAATGGCCCGTCCCCATTTCTCCACGGAGAGTTGAACAGTGAGAGGATGCAGCATGAGAATGGTGTTTAAGTGTGTGTGCACCTTTTGCTGGGACGCGGCCAGTTTACAGATGAGGTGCTTACAAGCAGCTGCAGAGGGACTGGTAGCCTGGCTGCGCTTAATGTGTGTTTGCAGAGCCATAGCAGGGCGGCTGTGCTCTCATGTCGGCCTTCTCAAAATCAGCTCTCTGCCAGCCCCACCCTGTCCTTGCCTGGCATCTAGGCCCACAGTCTGTCCTGCTGTTAGCATGTCCTGCTTCTGCCTAGCACAGTCCCTTCCTTCCTTGACCCTGTGCATGCAGATGGTGACGTCCTGGTTTCCCAGGTTCGCTTCTTGAGCAGCCGGGCCACTGCGTCACCTGCAGTAGGTAGTAAATTGCCCATCCTCCTTCCCACATCTCAGACTTCCATGCTCCTCTCAGTTTCGGGAGAGACAATGGACGCAGGACGCGGCTTTCATCTTGACACCTGTACAGTGTCCCAGCTCCTGTTTGTGCCCACTGGGCCCACCCTTCCCTCTGCCGGGCTCCTGAGCTTCTGTCCAGCCTTCCACCAGGTCTCTTGAAGAGCCACCCACACTCAGCAGTCCCACCTGCGTCCTTGGGGTCAGGATTCTTGCCTTTGACGTGACTGCTCTAAAGCTCATGCAATATGGACTTGGTGTTAACTCTAAATCGGGTTTTCAACCTATAGATCACGGCCCCTTTGGGGGTCGGAGGACTCTTTAGCAGGGGTCTCAACCGAAGACCATCAGAAGACGGATATTTACATCACAATTCATAACAGTAGCAAAATAAAAAGTATGAAGCAACAAAAATTATTTTGTGGTTGGGGGTCACCAAAACTTGAGGAGCTATATTAAAGCTGTATTGCAGCATTAGGAAGGTTGAGAACCGCTGGTCTAGATAAAGCTAAAATGGGATGTTTCAGGGATTGTGGGCGCCGTACCACAGGAGCCGGCACAGAGGTATGCCTGGCACACTGCTGTCGCTCAGCAGGTGCCGGCTGCTCAGAACGCAGACTGTCGGTTGTTCAGATTGGGAGATTTTACTGTGGTGGTCTGCGTTATGTCAGTAGGTGTAGCGATTGTGGGAAATGCGTAGTTGTGCTCGAGTTGCTAATAAATGCCTGGCAAAGGGCATCATTTTATCCAGAGACGTTACTCTTGCGCATAGTTTCAGGATCGCACTGTTCCTCCGGTGTCCCAGGAGCCCGTGGGCCGTTCTCTGTGCCTTCATCTGTGAGCACTGTTGCTGTGTTGCTTCCTCGCTGTGGTCAGATGCTGGCAAGCAGCGGGGAGGATGGGTTGTGTGGCTCGTGGTGTGAGGTCTGTGCCGCTTGGTGAAGTGCTGCTCAGCTGCCCCAGCTGTGAGCCAGTGTGTGTGTGGCTGCCAAGCACGTGAAACGCGGCATGTGAAACTGAAGAACGAGCCGTTTATCTGTTTATAAGGACACTGTTCCTACGGCTCATCCCATTAATGTACGAGTAGCGTAAACTCATGGCCTTGATTTAGAACATGTGGCTCTGCTTCGTAAACTCACAGCAGAACGCTTTTCCATAGCTACACAGATCTGACAGTGACTTCATACGGGGGAAATGCCCAAACTCTAGAGAGCCTAGAAGTTTCCTGGGCTGTTTTATCTGTAACACACTGTCTTGATACGTCATCCTCATGAGGGCGGTGACCCAGCAGGTATTCTGTCAGAGCACCACACCTCACTGCTTGTCTAGAGCGTTTATCGTTTATTCCGAGCTTGGAGGATGGCCCTGAGTGAATATGATTTGTTCCCTGGGAGCACAAGTCCATGCTGTGTGTATGAAGATGCTTTCGAAGGTGAAGGTTCTAGACCAAGGAAGCAAGAACATCTGGATAAATACGTGAGTTAAGAGGAGAGTCCAGAAATAAGGATTATTACGTATTGGCCAAGCTTTTTAGTGGGAGAAGCCGGCTGGCTTGAGAAGTGTGTGGGTCCTGGATGCCAAACCAGAGCTCCTGACAGTGCATCTTGGGATCTGTAAATTTTAAAGATGCAGCGTGACTCGGTGGGTGTTTTAAGAAAACAAGGATCGCTTTGGTGTGCACTTGTGAGAGATTATGTGGACAGTCCGAATGAAGGCCTGTGTCTGTCAGCAGTGAAATGGTTTGTTAGAGCAGGAGGAGGGAAGAAGCGGCAGGAGAAGGCTGTTCCAGGGCTTGGTTGCCAGGCTGGTTAGCTTGGTCAGGTGTGAAGTCTGGTTTCAGTAGGAATCTGTATGGCGTGGCACGGCGGCAGGAGCGGCTGCCCTGGCATAGGTGGGCGTGTGCGTGGTCAGCCAGGCAGCACCAGCGGTGGCCAGCACACTGCTTCACCCGTCAGAGGGAGTGGAAAGGGAGGAAGGAAACAGTGCGGCTGCTTGTTGGGTAGAGACTGTGACGGAGGACAGCCCAGAAGCCAGTGGGATCACAGAGGTGGGCCTCCTCCAAGCCATTCCAGAGGCTTGCCAGTATCAGAGCCTCATGTATCACTGTGTGATGGTATCAAGTATCTAACGTGACTAGCTCAGTAAAACCCAAGAAATAGTGAGCTGACAGGCGGGAGCTCAGTTCCCTGGAGACAGGTAAGGTGGTGAGGCTTCCTCGTTCTTCCCTTGCGTCCATTTTCATAGCTAAGGAATGACACAGTCACTCCTATGTGGCAAGGATCAGCTGCTTTAGCCTAACCGTTCTGAGCATTTCTTTCTCAGTTATGAAAGCTGTCATCTCTCAGATTGAGCAGTTTTCCCCCTATGGTTCAGCTGTGCAGGCACAACCTGACATGTAGGTTTGTGTTCTTGAAACAGGCGTGAATCTGCTGGTTGGTACAGAGAGCGGGTTGATGCTCCTGGACAGAAGCGGCCAAGGGAAAGTGTACCCGCTGATCAGCCGGAGACGCTTCCAGCAAATGGATGTGCTCGAGGGCCTAAATGTCCTGGTGACGATATCCGGTAAGTATTTTCTAAAGCAGCATGTATGGCTGGTCAGAGGGCCCAGCCTTCCATAACGAACGCAGCTCATCCTTGAACTACTGCCCAAATGAGATGCAACTGAGAGACGTCTTGGTGTTTCCGGGAAGGCAGGTGTAAGCACGGCTGCTACAGAAGCGTTTGTGTGCAGCTTTTTGCTTGAACGAAAGCTTTGATTTTGTGTGTTTGGAAAAAACTCAGCTACTGGAAACACAGGGCAAAAGTGGCCAAGCGTGGGGGCCACTGAGGTATCCTTCAGGGTCTCCATCATAGCAGATGGGCAGGCAAGGGGGGTTTCCGAAGCACATCCTGATGCCTGAGGCTTGGGATTTCCGTCTGCCTTGGTTGCTTCAACGTGGAAGAGAGAATGTTGTGTGTTTTCTTGTGGTTATGTTCCTTCAGTCTCTCTTCCTTTGTGTCTGCTGAGGTCTTTAGCTCATATTGCAATTGGCTCTCTTTTTCTCCTATTGTTAGATTTTAAGAATTCTCTGTATATTTTAGATAGCAATCTTTTATTGCAGGTACTCTGGAAATACTTTTTCCCCTGCCTGTGGCTTCTCTGTTTATTCTCTTTACCAATGCGCTATAGAACAGATACTTTCAAGTTGAGTGAAATCAGGCACTTTGTGTGTCTGTTTTGTTTTGTCTCATTTTCATTTTTGTGAATGGTGCTGTTGGTGTTTTACCTAAAAATTCACTGCTAAATCCCAGATCCATCCAAGTCTGAATCATTTTTAACTTATTTTTGTGAAAGATTTAAGGTTTGCAGATAGCTTCATTTTCATTCACAACTTTCTGTGTATTTTAGAAGAGGCTTCTTCCTTCTGTATCTCTGTACATCTCTCTCTGGCCCCTTTTACTCCAATAATTGATTTGTTCATTCTTTTGCTAATAACCACGTGCTCTTGGTTGCTGTATTGAGTGTATAGTAAATCTTGAAGCCAAGAACTGTCCAAAAAGCTTTTGGTTCTCATTTCAGTATTTTGTTCACTGTGTTACTGTTTGTCCTCTGAACATAAGCTTTAGAGCGTGTTTATCGGTATGCACAGATCACTAGGATATGACCTGTGCTAGAACCATGTTGAATCTGTAGTTCAGGTTAGGGAGAACTGACAGAGTGACTTTATCCTTGACCAAACACAATACTTATACATTTTAGTTCTTTAAGGTCTTTGACAAGAGTATTCTAATGGTCCTCAAGAGATATTTTAAAAGAGCTGTTTTGTGAGATTCGTGTATATTTTATTTTTTTTAGTGTTAATGTGAATAGTATCTTTATTTCAGTTTCTAATTTTTATTGTAGGTGTATAGGAAAGTAACTGACTTTTGTGTAATGGGCTTGCTATCCAGATCATCACTATAATGCCTCAAGACCTTTCCATGCCTTTCGCAGACAGACTGTCTCTCTTAGGGGAGACATAGCTACTGTTTCTTTTAGTTTGGGTTTTTTTTTGGGGGGGACGGGGCATTCCTGTTGTTATTAATGATAACATTGCTTTTGACCATGGTGTAAAAATACTTACATTTGTCTCATTAGGCAAAAAGGATAAGTTGCGTGTATACTATTTATCCTGGTTAAGAAACAAAATCCTTCATAATGACCCTGAAGTGGAGAAGAAGCAAGGGTGGACCACGGTGGGCGACCTGGAAGGATGTGTGCACTATAAAGTTGGTGAGTTCTTGCGGAGTCTCCCCAGAGTGTCTGTAGGTCCTGCGTGGGTGCCTGGCCGTGTGGTTCACCTGTAAGTACAGCACGGTTCGCTCCTCCTGCCCAGCCTGCCCTGTGCTTTTTGTCTGTGAGTCATTCCACCTCGCTGATACTCTCCTCTGTGGATGTGATTCTGAACCAGTAAGCCCTCTCACCTTAGAGGTTCCCTCTGTACCTTAGAGTATGCTGGGAGGCCTTGGCCATCACCAGTAGAACACCGAGAACGGAACTGCTGTTGCGGGTTGTTAGGTTTAATTAAGCACATTGTGCTTAACATTGTGCCCTTACTTGTGGAGACTGAGGCTGGCTGTGGCGCAGAGCTGCCGTGCCCTTACTTGTGTAGACTGAGGCTAGGAGTTGCTGTTTCTTGGCAACTATTTAGTGGTTGCCTTTTCCCTCCTGTGGAGCATTCAGTGATTCTCACAAAGTCATCTAACAAGACCCAAGCTGAGTGCTGTTGCCTAAGAAAAAGAAACTGCTAGAAACGGTGGGACGGAACAGGCCGTAGCATAGTGACAGCTTTGCTGACAGTGGGATTCTGTGGCCTGGCTGGTTAGGGGTGCTCTGAAAGCTGATTTCTGTTTGCATATTTTACTGGGCACCTCCCCCAGCACATTGTAATCCGTGGCATTGTCTTCTTTGTCTGTAGCGCCAGCTCGTTGGCTAATAATTGTTCCAGGAGTGGTCTCACTATTTTGAATGATTCTGAGTCTCCACCGAGACCAGGTTAAAATATAACCAGGTTGAGGTTAACAGCCATTAATTCAGTTCCCATGTGGTCCCAGTACCTCCTAGTGTCAACAGCTGTGGCTTTATCTAAAGGGATTAGCAGTGCGCGTAGAATGGTTTCCATCATTTCAGAAAAGTCCATGAACAGTTCTTTGGGTATCCACTTAGAATTCTCTCTGTGGATTTTGAACACTTGGCAGTGTGGGAAGTTTAACAGAGCTGAGTGGAATGACAAGTCAGGCAGCTGAGTGATGTTTGGAAGGTCGTGAGGCGTAGGTGGCGCAGCACCAGACCAGTCCCGCATACGAGGGGACAGGAGTAGCTGGGAAACAACACGATGTTCTGTGATTTAGACACGATTTACCACTTTGCTTCTTTCGTCCTCCCCCATCTGTGTAAGCTTGGGGCTCGTCGTGTTTTTATTTTGAAGTACTGGCGAACTCTCCAAGCCTTTGGTTGCCCACCTGGCGTTGCCCTTGATAATACTTGGAAACTAAGACATTGTGGTTATCAGTTAAGCTATTTGGTGTTAGCTTAGACTTGATCTAGGGAAGTGAGTCCGACACCAAAGAAAGAGAAAAGCAGAGAGTATGGCCTAAACCCTATTTCCCACCCCAATCCCTTGTTTTATTTGGATGAACAATACAAGGCATAGTTATGAAGTTTGCAAATAGCAGCTAGAAGAATTTATGGCTCTTTGTTGATACTGAAAGTATTTCTCTCGCGTCTATGTTTCTTTCAGTAAAATATGAAAGAATCAAGTTTCTGGTGATTGCTTTAAAGAGTTCTGTGGAAGTCTACGCGTGGGCACCGAAGCCATACCACAAATTCATGGCTTTTAAGGTAAAACCATCAGTTCTAAGTGGCTTAAAGTCTGAACAGTTAATACAGCATGGTACATTGCTAAAGCTGTCGAAGAAGAAGCTGTTCCTAATAGCAGCTATTCTCCAAGTTCCCAGGTGGCACTTGTGCCCTCTCTTAGGACGTGGGCTGTACCCAACAGACACAGATGTGAAAGTCTAAAGGCTCAACAAGAGATGGGTTAAGTGTGTACAACTTAAAGACCAGGTGATGAGCTGGGTGTGAGTGCATGCCAGAGAGGCCGAGGCAGGGGCATTGCTGTGGGCTGAAGGCCGGCCAGGGACTGCCATCAAGGCCGCATCTCAGAAGAAAAAACAGTTAAAAAAAGTTACCGGGAGTTTTGCTAGTACAAGCGATATGCGTTACACGCTAAACGAGAGAAGAAAGGTAAAGTGTGTGTCATATGGTCCTGTGTTTATTTAAGTTTTTAAAACTCAGTTTAACATGTCCTGATATTTACAGTGAGATGGTTTGGGTGAAGTAGTAATGTTTGTGCTAAACTTGGGACCATTGTTTGTGAGTTCACACGTACTCATGATTGGTCTTGTATCTACACTGTGCTGACACCAGGTGACGTAGGAAACCCATCTAGTGAGTGTAAGCTCCCACAGCTCACACTGCAGAGAACTCATGTTCTTCTGGGTTTCCCTGTGCCAATTTCAGAGATTGCCCTAAATCCAAAGGATAAGATTCCTAACTAAAATCATCCTGTTCTGCTCTTAGAGATAACAGTTGCCTCTCTTTGAGATACAGAACCTTCAGAATAGTCCAGGCACATTTTATTTTAGCAGAGGGTAGGGAACGAACGTTCATCTAAAATGATTTGATACAGCTCATTGAAAGAGTACGGTTCAGTTATTTGGGAAAATTGAATTAAGGGGTACTTCCTGCTTGGCACCGTTGACTCAGTCGGTGGGGTGACTGTTTTTGGCAACTCCTAATATAACTGGATAAAGATAGTAAATTATCAAGTCACTTACATTGTCTTCTACAATCTGGTCTTAATAGTCCTACATGCCAGCCACCGCTGTTTCCTTCCTTGACTGTTCCAGTTCACAGCTCTAGTGCCGTGGACTATGCTGGTGTGAAGAACTGAGCCCCGCCCCCACCCCAAGTCTGTGCAGTGTTAGTCTCCTCACACAGCCAAGGTCACCGCTCCCACAGTCTCGCCCACCGCTGTGTTTGAGTACTCTGATTCTGTGCTGTGCCTAGTTCTTACTGTTTACATGTGTCCTAACTAAGCAAGACACAGCAAGACTGGACAGACCATTCTCCAGCTAGGTAGGAGGGAAGAGGTACCTTCCGGATGCCAGTTAAGGAACAGGACCACACAGCGAACCAAATGCCTGCGGCTAGCCTCTTCCCTGCTCGGGAAGTTTGACTGTGGCCTCTGTCTTGCTTGTCTCTGTATAGTCGTTTGGAGAACTGGTCCATAAGCCATTACTGGTAGATCTCACTGTTGAGGAAGGCCAGAGGTTGAAAGTGATCTATGGCTCCTGTGCCGGATTCCATGCTGTCGATGTGGATTCGGGCTCAGTCTACGACATTTATCTACCAACACACGTAAGAAAGAACCCCCACGCCATGGTGGGTTGACAGGCTTCACTTTGCGCTTCCCCTACTCCGCCTAGTGAACTAACACAACATGGCCTCCTCGTTCCCCAGGCGTGCGTGAGTATTCAGTGAAGCACTCTTCAGTAGCTTCATGTTGGGGAACAGCAGAAGTCTGCTTCCCCGGCCCTGCTTCCCCTGACTCAGCACTTGTCTGCTCTTGCTTTGACTAACAGGGGACGGAGGCGGGGCTGTTGCTGTCAGGCTGGAGTACACCAGGGTTGGGAACGGCTCTCAGATAAGTCCTCCGTCCAGTTACGTTTCCAGAGACTCAGAAATGAGAGTCAGTGGAGCACGTGGCCCGTAAATGGTAGACATTTGATTGTAAACTGTGTGGGCTTCCCACAGTCCCGCAGACTCAGGGTAGCTGTAGCCAGGGGGACAGTGCCACTGTGCCTGCCAGACAGTCTTCCTGAGCGCCCCCACGGGCCGGGAGACGACCCCAGCGTGCCTCCCTGCTTCTGTTCTCCAGATCCAGTGCAGCATCAAGCCCCACGCGATCATCATCCTCCCCAACACGGACGGCATGGAGCTCCTGGTGTGCTACGAGGATGAGGGGGTGTACGTAAACACCTATGGGAGGATCACCAAGGACGTGGTTCTGCAGTGGGGCGAGATGCCCACCTCTGTAGGTACGGCGCGTCGGATGAGGAGGGCCCTCTGCCTGCTGTGCGGGCTGTGCACGCCGCCCACGCCCATTGGCCTACGGCAGACAAGTCCAAGCAACTCTTGGGTGCTCCGAAAAGCTGTGCAGTTGCCATCTCTCATTTGACTCTTAAGTTACCTAAAGGGAAGCTTTTTCTTTGGCACTGCGTGGCTCTGTGTTTATTCCTCTACACGCCTCCTCACCCTCACTCTCACCTCCCTTCTCTCATGGTGGGCTGATGAAACGTGCAGTAACCCGCACACCGGGGCTATTAGAGGGGAATCAGTTTGTTCAGTTATTGATTCGTGAGACTGCCCAGTGACAGAAAAGGCACAAAGGCATGCTCTCCCTTTTCCGGCCGTGCTGTAAATTGAACGAATCCAGGGCTTGTGCATGGGAGGCAGGCTACCGGGGACTGAGCAGGTGCCCAGCACCGAGGCGGAACTCGTGCGAAGATGCAGTCACACAGGCTGAGCACTGGCTCATGTGAATCAGAGACATCTTGCCAAGGCTCTCCGTGTTAATACTTTGTCTTTTCCCCTCTTTAAAGCGTATATCCGATCGAATCAGACAATGGGCTGGGGAGAGAAGGCCATAGAGATACGATCTGTGGAAACCGGTCACTTGGATGGCGTGTTTATGCACAAAAGGGCTCAGAGACTAAAATTCTTATGTGAACGCAATGACAAGGTAATGTTTCCTTATGGCTTCTGTACAGTCGTGACTGTTTATCCTCCGCAGATAGTGATAGTAATTTCCTTGTAATTCTGGTAGAGTCTAGGACAGGTGAAGCAAGGTTTTAGCCATTGCTTTCTGGGCACGTTGTGAGGGGTGGGCACTGGAAGGTGGCCGATGGCCTGCTAACTGTACCCTCTCGTTCTGCTTGCAGGTGTTCTTTGCCTCCGTGCGGTCCGGGGGCAGCAGTCAGGTTTATTTCATGACCTTAGGCAGGACTTCTCTCCTGAGCTGGTAGAGGCAGTGTGAGCTGGGATCACCAGAGTCAAGACCCCGAGAACTCGGAATTCCGTGCAACTGGAGCTCAGCTGTGTCGGGTCAGCCAGGACAGCTGCACATGCGGGCCTCTTGTGTGTTGGATCCTCTCTCCCCTCCTTCCTACACTTCTTGCCAGTCTGTTCCCACTTTCTCCTGCTCCTTTCTCAAAAATAAATCCGGGCTGCATTGCAGCTGGTGCTGTTAGACTCTACCACCGGTGCTAGGAGTGTTTGGGGAGCAGCAGCCGACCAGCAAGAGCGCCCTTCCTTCAGCTCCAGAATTCCTTGTCTCTGCGCGACTCTGGCCTGTGCATGTCTGACAGCTGTGATGGGCACACCGTCAGACGTTGGCAGTGGGCACAAGGAGGTGAAAAGTGTCAGCAGCAGCTTGCTGAAGCAGAGGACAGATTTAATATAGTAACATTAACAATGTATTTAATTGACATTTCTTTTTTGTAATGTGACGACATGTGGACAGAGAAGAAGGTGCAGGTTTAAGAAGTTAATATTTATAAAATGTGAAAGACACAGTTACTAGGATAACTTTTTGTGGGCGGGGATTAGGGTGGGCTGGGGTGGACTGAGGGGTCCCGGTTTGTTTCTTTGAAGTTTTTTTGGAAGGGGTTGTCCTGGCCAAGAACTCAGTCATTTTTCTGTGTACCAAGTTTTGCCTAAATTGTGCAGATGGTTCTTAAAAAAAGAAGAAGAAAGAAAAGAAAAAGAAGGTGTGTCGTCTTGTTCGGTGGCCAGGTGTTCGTTGTGTGACAGTATTAGCACTGCCTCAGCTAAAGGTTTAATTTCTGTTTGGGCCTCGAGTGCAGCTGTGGTCTGCACGCGCGGGAGGAAGAGTCTGCCTTCCTGTGGGTTCTGTTCTGTTTTTTGCCTACCTCATTGTCTCCAATGCATTGAGAGGTGACTTAGCTTATGGTTTTGGCAGAAAACATTAATGTTTAACTTAACCTTAATACCAAAATTATCTGATTGAAGTTTGGCTTATTTTGTCACAAGTCTAGCCAGGTACAAGGAGACCTGTCTGGAGGCCCGGACTGGCCTGTGGCTGTCGCGGTGTCCTCTCGGGAGGCGGCGAGCTGTGTCCTCAGCAGACTGCGCATTGCTGGTGGGCAGAGGGCAGCCGCCACCTGTGCCACAGCAGGCTTCACTGTTCACCGGGGTTTGGAAGCAGGCGGTCACGCTTGGGGAGTCAGACAAACTGTTCATTGTTGCAGGAACCTTTTCTTGAGGGTGAGGTTGCGTCCCTTTTCTAAAAATGCAATGCACTAAAACTATTTTGAGAATGTAGTTGATTCTACTTATTCATAAAGATGGCATCGCCCGCCGTGTGTTCTAGATGTGACATTGAAGCCCTGGCTTTCCCTTTTTTCTCACTTGCTCTCGTTCTGTTTTTTTTAAAACTAATTTTTCTTTACGAATATGTCTGTGACATTTGTAATAAATGTCTTGTAATAATTTGCTTCCTGGTCGTCACTCCGTCCCCTAGGATGCTGACCAGCACCTCGGTGGAGGAGCAGCTGAGTCGGGACCCTGCCTTCCTGCTCTCAGTGGGGTTGTCTGTGGCAGCGGCTGGCGCAGCAGCCCCCAGGCAGAAGCTTTGCGCCTCAGAGGCTTGATCCTCCTGTGGGGTCAGCTTTCGTTTCCAGCCTGATCCATACGGCCCCTGTGCCGTGTACGCGTCACCTGTGCCCGCTGCCAAGCCTGTGCCGCCCGCCTCCTCCAGGCAGCTGCTAGGAAAGGACACGTAGCACAGCTGCAGTTAGATGCTTGGTTGTAAATACACACCAAGACGGGTCACGACGAGTGAGCAGCCTTCCTCCTCGCAGGGGAAAGGACAGTAAAAACTGCTTTCCATTGGTGTGACCTCAGAGTCGTCCAAGAACGGCTTCTCTCCTCTAGTTTGTGGTTAACCTAGGGGAGCTGAAAGGGTTAATCCCGTCCCAGACTTGAGCTGCTGCATCGGTAAAGGACATACGTTGTTGGAAGTGCTCCTATCTGGACCTCTGCAGGGGGAGCATGGGCAGGGCACGAGCTCAGGTCAGCTGGGCCTGCCCCACTTGCACGCCCAGGCCAGCGGTCAGTCTCCCAGTGGACCCAGACCAGCTCCATGGCCAGCTTGACTGAAGCAGAGCAGTCTGCCCTGGGCAGGCTTCAGGCCCCTCTGCCGTCTTGGCCTTCCTTCCCTCGGTCCTGACACCCTGTGCACCAAGAAGTTAGGCGGGTCAGCTCAGGTGTGTCCAGGGAGAGATGCCTGGTGTGTGTGTGGCTGCTGGGATGTGATAGTTGGTAGGGGAGGATAGGCTTTCCCTTACTCTCCTTCCATAGGACAGCGCTGTCTTCATACAGGTCATTCTGGAAGAGCAGTGTTAGGGTCACACCAGGGGCCATGGGCATGGCTGTGGGGGCGCTCTGTGCAGTACCACCATGCCCAGCATCAGCCAGAGCATCAGTGCCTTTCTGTGTGTGTCAGAGGACCCTCGTCCGTGGCGAGCCAGTGTGTTTATTGTGCACATGCACATCGGAGGAAGTGTTTACAGAAATGGCTGTGGTGCACTGAAGTGTGTCGCGTTTACCGTTTACTTTTAAGTGGCTTTTTTTGGGCTGTTGGGTTTCTAGCTTAGGATTTGCAGTCCCTGATTTTACCTGTTACCAATTTGCTGAGTAATAGTACAGGTGAGAAACGGCCTGAGTTTACCAGTCCCGGAGCCAAGCCGGCTATGACAAGCACACAGCCTTTGCTTTTCCTTCCTTTTTGCAGTGCTAACTTGTCTACTGTTAAACAAATTATTGTTCTCCCTACCTTTCTTTCCTAAATAAAGTAAAAGTACTTTCTACTTGAGTGTGTCCTGACCCTTTAGGCATTTTCTTCATAGGAAGAACCCTGTTTTATGCATTCCTTCCCTACCCCGGCTGGCCCATCCAGGTGGGAACCGGCTCCCACATCCTACTGTCTCTGGCTGTGGGAGCTGAAGGACAGTTGTGAGAGAAAGTAGCAAGCATGTGCGCCAGCTTCTCAGCAGTAAGGTGGAAAGCCCATCTGCAACCCATGAAGCAAAAATGAGAACGAGAGAAGAAAGGAGGTGGGGTTTTTTGCATGTCTGAATAGGATCAAAATGTAGACTAGGGGTTGGTGGGGTGGCTCAGCAGTTACAGCATTTGCTGTTGTAGCTCAGCTCAGCACCCACACCCATATTAGGCAGCTCATAACCAACTTCAGTTTCAGAGGAACTGATTCCCTGTCAGCCTTCATGTGGAAGACACATGGCAGATGCACACAAATGGAGATAAAAATCATTTAAGATAAAAACATTGAGCTAGCATGTTCCCAGTAGGACATAAAGCAGGCTTTTTTCGACTGGTTCATAAATGCTGTCTTGGGCACAACGGCTGAATGATGTCAGTGTGGCTGAGCGTCCAGTCTCTGTCCCTAAGGTGTTGAGGTGTGTGCCACCTCCAGCAGGTGGGAGCCAAGCTCCCTGGACTGTCACATTGCCTGCACTGCCAGGGTTGTGTGTATCCTGTTCTCTCCAGCACAAGAGTAAAGTGGTAACTGTCTCAGCCGCTAGGTGGTCTCAGGGCCTTTTTTCTGTTTGCAGCTGGTGGCCAACTCTTCCCCTCTGGTCGAGAGTTCACTGGAAGGAATTAGTTGGAATCGCATTCGGTCCTTTCCGTGTCACATTCAGAGACGCTGAATTGTTGCTCCCTGCTGTGTGCCACTGTAGAAGAAGAACCCTCCATTTCCCTTCAGCAGAAGTAAATGGAGTGCTTTAAAAAAGTGGCTGAGGAGTTGAGAGTTGGCCGGAGTCATTACCACGTTTTCTTACGTGAGAATACAGGTGTGTTCAGATACTAGGCTGTCACACCTGGCTGTTTGTTTCGGCCTCTCCGGGTTAATCTGTTTTTCTTAGTAAGAATGAAGTCCGTGTTCATCCTGGAGAGATTGTGCCTCCTCTGGCAGTGTGGACCTGCTCATGAGCTGCATGCTTCAGCCCGGCCAGGGGAGGAGCACAGAGGCCCAGCAGGCTGTAGGAGAGAGCACCAGCTGAGCAGAAGCAGGACGCAGTCCGCTAAGCGCTGTTCCTCCCTGGATTCTGCTTCAGTTCCTGGCTCTAGGTGCCTTTCTCCAACCTCCAGCAAGATCCATCTGTGATCTGGAAGCACAGGGTGAAATTAGCCTCCTCCTTCCCTGTGGGAGCCCGCTGTTAAGGTCGAAGCCTAGCACTTCTGGATAGCTCTGAGCTGTGTGTGTAAAGAAGGGCTCCCTGCCTCGCTGGATTCCCTCGCTGCCTGGTGGGGGAGCCCAGGTCTCAGAAGGAACATCACTCAGCCCTCAGGGAGATTACAAGCCCAGCCCTTTCTCCAGGTAGAACCTGTTCAGCAAGCACCCTTGGGACATGCAAATGAGGTGTCCCTGGCACTCCTAGCCCCAGCAAACCAAAGCATTCACCCCTGAAGCTCCCCCACTGCCCAAGCTCTATAAAAGTCGCTGATTCATGAAATAAACTCCCCTGCACATCACTCCTCCACCGTCACCGCCTGAGGCTTGTCAGTTACTCTGGAGAAGGAAGGGTTCCCTCCTCCCTGAATTTTCACCACTGAGCTGGGGTTGGCTCTGTGGCTCCCGCCTCTGCCTGTCTCGGCTTTGGAGCTCTGAGCTAGCCTGTGCTCCTTTGAGCCAGTGTCTCACCTTTTCTACCCAGAGCCTGCACTCTTGTTTCCCGCCCAGTGGCCTCAGTGGGGAACTTGTGCTTGACTGGTGTTTAATCAGCACCAGAGAAGCCGACCAGAACAGCCAGCGGGTACATAGGTGGCCAGGGCTCTTCCTGGTGTCTACAATGGGAGTTACCATGGCAACACTGAGGACACCCCCGGGCTACGAGCTCCAGGGAATTTGAATCTGGTGTTCTAGCTTTTTTTTTTTTTCATTTGTTTGTTCATTCTGTGTTGGTTTGGTTTTTTATTGTTTCTATGAGATGGTTTCCATTTTGATCTGAAGTATGAGAAGTCTGCAAGGTGCCCACATGTTTTCTGGGCAGGAGATAGATCTGGAGCGGGCGCAGCCTGTCCCTCCCTTGAGTTTGCTGGAGCTGGACTTGGTTACAGCCATTCGGAGCAGGGTTAACCGACTGCCAACCGTGCGTGATAGCGAACACTGTCGCAATGGTCACGTCCCGTGGCTCACCCATTGGAAAGCACAGAGGTGGCTGGCCTCTGCTCAGGTCCCCTGTGCCCTCCAGCCGTTACCTTCTGGCTACAGGCAGCCTCCCCCTCCTCTGCTCTGAGCCTGCCGCCGTAGGGCTACTCCTGTCATTGTGAGACAGCCCCAAAGCCACCCTGGATTTCTAGGGTGTTCTCTGTTTCAGAAACCCCAGGGTCCCTCCCTCCCTAAGTGGTCCTGCTACCAAACATGAGGTTCATCGTGAACAATTAGACCAGGAGTCACCATTGAACAGAGGCCGCCTGAAAGCTACCATCTGCGGACTGGCCCTGCCTAACTGTGGACAATCTGGGCAGTTTGGTGCACTCAGGACCTCAGCTGCCCCTCACACCTCATCCTGCTCACTCTTCTAGGAAGAGGCGTAACTGCACAGGATCCATTTCTTACTGTGGGCACAGGCATGGGCAGGGCCTCGGATTCCCGTGTGTTACTGGCATCCAGGAGGCTTCCTTGGTGTGCTCTCTGAAGGACTAATTGTCCTTTTACCTTCCCCAGCAGGGCACAGCATTGAGTAAGTGTAGGAGCTTGTAAACTTCTGGGAACTTGGTGGCTTTTGGTCAGGTTGAGCAATCCGTGTGCTGAGCAGTCTTAAGGCTCAGGGCTCCTGGAGGGCAAACAGGCCTAAAGAGTGACATGGAATATTGGTCACTTTTCTAGATGCTAAAGTGTGTGTGTGTGTGTGTGTGTGTGTGTCTGTCTGTCCATGTATCTGCACAAATGCACTTATGAATACAGAGCCCGGAAGTTGGTGCCAGGGCCCATTGTCAAATGCTCTTCACCTCATTTTTGATTGTGACTAGCCTTTAATGGCTGAGCCATCTCTCCAGCCCTCTCAGCCTTATTTCTGAGACAGAACCTCTAACTGCCCGGAGCTCACTGGTTGGACTGGATCGGCAGGCCAGCCAGCAAGCTTCAGGGGTCCTCTGTCTCCTTGTCTTTAGAGCTGTGATTCCAGTGCGCTCTTCTGTGCCTGGCTCTTCATGTGTGCACTGGAACACACGTCCTCATGGTGCTGCCAAGAAATGTCTCCACTGAGCACCTCCCCAGCCTCAAAGAGTTACACTTCAGTAAGCTCCTGTGGCAGGTGCCGCCTGAGAGCCTGTCAGTTTGGGCTGTCTGGATGAAAGACGAGAAGGAAGGCTGCCTGTAGTTGGATGTGTAGCCCTGTTCCCGCTGGGCTCTAGCCCTTTGATGCACATCAGCCTCACAGAGTGCAGGCAGCTGCTAGGGGCCCTGAGCAACATCTGGTTAAACGAGAGGCAAGGGAGGGAGCTGGAAGTAACTAAGCTGGCTAAGTTCATCCTAGCCTGCCTCTTGGACAGTGACAGGCTACATAGGCGTGTGTTGCTATGCACTGGGCTGTGAGCAAAAGCCGTTAAATGAACCTGCCCAGCCTGCACAAGAGGAGTCTTGGGGTGCCTCTCTACTGATTGTGAGGAGATCCCAGTGCAGGAACTGAGTGGAGCATTAGCAGAAATGGGCCCAGAGACAGGACAGGGTCAACCCTAGTGTAAAAGGACAGTTCGAGTGAGCAGTGAGCAGGCGGTGGCTGTCAGGCCTTGCAGCACTTGAGATGCAGTGAGTCCCTTTAGTGACCGGCTGCCTGCCTTGAGAGGTTAGCACACAGGATGTGCGCAGGGGTGAGTATCCGTGTGTGAGCCGAGAACGCTTAGAGCCACCTACAAGTTGTCTCGTGTTCTCGGTAGAGGAGAACACACAGTGGGGATGAGGGCAGACTGGAGGCTTGCTGGCGTACCCAGAAATGGGGTCGGCGTCAGCAGGTGCCGGCTTCCAGGGCCCTCGGAGTGGAGCTGTGTTGGACTTGAGCTGTGTGGCCTGCCTGCCTTGCCCTGCCCGCAGCCAGGGTTCAGATTTGGAAGAACTGGGCTCCTCCGGCCTGACCAGAAGCCAGGCGGCTTTCGCCAGAGAGCTTTCGTATCCAGCCACCCCTCTCCATTGAAAAAGAAACAGCAGTGTGCCGAGCCTTTCAGATTTCCAAATTTATTTAAGCAGTGCCAACATCTAAAGCACGCTTTGAAAAGCACTGGTGTGAATTTCACGTTCAAATGTGTGCTTGCGTTCAAGGCCAGGCCTGAGAGAAAACTTAGCTGGGCTGGCGGAATCCACAGGCACCATCTGTCCACAGCAAGCTTACTTTTCTGTGTTCAGTTCCCTGATACGGAGAACATCCCCACTGCTCCCAGGGTAGGGCTGCTTTGCAGGGAAACATCGTGAAGGCCTTGAGGTCAATAACACTGGGGTGCCTTCTGTTCAAGGCTAGTAGAGAGTTTAAAGATACGCACAGCAGAAGTCACTATGTAATGCAAACTTGTTTTTATTGGCTTACCATATGAGATATGGCCACATTTAATGGTGTTCATGCAGACTTGGTAATGTACTTAAATAGTATACGAAAATGTGTAATCTTACAGTGTGAGGCCTGGCACACTGCTAATTGTGTACATGCAGAGCCTGATAATGTACACTTAAATGAGTGTATAGCAAAATGCCGTGTCAACCCGTGATTTATGAGAGGAGAACCTTCGCACTCTTTTCCATACTAAGGCTTCGGCCTTGGCCTGAGGTGTTACGGACACCATCCAGGTGAGTCCCCCGCTGCTGTCCGTGTCATAGCTTCCCCTCAGCACACCATAGCCCCCCAGGATCATTCTAGAATGGGAGATCCTGAGCTGGGACATGGTCTGCCAGTCTCCAAGGGTGCTTTCTCTGCATCGAAGTGTGTGTTACTGTGATCACACACACACACACACACAGTTACCATTGTTAAGCCTACAGGATAACCACAGGAAGGTCCCACTAGAGCAACAGTTCTCAACCTGTGGGCTTCGACGGCTTTGAGGGTTGAAGGACCCTTTCACCGGGGTTACAGATCAGATATCCCATATGTCAGCTATTTACATAATGACTCATAGTAGCAGAATTACGCTTATGGCTGGGGTCACCACAACATGAGCTGTATGAAGGGGTCGGTCACGGCATCAGGAGGGTTGAGGGCCTCTGCTGGTTACCTGTGCTGGATTTTACAAAACCGCCCCATCCACACGCGGACACTTTGGCAAAGCTTTTCTTTTTTGGCTCTGTGAAGGTGGTAGTGTGAGAAGGTTAAAGGAGGAGGCCGTAGTTTGCAGAGCTCAAGGCGCTGGACTGGCCGCGGGTGAAAGCTAAGACGCCTCCTTCCCACGGATGCCGCAGGGTACTGTGATGTGGACCTCTGGCATGGACAGTGCTGGGCTCCTCCTCTTTCTGTAAAGGCTACAGGGAAGGCAGGTTCTCACACCAGGTCGCTGTATGTCTGTGCAGCCACCTGACTGCTGCTCTCAGACCCCAGCAGAGTGTCGTCGGAGCCTCTGACCCACTGAGGCAGCGAGCAGAGCCCACCTTGCTGGGGAATGGTTCTCTGAGGCTCCTGGCATTGGGGGGAACCCACCCACCATGCTCAGTTCCTGCTGGGGTCCCGGTGCTCCTCAGGACTCACCTGGGCTGTCACCTGAGTCCAGACTGCGCACTCCGGGCTAGTCTGAGGTGAAGCAGCATTGACAGCTTTTACTGTCACTCTAGGCCAACTGCTTTCCCCATGGGCGGGAGCCATCATTGCCTTGAGCTGGGAGTGACACAGAGTAGCCATCCTGGAACCTGCTGAGTTATGGCGTAGGCCTGACTGACCCGGCCTCTCAGCTGACCTTTGCCCGGCCATACACAATCAAGCTCGGCAATCACAGATGTCTCTAACTGATGCAGAGCAACACGCAGCATCACCGTCGCTTTAGAAACAAAGGGGGGTCTTTGTGCAATGAACACGGATGTGCTGTGTATTTGTGCAGTGAACACGGATGACCAGAATTACAGGTCGTGCGTGGTCCCTTTGGAATGCTCAGACACGGACATGACCATGGACGAGGATCTGATCTTTAAAGGGAAGCTGATGAGAAAGGGGCACACACGGAGGAGTACAGCATGGGTCAGGAGAGAAGCCAGCCAAGTGCAGCCTGCGGGCCTGTGGCTGCAGACGAAGCTGTCTTCATCCCCGGACTTGGATCACAATCCCAAGATGGGGAATTCTCTCTTCCCTTTACTCATTTCGTTTTTTTAGAACAAGTTCTTTGAGAATTTCATGCCTGCGTATATACTGTCTTCAAATGCACCTCCGTCCCTTTGCCTCCAATTCTGTGGACCCCAGCTCTGTGGAGCTTCAGTGGCAGAATTCACCAGGGGAGGCTTCCGGCAGTTTTCGACACAATTCTGGGAGTGATGTGACTGTCTTCACCCAACCAGTGTGGAGAACTTTACACCTATTACATGATATGCAAATGAGCTAAATTTACTCTTTCTACCTTTTAGTTGTGGAAAAAATAAGTATATATAAAATCATAAGGGACTGGAGAGCACTTACGGCTCTTTCCTGGGCTGAGTTCAGTTCCAAGTGCTTAAATCAGAGGATTGACAACCGCTCACAGCTCCAGTTCCAGGGGCATCCATTGCCTTGCCCCCAACATTCATGTGTACACACCTACACACACACGCACACACACACACACATACACACACACACACACACACCATTGCCTTGCCTCCAGCATTCATGTGTATAGACACACACACATACGCACATTTAAAAATAATAAAGAAATCTAAAAAATGTTTTCGCCTTTCTGCTTCAATGACCTTTAAATACATGTTTCTATGTTTGTCTACATGTGTGTCTGTGTAGCACAGAGGCCAGGACAGAGTGTCAGGCTGGAGTGACAGATGGTTGTGAGCCACCAGGTGTGTGCTCAGAATTGATCCGGGGTCCTCCTGTCAGATCCCCAGGGAGCAGGCTGTAAGCTGCATGTGAGTTCTGGGAACTGAACCTGGTCCTCTGGGTGAGCAACTGGCACTTTTAACCACGGAACCATTTCACTACCCCATCCCCTGCTCCAAGTATTATCAACTTAGTGATATCCGTCTCACCTTATTTACCCATGGGCCATTTCAAAGCAGCCCTTAGACATTAGGCCATCTTATTCATAAATATTCAGCCTCTGTGTCCAAATATATAAAATAACTGCACCAAACAGTAGTCATTTCATCAGATTTTCAGTTGTCGTGTGTTCTTAGGCATCTTTTCCTTTGTTTTGTTTTTAACTGTATGTGAATCACAATCTAGAGCTGTGTAGCATATTGTATGGTTAACAAATCCCTTTGTTGAAAGTCATCATTTTTGTGCACAAATATTTTAAGCTTTGGTCCCTAGAAGCTTGTTCTTGTTACTTGTTGGGTGTGTGAAACAGCTGTAGGCTCTGGTACATTTCCTGCACTTCCTGGATTCTTCCATTTCTCTGAGCCTGTGCCATCTTCAAGAGAGAGTATTATGGCCTGGTATTCATATTGTGAGTAGCTATAGTTAGAAATTTTTCTAGTTCCTTTCTATGTAAAGGTTTATTTCTTTGTCTGCTTGCTTGCTTGCTTTTGACAAAGTCTCACTATATACCCCAGGGTCACCTCAAATTCTCCACCCTTCTGCCTGAGCCTCCTCAGATGGAATTGCTGATACAGAGCCATCCGAAAACAAAAACTTTACATTGAAAGAATCTAGAAAAATTACTAACTGCAGCCACGAACAATATAAATACCACACTGATTACCAAACCTTTGGTTGGTCCTATAAATTCTAGATCTTCTTTTCCTTGTTCCGGACACAGTTATCATTCCCTGGTCACAGGACGTACTCCAAGGCTCAGAATACTATTGAGCCCATCATGAATGATCCGTGACTGTGAGAAAGAGGCGGTGGGTTGGCTAGCAGACTTTGCTCTGTGTTTTGTTCCTTTTGCCTTGGAATGTTGTGCTACCAGATTGCTACATAGGCTTGTTCGCTTTGGAGCTTTTCAGGAATGCTTTTCAAATGTAACTCTTATACTCATGTAAAATAGTATCTGTTCTTGAGTCAGTTTTCCTAAACAGAATCTAGTCAGCCAGGGAATTCAGTCTTCTCTCCCTCCTCCATCATGAGCCTCTCTCCCCTTCTAGGTAACTTTTAAAATATTAATTTGAGGGCCAGCGGTGGTGGTACACTAAAGAAACTGAGGCAGGGGGATCAAGTGCCAGTCTCTCTCGGGCTAGCATGAGCTGGAGACTGTCCTTGGAATGTGGCAAGACTCTCTCAAAAAGCCAGCATGCGCGAGGATGAGGTTTCTTCTTTCTCTCCATTAAAGTAAACCAAAAGCCAAGCAAACGTGCGTGTGTGGTGGTTATCCATCTTGATCTCACATCTGTGCTCAAGTAATAATCTGTCTCAGAACATTCGTGACCCAACTGCATTTTGTTTAAGAAGCAGCTGAGATAATTTGAATAGGCCTCAGTACATTCCCTACCTGGAAGGTCTACCCGGAAAAATTCTAAACATGTAGCATACATCACAACCTCCTTTAGAACATTCATCACCCAGAACGTCCCTTCCTAGGCCAGCTATGAAAACTGGTGTCATTCTCTGCATGGTCTGCGGTCTGGTGGTATGACTGCGCCACTGAAGGCAGGAATTTCCAGCACGAGAATGAGCAGCCCCTCCAGTATCCTGTTAGTTGTTCAGGCGGTGGCAAATATTTTTCCTGAATGGCACCCTCTTCCCCCTGGCATGTCAGAAGAAGGCTTAAGAGTTATCGAGAGCTGCTTGCCAGCTCTGCCAGGCTTTGCCAACTGCAGACACGGTGCCATCCGCCTTCCCCAGGGTGCTCCCTGTAGACCACCAGTGCTTTCTTCTCTTCAGCTGGGTTGCTGTCTAGGATTGCTGGCCAGCTCTCACTCCAGACTTCCCTTCTGCGATTGCTGCTCCTCTCCCTACCTGGGTTAGATGTTTTCTGGATTTCATTTCCTTCTCTCTTTTCTTTTCCTTCCTTATTTTCTTGAAGAACACCCTTGAGCAACTTCCTCAACAGTGTTTGTGGGAAGAAAGTTTGCAAGCAGCAGTCTTTCTGAAAATGCTCCTGTTCATCCTGTGTCACCATTGGCAGTTTTCCTGGGAGTAAATTCTGTGTAGACGTGAGCTTCCTTGGGATTCCGTTACCTTCTGTCATTTCATGGTAACTCATGAGGACTTGTATTGAGACCCTCCTTCTCCTCCGTGCTTGGAAGTTTCCCCCAGTCTCATTTCCATTTCTGTTTCTGTGATAAAATACTCTGGCCAAAAGCAGCTTAGAGGAGGGAGAGTTTATTTTAGCTCAGACTTTCAGATTACAGTCCGTGACTGCCCGGAAGTCAAGGTATCAGGAAGGTGGAACAGCCAGTTCCATCATACCTGCCGCCAACAGCAGAGAGAGATGAATGCCTGATTGTGCCCAGCTGATTTCTTTCAGGGCTCTCCGGTTAGAGAGCGGTGCCGCCCACAGTGGGCTGTGTTTTCCATGTCAGTTAACTCAAGTCCCCTGCAGACATGCCCAGCAGATGTATGCAGTCTCGCAATGACATTGTCTTCCCCAGTTATTTAGGTGTGTCAGGCTGAGAAAGCTAATGATCACACTCACGCTAAGAGCACCTAAAGGCTTCCTTTCACTGTTGGTGTTCTGAATACTTACGTTTCATTCTGGATTCTATTGTTGAACTTCAAAACATATCCAAACGGCGTTAGTAGACCCTTTCCACCTGTAATCTGATACTGCCTGTTACTTGCTCCACTGCTTTCACTAACAGTTGGGTGATCTACTGATGAACTGACTCTGTCTCACCTTGTCTTTTACTAAAGACTCTGCTGTCTTGTTTACTGGACTGTCTTCCCCTTAACCCATCTACGGACCTTGTTTTCATTTTGGCAAACACCGTTCCAGCTCAGACAAAGGTCTTAAGCATCGACAGAATGCGTGCTCCTGATCACTGGCAGCAACTGGAAGTACCTGAAAAGACAGAAAACAAAGTGCACGGAGAGAGGGAAGGTGTGCAGGTGGGCCCGAGTTCTCAGTGCTTCTGCCCTGAGAGAGGCTTGCTTAAAAACAGTGACTTCAGCTAGAAAGGTGGAACCCGTCCGCTGGGAACTGAAGCATCGTCACTGGGAGACAAAAACACGGATGGTAGGTCTACAGTCTTAGGAGCCTAAGTCTCAAAAATCTTTGAGATGAAACAAGATTTTCTGTTTTCCTCATGTAACTGCTGACTTTTATAAGCAGCATGAATTCAAGACCCTCAGAAGATTAAGAGACAGCGCTTTGATAGTCTGATGAGCCTGAGAAACAAATGCCCCAGAGGCCTGCGCAGTTAGCAGGATCCTAGAAAATCCCCAGACTCCCGGGGAGAACCACAGAATGACTGGGCTGCACTCCAGGATTAGGGCCAAACCTGGAGAAGGTACCCTGCCTAAACACCAAAACCCAATTTCAAATCAGATCAGTCCCCAACCAGGCAGTGTGTGTCCTCTAACCCTGCTACTTGCCAGAAGGCAAACTGGATTCTTCATGGAGAAAGACAACGTTACAAAACTTCCTACATAATTTTCCATACATAATGTTCAGCATGCAATAAAAATTATTGGGTATCTTGAGGAAGGGATACAAATAATTCATTAAAATATGCTATGTCAGCCGGTGGATGGTGGATACCTTTAATCCCAGCACTCGGGAGGCAGAGCCAGGCTGATCTCTGTGCCAGCCTGGTCTACAAAACAAGTCCAGGACAGCCAGGGCTTGATACACAGAGAAATACTGTATCAAAAACAAAACAAACAAAAAAAACTATGTCAAATATGTCAAAGAATCAGTTGGAGATACTGGAGTTACCTTGGAACATTTATGGCCAAGTTCAAGAAAATAAGACTAGAGGTATAAAAAGCTGGGGTCAGAGGAAGACAATGAGGCCAGTCCTGATGAGACCTGCTAGACTAGGGTCAGAGGGAAGGGAAGGGTCTGGGGAGGGCAGAGGAGAAGAAGAGGGAGGGTGGGATTGGGAGAGGGTGGGGAGGGAGCTACAGCTGGGATACAAAGTGAATAAACTATAATTAATAACATTTTTTAAAAAGCTGGGATGACATTTAGTAACAGAAACTTGATAAAATTTTACTTTAAGGCAACAGTTCTCAACCTGTGGTTTGCAACTCCTTTGGGGGTCAAACAACCCAGAAGCATCCTGGTATCATGCTCATCATGGACCAAACATCAGTGGTCCAGGTTTTCATCTTCATTGCCAAGACTGAATGACTGGTGGCAAATGTGGTCCTTGGAAAGGTGAAAGAAGACATGAGTGTTATGGAAGCCGTGGAGCGTCCAGGAATGGCATGACCAGCAAGGACATCTTCACTGCCAACTATGAACAACTCTAATTCTTTTGACTCTGGGCATCTTACCCATCAGACCATTCTGTAGCTCAGGAGAGCACCCCACCCCAATCTGTGCATAATACTGGATAATCTTTGCTCTGACTGAAGTTCTTTGTGTGGTTCCATATTTTATGAATAAAAACAAAAAAAATAGGGAAGAAAAAGTTTGCAAATCATGTCTTTCATAAGGGGTTAACATGAACTCTTATGTCTCAAGACAAAACAGAACAAAAAGCTGATGAAACCATGGGCAAAATACTTGAGTACATGTCTCCAAAGAATATGTACCAATGGCCCAGAACCACAGAAAACATCATTAATCAGGAGTGTGCAATTCAAACACCAGAAGAAATGCATGGTGGAAGGATGTGGGGGAACTGGGATCCCTGTTGATGGGAATACAAAAGTGTTTCACAGCTGGAGCTATCAGCGTGATAGCTCTTCAGAGAGTAAGCATGGGGTCACCCGTGCAGCACAGCAATCCACTCTATGTGGAGGCCAACATCGCAGATAGTCTGAAAGGCAGAAGCACTTCTCGTGTCCATTGTTGCATAAATATATGAGCAAAATGTAGGAGGTTGTTCCTCCCAAACATCTGTGTGCCCTTCTGCCCTAACTGCACGTGGTTTGGGGGTTTGAGAGGAGTGCCAGGTACACAGAGGACTGGGAAAGTTAAGTGAGACTGCATCCATGGAGCTATGGTGAAGCCATCATCTATACTGGGTGCAGACTTCCCGGCTGCTTTAAAGTCACCGGTGCCTAATAAACTCACGGATTCTCCAAGGTTCACTTTAGTGGAATCAAACTTCAGTGTGTAGTTGAAGTCTTAGAAGGGGGCAGGGATAGATGGTTACATATTTCTCCTTCAAAAGCCTTGAAGAAATCTGAACATACAACAAAAGGCTGTTCAACCGTAAAAGGGAAGAAAATGCAAGCTCATGTGCTGGGGGTTGGTCTGATGCTTGTATTTTTATGCCAATTACTGGCCCTCAAGATCTGGTTGCTGCCTTGTCCTTGCTGTGTAAACCTGCCTAAGACATTATTCCTGATTGGTTGATTAAAAGGCCTAAAACCTTGAAAGGGCAGAATGGGGTAGGCGTGGCTAAGGTTCCCAGGCTTTGGGTTCAGAGAATCATGGGAAACAGGAAGATGGGAAGAGAAGAGGAAGGAGGACCCCACTGTGGGTTATTGTGGAGAAGGAACCACATGGGCCGGGAGAAGGGACTCTGAGGATGGCGTGGATGGAGGAAACATCACAATGAAGAATGTAAACAGCATTTATGAGATTATGAATGGAAGGCAGCCCAGACAGGAATAGGTAAGGCGGATGGTGTTGGATGGATGGGTCTGGAAGATGGATAAGAAGGTTATTGGGGGGGGGGAGCAGAGAGTGACAAGAGGCCAGTGAAATAAGCCAGCTAGAAAGTGACCATCACTGTGATGTCACTCTTTCTAGTTCGATTCAGAAGGGTGTGAGTAGGAAAGATGCTTTCTAGAAGCTGAGCAGAGAGTGTGGATGCCTCATGTTCACAATACTAAGGTAACCGTGAGCGTGGAGGTGGACTGAATGGATTTGGCACTCTCGGATAATCTCACTAACCCACAAACGCACGCCTATGCTGTGCAGGAACTTGCCGTCCTCCTCTCCTGTGTCTTTACCGTGTAAATATAGTATCGATTGGGAGCATGTCGTAGTTACGGGTGGTTAAATCTGTGTTGTCGTATTTGTCATCAGATATTAAAAGTGTAAACCTTCGTCGTGGGACTTTGCCAGCTCTTCTTGCGAAAGAGCAGTGCGGCATTTGGGTTGCATGTAGGGCCATGGTATCAAGCTGGATGGAATTGTGACATTGTTATTGTCTTTATTTGGAAATTAAGTGTGACACAGTGAGGCACGGTAGAATAGCAAGTTGAGCAGGAGTTCCCCTGGGGCAGTGGATTTTGACTGTCAATTTGATGGGCTCTGGACTCAGCTAAGGGAAATGCGCACGGCGCGAGCCTTGCCGGAAGGAGGAGGGCACTGAGGGAGGATGGCAGGTGGAATGGCCGCACTTCCCTAGGGGAAGCCCAGATATGGGGAGCCTCTAGGAAACAGCAGTGTTGCCTGCCTGCTGGTGAGTGTGTTTGCCCTTCTCTGATGTCAGGTTGTAACTTCCAACACAGACCAAAGCGCAGCGGTGCTCCAGGCATCAAGCAGGCCATGAGCACCAAACACCGACTGCTGGGCTTTCCAGCCCCATGGACCAGGCAGCTGCAGGTACTCGCCCTCTGCCCTGTACAGACAGCCCCTGTAGAGGAGAGGCTGTGCCAGTGACTTGCCTTTAATGATGTCTTCACATGCATTCATTCTGCTCCTCTGGAGAACTCTAAGGCAGTATTGTTGGTCGTAGGGCAAGGTGCGAGAATCAGCTCTACCTTTATTGTTTAGGCAGTTTAAGTCTCAGTAACCGAAACCCGCTCCAGATTACTGTCAAATGATCCTTTGACCTTGGGGTCTAGGCATTGTCCTGTTTCCCATAGATAAGGCCAGAAAGACTTCTGGTCCTGGGACAGACAGACTCCATATCCCTGCCCAGCGTAAGAAGTCCTCAGTGAATGGAGCTCTGGCCACCATCAATCTTTAAGCTTAAGGGACTGTGGTTCCAGAGGGGGGGCTCGAGACAGGCTAGGAAGAACCGATCGGAAAGAGACTCCCGCTGAGAGAGTCTGACTAGAGTTTCTTTCTGACTGAGAAACTGTTGAATAACAACTACAACATTCTTGCGAAGCCAGATACATGGAGACACCATTTGAGTCTTTGAGGGATACTTTAAGTAAGACTGTTAAAGAATAATGAGGTTAAATGTTATGCTACTCTTTTGAGTTTAATTTTACACCCCTCCTCTATAAATCTGTAACTGTGGAAAGCCCACGTTAGAAGCCATGCTTATAGCCAAAGCATACCCTGACATTCCCTGTGACCTGTACATAGTAAGGATTCCTTTGACCTTTTTGACCTGTTTCATCTGGACCTGAACACACAGTGTACGCGTTACCTTATAACCACCATTAACTAAGGAAAGCTCCTTTCTATAAAAAGAAGCATACCAATGTATTTTTAGTTAATCTTCAGAATCTTCAGACCCTGAAACGAGGGAAGCCGCCCACATCATGCAGTAGCTGTTGCCGACCTCGTTCAGTGCATCCTCCGTGGCCATCCTCAGTGCCACACTAGAGTAAAACTCAGCCCAGAAGACGGAAGTGTTGAAGGCCAAGGAGAGAGCAGCACCTGCCACATATAAAGGCGAATTCACGAGAACGACGGGAGAGTTCCTAATAGAAGCTCTAAAAGCTTTAAAAGCCGGAAGGGCTTGCTTGGAACAGTGTTGTTCAGACCGGGAAACAGCAACCGCTGACCAAGTTTGCTGTATCCGACACAACCACAATTGGAGGCTAAATAAATTCTTCCCATGATAAAAACAAAACCCAAAGAAGTTAATGACCACTAAAAAGATACTTGAAGCACTGAAGAGAAAGAAAGATAAATGTGTTCTGAGGCGACAGGAAAGAAAGCATTCTAAATAGTAGTCACGCAAATGCAAATGAGGAAAATACCTGTCTTGGTTTCCTTTTAATTGTTTTGACAAAGTTCCACACCAAGGCAACTTTAAAAGAAGTCATTTAATTAGGGCTCGTGGTTCCAGAGGCAGTGTGTAGGACCATCATGGCAGGGAGCATGGTTGCAGGCGGGCCAGGTGCTGGAGCAGCAGCTGAGAGCTCGTGTCTTATTCCACACGCATGAGGCAGAGAAAGAGAGAGCTCACATCTTAACCCACAAGGTGGAGAAAGAGAGAGCTCACATCTTCATCCACAAGGTGGTGGAGAAAGAGAGCTCACATCTTAGCCCACACGCATGAGGCAGAGAGAGAGCTCACATCTTAGCCCACAAGGTGGAGAAAGAGAGAGCTCACATCTTAGCCCACACGCATGAGGCAGAGAAAGAGAGAGCTAACTGGGAAATGTGCTGGCTCTTGAAACTGAATGCCCACCCCCAAGAGCCATAGCTCCACCAAGATCCTCACATCTCCTAATCCTTCCCAAACAGTTCTACCAACTAGGGACGATGCATTCAAACAGAGGAAACTATGGGGGGGGGGGGGATTCTCATTCAAACCACAATACCAAACTGTAAAGTGACAGAAACTAACATGCATTTTTCAAAAAGTACTTCTGAGTAGTAATGGACTCAATCCAATAATCAAAAGACACAGACAATCCGATTGGATTAAAACAAAATAAAACAATATCCCAATATCCAGCTCTTTGTTCCTTCCAAGAAAAATATAGTTTCCGGGTAAAATCAAGGGGAAAGGTATTCTAAGGAGAGGGACCTAGGAAGGAATCAGGCGTCGCTGTTCTACTATCTGACAAAATAGTCTTTAAACTGAAATTAGAAGAGAGGAACGTTCCACCGTACTGAAATGTAAGTAACTTACAAGGAAATGGTGCATCTTAAGGGGATGTGACATCCCAAGAACACACATGCATGCACACACACACGCGCACATGCACACACACACACACACACACACACACACGCACATACACCCTGTGACATTAGTGCTGCGGGCTAGCCTGCAGGATACAGATGTGTCTTTCGTTAGGTTCACTGACGTGGGAAGGCCCCACCCCAACACCTGAGCCAAGTGAGAATGAGTCCAGATCTAGATGCAAACATAAATACTTAGGTGTGATGGTGCTCCAAGCCCTGGATGTGACCTCATTTCCTAGATCAGGCGGCTCTGGAGCCACTTTAGCTGTCATCCTGCTACTCCCTGGAGAGGGGAGCCTTGGGTCCTCCTCATCAAGGACAGGTTCAGTGATCCGGATGTGTATCTGTGGCCCAAATCTACGCTGAGAAAGACAGCCTTAGGAGGATGTCTGTCTAAAGCGACGGCTCCCGCCATCATGCCATGAAGCAGGGGTGCTATGAAGAAGCCCTCCGTATCAAGACATCCAAAGGTGCATCAGGGTCTGTGAGGTGACCCCCCAAGGATTCAGCTGTTTCACCTGGTTGAAAGTCGCCTTCTTTCCTCACAGGGTTTGATTCGGGGCCTTAACTGAGGTTTTATTGCCTCCTTGTTGTTTGGTTTTGTTTTTATGTGAAGTTCAGGTCTCCATCTGCTACAGAACATTGGCCAGAGGCAGAGTAACCGGTTGGAGACCATCTTGGTATTCACCTCACAAATACTCCACAGGTGTCTCAGGGCCTGTGAAGGAGGCTGGGTTCTCAACAGAGGGCGTTTCCTGCTTCCTGCTGAGGATAGCTCTAAACTGCCATTTTTGTTTTTTCCCTCAGAGAAATTATGAGTCAAACTTCAGAGTCACAGTGAAGGTATCAACCTCAGTGATTAGCAGGTGGGCTTTTTTCCCTTTTTCCATAGCCACATGGCTGGCTTTAGTTGTTTAACAACTTGGGTCAACCACTTAAGAAACACGTCAGAGACAACCATCACTGAGTATTTCACAGAACAGGGGCCATCTCCAACATTTAGCATCTCTGACAGTTTCGATCCAGCACAAACTCACTACCCAGCCTCCCTCATCGCCACAATATTCCTACGTGGGTTTCAGTAGAAAGGAAACATCTGGCTTTTCAAAACAATCTCCAACATGTTTGTTAGGCCTGGGAAAACTGGTGATGGAAAGAGAAGAGAAGAGGAGGGGAAAGGTGGAGAAGGGAGGATGGAGGAAGGGGAAGAGAAGAAAGGGATATGGTGGAAAGGGGAGGAGAAGGGAAGGGGAAGGAAGAAATGAGAGGAGGAGAGGACAAGAAGAGAGAGGAGGGAAGAGAAAAAGAGAAGAGATGGAAGAAGAGGGGAGAGGTGGGAAGGAGAAGGGAAGGGAGGGGATAGCAGGGTAGAGGAGAGGAAGGGAGAGGAGAGGAGGAGTGGGGATAAGAGATGAAGGGGAGAGAAGGAAGGGAGGGGCACCTTAAGGAAAGAAGATTTTTATACTTCCATTCCACAGGAGAGGGCCTAGAGGCTAGCTTAGACCGATTTTATCTCGAAATGTGAGTTCATTAGCAAAGCTTCCTCTGGACATGTTTCTGCACATAGCACACGTAGCATACATACTTCTCTGGAAATGCCTCCTGTTGACCTTTGAGAGTGACAATGACAAGAAACGCTGGCTGGTGGGGGCAGCGAAGCAGAAAGGGAAGGAAGTCTTAGTGAGGTACTGGCCACAAACCCCACAGTCCCTTCCGGTAGCTGATCTGAGTTATCATTTGAGCACTTTTCCTAGGATGATAAATTAGACACGATGTAAGAAAAAGCCATCTGCCTGCCTGACTATACTGTACTGGTTAAGCGAGCATGGCAGAAGCTTACAAACCAAGCCTAAACTGCAAACAGTACTTTAAAACAAGAGTCAAACCTGCAGTTTTGATGATGTTTTAAACACCAGCACAGTTGGAATAATAAAAATGTATTTACTTATTATCCAGAATTATTGAAACAAAAGAATTAAAAAATAATATATTTAATGATATCTTCCAAATTTACAAGTAAGTTAAATAGAAAAGAACTATCAGTAATTCGGCTTTTGAAAGATTCTAATTTGAAGGAAGAAAGGGCGCACCACTGGGTACAGGGTCCTGCATGTGCACGGGCTAGAATGTGCCTCTCCAGGCCTCTGGATGGAGGGGTGCTCCGCCTTCATCCCCGCAAGGTACCAGGCCGAGATGCTCAGTGCCTGGGTCTGTGGCTCTTTCCGTCAGGAGCGACAGGGCACTAATTGCACCATGCCTGCTTCAACATTATATCATACCAACTTCGCCTTCTCCGGCTGGACCAGCAGCTCTTAACCTGTGGGTCGTGACCCCTTTAGGGTCACGCACCCCACGTCCTGTGTATCAGATATTTACATTCTGGGTCATAACAGTTTCAACATTACAGTTATGAAGTAGCGAGGAAATCATTTTCTGGGGTGGAGGAGTTACCGTGAGGAGCTGTATTAAGGGGTCTCAGCGTTAGGAAGGTTGGGACCACCGGAAGAGGGGTGTCAGCTGAGCCTCTAGGCAAGCGGAAAGGGCCGGGTGGCTGCGGCAGGACAGAGGGACACGCCAGCTCTCCATACAGGTGCTCAGTGGGCAGGACGCGGCCTCAAGTGAGTCCAGAGAACAGGGTGCAGGGGTAAAGCACAGCTCTTATTCTCCTTCCAGAAAAGCAGCCTCAGCCATCTGTCCTCTCAGAACCTCGGGACTGGCTGGCCAGCAGAATTTACAGTTTTCCAGGACTCGCTGCCTCTCAGATCCTCCGCCCAGCCTTTCCCCTCCGGATCCCTGAGTGCCCTCCTGAGGTGGTGAGAACAGCAGGCAGCTCCGTGAAAGACCTTCACGGTGCTTGTGAAACCTTAAGGCAAGGGCAGGGTCACAGAAAGAGGCAGGTTGGGACGGGAATGCCAGGCTCCCTGGGGCGGTCAGGCCATAGATGCCGCTCCGTTTCCATTCTCTCAATAATGGTACTCTCTCCTGGGTTCCTGCAATGGAGGAAACCGTGCCGGCATTCAGGGATGGAGTGCTTCAGAACTCTGGAAACTTTGTCCTCGATTGTCTGAAGAAAAGCCAGTCGCAGGGCACCGGGGGTAGGCAGGGTGGGGTGGGCAATAAAGATGCCACCTGCCACCCCTTCATTTGTGCTGCTAACCTGTGTCAGGACACTGTGGCCAGGCTGACTTCAGGAGAGTGACACATTCGGGTAAGGACACCTGGGTCCTCCTGCCTCAACCATCAATCGAGAAGGTGTCCTACAGGCTTTTCTACGGGTCGGTGTTTTACAGGGGCATTTTCTTAGTTTTACCATGTGTCAAGTTGGCATAGAAATCGAATAGCACTCACAGCTAAGATCACACAGACAGGAAGTGGTGGAGCAGATATCCCAAAGCAGTCTTCCTGCTTCTCAGAGACTGTTCGTGCTGTGCTGTCTTTCTTGAATTAGTTTGTGATTTACCTTTCAGATGTGTTGGTGTCACTATCACTCATCATACAAAAGGAGGGAGGCCCGGAAGGACGGCTCAGTGGTTAAGAATGCTTGCTGCTCTTGCAGAGGACCCAAGTTGGGTTCTCAGCACCCATATCGGTGGTTCATAACTGCCTGTGTCAGCTCCAGGAGATCTGATATCAGCTTCTGGCATCTGTACATACATGCTTGCACACACACTTGCAGTGATAATTTTGCACATCTGCACATACATGCTTGCACTAAGAGTTTTGATTTCTTTAAAAGCCCAGTTCCGTTATTTGATTGTGTTGTTTTGTTTGTTTGTTTGTTTTACTCCTCGGGGTGGAGGGGCATGGGGCTGCTTCAGACTGTCCGCAGCAGCTGACTCTGATGTGCCTCATGCTCTGGCAGAGGTGTGATCCTGCCCACTGAGGATGGTTTACGGCTGGAATTCTGGGGACTCTGCCCAGGGTCTATCAGTGCCACAGCCCCGAGAGGCGGTGGCTGCTCCGCGGCTGTCATTATGGCTGTTGCTGATGTTGGCTGGTTGCAGTTTGTTTCAGTTGGTTGCAGTTTGTCAAGTAGTTGTGCAAAAGGAGAAGAGGAGGAGAAGGAGGAGGAGGAGGAGGAGGAGGAGGAGGAGGAGGAGGAGCAGGAGGAGCAGGAGGAGCAGGAGGAGCAGGAGGGAAAAGGGGAGGAAGAGGAGAAGAAGGAGGAGGAGGAGGAGAAGAAGGAAATTGAATATCCTGACAGCAAAAATCAACTTTCCCCTAGGAGCCCAACACCCCTAAATAGCAGGAAGTGTCTAAAGAGGTCTACCCTACCTCTCCCTCTAACCTTTTTCTCACCTACCTAGTGTTGGGGGTTGGAAGGGTTGAGGAGGAGAAAGGTGGCAGGTATAACCCAATGAAGTAGCCCCCTAAAAGTCCTCCTGCACACACTCACAGACATAAATGTTTTTTTAGAAAAAGAAAAATCGAACTCTCTCCTTCACCTATATTACAAAGCATTCTACGCAAGTCAAAAATAAAAATATTTAAATAAAAATCACACAAAGAAAACGTAAGGAGCTTATGTCAGGGGAGGCTTTTCTAATCCAAGTCAACAAAGCTAGAGGATTTTATATACCTCAGGAAAGACAGTTATACATAAATTTCTGAATATCAAATTACACTAGAGTGACGCTATCAACTTGCCTTCCCTGTGATAAAACACCCGAGACCATCAACTTAAAAAGTTGGAAAGTTGACTTGGGTTCATGGTTTTGGAGGATTCAGCCTGTGGTTGGTTGTTGGTTTGTCCATCGCTTTGGGATTTGCGGTGCGGCGCTATGACATCATGAGGGCATAACAGAGGCGGCTGCTTACCTCACGGCCAGGAAGGAAAGAAGGGGAAGCAGAAGGAGCTTCAGTGCCCTGACCTTGACCACAGGAAGATGCTCCACCCGCCAACAGCTTCTCGGACTCCACAGGCCGAGGCCCCAAAGACCCGAAGGCTTTGTCCAACACATGTACAGGCCAAGGGGAAGTCAAGGGGGCAGTGACCAGATGGAGGGAGACATGTTTAATGTATAGTGAAATACTGCTAAAACTTACACAATTAAAGAAAAAAATGTAGAAAAATTGGTTAGCTATATGAATAAGTAATCCATAGTCACAAAATCAACTATAAAAGCTGGAAAGTTATGGATGGATGTAACACATCATTAGTGGTTATGGGGATGCAAATTAGAATATGCAACTTATAAAAAATAAGATGAAGCGCACCTTTTATTGAGAGGAATTTGGGGACAGTCCTTACATGCTCTTGGAGTTATGAATAGTATAGCCTTTTTGGAAGTCAACATGGCAACTCCTATTGAAAATCATACAAAGCTATGAAATCCATAAGTCTCCACCTGTGGACGAACAGTAAAGAGTTAAGCACGGCTAGACCTGGAAGATGTTTGGTTAAACAAAAGCCAGGCACGGACACAGCAAAGCAAGTGTCACAGAGCTGTGGGCGTAGAGTGGAGGGGCCAGAGGTGGCTCGGGGGTGAGAGAGCTTAGCGTGAAGACTGCAGTTTGAACCCCCAGACCCCGGGGAAGCTGGTGGGACTCCGCCCAGCATGGGGGCTTGGGAGGGGCGGAGCAGGTGTGACCGGCAGGTGTACTTGAAAAGGCTTCCACTTCCCGAGGAGCCTTGTCTCAGGGTACAGTGGTTCCAATGAGAGTGCTCCCCGTAATCGCGGGCATTTGAGCACATGACTGGCAGTTCACTGGTGCTGTTTGGGAGGCTGAAGAGGTGTGGCCTTGCTGGAGCAAGGCTGTCTCTGTTGGGGAGGGCTGTGGAGTTAAAAGCCTTGAGCCATTTCCAACATGCCCTCTCTGCTTTGAGCTTGCTATCTGAGGAGGCGAGCTTTCAGCGGCCTGCTCCCTGCCTGCCACGCTTCCTGCCGTGGCGGACTCTTAGACCTGGAATCACAAACCCTGTATAACTTGCCTGGGTTATGGTGTTTCATCCCACCAACATAAGAGCAACAAGGAAATGGGGTGGAGACTGATAGAGGAAACTCAGCACCTTCTTCAGCCTCTGAATGGGCGGCACAGGCATGGACACCGCACATACACGAACATACTCCCACACACACCACCCAGCCCCTACCAAGTCATGCAATAAAACTTTTAAAGTAGAGGACAATGGTGGCTACCGGGACTGGGATAGTCACATGAGAGGTGATGGTAAGGGTGCAAAACTCAGTCAGAAGGGATACTATATCCTCTCTACATAAAGTGACTGTCGCTAACAACAGTGTATAGTGCCCTTGAAAACTGCTGAGAAAATAGTGTTCTCACCATGAAAAAAAAATGACAACATGAGGTGATGCTTATGTTAGTTAGCTCAGTGTCGACATCCACAATGCCTACATATTTTAAAACAGTATGTTATATGTGAGTAATATATATGATATATATTTACTAATGAAAATAATTTGACAACTTAAAATACAGCAAATCTTTCTTTCCAGAAATCTATTCTTCATACTTTATCTTATGAAAACATCAAGATGGAAGAATTTATACATTTGAAATTTGTACCAGAAAGCTTCACTGAAAACAATGCCTGCCAGTTGAAAGAGCCATGCTCATGCAGATAAAAGAATACTATGCAACAGTTAAATATATAATAGTTGTAGCCTGGAGAGGCTACATTGATATGATCATTCTTCTCAGCTGTTTATTTTGGAGTAATTGTAGACTTAACCCCACATTCTCCTTTATTCCAGTTCTTGGTTTCTTAACACTTTGCTGTATTTTTGCCCTCCATGTGGTTTAATGAGAATGGCCCCCTAGGCTCATCTGTTTGAACACTTGGTTCCCAATTGGGTTGCTAAGCATTAGGGCGTGGCCTTGTTTTAGGAGGTGTGTCTTTGGGGTGGCTTTGAGGCTTCATAGACAGCATTCCCAGGGTCCCTCTCTCTGCTTCGGCTTGTCGATCATGGTGTGAGCTCTCAGCTCCTGCTCCGACACCATGCCGACCCACAGACTCCCCCTCTGAAACGATAAAGCCCTAAGTAATCTCTTCCTTCGGTAAGTTGCCTTAGTCAGGGCATCTGATCTCAGCAGTAGGAAGTAACTAAGATGCCCCTCCCTGGTTGGCACAGATCATTGTATGATTCTTGCTTTTGCTTAAGCATTCCGATATGGTTTTAGCAACGAAAACATTTTCTTACTTAACTATAGATAAGTGCTAATGTCAGGAAATGAGCCCCACAGTAATTTTATTACTCAGGCACAGGACGTTGCCGGCTGATGAGCATAGAGAAAGGAAGTTGGGTCTCTAGGATCCAACCGTGGTCCACCTTGCATGTCTCGCTGGTTCCTGCTGGGAGCCTTTCTCAGTTCCTCCTGTCTGTCTTGACCGAGACTCCTACAAAGGACAGGTCGGCTGTTCCGGAGAACGCCCGTGTTTGGTGTTTCTCCGTGATCAGATGCTGAGCACGTCACCTTGGCAGGGATTTCTCCAAAGGATTATTAGTCATGTCTCTGCTGGAATAAATTCCTTTTAAAAGCAGCGAGTTTTATCGTTTTCACCATATTGGGCCACCACTACCCCCGTCTTACATTGAGCCAAAGCAACTTTATCTTCTTCTACTCTCTGATTATCTCAAACCTTCAGTGACTGCTAACTTCCTGCAGATTCGCCAAGTACATACAGTTCACGGATTTTAATCATCTACCCACGGACCTCTGCACGCCTGGCTTCTTTCACTTGGCGTAAGATTTTCAGAGTTTTTCTGTGCCCTAGTTTGACTTGTGCTGCTATGAGACAGATCCTTACGAAAAGCGACTGAGGAAGGGAAGGATTTGCTTTATTTATTTTATTTTACTGTACGGTCTAGCTTACAGTCTATCATTTTGGGGAAGTCAAGGCAGGAACCTAAGCTGTTAGTCGTATGATACCCATGGTCGAGAGCAGAGAGGATAAACCCATCCTTGGGCACTTCCTGCCTCTGCAAGGCTGCTTTCTGGCCTTTCTACGGCTCAGGGCCCAGCTCATGAGATGGTGCTGTCCACCACTTCAGAGTGGGCTTGCCGCTTCACTCAGCAGTCAGAAAATCTCCCACAGATATTCCTGTAAGCCAACTTGAGCTATGGAATTTTTCGTTCATGCTGCCTCCCCAGGTGATTCCAGGTTATAGGATGCACTTTAGGCCTATTGATTTATAGGTGAATGATAGTAGAATGTGTGAAATCCCAGAATCCGTCTGACTTTCTCTGGATTCACTGTTACTTCCCAGGCCGACTGCAGCTATTAGTGTCAGCAAGAGCAGGCGCTCCCCAGACCTGCCCTCCTGCAGAGCGAGGGGTCTTCCAGGGCAGAAGTCAGGCCAGCCACAGTCTAGATGCTTCCTTCTAGGCTGTACCCCGGCACTTTGGGGTCACATCATCCCCACTCTGCTTCCCAGGCCTGTAATGTCTTCATCTCTGGGTCTGTCCCATGAGTGTGGACGTCATGCCTGCAGTGAGCCTCCTTTTCTGGTGGGGATGCCAGAGTACAAACTGTGGAAGAAAGACACCCACACATCATAGGGTACTGCCACATGCTCTCCCTTTCTTTTTTTAAATTTTATTTATTTAATCTATTTATTATTTATTACAATTTATTCACTTTGTATCCCCTCTGCATCTCCCTCATCTTCTCCCAATCCCACCCTCCCTCCCTCTTCTCCCCCTATGCCCCTCCCCTAACGCCCTGATAGGGGAGGTCCTCCTCCCCTTCCATCTGACCCTAGCCTATCAGGTCTCATCAGAACTGGCTACATTGTCTTCCTCTGTTGGCTGGTAAAGCTGCTCCCTGCTCAGGGGGAGGTGATCCCAGAGCCAGCCACTGAGTTCATGTCAGAGACAGTCCCTGCTCCCCTTACTAGAGAACCCACTTGGAGACAGAGCTGCTGAGGGCTACATCTGTGCAGGGGTTCTAGGTTATCTCCATGCTTGGTCCTTAGTTGGAGAATCAGCCTCTTCAGGCCCCCTGGGCCCAGGTTTGTTGGCTCTGTTGGTCTTCGTGTGGCGCTCTTATTCCCTCCAGGTCTTTCTATCTCCCCCTGCTCTTTCTACCTACAACAGCAGTTCTCATCCCCACCCAGCTACTCATTCTTTAAAGATTGACTAGGTAGGCCGAGGAAAGCTGAAGCAAAGCAAACAGGAGTGGGCGCTGGCTTGGTGACCAGGCCCTGGCTGCACAGTGCTGTCCTCCCCCACCTGCCTCGAGGGTTGCTGTCTGGTAAGGGTGGGCTCCTACGAAGCAGGGCGTTCTGCCAAGAGAAGGTTTCAGGGGGTTCAGCTGCTAGGCAAGGACAGCGGAGATGTCGCAGCTTCAGATGAACTATTTGCTGTCAGTCAGAGCCTGAGCAGGGCAGGCAGGTGAGCGTGATGCCGGCTCCCAGGGAACAGCAGAGAACAACCCCCTTCAGTCCTCCGCCTTAGGGTCAGCTCGCCCCCTCCTCTCGCTGACAAACGGAGGCACACGGAGAGGAACAGCTAACGCCCCCGGGTGCCCGGGTCATCCCTCACTCTGCCAAAGCCAAGCACCTCCTTCACAGTTGGAAAGCCACCAAGGAGACTTGCTCTTGCTCTAAGCCACAATGGGCTACAATGGGTGGGGTAGGCGACTTTGCGTGCCTCGATGCAGGAGGGCCCTCAGCTGCCTGGCTGCTCCTGAGGTTCCCTGCACCCTGGCATCTTGAAGAGGCGCTGCCCAGCTCTGCCGCTGACAGGTGACCACTCAAGGTGGGGTGGGGGTAACTCAACAGGAAGTGAAGACTCAAAGGCTCTTCTAGGGCAGTGTGGACGGCTGCCTCTTCCACCAGAGCCCTGCCAGCTCTGAGGGAGGCAGCCTTTGCTCTATGAACACCCCACCCTGGGCCTCCTCTCCATCCCAGTGAAGTCTGTGAGCCTATCTCAGAGGCAAGGGAATCTGGGGGTGGGGGGCGGAGGTGCTCTGAGCCAGTGGTCTGCCCAAGGCTGTGTTGCCCAGGACACCGGCCACAACCTCTCCCCTGGAGCTGGGAGTGGGTGGTGGCTGCCGGGCTCTGTTATCTGGTGTCACAGAGGTTCTGCCTTGCAGACTCAGCTGCACGCCATTTCTCAAGCAGGCGGAGGTGCTCTGGCCTGGCTTCCTCGTGGCACCCCGCAAACGCACAAAGCAGAGATGCTGCCCTTTGTCAGCAGCTTTGGAGGCTCACAGCTGCCCCAGCACTCATTTCCCGCACACCGTGGAGGGGACAGCGCACAGGCTGTGTCGCCTGCTGGGCGTCCATGAGGGTGGCAGCCCTGGGCCTGTCTCCACACTCACAACAGGACACAATGCTCGGGACTGACGACTCTCCGTGACATATATCTGTGTGCTCCACTGCTCGCTGGCTCTTCTGCAAACATCTCCACAAAAGTCTCAGTGAGCCTGCAGTGTCTCATCCCAGGGGCCTCCCTGAGGCTTTGGGGGCAGCACAGGAGAGGAGCAGAGGGTGTCTGTAGGAGGTGCCGGAGGCTGAGAGCTAGGCGCTGAGGAGGAGCCCCTCAGGGGCGGTGGAGGCTGAGCAACAGGCGCAGATATCTAGCGCACGCTGCAGGCAGCCCTGCCGCAGACAGCCCGGAAGGTGGAGTTTGTCCTGATGGCAGAGAGGGCTGTGGCGAGACCCAGAACTCAATCCCCGCTCGCTCTCTGAGACACAGTCTTATGTAGCACAGGCTGGCATCAAACCAGACTCATTTAATGGCTAAGGATGGCCCTGGGTTTCTCATTCTCTTGCCTTCACCCCCTGAATGCTGGGATTACAGAAACTATACCAGGAACCTGGCCCAAGAGCATGTCCTGACATCAGGGACCGGCTCTTTGATGGTGTGTGTTTGTGTGTGTGTGACCTAGCCAGACCCTGGGCATGCGGTGGACGAGACAAGGAGTGGAGTCAGTCAACCAGCTGGTGGGAGGAGTTTCTTGCCTTAGGAGGGGTGACGTTAGAGGGACCAGTGCTGGAGGTGACAGGATGGAAGGTTTTTCACCAGGGACAAGGAGCACAGGTCCAGGAGGAAGGGGATCTGGGGTTGGGGGGATCACCTGCCTCATCTCCCCCACCTTCTCATCTCCATCTGGGTCTCCTGAGAGTCAGAGCCTGAACAGTGCACACGGCAGCAGATAGCCTCCAGCCTGGCCTAGCTAGGGCTCTGTGGGCATGTGTGAGCACGCGCAATGGAAAATTCCATGGTCCTCACTGAGCCACCCTGACTCTCCCCATAAAGGCGGGAGAGGACTCACAGGTCGCCCTACAGCACAGGCACAGAGCTTCCCCTGCTTGCCCTTCAGGGAGTGGGGCCTGGAAGGCAAGGCGGGACCCAGCCCAAGGATGAGCGGGAGCACATCTGCCCCTCCTAGGCTCAGGCAGATGCCACGGTGAAGCGCATTGTGCAATCCTGGTGCATTTTCTCCTGTATTGTGCTGAGCACGAGCAGCTGAGTGCGTGCGTTGGCTCTGGGCAGACAGTCGTGTTTAGCTTGTGGCTTCATGTTGGGTCACAGGTCCCTCCCAGCCCTACCCCAGGGACTCTCCAGAGCTAACGGCACAGCTGTATGGGCTGTAGTCCTGTGGTCTGCTCTGGCTTCTGGGGAGCAATGGACCCATGCCTCCTTACAGAAGCCAGGAGCTGTCAAAATGTTGAGCATTTTAGGAAGCCAGGGAGGAAAGAAAAGGCCACGGAAGGAAAATTGCCAAGCCCCTGCTGGTTCTGTAGCCATGTTTCTCAGTGGGCCCCTGGTCACCCTCCAAGCCCTGTGGAGCCCTCTTTCTCTGAAGTGTGATGTAGAGATGAGAATTCAGCTCTCGAGTACTGCGCCGGGATAGGATGGGACCTGAGGAACAAGGCCTTGTCCTCTCTAGGCTTCAGCCCTCAGGTCCAGGGGCTGCTAGTAAAGGGTAGGAAGGCTATAGCAAGTCTTAGGAGTCCCTCAGCTGTCGGCTGCAAGTGCGTTTGTTAGCCAGCTTTCTGGCACTGTGACAAAATGCCAGAGATAATCATCTTACAAGACAGAAAAGGTTTTGTTTGTTTTGTTGTTGATCTATCCTAGGTTGCTTCCAGCCTGTGGAAGTGTGAGGTGCGTGAGGCCTGCCCACCTCTTGACACCCAGGAGAGAGAGGAAGGCCACCCCCAAGGCAACTTCCCTTCCCTCCCGTAAGCCCCCCTCCTAGTGGTTCACTTCCAACCTGCTCGGTGCCAGGCTGGTGAAGAGTTGGGGGACACTGACCTTTTGCCAGGGACCTGCAGTCCAGGAGGACCCCAAGTGATGCTAATCATGTAGAAAGCACAGTAGAATTCGAAATCTTCAACCCAGCCCAGAGAACCTTTGTACAAAGGTATGAAAGTAAGAAAACCATTTTGTTGGTATCGCTTGAGGCATCAAACCAGAATGTGATCCACATCAAAGGCGTAAGAGATTTCACACAGAAATCTCATCCTTTCACACAGCCAGGTGGGGGCTCCCTGGCACAGGAGACAGAGGAACAGGAGCTCTCCAGGCATCCACATGTGTGTGCATGTGTGTATTATATATCACATATGCACACGTAACCTTCCATCCATTCTTGGAGAATTGCACACATGCATCCAGGGCGCTTGGTCACACACAGCACCTGCTCCTCCATCGCTCCCTTTTAGATCCACTCACTACTTAGATCTCCCTCCCACTTCCCACCCTCTTTCTCTGCTCTCTTTTTTTGTAGCCCATGGAGTCCAGCGCGAGCTGCCCACATACCAGAGCTTTGTTAACCCCACGTGGGCCACATCCTTAAATAAAACTGAGCCCTCCTCAGAAGCCGTGACCTGGGAGCAGCCCCTCAGCACGGGGCGGGGGCTCACGAGCCCCTAACCAATCCGTGCTGAAGTGTTGACTGACTTGCTCTCCTGTAGGCCTCCTGAAGGCCAGCACAGCTGCGGCTGCTCACGAGCACAGCAGCTGCCGCCCAGAAGACACTGTTTCTGTCTTCCCCAGACTCTGGAGCTTGCAATCTTCTTGCCCTCTGTTCCACAAAGGTCCCCAAGCCCCAGTCAGGTTTTATCCAGTCCCACAGGCAATAGAATTAATCATCACAGACGGCAAACCTGGTGAGGCTCAGGCAGCCCTGGATTTCCATTTCTAGTCCCCCACATAAAGCTTGAAACCCTCTGCAAGCAGGCTGTCACTGAGGCTGAAGTGTGTGTGGCTCGAGCGCTCAGTGGTCCACCTGGGCACGCGCTCCTCAGGGAGCTCTGGAGCTGCGCCCACACCCTGCGTCAGCCGGAAGGACGTCGCACACCCCGGGTCTGCCTCGGACCACTTTGGAGCCTCAGGCCCAGCTCTCCGGCCCGCTGAGTCCTTTGGGCACCGAGTGGAGTGAAGGCATCAGGGGCTGGCCAGTGGAGGACGGCCGCCAGTTCTGAACCTTCCCTTCCTGCTCACTCTGCCCTGCCCATCAGCGTCTTGCACGGCTCCCAGAGCATGAGGAAAGTGCCCACGTGGCCGCTCCACAGTGCGGTTAAGGTTTTTACTGTAGACATGAGAGAAAGAAAAGCTGGAGGTGTCTGTTGGTCCAGAGCAGAGAGAGAAGAAATCCTAGCATGGTCTGCAGACTAGACATGGCCAGGGAAGCAGGAGAGGGAGAGAGCGAGTGAGCGAGAGAGAAGAAAGCAGAACTAGAGAGAGCAAGTGAGGAGCAGCAGAGCACAGAGGGCTAGGAGGGTGAGTTGCTGAGGGATGGGAAGGGCCGGGACATGGGTGTGGGGGCTTTGGGTTGTGTAACAAAGACTGAGGGACTTGGAGGTCAGCTCAGCTTCAGTGCAGCCACAGGTCAAGGAGCCGTATGTCCCTTCTGCCAGAGGTTGGGGAAATGACTGCTTTCGGCAGCGGGGCACCAGTTTCACAAGCTCCCGAGGAACACTGGCTTTTCTCTAACCCAGAAGTCCTGCCAAATCCAGGTGGAGGTCATTTCTTCCTATCCGCACAGCTGGAGACCTAACAGGGGCCCCAGCCAGGGGACGTCATGGCTGTATAGATCTTGAGATCTATAGGAGGCTGACGGGAGCAGATTCCTGGCATTTCCACACGGGGAGAGCCTGGTGTGGGCTGGGTCTAGAAATGTCCTTCCCTACCATGGCAGATCCTCCAGAGACGCGAAGCACGGGAAGGGGACCTGTCCTCTGCGTCAGCAAAGCCATCTTGCCACTCTCGAGATGGGTGAGCTCCAGCCCCAGCATGCTGTACTTTTGAGACTTACGGAAGAATTCATGGAAAACCACCACGCCCCTCGGCTCCAGCATGACCAGAGGCCACGGGTCCACGCTTGCTCCGGCTGGATGGCACCATCTGCAGAGCGTCAGCCCGATGAGGGTTGTGACTGCCTCGCCTGCTGAGGCGTCATACGGTCCTCGTGACTCAGGCTGCTCTCGTGCTGTGTTCATAAGGTCTCAGTTAATACACAAAGGACCAGTTCACACCCAAGTGAAACGCATGTTTGGATACAGGCGCTGTTTTCAGGTGTGGACTCCCTGGCCTTCCGGGGAGGGGTTCAGGCCTGTGCGTGGTAGAGGTGTGTCGTTAAGGCTCTGGGCCTAGGGCTGTGACTTTCTGAGATGAATTCTTTCAGGATGATGAAGAAATGGATTCTTGGTCGCTGTCATGTTCATTGGTAAGCACTGACTGATATACTCTTATAGACGGACACCAAAGCTATGGGTCATCTGGGAACACGCTGCTTCCATCCACCAGACCAGTGATGATGTAGGTGTCATTACCCAGTGCCAGTGAGGACATCGTGGCTCACAGCAGAGAAATCATGTGTCCAAAGTCCGAGAGCTGAAGCTAGTGGGGCTGAGCTCAAACCTACTAGCTCCTCCCCTGACTGGTGCCCCTTGTACGGGTAAGTGTCTCCTTCTGTATACAAGCTCATTTTGGCCACCACTCCAAGCCTTTCTGCTGCTGTGGTACGGAGCCAAGTGGCCTTCTATAGGGAACGGGGCCACACATGTATGTTGCTTTATCTTTTTTTTAAATTTTAACCATTCTTTAAGGACCCCTCACAGCCCCCTTGTAATTCTCTCCTTGAATCAGCCTGATGAACTGGGCAGAGAGGGTCTTGCTGAGTGTCCAGGAGAGTCAGAGAGGCTGTAACTCTGTCCATCTATCCCGTGGAGTGGGAGGCCTTGGGAAGACAAGGCACAAAGACTGCTTTAGTTCTTGCGGCTGCCGGCTCTAGGCTGTGACAGAAGAGAGGCAAGGCAGGCTTTGGGGCTGGGGACTAGAAGCTCTAAGAAACTTTATCTCCTACTGGACAACAGTAATGATGTTCTCACTGCTTGATAGGATAGATACAAGCCTGAAAGGCTCAGAGCTTGCTCAGAGCTGAGATCAGTGGTCCTCAGCCTCCCCAAGGCTATGGCCCTTTGATACAGGCCTTCATGCTGTGGTGACACCCAGCCATAAGATTATTTTCATTGCTGCTTCATAACTGTGATTTTGCCACTGCTGCGGACCGTTTTGTAAACATCCGTGTTTTCCTATAGTCTTTAGTGACCCCTGTGAACGGGTCTCTTGATCCCCAGAGGGGTCTCGACCCACAGGTTGAGAAGCACTGGCTTAGAGCTTTGTCCAGCATGTGCGAGGCCCTAGGTTCAGTCCCCACGATGTGCAGAAAAAGTCACAGCGGAGTCACTAGTGGTCCTCATGTGTAAATTGCTGCAGCGTCCCTCCACTGTAGATGGTGACAGACGCAAGGGAGGAGGACACTAACTCATGCTTTTTTGAAAACGCCCGTGGTAGCCGAGGGTCAAAGGCTCTACGACCACAAGCTCCCTCCCTCTCTACCTTCTCCTGACCTAGACTCCCAGTTTGTAGGAAAAGCTTGGATAAAGACTCATTTCAGGGCCACCTGCCTTGGTGTTTGGAGGTGTAAGCTGAAAGTGAGGGCCCCTCAGGGAAGAGCTTCTGCAGGGAGCTGCCCCAGGTTAGAGCAGGGCTGGGGCAGAGGTGGCCTCCTGAAAGCATGTGACCCACTCCGGATCCCTTCGGCCTTCTGAAAGAGTTGCTGGAGAGTTCTCATCAAATTCTGTTCTTGTGTGCGTCTCACCTTGTCTGTCTTTGTTTCCAGTCTCTCACCCTCTTGCCTGCCTGGGAATCTGAGCTTGTGCCTTTGGATTAAGACCCAGATGGAGACAGACAAAGGGAGCAAGGGCAGAGCCTATGTTCCTGTTGAAGAAAAAAAAAGTTTCAGTGGGAAATTGTGCCTCATCCATTGTGTATCCTTCTGAGCTGGCTCGACAGAGCCACTGTCTCGAGGCTGAGCTGCAGCTGACCTTTGTAGCAGTGGCTGGTCCCTGCGCTGGCCTCCCCACTGCCTTGGCAGAGTTATCCCCTGTACTTGCTGCCTGCATTGCTCTCCCCACACATCCAGGCAGTTTGGAGCCCCCCCCCCCGCCCCCAGCCAGCTATATCTGACTCTAACCCTCATGTCATTCGGACGGTTTATCGTATTTACTTACCTGATTTTAACGGGTTTCAAAACTATCTTTTAAAAGGGAGTGTTAATGTGGGTGCCGTCAGATGCTGTCGGGGTGCCCCCAGAGGTCACCTGCAAACTGTGGCTGTGGGGCTTAGTTGTGGGGGACTTCACGCAGCTTCAAGATGGCATGATGGTGGCCTCCAGGCCTTCCTAACAACCCAACTGAGAATGAGTTCTCACCAGCTCTGGCTAAGGCTGGAATATCTCTGGTTGGGAGGTTGGGGCCTGGGAGTGTCCAGAGCCAGATTTAGTTTGATATATCAGAACTAAGAAGCATAAGGCTTCCTGCATCCAGACAGCATGGAGCAAGCGCTGTGCATGATGCTGCATGTGGAGGCTGCTGTGGGCGGAGCTGACTGTGGAGGGTGACTGTCTACACCGATTCACCTTTCGGGCTGACGGTGAGGCAAGGGGGGCTTGGAGAGCTTGTGTGCAAACTGATGTGAGGAAGGGGAAGGATTTTAAGGACGCTGCTTTGGTCTTGGAGAGACTAAGGCAGCAGTGACGGACACAGAATCCTTCAGCGGTATAAAGGAGCCAATCTCTTCAAGCTGGAGATCCCTCCGTGGGAAGGCGCAGCATGTGTGCTGAGTGAGGACACCGAGCGACCCTGTCTTTGCGCCTAACTTCTGTGACGTGTGTTGGCTACCTGAGGGGAGGGAAGCTTTGTGCCTTTTGTAGTGAGTTATTAGTCAAGGACAGTTATTTCAGGGACTGACCCACCGTTCTTTCGAGGAGGGCTGGAACCCTGGCTGCTTGGCTCATTTGAGATATTGGAGCGATGACAGCCTGGGTGGCCAAGGACCCATGTTTCAGAGGTGGTACCCCAAGGCTTAACGGGGCTCTGCTGCAGCTGCCGGCTAGTGAATGAGGACTTAGGGTGTGCCAAAACATACCCCTCGCCACTTAGAAGGCTTTTAGCTCCTTAGAAATCAGGCATGATTTTCGGAGCCACGGTTGAAGGTAGGAACCTGGGTTTAGCCTTTAGTCTTTGCACATAAGAAACTAAATATGAAGAATGAACAATGGCCAGGGTGTGTATATAAAATGAGACTATGACCTATGTATGCAGCAGCCAATCCGGGACACACCTATTGTGATAGCTCCTCTCACGCTGAGTCAAACCTGCACAGGGTGATACAAACAAGGAAACCATAGGACGCCTTGCACAGCTGCCCCCTAAGCAACGACCGACAGCCATTCCAGCTTCCGGTTTACAAGGCAAGAAAGGTAAGAAACAAGGCGAGCACACCCTGAGCCAGTCATGTACGCCGCCGCCCACATTCAGTTTGCGTCACTTGGCTCCCAGGCCAGGAGCCTGCGTCCCTCTGATGCTGCCCCGCCCTCCTGCGCGAGGCTCCCTGTGGCCACACCCGCCAGTCGGCCAGCTCTCAGCGCCCCGTGGCTCCTCTGTCAGAGCAAGCCTTTGCTGGCTTTTGCTTGGGCCATCTTTATTTCCACAGAGGCATGTTCCTGATCAAAGAGGAGACGGGCCAATCTGAGGCCTGCCTGGTTGTTCCAGCAACTGAAATGAGGGAAAGAGGAATGCCAGAAGCACAGACCAGCATGCCTAATCTAGAAACAGGGACTGGTATGCCTACTCCTTCCATAACTGCTGAGTTGCAAGATGCTGAGATTCACCAAGTTCAATTCGCCAAGTCTTACCAACCGTACTTGGTACACCTGGCACTGGCAACCGTAGTTTCTTTTCTTCTCAGCTTGACAATATTAGCTCTCAGATCACAAACTGTGTGTGCAAATTGTGTGCATGCGTGTTCCCAAGGGGCCAAGAAAAGGTTAAAGAGTTTGCAGAGCTCATGGATCTCACTGAAGAAGCAAAGGGCTGGGGCAGATGCAGCTGTCGCGTTTGGCTGGACTTTAACGGCTCACAGGGGGTTCGGGAGAGTGAGGCTTTGCTCGCTCTGGATCAAAACTTCGGCAGAATGTTATGGTCGGGGCAGAATGTGACAGGAGTTTCACATAGCCTAGAGGGGGAAGATGGAGAGGAGAAGGAGAGGGAGGGAAGAAGAGAGAGAGAGACAGAAAGAGAGGAGAGAGAGGGGAGAGAGAGAGAGAGAGGAAGGGAGAGAAGAGGAAAGAGGAAGGGAGAAAGAGTGGATGAGAGCGAGAGAGGGAGAGTGTGAGAAAGAGAGTGGAAATGACAAGAAGAGTAAGACACCCCGAAGCTCCCGCCCCTCATAACTGTCTCCCACCTGTCATAACCTTCCCAAACAGCATCGCCATCTGTGGGCCACCTCCCTGGAACTGCAGTGACGTTAAAATCGTGCCCGCCTCTGTATGTGATGCCGTGGGTGCTCCTGGCATTGAGCTGTGCCCAGGACTGCAGGCCCGCCAGCCAAGGGGACTCAATAAATGGTTCATCAGGCCTTTCAGCAGGAAGCTCACACCTACAGGAAGTCTCTTGCTTACATCTCAGACACCAGCGGCCTGGGCGCCAAGGTGGGCTTTGGCGGGTGAAAGAGTGACCTGCGGTGCGGTGGTTTGGGTTGGAAATGGCTCTCACTGCTGAGACTCAAGGCCTTTGGAGTGGATTGGGCTGAGCCATTTTAGGAAGTGCTGTCTGCGCTTGCTTTCAGGAGGCAGGAGCCCTGTGGGGGTGGCGATTTGCACCTCCTATACAGCTCTGGTCACTTTTTTCATTGGGGAGAACAGCTTAGTGGTGGATTGGAACCAGCCTAACACAGATTTGGCTTTTGCCTCAGAAGGCACGTGAGGCGAGGGATGAGTTCTCCACAAAGATGGAGGGCGGAAACTTGCTCAGCCTACAGAGAAGAATGAACGGAACAACATTTTCTTAGTCCTTGCTATTAACACCTGGTTCTTGTAAAGCATGTCTGTATGCGTGTGAAGCAGATTGCTCTTGAACTTGCTGCCGTGGCAACCTTTAGCAAGTCCACAGTGTGCGGCTGTTGGTCTTCTCCACCTTTAGTCTTTTAGGACTAATACTTTCTATCTGGTGGGTTTGCATAGATGGGAATCTTTGCCACAGTCTCTGCATTTGAAAGATCCCAAGATCCCACGTGTAAAGTTTGTTGAGGGGAGCTGACACATGCCATCCTGCTCAATGGACGGGATGTATGTGTTATTGGGACTGTACATTATGCGTCCATAGGCTGCGTGTCCGTTTCCACAAGGCTTGAGATAAGAAATGTTTCAGATTTTTTAATAAAGAATTTTAGAATATTTGTGTATAATTAAATGGATATCTCAGGGGTAAGAAGTAAGTCATGGAATCCATTCGTATTTCATAACACTACGCAGTGTGTAGCCTTAAGTAATATTTTATGGAATATTTTCAATAATTGTATCCACGAAACAAGTTCTTAAGGTATGGAAATTAGTGATGTCATGTTTGTACTCCAAAAGTTTAAGACTTAGGGCCTGTTACAGTTTAATATGAAATGCTGTCTTTACGTACCAGAGGACGGGTTACAAACTGAGGAGGTCTTGAGAGGCTGCTGGATCAGGAAGGCTCTGCATTCATTCATGGCTAAACCCTGCTGATAGGTTCATAATTCGGTGGGACTTTTGGGAGATGATGGAAATGCTAAAACGTGGGAGCTGCTTGGAGGAAGCAGGCCTTTGGAGTCATGTGCATTTTCCTCCTTTCTCTGTTTCCTCTCTGCCACGAGGGATCCGCCACCCCTTCCACAGTGCTCAGCCTCACCGCAGGCTCACAACCGTGGAAACACAGACTGCGGACTGGAGTCTCTAAAACCGCAGGCTGGAATAACTCTCCCCTCCCTTAAGTCGCTTGTGTCATGTATATTGTCAGTGGGAAAGCTGACACAGGTGACTCTCAGATTTGGGGTTAAGAATGCCCAATCGAGCTGGAGAGATGGCTCAGCTAAGAACATTTGCTGCCTCCAGAGAACCCAAGTCCTGTGCTCAGGACCCACATCAGGTAGCTCACAAGCCCCTGTAACTCCAGCTCCAAGGATTTGACACTTTCTTCTACCCTCTGCAAGCACCCCCACACACGTGGCATTCACACACAGACACACACAGACACACACACACACACACACACACACGCACACACACGCACACACACAGAGAAATAAAAATAATATAAACAAATCTTTAAAAAGAATGACCAGTCTGTATAAAATCCAAGTCCTTCTCAGGGCGTACAGCTAAACACTGAATTTCTCCCTTAAAAATCTTGGTGCCACGGACTAGAGAGATGGCTCAACAGTTAAGAGCAGGTGGGGCTCTTGCCGAAGACTCGGGCTCAGTTTCCAGAACTCCCATAGTCTCTCACAACTATTTGTAACTCCAGCAGCTCCAATGCCGTCCTTGACCTCTGTTGGCAGCAGGCACGCAAAGTGATGCGCTCAGGCAAACACTCGTTCACAGGAAATAAAATAAACGAATAGAGAGCTTTTAAATCTCAACGCCAGCCTTAGCGCTGGCAGGCTGGAAGGACTGTATCCCCGGCATCGACAGCCTGAAAGATCCCAGAGAATAAGCGGTTGTGGTTTGGTTCACAAGCATGGAGGAAGAATCCTGGTCCCACAGAGAGCCAAAGAGCCTCCTTCCTTTCCTCCCAGAGGAGACCCTCAGAGAGCGTGGAAGAAGCTGGAATGTCCTCCTTGGGTGCACACCAGGGCGACTGAGGGGTGTCATAGATGCCTCTACCCTGCTCTTCGCCATTGCTTTTGGGGGGCTCTCCCAGAAGCGGCATTTGGAAGGGTTCTGGTGTCCACATGGGAGGAGCTCAGCTGATGACATGGCTGGAGATGGTGGGCCCTGTGTTTACTACGCTGTCCTCCCATACACGCCTTAAAGATGGATGCGGCAGCTCACTGTCCACCGTGGGAGGGAGGTAGCCAGGAGGAAGATCCGTGTTTAATTTGGGATATTTGGATAGTCCCGCCTGGAAGATAGGCTTTGCCTCATGTCCACATGCGCAGCCTCTCTTCTGCTCTGCAGGGCTGCTGTCCTGGCCTAGGGCACCAGCCCTGCTCCGGTCTCCTCCGCTGGAAGCTCTGGGCTAAGGAGCCCTGAGGCCGGCAGGTGCTTTCTACAGGAATGTCAACCAGGTGCTTACTTCCTGTTAAATTTTCAGGACACTAGGGGTCTGGAAAGCAGGTGTTCAGAGATGTCTTTCTTTTCTGGAGATGGGGACAGCGGGACCTCGGGCTCTGACTTCCTTCTTCAGCGGTCCTTAGCTCTGAGTGATGAGCATGCTCCTGAGGGACTTTGGTCAAGCAAGGCAGGGAGGGTCTACTCTGGGGACTGGATCACGTGAAATAAACCTGAATGTAGGTGAAAGGTGGGATGAGGGTAGGATTATCTACAGAGGGTGGGCTCCAGGGAAGGTCCGTGGCTGTGGTCAGTAGTCAGCACAGCCATGGCCAGCAGGCTGAGGCCGAGCACGGCCACCTGGGGCTGGGCCTGTGTCGTGTGCCCTCAGAGCCACATCTTGATTTTGGCCCACTGAGGAGTCCACTGTGGGTTTCTCTCCAAGGCATCCCACCAATTTGGGGTCAGATTTTGACCCCTGACCATGCATAGGACGAAGAGACTCAGTCCTGCTGGTGTGTGTGTGTGTGGGGGAGGGGCTGGCGAGCTGCAGTCCCAGGCTGTCACCATCAGCTGGGAAAGCGAGGAGCCTAGGTGCTCTGAGGCTTCCTGAGCAGCCAGCCATTCCTTCCCTGCTGTGGCTCTCCACCAACCATAGAAATGGGCAGAGAGGGGAAGGGTCACTCAGAGGGACCCATGGCTCAGATGCTGAGGGAGCATGAGGAAGGAGGGACCAGTGGTGGGCGCAGGGAGGAGAGCAGGGTATTGCAAAAGGTGGTGTTACCTGGGGAGGAGAGGGAGCAGGGTTGGGTCCCAACATGCTCTGGGGTATAATTCCTTCCTGCTCCGTATGGCTTGGCCTTCCTGGCTCAGGTGGGCTCCTTGTCCCCTTGGCAGCTTGAATGACTGTTACTGCCTGGAGGCCTGGAACGTGGACATGTAGCACAGTCAAGGGAGGAAGCGCTGTTAGCATCAGTTCTTGCTCCTCCTGCTGCGGGGCTTGGGGCATGTGGATGAGGAGGAAGTGTCCGAGCACAGGGCAGGCATCAGTGAGAGCTGCCTGTCTCCTTAGGGAACAGGGTCAGGCTGGGTCCCGAGGTCCCTCCGCTGCTGAGTAACTCTGGAGGAGGAAATGAACCCGGTTCCCCTCTCAGTCTCTCCATCTCTCACTCCTTCACCCACTCCCCATGGGCGCCACTGCCTCCTGAGTATGCTAGTGTCCTGACATCTCCTCTGCTTCACAGAGCTGCCCAGTGCTGGGTGCCTGTGCAGGCTGGAAGGCAGCGCAGCCAGGGCAGATCCAGGCCTGCGAGGGAAGGGGAGCAAGTGCAGGAGCAAGGTCAGGAGCTGGCAAGGTTGACGTGACCCTGAGTCAGCACCCTTAGGCTCCCCGAGTTCTTTTCACCCGGAGCAGGCTGAGCTTAGAACAGTGCCATGCTCAGGAGTGAGGGCTGTTGCTGCTATTTTGCACACACACACACACACACACACACACAATATGGGCCTGGAGAAAACGGCAGAGCAGTTAAGAGTGCTTGCTGCTCCTTCAGAGGGCCCGAGCTCAGTCTCCAGAACTGGTGTTGGGCAGTTCACAACTCTGGCTCCAGGAGATCTGATGCCCTCTTCTGACTACCACATTTGCTGGGGCTGTTGGTACTGCTTTTGTCTTCGGGGGCCTGTGTTTCCTAGGGTGACGGCTGGACCTGCAGGGTGGATGCTGTTCTGGCATCGGGTGAGGGCCCTCACCTCTTCCTCTGAGGGAAGCTCGTCCCACCAAAGTGCTGCCCAGCCTCCGTGAGAGCAGGTTTGGCGCAGCGTCTCCTCCGCCCCCAGGGCAGGCAGTTTGCTCTGGCGTCCTTCCACCTGGCAGGAGCTGCAGACACCTGGAGCACTTGGCTGGATTCAGCCCTCACAGAGTGAAAACTGCTTCAGAGAGCGGTAAACAAGCCCAGCCCAAACATGCTGTTCTCCACCAAACTGCCTGTTCCCACACCTAGCCGGGGTGGCTCCTGCCTTCTTACAGAGGTTCCTTAGCTTGCCTCTGTCTATCGCAAGCTTTTGAGAAGATAGATAAGCAACGAATAAGATAGTATCTACCATGTCTTCTGTAATCTCCACCACCACCTCCACCATCACCATCAACATCACCACCATCATCACCACCTCCATCATCACCATCACCATCATCACCTCCACCATCACCTCCACTATCACCTCCACCACCACCTCCACCACCACCTCCATCATCACCTCCACCATCACCTCCACCTCCACCATCACCTCCACCATCACCTCCACCTCCACCATCACCACCACCATCACCTCCACCTCCACCATCACCTCCACCAGCACCCCCACCATCACCTCCACCTCCACCATCACCTCCACCATCACCTCCACCTCCACCATCACCTCCACCTCCACCATCACCTCCACCTCCACCTCCACCATCACCTCCACCATCACCTCCACCTCCACCTCCACCATCACCTCCACCATCACCTCCACCATCACCTCCACCATCACCTCCACCATCACCACCATCATTACACCTCCACCAGCACTACTACTACCGCCACCTCCACCACCACCACCACCACCACCACCATCACCACCATCACCACCACCATCATCACCATCAACATCACCACCATCACCATCACCATCACCACCACCATCACCACCACCACCATAATCACCACCTCCATCATCACCATCTCCACCACCATCACCACCATCTCCACCACCACCACCACCACCACCATCACTGTGAATATACCTCATGTCTGTGCTCTGAGCTGAAGTCACCCCAGGTCTGCACCACCAGAAGGCACAAGCGAGGCTTAGCCTAGCGAGGAACTGCACCCTGCCTGGTTTAGAACAACAACGTAGAATCACACATTTAGAGCAACAGCATGCTTGCCGGTGTCCGGACCGTGGGCTCTGCCACACTCTCTCCGGTGGCTGCGGGAAGGTCCCTCCTATCTTTCCCAGATCTGAGTGCTACTGGCATCTAAACCTGCCATGCCCATCTCGTCATCCCTCAGAGCGTCTTTAAGTCCCCCCTCCATGCTTTTCTCTGTGCCTCAGTTTCTCCTTTGCACACGGACAGGGGTGGGTAGGGAGAGCCCACCCTCGATCCCGCTGTAACTGCCTTTTGTTGGGGCCTAGTTGGGGTACTAGGCCTTAGGATTTCCACACACTGGCTTTGGCAAAACAGAATGAAAGTGTGGAAGAACGAAGACCAGCACAGCTAAGCGATCCGCAAAGCCATGTCTCACTGACCGTGGTCTTCTGGGTACCTCCTCTCCTCAGAGTCCCTCCCCCCCCATGCTCTCAGCTGGCCCAAATCACGCCCCTCACACAGGACAGCTCTGAGCAGACTTCATTCGACCTCCCACAAGACGGCTTCCAGCAAAACATCACGTGGCACAACTGAGTCTTCAAGGAAACCAGAGACTTGAACTTCAGAAAAGGCAGGCTGTCCTCACTGCTCCCAAGAGCAGGCGGCCATGGAGCAGGGCTGAGGTGGCCCGCAGAGCAGGACCGAGGCACCGGTGGGACAGGAGGCAAAGGGAGGGAGGAGCAGTCTGTGCTGAGGGGATGCAGGCCCACTGCAGGCTGAGTGGAATGCCCTGATCAGAATCCAGGGTGCCTGGGACCTGCCGGGTGATTCCGGCAGGGACCTGGGGACAGAGTGTGAGAGCATGGTGGAGTGAGTGGGCAGGGGTGGGCATTGCATTGGTCAGTCTGTGGGCCGGTGAAGGGCTTGTGGTCATGGAGCTCGCTGGGCCCCGTGGAGAGCTTTGAGAGCTCTTTCTTTAGAACACTGTGCAGTTGGCTCTTGGCCGAATCCTGGGCCTTTCCTGATGGGGGTAGAGTGAACTTTGTTTGAAATTCGTTTTCTGCATTAATAACATATCAAGGAATGAAAATAAAACAGCTTCCACTGTTGGGGTCTTTTGACCAAGAGTGAGCCCGGATTTGCGTCTCCACTTCTTGGGTTGGCGTCTTTTCAGCACCTGAGGCAGATGTTAGCAGCCTGCTTCCGACCGTTGCTTCCGACACTTACGGGGTTCTAGCTGCTTCAGGTTGTTTTCAGTCTGTTGGCTACATTCAGAAAACGAGATGACGGCACACACATACTGTTCTGGGAGAGGCATGGAGAGTGTATTGTTTAAGATTCAAGCCATGTATTAGCTTAGCTTGTAAAAGCTGATTGCAAGAAATCAAGGCACGGGGAGGTTGATCACATTGTTCTCTTAAAGGCAGTGTATTAGTTAGGTTTCTCCAGACAAACAACTGATAGGGTGAATCTCTCTGGGTTTTCCTCTGTGTGTATTTCTTTGTATGTATGTATGGGCACATCTATCTATCTATCTATCTATCTATCTATCTATCTATCTATCTATCTATCTATCTATCTATCCAACTATCTATCTATCTATCTATCTATCTATCTATCTATCTATCTATCCATCTATCCATCCATCTATCTATCACCCATTATATTTATATCTGGGATTTATTAGAGTGGATGCTAGACTGTGATCTGGCTTGCCCAGCAATGGCTGTCTCCTGACAGAAAGTCCAAGAATCATCGTGGTCCATGAGGCTGGGTGTCAGCTGGCCTTCAGTATGCATCAGGATCCTGAGGAAGCAGGCTCTAATGCCAGTGAAGGCATGGACTGGCCAGAGGGAGCAAGAGCAAGCAGACAAATAGCAAAAGCTTCCTTCCTCATGTCTTTTTAGGAAAGCCCAGATTTAGGGTGAGCTTTCTGACTTCAAATAATCCGAACAGAGTAATCTTCTGACCTTAAAGGTCCAGTCAAGAAAAATCCCCAGAGGTGCTTGGGCGTCAGTCAATTCCAGATGTCATCAAGCGGACAACCAAGAATGGCCATCACAGGCAGGTGAAACTTCAGTAAGCTGGGTCCCCAGTAGGCTAGCTCCTCTGTCTGCCTGCCTGTCTTTGTCTCTATCTCTCCGTCTCTGTCTGTCTCTGTTTCTCTTGTGACAGCATTGACATTGTCTGAAACGGCATGGATCATACACAAATGCCCTTTTAAGTCTAAAGCAGTTTCTAAGGGCAAACTTTTAAAACAAAACCCGATGCTTGCTGCTGTTTTGGCATGGGTTTTTAATTTTTAATATACTGGGAGTTTTGAAAGTGTGATTGGGTGTGGCTTCTCTTCTCAGGATGAGGCGGAAGAGGCAATGAGTGGTTATTCAGGGGTGGTGGGAGAGTGAGCATGGCTCTGGGGAGTAGAAAGGAAGGGCTGTAATTCATTCATACAGAAAAAAAAAATCCGCAAACACATATCACCCTCTCCACACATCTGGGACATTGCTTTTAAACAAAAACACAGTCATTTGATTTTACCAATAAAGACTCAGGGGACAGATGCAAGGGTAAACGTCTGCTCCCTCAGAGAGGCAGAGAAAGCACCCATCTGACCTTCCTACTCAGAGGACCTCCCAGAAGGAAAAAGGGGTCCCCTCCTTTCTGCTTCCTTTGCTTCTCTCTGTCCATCCTCTGGATTTCCTCCCACTCTCTATGGTTTTTCCCTATGTTCACTACCTGTCAACTGGTTTCTTGCTCCACCTCTTGACGTAGGGTTAACTTTATTTAATCCTGCTTACCAAAAGCTCTTAGATTAAAGGTGTGTTCTAGGGCTGAGACATACCACAGTAAACAGATGGCAGATGCCAGGCAGGAGGAGCTGCCGTGAGCGTCCTGGAGATGCCCACCATTTTGCTCAGCTGAAGCAGGACTACCTTGGAGAGACATGGCCCCAGGGCCTTGGTCTCCAGATGGCTTCTTGCTGCTGCTGTGCCTTCTCATGTCTGTTATTGTTGTGTTCATCATATATCTGACATGGGTGATTGGGTGTGGGGAGACCCTCGCTGCCTCTAGTCCACTGGGATTGTTTCCTGGGTGACAGCCCATTCATTTGGGCAATTTTCCTGCAGATCAATATGAAGATGACCTTTCATAAAATGATACTGTTTAGATGAATTAGTGATTGTACAGACTTCCTGATTTGATTTAGTTTTAGAAAGTTAAGCTAAGGTGTTTTTGTCAGAGGCTCTGATGTAGAAGAATCTGAGGAACATTTGAAGTTCAGAAAGGCACATTCTTAATAGAAGACCTGGGGAGTTTTTGATGTTCGCGTTGGCTGATGTGATTCTCTTGCCGAAACTGGGTTGGTGATGGCTGATTTCTTGTGTCCATTTTGCCCTGAGCTTCCTGATGTGACCTAATAAAAATTGTTAGTGAGTAGATGTGCACCCTGAGGACTTCAAGTGGAAATGGCTGATGGCTTTTCATATAAAAGTTTATATTTGTGATTCTTTTAAGATTTTTATAAGATTGTTTTTTAAGATAATTGATTCTTTCTCTGTAACTGCAAATTGCAGCCTGCCCATAAAGAGAAACTCGCTGAGAAAATGACCTTCCTTGCTTACACTTTTTAAATCTATAACAAGTTGCTTAGCTGCAAAGATGTAAAACATTTGGCCATGTGAAGGCACGGGGAACATGTCTATCTACCTACACTCATTGGAATCATTCACTTGAAGAAAAACAGAATGTAACCACGCTGTGATTTTTGTACTGCTTGAAAGGTTTTAATGGGATATATAAGCTGTGGGAGAAAAAAAATAAAGTTGTTGGAGTTTTCTCCATCCATCCAATACATAGGTGTGTATATGTGTATACATATGTATGTGTGTAAAATGGTTGGAGCCTTTGAAGCTTTGCTCCATCTACCCAATGTGTGAATATGCACGTGTTTGTCTGTCTGTATTATGTATGCATGCATATGTGTGGAGTTGTTGAAGCTTGTTGGAAATTATTGGAGCTTGTCTTGCTTCATTGTGTGTGCGCATGTGTGTGTGTGTGTGTGTGTGTGTATGTGCATGATCATTCTTTCCTCCTTTCCTTTTCTCTGGAAACAATCACTTCCATCCTGGAGAATCAAGCTTCATCAGTCTCCAGATATAAGCAGTACTGGCCTCTAGTTGCCCTATGCCCCCCTCTATGCCCTGCCTCGTTTTACCCATGTGATGTCAAAGCTGGTGTGTGCTAAGGTTGAGCCACACCACAACTGGAAACAGGTTTTTCCAGTTCACAGTCTCGGGGTGTGATCAAATATCCTGCAACACTAAAGTAGGGGATCCTAAAGCAGAGAGTTCATCTAAGGGTTTTGGGGCGTGTGTGTGTGCGTGTGCGTGTGTGTGTGTGTGTGTGTGTGTGTGTGCGTGTGTGCGTGTGTGTGTGTGTGTGTATGCCAACTTCATTGTGTGTCATATCAACTCAGTTCTTCAGTAATTTCTACCTCTATTAGAAGGTTAGCGGAGCCAATGAGATACGTTAGGGTCTCCACCACGAGAAACAGCTGCTCTCTGACTCTCAGGGCATGGAACCCTCTCTCTCCCCTCCAGAGCAGAGGGCAGGGTGCCCACCACAGCGAGTGGCCTTCAGTGGTCAGTTTCTGGAGTTCACTCCCTGGATAGGCTCAGTGTACCGACAGGCTGAGGAGCAGCCATCCGCACGCCACGTGCAAGCGTCACTTCTGTCAAATGCTAACAACACAGATGGTACTAAAGTGTGAGAAGGAAGGGGTCTCAGACACGCAGTCACCCGGAACCGGCACAGAACACTCCTCTGGAAATAACGCTTGGTCCAAAGGCGACCACAACTTTACACAAAAAAGTTTTGGCCCAACAACTTCCTGTTTAATCTGACCGAAGGCATGCATGTTATTGATCCTGTGGCCGGCATTGTTATTTCAAAACGCCTTATGCAAGCCTCCCCCACCCCCTTAAAACTGCCCCTTGACCCCGCTCCCTTACGTTCCCACGTTATTCACCGCGGAGCCTTCCCACCCTGACGTCCACTCCCAAATGAATCCACTCATTGTAGATTCTCCCTGTGGTAGTTACTTCTGACTCACGTGGAGGAGAGAGTGGGCTCAGATAAGGCTAGGGGTGACTTAGTGTCTTTGGAGCCCCAGCGTTGTAGTAAAATTGATGGAAGAACACTCAGATCTTGGGTGCTGGGTGGGGCCTGGGTGCTCTTGGGAAGGTCACTTGGCATTGAAATGAGACCAGGGTCTAGCTTCCCTGGGCCCCGTGGGAAGGCAGGATGGTGTGAGAGTGATCAGGAGGGGTCAGTGTCAAGGCTGACCTCTCTGGAACTCCCATTCAATTCCAGCCTGCCTAGAAAGCTAAGGTGGGAATAAAAAAGACAGGAGCAAGAAAATAAAAAGAAATCCTTCCGCAAGCCAGGCGCAGTGGTGCACTGGGGAGATAGAGGCAGGCAGATCTCTAAGTTTGCTCTACAGAATGACTCCAGGACAGCCAAGGCTACACAGAGAAACCTTGTCCCAAAAAACAACAAACAAACAAACAAACAACAAATCCTTCCACAGTGAGCACTGGATTTTTTTGGAGTTGAACAGCAGAGTTAGATGCCTTGGGAATCACCAAGGCTCCACTTGTATTTTGTTTCCAGTTTCTGCTTAGCCTTAACTGGGGGTATGAAAAGAATTGTGGGATTGCCATGTTATTGTTGTTGTTAAGAGAAACCATCTTACCCTGGGTGGACTGGCCTTAAACTCTGGGACTCAGCCTCTGAGTGCGGGGACTCCAAGCGTGTATGGACAAACCTGTGGGAACCACCTTCTCATGCTTCTGTTCAGAAGCATAAAGCACAGATTGTGAACACCGGAAGGAGGCATTGAACCCATGGTAGCCAAAAGATGCCTGCCTCTGAGTCTTTGGAAGCTGGGAACGTGCTAGCTAATGTGGAGAAAGGGGCTTCACTAAAGTAGATAAAGGATTTCCAGGTGAGGAGACAAGCTCGGATTTGGTGTTTAAGGGAAGAATGGTCAGATGGTCAGAGGAGAAAGAGATGCTGTGGGCGGGCCTATCGTCCACGAGGCAGAAAAACACCACAGAGGCTGGACAAGGAGCAGGCATGGATGCTGCCCTGTGGTGCCGAGACCTGGTATTGGCCACAGTTCATGTTGGCCCGCTGGTACCCATGCAGACCTCTGACCTTCATGGCGACGTAGTAACAGGGAATCAACATGGATCTCATGGCCCCTGCCCCCACCTTCATCTGATTTTTCCCCAAAACAGGAGCCTGAAGCCCATGTTTTCTTCTCCTGTCCTCAATTTGTGAAGAGCTTATGAGCAGGAATAGCTTTTCTCATGTCTCTATGAAAACGACATAGCGTTGTTCTGTTGCCCAGCTGACCAGAGTAGGGCTTAGGGTTCTTTACTGTACAATACATCACTGACTTTTAGCCTAGGTGTTTGATGGCCAGATTTTCTTCCATCAAAACTACAGAACTTGGATCTGATAAGAACAAATGAATGGTGAGGACAATATGCCAGGGTATTTGGGGTTAACATTGTCCCCTCAAACTGGGGACAAATTCATGCCATTAGTGGCCCACACAGGCTATCTTCCAGATCACCTTCCTCTACCCTCTGGCCTGCGCATCACAGAAAGGACCTTGTCACAGGCTTCCAGGGGTGGCTACTGATTTCTAAACCCGAGTCAAGTAGGGAAAACTTCTCTGGGTCTAACAAGGAGGGGTCTCTGCTTCAGACTTTGGACAGTATCTTGGGTACCATGCATCTGGAACCTCAGGGGATCTTGAGATGCCTGTGTTCATTTCCCATCAGCCGGTGGGGAAGCTGAACTGAATATTCTATCGTTGGTAGGACCATGAATGGAAGATGGAGGGATACAGGAGAAGCAGCCATTGTTTCTTAGCTTCTTCTTCTTCTTCTTCTTCTTCTTCTTCTTCTTCTTCTTCTTCTTCTTCTTCTTCTTCTTCTTCTTCTTCTTCTTCTTCCTATTCTTTTTCTTTTTCTTCTTCTTCTTCTTCTTCTTCTTCTTCTTCTTCTTCTTCTTCTTCTTCCTCTTCTTCTTCTTCTTTTCAGCCTGGCCTTGAACTCACAGAGATCCACCTGCCTCTGTCTCCCAAGTCACTGGGATTACTGGCATTCACAAAGCAGGCCTTGGGCATTAGTACATGTAAGGATTATTAGGCTCTATGATTGCCTTAGTTAACTTTCTAAGCTATGATAAACACCGTGGTCAAAGGCAACTTGGGGAGGAAAGAGTTTATTTCAAATTACAGTTTTCAGTTCTCCATGAATGGAACTCAGGGGCAGGAATCTGAGGGCAGGAACTGGAGCAGATATTATGGAGGGGTGCTGCTTTCCAGTTTGGTCTTTTAGGATTGCTCTGTCTGTATTCTTATTATACCCAGGACCACCCTCTGGGGTGTGATGGGCCCTCGCATCTCAATCAGTAATCAAGAAAATTCTCCACAGACTTAGACAAGTCTATCAAATGAGAAACAGATGCTGCGTGCAGGCCTGTCGTCCATGAGGCAGAAAGGGGACAATAGGAAAATCTGATGGAGACATTTCTTTCAATTAAAAAAAAAAATCCCTTCTTTTGATATATGTCTTGGTCTGTGTCAAGTCAACAATAACCAACCAGCACAGTGATCAAAGTTTTTCCATTGACAGAAAGTGAGATTGAGTAAATTCCTCTTTATAGATCACAAGGTTTGAAGTTCCTCTTGAGCGCAGACCAAGGCATCTGCATGATCTTGCTTCTCCTCTAAGCCACTTTAAGCTGTGTGTTGCCTTTGTTATTGAGTGACTGGGATCCTAACTTAGGCAGATCTGCTAGAGTGATGCACGTGAGGGATACACAAACATACAGTCACCACCAACTCCACAATAAAAGGAAATAACATTCATTGTCACTATTATCTAGCAACATCAAAACTACAGAACTTGGTTCTGATAAGAACAAATGAATAGTGAGGACGATATGCCAGGGTATTCGGGGTTACTCAATTTGGTGGACACAACTCTCCAACAAAAGACACAGACTAACAGAATGGTTGCAGAAACAGGATCTGAGACTCTGCTGCATTGAAGAAACACACCTCTGCAGCAAAGATAGACACTACGTCAGAGTAAAGGGCTGGCCTGTATGCTGGCATGGTGAGGCCTTTCTGTTGGGGTGAATTTCTGCCTTTGATACTAATTTGACTTGATATTTATAGCTTACTCTTCAACCTTACCATGTCAGAATTAAAAATCAAAAGCAAATAGTCTACCTTCAGGAGTACTGGGAAAAGAATAAACGTGGATATAATTTAACACTTACCCTTTGTTCTACAACCTCATTTTGGGGTAGGAATAGCCTCATAAGACCATTACCCAGTGTGATTGTTGAGTTTTGTCAACTTCACACAGACCTAGACACATCAAGGAAGAGGGACTCTTAATTGATAAAATGCTTCTGTAAGATTGGCCTGGAGGCAAGGCTGTGAGGTATTTTCTTGACTAATGATTGGTGTGGGAGGGCCCAGACACTTGTGGGTTGTGCCATCCCTGGGTAGTGGCACTAGAAAGTATCAGGAGACAGGCAGAGTGAGCCATGGGGACGCAGCGTTAAGGCCTCTGTTTCAGTTCCTGCTTCTAGGTTCCTGTCCTGACTTCCCTCAGTGATGGATGGTGACCTAAGAGTTAGAAGACGAACTAAACCATTTCCTCCCCAAGTTGCTTTTGGTTACGGAGTTTTATCACAACAATAGAGAGTGTAGCTAAGACACCCAGGATGAAGAGACGTACATGATTAAATTAGCATAGTTAACTCAAACGTGGCCCCCCAAACCTCTGGACTCCAGTTTGATCTGTTTCAACCTGAGCATCAGTCTGATGAGGTCCAAGTTTCCGTCTCATTCTCACATTTTGTTTTGTTGGATACTATTTACTCATTCTGAGATTTGAATTCTAAGATGAGCCTTCTTTGTTATCAAAAGGCTGCCTGTTTTAACTTGACTTGAGACTTGTTTCATTTGTTAAACTTCCGTGTAGGCATGTATCTACGTGGAGTTAAGTGCACGTGGATGCAGTGTTCTCAGAGGCGAGATCCCGGGGGCTGGGGTCCCAGCAGTTGTCGGCCGCTTTGACGTGGGTCCTGGGAACTGAACTTGGGACCTCTACAAGATCCAAATGCACCCCTAACTGCTGGGCCATGTCTCCAGCGCTGACCCTGAGGCTTTTGTGAGGTTATGAAAGTCTTAATATTTTTTAAAATGTTTTTTGCCTCCCCTTTCACCTGTAGGAATATGAAGAGCTGATATAAACAAGGTAGAAAATACCATCAGAGTTCATAATCTGGGTTGTTGGTTTCTTCCACGGTTGATATCATTGTTTGTGATTATTCTTTGCAGTGTTGAGTTTTAAAGTGCAGTTTGAAAAGCATCATTTTCCATCTCCCAGTAGCGGGTCTCTGTGTGTGCCTGTGCTGTGTGGCAGTGCCCAGCATCTATGCAGCAGGGTGTACTGGGACTGCATGGACCTGGAAGGCTAGCAGGGGTCACAACCTGGCACTTGTGCCAGAGCCATGGCCTCACTGTGTCCCACGCTGCTCCCTCCCAAGCACCCAGTGATACACCACAGTGCCTCTGAGATCTTGTGAGTTCTGAGAGATCTGCCGCTCTCACTGTATGTGTAAAGGTGACCTAAGAAGGAGAAAGTGGCAGCATCTTTGGGACCTTTGGGGGAGTCAATGAGACATTTCTATAAGAACAGAAGCTACTGTCAGAGCAATTCCATACACTGGAAAGAAAGAATTAGAACATCAACCCTTTATATTGCCTGTCTTGGAAACAATTCATGGAAGGTTAAAAACAAAACAAACAAACACAAAACTAAAAAACAAAAAGCTAAATCAAAGCCCCTAAAACAAGCCCATAACCCTCCTTAGAGCCAAGAGGAGTCCTTTCGGGTATGAGTGGGGACTGCCCTCTCCTTCATTAAAAACCTCCTTTTCTCTTTAATGGGGCCATGGTTGGGTTTCAATCAGCACCCAGCCACTGGGGTGGAATCCCACCTGTGAACCTGCCTACAACTTTTTGATATACAACCGGCATCACTTTAAAATGTATTTTCAGCTGGAAGCATGTCAGTTTAGCAAGTCTCACACACACACACACACACACACACACACACACACACACGAAACTCAGAGTTTCCTAGGCCACTTCCCCATCTGGCAAGCGTGTACGCACACAGCCCCACGAGCCGGGTGCTCCCTGTGAAGAGGGAAAAGGTGTGTCCACCGCCACCCAGTTAGAGTGTGTGACACAGCAGTTAGGAAATCCCAGCAGGCAGCAGCCTATAAATCCCTGTGGGGGCTGCTGAGACAACATAGAAGGTGAAAGTGGCCTGCAGCCTTCCCCAGGCAGGATGCAGCACGGTGCAAGAATGCAGAGCTCCAGGTGAGACGCTGGGGAGGCCGGGAAGGACACCAGGGCGTCAGAAGGGCAGCTCTATCTTTCATGGGACCCCAGGCTACTTGCCATGCTCCTCCTGACCTCCTGTGGGTGAGCCTTCTCCTCAGTGACTGTCCACACCTGTGTGCGGGTCACTCTAAGCACTCCTTGGCCCTCTCCCACTTGGGTTTCTCTGTTTTGAAAAGGGGCAATGGGTCGGAGTCGTTCTGAGGGAAGTCTGCAGTTCCACCTGGAGGGAGGGGATGGCCTGGGAGGCTGAGCATGTGGACTGGGGGCAGAGCACGTCTTCGGAAGGCTCCTGGGATGCTCCCGTGATGTAATGTGTGGTGATTTAGCATGCCCGAAGCCTCTCAGAACACAGAGCTCCCAGGCTGACTGAGTAGCACTCTGGCACAGGCCTGGCACACACAGGTATTAGATAAACGGTCTGCTGCTTTTCCCTTGCTATTTAAAGTTCCTCCTCCCTTTTGGAGCCTTTTTTCTTCTGAGCCCCAGTGTATCAGTCTCTGACTTCAGCCTCCTCACACAGGGTACTCTTGGCCAGAACTTCTTTTCGGGTTTCCTGCTGAGTAGGTAGAGGCAGAGGGCTGACCTGTCCTGGCCAGTCCTGCCTGGGCTCTTCTTGCTGGATCCCCTCTGCACTCCTTCTTACCTCCGGAGCTCTTCAGCTCTGCCTGTCCAGGAGGCTTGCAGTCTGGGAGCAATGTCTTGTTCCTACAGGCGTAAGTGTAGAGAATGCCTTCCCAGAGGAGGAATGCCTTCCCAGAGCAGGAGTGCCTTCCCAGAGGAGGAGTGCCTTCCCAGAGGAGGAGTGCCTTCCGGGGCCTCAGTGCATGCTTTTCCTTCTCCCAGCTTCTTTGGTTTTCCCAGGTCTGGGGGTTTTGGGGGTTCTGTGGGGGTGAGCCCTCCATCCCACGTGCTGCAGCTTGACCTGGGCTCGCTCCAGCAGCCTCACTCCCAGCTCATCTCCAACTCCAACTGGGTGGCACTTAGAATGCAGCGATCACGTGATCATTCCCCTCCTCCCAGGCCGCAGGAGAGCAGAGCCAGCCTCCAGCAGGGCTGAGGTTCTGCTGCCGCGGCCTTTTCCTGGAGCAGTCCACGAGAAGGCGCTCCGCCGCGGCAGCCCAGTGTTTACCAGGTCCTCAGACTTTGCCTGTATCAGATCTGCCCACACAGATTTTCAGGTCCAGGAGGTGTGGGTGGGCTGGCATCACCCACACTGGACTGTTTTCTTGGGAATGAGAGGCGGGTCAAGCTCATTAGTGAGCTCAGGAGGGAGGGCGTTATCTAGGGACTAGGAACTCTGAGGTCACTGTTTCTTGTATCTTGGGAGTCCGGTAAACACGTGGGTGATATTCTTTTTCCTGGAGGCTGATGCAGGGCACCTGGATTCCTCACAAGTGTTGATTGTGCTGTGAGTAACCCGCCCTAAAGAATCTGGAAGAGACCTTTCTTGAGAGCGAGGAAAAAGTAATGTAAAGCATTGGGTGGGTCTCGGGTGTCGGAGAGGTCGTAGTCACTGGATGTTTCACACGTGTGTAACAGGCAGAAGGAGATGGCTGACTCACGCCTTATCTAATCCCCTCTACTGAGCGAGGCAGGGATGTAGGGGCAGATGGGTTCTCGCAGACAGGGCTTGTACTGCCTTATATAGCCAGGTGGAGGGACTTTGTGGGCGCAGTCAGCTGAACAGAAGAAAGAGCAGGTTGGGATCTCACGTCACAGCCTCCTTCTTTATAAGTGGGTCAGAGATCCGAAGCAGCATCAGATGGTTTGTTGGCCTTAAGAGGGGCAGAAGGCATGAGATTTGGCTTTGGGGACCTGGCCTTCAGCTGATAAAAAGCAGGGACTTCAGCGGTCTAATCATAACTGTCACGTAACCTTGGAAGAAGGCTCAGAAAAGGAACAGAGGCCAAAGGACTCTTAGCTTGAACCAGGAAGGACTGAGCACAGAGAAACCATCTAAACAGAGCCCAGATGCTGGGCCTGCAGCGGCTGCGGCTGTACTGTTACCGGTTTCAGGGCAATAGCAGGCAAACCTCCCTCTTTGACTCATGGATGCACTAATCCAAGGCCCGATGCGGCGGTGCCTATAACTCCCTGTCCCTTAACATGGCACCAGCCCTTATTGCTCCTGTGATCACCTGGACTGTACCTCACAGCCTCTCTTGGCCTCCCAGGCTATTTTCAAAACAGGATTTACAGAGAACAGCTGCTCACCTAATATTGTTTTGACGTTCATTCTCTCTCTGTCTCTCCCTCTCTCTGTCTCTGTTTCTTTATGTCTCTCCCTGTGTCTTTCTCTCTGTCTGTCTCTCTGTCTCTGTTTCTGTCTGTCTGTCTCTCTCTCTGTGTAATAGACCACAGGCTAGCTACAGGACATATAGGACCTGAAACTTCCTCTGTGTCCTAAGGAAGTGGTTTTCAGAGTGTAGTCCCTGGGCTAGTGGCTTCAGCATCATTTGGGAACTTCCTAGTCATGTAAGTCCTTGTGTCTGCACTCATGCCTACTGAAGCAGACAGAGCAGCAGAGCAGGAACCGATGTTTGGGTCAGCAGCTGGCCCTTAGACCTCACATGTCGGGGGGACCAGCTGCGTTCTGCTGGCAGCATTCACAAGAACTCATTATTTACTCTGGCCAGAGAGTAGAGGACTGGAACAGAAAACACCAACCATAAACTGGGGCAGGCTGGAAAGCCAAGTGTCTCCACCAGTGGCGTGCTAGGCTGAAGTTCAAGGACGCAGAGAGAAGAAAGTACCTGTGTATCCCACAGTAAGGCAGTGTCCGCCGCTGATGACCCAGGTTCGCTGTGTCAACATGTCCAAGCGCTCAGTGACGCCGGCTGGAGCGGCTGCGGGGGAAACCCTGGGCACAGGATTTGAGGTTGCGGGCTTTCCAGGGGTGCTCTCACTACAGGGCAGGCGGAGAGAAGCCACAGGGTGCAGTGTAGGAAGGAACGTAGCTCTTTGGGCAGAACCAAGAGTTTGGGGGCCCTGGGGAATACAGAGAGTTTGGGGTGACTGCCTTTTCTCCCGGCAAGGGATTTTCAACACAGTATAGAGAAAAAGCTCTTGGAATCCAAGTGTGTGGGGAGATTGTGTGTTCATGGCTGACCTTTATTTTCCTCACGGATAGTCATCAGGACAGCTGGTGACCCTCAGACGAAAGGACATTTTAGCTTGGTCTTTGCCTTGGTCTTGGTGACTCTGACACCAGAGGCCATTCCAGGTGGGCACAGTTTCTGGAGAGTAGGACGTAATCTTTCAAAGCATGAAAAGAAAAGTCCTGTCTGGCGTCTTAAGAGCCATATAAAGAAAAACTTTATATCACTGTAAATGATCGCCCCATGTGCCTTTATTCACGGCTGTAAGGAGGCTCTCACTTGGTTCCTGAGTCCTCCTTCCACAGGGCAGGGAACTCCAGCCTGCTGCTGAGCACTGTGCCTGGCTCAGATACTCACACCCATTCCTCTTGGGCTCACCAGATTCCCTTGGGTGGGTGCTCACTGTGGCCTCTCCTCTGTTCCTCGTAGCCTGGTCTAGGATGCATTCCCAAAGCATGGCAGGCAGTGTTGTGTGTGTGCTGGCCTGGGTTACTCAGGGCTTCCTCAGAGCTGTGTGCATAGCTTCCTGGTCACAAAGTCACTGCTACTTGGATGCAGGGCTGGGGAAAAACACAACCTCATGCCTAAGGTATGCGACAGCCAATGCTGGCCAGTTTGTCCCCTGTGCTGCTCACTGGGTGCACCCGTCCTCTGCATTTGGACAAACTTTCCCCCCTCTGGTTCAGAACGTCCAGGTGATAGCCAAACAGTTAGTGAGCAACCTAACTGGACACGGCCCCATCTGTTGCTGGACTGTGGGAGTACTGGGAACATCAAGAAAGCTGGAGCACCAGAGAGCGGAGCTTGGGACCTTGGCAAAGCCGGCATGTCCTGCTTCCTTCTCTGGCTGCTCCATTCCTTCCCAGCTTTGGCCTCAGCTGGGTTAACCCCTTTCACCGTGGCAGCCTCGGCCCAGCCCTCGGTTAGCCTCCGTCCTTCCCAGGAAGCACAGGGGAAGATCTACACACTCTCTGCTGACGTGGCAGTGAGACCAGCAGTCCTCTAAAGCCTAGCGCCCCTTTTGCTGATGCATCGCATCATTATTGCCTTCCCTTCCGCCATCCCCAGCCTACTAAGAGCGCCTCGGCTGCCCAACATGGGGTTCCTGTACAGACCCATTTGTAATGGACAAAAGTTCTGCTCTCAACTTCTTAAAAAAGAAAAAAATCAAAATTCTTTTCTGCTTGGCTTTTAGCTTTGGAAAGCAGATTAGGTCTATGTACCTCTTTCATCTGGCACCTCTCTCTCCATTTTCCTCGGACCCCAAAGGACGATTCTCTTCTGCCTGTCTTCCTATGAGGAAGACATTTCCTCCACGTCTTGCCTACACCTCTCCCTCCTTTCTGAGCAGTGTGCTGTGTCTCCACTCCTGGGGCCATCTTACAGAGCAATCAGGAACAGAAAGACACACATTCTGGAAAGCAACTGCCATCTTGCCTTCACTAAAAGCCTGCCCTGCTCCACCTTAGACAAGCTTGGCCAGAGCTGAACTGTTCTTCATGACCCAAGGCTGTCCCTGGAAAGCTTAGCTTTGTGTGCTCATGTCCCAGTGTCCTTGCTGGGACACAATGACACGGAAAACAACACTTGTGTCTGCTTTTGTGTTCTTGCAAAAGCCTTAGTCTGTTTTCCCCCTGTGCCCTGCTGTTGTTTGCAGCATGCGTTTCCTTCTCTGCTGTGTGTTTCAACTGAGTTCTGACAGTCATCATTGGTTAATGAATGGGCTTGTCTGTGGGGTCTAAGATGGCTTCCCTCACATGGGCAGAACCTCGGAGGGGATTTGAGGGGTTGCTGGCAGCTCGGTGAAGACCCCTCACACGTGCCCCTGCTCCCGGCACTGGTGACGGTCAGGCTGCTTGGATAGTGGCTGGAGACTGCCCAGCTCTCTCTGACGTAGCTGCAGAATCCACGCACCACGAGCTCAGTCCCACTGCATTCCTTCGGCCACACGTGAGCTACCAGCCCGTCCACATTCAAGGGAGGCGAGCTGGACTCCACCTCGGGATGGCAGGCCGCTGGACTCCACCTCGGGATGGCAGGCCGCTGGCAGCACGGCCGGAGACCATGAGGGATGGAAGGTAGGGTCCTGGGCATCCCAAGGGTCTGACCTACTCTGCAGAAGTAGTTGTGCTTGCACACAGAGAGAAAGAACCTCAGAGGAAGGCTTCTCAGGCACCACTGTGAGTCAGTTCACAGAGCGTGTTGAAGGCCCATGGCTCCCTCAGCTATTCTAATCTCTCTGACCTTGTTTGTTTTGTCTGCTTTGTTTCAGACAGGCAAGTTTTCTGGGTAACTGGCTGCTCGAATGTCTGTGTTGTTCCCTGTTTTCAGGTAACAGGAATTGGAGGCCCACATTTGGTCTGAAAGGCGTTGTGTGTGCCACCAGCCAGTCCTCAGCCCCTGTGACAGCAGAATACCCAGTCACTAGCTACCACTGCCTAGAATTGGTCCAACTGAGGCAGCACTCTAACACCCAGAAGAAAGCCCCAGTCCTGAGGGTTGGTTCTGTTCTTTGCTGGCCACAGAGATTAGGGCAGAGGAGCTGGCTTGGCACATTCTGTCTGATGACCCCTCCCCCTCAACTTGAGTCTTTAGAAACGTAAGCTGTAAGCCAGACCGAGACCCGTGCTCAGATCTGGGATAACTCTGAATCCTAGAGATTTTACTTGGTGGTGAGGCCTCCTCAGCACAGCCTTTGTATTTTGGAGATGAAGAAACTGCGACCCAGGTTGTGTAATTGTCTTTGTGGTTGCCTAAGATCACATAGCTAGTAAATGGCTTGGATCTCCTGATCTCTGTTTAACGGCTCCATCTCGAAGGGGTCAGACGGAAAGAAGGTACCAGAAGGATTAGAATTCCCAGCCAGCTTTATAGAGCCATATGCAGCTTTCTCTGTGAACGTAAAATCCCGTTTATATGTTAAACGTACGTTTACATTTAAACGTAAATGTTTAAGGGTTTAGACTTCCTGATTCCATTAGGCAGTACTGTTTTTATTTGAAGCATGGTGAATGGTACCAGCTCAGTTAGTGCCTGCGATAGCAGAAAGGTCCATTCCCTGGGGTGCAACCAAAGCAGGACCCCGCAGCCAGGAGGGTGGGTGCTGCGACGCTTTGCTCAGGCCTGATAGCTTCACAGCCACGTTACTAACCCGCTCAGCCCCCAGCGTCCGTCAAGCGCCTTTGCTGCCGCGTGCTGAGCGGTTTCTCTTTTTCAGCATTGGGCTGGGTGAGCATCACGTGACGTGTCCATCCTCCTGTGCTTTCTGCCGGTTGGCCTCCATTTATAGATGAGGAGAATGAACCACCCACGTGTGATCTTTGTGGTCCTCAGCCATGCCTTTGCAAGCTGTGTGTTCCCTCTTTCTGCCCCCATATGCTTTTCCACTGTATTTTTCTGAGGTCCAGGACGACTGAACAATGGGAACAAGGCCAGGTAGTCAAATCTGACCAGTGGATGCCATTTAGAGAAAGGCGAATTTGGGCTCGGGGCTGAGAGAAGTTTCCGATGACGGCCTTGTCTCAAGACCGGAAATGCACATCTCCTAATGGGACAAGCTGGACCTTCCACGGGTGACGATGATGGCGGGGCTCTTCCAGGAAGCATCGTTGTCGTCCTCGGCTTCTCTGGAGGGTGTGTGTGGAAGGGCGCCAGTTAAGGAGCAGAGAGTGTTCATCTGACAGGGCCATGCACTGGAGGCAGAACTCCCTTTCTTCTGGCGGTTAAAGCTGGGTGCCTCCAGCTCTTTTGCCAAGGAGAGCTGCTGCGACCCCTTAACAACTTCCCCCTCACGTGCCCCAAGGACCCTCCCTTTGCTGCACTTTGTAAAGCTGGGAGGTTTCCCGCCTGAGACATTTTTGATGTGAATGTTTGTTCTGTCCCCAGCTGCTGAGCGTTTTGTATGATGGGTATGAGACGTGTGTGGGATTTTAGGATTTTGTTTACCACACTGGATGTGACTAAGTGATGGGTGCTTGGGCCAATAGCTAATCAACTTGATTAGCATCCAACACTGCCGCCTTGGCCTTGTTCTGTTCTTTCTGTGACTGCTCCGTGTGACTCAGAGGTAGGCCAGCTGCCCAAACCTCCAGGCCTCCAAGCGAGGATAACAACGGACTAAAGCTCAGCCTCCCAGGCTAGCTCAGCCCTGACACACTCAAACACAGTGCAGGACCTAAAAAATGTCTTACTTGATTTTTGAAGAGAAGTTTTGCTTGTTTATTCACCTCTGATTCCGCTCAAAAGATCTCTACATTCCTCTTCCAACTTTAGCTTTGTTTGTTTGTTTGTTTGTTTGTTTTTTTATAATCCATGGAGCCTAATTAGGGCAGCGTGTAAGGCACTGAGTTCATGATGCGATGTCCGGTCATGTCCAGAAGACAGAATTAAGCAGGTCCACTGGCTTCTTGTGATTTTCTCTCCTTTCCAGAAGTTCTCTGAGCTTTTTGAGGAGGCTGTTGATACAGCCTGAGGGCTGAGAGACCCATGGACTGAATCTTAAGCCTTTGGAAGGCAGTTTGATGCTACATCCATTTAAGAAAACAATGACCATATAGGTCATACCCTAGGGCCAATGACCTCTCACCTTCCAGTTCTTATTTACATTTATTTATTTACCTACTCATCTATATATCTATTTATTTATTTTTACTTATTTCTTCTTAATCTGTTACAATGTACTTATCCCTACATGTATTCTGAAGTATTTACAAGTTTGATGAAACCTGTAATTTTTAGTTGTATATAGAACTGTAATTCTATATATACCTGTAATTTTTCTGTATATGGAATTTTACAGTATACACAGAGGAAAACACACACACACACACACACACACACACACACACATACATATGAGTTTAGGTGAAGTATACTCTGAAGCGTCCTATACCATTTTTTCCCTCATAAAAGTTGGACTGAAAGGCCATGAATCACCGACAAGCTCGCAGGCTGTTTACACTGTCCATGGACAGAGGTCAGGAGACAAATAGCTGACCCCAGCCTGGGCGCGCACCACCGGAGGACGAGGCCTGTCTGCTCTGGGCTATGTCTCTGAGCCTTTAGTCCACTGAATTTTCTCTTTTCCACATCGCCACACATGCTCACCATTTTCGTATCCCACCCCACTTTGCAGCCCATCCCCGTTTTCTTACATGGACTGGGATGTACGGAACATGATTATTTGTCTAGAAAAAGAAATAGAGATCAAACCATAACTCAGATGCTTGGAATGAGCCATGCTTGAAATTTCTTCCCGGTACTAAAGTCAACTCAGACTTCATGAAAAAGATCAAGTTGCCAGTGATTTGAAGATGCGTTTAAAGAAAGTAGGGCAGGAGGTGTGTTTGGCCGGGAGCCTCACAAATGGTTTCTCCTCTCTGGGCCCGCAAGGACTCTCTGTTTCACACACTACAACATTTTGGCTTCAGCCTTTTGCGATGTTTTGGTTATTGAAAACTGTTACTTCTGTGTACCTGTGGTTTTCTTGCCTAAAGCCACTTCCTGGGAGAGTCACAGTGAAGCAGCTGTTTTGCTGAAGTCCAGAGAGAAGCCAAGACTATCTCTCGGCTGGGGGCAGCCTGGGCCATGGACAGGGGCTAGCTGAGCTCCAGGAGAACATCACCTGAGGCTTTCGTTTTCTTCTGGAAACAGTTATCTTCTTGCTTGGCCAGATAGACAAGCTGGAGAGAACAGCCAACTTCAAACTCTCTTTGGTTTCCTGTCCAAGGAAGATACCAGAGTAGAATTCTCATGTCAGTCACTTTTCTTGCTGCTAGAACAAAATACCTGACAAGGAGCAATTCAAAGCCAGTCCTTTTTGGCTTACAGTTCTAAGGGGACATAGTCTATCATGGTACAGGAGACATGACAGCAGGGATAAAAGGCAAGCTGGTTATAGTGCATCAGCAGTCAAGAGACAAAGGGTGAGGAGGAAGTGACGCTGGGCAAGAAGACCTCAAGACCCTCCCTCCCCTGAGACCTACTTCCTCCAGGAAGGCTCTGCCTCCTGAAGGTACCACAGCCTTCCAAAACAGCACTGCTAGCTGAAAACCAAGTGTTTACACACATGAGCCAGGGACATTTCCCATGTTATCCACACTTCCCTGACTCCACAGCGTCATGTTTCTGTGAAACCATCAGCTAGGGATCTCGCCTGCATGAATACAACCTGGTGTTTGGTGTCAGAGTAATTGTATAGACCACCGTATAAACGCAAGGAAAACCTCACTCAGAAACAGGATGAACCTTGGTGGGTAGTGCTTTATCCCAGCAGAGGCTGCAAGGCAACTGCCAGGTGGAAAGATTTTTCAGTCAACCATCAGAAAACTTCTGATTTGAACAAGCTGGTGTCAGGAGGAGGGCTGTGTGAACAGTGCCCTTGATGATGCCTTTTAGGGCTCCTTCCCTTGCTATTTTTTTTTTAAATTTAGTTAATAAACTCCAGGCAGGCCACATATCGAGTTTGGCTGCATATTATAGAAAGCTTGAGCACTTAAAGAAGGTGGCCTAGGACTCAACCTTCTTCTCATTGTTCCAGCACTTCCCACTTGTAGTCCAAGATGGTGGCTACTATCTAGCCACCAGGGAGCACGAAGACCGAGGACAAACAGAAGAACGCTTAGCAGAGACTTTGTTGGTCATGCTCTTTTTTTCTAACATAACGGTGCACGCTTATGGGCAACAGTGTGACGATGTGGCACTTATATATTTTATAATAAACGATTGTATGTGATCAGCGTAGCAATCATGTGGCATAGATCTCATTGGGAACACAGGAAATCTTTGTTGACTCTAGTCATCTTATTGCACACTGAGAAGAGTAGTTCCTGTTCTTCCTGTCTGCTTCTAACTTTGTTCCGGTTGACCGGTATTTCACAGCTTCCCTGCTCCTCCCTCTATCTCTGCAGGTCACTCTTCTGCATAAGACTTCTGTGTGATCCACATTTCCAGGTGCCACATACAGGGGAGTTTCACAGCAGTTGTCTGTGTCTGGCCTCTTGTGCTGGGCTTGATATCGCTTTACGTTGATGCAAGTGGAAGAATCTATCACTATAAAAAACCAAACAGTGCCTGTCATGTATACACACATCACATATCCTTCATCCATCCACATTTGGATATTAATTGACTCCAAATCTTGCTCACTTGGAATAAACAGAAGTGTCTCTTTGACACGCTGACTTCGTTCCTTTGGGTGTACACCTCATAGTGGGCTATGAGATTGGTAAATACTACCGTAGGGGACCTCCCTAGGAAGATTACACGTTAGATACATTCCTCGACCCAAATTTTCTCATCCTCCTGATTACAGAGGATGATGGGAAGTGTGGTCTGCATGAGAGTTGGTGGTGGGCCCAGTAGAGCAGCAGAGGGATATTGTTGGGGAAACAGAGTAGACAGGGATTGGGGGAGGGGAGGAGCATCTGCTGTAGACAGCAGTTCTGAAGGTCAGGGGCTCTGGAGTCAGCCTTCCTGGGGTTCTGTTCTCAGTAGCTGTGCTAGCATGGCCAAGCCCTTCAATCCCTTTGCTTCATTCTTATATATCTTGTGTAAACTGGTATGATATTCACCTCCTAGGGGTAAATGAAAGAACGTGTCTTCGTCATCTGTCACAATCACTCTGGCTATTACATTAGCCCATACTCGTTCCAAGCATCGTTTGCCTCTGTCTGCACTGTGTTTACTGTTCTAAGGACACTGAGAAAAACATGAGCAGACGCGTGCTCCACCTTGGAGCCATCCTCAACCCTGCCTGCTCTTGGCTAGGCAGCCTCTATAGGACACAGAGACTTGTAAGTGAGAGCAAACCAGCACTTTATGCCATCAGCACTGGGGACATCCCCTGAGCTGCCTCGCTGTGGCAGTGGTTGGCTGGTACAACCAAAAGTGATGTGATACGGTGGGTGTGAGAAGGGCCATGGGAGATTTAGAAGAACAATTGATGGACCGATCTGGGTCGGCGGAGGTGCTTCATGAACGTGTATATGATAATCACTTTTTGGCTACTCATTTTTTTTCAAGGTATTAATGCCCTCTACCCCCAGAATACTTTAGATGAGGAAGTTAGAGTCTGTCAATGCATGTCAGAATTGTGAAAATCAGAGTCCATTTCACATACAACTCCAGGGAATTTGTTCATTTGTCCCTTGGTGTCTGTGGGTTATTGGCTTAAGATCTTCTAGATACTGCAATCTTAGGGTGCTCACAAGCCCCTTACAATTCATGAGCTGTGTAAGCCTCCTGCATACCTAGAATCATGTCTGGGTCACATGTGATATCAAACACAAAGGAAATACTATATGTCTTGTTACTGTAATGTCTGGCTTAGGAACATGGCAAGAATGATGTTTGCGTAAGCATAGCAGAGATCCTGAGAAAGAACCAGAAAGTCAAGTTTCCCAGCCATGCTTTCTGACACTGCTAAGTCGTCATAATAAATGGGTCTTTCAGATATAACACCATTCTGTGAGAGGGAGGGAAAATTGGAAGAGAATTTCTAAGTGTAAGCCTTTATGAAATGCTATGTGAACTCTGGAGTGGAAAAAATTTCCGTCATGGGACTGTATGGGTACAAGTCTCTAAGCCCCCCAGGCTTACAACCCCCAAACTCAGACAAGCTGACCTCCTTCCATCTGGGACCTCACCATGGTCTTGGCCCCTCTTTGGGCTCCTCCACCTCCGTGCAGAAAGCTGTATTCGGGGATTCAGCGAGATGTGTATTTTCTCAGTTCTCCCCTCCACCTTCTGTTGGAATTGAGGAAAAGAGCTGTCTAGATGGAAATTCCACTCCACGGCTTTAAGTGTGTCTTTAAATGGTGCGCTGGTCTACTCACACGCTGACTGGCTGGCATCACCTGGGGGAAATAATGCTTTCTGATGTGGGGACCTCCTTTCAGCTGCAGTTTCACAGGGCCTTGGGCACTTTTTGAAAGCTCCCAGGTGATGCTGGAAACCTCGTTTCAGCTGCAGTTTCACAGGGCCTTGGGCACTTTTTGAAAGCTCCCAGGTGATGCTGGGGATCTCCTTTCAGCTGCAGTTTCACAGGGCCTTGGGCACTTTTTGAAAGCTCCCAGGTGATGCTGGTACACAGCAATGCTGAGAAGCTTGAATCCAAGTGGGGTCTTACTGTGAAGACACGGGTGGATCAGAATCTGGGGCCTCACAGTCCCCTAGCTTCACCTGTGCTAAGGAGTCAGTTGTGCGTGCCAAACCCTGGTCAGACCATGTCTGAACACGAAAGGGCGAGGGTGAAGGGCTATGGCCTCTGCGAACTGTTCCCAGGGCTGCACCAGTGCCATCTCGGTAGGGATGCTCAGCCCTGCTTCTGAATGCAATAAGCCACCACGGGACAAAGTGAGATCAATGAGCTGAATTTTCCCCAAAGCGTTTCCAATCCGGGTCCCAGGTTTTGAGGTTTTTCTTCCTTGCGCACTACTGACCCCGTTTATCCCGTCTGTAATGAGACTGAGGCCAGGAAACCAGCTGACAAGGGAATCAATTTTGATTTTGGGAAATGACATATTGAGACAGAGAGATGGTCAGGGCATGGGTTCCCTCTCAGATGGTGAGGCCCAATCTCACAGAGGACAGCGACAGGCTCAGGGGTGAGTTCCTCAGCTTTGGCGTTTGTCTTATCCTGGAGGTGTGTTCTCACAGCACTGTGGGCCAGAAAACAGCACATGGCCACACAACCACTGTGCAGCAACCGAGAGAGGGCAGAGTTTCCCATGCAGGTCTCCACTGAGACCCAGAGAAGCCCGTCTTGGAGCTGTGGAGAGGACAGAGCATCATACCATCTGCGATTTGGAAGGAGTGCCAGGCTACAGAGCGACGCCTGATGAACTTAGGCCTCCTCGGACCTTTATCGAGGTGCTCCTGAAGACACACCAACACTGTCCAAGCTCACTGCGAGGAAGAGCTTCATCGATATGCACCACTACGCACAGGCTGCCGCACGGTCCTACAGGAATTTATACCGCCCGAGGCAGACTATGACCCTTTGCCAACTCTGGTAGAGGCCTTAAGGTTTATAACCACAGAGTAGGCGGAAGACGTGAAAAGGAGTTTAGAGAATCCTACGGACCTCGGGTGCCCTGATTTCACTGCTACCTCAGGGTGACCCCACAACGCCACTGAAGATCTGCAACCAGCTTACAACAGGAGCAATGAGCAATGGTACCCAGGGTAGAATCAGTGTGTGTTCTGGGAAAGGAATTCACAGGAAGCAAGACTGTTCCCTCCCGTCACCCCAGAGAGGGCAAGCTGAGTGGATTCCACACTGAGCCCAAGCTCGGATCTGGTCCCCTAAGGGGGAAAGTCACCCCCTGGACTGAAGAGATCTGAGGCTCTCTCACCTCCCTCCCAAATTCACCATCACAGGAGCAGGGTCTCGCTTCCTTGACTGCAACGGGGAAATAGTTTAAGCGGTCAGCCTAAAAGCAAAGGAGCTTCATTCTCCTTCCAGGTGACGCCTGTTTCTACTTCTCCTTAGAGAGAACAGATAGGTTCGGAAGAGCCAGAAAAGTCCCCACCAGCTAGCTTTCTTTGATAGTCCCAGTCCTAAACTCACATACATTCCTCACAGACAAACAAACATTCCACACAGAAAACAAAGCGTGGCCCTGGAGTTGCTAGTGAGATTTCTTGGGCATGGCTCTGTAGACCCGCCCTTATCCATAAGGAAGGGAAAGGGCAGGGAGTCCCATCTCAGTCCCTGGGGCCCAGTATTTATCTAAAATTTGAATCTCCTCAGAGCCACAGTCCTGTGTGCCCTATTGAGACTCACAGGAAGCTGCGGGACCTCTTGGGGTTGGGGCAGCCTCCATGGTTTTGGCCGTGCTTTGGCCAAAGTATTAAGAAAACCACCTAAGGAAGGGGATGGGGCTGCAAACACAGACACTTGCTATTTGATAAGGTCTAGAGATCAGCCCTGTGCTCCAAGGACACTGTGAGCTACAGGCTTTTAACTGTACCCTCAGGGGAGGGACCAGGACCACACCTGTCACTTGAAGAGTCAGGGACAGAGTCCTGTGCCTCCAGACATCGCAGCCAGAAACACATGATGTCAGCCGGGGCCTGTTCAATCTAAGAAGCCTTGCTGATTTCTCAACGCGGCCTTCTATCTCTAATGAGAAACAGGCTTTGCAGGATCGCGCTATTTAAACCATCTCCCTCACCGAGGACTTCAGTTCTCAGCAGTCCGGGTTTCCCAGGCCAGCTCTGTGATTGTGTAGGCTTCCCTCCTCGCCCCTTCAGGGTGGCCCAGGGACCCTAGCCTCTGTTGGGCTCCTTTGTGCCTGAGAAAATCCCTCCCCAGGCCTCCCTGTGTGGAGCTGCCTGCTTTACTCCTGCCTTGAGCCTAGCAGGAGAACCCCTGGACGAGGATGCTCTGTGGCCTCCTGTGAGCTGTGCTCCCATCCCTGGCAGGCAAACGGGTACCACCAAGAGCCGATGGTCAATCTCGAGAAGCCTTCTTGTTGCTGTTCCCATCATCTGCCCGCGTGGGACCAGGGAAAGCTCCCTGACAAGTAAAATCGGAGGACTGTTTGGCTGCTAGTGATTTGTTGGCTCGTTCACGAATTTACAACTGAGTTGGGGCAAGGTAGGACACAGAATAAAATGAAGCGTGTCCTCATCTACACAGCGCTTACGTGAGTTCAGCAAAGAGTGTTGCAGAAGACCATGGAGCCAGAGAGGAGAATGTGGAGGGCGGCGGACTCGGGTCAGAAAGCGCTGCAGGTTTACCTGCGGGTGTGGAGATTCCTTACTCAGAGAGTGGTCTGTGGACACAGGGAAGGAGGAGAAAAGGTACAGGGTGGCCTGGGCAGAGGGGCAGGAGCTGCTGAGATGCTTTTTTGGAGAGAGAGGCGCTTAGGACCCACTGCTTCCATTTCAGGTGTGTGTGTGTGTGTGTGTGTGTGTGTGTGTGTGTGTGTGTGTATGCAGGGTTCATGTTGGCCATAGGGAGACAAATACAAATGGCTGGAGAATGTACAGACTAAGTGGTGAACGCCTGTAATCCCAGTGCTGAGGAAGGCAGAGGCAGGAGGATCTCTGTGTATTCCAGGCCAGCCTGGTCTGCAAAGAGTCCAGGGCAGCCAAGGCTACACTGAGGAATCCTGTCTTGAAAAATCAAAACCAACTAAGCAACCAAACAAACAAAATGTGTAGACTAAAGGTTCCCCTTCTCAGGTGCAGTTCAAGAGCCTATTTTGTCTCCTACCGCACGTCCCACCCCAGGACCATCTTCCCGTGGAAGGTCACGCTCCCACTTGACCCCTCTTTCTCTTCTTGCAGGCTGCGAGGGTCCTGGGCCCTCTGGAAGTTGGTGCGGACGATGTTGATCTTGTGTGTGTTACTAACTGGGGTTTCCACTTTCACCACTCCATCAGTGCGCACAGAAAGGGCTTCCGGACCTCCCAGTACGTCAGAGACTCTCACAGGTAAGAAACAAACACTGGGAAAGGGCCGGACCCAGCTTCTCCAGGGGAAACAGTTTTTGGGAGGGCGGTCTGCTACCCAACAGCAAACTACAAATATTCACGGCTTGGCAAGTGACCACAGATACTCCCGTTGGATCGCTGCAGCCTGGGCGTGCGTCTCCTGCCGGGAAGAGAATGAGGAGCATGGCCAATTCACCCTTACTCAAAGATACATTTGTTTTGGAGTTTGAGATGCCCGGGAAAGGCCACAGACTTAATCTGGATTGTAACTCGTTAAATTTGTTGAAGCTGTTAGCAGGACAGCAATCTCTGAGCTAAATCAGAGACTGTGGCTCAAAGCCAGGTGAGGGGAGGATTTTTAAAGGAGAGAAGCACAGGAGTACCTGCATGAGCAAGAGGCAAAAGTTCTTCTGCTCTGCCGACATTAGGTGGTCAAGGCGACTTCCAAACAGTCCTTGAATGTCTGCATAAGAAGGCTACAGAAGCCAAAAGAGCAATTATGTCATAACAGGTAGATGTCACGGTTGTATATTTCCAGGCGGGGAGTCAGGGCTACCAGGAACTTATCGTCCAAGGACTGGACTCGGAGACAAATGACTAGTGGGTACTTAGCATAACACGGAGTTTCTTTACCATCACACCGTTGATTCTAAACATAGTCTGTCACGACCAGCCCCTTTTGTCTGTATTTACATAGTTCAGCTTTTGATATCAACACATGAATATGACCATGGTTTTAAATCTTCTAGAAAAGATTTGAAATCTTGCTTTTATTTGTGTGTGTGTGCGCATGCCTGTGTGCAAGTGCCCTGGAAGGCCAGAAGAGAGTGTCAGATCCCCTGTCGCTGGAGCTGCAGACGTTTGTAAGATTTCTGATAGAGATGTGGAAGGATTTCCAGCCCCCATTTTTAAACTTTTATTAATTACACTTGATTCACTTTGTATACCCCCATAAGCCCCTCCCGCCTCCCCTCCCAATCCCACCCTCCCTCCCCCTTCTTCACGCATGCCCCTCCCCAAGTCCGCTGATAGGGGAGGTCCTCCTCTCCTTCCTTCTGAACTTAGTCTATCAAATCTCATCAGGAGTGTCTGCATTGTCATCTTCTCTGGCCTGGTAAGGCTGCTCCCCCCTCAGGGAGGTGATCAAAGAGCAGGCCAATCAGCTTATGTCAGAGGCAGTCCCTCTTCCCATTACTATGGAACCCACTTGGACACTAAACTGCCATGGGCTACATCTGTGTAGGGGTTCTAGGTTATCTCCATGCATGGTACTTGGTTGGAGTATGAGTCTCTGGGAAGACCCCTGTGCTCAAATTTTCTGGTTCTGTTGCTCTCCTTGTGAAGTTCCTGTCCTCTCCAGATCTTACTATTTCCCACTTCTTACATAAGATTCCCTGCACTCTGCCCAATAGTTGGCCATAAGTCTCAGCATCTGCTTTGATAGTCTGCAGGGCAGAGCCTTTCAGAGGCCCTCTGTGGCGGGTTCCTAACTTGTTTCCTGTTTTCTTCTTCTGGTGTCCATCCTCTTTGTCTTTCAGGGATGGGCATTTTTTTTTTTTTTTTAAAATCACAATGTGAACCTGACTTAGCTGCCTTCACAGGATAGAACTGGAAGGTTATCATTCCGGAGGTCTAAGGCCATAAGAGGGTGCTGTGCTCGGGACCCTGGGTGCAGGGCGTCTGGAGCAGGCAGGCTCTTCCTCAGATGTGCTGTGTGTCTTTGGGTTGGGGTGCCCTCAGTTTGGGGATGTGCTTTTGTGATGTGAGCGGGTTTGGGGCCTAATGCCTACTATGTCTGACCGGCAGTGCCTGGAGACAACTGCCGGTTTCGAGGCCAAGATTACAAATCCGAATTCAGGCTGGAAGGAGAGCCAGTGGTTCTGAGGTGCCCCCTGGCACCTCACTGGGATGCCTCCAGCAGTTCCCACAGCCTTCTGACGTGGCATAAATCGGGCTCTTCTCAGCTGATCCCAGGGGACGAGCCGAGGTTGTGGGTGAAGGACGACACTCTCTGGCTTCTGCCTGCGGAGCAGCAGGACTCTGGCACCTATGTTTGCACATTCAGGTAAGTCCCTCTGGGCCTGGGGCAGTGTGGCTCCAGGCAGAATGGACTCTAAGGGTCTCAATTGTACTTCAAAAAGTACACAGATGGCAACTCACAGTATGTTTTCCTTGGCGTCTCTGAAAAATGCCTGTGCTAGTTTTATATATAATATAGATATGTATATGTGTGTGTGTTTGCTGCTGTTTTGTTTTCCTGTCAACTTGACACAGGCTAGCTTCACTTTGGATGAGGGTAACGCAGCTGAGGAACTGTCCCCGTCAGACCGACCTGTAGGCAAATAAGTGGAACGTTTTTGATTAATGATGTGCGTGGAAGGATGCAGCCCAGAGTTGCAGTGAGCTCTCCACTGCCTCGAAGAGACACCACAGCATGTCAGCTCCTATGAAGGAGGCACTTGGTCGGGCTCACTCACAGCTTCACAGGGTCTGCTGTCCCATGGCGGGAAGCACGGTGGCCTGCCGGCGGGCACGGGGCTGGGAAGGAGCAGGAAGAGAGAGACCCTGGGCCTGGCTTAGGCTTCGGAGGCCCCAAAGTCCATCCTCCAGTGACCCACTTCCTCCAACAAGGCCACACCTCCTCCTCTCCCCACAGTTAGTACCACTCCTTAACGACCAAGTATTCAAATGGATGAGCCTGTGGGGCCGTTCTCACTCAAATAACTGCAGCCACTATGGAGCAAGCCATTCCTGGGTTTATAAGAAAGTAGGCTGAACAAGTGAGTAGGCGGTGTTTCTCAGAGGCCTCTGCTCAGGTTTCTGTCACTAGGTTCAGTCCCTGACTTCCCTTCATGCTGGACCATGAGCTGTAAGCGGAAATAGATCCTCTCCTCTCCTAGTTGCTTTTAGTCATGGTGTTTGTCAGGGACAGAAAGCAAACCAGGCCAACCCCTCATCTGCACGTTATCACAGCTCCCTCCCTCCTGGGAGACCGAGTTTGGTCTCTGCTCAAACGTCTCCTCTCTGGAGAGCCCTCCCCTAGCCATGTTAGCTGGCCTGGCATTTGGGCCTTTCTCACACACACGTCTTCCTGTGTGCCCATGTGTCTACCAGCAGAACGAGCCGCAGAAGGACGAAGGCTTGTTTTCGTGCTTCACTGGTTATCCCTCATGGTAGAGAAGCAAGGCAGAGACGGAAGCCCAGCAGGACTTTAGAACCACACACTAATCCAAATGCTTATTGTACAGAAGAGGGACACGCACAGGAAGTTCTTGTGGGGCAGGAAGAGGGCACACTGTGACTCGGGGACAGTCCTCTCTCTCTCATGGCCTAGCGCTTTTGAAAAGAAATGATGTAAAATGCGTATGACATAGGTCCCGCCATGCTAACTTCCTCTAAGTGAGCAGCTCGAGTGAGTTAAGTGCTTCCGTGCTTGCATCTCCATCATCACCATCTTCCTTCAGAACTTCCTCTTCTTCCCAACTGGAGCTCTGTCCTCCTGTCCTCCTAAAGCTACAGCTGTCCATCTGTGCTTTTCTTCTATTTTTGTTTTCTGAGCTCAGGAACTCACAGATGAATTCAAAGTAACGAAGCTTTCCTTTTTGTTTTCTTCTATAAATATATAGATTTAACTCCTGTTTCAGGTTTCTGATACGTTTTGAGCTGTTTCTTTGCATACAGCGTGAGGCAGGTCTAGCTCTGTTTTTGCATGGTCTCTCTTGCTTTCTCATCACGGTTTGTTGAAAAGATGGTAATTTTTTGCAGTGATTGCTGCTGACTTGTCCTGGCGCTTCTTGAAGGGTGAAGTTGTTGGCTTTGTGTTGGTGATCCTAATGGTTCCCTGGTGCAGTTCTGAAAGGATCAGGACACACCCTTGGCATGACTGGAGAGGAGCTTTTCCTCTCCAGATGGCTGCCTCTGCTTTTAGGCCAGTGCTTGCTCCACATCTTACCGGTTTTAGATCCCTTCTAGAGTCCTATGTAGAACTTGTCCAGGGCATTGACACCTAGGAGATCCAGACACACTGACATTGTTAGCACAAATGGCGGAAGTTCAGACATCAGCACTACCGTAGGTGAGGTCTGTAAAAAGTGTGCACACACTGGAAAGATGCCCCAGTGGCTGAGCGATCATGCTGAGCCTGGGGTCGGCTCCCCGTGCCTATACTGGGTGGCCCACAGCCAACTAACTCCAGCTCCAGAGGATTTAATACCTTTTCCCAGCCTCAGCCAGCACCCAAACACACATGTACATATTCATACACACATACACACACACACACACACACACACACACACACACACACACACACAATTGAAAATAGAAGAGGCATTAAAAAATAGAAAAAAAGAAAGCACATCACATGTGTTTGTGATGCAAGAATTCTTTCAGCTCAAATCCAGCTTGGTGCTCTGGTCCATGTGCCTCACTTCCCTGTAAGTGGTTTAGGGGAAGCTTCACACAGTCAACAACATGGAGAGGGAGCAGGCAAGTCGTCTCTCATGTCTAAGTCCGTGAAATAGGAACATCTGACTTTGCAGAAGGCATAAGGCTGCATCCCTCCAAGGTTTTCCAACTGACCTTCTCTGAGGAACATTACCAGGAAAACTTAGAAGTGTAATAGAAAAACAAACAAACAATAACAACAACAACAACAACTTCACCCTTCAAGAAGCGCCAGGACAAGTCAGCAGCAATCACTGCAAAAACAAAAACAACCAACCAACCAACCAACCACCACCACCACCAATGGCAGCAGAAAAACCTCCACCTTGGAACCTGAAAGACATAGTGGGGATTTTAGCCCTTCCCCTTCTTATCCTGACATTCATGGTTCAGTTTTCTTCCCTGTTGAGTGTTTGTTGGGGGCAGGGTTAGGTGGCTAGCCACAGCATGGTAAGGCTCTGGTGTAGCGAGAGCCATGGTCTCTATGTGGAGCCCCTGCCAAGAGGTACAAATGCCAGGGAGAGGTGAGTAGAGGCGTGTTGGTCTTGTAGCTAGTTTTTGTGCTAGAATGAGAAAAAAGGGAGCGCTGAGATTTGAGAGGCAGTAAAAACCCCAGTGTGCTTGCCTTCTCTTCCGACTGTAATCCTGGGCTTCATTCAGTGTTGGAGAGGTCAGGGTGGAAATCTGCAGCAGCTACTGGGACATACTGACATTCACAGTTCCAGGACACGAGACCGCCCTGCTCTTCCATGCTTGTGCTCATGCTATTAGGAACTCACATGACCTTTCTACCACTCAGTTTGGTCAAGATAATGCTGCCAGAACAAACAGTCCCAAAATCTCAGTGTTTTGTCCAAGGGGAATTATGAGATAAATAACGTGCGCAAGCTTGGGTCTGGCAAACTTGGTTCTGGAGACTTCTCCTGGTTTGTGGGATTTTCAAGAGCTGTTGATTTTTGTCTCTTAGTAGCTACAGAGACTCAGAAGGTTACTAAAGTTCTTAATTTAGTTTTGTTGGAAACACTATAATGATTGTTACTACTTGTGTGTGTTTCACTGGCCTGAGATCACTTCACTGTAACAGACTTCTCATTTGTATCTCTTCAGTTGTGATGTGATTGTTAGGATTTCCTACATCATCTTTGTTGTTATTTACTACAGTAAGGATAACTTATCAGTGTCCAGAGAACTGTGAAGGTGACACCTCCTTCCCTTGGTACCCAGTAACTGCCTGGAGCCCTTCAGTGAGGTGTGGGCTCCTCCCGAGGGCTCCTCCCCTGGGCTTTGGACAATTGCAGTCTTATACAGGAGACCACGCTGCTCTGAACTCATGAATACAGTGGCCTGGCCATGTCCAGAAGATGCTGTTTCATGGTTTCCCTTCAGTCTCTGAGTGTTACATTGTTCCCCCCTCTCTTCTGCAATGCTCTCTGCGTCTTAGGGTGGTGATGTGAATGTCCTATTTGGGGCTGAGCACCCTGGAGTCTCCTACTTTTTACCAGTGTAATAGCACTGAGTCTCTGAATCTTCACCCATTGAGCACAGAGACTTCTCTGCTGAAGGATGAGAGCCGCATTCGTCTGTGGCCAAATACGTAAATACGTAAATACTTAGGAGTAGTTTGATACCATGTCATTTAACAGAATAATAGCAGTAGGATTTCCATCAAGGCCTATGACCTTTCCAGCCTCAGAGAGCAGATTTACAGATCCAAGTGTGTTTCTTCCTGTGAAGGAAGCCTCAGATCCAACCAGAGAGTAGTTGGCTGCCTCTATATGAACCATGCCGTTACTACATCAGTGGGCATGCCTTGCCAGGCAGGAAGCTGCAGCTCATGGCATAGCCAGTTACGCTGCTGAAGACTTTTCTCCCCCAGCAATTTGCATAGCATTTTCAATACTCTGTGAGCTAGCCAGTGGGGAAGGAACTTCTTGCACAGATCCAGATGGATTTCTCAATGTCCTGCAAATCCCAAGTGTGGTTACTCGTTTTGTTTTAAAATTGAGAGCTAACATTTTCTTTGTGCATAAATTTTCCCTCTAATTTCATTTTTCTTGTCTGTATTGTTTTTAATTTATTTTTAAAGCTTTCAGCCAGTTAAGTGGTTATCAAACTTCTTGCATATATATTTGCTGTGTTTTGTCGCTTCTTTGGATGACTATTGTTAGACTTGTATGTGTGTGTGTATGTGTGTGTGTGTCTGTGTGTGTGAAACTTTTACAGCATATTTGCAGTTGATTCTCGTGGCCTCCGTTGAGGTTGTTATTCATTTTATATAGCTATTCCTCTGAGGGTTTTAGCTGATATAATTCTATTTTTCTTTTTTCTTTTGTTTCATTTTTTATGGGCTGAAGATAAAATGCAGGGCCTCATCCGTGCTAAGCACAGGCTCCACTACTGCTCTGCCTTCCAACCCTTTGTTTTTGTTTTTGTTTTCATTTTAAACATTAAATTTTGTTAATTGTTTCTATGTCTTCATCCATTCACCCTCACATTTTCAGCCATAGTTTTACCTCTGGCTTTTTCTCACTCCTAAGGGCTTGACAAAATCACATACTAGGACTATGGGTGGGCTGATGAACAATTCAAAACATCTTTTGGAATGAATTGTTTTCCTCTCCACTCTGTCATGCCGTTTTGTTCTCGTTCAAGAGCCCAAACACAAGGTTCTCAGCAGTTTCCTGAGACTAGAAATCAGTTGGCAAAGGATTCCAAGGGGAAGAAAAAGGAATTTTTCTTTTTTATTTAACTGAAATAGTGTTTCTTGGGAAACTATGTATTTGGAAATAGTTCTTTGGAGCATATGCAGACTTGGTTCAAGGCTCCCGAATTTAAACTCTCTTTGGAGAAGGCTTGGGAGAGGGGCATGTTCTTAGTGTCCTGGGCGCTGGAATGAGGCCTCTGGGGGTCCCTCACGAAATGCACAGGACACATGGCCACTAAAGAGTTCTCAGGCATGATGCTTTTGTACGCAAGAACTTAAAACAAACAGGAGGTCAGCAGGCAAGACAACAGAGTCAAGATTCAGTGGGAGTGGGAAGCTGTTCTCAGCTTCACTTTGCTCTAGTCTTTCTGTCCTTGCAGTCATTGCCTTTCTTTTTTCCTAACAATTAGAAACGCGTCCGTCTGTGAGCGAATGTCCGTGGAGCTCAAGGTCTTTAAGGACACCGAAGCTTCTCTGCCGCTTGTCTCCTACTTGCAAATCTTAGCTGCCTCGGCCACCGGGTGGCTCGTGTGCCCTGATCTGAAAGAATTCATCTCCAGCAACACTGGCGGAAAGACACAGTGGTATAAGGTATGCTTCAGAACACGTGCGCCACTAAAACATGTTTTGCAGGCCGCAGGACACATACGCAAAACTCGTTTGGAGACAATGTATTTATGTAGACACACATGTAATTATATATTAAGAAAGATAATATATACGTAAATATAACACAAAATATATTACAATAGTGGTGATTAGTATTGTCTTCTAGTCCTTCTGTGGTTTGGGTAGGTTCATGTAGAAAGAATAGGAAACGATTCCAGAGGAAGTAGCTGCTAAAGAGCTTTTAGGTGCCATTTGCCTGAAAATAAGTAGGAAAAAAACAAAAAACAAACAAACAAAAAACTCCTGTTCATTTCTAAAAAAAGTTTAATACATGTTTTTTTTTTTTTTTTTTAAGTCTCTTTTAAAGTTCAATACAACGTTTGGGTTACAGGAGCAAACACAGTGACAATTTCCTCTCTGTCTTCTTAAGTAAGCAGCAGGTGCTTTATGGGTTCTTTGTGAGGTCCTCAGACATTGTCATGTTGGGCACAGGCCACAGACGACAGCCTGCAGTCATGCAGAGCCTGTCTCTGCATAACTCATCAGGAGTGGAGGGCTTTCAGCCTGTAAATGCTTGAAAACAGTAGAGGAATGCTTTGGCGCACGTGACCCTGACTCTGGCCCACACTCTGACGTCCACAGCACATCTGTCCTGGGACACAGCTATACCGTCAGTTTCCAGATTGTGTCTACATCACTGTGTAGTTGTGACAGAGACAAGGGGACTCTGACGGTACTAACGTATGTCCTACCTGGCTCTTGCCTGAGAGAACTTGTCAGCCTCTGATCCAGATGCCAGGAAGTATAGTATTCAGTCATTGATAAGAATTAGCCCTTTATTAAACAGGTTAACCGAGCTCCTGGTGTTAAAATGGCAGAATGTAAATGCATGCACAGGCACACTCAAACACACATGTTCGTTCACATCATCGCAATACAATACTAGAAATTTAAAAATGCTTTTCTGAAAGCAGTCTGTGCCTGTGTGCAAGCCTGGTGAGCTGGAGAGGGCCTTGTCTTGGTTCAGGAAGAGCGTGCAGAGGACAAACGCCAGGTCTCGCCTGCAAGGGATAGGACACAGATCCGCAAACAACGCATCTGGGTTAGAAAGCTGCTTCCTTTCTTTTAGTGTGGTTCCCTTGCTTCCCTTCTTGAACCCGCTTCTTCTGTGAAGTAGAATTAGCAATTCTGGCTCCCTGCAACTGTTCTGAGGGTCAGGAGAGGACCTACGGGCAGGAGGCACCCTGCATGGTGCTGGCGGGCACCTACCCCGTGCTTCCTGAATAGGACTAGCATGTCAGCGTTAACAATAACTGTTCCCTCCATGATCATGCTGAACACTGCTGACATCCTGCTCTAACCTCAGCGAGTACTTTAACGAGGCAGGGAAAGGAACAGAAGAAACTGACCCAAAGCCTCAGTTTGTAGAACAGCTGTGATTCTGCGCGTGCTCATATTCGTCTACGCAAGCTAGGGGTTGTGAAATCTCCCCCTTTAGTTAAGTATATTTTGAAGACAAGCTGCCGACTGTCTCAGTTTTGTCAGTGTTCTCATCCAGTGTAAAATTATGACGTCACTCAAGGTTGTGTTGGATTACTGAAAGCCTTTAGTTTTAATCACAGTTTGCTCCTCCCCTCTCCCTCTTTTTTTTCCTCATCACTCTCCCCCACCCCATCCACTCCATTTGATAGGGTTTTTCTATGTAGCTCAGTCTGGCCTCAAACTCATAATCCCCGTCTCAGCTTCCTAGGTATATTATACAATGTATGGGTTTTATGGGTTAGAAAGCAATATACTGAGGCCGTGGGATGCTCAGGATTTTCTTCCTGTCTGCTTCTCCTGTTTTCCGGAAGGCCGAGCTCCCCAGGGCTTGGTTTGGCTGAGAACTGACGGGGCTCCATGACTCTGTGAGAATGTGGACCCATCTCTCCGATTTATTTACTTACAAAATCTCGTCTCTTGCAGAAAGTCCTAAAACTGAAATGATTGTTAGAGATTTCTGCCACAGGTTCTCTTGTAACCCTGTTTGCCGTGTCTTCATGCCCGTGGAGCAGCGACTTCCCTGGGTACTGCGCAGAGTCAGTAGCAGGCAGCTGGACCTTAGATATATATTAAATGATCCAAAATAAGCTGATCTTTAAAAAAAATCAAGTTGTTAACCAATTCCTTTCCCTAAACTGGGTGTGGGACCCCGTCCATGTCATGCCAGACTCCCGGAGGCCATGACAGAAGACCCAAGACTTTGAGGCCAGTGTGGGCTATGTGCGAAGGCCCTGCCTCAAGAATAAATAAATAAATTTCCCTAAAAATACAGACAGAAGCATTCCCCAAGGACAAAATTGTCAAAGTGAGCATACAGCAGGGAATCTTGGGTTGTAGATTCCTCACTGATTGACAGCCGTGACACGGCCCTGAGTGACGAGAGCTTCGAGAGCTTCGTTGTTCTACGATGTAACTTTAAGACGCATTTTTCCTCAGGGCTCCGTCCTCCTGGAGGAAGGCAACAGGAAGTTTGCAAGTGCAGGGGACTCCACCCGCTTGCTGATAGCCAACACATCCACGGACGATGCGGGCTACTACAGATGTGTGCTGTCCTTTACCCACAAGGGCAAGGAGTACAACGTCACCAGGAGCATTGAGCTCCGGGTCAAAGGTAGGCACTCACCGCTGGGCCGCCTGCCTTACCTGGTTCTGGAAGCAGCAGGATGACGAATTCAGGATCACCCAGAAGACTTCATGAGTCTTTGGCATGAAGGAAAAGAAAAACATGTGTGTCAACTATTCTAAGTGTTACTAAGACACATGCTTGATAGTCTGAATCACTAGGGAGTTCTGAGAGAAGGAGAATTAATTAATTCTTGGGCAGGTAGGGGGCAGGTAGGGGTATTTGAAAGTGGCTAAAACAGCTAGAGAAGGCCAAGCCAGGGGTCCTGGTGCCCGGAAGGAGCGAACACTCTGAGGTGCCATGACACACGTGCCATGCCCAAGAATACACTTCTGAGGTAAGGAGAGTTTGCTGTGGGGGTTCTCAACCCGTGGGCCGTGACCCCCTCGGTGGGGCTGGTCACATATCAGCTCTCTTGCATATCAGATATTTATATCACAAGTCATAACAGGAGCAAAATCACAGTTTTGAAGAAGCAACGAAGTAATTTTGTGGTTGGGGATCAGCACAGCATGAAGACGTGTGTTAAGGGGTCCCGGCGTTAGGAAGGTTGGGAACCAGTGTTTTAAAGCGTCAGCACGGCCTGTGCAAGGAGCCCATGTTGCCTGGACATGTCTGGTCGCCCTTCCTACAGGCTGAACACCACCTGCCTGAAAGTTTGACAACAGAAACCTTCAGAATCTGATTTTTTTTTCATGAATTGGCATATTTTCACCAGCCTAAGGACATATCCTGGGCATAGGCAGAAGTTTAAGCATGAAATTAGTTTACACTCATATATATTTTACACGTAACCCAAAGATAATTGGATGTGACGCTTTCTTTCATGTTTGAGACAGGGTCTCTGGCTGTGTTAGAACGGCTATGTGGTTGGGGGCCTCCGGCTGGCTTCTATCTAGAGAGCCTATGTGGCCTTCTGTTCCAGACCACTGCCAGCAGGACGGCTATCCCCGTATTTTAATTCTGCGCATTAAAACAACACTTTACAGTATGGAATTTTCTATGCACAGCGTTGTGTCGGTGCTCAACAGGTTTCCGACCTCAGACTTCAGAGTTCAGGGTTTCATCACCCCTGGAAAGGTGATGCCTAGCCCACACCAGGACAACTACATGTGAAAAGAGTGTGCTAGGCAGGGTTGGCCAGCATTTAAAACGTGTAATGTCTGCCCCCAGCTCTTATGTGCTGGAGAGGAAGCTGGAAGAAAGGGTAAAACAGGTGAGCCCCAGACTGTGGAGAACATTCAGTATTACTCTATACCGAGGGTCAGACACAACTGGAGCCGTCACATGGCAGCCTCAGAGATCAGTGGGAACGCTGGGCTTAGAGGACTGCCCTGTGAGGGGACAAGCCTTATCCCGCAGGACCGAGAGGGACATTTGTGTCACAGGGAATATCTTCCTCTCCATGAATGAAGCCTTGGCATGTGTCACCCCGACCCTGAGAATCCAGGTCCTTTCAGGGTGGTGCCCATACCGCATGGAAGCACCAGGGGGCAGCAGACCTGCATGCCGTGTGCTGAGATTTGCCGCTGGGCAGACAGCAGTGATTCTCAAAGGCTGGTCCTGAACTTAACTGAGCTCTCCTCCCACGGAGCGCCCGAGCCATCCTCACACACGCAGAATCCAAATAATCCTCACACAGAAATTCCGAGTGTACCCCCGCCCCAGGCTCTGAGTGGTCCGCACACACTAGAGAACCCAGGGTCCGAGGCAGGTCTGCTAAACCGGAGTATGGGAGCTTGGGAGTCAGGTCTGCTAAATCTGCGCTTCCCAAGCCTTTGCCGCCCCAGGCCGTACAGTTGCACCCTCAAATCGGAGAGGCACCGCAAGTTGCGTCCCTGGGCTGGTCTTTCTCCCTTGGTTGCCCCAGCCCTGACATAGGCAGCAATGCCAGTGGACAAGCTTCTCCCTGAGCCGCACCGTCACCTCGTCAGATCCTTACTCCTGGCAATTTAAGTGCTTTTTAGCAGCAGAAACAAGAACCACGAGGCCAGCTGAGGGATGGCTCTCAGCCCTTGACTGGCTCCCCAGCTTCTCACTGCACTTCAGGTGCCCCCTTTTCTTAACGAATCCCATGGAAGGCCCCAGCCCCCCTCAGGAGTTTACCGCCTCAGTTTACGAGACCTCAGTGACCAAGGCTGGGTCACTGTATTTAGGACCCAGTATGGGGTTAATCTCACACATGACCCCTGTGCCTGCTCTTGAGGAAGCACATCATTAGTGTTGAGGGAGAACAAAACCCCTCCTGTGGATGCCCTCAGCGAGCACTCGGGAGGCCTGGGAGGAAACTAGCTGATTGCTCATCACAGCGCAGATAACGAAGAGCATCTGCCAGAGGAACACGCAACCGTGGCCTCTTCCAGGAATGTCTCTGCCGGGAAAAGTGCTGGCTTAAGATGCTCAATTTTATGGAGAGCCTGTTTCCTTCGCCAGACAAAGGCTGATTCTCACAGAGCCTCACGGGGGAAGGACCCCTCAGTCAGCTAAACAATGAAACCCAAATCCCTGCGGAAACCAGGGCTTCCCTAATGCAGTCTCTTTTCCTTTCCACCTTCCCAGGAACAACCACGGAATCCATCCCTGTGATCATTTCTCCCCTGGAGACAATACCAGCCTCTGTGGGTAAGGGCCAGCAAGGCCAGTGCAGCTCACGTGCCCAGGGTGGTGCCGGAAATCGTCAGGGGCTTGGGGACCTGTGTGTGCTGAGCACAGCATGCCTTAGGGTGCGGAGCGCCTGAGTGGAGCCCAAGAACCACAAAGGGAGGGCTGACAGGATGCAGGGACCTTTGCCTTTGCTCAGCATTGCCGGTATTGCCTTTGTTCCAGAACAGCGGTACTTGATGTTCGGAAGGCTATACCTACAAAAACCTAAATGTAATGGGGCAAATATTTTGGCAAGCATTACTAACCATAGGACAGAGTCCACAGAGCTGGCATCTGTGGTACATTTAACTTAATTCATGGTCTCAATATTTAGCAGCTGCTCAGAATTCCTATTTGTCAAACAAAGGCAGCAGTGACTGTGGACAGTTTTCTGTTGCTAGCGGGGCTGGTATAGTCAGCCACTCTACAGTATGACGAAAAGGGGTTTCTGCTGTCACCCCGTGCAGGCGCAGGACGTCCTGACCAACAGTCTTGGTGGGTGGTCCACAGTGGTCAAGTTCATGTTAGAGAGGGGCTGCCCATTTATGGAGCATCTGCTCTGCCCAGTGGGAGTGCGGAACACAGCAGAGTCATGTGACCACTTTTGTTTGTTTTGTTTTATCCCAGTCCAGGCCTGGGGCCCAGCTTTCTGTACTCCAGGCATGAGCTAGCTCTAAGGGGCTGGGGTAGCTGGTGGGGAGTGTTTAAAGTCACAGGGACAAGAGGCGATGGCGAAGACCTCTGAGTGTGACGTGGGGCAGACAGACATATTGACAGGCAAACTGCAGGAGGTGCGTCTTCAGAAGGAAGAAGTGAGTGGGTGGGGCTGACTCCTGCTTTTCACTCCCCTCATTGGTGACTCAGAAAGAAAGGTAATGTACTATGATTGAGGCAAAGGACTGGCACCATGGCATTGCACAGCCGTATAGAGTATAGAAGGCGCTGTCTTTAGACTCTGCCACTGGTTCTCAGAGGGTTAGTGCTAAACTTGGGCCCTCTTGGAATGGAGCATTCCACTGGGAAAGAGTAGAGTGGAGGCCAGCGATGGGGCCAGAGAAAGAATCAGACACGACTACATTTTCTTGTAGTTAGAATCCACTGCGGGAGAAAACAGGCCTTGAGTAGGGAATGCTCCATGGGAGCTCAGTGCCCTTGGTGAAGCCATTCAGACCGTCTTTGCCTGCTGCACAGACCAGTGGTCTAGAGTCATTTGGTAGATAAGTATCAAAGCTTTACTCTAGCAGAACCATCTGGGGAAACTAAAGTTTCTTATATGGAAGGACTTGACCAATGGGGGCGGGAGGGAGTGTTGGAGAAGACAGGCAAGGCTGCGTGCTGAGAGCTTTCTGAGAGGTGGGAGCTAAGGAGACCATTTCCCTGCTGGGCTCTGATGGTTGGCTTGTTATGTCTTGCTCTGCCCAGGCTCAAGGCTGGTAGTGCCGTGCAAGGTGTTTCTGGGAACTGGCACGCCTTCCAACACCATTGTGTGGTGGATGGCCAACAGCACTTTCATCTCGGTGGCCTACCCAGGAGGCCGCGTGACCGAGGGCCTGCACCAGTAAGTGGCCGAGGGTCTTCCACTGTGCTCTACTTCCTCCCGGAGGGGACGTCACAGATACTGTAGTAAAAGTGACTTTTTAAAAGGTTACAAACTGCTGGGGGTTTAGGACTTTTAGAAGTGAAATCTGCTAAATATAGTCTTGAGAACCAAACGTTCTTTAGACTTGCGTTGAATTGCACTTTACTAGTTGACTCTTTAAACTGATTTTTTTGCATGTCTAAAACAGTCCAGAGTTGGCACAATTCCATTTGCCACTCTGCCACACTCAGTACCGTTAAAGATTTTTCCTAAGTCCTCATGAACATTATAAGGCCTGACACAGTACTGTACTGACACTGTGTTCTGGAGTGTCTGTGAAGGAGGGTGGGGAGAAGTAGCTCTGCTTAAACACCATCTCCTGTGACAGTTTCTACACTTGAAAGTCGAGAGGGAAGGAGAGAGACGGTGCGAGCTCTAAGGTACTTTTTGCGTTGCAGTGCTGACCTTAAGTAGCCTGGCGCTGTGCGTGCAGCTCTTTGGCGTTTTGGGGAGGTTAGCAAGAACGCCCTCTCTGGGTACACTCGGCGGGTGAGCATGGCGCGTGGTGGCACGCTCATTTGCTCTCAGTTCCTTGTTGCCAAAGACTGAGTCACAGCAAATGCCCGGTGCTGGAGGCTCAGCCTGCTTGCTCAGCCCGGCCTCCATGCCTTTATTCCTCGGTGAGGTGCTGTGGCTTCTGTGTAAATCACAAATGGGAGCCACCCTGGCCGGGACCTTCCCTGGCTGTCTGACGGAGCCGACCTGCATCTGTTTCCCCGTGAGGGAGGACACCCCGAAGCCCAGGCCCCGGAAACTCCCCAGGCCTCACCGTGCCTGTGAGAAAGCCCAGTTCCCCACACTAGACTTTTCTGTTCCTGCTTATTAGTGAAGGTATTTTTGCTCACTCCAAAATGAAGTTTTCCATCTAGACCAAGAGGAGGGTGTGGGCTTTCATTGTGACAAATGTCCGGTTACAAAAAACAACATCTTTAGGCTACATGGTCCTCTAGGAACAGGACAGAAAGTCTCTTAGATGAGAATCAAAGATGGTGGCAATCCACTGAAGTTGTGCTCAGCTTACCACAGCAGACGTTTCTAATCTGAGACTGTCTGCCTGGTTGCCCCGTAAAAGACAAGCCTAGCTACACACATCATGCTCTACATACATCATCATGTGCTACATACATACATCATGCTCTATATGCATACATTATGTTTTACACACATCATCTTGTTCTACATACATACATCATGCTCTACATACATCATACTCTACATACATCATGTTCTACATACATACATCATGCTCTATATGCATACATTATGCTTTACACACATCATCTTATTCTACATATATACATTATGATACAGTATGTTCTATATACGTGCATCATGCTCTACATACATACATACATAATTCTCCACATACATACATCATGCTTTACATACATCTTCTTGTTCTACATACATACATCATGCTCTACATACATACATCATGCTCAGTAAAATGTGTTCTCACCCAGCCAATACTCAGAGAACGATGAAAACTACGTGGAAGTGTCACTGATATTCGACCCAGTCGCTAGGGAGGATCTGAGGACAGATTTCAAATGTGTCGCCACGAATCCGCGGAGCTCGCAGTCCCACCACACCACAGTCAAAGAAGGTGCGTATCCGGGGCCCTCCGGAAGGAACACCAACCTGTCGGCTGCTTTATGATGCTACACACCGTATAGATGTTTCCTTGCGGGGCATTGAAAGCAAACCTCAAACTGTGTGTGTGTGTGTATGAAGGCCAGAGACAAGGTCTTCCTCAATCACTCGTACTTTATTTATGTGGGCTGGGCCCCTCTGGCCAGGAGCTCAGTGATCACACCAGCCCAGCCACTCAGCCAGCTGCAGGCTCCCTATCTGGAGTCGGGTGCTGGGTGACAGGCTCCACACCCGTGGGCGCATATGTAGGTGCTGGGACCCGCAGTCTGGTCCTCATGCCTGCACGGGTCCATACTTTACTTACCCGCCACTTCCCTGCCCCACCCTCTGCTTCTTAAAAAGAATCGTCAGCGAAGTGGACACTTGGCACTGGGAAATTATACTCACATGAAAACAGCCCAAGCTGGACTTCTTTTTAGCAAACACACAAAAGTCCGCGGTGAACTGAACACGCCTCATCTCCTCGGGCTCTGCCTTGGAGCATCAGCATTTGTTGGCCTCACACGGTCTCTTGAAGGGGGTGCAGCTTTCTGACGAGCAGGGTTTTAGGGCAGCAGGCAACTGCAAGGTCAAAGCCATCAACAACAGGAAATAAATGCAGCGGAAAAGTACATTTCAAAAGGAAAGAAACGAACCACAGTGAGTTAGTCTTAATGTCTGAATGTTAAGGGGGACTGTGAGGTGCTGTGGGTCACATAGTTTCCGCCGACAGGCTCTGGATCCGAGTGTCTGCAGGCCACAGTGACCCTGGAGAGGGGTCTGAGCTCCAGAGCAGGGCTGCAGAGGTCCTCGAAACCCCTCCGTCCGTACCAGTTTGCATGTCCAAGGAGGGGCTGTAGATGTATCTGAAATGAGGATGATGACTTGGCCAGACCCCAGAATGGCGATGGATAATAAGCCCACCTCCCTCTCAGCACCCACCCACCTGGCTTAGCGTGTCGGTCCCTGGGGAGGCCATGGCTGCTTCCCAAGGGCACATGAGGATTGAGGGGTCTATGCAACTCGTTTCTCAGGAAATCACAGCTTCATTATTCCTCATCCATGTGGAATTGTAAGGTAGAATCTTCCATAGAGCCAGCTTGCTTCCTGGGCAAGAGCATGGCAAACGATAGCTTCAGTGTGGAGTCTGGTACTCAGGAGATGTTCAAATGGTAAAGAGGACCCGAGTTCAGATGCAGGCATCCGTGAAAAGAGCCAGCATTGTAACATGGACCCATGATCGCAGCCCTGGGAGGAGATGGAAGTCCTGGGGCTCACTGGCTAGCCAGTCCAGCCAGTAGATGAACTCTGGGTTCACGGAGACACTGTCTAAAAAAGCAAAGTGGAGAGTGATAGAGGGGGCACCCGGATAATCTCTGGTCTACATACACACACATCTTCACTAACCCTGCAGTCCTCTCCCACAAACACATACATTTAACCCCATGCGCGCCCACATACTTACACCCAAACACATACCCTGCAACCACTGCACATGTACACACATACACACGCACACTCACACATACATGTGTGTACACACAGAGGTTATGAACCCCCTCTAGCAAGTGTGGAAGCCTACATACCTCTAACCCCAGTCCTTGACCGGAAGCAAGGGGGAATCAAGTTTGAGGTCCTCCTGGACTGCACAGGCCAGGCCCCATCTTTGAAAGAAAGCAGATTCTGGCCTCACCAACATGACATCTAATAACCCGTCCTCATATTCGCTTCTGAATACTGTGCTCACAATCTCCTCTTGTACTTCCTCAACAGAGATGTCTAGGAATCAAATATATAATATCTGTGCCCAAGAAATAACCTTGGCATTCAAGGCACATAACCAAAAGTCTCTTCTTTGCCTTTGCGTCCTGTTCAATCTTCCCGACGCCCGTGGTCGCTGGCATGGGCTGTGAGGCTGGGACCTGTCCTGGCACCTCATGCACAGCTAACAGACGAGGGCACGTGCCATCTCACACCCACTGCCCACAACTGGTGAGGCCCCGTGGCCTCTGCTCCTTGTCTTCTGATGTCCCTTCATCAGACTTTGCCACCTTGTTTGGTCTCTGACATCCTCAAGTGGCTTTGGTGTAAGAGACAAGCTTTCCAGAAATCAGTGCACACTTCTCAAGGAAAACAAACTCTGGAGTTTTCTTTCTTCCCCATAAACCTGCGCTGTCCTGTTTTGCAGTGAGTGACGTCCCCCCTCACGCCCTCTCTTCTCTCCACAGTGTCCTCCACCTTCTCCTGGGGCATCGCGTTGGCACCCGTGTCTCTGATCTTCCTGGTTGTGGGGGCAGTATGGGTGCGCAGATGCTGGAAGCGCAGGGCTGGAAAGACATACGGACTGACCAAGCTACGGCCTGACAACCAGGACTTCCCTTCCAGCCCGAACCAAATAAAGGAAATGAAGTAACACAAGGCTGACCGTGTCGTTTCTGGGGGCCGCTGTGCCACTTAGAGGTTCTGTGTTTGCCTCTGTGTTAGCAAAGCTGGAAGGCTTACACTCCACACTTCTCTGAAAGTCAGTGCCGGGGGCAAGCGTGCAGGGCATGAGCGAACATGGCCTCTGTGACCCTGTGAGAATAGCATGCGCGGAGGCACAACAGCTGTGGAGGTCTTGTGGAGCGCGGGTCCTCTGATCCTGAGTACAGCACCGCCCCTCCTCACCCCTCCAAAACAGCCACGCAAACAAGGCACCAGCAGTGTTGAGTAAAGTGAAAACCCTCCAGAGCACTCTGAGGCTCACCCGCTCTCTCAGTTGCGGTGTCTTTGTGATTAGGCTGACGGGAGAAGCTGGAGGCGCGAAGCTGCTTACCACATAACATGCCTTGAGAAAGGCTGATTTCCATTTTGATTCTGGAAGGGTGGTTTAGAAGCAGAAGAATCAGCAAGGATTACTGATTCAAAAATTAGCACTCATCTTTTGGTAGCAGATAGAAACTATGACAAGAATCCTTAGCTGGTCCACACTGCAGAGGACACTGCCTATGGGCTGCCCGCACCCAGCGGACACGTCTGCAGCACAGCTCCTATCCCCAACGCCCCAGGACTGTCTCAGAGGGGGTGGAAAGATTATAGGAGCCGCACGTCCTGCATCCACCATGAGACAACATCTTCTATGTCTGAAAAGGAGGCGGCGCTTAGGAAACAGCAGCGATATGGCCTTCTAAACAAGACCTGAGCAACGGTGGCGCTGGTTGCTGGGGATTCCACAAGGCTCTATCCCTAGATAAAGACCTACGGCTCTCCAGTGGTCACCGGAGGGAGAAGGCTCAGACTTCTGCAGGGGTGGGCCCCAGCAGCTTGCTCAATCCCAGCTGGTCAGCTCTGAGCACATATACATGTGAGCAACATGAAACAGGCTCAGCAAGTTATATATAATCACACACACATATCTAATGCACATATGTGCATATAAATTATAAATTTAATATATAAATAATAGAGACTATAATACTATACAATAATGTTTAAATAATAGATTACATACAATCTATAATATAACAATAAATTATATATTGTATGTATATATGCAGATATACAGATGTATGCATGCATACATATAAAATAATAAAGTTTGGATCATGAATTTGAGAAGGAGTTGGGGGCATGGAAGGAGTTGAATGAGGAAGAGGGTGTATGGATATGATAAAAATATAGAACTCGTGTATGAAATCCTCAAAAAATTGTAAAAAACAAAAGAACAAACACTGTAGCTTGTTTAAAATCGTAACCAGTTTCTTCACTAACAACGGAGTAGCTTAGCTTTGAGGTTGTTAGCTTAGAGGCATCATTCTTAGCATATTTCACTACCGTCTTGGCTTGCTTTCTGTTGCTGTGATGAAACCCAATGACCAAAAGCCTCTTGGGGGAGAAAGGGTTTATTTGGTTTGCAGGTTATAGTCTATCACCCTGGGAAGCCAACACCAGGCTCAGGAGGCTGGAAATGCGGCGGAGACCAAGGAGGAGTGTTGCTTATTGGTCTGCTCATCAGGCTCCACTTAGCTACCTTTCTCAGTCCTCCCCAGACCACCCGCCCAAGGATGGCACGGCCCACAGTGGGTCCTCACACACCATCATTCAGTGAGGTAAAAGCTGCCTACAGGTCATTCTGATGGAGACAGTGTTTTCAGAGAGGTGCTTCTTCCCCAGTACCTCTAGCTCGTATCAAGTCCACAAAGAGGTAACCAGGACAGATACTGTAACAAATTACCACAAATGGGGGTGGTGCTTATAAACAAGGAACTTCATGTCTTACAGTTCTTGAAGTTGAGAGTTCAAGATCATGCTGCTGCTGCTTCCTGGTCTGCACAGAGCTACCCCAGAGATCAACTTCCTCCCAGCGGCCTCGCCTCTCAGCACCATTCTGTTGAGGGTTAAACTCTCAACAGGGATGTTAGGAAGACACAGTCTAACAGCACTCACACCCTGTCACTGTGAGACAAGCGCAGGAGACAAACACAGAAGGCTCGTGTCAGGGATCACCAGATGTAAAAGAGACTTCGAGGTGCCTGCACACTCACACCCTGTCTGCGTTTCATGGCTAAGGTCAAGGCTGTTTGGAAGCCCATGCTCCTACACCCTGTGGCTTCTTTAGTAATTTGATAACTAATAAATTATAACAAGTAGTGAGGTACTGGTATCAACTTGGATGAGTTTCCAAGGACCAAGGGTCTCTTACCTTTTCTGCTCCGTGATGCTGCGCTGCTGACGTAGAGCCGTTGTGATTTTATTTCACCGTAAAAAATGGCAAATATTGCAGACAAGTGCTTCTGTGTCCCAGCTGCCCAAGTCCCGGACGTGCCACAGTGCTAGTCCTAGCAACTTGCCTTAGGCGATCCTTAGGAAGGGAAGATGATTAGCAATATACCACTTAGTGTCCTGATGATAAAAATGATGCACTAATTTTGTGATAATTGTCCAGGTTGTGAGACATAGAAAACGTGAATGGAAAATTACAAGGTGTTTTGTGTGGTCCTTGGAATTGTTACCAGTGGTCAGAATCTGGACTGTTTCCAGGTTCTTGGCTCCTTGGTTAAAGAACTGAAATGAGTCTATGTATAGGTTTGCAAGAGTAGCCAGGGAACTTATTCAAAGCAGACTCACTCACAGGCCAGCGCGACACTGTCAAAGCTGACCGTGGCAACTGATGAGGTACGTATTGAAAGGTCTGACTGTTTCCCAGGGTTTCCCATGAGATTCAAAAGGAGAGGAGGTTTGGTCCGAGGGTGTAGTTGGCACAAGTCTCTATTTTGATTGACTGATTGTGTTGCATAGTCATTTTTCTTGGTGTGTCCCTTTCCATAATTCGTCTTATTATAATCACGTGCACATCCAGTTGTGCATATGCATAAACGGAGGACTCTTCCCAAGAGTTTACTCAGAGACTCAGCTTTGCATCATTACAAAACTAATCCCACACCAAGCCTAGGCTCGGTTGGCCTGCCGCCTTTGTGCCTAGACACGAGCAGAGCATGGCTGAGTAGAACCTGAGTCTGATGGTTGTTCAGAGAAGGGAGAACACACTCCATTGTTCACGGCTGGTGTGTGTGCTGCTTGATTCAGGTTGGGGTCCGAGGTTAATGAAGGGTTGCTGGGAGCATTGTTTGAAGTCGGGCGTGTGCATAGGCTGAGCCAAGTAGAACCCAGGTGACTAAACCATTCTCCATGCTTGAGTGCCTTAGTTACAAGGTCACTAAACTGCACCCAAAGATGAAAGTTGGAAGTCAGGAATGGAAAGAGAGCTATTTGTGTCAGCTTTGTGATCATGGGCAAATCCTTTAATCTTGTAGGGTACCAGTTTTCTTATTTGAAATGTTGGGATGATAACAAAGCCTCTGTTAACTATTTTACTATATCTTGCATATTTATACCTTTCCTTTTTTAAAAAAATGAAAAGTCAAAGCCAGGAGCATCAACAGATATCAAAATGGCTGCTTTGTATAGGCTACTCAGAAGCAAACCACGGCTTTGCAGACTGGAGCTGCTGGTTTCTGTCCATTACCAGCCATCAGAATGTGGGCACACCTGCATGCTTGTGGGTTGTCATTGGCCGTCATTGCTTTTGGCAGGCAGAGTAGCCCAACAGTAAACAGCCACTGAGAACCAGGGCCACCTTGACTTCTATTTTGACATTTCCCTATTGTTGGCTTCCCTTGTCCTGTCCTCTTGTCTTCTAATCCTTTGAGAGGGAGAAGAAATAGGAAGAGGAAGCAGAGGCTTTTGAGCATCTGGGGTCACCCATGAAGGTAGAGCACACGGCTTGAGTGGAAGGAGCAGGCAGGGCAGGGCACGCGCGGGGCAGCAGGCTTGGGCCCTATGTCCCTTCACTAGTCTCTTCAGCTCCCTGGAGTCACACCTGTGGATTCTGGCAGCTTCAGCAATGCCAAGAAAAGATCCTGACTCGACTAGAAGGAGGGCCAGCTACACTCCAGACTCACCTTGACTGCAACCCAGATGTACTGCCTTCAGACTGTGCTTCTGAAGCATTAGAAGATGCAGGACAGGAGTTCTAAGTGACTTACATTCATGTTAAAGAAGAAGCATGATGAGATCAATAAATTAAAAGAAAAAAATAGCTGTTATCTTTATGAAAGACACACTGGATTATTTAAAGACGTGTCTTAGGTGGAAGAACCAAAGAAAGAAGATTGGCCACATGTTGACCAATTTTGTCACTGGTGATAATATTCCTGGACTTCTATATGCCATCCTGTCTATTCTTGCATGTTTCTGGAAACTTCCACAATACAGAATAAGATATAAATACACCAGGAAGTGGATTTCATAATGTGGCTGACCCTATCTATCTATCTATCTATCTATCTATCTATCTATCTATCTATGTATCATCTATCTGTCTGTCTGTCTGCCTATCTATCTATCTATCTATCTATCTATCTATCTATCTATTATCTATCTGTCTGTCTGCCTATCTGTCTGTCTGTGTATCTATCTATCTATCTATCTAGTTGATTCTCTTGACTGTTGGAATATGGGATTTTTTCACACCCCCTCTATGAAGGATGGATGTGGGAGGTTGATCCCATTAGCGACTTCCACTTCCGTGTGTTGCTGGTGGGAAAAGGACAAGCCCTATGTAATAAGAAGCCAGCTCTGCAAGAGGTAACTGAGGATGACAGGGGGTGTCAGCAATGGTAGCCAAAAGTGACTGGTGCACTAAAAGGTAGATTGGATGCTTCATGTATTTCAAATGCCCAGGGGAATGCAGGGGGCTCTTACATAGAAAAGGCAGACGTCTACTGCCAGGGTCTCCGGCAGGAGGGCACTTACTGAGGGCCGCGTCGCCGGCCCTGGGCTTTTCTACACTGTAGACATTTGCACCATGTCCGCGGCAGGACAAACTTCTCCCACCCCAAACTTGCACTGGCTTTTGCCCCGACTTCCTGTCAACAGTTGGGCACAAATGCTCCCTGTGTTTTTATGGTTGTTCTCCACCTCCTGGGCGCCTGCCACATTTGTCACCTCGTCAGGGCTACCTGTTACTGCTCCTGGGCTCCAGGAGATCACTGCTGCCACAGGGGGTGTGGCCCTCGGGTATTCAAGGGCAAGCTGCTCGGCTGCCAACCTTGGCTGCAAACACAGCCAGTTATGGCCACCCTCTGTACCTTCAGGAAAACTCTATTCTGAAGCTAATGTGGGCAACCAGACTCCAAACCAGGGTGATGGTGGCATGGCTCCAAACCCTTCCCCCACCCCACCCCATCTTCAGAAACAGCGAAGCAAAGCAGGTCTGCTGTGGAGAAGCTTGCAGAGCCCACACTGCTCACAGCCTTGAGAAACTGGTCAGGTCACAGCTGTAGGGTGGAGTTATCAGAGCGAGAGACACAACCGATCCAAAGAGAGCAGGGGAGACATGCTGGGGAAATGAAAGGAATAAAAGAAGAAAGAGAAAGCTTCGTGAATTTACAGAATTAAGATTTTATGTTTTGCCCAATTTAATGCTCAAAGAAAGAAATCTACTAGTTACCCACACTTTAGAGATAAGCAACAGATACACATTTATTACTTTTTAGTGTGTGTGTGTGTAGATAACATCAGAGTATCTTCTTTAACCTCTTTCCCACTTTCTATTTTTGAGACGTGCTCTCACTAAATCTGGTGCATGCTGTTCTACCTAGACTGGCTCAGCAATCAGCCTTGGAAAGTAAGCCTCTGCCTTTCAGCCTAAGGGCTTCTGCTACCTTCTCTGGCCTTTACATAGGTGTCCGGGATCTGGTCTCAGTTCCTTACTCTTGCACAGCGAGGACTTTACCCACTGAGCCATTTCCTCAGCCCTGACACTTTCACTTTAAGCTCCCTGGAGAGCGTGGCTTAGAGTAGCAGCAACAACGAGCCTTCTAATGCCTTCATGACAGCTGGCCAAGGTCAAGGCGGCTACAGCGAGAGGGGACAGAGCAAATGTCTTCACCCCTGGGGGCAGGGGGCTGGCTTCCGCAAAGAGACTAACTCCCATCAAACTCACCAGCAGACTTGTGTGGAGTCTGTGAGGAACTGGAGCTGCTAACAAAGATCCCTCAACGGAGAAGGAAGCATCAGAAAGGGAACCAAGGGTCCCGGCTGCAGGATTTCTCCACTTCAGGTTCTCTAAGCCGGATGGACTGCCCCACAGGCCCATGGTCAACTGAGCGTCACCCTTGCCCCTGCTTTTCCTTGGCCATCAAGCTTCCTGCCTTTGCAGCCTGCTTTCCCAGGGGAATGCAACACGGCTTTTGGGAACTTTCTGATGCTATTGAGAAGAAAATCTGGATTTTACCCTCAGAAAACTCTGAAATATTTAAAAAAAAAAAGTGTGTGAGCTAAATGAACATCAAAATCCCATCTGGAGTGGAGGCCTAGCTGGCCTCTGGTTGTGCAGGGGGAGGGGATCCATACTTGGAGGAAGAGCTTGCTCTAGGCTTACTTGGTGTGCATTGGAATGGCTCATTCTCTGAGTAAGTTATTAGCTGTCGGAACTGACAGAACCCGGGGGAGGCAGCTCTTCCAGGGTCAGCAATGCCCAGTGTCAAATCATCAGAAACACGCACTTAGAGTTTCTCTGAGGTGGTGCAAGAGAAGCAAAACAAGACAGTCCAATGGCCAAGCATTTTGCTGTGTGGATGTCCCAGCTGTGTGGCGGAGCTTTGCCTAGAGTCTGCAAGGCTCTGGGTCCATTGCCAATGCTAAAAAAAAAAAAAAAAAAAAAAAAAGTCAATTAAGTATGCCCCTGATACCAAATATCATTTACCAAGCGCAGCAGACCACACACAGTAAAACCTCACAGGCCTGGGCAGCACAGGGCCGGGGCAGCACAACCGTGCCGTTCGCAGCCTGGCCAGCAGAACCCGAGATCCTGCTCCACCCTTCCTTCCTGCTGCGTCTCCCGCAGGAGCAGGGCCGCCTGCGTTGTCACCTTCTGCCGAGAAGCCTGTGGCTCTAGTGCTGGATTCTGGAGCGGCCTCTCACGAGCGCCTTGCGGTATCAACAGAGGGTAACACGAGCCTGGCCCTGCACTGACTCGTCCGTCCGTATGAAAGTTTAACTCAAGCCTTCTTGCAGCCCTGGGGAAGGCTTTTCAGAGTCAAGTGGCTTCGGGGTCCTGGCTGAGCGAACCATGTTCACACACCACAGACGGGCGTTCTGAGGAAGTCAGGGAGAGGCACGCAGGCCTGGGTGCTGCTTCTCCGTGTGTGGACCGCAAGCCAGCCCTGGCCTCCCTAGACAGCTCTTAGGGTGACAGGGCTGCTGAGAAACCCAGGGCAGCCTACAGTTCAGCGCCCTCCCCTCCCCCCAGCTAATGGGCATATACCAAGGGTAAGCATCCGGCCTCTGTGGTCAGCCTTGAACCCGAGAGCTGGGATGGAAGAGCTCTTTGGGCCTCTCTTCTCAGCAGCGGTCAGTGATAGGACTGTATTTATCACATCTGGGCAAAATTCCACCTTGTACCTCGTCCCAGGATCCAGCGCTTGGGCTATCTTCCATAGCACACACCCAGGACTAGACACCTAGATACAGGCTCAGCCTTTCGGGGTGTTTTCCTTCCTCCCTCCGACACCGTGCTTTGACCGGTGACCCGTACTTTGGCCTTTGTCTACTGCCAGAGCTCCCCATTTTGTTGCCGATAGGTAGTTAGTATATGCTCCCTGCTGTGGGACTTTCTAGACCTGAACTTTGCAGGAAATGAATGCCCTGGGAGGCCTTTGCTTGGCTCGGCTTAACCTCCTTTACATTCTATCTCTTGTGGGCTGCTGACCTATCCATCCATCCATCCATCCATCCATCCATTTGTCCATCCATTCCTTTTCCTACTCTAACACGCTCTTCGAGATTTTGGTCTCGTACATGGGTCTCATACATGGTGTGACCAATGTAAAATCAGTCAGCTTTTATGGAAGAAGCTTCCTGAAGACTTTGGGGCCAAAAGGATCCCAGGAGCATCTGGCTTCATAATCATGTCCCGTCTTCTAATGGACAGCATATGAGCAGGAGAGCAAGGCACGCATCGTGCGTGTCCTTTCTGACACATGTGAGGTCCCACACTGCTCCCCTCTTGGAGGAGTGTCCACACAGAGGCGAGTGCCAGGCGGTGGGTGCGGCTGCGTCCTCCTCAAAGCCTCAGCGCTCCTCAGTTATTTCCAGCGCCTGCAGCGCAGCTTCTCTGTTCTGGTTCTGATCTTCAGTACTGCAGTCCTCGTCCCTGGAGTGTAGACACTGGGCACTTGGGGTGTAGTTTTGAAGTTGGAGTACTTCTGGGAAATCTCTTTGGAAACAAGACGAGTCTTTAGAGGCCGCTGCTCGAGCTCCATTCTCCATGCTATGTGCCCTCACCTTCATGCCCCGGGACTTCTGTGCTCCAGGGCAGTAGTCCACCTCTAAGGCTTTCAGGTTTGGCAGACAGTAGGCAATCCACACATGCTTATTGGATGCGCACAGGCATGACAATGAATGGTTTCCTCCCTGAGGGGATGGAACATGAGAAATAGCTTTCCAGTGGCCACTGGCCCTCCTGCAAAGGCTGGGGTCAGGTTCCCAGGGGGCTCTTCATCTGCATGGTATCACAGCATTCGTGCTTCCTACTTCCTGTGACGTAGACACTGTTTCCCCACTGAGCTCCAGTTGGAGTGCAGGCAGGTTGAGAACAGGTTCAAGATCTGACTGATCTTCACCTCTCAGAACCTGTCCTGTAAGACTTCACAGGACAGAGGAGAAGAGTGGACTCACATAAAAGCTCTGAGGAGGGTGGAGAGAGAAAGCAAATGGCTGGAGAGTCAGATAACTGTGCTGCTGGGACCTGGGGAGAAGGCTGGAAGACACAAACTCCCTCTGGCTGTCCACAGTCTTCTGAGGAGGCTGGCAGGACCATGGGGCTCTGAGGAGGGGGCTGGCAGGACCATGGGGCTCTGAGGAGGAGCCTCAGCTATACCCCAGGGGGTCTGAATTCCAGCATGTGCTCTAAAGCAGTGGTTCTCAGGCTGTGGGTCGTGACCCCTTTGGGGTAGAACAACCTTTCAAAGGGGTCATATATCAGATGTCCTACAGGTATTTACAGTACAACTCCTAACTAGCAAAATTGCACTTTTGAAATAGTGAGAAAAATAACTTTGTGGTTGGGGGTCACGCAACTCAGGGAATGTATTAAAAGGCCTCAGCATTAGGACGGTTGAGAACCATGCTCTGAAGAGCATGAGCTTAGAGGCATCTTGGATGTACAAAAACATGGAGTCACTGACGAGAAAATGCTAAATGTGTCCATCAGTTCATCCTAAAAGGAAACTCAACCCCTCCCTTCTGTTTCATGTTTTATCTCTCAATGGAGTCCCGGTCGCCGGGGAGCTGGCTTGGTCAGGGCGGGTAGCCTTTCCCAGCCTCTTCTGGCTCCGTGCTCAGTGTTTTCTGTTCTCTGGACTCAGGGTTTCCTGTTGAGAAAGTCTGAGAGAGTATCGAGATTGGTCACAGAGCACTTGCTGAACTCTGGCTGAATACAGCCTCTGATTAAACCCTTCAGACGCTAATGAAAACATTTCTTAGGAGACTCCTTAGGGAGCCATACCAAGAGCACGCACTTTTCTCGGCAACCGCTTGGACTGGCCGGCCCTTCTGAGTCAGCTTGGAGTCAGCGAGCCCATCCTGAGGAAACGCAGGCCACTGATCTTCAAAGCCCAGAGTGGGAGTCGGTTTCAGACGTCCTGGAGATAGCGGAGCAGAGCAGACAGCTCACTGTGCTGGGCTGCGATCAGTCCCTCGAAGTGGCCTCTTTATTTAACCCTTGCAGTAAAAATCCCCAGCAACATGCTAGAAATGTCAGCTTCTCAGGAGAAAGGCCACAGAGGAATTTTCCATCGCTTCTCTGTATCTTGCTGTCTCCTGTATCCGCACCATGTGGCGCTGGGCTGGGGGTGACGTGGGGCGTCTTCACAGCAGGCCTCACCTCTCCTGTGGAGGTGGCTTACGTCTCACGTCCGCTCCACACCATGGCTCGTTCTCCTCTTCTCCTGCTCTTCCTGCCTTGGCATGGAACCGGCACGATGTGGGTGGGAGGCCCTGTGTGCTCAGGACGTGGGAGGAAGTGCTTGGGCACACGCTGGGGATGTTTGCCACCAGGAGTGGGTGGGCAGCTCCCAGGAGGCTGCTTCTCTCCCCAGGCCTCATGGACGGAGCTCCTTCAGCTCCGCTCCTGCCCTCGGCTCTCACACCGCAGGTCCGTGGCACCCAGAGGTTGGTTTGGCAGCAGGGAACGGAGAACCGGAAGTCTGTCCTGCCGTGTCTCTTCCACCACCGGGCCCTTAGGAGCTTGGCCGTGGCAGGGCCACACCACTGTGTTCGGGTCGTTTCCTCAAGGCCACGGGGCACCATGGCATCTACACGCAGACAGGCAGCAGGGACAGGCAGCCGCCACCTTCACTCTCTCTAACGGCCTCTCCCTCAGCTCCCGGCAGTCTCCTGCTCACATGGGGCTGATTAGAACCCTCTCAGGAAACGGCCCCCCAAGGGAGGACAGGAAAGTCCTCAGATCTCAGGCTCCCACGCTCTCTTTTCCTCCCACCATCCTTTCTGAAGGCATTGCTTTTTGTTTTTTTGCTTTAGCTATTTATAGGCTCAGTTTTTTAGTTTCTAAGCACAGATCAATAATCTGCTTGTGGCCATCTACAATGGAGAGGCACTATGCTTTGTTGTCCTGTCATTATTCCTGTAACAACTGTTTACGTAGCACACATACTCACTGGATGTGACAGCCGTCTAGAGATGATCATGCTGTGGAACGCTCCCCCGGGCTGTACATGAAGATACGCACATCCGTGTGGCACATGGTTTCCGATAGGTCCCTCTCCTCTCACTACTCACTTGGGGATCCCAGGCCTGGCTGCTTGCAGCAACTTCTTTTCTCATGGGGCTGATGTTTTGAGGGTGGTGGGGTGCCCAGTGCTGATTGGGAGTGGTGAATCTGGGGCCAGGCTAGATGTCAGACATGTGAGCAGCTCAGCGACTTCAGGGGAGTCAAGAGTGGGATGGCGACAGGCTGACACAGACGTGCGGGAGATCCTGTTATGCTAGGAAGGAGCAAAGCAAGGGAGGGGAAGGGAAAGAGAGGAATGAGAGAAACAAGAAGAGGAAGGAAGAAACACAGACATCAGCACAGGGAGACAAAGAGAAAGAGAAATAGACGGATGCATGGTAGGGATGGACTGTGTGTGTGTGATGATGGAGATAGAGTGCACAAACAAGCCCAAACATGTTCTTTGCTACACACACACACACACACACACACACACAGACACACACACACCACAGTGTGACGTGCAAGGCAGAGCGAGAGAATCGACTCAGAGGCAGAGGGAGGCGAGTGAGAAGATGAGACCAGGGCAAGCATCACACAAGAAAGAGCACCTTGCTCATCTGTCTACTTGCTCACTCACTCACTCATTCACTTATTCACCTAATGTCACAGCGCCCTTCCTTGGTTCCCTGTCCAGCAGAAGGGACCTGTCCTCTTTTCTGCTGTGTCTCCCCAAGGACAAAGATAACAGACTCCTGGCAGTGGAGATTGTGAGGAAGATGAATGCAGCGCATAGTGAATACATCAGCTGGTCTCCGGAGGAGGAGGCGGTCAGAGGTTGTCCAGATATGAGTGAGACATCTTTGCAGGGAGGAAGGGAGGATTCCAGTTAGAAGCGGTGGGCTGGGCAGTGCAAGGGCTGCTGGGAATGGCCGACAGGATGTGGGAAAGGCACGCGCCCTGGACGTCTGAAGATGCTATCACTGGGAGGCCTACTTTATTTTTAAAAGAGATGTGGGGGAGTGGGTCTGTGGGGGAGGGGAGGCTGGCAGGAGCTGGAAGAAGTAGAAGGAGGAGAAACTGAGGTCAGTATGCAGTGTATGAGAGAATAATAAGAGAGGAAGGGGGAGAGAGGGAGAATAGATTGAGACAACTGTGGCCCAAGTCTCTGTACCAGTTCTTTTTTTTTTTTTTATTTAGAGAGAGAGAGAGAGAAAGAGAAATCATGTAAGGTTCCCTGAAAGCAGATTCAGAGATGAAGACTTGGATGCTGGGAGTCATGGGGACAGCAATTCCAGGAAGCAGGAGACAGGAAGACAGGTGAACAGGCCTGAACAGAGAGTGATGAAAGCACCAGTGTCCCGGGTAAACAGACATTCAACAGACGTGATCAGAGCCCCTCACCTTCCAGGTGCTTTTGCTAGTTTTCCGTGACCTCAGCCATGAACTTGGGTGGTCATAGAGATAAATATGAACTTCACTTTCATGGGTCATTAGGGGTTAGAGGGTAGCCCCCCCCCCGCCGCTTTGGGGGCACAAGCGTGGCGTGGCTCACTTTCTGTTACCCTCTTCTAATGCAGCCTTTATCTGGGTGGGGATCTCCCACAAGCCTGTTTGATCTTTTTTTTTTTTTTTTTAACTTTTCCTTTTTCAGTAATGCTGGGTTGTCAGAACTGTCTAGTTTTGATTTTAAGACTGTCTTGTGTATTTTAACATCTCAGCCACATGGTTCATTCCTTCCTTTGCACTTACTGCTGTGTGCTCGTGAAGGTGAGAAACGACACCAGATTAAAGACACTAGAACAAGCAAAAGATTTTTGAAATCAGTTTTTAAATTTTGTTTGTTAAAATATAACTACTCTTTGCCTTCCTCCATGAAACCCTTCCCATGCCCCAACTCCTTCTCAAATCCATGATCTCTTTTTCTTTAGTTGTAATCATCACACACACATACATACACACACACACACACACACACACACACACACCATGGAAAGGTTTTGCATGTTGGACTGTTACCACATGCTCAGGAAGGAACTGAGGCTGAGGGGGCAAATGTCTCACAGGGCCAGAGCTCTCTCCTTGCCCTCTATCTTCTGGGACGTATTCTCTGTGTGCGCACCCCACAATCTTTCACTGAGCTTCTGGGAATTTCTTTCAGTCTCATTATGTCTTTTTTTTAGATGTGGTCACCTAAAGTTCATGCAGTTTCCCAAATATGGTCAAAGCTGGGTCTGTGGAAATCCAGGATGGTGGTTTGTTTCTGTGGGTGGCCTCTGCTGCCCCTTGACTCTGGAGTGTGGGGGTTGGGAGATGGCTCCATGAGATCACTACGGTGACCTCCAGGTTCATTTCCAGGGCCGAAATCAGTAGGTGGAGACCTTTATCTTATAAAAATAGTGCAGAGGACATTTCTGGGACAGATTTTAGGGGAAAATTCTAATCATAAAGTGCTCTCAGAGAAGTCCAGTTGCCATCTCCTCCCAACTGTTTACCCCACCCTCAGGTCTCTCACAGATAATATTGGCACCATATTATCTGTGGATGAGAGAGTCACCTTCGAGTCAGAGCTCCCCATGCACTCCTCAGTAGAGCGTGGGGAAATATTCGTTCATATGGAGGCTGGGTTGTCTAGGGCTTCCTGTCTAGACTGTTGGATGCCTACATTTCTGTTGGTTCCCTTCTGAAGACATGAGGCTAAGATGGGAATGCCTCTGAAGAAATGCCTCGGAATTGGGGCTTGCGGGAAGAGGTGATGGTTTCCACACAAGGATAGTTTTCATAATCTGGGATTTTCTTCTCCAGCAAATCAGAAATTAGAATACACATATCATAAATATATATTTACTTATGAGGTATTTAAATTAGATTATTACAACCCACCACAAACTCTGGCGTTGATAAAAAAACATAAAGTGGCTTTTTCAATATTAAGGATGTGAGAGTCGTTCATAATGAGGTGCTGTGTTGTCAAATACTAAAGTGTCACTTGGGGTCTGAGTTAATCACAGGTAACGCATAGATAAGGGATCACTGGAATTAGGGACTCTTTCATTAGATAACATTAAATTACAGCAACACATGACATAGCTATCACAAGAGAAGGTATACATCCAAAAGAAATAAAATCAGTGTATTGAGGAGGTGCTGTCTGTCTTCTCATGTTCATCACAATAGCCAAGACATGGAACCAGTTTAAATGTCCATGGATGAGTGGAGAAGGAAAACACAGAATGGGTGAACAATGGAATGCTAGTCTGTACTTAAAAGGAGGTTTTGTCATTTGTGACTGGTTGGATGAGATGATGGTGTGAGAAATAAGCCAGAGATAAAAAGGCTATTACATGATCTCTCTTACACAGAGAATCTATTCATTAACGTGAACTGAGCAAAGAAAAGAGAATGATAGAGAATAAAGAAAAGAGAATAATGACCAGAGTCCCTAGAAAATAGTCATAGGATTTGGAGGTTTATTTTTTTTTTTAATAAATAATGAAAATTTTCAAACAGGAGGAATAAGTATGGAGCACCAACTTGATTAAAATTGTAATTAAAATTATCCTTGGTTGATTGCTATGCTTATAAAAAGGCATGCTAGAGAACTCAGGTGTCCAGTTTCTCCAATGACCTGTTTCCTCTATTTGAATTTATTTTACCTTTTGGAAAGAAAGTGGCAATAATTTTAGTTCAACCCTTACATCCAGGGAGCCAAGTACTTTTCAGAATGGCATGCATCAGACTGTGATCTGAGAAAGCTACCTAGAGGCTGAGTGAAGTCTAGAATGAGTGTCTGTGACAGAACAAAAAGGCGTCTTATGTCAGTTAGATACATCTGTGACAATGCTCTGGGTCTTGGAAATTCAAAGCACCAGCTAAATTACAGCAGTTCAGTGTCCAAGAGGGTTTCCCAGTAACAGGAACAGGGACTGTCTCTGACATGAACTGATTGGCTGGCTCTTTGATCACCTCCCCCTGAGGCGGGAGCAGCCTTACCAGTCCACAGAGGAAGACAATGCAGCCACTCCTGATGAGATTTGTTAGACTAGGGTCAGATGGAAGGGGAGAAAGACCTCTCCTATCAGTGGACTTGGGGAGGGGCATGAGAGGAGAAGAGGCAGGTAGGGTGGGGTTGGGAGAGGATGGGGGAGGGGGCTACAGCTGGGATACAAAGTGAATAAACTGTAATTAATAAAAAAATAATTAAAAAAAGAATTGTAAAAAAAGTTTACTGGGGAAATAAAAATTAGAATTTTGCAGCATTTTAGGCAAAACTAGGTCTGGCATGCCTCTTTCTATTCCATGTTAAAGCTATATCTGTAGACAGAGAAAAGGAACAGTGAAATAAAGCAGCTGCTTGGTTGTAGTCACCATTTGCCTTAGATGGGAGCCATCTGGTGGCTGACAGACTGATATTGGCTGTAGTGCTGCCACTGACTGAGATTCAGCCGTCTTTTGTCGTGGTATACCTTTAAATCGCTTTACAGCTTATTTAAATATCAAGTTAGGCTGTAGTTATTTAACACCTAAGTAGCTCTGGGTCCAGTTTTATCACCGACGTATAGAAACAATCTTAAAATGAGCATGGCTTTAACAGGCGCGTGAATCTAGATGTGTAGCAGCACAGCCCACTGTAGGGGGCACCATTCCCTAGGCAGAGAATCCTGGATTACGTAAGAGCACAGGATTCAAGCCGAGCATAAGGGAGAGAGTAAGCAAGGGTGTGTGCATTCATTTTATTTTTTTAATCTGCTCTGCGCTATGAGTGCGGTTTGAGCGGCTGCTTCAAGCTCCTGCCATGACAGAGCTTCCTATGGTGGGCTGTAACGCAAAACTGCAACTCTTCTCTGCTAAGTCGCTCTTCGTCAGGATATTCTTCAGGGCAACACAAAGGAAACCAGGACATAAGGTTTCTGGGTTGGGTGCGGTAGAACATTTCACTGCATTTTAACCACCTGCACTGTCTTTTTCATTTAGATGGATGGAGTAGATTTCTCCTGCTCCATTAGAAGTTCTGTGTCTCTGTAGTCACACATAACTTAACACGGCTGAACGTCAGATTTCTGATGTGCAGAACCATGAGTCGAGTTAGAGGCCTTTCCTACGTGCGTTGTAGCCTCTCAGGATGGCACCTCTGGGAAAGCACTTGCATGTGTGGCTGGTTTTTGTTTGAGGTGCTTAGGTAAGCAAAGGCCTGTGCAATGCGCCTTTCGCCCTGGGAGCCAGTACAAGCATTTGGAGGATCCGTCACACATCACTCCCTGCTGGTGCCAGGGAAAGTGGGAAGCCGTGCATCACTTCCGGACAGATCTCCTGCGGGGACAAGTGAAATCCTACGGCCTTTGAAGCCAAGCCAAACACTGAGATCCAGGGAAACAGCTGAAGTTAGCGGCTTGTTTGCTCTGAGCACATGGAACCTTCTCCAGCCTTCAGTGAGACTGAAGCTCTCCTCAGAAGCTGGCACCAGCCAGGACTTAGAGACCCAATGCTCATGACTAGCTGGACGGCATCTTTTAGAAAACACTTCAGGACAGAAAGATTCACACGTTACCAGTGCCAAGAAGTTCAGCTAGGCTGTCATTTCTCCTCCTCTGAGGGGTCAGACACAGTAGGGGTTGTTGTCAACATCCAGCTAGGAAAAACAGCTCAAACTGGGTCAGCACAGCAAGCCTGCCCTTGCTGACGCTGAGTGCTCAAAGTCCAGTCCGCCTAGGTGTTCTCGTTTATTTTTCTATTGCTTCAATAAACACGAGGATCAAAAGCAACCTGGGGAACAAGCAGCATTTCATCTTATGTCCATCATGAAGGGAGTTCAGGGCAGGAAATCAAGATCGGAACCTGGAGGCAGGACCTCATGCAGAAGCCAAGGAGAAACATTGGTTATGAGCTTGCTCTCCGTGGCTGGCTTAGCTTGCTTTCTTATACAACTTAGGGCTACCTTCCCTGGAGTGGCCTGCTGGCAGGGGCTGGCACCTCCCACATTAGTCATTAAACCAAAAACTTTCCCCAGAGACTCGCCCATAGGCCGATGGGACAGAGATATCTTGTCAGTGGAAGCTTCCTTTCCCCAGATGACTACAGCTTGTGTCAAGTTGGAAAGTAAAACAAAACAAAACAAAACAAAACAAACCAGCCAAGCAGCGCCGCAGGACTGTGGTTTGAACAATCCAGGAAGGAGCCCTCAGACAATCTTGAGCTGCAGCCAGAACCTCAGCTTGGTTGCAGATCAGAGATGGTAGTGAGAAGGTTAGGTTCCCATGGGCAGCCCACTGAACTCAAACCCAAGAGGCTACCGAGTTCCGGAAAGCCAGCTTATCTTGCCGTTGGCTTGTGGTGGTAACATGGGGTTACCCAAGCACCTAGAGGCATCTCAGGGAGCAGGACATTAATACTTATGGAGTACAACCGTAACGGAGGAGAGCCTTGACAAGTGTGGTTCTTGGGTAAAGTCCCAGCCAATTGTGTTGCTGATATTGGTGAAATTTCCTTTACTCACCTCTCTCTTCATCTATAAAACTGACATGATTTTATTGGAGAATTTGAAAGTCTTTTTTTTTAATTTTTTGAGAATTTGAAAGTCTTAAGAGAGGATTGAACAAAGTATTATAAGCAAAGACCTTGGATATGAGCTATTATAATCATCAACTTGGCAACCCCCCTCCCCCGCTCTTTGGTTTTTCGAGACAGGGTTTCTCTGTGTAGCCTTGGCTGCCTGGACTTTTTTTGTAGACCAGGCTGGCCTCAAACCCACAGAGATCCGCCCGCCTCTGCCTCCCCGAGGGCTGGATTACAGGCGTGTGCCCCTGTAACCGGTTTGGCAAACTCTTATATAGATCAGTGAATATCTGTCTTCTTTGACCTTGTGGTCTACTCTGGAACTACTCAATTTGGCAGTAACAGCATAAAAATAGCCACATATATTAGGTAAATAAAGGTTCATGACTGTTTTCCTATTAAACTTTATTTCTAAAAACAGACATGGAGCTGGGGTAGAGAGGGCGGGGCATTATATATATTATATATATGTATATATATATATATATGGGGGGGGTAGAGAGGAGCCGGGCAAAGGTAGTGAGAGGATAGTGCTGGAGTAGGGGGCGCTGAGACAGAGGGGCGGAGTATAGAGAGGGGGCGGGGCTTCGGCGGAGGGGGCGGGGCCTAGGTAAAGAGGTGGCTTGGCGGGTAGGCTGAACAAGCATGCCCCCTGAGTTTGCCCCCCACAGCCTGTGTGTGAATTGCGGCTGTACATCCCTCCCCAAGCACCAGCCTGTAGTGAAGGCTATAAAAGACACGAAGGATGGAATGTGTATTCACAGGGATCTTAGGGGTCTGCGTTGGCTGTTAACTCTTCAACAACCTCCCATCCAAGGGCACACGTGATGGCTTAACAGCGGCCCCCGTTGAGAGCATCCTTCAGAGGGAGCAAGTGTCACGGCTGGAGCCAGAACAGCCTTCAGAAAGGTGAGGGGACACTACTGCAAGTCCACACGTTAGCCAGACAAGCATCAATATCCATAACTCACCAGTCTATAAGGAAACTCTTTCTGTTGGTGCGCAGCTATGTCCTTTGCGGTGCCCTGCGTGGGCCGTGGTTGCTGAGGGGCGTTTGTCTTTTTCCTGGTCCTTCATGAAGGAAGAGCTGTGTAAGGAGCCTCTGCAAGGAGCCTGTTCACACTCGTTTACCCTGCTTCCCCATACGGAGGTGATTAAGCCCAGCTTTTTGGCAGCACAGAGTATCCGTTAGAAGCAGACAGAATGACAGTCAGGTGAGCAGGCCATTGGAAAAATGAAGATCCGGCTATGAAGCAGAAGTAAGCACTCAGAAAGGATGGCCCTTTGGCGACATTCAGTGGCTTGAGCAGGAGAGACAGGAGCCCGCGCAGGCCCCACGGTGTTCTCCGAGCAGCATTTGAGGCTGAGCACAAAGCTGAAAGGGTGAGTAAGTAAATGATGGAAGTAATTCTTAATCCTGAGGTGACAAGCGAGAGGCAGCAATGGCAGCCCTATCAGCACAGGTCACCACAAGGCTTCACTGCCTGCTGTATCTCCAGTGTGACGGCTCTATTGATCCCTTCATGTAGGGTTGTCTTGCTTGCATGCATGTCTGTGCGCCACTCGCAGAGCCAGAAAAGAGCACCAGCTCCGATGCCACTAGAGTGACAGACAGGTGTGAGCCACTCACAGGAAGTCGAACCTGAGTCCTCTGCAAAAGCAGCCAGTGCTCTTAACTGTTGAGCCATCTCTGCAGCTCCAGTTTTGAGGTCTCAAACACCCCCTTTCTCAGTGCCCCTTCTTATTTAGGCCTTTCTAGTCTGCATCTCCGAGTGCCTGGCGTGGCCTCAGAGACGGTTGCACAGCTGTCTGTGGGTTGTGATGGGCAGAGGAGAACATGTCCTGTGGCGAGCTGCTCTGACCAGACACATATGCTAACGGTCTTCTGAGCGGCCCCTGCAGCCGTGCCTTTGCCCTCCTTAATGGAAAAACTGCTAGTTTGATGAAGGACAGAGTCTTTTCATCTCTTCCGGAGGATCTGAGGAACAGGTGAGGAAAGGGCCTCGGACCCGTGTGCAGGAAGATCCGATATGTAGCTCAGGCCTTCAGGGTTGTTCCGTCTTCTCCATCTGCTTCAGCATTCTGCATTCCACGGAGACTGGAGTTTCGTTTCTCCTTACTCCTCGATGCTGAGCAAGGAGGGGCGACTTCTCACACTCAGCTTCCGTCCCCATGGGTACCGTATTAGCTACTTTTCTTTGTCTGTGGCAGTACATCACAAAAGCACCTTAAGGGAGGAAGGGCTTCTTTTTGACTCTCAGCTTGAGGGGATACAGACATGGTAAGAAGGCATGACAGCAGAAACACACAGTACGAGGTCACATGGTCACGCTACATGTGCAATCAGGAAGTAAGGGATACCCAGGAAGCGGGGTGGGCTTATAAAACGTACAGCTCCCCTCAGTAACTCACTTCCTCTCAAAGGTTCTGCAACCTTCCAAAACAGGTCCACCACCTCGGGACCAAGTGCTCAAATGCTCCAGCTTAGGGGGACATTTGGCATTCAGCCCACGACTGGGACAAATTGCTGTTGGCCAGTTGAGTTCTCCAATCCTGACTCTTTAATTTTTTCTGTAAAACCTTGATGTGTTCCTTGGTTTCTCTTCTTATTCAACCCCAGTCCCTCACATACTCAAATTATAAGCTTACAGCTACATAAAAGTTTCTGGTAGTGGGCAGACATCCTGGAAGGGAAATTTCAAATTTGGCTGGTCTGTGCTCACGCTGTGAGAGTAGCAATGCTGCCTCTCCTCCGGAGACACCCGGGACAGTCTTGGTCAGCTCTTCACCATCACAACGAAATACCAGAGGCTGGCTGAGCTTATAAGGAAAAGGAGTCTGCTTAGCCCACAGCTTGAAAAGATGGACGCCAGACAATGTGGCACAGGAAGGAGGTTCTACAGCTGTGTCACTCCATGTTGGGTGGCGGGGAGGGGGGAAGACGTGAGTGATTACACCCCAACTGGGAAGCCAGAGAGCTGGATACAGACAGCACTCTGAGAACAACCAGCAGGGAACACTTCGTCCTTAAAAGGCTTCCCACCAGGCTCTCACGTTTCCTTATCAGCCAATACCTCCTGCCACCCTGGGAACTAAGCCTCACTTTTCGAGGGACACACTGTATGGAAACCATCGCAGTCCCTCAGAGGGAAGAGTCAGTATGAGTTCTGTATGAGCCGCCGAAAGGAGTGTGAGCAGCATTCAACAGGCCGGTCGGAGCTGGCTGCAGAGAAGGACAAGATTAAGCTATTATTTCTGCAATATGATCTTTTCTTTCTTTTCCCTTCAAGTATGTGCATATACAAACATACATACACAGTACACACAAACACATACATACATACATGCATACATACATACACATATGTGTAGCGTATATATTCTTATTAATGCGTAAACATAAATAAAATGGTAATTTAAGCTCAGCTGTAAAAATGACCTATTTAGCATCGTTTACTAAAAACTTTAAACCAATTTGTGAAACAGCAGGAGTAAGAGGGCTGGGATGTAGCTCAGCGATGGAGCACTTGCCTAGCACAAAGCCCTCTGACCTCTGGTGCTGCCAGGAGAGTGAAATGGCTGCATTTTACAGTTATTATGGATGTCTTAAAATCTGGGGAAGCCAGGGGGCGCAAAGCCATTGAGCCTACACAGCTGCCTCCTGCAGGACTGCCCGCACAGCTGAGTCCTGACAGAACTGGACAGTGGGCTGAGAGGATAGGGAAGGTTGGACAGTTTAGAGGCAATGTGCTCTGCAGGCCAATGTCAGGTTCCAGTCTGCGCCTTGTCACGGGATGGTGCGTGTGTGACCTGGCTCATATCACCTTCGCTCTCCATTTTTGTTCTGTGAACTGAGAGTTCTCCTAAGTGATCCTTCCAAAGCCCAAAGTACAAGACGGTAGACTCTCCATGTAGAGCAGTTCTTGGGGCTGAGTACAGGGACCAGAAATGACAGGCCCAATGCTGCCATACTGCCCTGTCCCCACCCTGGGACAGTCACAGGACGCCAGACAGAACCTCTGTGAGCAGCTGTTGTCCCTTCTTCTTCACCGAGGCAGGAAGCTAACCATACCTCTGGCTGTTTCTCTGCAGTGTGAGGCTATTATTAGCTCACGCCTGACTCACAGTGTTATTCCGTAGCCAGCAACCCATGGCCATGGCTCATTCTAGCTGCTTCCAATTAAGGTGGGAACGGCTCGGGGGAGCTAAGCCGGTGGTCAGCAGGCATGGCGCAGAGCCAGTAATCAGCAGACCGTACCACAGAGAACGCAGCAGGATTAAGGATTTCCAGAGAACACTTGCCTTCAGCTTCTTGGAAGTGCTCTTGTGGCTTCTCAATTCCCCAGCACAGCTGTCCTTCCCTCCCCGCACCGAAGGTGCTGTGGGCCCGCTGCCCACTCTCTCCTTTGAGATGTTTCTTTTGGATAATATTTAGCCCATAAAAAAAAGCTTTTTGGAAAGACTCTGGTTTTATTGTTTTGCCAAGGATAAACTTCAAATCTAGACCCAATGAGCAGGCAACTTTTCTTATTAACATATTTGGAAAAGTAATATTTCAAAATTTCTGTTTCTTGTAGTGTTCTTTTATTTATTTATTTGCTTTATTAATTACAGTTTATTCACTTTGTATCCCAGCTGTAGCCCCCTCCCTCATTCCCTTCCAATTCCACCTTCCCTCTTCTTCTCCTATGCCCCTCCCCCAGTCCACTGATAGTGGAGGTCCTCCTCCCCTTCCATCTGACCATAGTCTATCAGGTCTCATCAGGGCTGGGCTGCATTGTCTTCCTCTGTGGCTTGGCAAGGCTGCTCCCCCCTTAGGTGGAGGTTATCCAAGAGCCGCCCATGAGTTCATGTCAGAGATAGTCCCTGGTCCTATTTTTGGGGAACCCTCTTGGACACTGAACTGCCATAGGCTACTTCTGTGCAGGGGTTCTAGGTTATCTTTATGTATGGTCCTTTTTTGAAGTATCAGTCTCAGAAAAGACCCCTCTTCCCAGATTTTTTGGTTCTGTTGCTCCACTTGGCTTGTGGAGCTCCTTTTCCCTCCAGGTCTTTTTGTCTCCCCCTTCTTTTATAAGATTCCCTTGCTCAAGCATGTTTGTAGCAGCTTTATTTGTAATAGCCAGAAGCTAGAAACAATACAGATGCCCCTCAGTAGAGGAATGGATACAGAAATTGTGGTACATTTACACAATGGAATACTGCTCAGCAATTAAAAACAAGGAAATCATGAAATTTGCAGGCAAATGGTGAGATCTAGAAAAGGTCATCCTGAGTGAGGTAATCCAGACACAGAAAGACACACATGATATATACTCACTTATAAGTGGATATTAGACATATAATATAGGATAATCATACTAAAATCTGTACACCAAAGGAAGCTAATCAAGCAGGAGGATCCTGGGTAAGATGCTCAATCTTCATTCAGAAAGGCAAATGAGACCGACATCGGAAGAGGGAGAAAACAAGAAACAGGAGAGGAGCCTACCACAGAGGGCCTCTGAAAGACTCTACCCAGCAGGGTATTGAGGCAGATGCTGAGACCCACAGCCAAACTTTGGACAGAGTGCGGGGAATCTCACGCAGTGTTCTTTAGGTAATTTTTTTTTTGTACTTTTCTTTTTCAGAGTCAGAATATGCAGAGGAGCCAATATGTACATTTTTATGCACAATTCCAGCCCTTACAACTAAATATTTACATCAGTGAAGTTTTCGTTTTATGACAACTTACCTCGGCTAGAGTAGAAGATTCATGAAGAGAACAGAAACCCTCAGGCACGTCTAGGTTGAGGGCCATTAGCGGTCTCATCCTGATGTCTTTCCAGCCGGCTGGCACCTTGGTCACCATAGCTCAGGTTGTGACATATTTTCACAGCAACGCACATGAGAATAAGAAAGTCTCCCTAACGCATCAGCCGGAAGAACAGCCCATGCACTGTGTTCCGCTGGACTGGTCCCCAAAGCCAAGGAGATGGGTGTATCCGCTCACGGAGCTGGAGCGGCATGTCCCGCTCATCCTGCACTTCCAACAGCACAAGCGTGCCCCGCAGTCCCCGTGCCCTCGATTTGGATGGCAGGGAGAATTCGTGGTCAGCCCTGACGGGCCGTTCCGTAGGGAAGTCATAGTTTCATGTCTCCCAGGCTTGACCTTCCGGGAGGAGTGATGCCTTCCAAGGAGGAAGGCGTAGGCCTCTGCCATTATGGAAAAGAATCCAAGCTAAAAGCTCCATAGGAATGATGAATTTCAAACTCAGCCTTGAAGGATCGTGAGGCCCCTGCAGGCATCTCTGTGGGCTGCTGACTGGTGTCGGGATAGACTGCGCTTGCTGCCATGGCTTCTGATGAAGGTCTGTGCACACAAACTCTAAGGCAGGCACTTGGTTTTCCCCTCAGAAAAGACAGGACTGGCAGGATTGGGGTGTCACCCTGCTACAGAAAGCCCCTCAACCCGGAAACAAGCCACGTCACTTTCCTAAGACTGTATGAAGAGTTCCTTGAATGGTGTTAGGTGAAAGTTCTTTTTCTGTGATGTTTTTCTTTTGAAGACAGGCGAAAGAAAAGGATGGTTGGGAGAAAAATCATCTGATTATTTGTTATAGGCAGCCTTAAAATGACTCCATCTTGCTGGGGGTGGGGGGCAGGCTGAGTGTGCTGGGGAAGCTGAGCTGTGAGCTAAGAGTCTCACAGGAGTCTAACTAACACTGTGACTTGAATTGTAACTCTAAATCCAGTTGGGGATTTCTCTCCAGGTTTTTCAGAATCCAGGGCTCTGTTATCAACAGAACTCTCTCTCCCTCAGACCCCCTGAAGCTTAGAAGTCACCTAAAATAAAGATCAGAGCCTTTTTTCCCTCGAAGCAGGTCAGCATTTCTGCGGGTCATCCAGGTCACTCAGCCCTGCCCGCCTGGGAACAAATAGTCTCTCCTGTGTTTTCAAACGTCCTTTGACCTCTTTTCAAGTGACACTGACCTCCCCTCAAATGTACACTATCAGGTTTCCCTTCCAAGAAGGCCTTTGAAGTTCTGTTCCTTGTGACTGCAAAGCAGCCCCGTCCCCTCCCTTCGGTGGTTACTGGAAGTCTGGTGGGACCCGGTTCTTGGCTTTTGGTCAGTGTCAGCCTGTACATGGTGATGTAAACATGGGCTTCCGGCCTTTAGCTGCAGGTGGCTCCCCCCAGCTTCTCGTGTGAGGGTCCCCAGGAGCATACGAGGCCACGTTTCAAAAATCTGACTGTGTCATATTTATACAAAACTTGTGGGCCCCTTCCCTGTGAGGGGGTCTCTCTCCTTGGTGTTGAACACCAGCTGAGGGTGAGGCTGGAGCATTCAGGTCCCCTCATTACCTGAGAGGGGCTATCACTGGAACCTACTTCAGGCCGGGGGGGCGGATCAGGCCCACACACTCAGGCCTCTTAGGTTTAATTTCAGGCTTTGGGTTTCTTCCTGACCACATTCAGTCTATCACCCCAAACCTGGTTTACCAAGCCTCCAGCTTCTGGCCTGGAAACCAGATGGTGGGGTGTTTTCACCCATGGGTCACTTAGAGCATCGACTTGGAGCATCAAGGAAAGGAGTGCCACAGAACAGAGGAGTCCCCCATGCCACACTCTCCACTGGAGGATGATGGGAGCTGCCTATGGCAGCAGTGTTACTGAGTCCCCTGTGGAACTAACTGCTCCATTTCACAACCAAACATAACCACTCCAAGGGGAAGGGGACAGGGGCAAGAGGGAGGGAGGCTGGCCTGGGGGGAGTTGAGGGAGGGGGCTTCAATTGGGACATATACTGAATAAGTTGTAAAGAAAAAAATTAAATATATATACAGACTCTCAGCAGGTCAGGGCTCTATAGAAAGCAACTGAAAGCACGTGTGAGGCCTTTTAGGGCTGTTTCTCTCTTGGGGCCACTAGGGAACACACAGATCTCTGGATGGGACAGGGGTTTATTCTGTGTCCTTTCTGGGAGACATTACAGCTGGCGGGGGCACGGGAGGAGCTCGGAGATTCTCCTCACCAGAGGAGGAAGGATGCCCTTCCTCACCAGAGGTAAGGGCACTTTAGCTGAGGCTGGAAGTGTGGTTTCTCTGCCTGTCCAAACATGACACCGAACAGCATATTCTGGGTACCAGTCCAAGCCCTAATCATGGGTTAGGATAAGAGCATGGAAAGCCAGGAAAACACGAGTCAGAACATTAGAACTGCCATTTGCAGTTGTGTGACTGGAGTCATTCTTTAATCTCTGGGTATCACTTGCTCTTACTACACCGCGTTGTACTTAATTTACTGTGAAGATTTAAAATAAAACACACAGGAAGCTATCCTGTTACATCAGGCTCCTGCACTGGGCCAACAGATCAGACTAAAAACCAAAATGAAGTCACCGCTGCTCCAGGTCAGCATCATGGAACGGAGACTAAGCAGTTGACCGACCTTCCAAGAATGAGGAGAAACAAGTGAGAATGGGAAAACTTCCCAAAAAGAGTAACTGGAAATCATAATGAAATCGCTCTGTCCTAATCTTCATGTCCTTTGATCATCATTAAAGATGACCCAGGGTCAGGTGACTGTGATAACCAATTCCTGCTGCATTTGGTTGGGTGTGTTTTTCCGTAGCGTGGGAGCATTGGCTTGGGATTCTTCTCTCGCTCATGCCGATAACTGGAAGGTTTGGTTTTTCACAGTGCTGCACACTTCCCATGTGTTTCTTTTATAGGTTTTATTTTTTCCGTATTTCTTACTTATTTGGTAGAAATCTTTTTTTCCTTCAGGCTCCTCATATTCCATCGTCTGCTGGATTCATTCTATTTGTAAGGCCTTCCTTTGAGTTTTCTAGTGGAGTTGTTGGGTTTTCTTATTCCACCGTCATTTCAGCTTGAGTCTTCTTCAATGTGTCTATCTCCTTACTGAATTCCAGTTTCAAGTCTTGGACTGTCTTGTCATTTCCATTAGGTTCATATTTGTTTTTTCTTGGGCATCATTCAGGTGTTTATTCCCCTTAATTTCATTGAGCTGTTTCCTTCTGTCTTCTTTAAACTCTTTGAATTCTTTGATAAGTGTTATGATTGTTCTAATTCTGCGTCCTAGGTTTCATCCAGGTAATTCTCATTGGCAAGCATCTCTACAGGACTGGGTGTTTCTGGAAAGGAGATACTAGCCTTATCTTAAATGGTTGCTACTTTTGCGATGAGATCTGGGTGTGTTGACTCCTTTGGTTATGGGCAGGAGAAGACGTGCAGGCGGGCTGGGCCTCCAAGGTTGGAAATGGCTCAGATGGAATAAAGTCAGGTAGACAGAGGGACTGGGCTGGGGTATAAGACATGCTTCCTGGTCCAAGCCTGGAGTGTTGGGTAGATGTGGCTGGCTTGGAAGGTTGCATATAACGAGGGAGAACTCTGTGATGGGGGATAGGTAGGGGTGGTCCTGGCCAAAGCTTGGCGTGCCTTTGCAGTGAAGGGAGGGGAAGCCTGACAGGCTAGACTATGTGGGACCCAGGCTTAGACCTACCAGATTCAGGAGGAAGAGCAGATGTGTCAGGGGAGTGTACTGGATCATTTTATGTCAACTTGACACAAGCTAAAGTCATCAGAGAGGAGGGAACCTGAATTAAGAAACTGTCTCTGGAAGATCGAGGCTGTAGACAAGCCTGTAGAACATTTTCTTAATTAGAGACTGATGGGGGAGGGCCCAGCATGGTGTGGATAGTGGCACTCCTGGGCTGGTGGCCCTGGGTGTTGTAAGAAAGCAGGCTGAGCAAGCCACGAGGAGCAAGCCAGTAAGCAGCACCCTCCATGGCCTCTGCATCAGCTCCTGCCTCCAGGTTCCTGCCCTGCTTGACTTTCTGTGCTGACTTCTTCAGTGATGGAGTATGAGGTGGCAATAAAAAGCCAGAGAAGCCTTTCCTCCCCAACTCGCTTCAGTGATGACATTTTCTCACAGCAGTATAGACCCTAACTAAGACAGGGTATGTCAGCAAGCTAGGGTCTGGAGAAGGATGTGAGAAGTCTGGGAACCAAGTAGGGCGTCTGGAAGCTGTGCAGAAGGGACCTGGGGATGGCTCAGGTTGCACAAATCCAGCCAGCATACTGGGGATTGGCTGCAGCACAGACTTGCGTGGCCAGACTTCCACCAGGGCACTGGATGTAGACCTGGGCTGGATTTGATGGCTGGCCTAACAGGAGGACTCACCAGGCTAGACCCCGGTGGAAGAACTGGGTGCTGGGTTTGGTAGTTGAGAGCAGTTGTGGGTTCACTTGTTTAATTTTAAACAAATGTTGACAGTGTCACGACTTATGCTCCAGGATGCACTGAGCACTGCTCTCTGTCTCTCTGCTTACTGAATCAGGTCACGTTCATGCCGCTCATGCTGCGTCGAGGGTTAGCAAGCAGAGACTGTGGGCATAGTTAACTGTCAAGGGCACAAAGGTCCCTGTGACCACAGATCACTAGGGAACCCGGGAGTGTTAATCACACAGGGTGTTTCCTCAGAGAAGGAAATGCCTGGTTTCCACTCAGAAGGCTGGAGTGCATGTTGTTAATGACCTGTGACCCTTCGCTATCTGTGGAGGCAGACCTCACTCAGCCTCTCCTCCACCAGAATGATCATCCCAGAGTCTTGCTCCCTAGGCTGTTATCTTTAGCTTCAGTTACTGGAACCCGTCCTTAGGGCAAATGTCACATGTGCTTTATAGCCTGCTGACATCTCTGCTATGGGTCAGAGACGGCATTAGATTCGATGTCTGTTAGTTCTAGAGCCCATCTCCACGCTTACATGTACTCTGCAAAGGACTTCCTGTGTGGCCATACTTTCACCTTTATTTGTTCTTGGGATTGGGATGCTTGTTGCCTGGAAACTTTACCCCAAATTCTATTAGGTTTAAATGTGTTGGTAATAAACTGCCTGGTGTGAGATTCCCAGAAGTTTGATCGCGGTTGGCAGCGTCAATCTGAACTGAGTTTTAATTTTCACCTCTTTGGGGTTGACTCCCCTGCCTGCTGTGACACCTGCAGGGACCCCCTCAGGTCACCACCAGCTGTTCACTATGCTTGCGTGACTCGAGGGCTTAGGCTCATCTGTGTGAGCCATAACCCCAATCCCTCCGTGCCCAGCTGCTGCTCGGGACCAGACTGTGAGGTCTGCAGGAGCTCTGCAGGAGTGACCCTTGAAGATCACCATGGCCGTGCTGGTTGACTGTTGACCTTCTCTCTTGGAAGGAGAGGTTTGGAGGGCCACAGAGTCTCACCTGAGTAGCCAGACCACCAGTCGTATGCAATCCTTCCCTAACTGCTCGAGGCTGTGGAGTCTCTGAGAAGGACTAGAGCCGCAGCTCTCAAACCTCTATCTCCAAAGAGATTTACATTATGATTCGTAACAGTAGCAAGATTATGGTTATGAAGTGACACTGAAAATACTTGTATGGTTGGGGGTCTCCACAACACGGGGAACCGTATTAAAGGGTCGCAGCACGTTGCAGAGCACTGGGCTAGAGGATAGAGGAGGGCAAGAATGACAAAGGGGCTCCATCTGTTAGTATTTATTTAAAATGATGCCACGTACACAACAGATATTATACAAAGGAGATTTATTGGATGGAGGTGGAGAGAGAGAGAGAGAGAGAGGAAAACAAAGAGAGAGACAGGAAAGAAAGCGAGGAGGAGAGCAAGAGAAGAGAGTAAGAGAGAGACAAAGTGGCCGGTTGGTCCTTTTAGAGCTTGTGCATGCGCAGCTGAACCGCATCTGCCACCAGGCAGTCCTGGGACCCCTGTGGCCTCATGAACTCACTGGGATTTCTGCCAAGATCTCTTAATGATTACGACTTTGCGTGAGAACACAGCGGCCAGAGACTCATGTCTTTCTGAGCCTTTCCTGTGTGGCCTCGGAGCTTCACCATTCCTCTGTGGCCGGCAGACGTCCTCTGGAAATGGAGACTTCCTACCAGATTTCGCCTTGTCGGCTTGTGGAGCTCAGCAGCACCACAGTTATCGGCGTGTCATCTCCCGGTGGCTGTCTCCTGCCTCCTGTGAGTCATTGGGGCGCAGCCTCGGCTCACGGAGACGCACCGTTTAGGAATGTGCTGCTCCGTGCCCAGAGTCTTGACAGCAGGCTTCGGAAACTTGTGATGGTTTTTCATCTGGCTTCAACATTTTTTTTGATAAATTCTTTGAGAATTTCACACAGTGTATTTTGATCTGTTCATCCCTCTCCCCATCTTCTCCCTTACCTGCCCTCACTCACCTCCCTACTCACCCAGCGATGACCATCAAGTCATTCGCTTCCCAAAAACTAGGGAGTGGGGCCCGCCCTGAAGACTGGCTGACCTGCCGGATCACTTTATTAAGGAAAACAGCTTTGTCCTTCCCAAAGAAGCTATGAAATGCAGCAGCTCCTCAGCTAGGGTGGGATTTCATGATCACCTCTCCAGCTTCATGCTGGGATTTTTTTTTTTGGCTGAATTTTGCACAGACCTTGACTATATTGTCACAATCACTGTGGATTCATCCTTGTAACTGTCTGGTTGTGTCTAGAAAATAGTGTCTCCTTGAAGTCATCAACCACTGGCTCTCTGGGTCTTTCTGACCCCTCTTCCACAAAGAGCTCCAAGCCCTAGGAAGACAAGGGTGTGATCTGTACATTCTGTGTAAGCTTGCCCACTTCCCAGTGTCTTGTTCTCTGAAGACTGACCAGTCGAAGGTCTCTGTGCGAACTGCCATCTACTGAAAGAAGTCGCTCCTCTGATGAGTGCCGAGAGGTTCACTGATGTATTAGTAAGCCATTTGCAGCCATTTTAATTACTATAATCAATTAGCAGAAAATAGTCTTGGTTTCTCCGCTAGGGCCTGGGGCCTATTTAGCTGCAGGTTCTTGATCCTTTAACAATGTCAGGGATGGACTCTATCTCATGGAGCAGGCCTTGGAGGCAATTAGAGAGTGGCTGGTTACTTCCAGAACATCTGTGCCATTATTGCATCAGTGGGCGATGCATTCTTACACAGGGCTCGCGATGCCATGAGCCTGCACGTTTCCTGCCCTTCGGCGTGTCTATCAGGAATAGTCTGTGGACAGTGACAAGAATGTGGCTAGCACGTTAACTGTACTGTCCAACCTAGAAGACTGCTGGAAAGTCTTGAGATTCCAATTCCTTTTCTGTGGATGGGAATAAGAGCAGTATGGCCAGTCACCCACCCCTCTATAAATTATAGTGGTTGGACCCATTCAAATGCTCAGAATCCATGAATGATCAAGTTCCTTAGAGAAAAGGAAAGCATTTGGGTAGATTCTACATACATCCTCTTGTCTTTTTAAAATTGCCTTCAGATCACTTACAATCCCAAACATAACATAAATAGGCACTACACTGTAATGTTTAATGACAAGAACAAAAGGCTACACACTTTCAATAAAGATGGATATTTTCCCTTATAATTTTTTTTGAGACAGGGTCTATGTAATCCAGTTTAACTTTACATCCTCCTGCCTCTGCCCCCAAGTGCTAGAATCAGCTACCACGCCTCAGCTTTTTCCTTATAATTTTGATCTGTGGTCGGTTGACTCTGCAGATGCAGCTACTGCTTGGGGGAGGGGAATGCAGCAAGCCAGTTAAGGCCCTGGCAGGAGGACACATGTCTAGACTTGCTGGGGTGCAGCATTGTTGGGACCAGCCAGGCAGCATCGGGGTTTGCAGCAGGGACGCTCAGCTTGGTCCACACGCTCATGTCTTCTGCGGGAGCATTTTGAACACTCTCTGAGGCTCCTTCGCCATGGCCTGACTCTTGATCTCTTGGGGCTCAGTGCCTCTGGTGTGCCTGGAATTTGTCCAAGCCGAGTTGCAGGAGGATAATCATTTGCTCTCAGTTGTGCCCAGGTGTGTACCCCAACACTCTGGGGTGCTGTATCCTAAAAAAAGGTGGTTGGCCCTTTGATTGCCTTGACTCGTTGCTTTGGAAGTTGCCTCTGTCCCGCTTCCATGGCGTCCCAGACGCCTCTGGATTATTCTCTAGGAAGTTCAAGTGTTCACAGTGTGCATGCCTTAAGATTGTGGCTCACATCACTTCTGGCAAGTCCTTGCTCTTGATAGGCCTGGAATCTGGATTCATTTGATCATCACTGTAGCTTAATTGCTTACTTTGTCAACTTGACACAAGCCTAGACATATCTGGGAAGAGGGAATGTAATGGAGAGAACATCCTTATCAGATTGGCCCGTGGGCAAGGCTGTGAAGCATTTTCTTGATGGATGGTTGATGCGGGAGGGCCCAGGGCTCTGGATGCCATGAGAAGGCAGGCTGAGAAAGCCCTGTGGAGCAAGCCAGTAAACAGTACTCCTCACGGTCTCTGCTTCGGTTCCTGCCAGGGCCCTGCCTGGCTCCTTCAGTGATCCCCTGTGACCTGAGAGCGGAAAGCCGAAATCAACCCTTTCCTCTCTAAGCTGCTTGCGTTCATGGTGCTTTGTCACAGCAGTAGAAAGAAAGCCTAACGGAGACGCTGATATCATGGCTGCACAGAGTATGTACTGTGAATGCACCAGCAGACCAGGGGGCCTGACAGGAAGCCAGTCCTCGGGGTCTGACACCATCTATCACACCTGGTACACAAAGGAAACAGGTACAGAGGGCTGGACTCGTTCCCAAGGTCCCGGTGAAGTGGCTGCTCAGACCTGGGTCTTGCAACCTGTAGAGTACTTCCGGATTCCACATCCTCATTGTCCAGAGAAGCCCTGGCTACAGAGAAGACAGCCTGTCCAGGAAAAGAGCTGACGCATTAAAAAAATTAATTTCATGATGAGCAGGCAGGCCCTGAGTGCCTGGGGAGACCTATTTCCCTCTCTCTTCCTGACACTGAGAAACCGGCCATTGTTTTCCAACAGATAAGCCTGAACTGCTAACTCAGAAGTTTGAAGTTGCCCTTTCTCTTCTTAAGTAACACCCCTGGTTCTGTTCCCAACAACAGAGTCTGTCCTCCCCATACCCCTGTCCAGAGAAGGGGTGGCAGCCTCTCCAGGCTCAATGGTGCCTCACTGGGGTGGGGACCTGGTTCCTGTTACAGTAGGAGGCCTCCTTGGCGGGAGCTAAAGCCTCCAGCGTGCACTGTGGGGTGTGTGGCTGGTAAGAGGCTCTGATTGTGGCAGCCTCCTCTGGGTCCAGCATCCCTGGGTGGTGGAAAGGTGACGTTTGCTCCACAGAAAATAAGGCCAAGTCAAGGGGATGAGGGCTACAGCCTTCCCAGAGGCCAGAACACACTGTGTCCCACTGATGGCAATCAGCAGTGTGGCTGTTTGGACGTTGGTCTGAATTCTAGTTAAGCTTGAGCTTGTGTGTGTGTGTGTGTGTGCGTGATTGTGTCATCCTAGCATGCCAGGCTTTGTTCACACACACCCAGAAACAAGAGCCACGTGCTTTAGTGTCTTGCAGAATTGTTTCTAATTTTTGGGACCTGTAGCTCATCACTGGGGATGCTCCTTAAAGACCTTCCTTTCCATTTATTTGTTTGTTTGTTCGTTCATTTGTTTATTCATTCATTCACTTTACATCCTAATGGGTGTAATGCTTTACCTCCCTCTTCTCTGAGTCCCTCTCCCTCCCCTTCCCCTCCTTTTCTCCGAGAAGGGGAGGCCTCCCATTGATATGCCAGCCTTGGCACAGCAAGTTGCAGTGAGACTAGGAACATCTTCTGAGGCCAGACAAGGCATCCCAGTTAGGGGAAGGGGATCCAGCGGCAGACAACAGACTCAGAGACAACACCTATTCCAGTTGGTAGCAGACGCACATGGAAACCAAACAGCACATCTGTTAAATATGTGTAGGGGATCGAGGTCCAGCCCATGCATGCTCCTGGCTGGTGGTTCCATGTCTGTGCTCCCCATGGGCCCAGGTTTCTTGTGGCGTCCTCGACCTCTGTGTCTCCTTCATTCTCTCTTCCCCTCTTCTACAGCATTCCTGGAGCTCTGTCGAATGTTTGGCTGTGGGTCTCTACATCTTTTTCCACCAGCTTCTGGGTGCAGCCCCTGGGAGGACAATTATGTTAGGCTCGGTCGGCAAGATTAGCGGAGTATCATTAATAGTGTCAGGGGTTGGCTCTCTCTCACGGGATGAGTCTCAAGTTGGGCCAGGCATTGGTTGGCTATTCCGTCAGTTTCTGTTCCATCTTTATTCCTGCACCTCTTACAGGTAGGACAAATTTTGGGTAGGTTTTATGGGTGGGTTGTAGTGACCATCACCCACTGACAACTTGTCTGGTTGCAGGAGGTGGCTATTTCAGGTGCCATATCCCCTGTTGCTGAAAGTCTTAGCTGGGGTCAGCTTCACAGGTTCCAGGGAGTCCCCCTTGTGCCAGGTTTCTGGTTCATTCCCGGGTTGTCCCCCTGCCCCCCCCCCCCACCACCAACTTCAGTTCTCTTTCCCAGTTCTCTCCCCCAGTCCTCCCCACACTCTATCCCTCCTGTTCCCCTTTCCACCCTCTCCCACCCAGTTCCCTCCTTCCATCGCTTCCAATGTCTACTTCCCCTTCTGAGTGAGAGTCAAGCATCCTCCCTGGGCCCTCCTTGTTACTTGGCTTCCTTCAGTCTGTGGCTTGTAGCATGATTATTCTGCACTACATGGCTAATCATGATGACTGAGTACATACCACGTGCGTCTTTCTGCTTCTGGGTTACCTCACTCAGGATGATCTTTTCTAGTTCCATCCATTTGTTTACAAATTACATGATGTCCTTGTTTCTAATAGCTGAGTAGTATTATTCCATTGCGTACCACGTTTTCTTTATCTATTCTTGGGTTAAATGACATCCAGGTTGTTTCCGGTTTCTGGCTATTACAAATAAGGCTCCTATGAACATCCATGAGCAAGTGTCCTTGTGGTATGGTAGAGCATCTTTTGGGGATATCCCCAGGATTCCTATAGATGGGTCTTGAGGTAGAACTGTTCCCAATTTTCCGAGAAAGCGTGAAATTGATTTCCAAAGTGGTTGTAACAAGTTTGCACTCTCACCAGCAATGGAGGAGGGTTCCCCTTGCTTCACATCCTCTCCAGCATAAAGGCCTTTTAAGTTACATTGTCTGAGAGGCACTGGGCTAGATCTAAACAGCACAGACTGAAGGGTCATTTTAGGTCAAGCATACTTGTGCCCCAGGAGGCGGTGATGTTCTCAGGTCAGAGAGAGGCCTCCCTTGCCCTAAACAGTTTCCCCACCTGGCCTCTGACTCATATTTCAAGGTGTAGAGAGGAAAAAGTGAGGAGGAAGTCTGAAAGAGTTTCAGTCTTGAAACAATGAAAAGACGAGGAGGGTGGAAGCCACATAAAAGCTGAGAACTTTAAAAACTGAGTGATGTCAAGCAATCTTGAAAGAACGCACACGAGCGCTGCAGAGACTTGGAGGTGGTGCTCGGGGCCGAGCATGAGCCGGCTGCTCCACTCCTTCTGTCCACTTGGCTTTGTCAGGAGTTTGGCCTCTCAGTAACTCAACACGTTCTGGGTTTTTCCTGCACTCTGGTGCCTGTGACCTTACTGTTCCCACTGCCTTATCTTCCAACTTTGTCTATTGTGTGACAAGACTTTCCCTGGGGAGACGCACACACACATATCTGCTTACCTAGGTAGGGGCCCATGACAGATCGAAGTATGGCTTCCAACAAAGTACAATTTGGTGAACCAAGGTGTTTTATTGGGGTTACTTACAGGACTACTGCTGAGGGGCAGAAAGGGCAGAAATGACTTGGGGACAGCTGCACCACCCCAGCATGGGTGACAGCTCCCCTGCACAGCCTTCAGGCAGATCACCAGGCTGGAGAATGTTCTTTGCGGGTCACTCAGGTCTTAGCCTCTTCCAGTCACCTTGACTGGTTTCTGTTTCTTCCAAACAGCCGGTCTCCTCTCAGAGTCTTCACAACTCAGCTAGCTTGTTTGAGAATGATCCTAAGCCATCTTTATCGCTTACTCGTGGAGGGAGGGGCCTAGTGAACCTGGTCAGTTTCAGGGACTTCCTGAAGCTCTCGGGAGTTTTTTACCTCCCTGCTTAAAGAGCTTCCTTGCAGGACGGAATGTTTCGATCTGGGAGGAGACTGTGATAGGACACACCCCTTCATACCCTCCGTGCTGCCTACTGGCTGGGCTTGCTTCTAGTGTTGCCTTCTGCAACGCTCTTCCAAACCTGCTTGGGAAACACTTTTCTGAAGCATGTAGGATACAGATAACAACCCATGGTTGACATAGTTCCCTTGTAAGACCTGGGGTCTCACAGCTCAGGAGTTCAATCGCGCCCTTCTCAGAAACTCCCCCAGACCAAGACTCGTTGCAAAAGCAAGAGGTTTATTAACCATTGTACAACGGGGTCACCCTTGTTGGTCAGCAAAGAGTGGCACCGGGAGACAAAGGCCTTTAGGTTTTTAAAAGAAAAATTGCGGGAAATTTGAAGTTTTAGTTTTGGCAATTTAGGATTGGATGAGGAAGCTATAAAGTAAGATAATTGGTTAGTCTTAGGTGCTCAAGCTTGGCCAGTCCTGCCAAGTGTGGATGCAGCTGCACTTTAAGGTGGGGGTGGTTAGCTCATCCTTGAAGATTAGGGCTGCGGGCTCTTGGCTGCAGGTCAAAAGCTACTCAGAAGAAGTCTAGGTTCGTTGCTAAGAAACGCTATCTCAAGGACAAGGGTCTGGTCCTTCTTTTGCTGAGTGAAGGTCATTGCTTGCTTGTCCTTTTTTTATATCTGTCGTCACAGATAGGGTCACATTCCTTCACTCTCTGGAAAGGTACTAAGAGGCTTTAGCTTAACCTGGACCTAAAACTCAAAACTATAGGCTTTAGAAGACATATAGGTTACAAAGTTAGTCTAACCCTTTCATTTCCCCCTTCTCCTTGTAACTGCTTCAATCGTGAAGCAGCTGCAGAGTGAGAATTTTATCTTAAGAAAAAAAATTTTTTTTTCTTTTGACTCAACATTTCAGTCTGTAGAATGGGACAATGGGCCGATGATCTGTCTTCTGGAATTTCTTCATGCTGATGATGGATCATTGAAATCTCAGTGTAAAAGAGGCTGAAATGCTGGTCAAAAGTTGGGGAGAGTACATGGGTAAAGATTACTAGGAGCCAGTCAAAGGCTGGTCAATGAGGCAGTCCTTAACAGTCTCTGGTTAGTTGATCCAATTGAAGAGACAGGGAGCAGTCAAGTCAGCTTCCAACAAGTCCAGATTTTAGTTTGTAGCCCAGAGTCAACCAGGTGAAAATCTGCTGAGACAAATTCAGACTAGAGACAGAAGTTAAGATTTGTCTGTTAAATGGAAAAAATGAGGAATCCCAACACCAGGGAAAAACTCTTCTGGGATCCATTTGAGCTATGCCAGATCTAGGTCTTATGACCTTTTGATTTTTATAAACTCATATGAATTTTTGGTACACAAAAGGAAAAAAATATATATATATACTCAGAAAAGTAACATATCAGCAAATCTAATACAGCAACATTTTGAGAGTAACAGATAAAAACTATATCCAACAGAATTGGTACCAGTCAGCTGTTTGTTTTATATCTTTTATAAACAACTTAAGTGTGTCCATGTGGCAGCCTTTTTGGAGTTAACGGCATCTGAGCAGCGGAACTCAGCTTCTTGGCTATTTTTTAAAGTCCAGTCTCTCACAGACTGACCTTGGTGGTCTTACAATGGACTGCTCTGACCCTGAGAAACTCCGTGCAACCATAGTAACCAGACAGCAGGCTCTGTGCAACCTTGAGTAAACCCTCCTATATTTTGGCTAAGTAAAATTGCCTGCGTGAGAAACTGCTTGTACTTTTTTTTTTTTACTTAAGTGTTAACCTGACGTCCATTAAATTGACACTTTGATCAGTATGTAGACCAACATTTTTTAGATTTTTATAACCTGAACTCCTATATCCTCAGACCCTATATAAACCTTATATTTTTTTATTTAACTATTAATATAAGACATTGGCAACTGATGTAAAGCCTGTGAGCAGGGCAAACCTGTTTTTTTTTATACAAAAGATATAGTACCCAGTAGTTTTAACTAACTAATGAACTGTCCAATGAGCTGATAGTAAACCTAACTGTCTGCTCTTTAACTGCCAAGTTACTGTTAACTAAGCCTAGCCTTTCAGTCTAGCTGTCAATGTGATCAGAGACCTGAGAAGGATAAATTATGAGCTAAGTAAATGTACCAATCAAAATGACAGAGATGACTAATTAGTCCATCACCTAGGCAGTGTCCCTGGTTCATGTGGTCTCCTGGCTTTCTGAGCAGAGGCAGTCCAGCCATCAGGCATAGAGGATGAGAAACTGCTGCTGTGGAAAGAGGAACAGGAGAGATTGACCTCACCTTGCGTCTCACAATGTGAGACAATGGCTCTTCAGGTGTCCCCGGCTTTGTCCACAGTTTAGGCTGGGCCCTAGCAGTGAGCCAGTTGGGGCAGTATTGCCCAGTGGTTAGCATACCACAATCCAGAGTTGCAGTCATCTGTCGTTGTCCAAATCTTCTCAGAGACCTTGGGGAGCTACTGCCAGGATTTTGGGACTTTCTGCCACAATAAACTTACATATGTTAAAATGCCATATTCATCAGATCTCTGATAAGCTTGAGGGCCAGCATATCTGAGTTACTCTTTGTTTTTATCATCTGTTTTAAACTGTGTCCTATAAAACAGAATGCTATTTAATCTAGTTTTAGCATATTTCTGAGATGCATGTTTTAGAACTATATATTTTAAGACAAATAGGCAAACTTTATAGTTACCCATCCTAGGCTTAACCTTAAAAAAAACCCTATACAAAGACACTAGGTAGAGCTCAATATCTTAACCAACTGCAGTCATTAGCATAGCTTTAAGTCTGCTCTTTCTGAACTAAAATTAAAGCAAACATTTTAATCAGATACAGTTTATAGAGGGGCTAGCAAATCTTGCTGATCCTACCACTTTGTATTAAAATTGAACAGTAAAAAGCTTTGCACTTAACACTAATCAGAGGACTGAACATAACTGAGAGACCTAAACAAAATGGTGGTAAACTCATGTCTCCACCCTCTTTATCTCTGAACCAGCATGGTGGCTGGCCACGTGTAACTGAACTCAGATGGAAGTCCTAAACAAATATGGCAGCAAAACTACAGCTTCATGTGCTCTCTATCCCTGAACCATCATGGCAGCTAGCCATGTGTTAGCACAGGCTGTGACTGACAATACCAAAAATAGCCATTAGGTGCTGTTGATGATACAGCAAACACTGTGGAGCATCCATAATCCCCCACAACCAAAAGTTTTAACATAGTGATCAAATAAGTTTTAGAACCAACTGCATAACAGAACAGTACAGAACACTTTTAAACTGTATGAATTATTTTAGCCATACCAAACCTATCAGCCAGAATTTTTTCCCCTTAAAAGAGCATAAAAAAACATTTTGCAATGAAGAATCACCAGTCTTTTAAATGAATTATAACATATTTAAATACAGTTTTTTTTTTAAATCATATTAACTCTCTGGCTTTATATAATACATCCACTAACCTTCTGCAACATCCTATATACCTTCAGGTTCCTAGCTTTCTTTTTCTGGCTTAACCGACATTTTTGCTTTAGACAAGCTATTTTTTTTTTAAATATCTCTTGCTCACTCTTTTTTTCAGACAACAGGAAAACTCTCATTAATTTTTTTTTTCCTAAGGGTTGGGAAACTGTTTTAAGTTCGTTGTTAGACTGCCCAAGAATTATTGCTTAAAAAATCTGATAAATCTGATAAACTGTAGATGTTTTATCCTCTTAAACATCTAAACAATTTTTAAAACTTGTCCCTGCAATATCAAAGCAAAGTATCTTTTTTAGGAGTGAATTTACAAAGCATAACCATAATTTTAAAAGTCGAAACCAGATTTTAAGACCAAAATTTATCAGTGAAAATAACCCAATCTTCAGAACCAATATCAACTTAGAATAAGACTTTCTTCTTATCCTAAAAGGAAATAAAATCATTTTGACTCAGAGATTTTGCAACCTTTGTTCTTTTCCTGAGCCACACCATGTGGCAATTTACATTGTTGTTATTTAAACATATGCATTTATAGACCCTACAAACACATAGGCACATATACGTGTTTAAAACAAGAATTTGAATTTAACCTTGAAACATACCCAATTATTTTTTTATCATATCAACCATTTAAGACCAGTTGAAAATAATCGTATAATGGCCATATATTTAAACAGACAGACTCAGCTGTAATTCTAAACATTACAGCAAGTGCAGTTTTCTTTTTTTTTTTTAAATTACTGTTTGATCTGTAAATTGCAAGCCCCCTAGGTGGGAGGAGGGAAGAGAGGAGCAAGAGGGCATGGTGAGCTCTTGCTGCTCACTTCCCTGCTAAGCTGGCATGAAGGCAAGGGGGAGGAGTTTTTCCTCACTCTCGGCAGCCAGAGCAGCTCCTATCATGGAGCAGCTACGGTGCCAATCCCCACCTAGCCATGTCTAAGGACTTCCACCCAGCAAGCCCATGAGCCTTGCCTACTCCCTTGGTTCCCTTGTGAGCTCTACTGTAGCTTAACTCCCCCGCAAGTCCTGAACCTGCTTCCTGGCTGGGCCTCTCCCCTCCCCCATGCTCTTTGGCTGTCCATCGCAACAAGGGGCCGCATCAAGCCTATGCCCTGCTGGGTGTGCATTGTTATTCCACAGACGCTCAAGTGCCTGAGCACTGCCTGCCCAAGCTCCAGCCCCAGCTCCACATGTCTCCCCAGCCACCCGAAAGTACTCCCTCCTTGGCTCCCTCGGGAGGGAGAGCACACTGCTTGGTGTCCTGCCATGCAGCCATGTGCACTCCCGGGCCAAGTTCTAATTTTAACTATCCTCTGTCCAAATTTTTATCAGTCCAAGTCTACAAAGAAACAGACACAGAAAAATAAATACATACATGAGAAACACAGGATTTAAATTGCTGGGGGAGCAGACTCTCTCTGCTCCTCCCTGTTCACAGAAAGGGGCAAGCTGAGTGTCCTACAGGATGTCCCATGGACTTGGCATTAATGACATGTCTGTCTGCCTTAATGAAACCGTTCCAGGCAAGTGGCCTCAAACCACTCAGGGGACTCGAACCTCTTCTACAGATGCTCTCAAGCTAGACCATCTCCCTGTCAAAAGAGTCAGAGAGGCAACAACAACAGTTCACAGAGAATGAGGCAAGTAATCAAACAAGGACACCCTTGTGAGTGGTACCACAGTGCTCTGATAGAACGGCTGCCTGGTGGCGGTCGTTTTCTACGAAAATCAGACAGGAGGAGAACCGTCTCAGATCCAACCTCCCAAACGGAAAGTGGGCGTCCCCAGTTCCCAGTCAAGCGATATTCTGACACGTCTGTCAATCGCAATGACTGATCAGATGACCAAAAAGGTCCATATAGGCGCCTAAACTGAAACAGATTGGTACCACAGAAATCTAATTGAGAGGCTGCCTCATGGCAGCCATCTCTGACAAGAAACAGATTGGTAAGACAGAAACAGACTAACCTGTTCCGAGCTCGACCTCCGAGTTCAGTCTGATGAGGGTTGGGGAAGGGGCACGCCCTTTCCCGGCCAATGCACCAAAAATGTAAGCCCTGGGGTCTCACAGCTCAGGAGTTCAATCGCGCCCTTCCCAGAAACTCCCCCAGACCAAGACTCGTTGCAAAAGCAAGAGGTTTATTAACCATTGTACAACGGGGTCACCCTTGCCGGTCAGCAAAGAGTGGCACCGGGAGACAAAGGCCTTTAGGTTTTTAAAAGAAAAATTGCGGGAAATTTGAAGTTTTAGTTTTGGCAATTCAGGATTGGATGAGGAAGCTATAAAGTAAGATAATTGGTTAGTCTTAGGTGCTCAAGCTTGGCCAGTCCTGCCAAGTGTGGATGCAGCTGCACTTTAAGGTGGGGGTGGTTAGCTCATCCTTGAAGATTAGGGCTGTGGGCTCTTGGCCGGAGGTCAAAAGCTACTCAGAAGAAGTCTAGGTTCGTTGCTAAGAAACGCTATCTCAAGGACAAGGGTCTGGTCCTTCTTTTGCTGAGTGAAGGTCATTGCTTGCTTGTCCTTTTTTTATATCTGTCGTCACAGATAGGGTCACATTCCTTCACTCTCTGGAAAGGTACTAAGAGGCTTTAGCTTAACCTGGACCTAAAACTCAAAACTATAGGCTTTAGAAGACATATATAGGTTACAAAGTTAGTCTAACCCTTTCACCCTGACCTTTGTCACCCTGCAGCACCCATGCTTGGGTCACTGCAAGGATCACCCCCATCAGGTCCTAATTCATAACTGATTACCTGTGTCATACTGCCTAGATGTCCTTATAGAGGGTCCAAATGTCACAGTCAAACAGCAGGAGGTCAGAGACAGAGCCCACAGTATGCACATAGGAGCCCTTTCCCAAGCTCTGCCAGCTTACCCTCTGGTATTTTATAAATGGAAATGCACACTCTCTAAAGACTGACAGCTGAGTGAGCATGATGTTATGTGAACTGATCTTATAGCACAAAGCAGCCATTTACAACTGTGTTCTTGAGAGCTGCTGTTGTGATTTTTAATGGATACTATCGAGAGTGCTTCACAGTTCCAGAGCAAGTACAATGTATGTTATGTGTCACCCCAACAGGCTCAGGGGTTGAGAACGTGGTCTCCATCTGGGGGACACAGTCACTGCGAGGTGATTGGATCCCAATGGCTTTGATGATAGTCTTCGAGTCATCCCAGTGACAGGTTCAGAACTTGTGTCACTGGAAGACGATTGAAATATTCCGCAGCAGAATGTGCTTGGAAGAAGTGGGTCATGAGTGAACTAGGACCTACAGAAATGTATAGGGAATACCTGGGCTTGAACCTTTTGTGCTTCACTTACCCAGATATTAGAACACTTTTGGTCCCTGACAAAATGTGGCATTTCTTATATTTTAACTTATATTTCATTGGGTATTGGTGATACTGAATATCTATTTCATGTTAATAATGTCACATTATCTTCTACAAGTAGCACATCATTTCTTTTGCTGATTTGCTTTGTGGAGATTGTTGACTTATAACAAACACTGGTTTATGTTGGTACTGCCTATTGCAAACATTTTCTCTGTTTTTCCTAACTTCTCAAGTGTTTATTATGCCACGCTTGTCTTTCCTATGTCAGCTTTTCACCTGCAGGTCATTGAAATCATGTTTTTCCTTTACTGCCTTCTTTTCATGCTAAGATGTCCTCCTACCAAAGGTTATAAAACCATATTCCTGTACTCTCTCTCTAACTTTATTTTCCCATCTCAGACTCTGATTTAGCTAAGGTATGTCTGCTGGGAGAAGTAAGTCAGATAAACTGGGTTGACTCACTTGTCTGATCTCTACCTCCACTTTCCTCACTGTCCTCTTCATATCTCTGAGCCCATCCTTTCATTCCTACAGTAGAATCCCAGAGCCAAATGTGTGCAACACACACACACACACATGAGAAAGAGAATGACAGAGAGAGACAGTCAGAGACAAAGAGAGAGACAGAGAGACAGAGACAGACAGATACACATACACACAGAGACACAGAGAGACAGAGACAAAGAGAGAGACAGGGAGACAGGGACAGACAGACACACACACATCGGTGGGGGAGAGTGTGGCAGCTATTGTTGTACTGAAAGGGTTAGGCTAACTTTGTAACCTATATGTCTTCTAAAGCCTATAGTTTTGAGTTTTAGGTCCAGGTTAAGCTAAAGCCTCTTAGTACCTTTCTAGAGAATGGAGGAATGTGACCCTATCTGTGAGGACAGATATAAAAAAAGGACAAGCAAGCAATGACCTTCACTCAGCAAAAGAAGGACCAGACCCTTGTCCTTGAGATAGCGTTTCTTAGCAACGAACCCAGACTTCTGAGTAGCTTTTGACCTGCAGCCAAGAGCCCGCAGCCCTAAGCTTCAAGGATGAGCTAACCACCCCCACCTTCAATTGCAGCTGCATCCACACTTGGCAGGACTGGCCAAGCTTGAGCACCTAAGACTAACCAATTATCTTACTTTATAGCTTCCTCATCCAATCCTAAATTGCCAAGACTGCAACTTCAAATCTCCCGCAATTTTTCTTTTAAAAACCTAAAGGCCTTTGTCTCCGGGTGCCACTCTTTGCTGACTGGCAGGGGTGACCCCATTGCGCAATGGTTAATAAACCTCTTGCTTTTGCAACGAGTCTTGGTCTGGGGGAATTTCTGGGAAGGGTGCAATCTTAAACTCCTGAGCTGTGAGACCCCAGGTCTTACAGTACCTTTGGGGATAAGGTCAGCACTGGTCAGTCCAGCAAGTGTTGGTTATAGTTTTTGGAGCATGGGAGGAGGTCTTCACTGCTCACTGACCAGAGGTTTTTCTTGGTTCATTCTGGAGTGGGAGTGAGTAAAACAAAATTTTAAGATAAGCCACTTACCTCAGTTAGTGAGAGATACCTGCCTCCCCCTCCCCCAGCCGCATTCACAGCTGGTCTGCTGCAGAGTGCCTTAGACAGTGCTTGCTCCATGAAAGGTGAGGCAAGCTCCTCCTGCTCTGCAGAAGGGTGGGGTTCAGATGAAGCAGATGGGGAGGGCTGCTGGGTCAGGTGATGCCGCTTCTAAGGCTGCTTGCACCCAACTTCAAAGACTCGAGTTCAATCCCCAGGACCCACAAGGTGGGAGGAGAAAGCTGCCTCCAGCAAGTTGTCCTCTGTGCGTCGACACCTCCTCCTGGCCCACGCAAATAAGTAAATGTAAAAACAAAACAAAACAAAACAAAACAAAACAAAAACAGTTAAAGAAGCAAATAGATCAACAAACTTGCCTGGGTACCAAGACATCCATGAGACAAGGCGTGGCTCCGTCAAAAGTCGAGGTGGAAATGGAGCCATGGTGCTTGTCAAATGGAGCAGAAACAGGGAAGCTTGCCCATTTGTTCCATCTCCGCCTTCATCCCTTCCCTGGCTGAGCTGACAGAGCACAGAGGACACTGAGGACAATTCACAGGGGAAATGACCCTCACAGGAACTCATGTACACACACTGCCACTGTCACACCTTAATCCCTTGCTTAGTTTATGTTCCAAAGGGCTCACTGATATCTATCTCCTTTGGAAAATATAGATCTATACCATGCGGATGAACTAAGATATCACTGTCTGGAGTTTGGCCACTCGAGAATTTAATAAGACCATGTAGGGTGCCTTGTAACCCGGCTAATGTGGGTTGTGTGAATGACTTTCTCTGTCTGTCTTTTGGGGCTCCCGGTCCCCAGCTGAACAAGGCAGGGTATAGATAGAGTTTAGCTTTGTGATAGTTCTAAGTATCTTTCTTGTGGAGTTTTTGAGAGAATGGAAATGGAAAACTATGCCTCCTCCTCCCCCCCATACACTTTTTCAAGCCACTTGAGACTCACTGGGTACCGTATTAAGAATCTAGGAGGAACTCCCTGGTGTTTTAAACTTATATCTCTATCAGCTGTGCAATCTGCTGGGGTAAATCCTGTACTTGCTGGCCACATGGCTCCATACTGAGCATGTCCCTTCTGACAATTTTCTGTTTTGTAGGATGTATTAAGGTCCAACCCCTGGGATCTCAAGGCCCCTTGCCAAGAGGAGAGGAGCGTCATCATTTACTGACCGTGGAGAGCAAGGAACAAAATGTTATCTAATTTTTTAGCCATGTAACCGCTTTGCTTTAGGTTTCTCAGCTTCGGCTGAGAAAATGGTTTTACCAGTCCAGAAGAGAAGTAACGGGTTTTAGTTTTAATGTTTGTGCACAGATTTTTGGTTAATTTTTTTTGAAATAATTTCAAAATAAATCCTGATATTGTTATGACTCAGATGCTTAAACAATTAAAAGCCTTAGCAGAAAACATAAGTAATTATTTTAATAGTGCATAAACTGCTTTTATAGCCAGTTCTTACAATTTTTGCTAGGAGGAGATCAGTATCTTAATAAAGCCTCATTGTTTTATTTTTCTCATTATAAGTTTTTGTTGTTTGAGAGTTCATACCGGGAAATATATTTATGGCTACTGCCTGGACTTCTGCCTGGACTTCTGCCTCCAGCCCTCCCTGATCTCCATCTGTGGGGCTACCCACCGGAGGAGGGGTTCTGTCTGTCTGTCTCTCTCTGTCTGTCTCTCTGTCTGTCTGTCTGTATGTGTGTGTGTTATTCCTCAGAAACTGTTCACATCTTGTTTCAGTTTCTTTTTGTTTTGCTTTAGGATGCTGCTGCTCCCTGCTCTTAAGCTTGAGGAGCTGCCTGGGCGTGAGCTTCAGGGACAGGCCAGTCTGAGCCTCTAATTAGGGTCACGGGCCTTTTGCCACACCTGCCTTTTGCTTTCAAAACTGATTTACTTTATTTTATGTGTTTGGGTGTCTGCCTGTGTGGGTCTGCCTAGGTGCACTGTCTGCCCAGAAGGCATTCCCAGTGGGCATGGACCTTCTGTTCATCCACAACAGAACAGAGGCAATGCCCTGGAGTGGGGAATCCCCCTTGAGCGGGGGGACTCTGGCCTCTGAAAGGGAAGCCTGTTTTCAGTCTGGTGTCCTCCACAGCACCACCAGACCAGAATGTCTATCAGGTTAAGCCATACTGTCCCTGAGGTCACAGACCGAAACATGACCACAGCTTGGCCATGAGGCAAGGGAGGCCTGCTGCCCAGGGAGAAGTAAACTCCCTGTCACTGTTAAATTTTTCACTTTTGGTACCCATGCTTCGTTTCCTCCTGCCGAGGAACTGCAGCCATGGAAGAGAGAGGAGGGAGAGGGGACACAGAAGCACCACCTCTCAGAAGCAAGGGTGAGGGCAAGGGAGGCGAGGATGGAGGTCCTCATTCACAGCTCACCGAGGGACCCCAAGTCAGGAGACACAGATGAGGAAAAAGCACCGGTATTGTGAGCTGTAGCAGGCTGGCGGAGGGATGTTGATTGACAGCCCATCTCACAGACCGCTGTCAGTGGCTAAAGTTGTGGTGTGACCCCATCTGCATGTTAAGTAATATGTCGAAGTGTGTACGTGTGAGTGAGTGTGTGTGTGTGTGTGTGTGCACCCCAACAGCCCTATGTTTCCAAGCCATGAGGAGGCCATTCCATTTTCAACTTCAATGGGAATGTGGAGGGAAAAGAAAGTTCCTTGTCATCATTTCAGCCAGGCCTTGATAGTCTCAGCTGAAGAACTAGGAGGCATGAGGAAGTGATAGGTGGGTACCATAGGAAGCCCTGGGAGAGAGAAGGTGTGTCCTGGAGGAGACACTGTCCCCGCTGGACCAACACCAAACAAGGGACGGCATCTTTCTTTGTGTTGCTGAGCCAAAGCTCTTAGAAGCCAAACTGCCAACAACAGTGAGGCCGCTTTGAAAGTCTTTGTCAGCTTTTGTGTTTTCTCCCTTTGCACTAGAAAAGTGGAAGGCAAGGACCATGAGACCAGATGCCCATCCTTCAAAATGGCAGCAGAAGCAGCCCTGTAAGCGTGGTCTAATAGAGAGCCCATGCCCTCAGTTTGCCTGGGGGCTTCGTGTGAGCCCAGCACGGCCGTGGCAGGAGGCTAGATGCGCACTTTGTTCCGATGCTGCGCCCCGTGCCCACCAGACTCCAGCCAGTGCTTACGAGCACTTGCTGCTTCCTCAGAGACCCAAGTTCACTTCCCTGTGCCGGGGGGCGGGCATCACAAATCTGGCTCTGAGGGATCTGATGCCCCTCTTCTGGACTCCATGGGCATCACACCCACCCACACCCACACCCACACCCACACCCACACCCACACACACAGCTGAAATTAAAACTTAGTAAGATTTACAGCTTCTGAGGTAAACTCAGGGCTTTGGGGCTAAGCTCACAGGTTTTGAGTCCCAGGCTCTGCCCGCGTCTGTACGGACTTGGCTGGGATGTGGTTCCTCCACTGCACGCCGTCCCCCTGGCAAGCTCACCGCTGCTTAGATGACTGAAGTCATCCAGGAGGAAGGAGCCTTACCTGATGGGTCGCCTCCATCTGTTGGCAAGTCTGCCAAGCACTTTCCTGATTAATGATTGATGCTGGGCTCAGGCCTCGTGAGGTGGTGCCAGCCCTGGGCAGGCCATGGGGGCAGCATGGCAAAGTGGTCTCTGCTTTAGCTTCTGCCTGCAGCTTCCTGTTTTGTTTGAGTTCCTGCCTCGGTTTCCCTTCAGTGAACTCTAACCGGTCAGATAGAGTAAACCCTGTCTTCCCACGTTGCTTTTTGTGATGGTGTCTATCACAGTGGCTTCTGCCGGTGTGGACCCCGCTAAGAACCTGGCTTCAGCAGCGGCCTCCCTGATGAGTGAGGTGTCTGACGGAGAGCCTGCCTCGCTCCCAGTCTTTTCCACCATCTGTGGTAACTGCTGAGAGGTGTTTCTCTAGAGACTGGCTGTTTGTGGAAGGCACCATAGTCCTCTGCCCTGAGATTTCAGACATCCACACCAGACACTGTGGGCCAGCCTGGGCTCAGGTCCAGACGACCTGGGCCTAATGATTAAAGGGTATGAATTTGGCTTTTGTTTTAAAAAAAATTTTTTTTATCTCCAAAGAAGTGACTTTCTAAGAAGAACTGTTTGTTACAAGAGAACAACGATGTTTGAAAATTCAGTAACTAAATAGATAGTTTCAAAGCCTTTTGCTAACAATTGGGAATATTTGTAGAACTTTGTGTGTGTGTGCCTTGCACAACTGAAGGCATATTCGCAGGAGGTTGAAAAGAAATTATCTTTCTCAGGAAATCATTATTTATATGGATAGAGACACACTGGATGTGAAAATGCCATTTTCTGTACTCACTACCTCCAAGAGTTCTATGCTAATAACTCTAAATCAAAAGCATCCAGCAACTGAAAAGCCCTTGGCTTCCTGGGTTTGGGTTCGATGCTGGTTGTAGCTCATGCTCTCAAGTGTTGAGTACAGCAAGAGGGCTTCAGTTAATTTCATACTTTATAGAATCATTTTTTATTATTAGAGGTGATACGTACTTCAGGTAAAATGTCCACAGCATTAAACAAAGATGGAGGAGAAAATAATGATGTTAGCAGCAAGTCCTTTCTTCCTAAATTCTCACCGAGAAGACCGGAGCTGTCCCCTCCCAGATTCTTCTGTTGTGGAGAAAGTACCATTTAAGAGAGAAAAGTAAAAGCCATAAAGAGAGCTGAGAGGGCAGGAAAAGGAAGCTGCATTCCTCTCAGATGTTGCCGGTCGTGGCTGTCGCCTGCTGTAACTGGGAAGTAGCAGTGAAGAATTCATTCTGACAGCTTCTTACAATTTGCTGTCTGTTGTAGACAGCATCATTATGTTCGTGTGTGCATTATCTGTATATACGGAAGTTTAATCCTTCTTACCCCCTATAACCCTGTCTCATTCCATTTTCTTTTCCCAGTGAAATCTTTCTCCTGCCCAACAAAATCCCCTTCCACATTCAGACCTTTTGCCTGTGTGGCCCAGGAGGTTAGTTACAGTGCCCGAGCATGGGTGGCAGGTCGTTCACAGGAGCATGGACGACTTGCCGCTGAAGAAAGGCGCACCCTCTCCAGTCAGCATTAACGCTCAGCAGTGCGTCTGGGAGAGCTAGGCCTTCAAAGCTGCTCCTATGATTAAATGATGGCAGCGGCCGTGGCTGTGGTGAGTGCATGCGTGCAATGGTGGTGTCATGCCTAGCAGACTTGACTTTGCAGCGCTTCTCCCTAACCTCTTGTTCTTCCATTCCTCCCACCTTCCATTTGGGCCGTGCAGAGGTGTGGCTGACACACATGTCCTGCTTAGGATCCTAGCTCCGTGATCACTTACTCTCCAGTCTTGGACCAGCGGTGAGTCTTAACTACTGTCCACGCCAAAAGGGATCTTCTCTGATGAAAGCCGAGAGCCACTAACCTATTGACATCAAGATAAGCACTTAGAACGCACTTTGGTACCAGGTCCATGTAGCAAAACAGCAGTCATTTTGCTAAGCAACAGTTGGTTCTTAAGTAGGACCCCAGGCACAGGTTCTTGACAAATTTATGTGCATAAAAGAGTTATCTCTTTTGAGTGGGCCTTAAATCCAATTAAACAACAACTGGTTGCCCATATAACATTCGTGCCACTTTTGCCTAATGGGCACATATTGACAGGCTGGTCATTACTGCAGCTCACGGGGTTCACAGTTGGGTAAGACGTTTTATGATTTTCTGTCCCAAGGAACACGCACACAGCACCTTCCAGCGATGTGAAAACTAGTCAACAGGAGAAAGTTTCCAGATCAGTTCCAGTCTGATTGTCCCAGATCCATGACCAACACACGTGGTATCTTCAAGAACAGTCTCACATCGAGTTCTGACGGGCAGCCAAGAATAATATCTGCCTGGTGTTTTTGCTCAGAAACAGTCAGTAGTCTGGAATTGTGGGCCAAGTTGTATTGTGTTGAATTTCTGCTTGGTGGCACAGTCCATGCCATGTGCTGAAACTGAAGATGAAGGCGCTGTCACTTTGTAGACCACCACATACGACATGTCATATCAGGAGAGGTTTGAATGTGCACAGCCGTTTCCTCTTAGTGAAATCACCCCTCCTGGGCGGAGGCTTAGTAAGTGTCAGAGGCAAATGGACAAACACTCGCCCTATCTGGCTCAGGAAAAAACCAAAAGCTCTCAAAACTCAGGAAGTTCTTGCAGGCTAGAGGCCACTCCCCAAGGGGTTATTCAAGCAGTAACAGTTGGTGGGAGAGGAGATCCTTCTATGCCTGGCAGAGCTACCAGTAAGTTGATCAGGGAGCTCCAGAGACCGGGTTCTGGGAACTATCTGGCCTGAGCTTGTTGGCAGCTGCCTTTGAGGCGTCCATGCTCCTGTAAAACCATCCTCCCTTTCTCCACCACCCACTCCTGCTCCTGTGAGTTACCCCAGCTAGCTCACTGGACCAGTAAACAAGATTTGATGGACGTTCTTTGGTCTGCTCCCTGTGCTGTATTTGGGGTAAACAGGAAAAGCCACACAACAGAAAGACTAAAATGAAGAGAAGAAAGTGATCACACACTCCAAAATGCCAATGAAGATGGATGGGGATTAGGTGACAAGACCTTGAGGGACTTTTAAATCTCCCTTCACCATAGTGACTTTTCCATATCTTAAGTATTATGGTTATATACTGTATACTAAGGATACTCTTAAACTCTGCTTTTGACTCACTCTGAAAATCCAGTGACACCATTTAAGTCCTGCCAGAGACCAGCTGGGAAGAATGCAGTTGTGTGTGACATCTAGGAGCACAGCCATTCAGACAGGTTTATTGGTCTGTGACTCATATCTAGTGGTTAAACACGATGAATGCTATATCAGATTGTCTTACAGTATTAAACACAGAAAGTTCCGGATCCATGCTTAGAACTAAAGATGCCATCCAAGTTCACAGAATGTAGAGCCAGGCATGGAGAGAGAAGGAGAGAGAAAGGGAGGTGAAGACTGCAGACCCAAACTCTGATTTAACATTTGCCCCCGCCAACCTCAGTTTCTTACTTCATGTCCCATGGTATGAACGGCATGTGCCACCTCTAGTGCCTTGACTTGTTGTGCAAGCAAAGCAAAATGAAAGAACCTGCCAAACACATAGCCTAAACCGGAGGCCTGGAGGAGAGCCCAGGAGTGCAGTGTGCACACCGGACACGAGGCCTTGCTGAGGACTTCAAAGGGAGGAAGGCGCTGACTTTGGATTTGGCCTGTCACCTTGCTGAGGTCCACACAGTCACTGGTCACCCGGCCTCTAGCGACCTCTCTGGGTCCACTGCTGAGGGCAATCACTCGGGCTGTGTTGAATTTGCTGGGACCCTTCTTGGCTCAGTTGTGCCTGAGTTAGGCATGGAACATGCCAGAAGTTCAACGTCCACCAGACCCTGAGACAGTGGTTCTCGAGTTCACGGTCTCATCTAGAGAAGACTGAAGATGCAGGCACTCGTGAGAGCAAGCAATGCTCTGTGAAGATGTAGCCACAAAAAGTAAGGCGTCGAGGAAAAATGAGACTCCTGAGAGCAGAGGAGGTCCCAAGGGAGGAAAACGCCACTGCCCTTGTTTGTTTGTGGCTTTCTAAGGGTCCTGTCAAAAGCTGCCCCAAGGCTGGAGAAGTTGCTCTGAGATTCCGTGGCTTTCTGGGCTGCCATGGGTCAAGTGGATGGCGAGCCCTTGTCCTCTGTGTGTGGCCTCTGGCTGAACCAGTGAGACGCTCACATGCTTTGTTCATAACACACCAGTTAGGCGGCTAAAGCCTCCTCCATGCAGCTCTCAGTTCAGAATTCTTGGTTATGGACCTTTACTGGGAGTCATTGGTCACTGGTTGGTGTTGCTACCTCTGCCCTTGAAGGTGTCTCAAGTGTGCTAATTTTGCAAAACCCTTTCTTCTTCATAGTTACCAAGAAGTAGACCCAGCTATTCTGTGTTAGCTTCTTGCCTAGAGGATGACCTGGGGCTTCCTTCCTTCCTTCCTTCCTTCCTTCCTTCCTTCCTTCCTTCCTTCCTTCCTTCCTTCCTCCCTTCCTCCCTTCCTCCCTTCCTCCCTTCCTCCCTTCCTCCCTTCCTCCCTTCCTCCCTTCTTTCCTTCTTCTTCATCATCTTCCTTCTCTTCCTCTTCCTCCTTCTACTCCTCTTCCTCACCTACAGGATGATCTGGGACCTCCTTCCTTCCTTCCTTCCTTCCTATCCTCTTCCTTCTCCTCCTGCAGAGAATCTTTCTTAGTAACTCGCCTTCTGAGCTTAGCTGCATTAGCCAGAGCATGTAGAAGAACAGCAGTGCCTTGCATGGTTTCCTCAGAGGCTCAGGACAGGAGACAGCTGGCCTGTGGCACCGGCCTGTGGCACTGGCCCAGAGCCTTATCCTTCCTCTCATCCGCTCAGCTTCGTTAGCTCAGACCCAGCCCTATGCCGTCTTTCTTTTTTTCTTCATCTTCTTTTTGGTTTGCTTTATATGTAGAATGTTTACTTGTACTCTAAGCTGTCATAATGTTGATATACATTGTGAACTGTCTTCAGTGTTTCAGCCTTCTTCATCTTAATCCTTAACCTGCCTCTTAGCCCCAGAATCAAATCTACTACAATCTGGAGTTTTCCTATTGGTCCCCTTCCCTTACTACCTACAGAGAGCTGGCTTGTGCCTCAGTTTGATGGCTTCGGGTACACAGCAATTGCGTTTGAGATGGCTGCACTGCTCTTCTCTGGCTACGAACAGCCCTTGGCGGTGTTTTTCATTTCATTTTTTTTTTTTTCTGATGGAAGATAGGAGGATGCTTAAAAGACCCAAGCTGCTCTTGAAGACAGCCTTGACGACCACAGCCTCTTCTGTCCGCTATCATAAATCTACCAAGGCAGCAGAGCACACAGTCTCCTTTTATACAGGACTCATAGTCGGCGCGCAGCCAACTGCACCCCGGATGGTTGGTTTTCTTTTCTATCGTGTAGATGCGTTTGCAGATGTGTGCCCTGTCTTGTGACTAAAGCAGTCTTTGAATCAGAAAGTATGATGGATTTTAGATTTGGCTGTGTCGACTTCATGGTGTTACTCTCAGCCTATGACTCCACGCTTCTGGAATTCTGCTTTCATTACTCAGTGACTTTGATGTGATTATTCAATGACTTTGCCGTGATGCGCCGGGTCTCACAGAACGCGGTAAGCCTGGCAGCTCTGCCCCTGTGCTGTGAGAATCAGCCTCGCCCTTCCCAGCTCCCTCCTTTGCTTTGCCTTGGCCTGGGGAGCTTTCCCTTCTTCATTCTTGGCCTCAGGGACTTGGCCAGGACCTCCTACATGCATCTGGTTTCCTTTGCTAAGGTTATTTTATAATGCTTTTTTTTTCTTCAAATTGAAGGTCAAGCTTGTAACTGTAGAAATCGTTTTCTGTTCTGTAACAGAATGCCTGGGGTTGGGTGCCTTGAGAGAAAAGAAGACATCCTTGGGGAGGCTTACAGTTCCTGTCACACCCTGAGTCTGTTGATGGGGGGGGCAGGGCACAGTCACATGGTGGCTGCAGTCCTTAGAGGCCCTGCTACTCTTTGCGGCCTTGAGGCATGAACCTTCAGGGAACACTGCAGTAAAATCTTATCACTTAGAGTTTGCTCTTTGGGAAAATGCCTCTTCTTACCCAGTCTCCCTTTCCTGTGCCCCTGGCTCTGGACAGCTATCACATCTCTGCACTGCTTGGCTCCTTCCTTCCTGGGAGGAGGCTGTCTGAGGCACACACCGGAGGCCGGAAGGGGCCGGCTGCAGAGCGGGGAGCCTGCCGCTAGCGCCTGCTCTTCCCGGTGACCCATCAATGGGCAGCTCAGAACGTACCCAGGCCTTCTAACCACATTGTTCATCTTACTCACAAGACGGATTTTTGCAAATTATTTTCAAGAAGTCCCATTTCATTAAATTCTGATTACTCGCCACCTAAAATCCCTCCTGAGACAAAAGGTTGAATGAGCTTCACCCTCTTGACGTGTTCTTAGTCACTTCATGATCTCGCTCAGCAGCCTGGTTTCAAGATGCCAGAAAACAATCCTTGTAATAAATTTACTTGAGCACTTCCCTGCTCCTTCATCTGGGCTTGAAAAAGAAAAATCCCTGAACCTCAGCAGTGGATGCAAAGCTCTCTGTCTGCGGCATGCATTCTTCCTGAGGTCTGGTAGGTCAGGGGAGGCACTGGATGGTCTCAGCTGCTTCTTTGCCTGAAACAAGAGTGAAGTCTGCAGGCAAGCACTCAGGTGTGGCTCCCTTGGTCTGACCACAGGGTTGCCAAGGGCCGCTGGACACGGCATGGTAGCTGTCCCTGTGCGAAAGGGCAGAGCTTACACTAACAGAATATCCCGGGCAGGTGTTTTAGAATTTCCAGGCCCAGAGAAATAGAGACACATGTTCAGGCATCATCCTGCACATCATACGCACTACACGCTTCTTCATCCTCCTTTCTCATGTAGGAAATACATGGATTTTAGTTTCAGTAAACATGTTTATAAGTCAATCAATTCTGAATTTTTCTTTACGAGCTTTTATGTACCAACACATAAAAACAATCTAGATTTCTTCCAAGGCCGTGTTTGCTATGACACTGTGTCATAACCACACTGTCTGACACCTTTCACACTAAATTCTTTTTATATTGGCTCAAAGTGTTGCATATTCTAGCACTCAGAAAGAAACCCGGACTCCAGGAAATTTTCCATTAGCTTCTTGTGTTGAATTTTTATTGCCAACTCTAACTATTTGTTTTCCCTACACCCTGTGGGTGACTAGACAGCTGAAAAAGCCCAGGCAGAAGTATATGTGCAGCTTTGCTCTTTGCTAGCTAGCTGTATACATCCGTAACATGGTACTCCTTGAGTGTGGGAGAAGAAACTAGTAAAAAAGGAGGGCCAGAAACATCTTTCAAATAGACCCTCTCATCTCTGCTGTTTAATAAGGACAAGCTAAACAGATTAGAGGGAGAAGTTTGGAGCAACAGATTCTTACTTGGGAGAATGCTTAGTGCCTTTGGTGGATAACTGTCCTGCCATCTTCACTCCTCCTCCTTCTCCTTTTTTCCCTCTTCTTTCTCTTCCTCTTCTTTTCCTGCTCCTCCTCCTCTTCTTCCTCCTCTTCTTTTCCTGCTCCTTCTCCTCTTCTCCTCTTCCTCATTTTCTTTTCCTGCTCCTCCTCTTCCTCTGCCTCCTTCTCCTCCCCCACCATCTCTGCTTTGGACACCCTAGGAAGCGAGAGGCACCTCTGGAATTGGGCTCTCCTCACCCTCTAAGTGGCGGAAGACACTGCACTGCTGAGCATTTAACTTGGCTGAGAGGGTACCAGCTGACATCTGTCTGAAAGCTGCTGGCGCCCTCAAGGCAGCTCTCCTTTGTCCACTCAGAGCCTCCCTGCCTCTCCCTATCTTTATCTGAGGAAAACAAAATGGGGAAAAAAGTAGGAAGAGAAACAGCAGGCAAGAGAGGAGGGGAGGAAGCATGGGGAGGAAATGAGATAAAGGAGGGAGCCGAAATGAAAGGCTGGGGGAGGACAAGGAAAAATATAAAGGAAGGGACTGGGGAGATAGAAGGAGCCTGGAGGAGAGGAAAGGGAGGAAGAGTAGAAGCAGAGGTCAGGGAGGAGCCAGGGACAGGACAGGCAAGCTGTTTGTCAGAGGAAATGCAGGGAGGGCTCCTTCTCCACAGCCTGCTCCCTCTTGGGCTTCTCTGTCACTGATGTCTGCCGGTGTCGAAACAATCTGGGTTCAGATCACTGAAATCCTGATCCACGCAGGCTAGCTTCAAATACCAGAAAGACCCATGGGCTCCGTCTCCCTAAAGTCCAGAGATAGTCCAGGTTGGATGTGTGAAGAGTGCTTCCCTGGTCCTTCCCTGGATGGTCCTCTCATGGATGCGGGCTACATCCTCAAGATTATCTCTCTCCTTGTCTTTGGAAGGCTTAACAAGGGAAGAAAAAGTGGTAAGAAAAGTTGGGGGAAGGAATAGGGGGAAGAAATGGGGGTTGGATTCTTACCAAAATGCATTATAAGCATGGACTGCATCCTCAAAAGAAAAAAAGCCACCCATAGCAGCCCTCTTCAGGGTAGGCTCTCCATTGCTGTTCAGAACTCCGTTCAGTGTCCCTTGGCTAGACTAGCCCTGAAGGCATACGCCGGGCAAAAGGATGACAAACTCGCCTGCTATGGGTTTCTCTTTGGGCTTCCTTTCTTCAGACTTGTGGGCGAACCTGGTGTTGGGACCGGTCACTGCTTCCAAAGCCTTCTCCACCTTGGCGCAATGGTGAGAAGTCCCACCTCTCAGCTGTCTGAAGGGCTCAGTCTCAGCGTCTGTGGAACCCACATGGGCGTCATCAGGAGCCCACTCTCTCTGTGTCCTTGGCCGGAGTCACCCCATGGTGGGGAGCCTTGACACCGCCAGGAAACCATCACAAGACAACCACCCAGACCCCTCACCCCACTGCAGCGGCTCAGTGTCGCTGTCATCTCTGTGTGTCCATCCTAAATTGGATGTATGCCTTCATTAATTACCAGGTCATCACAGCTGCCTGGCACGAGAAAGACTTCCAGGAAAGCGCACCCAGAAGGGTGAGGCAGACTGTGAGGAAACCTCACAGTTCCTGACTGGGCAAACCCCATTCCCAAGTCAGCTGCCTGGATCAACAGCCCTACAACAGAGGGGCCACCACCTCGGCCTGGCTAAGGCATCTTGGGAAAGGTACTTAATCTAGCACGCTTTTTTCGTCTTCAAAATGGGTCCAAGATTTACATTTCCTAGAAGAAAGCCTGACCCAGTCCCTGCCAGCCTTTTCAGAGAGAAGGCAAAGTCTAAAGCAGGGCACCATCCCAGAGTGCCTGGGGAGATGGTCTCTGGGGAACAGTAGAAGATACTGGAAGACGAGGAGAGAGAAGAAGAGGAGGGGTGATTTTCTGTGTGAGGTCCTGTGGAAAGAAAGTGCAGGGGAGAGGTGTAAGCAGTCGCGGTAAGAACAGAGGTTTAGTCGCTGCCCCCGAGAGCCACTGTGGCAGTGGTGCGAATGGCATGAAGACATCTGGGGAAGGGCAAGGAGGGCAAGCAGGGACGCCCATCACGACGGTCGGCAGGCATTCTCCCTCAGCTGACCTTCCCGGCTGGCAGAGGCGAGGCCAGTGCGGTGACAGGCCGGACTCCTAGGAAGGACACTGAGAACACCCTCTTGGGTGCAGGGCCCAGGGGAGGCAGGGTGTGGGAAAGCCCTGCAGCACCCCACCTCTCAGGGAGCACCAGGCTGGCAGGTGTGGGGCTCTGGCTCCCGTCTCTCTGTAGAACCGAGTGAAGTCCTGTGGCACTGCCTGGGGACTCTTAGATACACTGGGAGATGGCAGTGTGGGGGTGGGGCATGGAGAGAGATTCCAGGCCAGGCTCTGTCTGTGAAGAATCCCAGCAGGACTGTAATTCTAGGCTGGGTGTGCGTCAGTGGCCGCATCCAGATTTAATGTGGGGTTAGACAAGGAGAGAAAGCCTGTCCGGTGAAACGTGGGACACTCATGCTCAGCCCGGATACTGATATTTCATAAGGGCTTGCTTGGCACGTTTGCTGAACGATTCTGGCTTACTGCCCAGCTCTGAGTTTCCTGTTCATAGTTCCCCAGATTTGTCACTGCAGGACTCAGGCCCAAGAGGCTCTGACATGGGCGTCATCAGGAGCCCACTCTCTCTGGGGCATCTGACAAGATGTGAGCTGTCTGTCATTCTGTGCACCCCAGACACAGCCTGATGCTCCTTTGGAAGGAAAGAAAAGAGTGAGGAAGGCTGTGCCTGGCTGACTGCAGGAGGCAGCTCTGTTTTCACTAGCTAACACCAGCCCAGCAGACTTCATCCCCGGGAGAAACGCTCCTGGATGCCATCAGAGTCCCAGGCCCAGTGCCCCAAACCGTGAACCACACAAATGGTAAGACTGCTCCTGCGCTTCATGATTTCCTGTTCTCTTCTTTTGCGGCCTGTGGGGGTGTTTGTTTACTCTGAAGAGTTATTGGGGGGGGGGGAAACAAATGGAAACTGAATAAAGGTAACTCTATGCTCTTCATTGGAACAAGACAGAGTTTCTTGGCATTCTGGGTCCTATGGACACACTTAACATTGAGATGGATGTGTGAGCAAATTAAGAGTGCCTGTAATTAAGTTTCACTACGTGAGAGATTCACTCTGAAATTCATGGAAACTGTATTTTATAAGTACTTTTAGGGCCTCTGTGTATATCCTTCTAAGCACACTGCTTGCTAGTTAACATCAGTTAGGGTGCACTACTCATAAGCTGTTGAAGACACACCGTATCAGTGGAAAGGGCTGCAAAATGAAGGGGACATTGTGAGGTTCATGGAAGATGCTGTTGTGGACATTAGAACTGAGGCATCACTTCATATTGGTGAGAATAATTTAGAGGGGTGCACTGTTTCTGGAGAGTTCATACAGGGACACACTGTCTCTGGAGAGTTCATACAGGGACACACTGTCACTGGAGAATTCTCAGAGGGACACACTGTCTCTAGAGAGTTCTTAGAGGGACACACTGTCTCTGGAGAGTTCATACAGGGACACACTGTCACTGGAGAATTCTCAGAGGGACACACTGTCTCTGGAGAGTTCTTAGAGGGACACACTGTCTCTGGAGAGTTCATACAGGGACACACTGTCTCTGGAGAGTTCATACAGGGACACACTGTCTCTGGAGAGTTCTTAGAGGGACACACTGTCTCTGGAGAGTTCATACAGGGACACACTGTCTCTGGAGAGTTCATACAGGGACACACTGTCTCTGGAGAGTTCATACAGGGACACACTGTCTCTGGAGAGTTCTTAGAGGGACACACTGTCTCTGGAGAGTTCATACAGGGACACACTGTCACTGGAGAATTCTCAGAGGGACACACTGTCTCTAGAGAGTTCTCAGAGGGACACACTGTCTCTAGAGAGTTCTTAGAGGGACACACTGTCACTGGAGAATTCTTATAGGAACACACTGTCACTGGAGAATTCTCAGAGGGACACACTGTCACTGGAGAATTCTCAGAGGGACACACAGTCACTGGAGAATTCTCAGAGGGACACACTGTCACTGGAGAATTCTTATAGGAACACACTGTCACTGGAGAATTCTCAGAGGGACACACTGTCACTGGAGAATTCTCAGAGGGACACACTGTCACTGGAGAATTCTCAGAGGGACACACTGTCACTGGAGAATTCTTATAGGGACACACTGTCCCTAGAGAGTTCTTACAGGGACACACTGTCTCTGGAGAGTTCTTAGAGGGACAGACTGTCTCTAGAGAGTTCATATAGGGACACACTGTCACTGGAGAATTCTCAGAGGGACACACTGTCACTGGAGAGTTCTTAGAAGGACACACTGTCCCTGGAGAGTTTTCAGAGGGACACACTGTCTTTAGAGAGTTCTCAGAGGGACACACTATCTCTAGAGAGTTCTTAGAGGGACACACTATCTCTAGAGAGTTCTTAGAGGGACACACTGTCACTGGAGAATTCTCAGAGGGACACACTGTCGCTGGAGAACTCTTACGGGACACACTCTGACTGGAGAGTTTGCTGAGGGCATTGCACAGTGGTTATTAAGCGCCACTGGCTGTATTTGAAGTCTCCATGTACTCTGTAGGCAGTGCTTGCACACACTTCCTTCAATAAAGTAAAAAAGAAAAGGAAAGAAGCAACAACTAAAGGCAGCCTTAAAAGCAAGCACATGCCTTCTTTTTGGTTTGTTTTGGAGCCCGGGTCTCGCCGTGCAGCTCTGTGTTTGGAGGCTTTGTATGTGGCAGCGGAGAGGGTGGTGCGTGCACTCTCGATGGGCATTTTAAACTTTGCCCTGCTTTTTTATTGGACACTTTTCCCTTTTCAATTTCAGCCGAGGTCTGGTTACAACAAGAAGAACAAATGGGACAGAATCACAAAGAATAAAGACAGGAAATAAAGTGGGGGGGGCACGAAAGGAGGTTCACTGTCTTCAGTTTAATTCACTTCACACATCCCAAATTCTTTTGTGCAGAACACTAGCTTTGTGCTGTGTTGGTGAGCTTTGGGTTGCTAGAATGTTGGGAGGGATTCTCGCAAAGGTGCAGACAGGCGAAGAGCAAAGCCTGTGGTGAGCCCTGACATTTCCTGAGAAGCAGCTGGCCAGCGGGTTGTGCATGCGTTGCCGGCCCGGTTCTCTATGTTCTTAACGCACGCTGATCTGTTGGGAAGGGGTGAAGTGAGAACTGCAGACTGGGAAGTACTTTCTGAGATTAACCTGATCTTTCTAATAGGGCAATTCATTCTTGAAAGTCATTCTCAACAGCACATGCACTGGGTAAAAGCTTGGGGCCTGCAGACCGTATTGGCATAAATCCGACCGTCTAACTAGAAGAAAAGCCTGACAGGCGTTCTCAAGGAATGGTGAGGGTCTCTCTCTAGGCCTTCCAGCATCGAGACAGTCCGTGTTCAGTGCTAGCAAAGGTGACATGCACAGGTAATGAAAGAGCAACAGCTCTGCCACATCCCAGCGAGACGAGCCCTGTGCTGGGCCGTGTGCAGTTGTGCGTTCTTCCTCTGAAAGTCTGTGGTCCAAGCGCCTCGGCCTGGCCCCAGACCCTGCAGAGTTTCGGGTTCTGAAGACTCAGCGCCTGAAGACTATAGAAATGGCCCCTCCCCCAGATTACGAAATCTGAGCAGTTCTTGTCCCAGGCATTTCAGATATGGGAGATTTAACCTGTCACACTAATGCATACCTTGCTTTCTGAATACATTTATGTTTTGAAGAAATATGCTAATGCTCATAATACTACACGTTCTGTTACTCGAATTTACCTTTCAGCAGCACAGTGTGAGCAATTTCTCAAAGCAATGTTTTTTTTTTTTCCTCAAAGCGTTAGGGGTTGGGAGCTCCCTGTGCAAGCAGGAGGAACTGAGTTTAGTTACCCAGCACCCACGCGAAAGCCAAATACAGCAGTGCGTGTTAGTAACCCGGCACCAGGGAACAGAGGCCCGCAGGGCGGGGGGCTTCTCTGGCCAGGCAGTCTGGCTAACTGGAGGGCTCCAGATTGGTGAGAGACGGTCTCAAGGCTAAGAAACCTGAAGGCAGTGGTGAAGGAAGACAGCAGAGGTCCCGTCCGGCCTCCACACCTTCCCACGTGTCACTGCAGGGCCCCACACGAGCTTTTGAAGCGTGCCGCACATCTGGGTAAATCTCAGCAGCGTGTGAGACATTGTTTTCTTTCACGTTGTTGGCGATATGAAAGGCAAAAATCGTCAAAGTTGAATCCTTACGTCTCCTTATGACTGTTGCCTGGGGGTAACTGTTGCCAGAGTCGGAATCCCTGCTTAGTTAACGCTAGGAGTGTGCTAGGTAAGCTGTTGAAGACACACTGTATCAGTCGCAACATTCCCACTGGCACCGGCTTTTAGGAATCAGCTCCTCTGAATGAGCAGTCGGCAAAGAGCATTTCTCATTGTCCTGAGTGACTTTGGTAAAACCTTTCGGGAAACTTCTGGCCTCTTCTCTGTCCTTTTTTTTTTTTTTTTTACCGTAACTTCTACTGCCAACCCAGTTTCAGAGGTCTGTGACCTCCTTTGTTGTCTCTCAGAAAGTGTGCTTCGGGGTGGAGCTAGCTTCCTCTGCTCTGGCGTGTACCTGGGTGTGTGTGGCGGGATGGGGGTGGGGGGTGGTGTCTCCTCTTCATGGTTTTATCTCTTTTTTAGACCTGACGCTTTGATTCAGCAGCAGCGTCTGCTGTGGAATGTTGTAAAAATAGCCTCCCACTTGTCACTGCTTAGTCAGGCAGCATTTAGGAGGCCAGACCATCCTCTCACAGGCTCTCTTCCCACCAGTGTGTGTTGGTCGCCAATGGCCTGAGAGTGGGGGGGGGGAGGGGGTATGGTGTTCTCTCTCCATGCTTGCCTGGATTAGGGTTTGACCCTTTGCTGGACTTGGAGCAAGCACATCTGGAGGAAGCCAGCGTCAGACAAAAACTGTTGTTTATTCCAAAGAGGAAACTCTTTGGAGATTTGAGAAAGAATCAACCCACAGGGAGTGGTGGTGCACACCTTTAATCCCAGCACTCAGGATCTCTGTGAGTTCAAGGCCAGCCTGGTCTACAAAGAGGGTCCAGGACAGCCAGGGCTGCACAGAGAAACCCTGTCAAGGAAAAAAAAAAAAAGGATCCACCCAGACAGAGCTTTTCTAGGGCGAAAGGCTGGGTTGGTTTGGTCTATGCTGAGTGTATCTGTAAAGCTCTTACTGGGCGTTTCTAAGCAACACTGAAACAGGGACTTGACCAGAGCATGACTCAGGGCACAAGGACAGGGCGGCTTACTGCGTCCCCTGCCCAGTGTGGGCGGGCCAGTCAGGGCCAAACTGCTCTTCTGAGGGATGAGGCCCCAGTGCTGGTCAAAGCCCTCCCAGGCCCAAGACCCAGGCTGGATCCTTTTCACACCCACATTGTGAGGAATCAGCATTGCTAGCTTGTTTTGAAGAAGGAAGCTGAGGCACAGAGGAGTGAGTCTGGAGACGTCACATCGGAGGTGCCTTCTCAGTGAAGACAGCCTGACTCTGGAGCCTAGGGGACGTACAGAAAGTGTGGAGACGTGTGATTCTGGGCAGCTGCAGTCGTGCTGTTTGTTCACTTGGGCTTGTGCTTACATCTCGTTAGATCTATTGCTGTTTGCTTTTCTGCACGTATTATTTCATATCTCTCCCAGGGGCCTAGGCATCGCTAAAGAACCCAAAGCAGCAATTTCTTGAGCCACAGCGTCAGGATGCCCCACGTGGAAAATTCCAGCCACCAAACTTGGCTTCATGCACAAGATTACTCAAAACATTTGTTAGGTAGTGGACAGGCGATGGTGAACAAATGCAAATATTCCAAGACATGGGGAAAAACCCACAACCAAGACACTTTTGTCCCAACTCAGATAAATGATCCTCATCATTTTTCTGCTCTTGGGCCAGATGAGCTAGGCAAGGTTCAGAAGGTCAGTAAACAGCCCACTGGGAAAGCTACCAGCCTGCGTCGGATTCCCTTAGCCCCACGCAACTGTGCCACGGGGCCTCCTCAGTGGGCTGCTCGTGTTCATGGTTCTTCCATCAAGCATCCTGAGGCCGTAGTTCTGCTACCTTTGCGGGTATTGAGGCTGCAGGCTCTGCAGACTCGCCCACTCAGCAAGCCTATTGAGGGAGCTCAGGACTGTCCCGGAGAAGGCTGGGAGGCGGTGCAGGCATGGGGATGCAGGCCAGCTGTAGTTTCTCATGAACAGCTTCTCTGTCTTCCCCCTGCCCAGCTGTCCCTGTTATAAACGGGCACACGTATAACCACAGAGGGATTTCTGTTTACTTTCTGTTAAACTTTTCCATGAATTTTAAATTTAACTTACTGGCAGTGCCCTGCACTGGGCCTAGGGCCTTGCACAGCAGGCAAGCAGCTGTATCCCTGAGCTACATGCCCACGCCTAAACCCCGTGGGAGTGAAACCCTGTAGGCAGGACACTGAAATACACAGCAAACGGTTTGCCAGTCTTCACACATCTCCTCCCCAAGCGTGACTTCAGGGGTCATCCGGATGGGAAGGACATTCTGTAGGTCGCTGACTGTTTAAGTAGGTGGCGCATGGTTTACTCGCACAGCTTAAATGCCTGTTGTGTGGAGTGTCTCCTGCCTTCCCAGCCTCTTCTTCCTCGGGCCGTCCGTGCCGGGCGCTCTCCTGCAGGGCTGCGTAGCCCTCATAGCCATTCTGTATCCGGCTCCGCCTCTGTCTGCTGAGCTGGATTTCAGCTTCCCGGAGGTCTCCGAAGGCATTTGCAGTCTTTTGCTGTACTCACCAGCGCTGCAGTGAACAGCAGCTTGCCCGACACTTCGCAGAAGTTCAAGCACACGTGTGTGCAGGCCAAATGTGACTCAGACGAACATGCCATTTCCTATCCACCCCTCAGCAGCTGATGCCAGGGAGCAGCCCTGCCAGAAAACCCGAGTGTCTCCTGTGCACCCCTCACCACCACGTGCTAGTGTGTGCGTGTGTGTGTATGTGTGTGGTGTGATACGTGTGTGTGCTCACGCATGTGTGGATGTCAGTTGGTGATATCAGGCGACTTTCTCCACTGTTTCCATCTCCTCTTTTGAGACAAGGTGTTCCCTTCAACCTGGACTTTGCTGCATTGGGTGGACTGGCTTTGCGGCGCGTCCTCAGTGCTGGGGTCATGGCCACACGCTTCCAGCCCTGGTTTTCACATGGCTCTTGGGCACATGAGGCCTTGTCCTCGTGCTTATGCAGCAAATGCTTTACTGCCTGAGCCCACACCAAGCCCACTAAGCTAGCATTTATTGAAGGGGAAGGTGAGGTCAGTGTTTACCAGTGTTACTGCTTTAAGGTCAGTGTGTTATTCTCCAAATATGAGTGAAGTTGGGCATCTGGTTTTTTTTTTTTTTTTGGCTTAAAGTTATCCTTGATCATTACTTCTATTCACTTAGCAATCAGTTTTTGAGGACTTGCTGTGTGTGTGGCCATGAGATGCCAAGAGGTGAAGGCGATCTGGCCACCACTGGGCAGAGGCGTGAGCTGGAGATTCATGTGGGAAGTGCCATGAAAGACTGAGGGCTGTGTAGACCACCAACGGCTGGGGTCTATCTTAGTCTGACGATTGTGACTGTGTGAGGGAAAGCAGGAGGTTTCAGGCACAAGATGGAGCTGAAGAGAGGGCACAACATCCTCAGAGGTGCCGGAAGAGCCAGGCGTGACCCACACCCATATTCTCTCTCAGAAGCCAGAGGGATCACAAGTGTGAGGCCAAGCGGCCTACAGAGTGAGAGCAGATGCTGCCTCAAACGCAACAGTCAAGCGATGTCTAGCTGAGGACCAGAAGTGTCTTCACGTGGTGGTGAAGGGAATGGGGGAGTGGGCCAGATGAGCTGGACTCTGGGGGCAGATCAGGGTGGGCACTGGGGCAGAGGTAGAAATTCCTATTTTGTTGGGAACGCCAGGTAGATTGGGTTGTCTGGTAGGAAGACGGAGCTGGAGCCTTCACATTTGACCCTTGCTGACCGTACCTGCTCCCCTGGGTGTCTCTGGGGAGGAGCGTACCCTCTTTACCAGAACCTTCTGTGCTTGCCTCAGTGGCTTATGACCGGGGGCGAGGGGGACACTGTGGAAAGGACCTGTGCTTTGCCCAGCCCCGACCTCAGCCTGCAGCAGATGAGAAAAGCTTCGTCTGAAGTGGCCATTGGAAGCACGGCTCCACCTATCAAGAGCATTCTCGTCTGCTGCTATCCTGACTGAGCATTCTGACAGGTTCAGGGATGCAGCTGTCAGTCAACCCTGAGGGGCTTCTGCTGCTGACAGTCAAATGAATGCAGAGAGGGGATGGCGAGGAAGGCCCACCACCTCTGGTACTAGATAGCAACAGACCCACTTAGCTGCTGAACATGACTGGCGCTCTGCTTGGCCTACTTAGCATCTCAAGGTCTGGAGACTGCTGTTGGTGGGCTTTCTAAGTCCGTTTCTATGGCTGCAGCTGGGGCACAGTCACCTTTAGAGGTGGGAATCAGAGGTTTTCCTCAGCACCACTGCATGGACCAGGGGGAGGCTGAGGCTTCCCAATCTCAGTGGCTGGTGAACACTGCCGCCTGGACGCACTACGGACCAACCAAACTTTCCAGTAAGTCCTGTAGCCCGTAGCGACCGGCTGGTGTTCTCTCTGGTCCGTTACTGTGGGCCGACCGGCTCAGGTTGGGGCTTGCATTTCTGGTGGCTCTAAGGACGGAGTCCATATCATGAAAGAAAGAGAGGAAGGAGACAACACAGGCCTCATCAGTCACACCCAGACCCAGCTCTAAAGCTAAAGTGTCCTAGGTGATCATCTGTGACCAGAGAAGATTATAGTTACATGTACGTGCGTGGGAGTGGGGGTGCCTGGGACACAGCTTTACAGATTCAGTGACCCCAGGGCAAGCAGTGATGGATCAGGTTTTCACGGACCCATGCACACCTGGACAGGAAGTGGGCAGCGTCAGGCCAGCTGGCATCCCAGCAGCTTTGCCACCTGGTCCAGGGAGACGGACAAGGGTTATTTCTGAGAAGTGACTCCACAAGTGAATTGCAAATGCATGACCCAGTCAGAACGGCTCCAGGCAGACTCAACAAGGCTGCGAGGTGTCAGCGACAACACGGGGTTGAGAGTCAAGAGATGTGCTGTCACCTCTGGCTGTCTGCAGCGGACGGTTCCCGAGTCTTCAGTTGGCACCAAAGTTCAAGGATGACCAGCCTATTACACGGACTGCCTGTATTCATGACACCACTTCTACATAACATGTAATGTCTATGCAATCTAAGCGCTGTATGTCTGCTGCCATGCTAGACTGTCTATGCAGTAGTGACAAGATGAAACATCTGTGCGTGACCAGCACGGACACATTATTATTTTTTTGGATATTTCCCACCTGTGGTTGTCCTAACATGTAAAGGTGGAATGTATGGTTATGAAAAGCCAATTGTTTACAAAACCGGAATCATAAACCTTGACACACATCTGTAGAAACTGAAGCGCATATGGCAGGTGTCAGAGATTTGGGGTGTTTGGTTTCCTTGTCCCTGTGCAGAATGCTGGCTCAGCCCTTAATCCCAGCGTGATAGCAGAAGGCAGGCTCTCTTGGAGACACTTGGGTTCTGAGGGTAAGGCCTTGAGCCTGTGACTAGCAGTTATCAGAAGCTGCTTAGCTTTCTTTTGGCCAAGGGCATACACAGCAAGGAGCCAGGGACTGGCAAGCCAGGAAGCAAGCTGTGGCCAGAGAGTGGATCTGCAGGTGCCTGGACCTTGACTTCCAGCCTCCAGATCTTCGGGAAATATGCATTTGTTCAAGCCATTCTGTCCATGGTTACTTGTTATAGCAGCCACGAGGAATTAAGACGCTATGCCAGATCAGCCCACAGTGACGGTGTGAACAGAAGTGAATAAGAAATCGTAGCAAATACTTCAGCCAGTGCTAGTCTGAACACCTCCAGAAATGGTGAACGGACAAGCAAGGGTGTTGCTATACCGTTGCTCTTTGTGTCTGCACCCTTTGTGGATGTCTGGCTCCTTTTACCATTTGAGAGGGAGAATCACTGGGCTTGAACATGTCTCTTCTGCAGAGACGCTGAACCTCTGAGCACTAACATTGGTTCCTCTTGTCTGAGGTCGGCAGCAGGGCTTCTCAGGCATTGCTACCGACGACAGAGCCCAGCACGGCCACAAAGCCAGCACATTCCAGAGCCATAATTACACCCCAGAGGTCGGTGCAGCTTCCATAGTTCTAGAACTTGACTGGAAATCCTGAGTCAACCACTCCTGGATGCCTTCTTGCCTGCTTGCTGGCCTCTCGACGCCTCTGTGTTCTTGAGATGGTGGAGCGGCCATACAGTCTGTACCTTCCAGCACGGCCTCTCGGACTAGCGGCCACCTCCCCAAGAAGTTTCCCAGCAGAGGGTTGGCAGGCACCCATCTCCCCGATGCCACATCCGGGGGCTTTTAAGGCACTGATTGCATTTCTCCCACGGGTTTTGCAATTTTCAATTTCTTCCTAAGGAAATTGGAGCTCAGTGATAGGAGTTTGTTTTGGCTGTAGCAAATCCACAGAAGACTTGGGATTTGAACACTGGGCTCTGGGATTCTCAGACTTCTTTCTGTTATTGCCAAAGTGGTGAAGTGACCTGAGGAAGGAAAACAGTCTTTTAGGAATTTTTGTTTCATGGGCCTGCATCAGTGTCGGCATGAAGACATTGCCTGGTGCTCTTGGCAGTGACGAGGGGGTGTTGAATCCTTTTGTAAGTACAGAGAGTTGTGAGTGACCATCACATGGGTGCTGGGACCTGAAGCCAGGACTTCTGTGAGAGTGCAAGTACTCTTGACTGTTGAGTCCCTGAGAGAAAGTCTGAAGCCTTTTGGTTGATTTGTCATGGGGTTACAGCCTGAGAAACCCAGTGTAAATCGGAGCTGTGACTGGACAGCACACACGGTCCACTGGCCCCAGCAGACACCGCTGCTTGGAGCACAGCATCTGTCCAGTAACTGATTTATGATGACCTGGCTGACTCGGGAGCTTGCTGCAGCTGCCCAATATTAGCCGGCTACGATCCTGCACATCAGCAGCCAGGAAAAGATCCAAATTCACAACCCGAAGCAGTTTCTATTGGAAAAGCCTCACTCTCCAGCCACCGTAGGTGTGAGCTGCAGGCTGAGCCACAGTGAGTCTGGGTGGGTCTACAGCCCAACAGTGTCTGGGCCACACGTTTTCCAGCTTGCCAACACTGAGCCGATTCAGGCTTCCTACCACCAACCCTGAGGATATTGTCCGAACTGGCACCTGCAGCTAAGCCAGCCTTTACAAAAGGCTCATGTAAAAGTCTTATTGTTTAACCCTGAAAGAATCACTCCCAGAAAGTTGGTAACCATTTATGCCAAAACCAATACAACTGGATACATTTAGCAACAAAGTGTGCACCGAAGCACCTTTGGAACCCAGCAGCAGTTTCCATAGAATAGTTAATAGATTCTGCTAGAAGTGGGCGGGGGAAATCTGGCCTCCCCAGCAGCATCATCTTCCTCCTAACTAGTCTCTGAAAGCATCTTCGGAAGTTCTCAGGGTTCTTCCTCAGAGGGGGTTAAATCTATGATTCTGCCCTATGAGTTCACCCCACAGACAGCATATATATTGAAACTTCTTTGACTTAAAAAAAAATCTCATACTTATCTGGCAGGGGAGTTACCATGATCACGAAGGTGGTTTTCCCAGGGCAAGGCTTATCCAATCGCACTCCGGATGTGCTGACCTCTTCGATTTCCCCAAATTCGGGAAACTCAGCTGCATAATTTGTGGTAGTGGGGGAATGTGTCCGCGCTCTTCCCTGAAAAAGAAAAAAAAAATTCTCATGTGAACCTGCTACAACTGCAATTTCCCTCAAAGTTTAAACACTTGTCTGTGTTAGCTCCTCACGGAGCTAAGTCATGGGGACTCACGGGGACAAAGGAAGGTTAGCGTGTTTGCTGTTGTAGGCATGAGGGGAGCCAGGCAGTGCCTCTGCCTGCCTCTGTGTGGACCAAGAGAATCAGACTGAGCTTTGTTCCAGCATACAAGCCGGAGTCTGTGCCTATGCCCCCCGAGGTGATGCTTTTTAACAATTTGGCAAGGCCATGTGCCCTAGCGTACAGAAACTAGGTTCGCAGAGGAGTGTGTAACCACGGAGGGAGGTGCAGTGGAGGGGACCTCCTTTAGTGTGGGTTCACACCTCGGTGCTTTAGAGAGACCTGCACGCTTTCCCTTGCCTGGCCTCAGTCTGCAGAAGTGGATAAAAAGCAGCTGGGCTGAGATTCTGGTAGCCTCACCCACTCTCTGTCATAAGCGGCGGTTGTGGGTCCTGGCTGCCCACGGGAATCAGCTGGCGAGCCTTGGCAGTACTGATGCCAGTTCTTGCCCCGGAGTTTGGGTTTGCTGGGCCTGAGAGCAGCTGGGCTTTGGGTTTCACCAGGCAGGCAAGACTATATAATACGGTTGGAATCACTGACCCTGGGAGTCACAGCTAGTAAGCCAGTCAATTACCCAGGGACCGGGCCAGATCGAGCCTGTCTAGAGGGATTGCCACACACCGCCTGCTGGGGGATGTTTAAGTCCATTTACCAGAAACCCTGGTGCCTGGAAGTTCTGGAAGGCCTGTGCCTGCTGAGTGCGCGTCCACTTTCTCAGGAACTGTGAGCATTAGGAGCATATGCACAGCTACTCTCACTCATTTGACAAATATTGAAACATCTGCTTTGCTTAGCTGTCATCTGCTGGAGATGGAAAATACCCGAAAAGTGTCCTAAGCGAGCAGCTGGGAGGACAGGACGAAAGCATCACTAAGGAGGTTAGGGAATGCCAGCAACAGGGTGGGGGTGGGGCAGTGAGGAGCCTGCAGTGTTTCAGAGGACAGAGCTTGCAAGGGTGGTCGGTCCACCTTGGGATCATGTGATAGGGTATTTGAGATGGTCTCAGGGGTGAAGAGCTAGAGGAGGAGTGGGAGGAAGGCAGAGGAGAAGGAGGGTGCAGCTCTATGTCTGAGTTTGGATACATAGGTGTGGGAGGAGGGGAGAAGGAGAGGAGGGGAAGAGGAAATTGCAAGGATCAACAAAAGGAAGCCCACAAGGACACTCCTTAGGCCCAGATCCCTCAAGGACAAGGAGAGGGACTTGCTCAAAAAGGAAGGGCCAGAGCTGGGAGCAGGCTCAGTGGGAAACACACTTGCCATGCCAGTTGGAAGGACTTGAGTTTAGATCCCCAGAACTCCCAGAAAGAGCTCACGAAAAACTCACTCACAGATGCAGTAGCGCAGTTTCATATTCCCAGTGCCCTACAGCAAGATGGCAGACAGAGATGGGCGACTCCCTGGAAGCCCACAGGCCAGCCAGCCTGCAGCTATGAGCAAGGAGAAAGACTTTCACAAGCACGGTGAAGAAAACACGGACATCCGAGGTTACTGTTTGAGGGCCACAGGCCTGTGCACAGAGGTGGGGCGGAGGAAGAGGAAGAGTGGGGAGGAGGAAGGGTGGGAGAGAGAAACAGACTGATAAATATGATTTTAAAAGGAGGTGGGGTCAGCGGCTCTCGAGTGGTGAGCACTGTCTGGGAGGCAGTGGGAGCTCGGGTCGCAACCTCAACCCTGGAGGCTGAGGCAGTGCAAGTGGGCTTTGCCCAGCAGCAGTTATTTGGCTCTTCTTAGTTGCCAGGAGAAATGGAGGACTTTGTCTCACTGTAGCAGGAGAGAAAGAAGCCCATGGAGGGTCCATAGTTCCAACAGCCTCAGCTTTGCGCTGACAAGGATGGTCTGGCTTCTAGAGCCAGTGCAGAGCTGCCTTCATCTTTTCATCTCTCCTTTTCCCTAGCTTCTAACGCTTTGTCAGTTCTTAAACACCCCCACCCCCTGCAGAAGCCAAAGGGCCTTTCTTTTACCCCTGCAGAGAGGGGTTGAAGGATACAAGAAAATAAAAGTGGCACCCTCTCTCCTGCTTGGGTTTGCTGTCTTTCACTGGTGAAAAGGGTGATATCATGTTAGCTGGTCCCATTGGCCCTGGGGTCTGTGACATTTTGTGTGTAAGGTTTTCATGTTGACAGTTTCTCTCTTCCACTTCCTTGTGCTCTGCTGTCAGCTCATAGTTCCATTGTATTTGGCTAGATTGGAAAGAATCTCATATAAATGAGGAAGACAAAGAAGCTATGTTAAGGTGCAGTTTCCCCATAACAACGAATCCAGCTGTGCCAGGAAACACTGTATCGGAAGTCTTAGGCATTTTCTCCTCTCGAAGGCAGTAGTTTTAGTGTCTTGGTTTCAAATATTGGGCAACACTGCTCCATAATACTCCTTGAGCTGGGCTGGAGGGCCAGTGAGCTCTCAGCTGACTCTGCTTCCCCAGGCCTGGGGATTCCCGCCACTGTGACTGGTGTTTTCGTGGGTGTTAGGGGTGGAGCTTAGGTTCTTAGGCTTCTATGGAGAGCACTTCATCAGATGAGCCTCCCAGCTCCTATCAGCTACTTTTTTTTCTTCCTCATCCAGCTCTATGTCTGAGTTTGGATACATAGTCACATTTTCCTATTTAGAATGCAGCTGAAATCATAGCCCTGTCCCCGCCAGTCTTTGGGGAACCAAATAAAAACCACCGCAAAGTACTTCAGATGTGACTCTTACCCCAGCTCACCTCATCCACATTTTGCCTTCAGCTAGGGTAGGTATTGCTTCGATTTGCTTCTGATCAAATGAGGAACTGGGTGAGACGGAGGAGCCTCGGGTAGCTCTGGCCACCTCTTCAGGCCTTTCCCACAAAAATGTCAGGAATCTCCACCCAACACAGTTAGTGCTTGGCTACTCTGTGGACATCACAAAATAACACAGATGCAAATATCACTGTCTAATGCCTTTGGATTTCCTGGATCATGAACCTTTCACCAACATCCATCTTCAGTTATTTGTGATCCAAAGAGGCACTTTTGAGCTGTCATCCTGGCCATTTTCCTGCACGTTCCCTGCTTATTAATTTATTTAGATGAATTTAGATTTATTCCAAGCCTGGGAAGTCCCCTTAGGAAAGCGTTAAATGGATTTCTCTGAAACGGCCTTTGAGTGTGGAAACCGCTGGTCAGACATTTAGCCAGCCAGTCCCGTGATCCAAGCAAGCCCTCGTTTCAAGAGGCAGCCTCTCTTATTAGGACCTTGGAAGAGTCCCAAAGTGCTTGCCGCCTGGAGTTTTTCATCAAGATCAGACCTCTGGTGTGATACAACATGCATATCATTTCCACCGAAGAAATTGCTCTGTGTCCCTACATAGGCCTGTGTAGATACATGTTAACACAGTTTCTCCTGTTCATAGCATTGAGTCCAAATCTCAACCCCTTAGACTTTCCTGGCCAACAGAGGCATCGTTATTTTAGGAGACACAAGCAGACATCCTCAGTCTACTTTAGAGTGGGGTTGGTTGTCAGGAAGATCAAGCCGTGATGAGAAGCCTGGGACGCTTAGCCTGCTCCCCATCTTTGGCAAGGGCGGGCTATTGAATGATCATCCCCCAAGTGGTGAGGATCCTATGAATATTCATGAACTAGGAGCTGGGAGAGCTTGTCCTGGGAAGCCTGCCTGGCCTGGACTCTTGAAGGCCTTCCCACAAAGCTTGCTCACCTCAACCTCTGTATCTCAGGACCAGGCGGCCTCTGCGCCCTTTGTCATCTCCATTACCATGTGAGAAGTCACTGGACAGGCTTCCCGCTCTGACGCTGTCCTAGCAAACTGCAGAATGTGAGAAGGTGGAGACGGAGACTCAGGGCAGAGGAGGGATACCACCACCCTGGAAACAGGCATTTGCAGCATCCTGACCAAGCCCTCTGCTCATTCGTCAGCATCAGAATCGAATGGATGCATAGAGCACACCGCTGGAGTCAGAGAAGTCCTTGCAGGGGAACGAGTATCCCCTGGCCACAGACCTGCGCTAAATATGGATGCACAACAGTGCAAGGGCCTTAAAAAAACAACTCTAAATTTTACATATGCATTTAGCTTTATCAAATCCTGTAGAGCCAACTCTGCAGGCAGCAGCTTCGGCACTTAAGGGATGGTGGGGGAAGTCTCCAGGCTGGCATGGCCACAGGTGGCGCCTTTATTCGGAGAATTTAAACACAGTTAAAAGCTCCTGCTGCTCTTCGCAAACACTCCTTTGTCCACGGAGCGCTGATCTTTCAAAACATGCCGTGCTGCCTGGTGAAGGCCGGCTAGTCCCTGTGGGAAATGTCGATAACTCAGAGCCCAAACCCAGAGTGACAGGTGTCGTCTGTGGGTTTAACCTCCCTAAGTGTGCAAGGTGAACTCCAGGGTGGAGACAGCAGCACAGTCTCAGGGGCTTCGCATTCGTCCAGTATACTGGGAAATATGCTGAGCCGGGGGCCAGCTGGCCTTCTCCACCCAACAGGGACTTAGCCTGAGGAGACTTCCAGGAAGTCACATGACCCCCCCCCCCAAAGCTGTTAGCATTTGGTTGAATAGGTAAGTCTCATTTCTCTTCATTTCCTAGCTGCACTGAGATACAATTGGCAGCGAAAAGCTGCATCCTTTAAGGTAGAATCGTGGTGACATGATGGATTTAGTTACAGTGGAATGAGCCCAGAAATCGAGCCACTTGGCATATCACCTTTTATGAGCTATCTTTTTTTTTTTTTTTTTGTCTGTGGTCAGAACATTTATGAACAGCAAATGAACAAAGCAATGTCATTTGTGAATTTAAACCTGGGCCATCACCCATAGACTTGTGTTTTAGAGTATTTTTCTAATGGTACTTTTAAAGTATTTAGTTGTGTGTATACATTTCTGTGGTACTTGCTTGCCCACAAGCGTTACAGTGGATGTACTCACCTGTGCATGCGTGTTTAGGAGGCCGAGTGGATGCTGGCTGTCTTCCTCTCTCACTCTCCGCTTTGGTTTTTGAGGCGCGATCTTTCACTGGGCCTAGCACTTGCCATTTGGGGTGGACTAGTCATCTGACGCTTCATCTTCACCCCTCTTCACTCCCCCAGTACTGGGGTGCAGACGGTGACTCCAAACCTGGCTTTCACGTGAGTCCTGGGGATGTGGGCCAGGGGCTTGGCATCTCCTCATCAGCTCTTACAGTACGAACTGGAGGGTGGAGCAGCCTTTGGAGTGCCTGGCCGGTTGAAATAGGTTGAAGCAGGTCGTTAAAGGCTTGGCTTTGAAGTTAACAACTGCACAAATGTGTCCTCTCAGTTTCTGCAGATCAAAGAAGCTCAGTTTGGTTTCCACGGCAAAGAGCCCAGCTCCACAAGGCAACACGAAGGTGTAACGCCTGTCCCTGAGCCTGTTCTTCCTCTTCCTCATCACAGCCATGCGTTTCCCATCAGATGGAGTTGAACTCTGTCCGTCACCCACACATAGCTCCTCAGTTTGCTTCTATTGGGTAATGTTACTGTGTCACAGCAGTAAGAAAAGTAATAACACAGTTGCCAAGTTGTAGATCCGATGGTCAGAAGCGCAAGTTTGTACCCTTTGACCCACATCTTCATCGTCTCCCCCAGCTCTGTGCAATCGCTGTTCTGCTTTCTATAAATCATCCTTTTGTTCTGCTTCCTAAAAATCGTCCTTGTGCTCAGAACTCCATGTGGGGGTTCTGCGGTGGCTCCTATGCAAATCCACATGGACAAATCGTATCCAACAGCTCAAGCCCAGGCCTCCCCCAGGTATCAGAGCTGCCATGTACCGCCCTGTTCCCGGAACCAAATGATCCCATCTGGCTACGTCAGCCCACACCCCTCAGTGGTGTTAAAGTGAGAGGATTTTCCTATGTATGCCGTGAGGGATGTGTGAACATGTGTAGGTGTGTGGGTGCTGTGTTTATGGCGTATACTTTTTGTGCACTGTGTTAATGTATAGTGGCCTGTACATTTTCTGTGTGTATTGTAAAAATGTTCATTGTATGTTGTTTTCAAGGCATTCATTCTGCATATATTGCACGTGTCCCCAGTGAGAGCATTGGCGTGTGCCGTAGGTGTGTCTGCTGTATGTCTTTTGAGTGTGTGACGTAAATATTCTATGTGTTTGTAACGTTATATGAGCCTTTTGTGTAAATGAGTATGTTATACGCATTGAAATTGTGTGGATAGTGTATATTCTATGTGTTACGAGTGTACTCGATGTTTAAAGTATGGGTCATGTGTGTGCCACATGTTGGGTGTATAGTATGTGTTTGGTAACTGTGTATATGTATGTTCTGTGTGTTCTGTATGGTATATGTTTTGTGAGTGTGGGTAGTGCATGTTGCATGTTGTGTGTTTGTATTTTGCGTCTTGGGACTGTGGCATATTTTGTGAGTGTGTACAGTGTGTGTCACATGTGTTTTGTACAGAGTATGTGTTGTACTGGGGCCTGGTAATGAACATGTGTGACTATAAGATTGGTAGGTACTTGTCAGAGGGAGAAAAGGATATGATTCTGCACATATGCGGCTCAGGCTCTATATTCCCAGGCGGCTGATCACTTTCTCGAGGCTCCACCCTGCGTTTATTTGTGTGGCCACCGGCACCACACAGAAGGAGGCAGCAGTGGTGTGGAATATGATGGGGGATGTGTCCTGTGCAATTGCACACACCCCTGCTCTGAGCTTGGACTTCCTCTTACCTTTTTGTACTTTAACTTCTTTACCCCCCTCATAATCCCTCCTGTCTCCTCTTGGTTGTCGGCGGTTTGTCTACACCTTGCAGAAAGCAGGGATCCCACCTAATATACTTCAAATGCAAGAACGCTGCTTGGCGAGGACCAGGTGCACAATGAAGATGTTCAGTGATGAGCACGTCTCCCTTAAACATGAGAACAGGTGAGTTCCAGGAAGACCAGCTCACGTCAGGGGTTTTAGCCAATGCAGGTGTTCTCAGAGTCTTGAGGCATCTTGCTCAGCAGCCGCCCAGGGCTTCCCTCTTGCTGGGCCTCTCTAGTCTTGCAGGGATTGCGGAGTTGGCTTTAGTGAGGTGTTACATTCTACTTGGCCCACATGATTAAAAGGCATATTTTTCTTCCTTTGGGTGTACACCCTGGTACCTCCTCTGTCACCAGGATTTTGGGCCTCACGCTTCCGAGTGCTCATCACCATGGGCCGTCCTAAGCCTGGGGCCTCGGTCTCCTGACATCCCTCCAGCTCCCCTCAGGTCCTCTCAGCAGCTTGAATCCCCATCCTTGGCCCAGAACCTGTGGCAGGCTCTCTGATCCTGCTCAGGGCAGCTGCCTCAGCTCTGCGGCTGCAGTGGCCAGCCCGCGGCAGCTGGTCCCCTGGTTCTCTGAGGGGTGGGTTCTCTCAGGCTCCTTGAGCGAACAGCAGTCAGCTCGGAGGTGGAGCACTACTCTGAGACTTGAGCTCCTGCCTTCTTTTCCTGACTCTCCATCTGTGAGTCCTCCTGCCAGACTTGGGAGGAACCTTTCTGGCTGCTGTGCGGGAGGCAGGTCTCCCGCCCGCTTTGTGGTCTCCTCGTCTAGTCTCCCCGGACGGTTGAAGCGTAAAGTGCAGTTTGGGATGCTTAAACATGCACTTTGGTGCTTGGGAGATGGGCCAGTCCACTGCAAGCGTGAGGACTGGAGTGCTGATCCCCAGCGTCCACGTAAAACTTTGGGTATGGCAGTACGTGACGGCAGTCCTAGCCTAGGTGGGGGAGGGGGAGCTGTAGACAGAAGGGTCCCCAGATCTGATCGCTCAGCCAGGTTATTTGAATTGATAAGCTCCAGGTTCAGTGCGAGCAACAAACTCGCAATATTAACCGAAGGCCCACCCCACTGCGCATGCGCTCTGTCTCACGTTACTGCATACGCACTTTTAAAGTCAAGCTGCTTCTTAACATAGATGTGTTTTGGGTACCACGGTGTCCTCTCCTACTGCGCATGCTTTGGGTCATGGTAGCTCTGTTTAGCTATGGTTCTGTTGTGGACTTAAACGCTATGCCGGGCTCCAGACTGAAGTTCTGCTCTGTTCAGTTTCAAGCGTGCACGAAGTTGTGCTGTAAAAGCCATAAAACATGCACTTCCAGAGGCAAACTGAGTTGTCTTCCAAACGCTCGTTTTGTCAGAATAAAATATCCTAGAGTCCCATGCTTGAAACATTTGGGTAAATCAAAGCAAATTTTATATTGAATATTGATAAAAACTTAACATTAACAGCACATTTTATTAATAAATCAGTAGATAACAGGGCTAAGAGAAACAGTTCCGAGCAATATCGGTGCAATACTCTAATATGCAAACACAGCATGGAGGTATAAACTGTTAATGAAGTCCTAAGAACATGCGGGAATCTGCCCCGGGTGGGTCCTTCTGGGTTGACAGAGACTCTGTAGTGGGTGATGGGAATGTGAGAGACAGGGAAGGTAGAGGAAGGAACTGGAAAGAAGAAGAGGGGAAGAAAAATGGCTCCACTGGGTGGGATCCTTCAAATACATGCTTATATGCCAACACACTGTCTCAGGCGTCAGGGCTGGTGACTGGGAGACGCTCGAAAGGCTCTTCTCAGCTACCATTCACCCGTCTGGGACCCACGGGTTGCCCGCTGTGTCTCATCTCCCTGCATATGTGTTAGTGAGAAAACAGCATCTTCCTTCATCACTCCTGCACCAGGAAATTATTCTTGGCAGGAAAATGTCCTCTTTCTCCTCCATCTCTGCCCTTGATAATCTTGGCAACTCAATAGCTGGCTCTCGAGTTTCCAAGCAGGTGAAGGGAAAACTTTCTAGAGTAGGTCACAGGCTTATTAAGGGTTTTTTCAGAGCGACACTCGGTCATCGGCTTAGGCACTGTGGCGTGCATGCCCGGGAAGGGATGAGAAAGGGAAGAGAAAGGAGCACAAGACCTCAGGCCTTCCCGGCCCCGCTGTGGCTTCTGCTCACGTGGCTGGGCCAGGTCCTCCTGTGGCTTTGTAAGTAGGTCTAACAGCAATTAAAACAAAACAAAACAAAACAAAACAAAACAAAAAAAAACCTAAGACCTCACAGAAAAGTGCAAGTTAGCCGAACAACACTAAGGAGAGCCTGGAGCACGCCATCTCCAGCGGCCCCGCCTGTAACAGCTTTTTCTAGAGTTTGAAGGAGCCATTCTCAGGGTGTAGTTATCACTGTATGTCTTCCCAGCCCTTTAAGACAGCAGCGCTTCTGCATGTCTGCAGGGAGCCATGCACTGATGCAGCTGTTCTAAGGAGCTACCCACACCTCGGGAGGGCCGTCCTAGTATCAGCTCTAGATGCTGATTGACAGCCTAGACGCCAGCAGCTCTCTCTCTCTCTCTCTCTCTCTCTCTCTCTCTCTCTCTCTCTCCTGCACACTGCCATGCTCGGGGACCCTCTTACTCAAGCACAGGAAGTACTTCTGCTCTAGTTTTCAAAACCCCGAAGAGCTCTTGGTAAGTTTGCTCCTTCCTACCTCAGGGGGATCCAGACGAGAGCTAGCACGCGCCTGTTCGTGAGCACAGAGTGAGAGGAGGGAAAAGTGGTGGAAGAACTCGAAGGGTTGTGGAAAAGAGAAAAGGAAAAGATAAAAAAAAATTTAAAAAGACAAAACAACAACAAAAACACTGGAACTGAAAAACCCTGAAAGCAGCGAAGGGGGCGTTTAATGGACACAGTTAACAGTCCACGTAGTCAGCCAGCACACATTAGGGCTTCAGGTTTTATTTACTAGAATACTGACACAAGCACAATGGACACAAAGTGTACCCTTGTGGGACTACATGCCGGTGGGGAGAGGAGTTGGCCAGCTGGGTCAAGCTAAATGGACCCATGTGCTGAGAACCATCAGCGGGGCATTCAGCAGTGCAGGGCAGCCTCTGTACCAAGAACAGACACATTTGGGGATGATGTTTGGCAATAAGCAAGGGGGATTTCTTGAGAAGTCGTGATCTGGGTTCTAACAATGTAGGAGGAACGAGAAAGACATATTGCAGTTGTTAAGACAGGAAATGATTCAAGTTTGGCTGAAACTTTTTAACAATGAAAACCCAGAGCCCAGGAGAACCACTTTGGCCCGGCAATAACTAAATGTCTAAGTTTACGCAAAAAAGGTTGTGTAATGTCTCATTGTAAGCTGCTCTTTGCTTTTGAAGCTTCCATTACCCTGAAGGAGTTCAGATTTCCATTCCTCCTGCTTCTTTATACTGTTGTCCGAGTCCACGGCCCTTATCTCATGGAGGTGGAGTTTTTCATGCTTAGCAGTCCGGACACTTCAGACTGCAGTGTTCTTGCACAAACGTCCTGCCTTTGAAATGTGGCTTGGGTTGGTGTTTGGGGAATAAGGAGTTTATCAGCGGGCGTGACTAGCTTCTAGCCTTCCAGCCAGAAATACTGGCTACTTTTTTTTGTTGTTGTTATTTTTAACCACAAAAATCCCTGTTCCAAAAAGTCATCCAACTCTGAGTTCATACTTGAGACAGTTCCGGCGATACTTTTTATTTGCATGGCGTTGTTCAGTGAAACCTCCCCGGCACGCTAAGTGCCCGCAGTCTCACTGAGCTTCTGGTGTAAGCGGGCATATAACGATTGTGTCCATTTTCTAGAGTCAAAGAGCCTGAGTAAATACAACTTCTGTAGGGTGATAAAGATCACTCAGTGTCACTAGACAGTGTAGACTCTTTTCCTAGTTCACTTTCTCCGTCCTCAAGCAACCCAGTAAGGCAGGACTTGTCATCACCACGTGCACTTTTCTTGGCGACAGAGCTCTGTTCTGAGTACGTCCTTAGGTAAAGTTTGTCATTGTGTGAACCACAGTTAAACAACTGAAGTGGCTGTGAGGTCACTGGGTCCCATGATCTCATGGGGCCATTTTCGGACCCATGGTCCGTCAGTGACAGTACAGGAGAGGACGACCCAGTCCCAGCTCAGCAAACTTCTGAGTGGATGAGATGGAGCTTACGAAGGCTGTGGTGGCAACTGCAAAGGAACAGATGCAGACATAGGCCCTGCAGAGACCATCAGGTTCCTGTGTGGGAACTCAGACGCCTGCATGAGGTGCGTGGCCACCCCGGCCAGGAACCACTCTAAAATGCTTGAAAAAACAGCACACAAGCTCAGGAAGAAGCCTTATTGACACCAGCGGCTATAAGATGTCCAGATCCAAAGGCAGTTTAGAGGATGCAGGAGTGACAAGCAATGAGGAGACTGTGCCTTAGACCAAATACAGTTTGCTCTGTTCCTGCCTCATGATTTCAAAGCAAGACCCCAGAGAAGCAAACAACACTCAAGCACTCAAATGCATCCTGAACCAAAAAGGATCCAGAGCACAGAAAGTAAACATCTGCGATGCCCGATATCCATCCAAGAATCACCAGACACACAAATCAGAAGGAAAAATCAACAAGAGACAAACAGGGATTAGCACAAATGTGAGAATTAGAGTCCGAGAGCATTACAGCTTATTACAACTGTATTGCGTGTGCTCCGAGAGATAAGCAGAGGAATCCAAGGTGTAAGCCGTTTTCATGCAGACCTAGTCCACAGAGAAAACTACAGCCCCAAACAGTCCACCAGGCTGTCAAGGAGGACACAATGCCAAGTCCACTTCAGAAAACTGGACAAGAATCTACCACTCTGTTTGCAAAGTCTTCCCAGCTGTCCCAGGCCATTTCCGCTACATCAAACTTAGAGAACACAGCACAGAAACACTACTGACCAGCATGCCTCATGAACACAGACACACACATGTTAAACAGAAGTAGTAAACAAAAGCCAGCAATCTCTCAAAAGACAAATACAAAATGACCAGTGATCTTCACAAAGCAAGACCGGCTCAGCACTGTTTTAACAAAACTGAAACACAGAAGAAGTGGTTAACAAATTCCGGTTTATATTCCTGATTAAACAACAAAATGTCCTGCAAATTAGAACAGAGGCTTCCCAGCCTAGTAGAAGGCTATCCACAGAAAGATCTGCGGCCAGCATGAGGCTTATCGAAAACCGTCCACCAAGACCAGCCAGGCAAGGACGCCTGCTTCCCTGCTTCTGTTCAGTATTGTGCTACAGGATTTAGTTGGGGCAGAAAGAAAAAGTGACAAAAATGAAATATAGGGTGCATCTCTCTACAGACAACCTGAGTTTTAGAAAACCCTGTGGCCTCCACCCATGAAGAGCTTAGTGCGCCTAATCTGTTACTTTTGTAGGTTACAGATCAATATACGAAAATCCGCCGTACTACTAGGCATTAGCAGCGAACATCATCCACAGGGGACATGTAGAATGATATATTCTACAAGAACATCAGCAAAATGAAGAGTTAAGTATAACCCTGACAAAATGTTTAAGTTCTACATGTAAGGCAGCAGTAATGGCAGACAGGCCTGCCCCTCCCCCAAGCCCACGGAGAGCCTCAAAGTGTCCTGGCTGGCAGCTGCCTCTCCAATATACCTGGCTTAGGTCCCCTCTAGGAGCCTGTTTCAAGGTCGCCCACGAGTGTACATCTTTTCTGGGGTCTTCCAGGCACCAGCTCCGTGACCTCCAGAAACAGGGGACAAAGAACATGGCATACTCTTTCTTCTCCTTTTTCTTTTCCTTTTATTTTTCCCTTTCTCGTCCTTCCTCTTCATTCTCTCATTTCCTTCCCATGCTCTTCCTCTCCCTCATCCCCTCCTTCATTTCCCTCCACTCTCTTTTGCTTCCCTTCCCCCTCACTTTCTTCCTCTCCTTCTCCTCTTCCTCTTTCCTTTCCTTTTCCTCCTCAACACTCTTTCTCCTTTCCTTCCTTCCACTTGCCTTTGCTGTGTAGCTCAAGAGGGCCAATGTGTGACTCACGATGCAGCCTCGGACTCCTGACCTTCCTGCATCTGACTGGACAGATGCTGAGGGTTCAGAAGTGTGCACCACACCAGGCCATGTCTTTTCTTAAACACTAGTTAAATAATGTGAATTTGTTACACACACAGAGTGTATTCTCTTGTTTTTTGCGGTACAAAAATATTTTTGATTTTAAGCTCCTTTGTCTTTCTAGGCTTGGCTTTTAAATCTGTATTATATTTTAACTTTTTGATAGTTTTACTTACAAGGGCAACACTGTAGCTATCATAGTTCTTCCTCCATTATTACCGTCTCTTAGCCCTCCTAGTCCTGCTACCCTCCTTTTCAAGTCATCTCCCTTCTGCTTGTGTGTGAGTGCATGGGTGGGTGTGTGTTGAGCTTGAGCCTGCAGGTGTGCATCTTGGGCAGGCGCTCCCAGCTGCTGTGTGTTCAAGATTGCTACCGTCTTCTCCATCACCATTTTCTATAAGAGAAGTGCTCCATCCTAAAAAGAGTGTAACTTCCCCTCTGCAGTCAAGCTGTTCCCTGACAGAAATGTTGTGCCGTGGCCCCGGGAAAGCACACAGTCCCCACTTCCTCGTGGGGACTGTCATCTTTAGAGACTATTTCTTGAGTCATTACTTTCATGCTGGAGTATCACCAGTCACTTGACAAATCCGTACAGCAGAGGGCAAAGCACACATCATAAGCAGGAATGGTGAAGGCGCACAGCGTGGTTAGCTGACATCCCCCACTTCGTTTGCTCGTAAAAGCACTTCTCCAATTTTTTTGCTCTTGTCAATTTAATAAAAGACAAAAGCATTGTCTTTTGGTGTTAACAACATGAAATCTCAGTGTTGCCTCTATAGCAAAGTCACTGCAGGGGGGTGTGAAGCAGTTGTAATGATGTGCAAACTGAGTGTCTGCAGTGCTGAGGAAGCCTGTGAGCAACGAAAGGCACACTAACTAACTAACAAACCAACCAACCAACTAACTAACTAACTAACCAACTAACTAACTAACTAACGGTGGCTTGGCTGATGGAGGGAAGGAACATGTAAAGATGCTTCTTGTTTGGGTATAGACTGAAAACAAGCAGCTTGTCTGTTTTGAGAACAAAATTTTCAGAGGTGGATTTTTGCCCCAGAACAGCCTGAATTTAAACATCAGTATCTGGCAGAATGTTTTGCAACAATGACATCCTGAGTCTGCCCTATTTGGGATGACAGTCACTAGCAACATGTGACTGAGCTCTTCAAATATTTCTAATACAACTGAGAGACTGAAATTTAACTTCATTTAGTTTTGAGAAACGTGGCTAGCCACGGGTCTCTAGATGCTACACGAACTGGCAAGCATGGATGTAGGCGAACAAGAGGATGGGTCTGCATCATGACTTTCCTTGTGTCATTACTAAAGAGCTGACATTAAAGCCCAGCACTTCTGTGATTCTGAAGAGGCCTCAGTGGTGTTAGCATCTTCTGAGGGTAACACAAGCGTGTGGGATGAGCTCGTGAGCACGCCTACACCAGAGCAAGATCAGCTCAGCACAGCCTGCCTCTTACGACTGACTGACTGACTGCTGTGCAAGAAGCAGGGAAGGGTTCCACGGCACTGCAGCCACTTATCCCCTTATCCCCAGGCAGAAGGCTTCCCCAGCTCCTGTCCTGCCTCAAGACAGTCATGGGCGCCATTGTAATTACTCTGGGACAGTAGTTTTCTGCCACTGGGGCTGGGGGTGGGGTAGACACAGTTGCCTGTTAACACATCGCAGCATTGCTGACGTGAGCGGACAGATACACTGCATCTTAGCCCGCCAGGAGCTGCTTCTGCTCCTGCTGGTAGAAGGCCGCCTACCCTTCAGCCTTGTAAGTTCAGGCTCTTAATGCACTGTGGAGATTTAGCTCTGATGGGCTGCAATTTTCTGAGAAAACCGGGGACTAACACTAAACATGAAATCATTCAAGTGGTTAGCACTTATCTAATGATATGGAGTCAGGCCTACTTCTTTTATTCAGTATACTATCTGTTCAAAATTAAATCCGTCTGCCATCTCATAGCTCTAATTCTATTTCAGTTTGCGACTGAGATTGTCTTAGTGAGGATCTTGAGGAAGCCCTCTGTCATATGTCAGATTCAGAAATGCCAAATAAGAGAGCACAAGTGCTGTGTTGATTCTGGGAGGGCTGGCACTTCAGGCTTAGTTTACACAGTCCAGGTGAGCCACAGATAATGGCAACACACTCCTGAGTGTGGTCATTGTTTTGCCTGTCCATTATTGTGTTTTAATCCACCCCGAAACTTTGCCCTATAGCAACAAGGTAGCCTGTAGGTTTCTGGGGCCCAGCTCAGTGGTCCTTATTTGTGGTCCATGGTGGCTACCATCAGACTGGATGGGATGGCTTGGCGTTGAAGACAGTTGACTCTGATTGATGGCCGAGGACTAGAGTACCTGCACATCCCCTCCATGAGGCTGGTGCCTTCCAGCTGTACAGTGATCTGAGGAAAGCGATACTTCCTGCCTGCAAGCTCAGGGCCAGAAGGTGAGTATGCAAAGCCCCAGAAAGAGCACCAGACATTCAGCACAAGAGCACTCAGAAGTCATTTCTGCTTCCCTCCTTCTATTGATCGAGTAAGTCACTAACGCTGGCCCAGAGTCAAGAAGGTAAGAACACGTCATGAGAACACTATGTGGGGCCCCTCACATGGCCCCTCAAGGCTAAGGACTCTTGTCCTTAGTTGACTACCATGACCATGTTAAAGGAAAACCAGTTACAGAAATTACACTGTCAGTTATATTCAGAAGACGTCAACAGACTGAAGGCCTCCAAGGGTGGGTTTGGACGATGCTTAGAGGGAGAAGGAGAATGTTTAGAGGGAAAAGGAGACTGTCTGTAGAGACTTAGGAGAATCAGGGATGGGGCTCTTGAGTGTCTCGGTTTTAAAGTGAATGTGGGGCTAGGGGTGCTCAGGAAGCACAGTGTTGGCCTTGCAAGTCCTCAGCGCTCAGGTGAGAAGGCCAGGCATGACGGACGCACACTTGTGATCTGTCTGCGGGGAGACGGAGGCAGGTGGGAGGCTGAGAAATGACACTTGAGGCTGTCTCCCACCTTGACATGCATGCACACATATGTGCAGAAATCCCCCCACATGAACACACACACACACACACACACTATATATATATATATATATATATATATGTGAAAATAAATAAAGGGGATTAAAGGAGGGCCATGCTCTTGCTGTCTGGCATGTGACTGGACCCACCCGTTTCAATAGGCATCTCTTGGGCAGCAGAGAGAGTCATGGGAAAATCACCTGCTGAGCCACAGACATTCAGTTACTGGTGCTGGGATTTTGTCATGTTTGAGCAATCATGAAACAGACAAATGCTGAGAAAGGTGGGGAGAGGGCAGGGAGGGTGGAGGAGAGGGGAGGGAGCCCTCTACCAATCTGGTTCTGCTAAGCACCTCAGGACTGTCCCTGTTCCTGTTAATGTGTGACACAAGCCAGGAACAACACCTCTTTCGACTATTTGCCTTCATTGAGCAAGATTAAACTGCAGTGAAGCAAATAATTGGCTTGTCACATCTGTCCTTCCCCCTCTACTTATGAAGGAAGTTAAAATGGAATGGCTCGCTGCCCTGATGTCTGCTATTCATTTGCTTCAGATTTCAGCTCCGGTTCACTCGTGGCTTTCTGCTTCGTAAAGGGCTGAAAAAAGAAATCATAGTACGCTGGCTAGAAAGACAATCTCAGAAGCCCAAAAAAATGCTTAGAGAAAGGGGGAATGCTGACCGATTAAAACTGAGGTACGGCAGTGACGAGACGTGGGCTCAAACAGGCCTCTTTGGACGTCGGTAGATGGAAAATATGTGACAGGGCAGAGATGCCGGGCTGTACGAGGAAGTCCATCTGGGACAGTGGTTTTGAGTCTGTGTTGTGGTTCTGTGACAGGTTACTGGAAGTCCCACAAAGAGCAAAAATAGGTGTAGCAAGTTCAGAGCCTCAGGCGCCTGCCTGTGAAAACACAATTGCCTATAACTGCGTGTGCATTTCTCTACATGTTTCTTATGAATCTTTCTTTCTGGTGATAGAAAAAAAAAATTACTGATTCAGAGCTGCCTCGTGTTTCCTGATTCAGGACCCAGGATCTTTGCCAGTAACAACGCACTTCACCATTCTCCCCCATCTTGTTCTGACTGGAAGTCTTTGGGGGTTATGAAGGTGAAGGAGATGGCAGCTGGCTTGGTCTCCAGGGAGGGCTTTTGATCCACAGGTCACCCTGTGGTCCTTGGTGTGGCCGGGCCCATCGTTATCCTGGCTGCCTCCTTTCCTGTGGCTTTTTACAGCCGCTGGCTCCTAGGCAGGCCTGCACATGAGAGGATGCCTTCTCTGGCTCAGGCCATGTGGAAGTCCAGACTGCACCATGACATGGATGGAAGCCAGGGCTGTGAACAGCGTGCAACTGTGGGCAAACAGCAGGGTTAGCGGCGTGTCTCATGCTGCGACACTTGTGTGGTGCTGGGACCTGCACAGGGCAGCGTGAACGAGGCCACCTGTAGCTTACACTGAGCTCAGGCGAGGAGCTCATGAAGCAGCCACACGCACGTTACCTGCATGTAAGCCACACGTGACAAAGGAGGCCAAAGGAAAGGGAGGCCGAGGGGAAGCACGCAGCATGTCTGAGGGAGGGAGGAGGTGACACCGGGCCTGGGTAAAACCTTTGAGACCGGAAGGGGGGTGTCTGGAAGTAGCTTCGGCTGGCGTGTGCTCCTGAGAGCCTGCCTGCGTGTGGGGGCCCACGTGTCTCCAGGACATGTTGGCACGGGTAGGGCCGGCTCAGTGTGTAAAAGGGAGAGAGCCCCATGGCGCACCTTCTTGGAAGGCTGAGGTAGGTAGATCATGTGAACCCAGGACGTCAAGGCCACCCTTGTTGGCATAGTGAGACTGTCTCAAGTGCACATACAGTATGAATTTTATTTCTGTGTTATTGCACAAATTTGCTACTTGTAAATTGCTCTAAAACCTTTTGCTATATGTGTCCAGGCAAGTTAATGTTCACCAACAGAAAGCTTCCAGATTGGTCCTTCACATATATACACATATATGTATGTGTATATATGTATATGTACGTGTGTATGTGAACACACATACATTGTTGGTGACAGTCAGGATAACCGGGGCCTGCTACACGCTAGGTGAGGGCTCCGCCACCAAGCGGCACAGCCAGGCTGCCGCTGTTAGACCCACCTGTTTTTAAGCATTCATTAAACCACCACTTATAATAGGACCACCCCGTGGACCTTCTGGAGCGCTCCTGCCTCCGTTCCTGAAGCGTGCAAGTCAGCGTGCAGACCCCGGCATGCTCATCTTTGACGCTGCGCTACTCACCACAATCAAATAATGAACCAGCCCAGGAGCCTTTCAGTAGGTAAAGGGATAAAGGAAGTGCAGGCCGTACATGAAATTATTATTCGGCTATAAGGAATTAAACACAGCCAGGGTGCAACCGTGGCTTTTTCGGAAAATGCATGGAATTGTTAATATTTGTGTTAGACAATATAACCCAGAGTGAAAAACAAGAACAAAAAACAAGCCACCAACAGGCTCCATCTCATAGGTGAGATGCTGGAGAGGAGGAAAGAGCAGGGCACAGACAGACACTGTTAGACTAACTGTCACGAGCGGATGAACCGAGTGGATGAACCGTCCCCTTCAACCTGTAACTACTGCGTGCTGTTAACTCGCAGCAGGAAAAGGAACGGGGATGGCGGCTCCACAGCACACATCTGTGGAGGCAGCTTTGAGGGGGAGGCTTGTTCTGCCTGCGTCCTGATGGGAGCTCTGAAGAGTGCTGACCCAGGCAGCAATGACGATTCTGGCCACCAAGGGGTCGGAGTGCCAAGGCAGCAGGAACCACCTCGGGAATACTGACCTCTGGGGCGGGGATGGATAGGCACAGCACCGCGCCCTGGCCAGACCTCAGCCTGCCTCTCTGGGGAAAAGGAGCAGTCTAAGGCTCTGGAAACCGCTGAGTGAGTGAGGAGCTCCTGCCTTGCAGGCAACAGCAATGCTCTGCTTAGCCGCGCGCGCATCCCTTTATGGGGATGCTGGACTTTCTGGGGTGCGTGTGGAGGCAACCCTGGAAGGCGTGCTGGAGACGGAGCTGTGCATTTCGGTGTGAAAAGAGTCGTTTCTTCCACTTGTATTGCCCAGCGGTCCCTTAGGACCAGGGGCACGGAATGGGTGGTGCTGTTCCCGGGATCACAGTATCCTCTTTGTACCTTGCCTGTCCTTGATTTTTTTTTTCTGGGCGCGAATTCTCCTTCGCACAGTAAGCCCTACAACTAATTGGGTTATGATAAGCCAAGAGAACGTGTTTTTCTCGGCCTGGCGGTCAGCAGTAATGCAACAACGCATAAAGCTCGCGCAGTACCGGCTCTGTGCCAGCGCTCATCCCCCCCCCCGCCCCCAACGAAATGCGAGCCTGGCGACTAAAGAGGAAACCGAGGTCCTCGCAAACTTAGTGACTCCCAAGCCCTCAGAGCCAGCCCCAGGCTCCAGCCCCAGGCTCCAGCGCTCCTGCTGGCCGCCCAGCTGTGTCTGCCTGGGAATCTGACGCCCGCGGGTCGCCAGCTCCGACCTTAGTTAGGTGGCCTGGTTTGTTCGCGAGGTCGAGGTGAGCTGTCCCAGCTGATCTGGGTTTTTGTGGGAACACCGAGGAGCGGAGCCCTTTGGGAACTGAGACCCCCGGCGGGGGTGCGGAGCCCCTGGGTGCCCGGCAGGGACAGGCTGCCCAGCCTCTCCGGCTCGCAGGGCGGGGCACGGGCACCCGGCCAGCTCGCTCGTGCCCGCGTCTGGCCGGCAGTCTCCGCCCGCTGCACGCCCCCGCGGCGGCTGGCAGTGGGAGCCGCGTGCAGCTCGGAGCCTGGGAGCCGCCGGGAGCTCGCGGCGCTGACCCACAGGGGCGGGAGCCCGGCTGCAGCCCGGTGCCCCGCCAGCGGCAGGAATGTGACCCCCGAGCGCGGCCGGAGCTCTCCCAGCGCGGCTCCCAGGGCTCCGGTTGCTCCCGGCCGGGGCGGGTTTAGCTCGCAGCTGCTGGATCTCTCCGCATCCCCGCTGGGGCACCCAGGCACCGCCAGGTAGGAGGAAACTGCGGAGTTCCTGGAATGGGGTGGCTAGGCCTGAACAGCCGCCTTGCCCCGGGCAAAGGCCCTTAAGTTACTCTCGGTAGCCAGTGTGTCAGCGTTCTCCGTGGATGAAGGATAAAGGTGATGGCAGTTCAGTCCTCTCGCTCCCATTTCCGGTGGTGTGTGTGTGTGTGAGATTGAGAGAGAGAGAAAGAGAGAGAGAGACAGAGAGAGAGACAGAGAGAGAGAGACAGAGAGAGCGAGCCTGTGTCTGGGGACTTGCCTAACTTTCTTCAGGTTTACTAAGTACGTGCGTTTCTGTGTGGAAATTGCTCCCGGGCCTTGGGATCCCGCCGAGTGGAACTAACTTGTTAGGAGTGTCCTCGTAGAGGTCTGGGCTCAGAAGAAAGGTCCTGATGAGGGGAGGTTAATTCCTTAACCCCCTGGTGGAATGCCTCTCTCCGGAGAGGTTGGCGCTGGCTGGGAGCTTGGACAGTTGTTTACAAACGTGCTCAGCCCTTCACCGTTTACAGGTTTACAGGCCACTCTCGCTGCCCTTTGTCCTGGCAGCAGTCCTGTGGGTGAGGTGTCAGGAGCACCGTGTTCTGTATCAGAAGCTTAGATGGAGGCTGCCTTGTTTGAGGACTGGCCTCCTCTGGGCTTCAGATCCGCGTACCCGCGTGTCTAAAGTGCTGGCGGAGGGAGGGAGGCTGCCAGGAATGGCAGGCAGGCTCACCTTCCTACCAGGAAAAGCTCCCTGCGCGGTGTGGGATGTTCACTAGAGGGGCACATCCCAGCACTTTGGTCCCGAGGAACACCCTAGGAATGGAGACTACAGGATCTCATCAGTTGGGCTCCTGAGGTCATGACAAAAAGCGGGGCTGAAGCCAGTCTGTCACTGAACCGAGTCATCTGCTCTAAGCAGGTCCTGGGGAGGTGTGAGCACCAGGAGCCAGCCTGGTGCTGGGCGCAGGTGCTGCCTCTTCTCTCACTAACTCACTAAGCAGCTGCTGGCGTCTTTTATTCTGTGATCCCTTCTAATTTCTTCATCTCCCACACATTGCTTTATTTAATGTTATGTATCCGCATCCTGAACTAACTCCTGAGCAGAAACAGGATGTCCCTGAGATGGGATCTGATGGGGGAAGGTGCCTGGAACTGACTTACCTTCAGTCTGGGCTGGCTGCCATTCTGGTGCACAGTAAGTCCTTGCTCTTGGGTGGTCAGTGTGCAGCCCAATAAAGGGCATTTGCTCCACATTCTCACACGCTCTTGGCTCTACTGAAGCCTGTGTTGCAACAGGGCGTGAAAGTCCCCTTTATGCTGCTGAGGCGTGTAAGGTCTTCTGGTAAACCCTCTGTCCCGGTGAGACCCTGCTGGACATCAGCTTCACTCACTCATTTACCAAACAAACACTCCCTGAAGACAGCTGTGTGCCAGCCCCTGGGGAGGCACTAGGGAAATGAAGTGAATAAACTGCATGAACATCCCCCCGTTTCCTACATAGGTCCTTTTGGCAAGCTACAGAGCACCAGAAAGCTCTTTTGTTCTAGGACAGTGCTTTGAAATTTGCCTCTTTGCGAAGAGTGTGGGTCTGGGTGGTCTGTAGGATGCAGGGAGCATCTTCGGGAGAGGGGGTGTGAAGACAGCGGTCACACGCGCAGCCCGGGAGAATGGCAGGGGTGCTGAGGTGTAGTCACGGGCCAGCTGTGCAGGAGAACCAGGGGAGACTGGGAACCCGCAGATGAGGGGTCAGCAGGGCTGTCTGTTCACCCACAGCCGGGGTTTCTAGAGTTGGAACGTCTTGTTAGCAGCAGTGGGACAGCCGTGACATGGGGGATGGGGATGTGTGTAGGCCCTCAAGCCTCTTAGGCTGCACGGGGGCTTTAGTGTGATCCTGCCATCAAAGGGGAGCCGCTGTCAGAGGCCCTGACTCCCTGGCTGTGACCTCCCGGTGTGTGATGAAAAGCTGGCACGTGTTTTGTGTTTTCCCGTCTTGGGTTGTGATGCAGGAGAAGGATCTGCAGCGTTAGCAACTTCCCTCCCCTCTGCTGTGGCCTCGGAAGTGCCAGTTCCTGCCCCCCCACCCCCTGAGTACGTGAGAGTGGGCAGAGGGGCCCTGTCATAGAGAGCTGTCAGCAGGCATTGAAAGCCGCCGAAGGTTTTCCAAGTGCATGGCCCCTTTGGGTCTCCTCCTGGGCGTCCATTGGCACTCCTTCCTGGGACAGAGTAATTGAGACATTCTATATCCCACCTGACTTGGAAAGGATTTATAAGGTGTCATAAATGAAAATAGAATGAGAGGAGAGCAAAAAGCGGAGCCCACAATGACTAGAAATGTTTAAGATGACCGGGAAATAAAATTACCTGGGGAAAGAAAAGAATTCTTGATGTAAAGTCAGATCGGAACTCTCTTGCAGTTACCTGTCCCGCAAGCGCAGGTTGGTAACCACAGCATAGCTTTGGGCTGACAGAAAGGTCTAGAGAGCCTGACTCTGCGTGTCTGGCCACCTCAACTCGAGAACTCAGGTCTTGTGGAGGCATAGCCATAGCTCCTCCCAGGGTGAGGTGAAGAGGGAGGGCGATGTCGCTGCTGTCACTCTCAGGCTCCTCCCCATCAGTTACCCAACCGTGCGCACGTTTTTAAACAACCTGTTTGCAAAATGATATAACAAAATCTACCTGTATTACAGTTTTTAAAACAGAAATATAATGTCTAAGCATAAAGAAGAAATAAAAGCAGTTTTATTAAACTTACGTATTTCAGCATTTCGATGCTTCGGGCAAGGCTCTGCAGCATTTTGTATAAGTTGAGCACAGAAGAACAAGGAGGGCGGGCCAGCGCAAGTCTTCAGGAGAACAGATGAGCTGGGGGCCACATGAAAACCTTTAACCAGGTCTTCGTCAAGGTCCCAGTGTAGTCAGAGGGGAGACGTCTGCTGTTACAGTCTATATATGTAGGGAGATATATCCCTTTATATCCCACACGGATGTGTATACACAAAGCCCTGCTATAACATCCCTGAGCCTTTTAGTGTGTATGGAAATTGTGCCAGCTGTGCCCTTTCTGTAAATGTGTAATGGAGTCAGGGGGTATGCTCAAAACAGCAAATACGTCTTCTGTTGCTGTGTCCAGGGACACCTTAACCGGGGTCAATGCTTCACCAACGAGACTGCCTTGCATCGTTCCAGATTCTAGAATTTGATGGACACCCAAAGTGTCCCAGGCCGCATCCTATGTACCTCCAGGGACATGACTTGACTGGGTAAAGCAATGAAGAAAGGACCGAGGTATACAGAGAAGCTGGTCTCGGGTGGACTGGGCTCTCTGGTGACGGAGAAGCTTCATCACCTTGGAAGCTCAGCGTGTTTATTATGTATAGCTGAACAGAGAGGTGGGGTTTCTGTATACAGCTGTCCTGGGGGGGCAGACTGTACTGTATACAGCTGTCCCGGGAGGGGCAGGGCTTACTGTATACAGCTGTCCAAGGAGGGGGGGGCAGACTGTATACAGATAAACAAGGGGGTTATTCTATGTAACAAGGAAGCAGGGCCCACTGGTCTCGGTAGGAGCAGTCTCTGAAGGGGAGTGGTCTTCCCATCTCGGAAGGACGGCTTCCGCACAGTCAACACTCACGCTTGGAGGCAGGAGGGAAGCTTTGCATTTCCCGGAGCCTGGCCTGGGGAAGGCGTTGCTTTCCTGTGGATCTAAGACGCTGGGATTCTTGACGTTGGCTGTGCCAATGTCAGCCACATTCATTCACTCAGGACTTCACTCGCTCCCTGGGTTTTCCTTCTGCGCAGTGTCTGGAACGCTGTCCCGGCCCTGCCATGCTGAGAACCGCTGCCCTCTCTGCATGCTAGGTAGTAGTGATGAGAGACTTTGTGTGGGTGTGGAGCCTGACGCAGCCCATGTACTAGTAGATAAACTGCCGGGGTAGACGGTGTAGAAGCTCGCCGTCCGGGATGCACTCAGCATGAGCTGGAGGTCACAGGTAGAGCCGGCGGTAGAAATCAGAGCAGTGAGCATCATGTACACAGGGGTTTGACTAGTGAGGAGCACAGAGGACTTTGGGGTGGCCGGAGTGTGAACCTCGGATGTATTCCTGGTACCTACAGTTGTCCCGGCCTGTGGGATTGAGCACCGGAGGCTTCTGTGTTCCACTCTCTGTTCTCTCAGTAAAACACGACGTAAGAGAAAACTGGGAATTCTGAGGGAGAATGCTGTGTTCCTTAGCTCCTCCTAAGAGTCAGAGCTATTCTCACTATTTTGACAGTAGCCATGTCTCTGCCTCAGTTTCCCCCTTTGCCCTTAAGCCCACGTGTTAGTTGAAATGGGCCATCTCACAGCTTTGAGCCTTGTATAGCACATGAAAGCTGTTTGGCAGTTTTCACTTTATCTTCACCTTTACATATCCTCAGTGATTAAAAAGATTCTCCCTTCTTTCCTTTGTCAATAAGCCAAATCAATGTACTGTGACTGAAAATCACCTTGATGCTCATTGGGGTTTCCAAGAATTGAATCTCTCTGGTCCCTTCTTGTGTATGAGGCTTTGCTTGCTCGTAGTTCTGTAAAGTCATTTCTCCAGTGGTTTCCAAGGTTGGGAAGTCTGTATGTGACACCAAGTATTACTAATGTCCATAGAATGGAAACCATCCAGAGCATGCTCTGGAGGTCCCGGAGCCTCTGTGATCATTCCCACTCCCTCCTTCCTCAGCCTGGGTCTGGGATCTCCTAGGTCGATGGACTTAGAAGTCGACACATGCTCTACTTTGTCCTGAGGGTTTGAGCTTGTGGGCCTTGATGTTTTACTAGATGACAGGGGACATTTGTTGAGATGGCACCACTTAGACTTTCAGGCCAAAGACTGATAAGGAGAAATCCAAAGTGAGGCCCCCTTCCCCTCCGGCCCTACCAGGTAGCTCCCCAGGTGGTGTATTTCTCTGATGCCTCGGGTTTTCCTTGAAGAGAGCTTGGGGGCTTCTTCACTTCCATTCAGCAGTACACTCTCCTTGGTTTCAACATAAAAATAGTTTCCTTCCTAGATCTCTTTGGGTGAAACTGATGATCCCAATGGGATGGACTCGGGTCCCTTGCGTGTCTGTAGATTTCCTGGGAAATGTGCCCGTTCTGGTTTCAGAAGCAAGGGCTCTGAAGTGGACTTGTGTAGACTTGTAAAGTAGCCTCGACATTTGTGCCCTTTTGCAGCTTTGTGAGTTCCTTTTAGCCTTCTCTGTCACAATGGTCTCTTTGCTCTGAAGGTTGGCCGCTATTGAGCAGCTGGCTGAATGTTTGTGGCTAAGGGGCATCAGGGGAAGACCATTGTGGACTCAGTTCAACTCCAAATCCCACTCTTTACATTTCTACCGGGTTTTAGTAGGCATTAGATGGTGGCCCTTCATAAGCTGGGGAACACGCTCAGCTTCCTCAATTATGACCAAATCAGTGGGTGCTGGATTTTCTAAATATTTCTCCATACATTAGAGCTATGCACATATACCCATTTCCGGGGTGAGAGGTTACAAATGTGTTTCAAATGCTGTGGTTCTGTGTGGCATTGCTTTGGCAGGTAGCTCACAGGGATGAGGCCGGAAATGGGGAATGTGTGTGCTGCGGTCAGAAACGCCCACAGGTGGTGAACCTAATTTCCAGCGAAGCAGTGTCCGGCAAGCCTCACAGGAGGCAGTTAGGTCTTGAAGGCCCTCTTCTCTTGAATGGATTGGTGCCCGTATTGGGGAAGTGAGTTCATCATTGCAAGAGTGGGGTTGTTATAAAAGTGAGGTCAGCCCTCCCTTGCTTGCTCACTCTTGCCCCCCCTTTTCCCTTCCACGTTCTTATTTCCACACCCCACCACAGATGACATGGCGCAAATACTGGCACCAGGATCTCAGCTCCAGAATCATGAGCCCAATACATTTCTGCTCACTGTAACTTGCTTGGGGTCAGGCACTTTGTCACAGTAGGAGAGAGAGAGAGAGAGAGAGAGAGAGAGAGAGAGAGAGAGAGAGAGATGGTTAGGATTTCCTTTACAAATTTCAGATTTGGATGTCGGCTCCGTCAGGCCCCTGGGGGGAGGAGCTTATTATTGTTTTATCCTCGTTCTCCTGGTTTCTACAGAGGTTTGGCTTCCTTAGGGTTTCCTCTACAACTCCCCGGAGGCCAGTGATTTGTACAGATCTGCTTTGCAACCCACCAGCCATGTCCTCTGTTATAATGAAGAGCCAGAGGACAGGGCCAAAAGGACAGGCCCAGCAGAGATTAGACGCTAGCCCTTGCCTCTTGATCATGCTTTGCCATGTTTGTTCATGTTCTCAGGGACCTTGGGATTCTTTCCCTGACTACCTGCACTCTTCCGTGGCTGCCAGAGGCTGTCTCGGGTAGCCTGAGGAGACTTCACTTCCAATGTGTCTGCCTGGGGCCCAGGCAGGGCTGTGTAGAAGGGAGTGGGCCCAGTCTGGAGGGTGTAGATTGTGCATGTGCTTAGAACCCCCCCACAGTGTGGGAAGAGCTGGCTGGGGAAGGCCTAGGGTGGAACTACTGGCTACTGTTGGGCCTGCTCCGGGCACATCCCACTCTAGGGCCAGCGCAGCCAGTCCCAGGGCAAGCTTCCGGCAGCAGCAGCACTCACCAGCGTCCTCTGTGGTGGATCCGCACAGTGTTTATCCTCAGTGCCCCTGACAGCGCCCCTGCCTGGCTTCCTCAGTGCCCCTGACAGCGCCCCTGCCTGGCTTCTGTTCTGGAAGGCAGGATTCACAGTGTGGGGGAATTCCTCAGGAAGAGGAAAGGAATTCAGGTTCTTGGGAAATATCTCATTCACAAGAAACTAATGAATTCGGTGTAGTCACAAACAAGACAAATACTCCCCTTCAGGCCTGTGCTTGCCTGGGGCTCGCAGCCATCACTGTCATGTGCATGTGCTGGGTCGGGTAGGTCCTGCAGCATGAGAGAAAGGCACAGCCCCTTTTCTTGTGACCCCAGGAAGAAGACCAGCATGCCCGCTGCTTGGTTGCCCAGCCTTCACAGCTCTTGTCCTGGCTGCCATCCTTCCTGGGATGGGCTTTTGTTGGGAGTCAGTAATGGTCATATTGAATCTTGTACTTATTTTCTAATCATCATAATTTATTTCACACTTAGGCCTCTTAGTCTGAGTCTAGCAGCATGTTAGGTCGTGTCTGTCGCTGGAACAGAGCACCGGAGCCTGGATATTCTGTAAACCATCGTTTATTTAGGTTAGAAGGCCAAGGCCAGCTGGATGCATCTACCGAGGCCTCGTGACGCCTCCTAACAGAGCAGACCCGGAAGGACAAGCCAGTGCTTGTGGAGGAGACTGAGTAAGAGGCGGCCTCGCTTGGAAACAGCCTGCTCGTGTGGAATTCAAGGACGGTGGGTGGGGGATTCCTTCCACTAGACCTTACATATGCCTGGCATATGTAAGCTGTGGAGGATTGGGTCCTGCTCCTGGGGATCTGGGCTCTGGGCCCTGTCCTCTCCTTCTCCCTCCCAGCTCAGGCAGGGAAGGCCAGTCTCTGGGGAGCTGTCTGAGCTTTCTGAGGCACCTGTATGATGTACCGTGAAGATTCTAGGTACCATGTCCCTGGCTGTGGAGAAGGGGTGCATGTGAGGGTCCAAGGCCAGTGTCTGAGCAGAGACACCTCAGAGCCTTCACAAGTCACGGCTGCTGCTAGGGAGAGCTGAAGAGGTGCACGCTAGGGCAGAACGGCACAGGCTCTTAGGAACAGTGGCCAAGACACCAGCTGTGAAGGGTGAGCAGGTTGGCGTCAAGTGGGGTGTTCTGCCCCTTAACCCCAGAGCCAGGACAGAGGTGGGAGTGAGCCAGCTGCTGTGAGTGAGAGATGGAAGGGTCCTTTGCCTAAAGAAGTAAGGTGAGCTCTTGTCTTGGGCAGCGTTTCCCAGGAGCAGTACTGTCTTAGTTGAAGTGCTGGTGCTTCCATCACGGGTAAGAAGTGGCAAGAGTGAGCAGTTGAGGGAGGTTCAGGTTCAAGGGGAAGTTCAAAAGGAAGGTGGGAGGCAGAGCAGGTTGCAGTGAATGGGGAGGCTTCTTTGCAGAAGGTCCCTAGGTTGGCCCAATTGTCCCTCTTTCCCCCTTCCACTTTGATGAGCCTCCCTGAGATACTGTGTCTGTGGCTGCCATCAGCTATGGCCATTTTTGAGGCTCCTGGGGATAGGGAGCAGTCCCCTGGCTGGGGACAGGAAGTTCTTCAGTGCTGTCTGTGGTCTTGTGCTGCAGTGCGACCCATGCTAAGGCGTTGGCTGCTCCTCCAACAGCTGCTGAATGCGACACTGTGCTCTGAGTCCGGGGCTTCGTGTGTGTAGTCTACACAAATGCTCAGCATTGATTTGGTCCGTCTGCTTTAGTGGCGGACATTGAAAGGTCTCGCTAACTTTTAATAGGCGCAAGGAAATGACTCAGACATTAAAAAAACAGACTCCGAAACACTAGAGGAAACTGCAGAGATAAACAATGAGTGGTGAGATAGCGCCAGCCCACACCAGCAAGGCAAGCGCAAGCAGCTTTTCAGAAGTTGCTTCAAATTCTGCAATATGGGAAGCAGGCATTTGGATGTGCTTAATTTAAGGAATAACATTTTTTTTTTCCAAAAAAGCTAATGTGCTCTTAAAAGGGACCTGTCTAAGTTCTTTTCTTCAGGCGTGTGGCACAGCCTTAGCCTTGTTTTCACCAGTACTGAGACGGTCATCGCCGGAGGGATTTTTACCAGTTTCCGATTCCCTCTGCCTTGCAGACCGAATGGTGCATGCATCTAACCCTTTGTGTGTCCAATTCCGTGTGCTCCTGACTCCTCTGACTTGACTTCTGTCCTAAAGAACCAGGTGACATGGACCACCCTTTGACTTTCTCATGACTGTGTAACGCCCTTAGACTGGTCTCGGGGTGCTGCCAACCCTGAGGCCCTTTCCACCTGTCCACTCAGCATGCCTGTGCTCTTCTCCCAAGGTGGACACACCCCCTAAAGATGCTCACGCTCTCCTGAGAAGCAGGACCCTTCCTACAGGGCCTTCCTCAGGGTAACAGGCTGACTCACTGTAATAGAAGCCCTCCCTAAGCTCCAGGTAGTCTTGGGACAGCTCCCCAGGCATACAAAGATGCTTGCTGGCATGTTTTTCTTGGGGAAACAGTTGTGGGTTTTGTCAGATCGATTCTTAGTTTTGTTTTTAATGGAATCACAGAATTTGGATGCAGTGAGGGTAAGATGGATGGGGCTAGGGCCACAGTGTTTGGGAGAATGACAGGTACCACACGATCTCACACGTACATGGAAGTTAGTCAAACAGTTGATGGCAGAGAGGAAAAGAGCAGGGCACCGGATGTGAGAGGCTGGGAAGGGGAGTGGGACAGAGAGAGGGCTGTCAGAGTTTTGAAGGAGTCTGCGGCCCTGTGGCTCTGCTGTCCTATGGCAGGGTCATTGCTGACCCTCTTCCCCAGTGAGTTCCCAGCATGGGGGCCAGAGCCTTTCAGAACCTTCCGGCCTCTTCTCTTTCACTGCACCCTCTAACTTTCTAATCTGCTGGAAAAAAAAAAACAAACAAAACAAACAAACAAACAAAAACCCATCACTGGTCTCGTCCCAAGGGGCCTAGGACTGGTTTCACTCCCATCAAGGCAGGGCTGTCTGCATCTCAACCCAGCCCTCCCGAATGGACTGTGATCCTCCTTGCCGCCCCCTGAGGGACTCCAGCCGCCAGCTACCCTCTTTCCCACCCATCCCCGTGCTGCCCATCTGGCCTCCAAGCAGTCTGTTCTCCCATCTTTTCTCCTGTCTCCAGCTTATTTTCCTCACCGTGGCTAAAGTCTCCACAGAAAATGAAAAGCTAGCCATACCTCACTCCACCATGTAAAAATTTTAAATAACTTCCTGCCATTAGCAAATTAAAGTCCCTGGTGAGACCCCCCCCCACAAGACCTGCCTTTCCAGATAACACTTCTTGGCATCTGTCTTCAGTGTATTCCTGGAATGGAGACATTGCTTAATGACCTCCTTCTCTCTCAGAGGCAAGTTAGCGGCCATTCTTCCCTCCCTCGTGTGTGTGGTGTGTGTGTGTGTGTGTGTGTGTGTGTGTGTGTGTGTCTCATCCATCCTGGACACAGCCTGGCGGAATGAGTATGGACACACTAACTTCCCCTGTGGCCACCAAGCGCTGTGAGCCAGGCTCTGGGCCATTATTTCTGATTCTTTGCCCAGGACTGAGTGTAGACATGGGATTCAGTATACAGTGGTTCGGCGGGGCAGTGCATAGAAAAAGAAATGGAAACTGGTCGTCGCAGCATGGGGGCTTGTGATATCGGCGAGGGGGACCTTCACCACACGCAGTCCCCACGTGGCAACTCATTTTGCCCTTCTTGCGGCACTCAGTGGCAGATACCATCATCAGGTTTGTCGCACAGGGGAGCTGAGGCACAGCTGAGCTCACCCATACCCTCCCTCTGTGGGGAGGCGTGATGTGGAAAGCCTCAGTGCTGGCCCTGAAGCACCTAGTCTAGGTCGTCTCTCCCTCGGGGCTTACGGCACTGTTTGTGGATGTAAGGGGTTCGTGTTGGTTTGGGGGTGCCTGTTTGCTTGTTTGGGGTTGTGTTCTGCCTGTGTGTTTTAGAGGCACAGCTGCTCTGGGCCATCCAGGGTGGCCTCACACTTGTGATCCCTTTGCCTGCTTCTCCGTGGTGGGGTTACAGGTGTGGCACTTGTTGGGCTTTGGTGGGAGCTCAGTTGTGTCATCTCGAGGGCTTGTTGCACAGCACGCCCCACCCCCACTTCTGAGCGCCCTGTTCCTCTAATTCCTGTCCCAGCTTCATATGGAACCACGACCCCCACATCCTTGGTGACAGATGAGGACAGATGAGACAAGCTGCTGCTGACGGCAAAGGATTCCCCACTTTCTGCCTTGGTTTTTGCTTTTCTGTAGAGCATGGTACGGGCAGATGGAAACCTTGACCCCTGTCCCTCCACCACTTAGTAAGACACTAGGGATAAAGTGGTCTTAAGTCATTGCCCATGGATTTGCAGTAGTTAAGGATGACTTATCCACAGTTATCCTGGAATTCCAGCTGGAGAGCCATGCGCTGTGAAGGGCAGCTTGGGTGTTTTTGTTTGTTTGTTTGTTTGCCTAGTACTCAAACAAGCCGAGTCACTGAATGACCTGGAAACCAACAGTGTCCACGTGATAGAAACCCCCTTGCTGATTCTGAGAAGGCAGGAGTAGATGCTGGGGAGCAGGTCAACCCTCTTTTCTTCCTTCCTACCATACAGACTCGACACACCCCTGTTGCTCACAGAAGGAGGTGAGAAGCCGCAAGCCTCAATGCTTCCTAGCTTGTTTCATGACCTGCATCTCCTTTGGGGTAAATACGGCCGTAGTGCTATTAACCTACTTTGCGGTGTGACTGATTTTTATGGTAAAGGATCGGAGTTACAGGATGCAGAAGGAATGCAGTCTTGCTACCCTAGGGCAGGCTTGAAGGCTTAAGCCAGGCCGGAGAGTCAACATCCTGATGGTAGGGTTACAGCCACAAGAACTGTGGGTGTGTCCCACAGGCTCAGATCAAACCTGCTCTGCTGCCAATCTTCACTTTAAAAGCATGGCATAGCATTTGTATAGCTTCTAATGCAATTTCTCCAGTAGAACATTTTCCAGCTACTCTTCAAATCCTTCACATATTTAGTCTCCCAGAATGTTATCTTGGTTAAAGGACTGTGTTTCACACTTAACAGCTATCGGTGAGAATATAGACATGTTTAGTGCCCCGTAAACTTTCACCGTCTGCTCTGGACGTGGCCCCATGCTGGGCTGCAGCTGCAGCTGTTTATTTTGCTCGATCTTTTTTCATGCATCCCGGAGGCTTCCTTAAGGACTTCTGGGTTTCAAGCACAAGTTTGAAGCTTCCGGGACAGGGATGGGCAGGTTGAGTCCCCGACTTCGGGAGGCTTCCAGGGTCCGGTGAGTAAAAGGTTACACTTAGGGCATCGCAGGCCAGAGATGTTGGAGCCTCCAGCCCTAGGGCGCTGAAGTCTGATGGAGTAGGAGGGAGTGAGAGCATAGAGGAGGCAGATAAGCCCTAGACTAAGAGGCTGGGGCACATGGTGAAAGTGGTTATGGCGTGAGCTGGAGAGGGAGGCTGCTCAGTAGAGCCGAGAGCCAGCACAGAGAAGTCCTACGCTTGCCGAGGGAGCTGAACCCTTCTGCGTGCTCCGGGGGCCTCGGGGGACCTCTGAGAGCAGATTTTATTAGAAAATATAAACTCACAGGCAGAGCCTCATGTTGTGATAGATGTGATCAGGGGCTGGAGATGTCTGGAGGGAGAGCAACACAGCAGGGACCATGAATAAACTGGGGTGCTGACGGGGAAGGATACCAACTGTTGGGGTCCAGGGTGAGAGCATCCCCAGAGGCAGACGCCTCAGGACTGCAGAGCCCAGGTCTCTTCTGAGTGCACACTTAGCGGGTCTGGAGTGGCCGTCAGTCAGGAGGGCTTTCCAGGGATGGGCAGTTTGCTGGGAGAAGCATACTTGCTGTAGTGTTGGGACTGGGGCTCTCAGGGGCTCCCGAGCGGATTCCTATAAAAGCTCACTGGAGATTTGAGGCTGCAGCTTACTGAATATCACCGTGAGAACCTGTTAAGGAGGACAAAATAAGAATTAAGTAGAGAAAGGAAACTGTGACGCAAGTTTACTTCATTTGGGACTTGGGAGGTGGCAGGCGACATGGAGAGTGTTGTGCTCCTCTCTGTGTTAATCCGACGGTAGTTTAGGGGCTTTGCTTTTGAGAGGAAGTGATGAGCATGTCCGAAGAAGGTTAGGGAAGTGCTTGATCTGGTTACCTTCCCTGCCATATAGATGGACCAAGGCCCATGCAATTAAAATAGTCAAGGTCTGGAATCAGCCTAGGTTTCTATCAACATGTGGTCCATGCACACAATGGAACATTATTCCACTGTGAAAAAGAACAAGGTTATATCATTTGCGTAAAAATGGATGGAACGGGAAAAGGTCATATTATCAAAAAGAAAGGTATATGTGTTTTATTTTATATGTGGAACCTAGCAAAAACCCACATTATGACATGGGTCTCAGGGAAGACAGAGTCAGAGGGAAACAGATGAGAGTAACGAAGGCTAAATAGGGTTAATATAAATTACACACTTGATGAAAAGTCACGAAATTCAACACTCATAAAGTGAATACATAACAATAAGAATTTTGAAAGGAGAGTAAGTCAGCAGGACCAGAGTTTCACATGACACCCACGTGCTACCCACTGTGTAAGGTCACGCTGGTGAGGCCTTCGGAGGCACTTAGAGGAGCTTTTTCCCTCGCATTTATATATGTTCTTCAGAGACCTTCTGGAAAGTATAAAAACCCCCAGGAAAGGGGAAATCCAGCCAAACCACAAGAATGAGCGTTAATACCTCCATGTGATTTGCTTTAGGCTTTTTTGGGTTCATCTCCATGCATTATGTTATACAGGAAATTGAATGTTGGGTTTTAAAATGGAGGCATGACTTGAGTGAGTGTGGGAAATTTTTTCTGAGTGGAGGCAGATGTACAAAGGCTGAGCATGAGTCCCCTTGTCCCCTTTCCCCACGGGGACTGATGCAGACGTAGATGGTCAGACCCCTTCTAGGTCGACTCATGTGCTTTTATCAGTTAGCTACAGTATCTAGTGAAATGTGAGGGTCGCGTCAACAGTTCTCAGTGTCCTGGAGACTGATAACGTGGCCGTGTGTCGTCAACACAGAAGCACATTTTTTTTCAAGTCCTTTAGCACGGCGATTGATTGTAGAAGTGGCTCCTGTGGGTGTGGGTGCTGGCTGTAGTCTACCTTGATTGTAAATATATTCTTACAGGATTCACCTGTAATGTGAGACTAGACATTCATTTGGGGAAAGGTGGTAGAAGTGCTTTAAATCTCAAGTTCTCAAGTGTGCCCTCCATTCTGTCACACACACTCCAGCTTTCTAACCAGAAGCCCAGCATACCCTGGAATGGTGAAGAAGGCTCTTCTATGTGACCTAGTATGGGTGAGGACAGGTGGGGCTCAGGGCCCTGAGACATTTTCTGGGTTAATAACACCCCACCTTTTTCCTTCCATTTTTCCAGGAGAATATGAAAGTGCTACTTGGGCTCCTTTGTTTCATCGCCCCTCTGCTGTCACTGGAGACTGGTAAGTCAGATGTTTCCTCCACTCTGCTGGTCTACAGATGATGGAGATCACATGACAGTGTTCCTCTGTCAGAGTCACTTTCTTTTCCATTTTCAGTTACATGTAAGACATTGAGTCCCTGGCCCCAGAAGTGTCCATCAGAAGGTCTTAATCCTCATCTTCAGCTCTCATTCTATGCCTGGTATTTTGTGAAATTGAGGCTAGTGGCATTAAGAGCTCAGCGTCATGTCTCTAGATTTGGAATGGGTCTAGTCCAGACCTCCTGCCACCTCTCTGCTGATGGGGTGGGGTAACACCTGCTTATCCTGGGATATATATATCTCGTCCCTTTTATGGGTCCATAACTGCTGTTTCTATTCTCTTCCAGCTTCTTCATTTTCTCTTTCTCTTCTTCATTTCTTGCCATGGATTCATTGAGCCTTGACAGTGTGTCAGCTGATAGGAACTGAATGATCCTTACAGAGGTAGCTGATGGCAGGCTACCTTCCTAATGGGAGAGACAGAATACATTACATAAGTCATGTAGAAGGGTAGGTGAGGTAGGCAGAAACTCTAGGAAAACAGGAAATATTTGGAGATGGGAGTAGAGAAAAAATATCTTAAAAAAATAACTGGTAGATTTAGAGTAGAACCTAAAAGGGGAGAAGAAGAAGCTATGTGGATTCCAGGCCAGGGGAGGAAAGTGACCTTTGCAGCATGTGCAGTGGCCCAGAGGTTAAAAGCGTCAGGCATATTATGGGGCATGGATACCTAGTCTATATAGAGAGACGAGAAGGGCCAGAACACACAAAGTTATTTTGTTAATGGAGAGATGATAGAGGAATTGAGGAAAACCTTGACAGCTCTTTGAAGAATTTTGACTTGAGATGGCCTGAATTCTTTGTTCAAACAAGAGGGATTGAGGCCAGGAGGCTATGGAGGTAACTTCATGCTTCCTGAAAAGTGTAAGAATATGAGTTCAAATTTTTAGCACCCATATTAAAAGTCATGCACCACTGTGCGTGAGCCTATAACTCCAGTGCTGTGGGGGTCAAAGATGGGAGGATTGCTAGATGTGAAACCTGCAGCCTCCTCTACCACCACCATTACTACCATAACCTTCACCACCTCCTCCAACTTCTCCTCCACCACCACCGTCTCCACCTCCTCCTCTACCACCATCACCACCTCCACCATCTTCACCTCCTCCACCACCATCACCACCATCACCACAATCACCATCACCACCACCACCATCACCACCACCTCCTCCAACTTCTCCTCCACCACCACTGTCTCCACCTCCTCCTCCACCACCATCACCACCTCCTCCAACTTCTCCTCCACCATCACCACCTCCACCTCCTCCTCCACCACCACCATCATTACCACTACCACCATCACCACCACCACCATCACCACCTCCACCACCACAAACTTCCAGGGAGATGATCTAACATGTTTGATGTGGCTCGTTTTGTTTTCTGTTTTGGGAATAGAGGCTCAGGAGGCAGAGGCAGAAAGAGGAAACCGTTCAGAGGTCATTGCAATCCTCTAGGCAAGCCATGAAAGCAGTGTGTCCCGGGACAGGGAGGGAGGTTGACCTGACCAGAGATGAAGAGGAGATAATCAGCCAACGTTTGGATGTATTTTGAGCTAGCAGAATTCACAGATGGAGTCCAAGTGAGTGTAGGGACGAGATTGAGGCCTTGGTTGTGCAAATACAAAGTAGAATTGGCATTGATGCAATATGGAAAGATCAGATGTTGTCTGTGTCCATGCTGACAGATGTCCTTGGGCGTCTAAATGGTGACAGCAACAAGGCTGTGTGGAGACAGAGGCTGTGTGGTCTAGGATGGAAATACAGAATTAAAGAGGCCAGCAGGCATGTGGTACGAAAGCTGAGAGACCGAATGAGGTCACTGGGTGTGGTAAGGAAAGATAGTACCAAGAACTGAGTTCTGGCTTCCTCTAGGGTGATTGATGGGTTCACTGGTCAGAGAACTAGTGAAAGTCGACCTGAAATCTAGAGAGCCAAGTAGAGAAGGTGCCTCGGGCTGAGAGGGTACATCCAAGAGAGGCATCTCAGTGTGTGTGTATCAAGGAGATGGCGTTTGTGAGTTATTTAGTTCAGCACCCTGAAGGCTGCTCTTTTGGTGGTGTTGCTCTAACCCCAAAGATGCACGGATAGTTCTCTGGGGACTTGATCGTTACTGTCGTGGCTGTGGCTGTTTTTTGTAGCTGGAGTCCTCGCTCAGTAGCTCTAACCCACTCCTGGTTCAAGCTGTCTGAGAGAATTTCTGAGGTTAGCTAGTATTTGAAGTATTAATGTACACACACATTCCCGAAGTCACAATCGAAGTCAAGATAATGAACATATCTGCCATTCTCTTGTTTCCTTTTCTCCATTGCTCCTCTCTGTCCTCCCCACCATCTCACCCCCAGATAAGCTACTTCCTGTCCTCATAGATTGACTCATACTTTCTAAAATGTTAAATAAATACATTTATCAGCATGTGCTGTTTCTGAGGGAGATGGGTTTGAGTTTTTAACTCAGATTATTTCTGAGCCTCACTCATGTTGTACATATTAATGTTGAATCTCGGATGACCTGTTTTGTGGGCATGGAAACTGTTCATCCACTAACATGCCAATAGACATGCTTTTACTATTTCTCAAAATATGATTTTAATAAAAATACATGACCGTTCCCCTCTGTTTCCTCCCTGCAGCCCCTTTAAGCTACCTTCCTTTGAACCCCTCCTTGCCCCTCGCTCTGAAGTTGATAGCCACTTTTCTTTTTTATCGTTACATATGTGTGTCTGCTTTTGTGTGTGTGTGTGTGTGTGTGTGTGTGTGTGTGCGCGCACACACACACATGCTGAGTCTGCTTTTGTTATCTGTGCATATATGGCTTCAGGGACGACCACTCTGCATTGGATAGCCAATAATGGGTGGGGTTCAGCCCTCAGTGAGGCTAATCCCCTCCACCCCTCCCCGCCCCCAGCAGTCATTGGTTGCCTGTAGTTCTTTGTCTGGGTACCCGTGAAAATTCCCCCTTCCACATGAGAGTCCTCATTGGTATCAATGTTCCAGGCCTTAGGCAGCATTTCTAGGACAGACTGTTCCACTTCCTGGTGTTCTGCCTCCTGCCATCTTTCTGCTCCCTCCTCCCTCACGTTTCCTGAGCCACAGATGTGGAGGCATCCTTTGCGCTGGGCTCCTCGCCGCAATCTACTGGTCTCTGCATTGCACCCAGTTGTTGTTTCCCATGATGCTGAAAAGAGAGGCTTCTTGGGTGAGGGGCAGAGGTTACACGTACCTATTGGTGTAAGTGTATGAATTAAAATGTGGTTAGGAAGCTCGCTGCCCTAGCAAAGCAGCGTTAAACTTATTATTTTATGTAATTCTGAAGTGAACGATGAAAAGAGAGAGAAGTTACAAGCCCAAGCTACTGATATGCTTAAAAAAAATCTATTTGAGGTGTCGTATGTGAACAATTATGACGGTTTATGTTTTCTGATTTGCTTAATTTACTGGCATTCCTTGTTTCTTTTTAAAAACATTCTTATTTACTTATTATAATATTTTAATTAATTAGAGTTTATTCCCTTTGTATCCCTTTGTATTCCTTTTGTAGTGTCTTCCCTCTTCCCCTCCCAATCCCATGTTCCTTCCATCTTCTCCACACATTGCCCTCCCCCAGTCCAATGATAGGGGAGGTCCTCTTTCCTTTCCCTCTGACCCTAGCCTATCAGGTCTCATCAGGAGTGGCTGCATTGTCCTCCTCTGTGGCCTGGCAAGGCTGCTCCCCCCTCAGGGGGCCTTCAAAGAGCCTTCCACTGAGTTCATGTCAGAGGCAGCCGCTGTTCCCCTTACTAGAGAACCCACTTGGACACTGAGCTGCCATGACTTACATCTGTGCAGGGGTCCTATCTTATCTATATGAATGGTCCATGGTTAGAGTATCAGTCTCAGAAAACACCCCTGTGTCCAAATTTTTTGGTTCTGTTGCTCTCCTTATGGCGCTCCTGTCCCCTCCAGGCCTTTCTATCTCCCTCTTTTTTCATAAGATTCCTTGCACTCTGCCCAAAGTTTGGCTATGAGTCTCAGCATCTGCTTTGATACTCTGCAAGGCAGAGTCTTTCAGAGGCCCTCTGTGGTAGACTCCTGTCCTGTTCCCTGTTTTCCCCCTCTTCTGATGTTCATCCTCTTTGCCTTTCTGAATGAGGATTGAGCATCTTACCCAGAGTCCTCCCTCTTGCTTAGCTTCTTTAGGTGTACAGATTTTAGTATGTTTATCCTATGTTATATGTCTAATATCCACTTATGACTGAGTATATACCCTGTCTTTCTGCTTCTGGGATACCTCACTCAGGATGATTTTTTCTAGGTCCCACCATATGCCTGCAAATTTCATGATTTCCTTGTTTTTAATTGCTGAGTAGTATTCCATTGTGTAAATGTACCACAATTTCTGTATCTATTCCTCAACTGAGGGGCATTTGGGTTGTTTCCAGCTTCTGGCTGGAATAAATAAAGCTGCTACAAACATGGTTGAGCAAATGTCCTTGTTGTGTACTTGAGAATCTTTTGGATATATGCCTAGGAGTGGTATGGCTGGATCTTGAGGTAGCACTATTCCTAGGTGTCTGAGAAAGCGCCAGATTGATTTCCAGAGTGGTTGTACAAGTTTACATTCCCACCAGCAGTGGAGGAGGGTTCCTCTTTCTCCATATCCTCTCCAGCATGTGTTGTCATTTGAGTTTTTGAACTTAGCCATTCTTATGGGTGTAAGGTGAAATCTCAGGGTCATTTTGATTTGCATTGCGCATTTCTTTGAGTGTTTCTCTGCCTTTTGATATTCCCGTTGAGAACTCTTTGTTTAGCTCTGTTCCCCATTTTTTAACTGGATTATTTGATTTATTGATGTTTAATTCCTTGAGTTCTTTATATATTCTGGATCTTAGCCCTCTGTCAGATACAGGGTTGGTGAAGATTTTTTTTTTCTGCCATCCTGCCGGAATCAGGCGCCCTGAGCTTGTTGGCCAAGCACTATTCTGGCAGCACTCCAGCCCTGCAGGAAGTCTTTGACTTGAGCCATGTAACTGCTTTTTCCTTTCAAAGTCAATTTTGTTTTGACTTCTATGAATTTTAACATTGGTTTGCCAATTTGTATAAAATGTTCTGATCGTACTTTGCTTGAGATTAAATTGAATATAAATATGTTTGTAGAGGGAACAGCTTAGCAAAGTCAATTCTTCAGTTCTGCAAACCCAGCATTTATCTACTTGTTTGTAGCTTACTCAACTGAAATTTTGTAATTTTCATTCTATAATTTTATTTTATATATACTTATCTTTAGTTTTTAATACCTTTTGGCACACTGTCATATGGTTCTTGAAAGTTCAGCTTTGAAATATTTTTGTCAGTACGTGAAAATTAAACATTCTAAATTTTGCATATTCCCATTGTGTTCTATAGCTGAAAATGCTCACGTCTTTTCTGTATTTCATAACAGCTTTAGCATAGATGATTATGTTACCTGCAAACAAAAGCACTTTCCCTTTCTCCTTCAATTTGAAGGTCATTTACTTTTCTTACCTCCATGCTGTAGCTGGGGCCACTGACACACTGAGAAGCACTTAGCGGCACTTAGAGCAAAGGTCTTTCATCAATGTGTCCACGACAGCTGTATGATCTCCAGGGCCACCTTGAGGCACATGCAGGATGCCTGATCCTGCTTCACTGGGGATTTTACAGCAGTTTTAATTAAGTGCCTTTTCTGTGTGTGTTGAGATTTTTGTATACTTTTAAAACTATCTTAGCACATGAGTATATTTGATTTTTTTTAGTGTGAATATGACTTTATGTTTCCGGAGTATAATTTTATAATGATCATATTTTTAATATATATTCTGTAGGATTAAGCTAGGTGAAGATTTTAAAGATACACATCTGTACTTACAGCAGACTTTGATTTGTGGTTTTATTGTAATGCCGTTGGTGTGGATAACAGATTGCCGCTGATATTACATGTGAGTTTGGAGGTATTACTGTGTCTTTAATATTTGAGAGGATTTGTTCAAAATTGACATCATGTATTCAGTACTTGGAAGGACCTGAAGATGAAGATATCCAGACTTGATATGTTCTCTGTTGAGATGTTTTAAGTATAAGCTCGGTTCCCTTAGAAGGGACAGGACAGTTTGGGCTATTTCTCTTTGAGATAGTTTTGATAGAGATTTTAACCGTTTTATGTATGAGGCTGAATTTACTACAGTAAGATGGTGTTCTCAGGAAACTGCTTCCCCTTCTCTCTTTTAAAGATGAATGTAAAGAATATCCAAACCAGATAATTTTATTTTCATCTGTAAATGAAATTGATATTCGAGATTGTCCTCTTACTCCAAATGAAAAGCACGGCACGATAAGTTGGTATAAAAATGACAGCCAGACACCCATATCAGAGGAGCAGGCCTCCAGGGTTCACCAGAAGAACGAGCATCTTTGGTTTGTTCCTGCCAAGGCCGAGGACTCGGGACATTACTATTGTATAGTAAGGTAAGAAAAGAATCCAGACACAGCAGACACTCGCCCCATATGTCTGTGAGAGTTACAGACAGAGAAGTCACTTTAATAATAATTAATTTCCATGTTTTGCTTTGTTTTAGAAACTCAACTCACTGCCTCAAAACTAAAATAACCGTGAAGGTTTTAGAGAATGACCCTGGCTTGTGTTACAATGCCCAAGCCACCTTCCCACAGAGACTCCACATTGCAGGCGACGGAAGTCTTGTGTGCCCTTATTTGGATTTTTTTAAAGATGAAAATAATGAGTTACCCGAAGTTCAGTGGTATAAGGTAATTTTGTCTTAAGTATGGTATTTTCCTTTTGGACAGTTTTTGTTATGGATAGTAAAACGTATCCACAGAAATATTTGACAGTTTGTGTGCTGTCTCCTCTGTGTGATGCAATGTGATACAGAAAGAAACAAGAAATTAAGACTGTGTTCACTGATTCTTACAACCTATCTAAAATCTCAAAACTGTTTTCTGTGTCCACCTTAGTAAGATAGTTTCAAGAAAAGGAATAGAAAACATGTTTGAGAAGACGGATTACAAATTTAAGCCATTTAAGAGAGAACTTTTTTCAGCTTATTTACCTTACATCCCAAGGTGCCCCTTCCCTCCTCTCCTCCCAGTCTACCCCTTCCCCTCCTTTCCTCTGCCCATCTCCCCTTACCCCTGGAAAAGGGAGCTCCCTCCCCCTGTATCAGCCCTCCCCAGCACTTCAAGTCACATCAGGACTGAGCATATCCTCATCCTCTGAGGCCAGGCAAGGCAGCCCTGCCAGGGGGAAGTGATCCAAAGCAGGCAATAGAGTCCGTGTTAGAAACAGCCTCCTTCCACTCGCCAGGTGCTCCACATGAAGACTGAACCATCCATCAGTCACATGTGTGCAGGGGCCTAGGTCCAGACCAGGCATGCTCCTTAGCTGATGTCTCAGTCTCAGGACCTGGAAGGGACAGGACCCTCACAAGAAGACCAACAGAGACAACTAAGCCAGTGCCATGGGGCTTGCAGAGATAACTTTTTATAACATCTTTTGGGTTTTATTAAAATTGCAGCAGGGATGGCTCTGTGACTAAGAGCACACACCGCTCTTGCATGGGGCTGGAGTTTGTTCCCCAGCATGCACAGAGGCTCACAGCTGCCTGTGATTACAGCTGCAGGGCGGTCCGGCCTCCATGGCATGGCACTCATCTACACACACCCATAACCTCTCTCTCACACACACATACTCACGATTAAAGATAACATTAAAACAAATCCTGAAAGGTTAACTAAAAGCTAAGCATTCCACATAAAACGTGGCAGTGTCTGCATTCTCTTAAACGTTAGGGCGGGACACAGCATGTTTTATTACCCTTAGTTTACGGAGTGTGCTGGAACTCTTATGGGAAAACCATCTTTTAGCGATGAGAGAATAAGAAGTATCAAATATAAAACAAATAATATCAGTGGCAGAAGGGACCGTGGTCTTGACAAATGTCAGCATTACTGCTGCAGTCATGTTTCTGGGAAGTAAACATGTCTTCACTTGCCTTTGTGGCAGAAGCCTCTGGGACTGAGGAATGTAATTTTCCTCCCCCCCCAACCCCAGCAGAAAAAGAGTAATGAAAGCATACTGTGTACAAGCTGCACTTTCAGTCACTTCTTCAGTTATGAATTTCTGTCTTCTTGTCTAGAACTGTGAGCCTCTGCCTCTCGACAACGTAAGCTTCTTCGGAGTGAAAAACAAACTGATGGTGAGGAACGTGGCTGAAGAGCACGGAGGGAGCTACACCTGCCGCGTGTCCTACACCCACCTGGGGAAGCAGTACCCCGCCACCCGGGTGATAAAGTTCATCACCATCGGTGAGTTGGAGCTCTGACCCCAGGAGTTTGCACAGCCTAGAGACCATCACTCTGACATGGCTTCATGGTTCACACAGGAACTAAATCTAGGCACAGGTCTAACAGTCACAAAAGCCAAAATAGGGAAGAAAGGGTTTGTTTTGGCTTAGGGTTCCAGAGCAAGCAGTTGGCCATGGTGAGAAAGACAGGGCAGCCGGAGTGGCCCAGAGGTCAGGAGGCACAATGGTAATATTTCATGGGTACACTGGGGGAGAGAGACAGACAGAGACAGAGAAAGGCAATTGAGACAGAGAGACAAGAGATACAGAAAAATCTCATGGGCACACTGGAGAGAGAGGAGAGACAGAGACAGATGGGAAGAGAGAGAGAGAGAGAGACAGAGACAGAGACAGAGACAGAGACAGAGAGAGAGACATATAGAGAGAGACAATGAACCAGAAGTGGGTTAGACTATAAAACGTTTAATCTGCCTCCAGCACTGACACTCTCTCCAGCTTTGTCTCTCCTCCCGAAGGTTCTATAACCTTTCCAAACACTGGTACCAGCTGGACCAAATGTTCAAAGTCATGAGCCTGTGGGAACACTCCGTCTTCAAACCACAACACCAAGTTTTGTGGTCTTAACTTTGATTTTTGTTAGTAGTACACAAATGTTCTCTATTCCTGCTCCAGACTCAGTGCTGGCCAGACCAACGCTCCGTGAGTTATGCTTTCCAACGGGCCTGTAAAATCCTCAGCTAGCCCAGGAAGTAGGCCTTCCAAGATCTCCACACTGCCTTTAGTGGACATATGAGGCCACTGAGGGCCTGACCTGGGGGCGTCTGACTCAGCAGGAGTCGCTGGCCTTGGGGATGTAGCTCAGTGGTGGGGCATGAGCCTAGCATGTGTGGAGTGCTGGCTCCAGCTCCTGGTACTGTAACAGACGACCCCAGGGAAGAGCAGAGCAGATCCTGGCACCAAAGGGGTAGAGCCCGTGTTTGAAGGTGTTCCGTATCCGGAACGCGCTGTTCATTGGCACTTGTGGAACTGTCTGGCCAGATCCAGCGCCGTGCTGGCCGAGTGCTGCAATGCTTGTGAACTGTCTGAAAGGCTGAGGAGCTCTGGGGGTTTTCTTCCGGCAGGTGAGAACAAGAGCGACCGACCTGTGATTGTGAGCCCGCGGAACGAGACGCTGGAAGCAGAGCCAGGTGAGTGGGCCTCGGTAGGGTGCGGTGACGTCCTAATTCTGAATTCACAAAGACAAGGTGCACATTCTCAACACACACAGCACAAACCATGGAGAGACAGTGGCACCATGCCCGCCATCAATGATGTATGTAAATTATTTCACAGGGTTTGAATACATTTCTTAAATTTTATTTTATTTTTTAAGATTTTGCCTCTTACGGAAAAAAAAAATCTAGTCATACCTGATCCTCCTACCCTTCCTTTCCAGTGGAGCCCTACGGCCTGTGCAAACAGCAGCCGCATGCTAAGGTTAAATGTCCGAGAATATGGTATGCAATTTACCTAATTGGCTCAGAAGTTTTCAGTTAGGGAGACTCTTTCAGGCAGAGGGGTAAGAATATATATGTTAAAAAGATGGCAGTCATTCTAAAAATGCTTTCCAAGCTAGCCAGCTGTTTAAAATGTCAGGAAGAGACCCTTCTTGGTCACCAAGTAGTGAAGAGCCCTTCCTGTCACCGACGAAGTGGCCATTGGCTCCCTCTTGGGGGAGAGGTGCTGGCTGTGGAGGAAGGCAGGCAGGATGGTGAGCTGAGGCTGGCCTCGACTGCAGACAAAAGGAAGAGAGGATAGGGTGACCCAGTCAGTGAAGTGCTTGTGGGGGCTGAGTGTGATGCGCAGAGTCCATGAACACGGCTGGGTGTGATAATGTTCATCTGTAATCCCAGTTCCGGGGAGGCAGAGGCAGGCACACACCCATGGGTGCCATAGTTGGTGAGGTACACCCATCGCAAAGGAGGTGGGTAGTGTTCAGCCTCCATACACACACACACACACACACACACACACACACACACACACATGCACACACACACACAGGCACACTTGCACTCTCACATGCACACACACACACATGCACACACACACAGGCACCCCTGCACCCTTACAGGCATAAACACACACACGCATACACAGATACATCTGCGTTTTTACACACATACCCACACCGACAGACACAAAGGAGGATGAATGTAGGTACACACATTTATTTTTACTGAGAAGGTAGAAAATAAATGAGAAGGCATCCTATAGTAAAGGTAACATAAACTTGAGAAGAAACTTCACATCAGCTAACGGTCTGGAACTAAATTCAGTCACTTGTTCAAGACAGCCCGGAAGACAGTGTGTTCCATCCAAGAAAGCGTTAAGAACAAAAGGCAATGAAAATGTCACGCACTTGCACAATTTTCTCCTGATTTGGTACAAGAGGGCTTTTAGACAATAGTGAGTGAAGACAGGTACAGTGAAGAAATAACTTCTTACAGATTTTGGCCACCAATGGTTCCAGAAGTGTCGGTGGGAGGCCTGGAGATGGCTGGGTTGTTAAGAGCACTGGCTGCTCTCACAGGGGACCCAAGTCCAGTTTCCAGCGCCTACATGGCAGCTCACAATGCCCACCAGCTCCAGGGGAGCCAACACCCTCTTCTGGCCTCTGTGAGCACCAGACACACACACATGTATCTATGCAGGCCAAACAAACACCCATGCACATGAAATAAATGTGAAGAAATGGTGCAGAGCGGCTGGGCTGTGATAAAGCCCATAGCTAGGGTGCTCGAGGCCCCCAGTTCCTGCTCCAGAGCCACTCACAGGAAACCTCAGTGAAGGCTGAGCTTGCTTCTCCTGCTCCCAGTGGACAAGGCTTAGTGGCCAGCCCTTGTTTTCTGGGCTCGGTGTGAAATGATGGTTGTGCACCAGGCAAGCCTTACTTGATTGGGTTTGGGGTTGAGCCTGCATCTTCTTGTGAGGGCTGGAGAGGTAGCGAGGCCATGGGTTTGAATCCTGCCACAACAGGCCCCTTCTGGCTCCAGGTTTTCAAACAGTGATGTGAGCAGCCAGTCCCTTACAGCATTAATCATAATCACAACATCTTTGAGACTCTGTTCAGCAGCAACAGTGTTGTTAGTGTGCAGTTATGTGACAAAATGCGAATGAAGCTCATCCCAACAGGGCTCTTCGGAGGACTAGTCACAGAGGCTGAGGGGCCCAGGTGACAATAAGTCCACAGGAACAGACGGTAGGACCCCACTCAGGCAGCTGGCAAGGAGGGAAGAGCAAGACTGAGTGATTACAAAACAAACAGTGCCGTTCTCTGGGTGATGAGGACTAGGGAAATTTCCTCTCTCATTTTGCTTTTCTGCGCTTTAAAATTTTTATTCAATAGCTGTGTGTGAGCATAGGCAGATTGTTGTGAAGGGCGGCTGGCCGTGGCAGTGAACATGTGTTGCTTTCCAGGGTCCACGCTGCAGCTGATCTGCAACGTCACAGGCCAGTTCACGGATCTTGTCTACTGGAAGTGGAACGGGTCGGAAATTGAAATGGACCACCCACTCCTAGCCGAGGACTATCAGCTGTGAGTTTGCTAGTCTGTTTGCTGGTTTTGCTAGTCCGTTTCGATAGTGCATTCCGTGGCCACGCCTGCTCTGTTCTGACTCTAAGGCCGAGGCATGGCTGATGGTTGGCTCGTCCAAGCCCTTTGCTGCCCACTTTGAGCTTTTCGACTCGATAGACATTTGTGAGAAGTTCTCATTTGTTGTTGTTGTTAAAAAGATGTGTCAATGTACCAATTCCACAACAGCTAAAAGCCTTTTTCTTGCATTTCATTCCGCATTGCTCAACACGAGTGTTGAGTGAGCAGTCTGGAAAAGCACATGGAAGGGGACACACAGCAGTCACTCGGCCTCAGTCTCCAGGATAAAGATCTCCTGGCGTCCATTAGCTCCTCCTCCCTGCTCCTTCCCATGCCACGCCCTTTGTCATCTGCCCCTGTCACATACCCCCATGGAGCCAAGAATGTGTGTGTGTGTGTGTGTGTGTGTGTGTACAATGCCTTTTTTTTTTCTTGAAAGCTGGTAATTATGTTGATTTCCTTGCTGTTGAGTGTTCCTGACCTTGAGGTCAGATAATTTCAGATTGTCTTGCCAACAAACTTATGCACATGCCTGGGGAAGGTGATTGTTGGAGCTGTAATTTATGTTGGAAATAAAGCAATTAACTGGGCCTGCAGGTCTTCCTTCCTGTAGCTGCATCTTACTCATGCCATTTACTCCCCTCCTCTCTCTTGTGAACAGTGTGGAGCATCCTTCCATCGAAAGAAAGTACGCGCTCATGACAATACTTAACATTTCAGACGTGCAAAGCCAGTTTTATCAGTATCCGTTCATCTGCATCGTCAGGAACACCAATGTTCTAGAGTCAGCGTACATCCAGTTAGTAAGCCCAGGTAGGTGACAAGCATTTGCTTAACGTAGTAGCTGGCGTAGCCGAGTCCAGGGCTTCGCCAGGAACATTGCTCGCCCTTCAGCTGAGGCTTCACATCTGCTCCACTTCTTGGGCTGAATTCTCCATTCCTCTAGGAAACATTCCCACCCCACCACCCGACCTCAGCCTTTCTCCCTGCCTCTGGCTGGTGCAGCTCTGGAGGCAGCCTGTATCCCAGGTGCAGGAACTCTTCTTAGTTTCTGTGATTAAAATATCCGAAATGATGTCAACTATTTCTCTTACAAGTTATTCTTCTCCCTGGGCCAGTAGCGGCCTCAATTTGTTTCATTGCGAGTACCCCATGGCTATTTTTAAGCACATGACCAAACAAGATGGTTGTACACAAAAAGCCTAAATATCCTGCTTACAGCAAGGATGTCTGAAGTCACCGCTTTTCAAGACTTGCCATAGTCAAGAACCTGACTATGAAATATTGCTTAAATACTCTACAGTTTACTTAAAAAAACAAAATCAAAAACAAAAACAGGGCATGTGTATAAATGTAAATAAAAATAAATAAAACAGAAAGGTAAAATGGTTAAGTATTTAGATTTTTCCTGGATGCCACCCATATCTTGACAGAGAAAAGGCGCCTTCTTCGCTTTTCCTCTTGTGGATTCTTCTCCATCCTCCTTCCTCTCAACCTCCCACTTCTCACGACTCTCTCCTTTGCGTGAACGGTTAGAAGAGACCAAAGAACGTGGGATTGTGGAATGTCACTTCCTTTCTCTCCTCGTCTCTTGTTTCTTCCTAACTTGCTCTCCTCCCTCAGGGACCATGAGGCTTCTGACTTCTGTGGTCCTGGAACGAACTCTGTCCCTGTGGTCCCGATGGGTTTTCTCTTACTGTATCCTTTGCTTTAGGTGGGAATTTAGCAGAATGCATATAGAATTAGGCTTCATCCACCCAGTCAGTGGTCATGGATATCAGTGATGGTGAGCGAACGCGCATGGGTCTGGACACAAAGAGCTTCCTAAATGCACTTTGTTTGCAGTAAACACATTCAGATCCCTGCCAGAAGTTCTCATTGTTTTTGGTTCTAATAATTTTTACTTCTTTTCTGTTTTAGTCCCTGATTTCAAGAATTACCTCATTGGGACCTTTGTCATTCTAACGGCTACAATTATATGCTGTGTTTTCATCTATAAAATCTTCAAGGTTGATATTGTGCTCTGGTACAGGGACTCCTGCTCTGATTTTCTCCCCCCAAAAGGTATAATTTTATATTCCCCGAATGGTTTTCTCTGGATGGTTAGGAGATGATTAATAAGCCTTTAATGATGATGTTGGCTTAAACAAGAGGAACATTTATTCTTGTTGAGTTTCATAACTTATAAGCATTGATGCCACTCATTTCTAAGTTACTACCCTAGCTTCCATACTGACAGGGCACAGAAGGGGTTAGAGCCCCAGTCTGTAAATTATTTACCCACAATCCACTATTAGGGCATGCTCTGTGCTGTAGGTGTCTGTAGACTCCATGATTCACAGTCAAATGAAAGAGAGAGAGTCCCACACCAGGAGAGGTCCCTCTTTCTCTTTAGTATCACGTCATCTCAAACTAACACAGGACGAAGAAGTAGAATGGAGGCTCGAGGTGTTTAGAGAAGAGAGAGGAAAAGGCGGTGAAGGTGCAGCTGCATTGAGTAGGCAGGATAGCATTAGATGTTATGTGAGGGCAATTCTGTAGTAAAACACAATGACTGGAAAACATGTAGGACATGAGGATTTAAAAGTCATTGTGAGGGAGGAGAGAAAAGAGAGTAATGGGGCGAGGGTGATCTGGGTATTTTATACAAATGAAGATGTCACAAGGAAACTCATAATTGTTAGAGTTAATGTATTTTAAGTGAATTATCTTGTATACGTTAATTAAATGCAGTAAATTATGGCGACGGTTACTGTTATGATCTTTAATGATGATATGATGGTGGGGGAGCCATGGCAGGCCCATGCCAAGGTGTACATAATCCCTGAGGAATTATGACATATTACAGATCTGGCATAAGGAAGTTTATTGTGGGAAAGGAGCCTGGAGAAGGGATAGAGACAGCGAGTGAGCATGAGGGGGGAAAAGGGGGGAAAGGAGGGAAAGAAAGAAAAACAGTGGGAACAGAGAGAGAAAGAGAAGCTGGAACAGACAGAAAGAGAGCCGGGGTGTGGGTGGCCCATGTCCCGCACACACCTGGCGCAACTGGCAGCGGCAGATGATGACATAAGCAGTTGCTAGGACCCTGCAGGCAGGCCAGCTGAGTCCCCTGTGCGCTGACCTTTATTCCTTAACAGCTGTTTTACAAATAAAGGAAACAGAAACGTGTTAGATTTCTAATAAGCCTTAAATCACTAGGGCTGGGCAGATATCAACCCTCTAAGCTATCTCGTCAGCTTCCTATCCAAAATCCCCATAAACACTCACACATGTTCCGCTTGGGCTGCTTCTGCTCTGTCAGGCCAGTCCTCAGAGCAAGCTGCTCTTGGCCACGTGCTCCTGTCTACCTCACGGTGACCTCCTGCCCTTCTTCCTTCTTTCTTTCCCCTCCTCATGGTCCTTCTGAGACCCCAAGCCCAGGAACCTAAGCTCCGCCTACCTCTCATCTGCCCAGCCAGGCTGTCAGCAACTTTATTAGCCAATCAGGGGTAACTGGGGAGCAGAGTTACACAGCATCACTTGGTGTATGCGAGAATGTGCTCCGCTGGGGTGTAACCAGATCTTGAGGGATGGCATTAAGTAGCTTTAGAATACATAGCACCAGGCCAACCCCCAGCAAAAATGTGTATTAATGAAAACAGATGCCAACATTTAGAGAATCTCAATATGCAATTTTTGTAAGAGAAAAGTAAAAAAAAAAAAAAAAAAAAAAAAAAAAACCTTGAAAATGTAACAAACAATATTCTATAGGTATAGACAAAGGTACAAGTTTAAGGAGAAATAGGAACAATTTGCACGTTGCTAAAGTTAGAAAAGAAGCTAGGACCACCTGTAGGAGACCTGGCCAGTTACCACCCCAGCATGGAGAATGAGGAGCTCAGGATGCCCGGCCCCAGCAGCCAGCTGGGAACAGTCAGCTTGCCTTGGTGTTGGGTCCCCTGGTAGGCTGCCTGTGCTCCAAAAGAAGGCTCTGTGTGGATGTGAGTACCAGAAGCACTAACTGGACTCCGAGAGAGATAAAGGAAGGATATGAAGTTAGGAGGAGGAGGGGCCCGGAGGAGGGTCTGGAGAGGAGCAGGGAAGAGGCAGGTATGGACCAAATACACTCTATGAATGTATGAAAAGGAATGAATAAAATATACTTCTGAAATAGAAAAGGGTTGCTCATATGTTTTAACAGTTAATATTAGTGTCTATACAATTCTGTTATTTAGATTACATTTTACACATTCAGAAGAGTGATATGATAGGTTTTTGTTAATAGTCAAAAGTTACAATCTGACTGTAGGCTTTGTGATGTTTGTCTTAATTAGGGTTTCTACTACTGTGATAAAAATCCATGATCAAAACCAACCTTGTGAGGAGGAGTGTGTTTTATCCTAAGAGCTTGTAGTCTGTCTCTGGGAAAATCAAGGCAGGAACTCAAGAGAGGAGCGTGGAGGCAGGAGCTGAAGCAGAGACGCAGAGCTGTGCCGCTGACTGGCTTGCTACCCAGGCTTTGCTCAGCCTGCTTTCTTAAGCCATTCCGGATGGCCTGCCTAGGGACAGCTCTGCCCACGGTGGGCTTGGCCTTCCCACATCAATCATCAGTCAAGAAAATGGCCTAAGCTGGTCTAGTGGCAGCTTTCTCAGCCAAGGCTGCACCTTCTCAGGTGACTAGCTGGGTCAGGTTGACAATAAATCTACTCTGGACACTATTTAAATATATGAGGAAAAATTAAATGCAGTCACAAAAACATATGAGAAGGCATATTGTTCTTTAAGATATTAAGGCAGACGAGGAAACAAAACTCCAAACCTGTACTATATTGAGTTTGGTGTTGCGCTTCCGCTCAGGCAGCTGGACCCTGCTGAAATGAACGTTTGTGGTGTTGACTTTCTCAGTCCCATCACAGTCCTGTTTGTGTTCCATCTCCCTTTAGCGTCAGATGGAAAGACCTACGATGCATACATACTCTATCCTAAGACTGTCAGAGAGGGAGCCTCCTCGAGCCTGGACACTTTCGTGTTTAAGCTGCTGCCTGAGGTCTTGGAGGGGCAGTTTGGGTACAAGCTGTTCATTTACGGAAGGGATGACCAAGCTGGAGAAGGTATGTAAATGCTCCCTTTGCAGTTGGTTGCCGAGTCCGGATTCTAGCAGGCAGGCTCCATCATACATATCTGAAGACTTTAAAGAGTTTCTTCAATGGCCTATAATAATCTTTCAGTTTGTTGGATCAATGATTGGTTGACTTTTATTCTTTTGGAAAAATTAATGACTAGCTAGATCTAACAGTCAGTCTGCAGCTGTTTTAATGTAAGACTGTTATAGATCAAGCAGTTTAACAGGAAGTCCTAAAAGTTTTTACTGAGGCTTTTCTGAGTTCTAAGAGCAAAGTCCATTTTTCATGGGCCAGTTTTTTGAGCTTGTCTGTAAAATTCAAATGTCTCTGAATCTCAAGTAAGGCAGGGAGAAAGCAACGGGAGACACAGAAAAGAGCCTGGGAAGAACTTCCTGAGTGTTGAGTTCAGGAAAGAGCAGGTGGACAGCAGCTCATGACCGCCTTGTGCTCTGTCTTGCAGATACTATCGATGTTACTAATGAAAACGTAAGGAAAAGCAGGAGGCTGATTATCATTTTACTGAGGGACATGGGAGGCTTCAGCTGGCTGCCTCAGTCGTCTGAAGAACAAATAGCCATCTATAACGCTCTCATCCGGGAAGGGATTAAAGTTGTCCTGCTTGAGTTGGAGAAAATCCAAGACTATGAGAAAATGCCAGAGTCGATCCAATTCATTAAGCAGAAACATGGAGCTATTTGCTGGTCTGGAGACTTTAAAGAGAGACCGCCATCCGCCAAGACCAGGTTCTGGAAACACTTGAGGTACCGCATGCCAGTGCACCGGCGACCCCCGCTGTCTAGACACAGCTTGCTACGCCCGGGGCCTGTGCCGGATGCCAAGGAGAGGCTGCAGGCAGAGACGCACTTACCTCTCGGCTAGCTGGCCGGAGTGGCCCACAAGGCCGGGATGCCTCCTGATTCCAGTAACGTGTACAGTCACACAACGCAGCTTCAGAGTCCCTTCTCCCCAGGTCGCCTGAGGGGATTGGCAAGGGACCAGGACAGTTGGGAGCAGAGGGCTGGGAAGCCCAGGGCCAAGCTGCTCGGGGCTGCTCGGGGCTGCTCCGGATGCTTGGGCTGAGGTGGTCAGCCTGGAGTACGAGCTTCCTCAGACGGCCGCCCTTGTGGGTGGTCTAACCCACCCCTGTGTGGTCCCACGGTGGGACTGTGGTTGTCTGAGGACACTTTGGGGGTCTTCGGTGGAGAAGGGCTCTCCTGAGCCTCCGTGCGGGTGAGGCTTACTGACCCCCCTCCCTCCGGGGAGGCATAACTTCCTTGCATTTCCCAGGCCACCAGACTCAGTTTTCAAAGACTAGATTTTATAGACTTTGAAAGCTGTCATCTCGGTGAAGAAGGGTCCCCCGGGTTCCCTTTACTGCGTTCACCTTTGCTTTCTGCAGAAGAGAGTGGGTTTATATTAACTACTCAGCATCCGTCCTGGAAAAAGGCTGTTGCTGCTCCGTCCTCTTTCTTGTGCCTGTCGCTGCTCATGGCTTCTCAGGAGGTGCCTCTCTGCAATGCACAGCCTGAGGATTCACCTTCCTCCCTGGGACTGCTCTAGCCCCGCCCCGGGGGAGGGGCTGCAGCACTTCATGGCTTCTTCATCTTGTCCCCACCTTGTCCCCTGGCCTCTCTTTGCTGTCCTGCTGCTGGAACCTCCTCCATCTTCACCGTGCCTCTCACACTCTAGGACTAGAATTCTCCCTCACATTTTCTCCACATGACAAGGAGTTTGCTGAAGTTCAAAGTTGATCTCAATGCTAAAATCCCTAGGGCCTAATCTCTCCTTACCCTAGACTTGGCCACCAACCCCCAGAAGTCAACTTTCCTGTCACTTTACCCCTGCTGTTTGGGGGGCACTTTGGAAGGTGGTTTCTTTGCTAGCAGGAACTGTCCTCTCCGAGGGGCAGGCAGTGGCTGTGTCCGTGTCCTTACTCTGCTCTCTGCACTGTGAACATGTGTTATAGATTTGCCGAGACCTTTATTTTAAAGTACTGTCGGAAAATCACACTTAAAACTTGTAATCATCGTGATTTTATATAGAGACACTGACCTATTTATCAAATTCCTCTTTGAGCTCTGCTGGACCCAGGCCTTGAACTTTTCTGGCTGCTCTCCCTGTGCTCCACTCTTTATTTGCTCATGGGAGAAGACATGTTCTTTGGGAAGCAACCAAGTCCAGCAATGTCTTTACGTTAGGAACAAACACAGTCTTTTTCAGTGTTGGGATTTATAAATCTACCTTTAGACTTTTCAGCATGATTTTTTTTTTATTTTCCAACACTGGCTTCCGAAAGGTCAACATTTCTTCTCCAACTAAAAAAAATGAAAGCAAATTGGTCTCTGTGGTACAAAAATTTTTGTTTGTTTTTAATTTGATGACTGTCTTTGGAATAATCCTAACCGTTCTGGAAGATTGAAAAGCCAAGTTCATGTGCTAAAAACAAACCCAGTTTTCAGGGCTGTACAGATGTGGATTCCCCTCTGTCTTTCAGACTTCAAGCATCTGCTATGGGTGAGTGCAAATATTATTTAAAAGGCATCTTCTCACCTACATAGAGGTAGACGAAAGCACACAATTTGGGATCTTGGCTCTCCCCTTCTGACTTCTTTTCTCCTGGACCCAGCCTGATGGTGATCGCTGGGTTGCTAGGTCGGAGAAAGCAAGGCTGTCCCAGGTGGCAGCCAGAGGTCTGATGGAGTGAGGTCATACCCCAACCCATGATGCTTTAAAGCTTAATTTTGCTGATGAGTTTTTGTCTGCCATCCAGATATATGCCTGTATATCATATGTGAATTAGAGTTCATGGGAAACTTGGCCAGAAAGTAAAAGCAGAGAGCAAAGAACCATGGGTAGTGTGACAGCAAGAACTGAGGGGGAGACAGAGGCAAAGGTTAGCCTGTGCCACGAGGGGCCCTGAATAAGGAAGTTGTGTCATTCCTTCCCGGGGGAAGGATGGAGTGGCACATATGAGCAGTAAGAACTTCCCGTGCCTTCGCCTCCCCAGAGGTACCTGGCTGGAGCTGTCCGTCATGCTTTCTCCATTGCTCAGATTCCACAGTGCCTCGCGATGGTGTTTTCAAAAGGCCAACCAAGTGTTGCAGAATTTTGCACATGCAATGATGTATTAATTACCAGTGTTTAAAACTGGTTTAGCAGAATTTATATTTCTCTCTCTCTTGCCTTTTGAACTTTTCTTGTAAGGATAGAAAAAGTATTGAGCCATTTTAATGACTTTTTTATAATTTATATTTATACTGATCAATAATGAAGGGTGTTTTTTTTTATTAGAGAATTTGATCTTATAATTCTTCAGCCGATGCCAGATATGTATCACGAACCACAGCATTTATGTATAATGCATATTATGGATCAGTGGACTGAATTTGTTTTCCAATAAATTGTTAAACCCTCCTTTGAGTATCATTGAATCTGTTTCTCTGGGTGTCCTTTCTTCAGCTTACACGTGTTCCAAGGCCTGATATAAAGGACGATGCCTTTTGCAGGGTTTTCTGGGCGTAGGGAAGCCGGGGTCTGTGCTGGTTATGTCAGCTCTCTGGCAGCTTGACACGAGCTAGAGGCATGGAGGGAGCCTCAGGTGAGGAAGCGCATCCATAACACCAGGCTGTAGGCAGGCCTGTGAAGCATTCTCTTGATTAGTGATGGATGGGGAGGCTCAGCCCACCGTGGGTGGGGCCACCCCTGAGCTGGTGGTGCTGGGTTCTGTAAGAAAGCAGGCTGAGCAAGCCAGTGAGCAGCACCCTCTGTGGCCTCTACATCAGCTCCTGCCTCCAGGTTCCTGACTCCTTCAGTGATGAACAGCGAAGTGGAAGAAACCATTTTCTCCCAAAGTTGCTTTGGTCATGGTGTCTGTCACAACTCTAGTAACTCTTAAGACAAGACCTGAGGTCACTGGTCAAACAAGAAAGCCCATGAGCCCTGACTTCCCTGCCTTAGCCCCATCTCTTCCTTTGTATACGCAGTGGATTAAAGGCTGGGCTGTTGCTTGAGGTAGACCAAGGGCCTGGCTGTGAGGCCCTGGGCGTGGCCCCTATCACAGCACTGAACTGATAGTACAAGAACGTGAATCTTATATTCTGTTACTGTTGCCATTGCCTACCCTCTCCTTCATGCTTTATGGAAGTATCGAACAAAGGAGCAAGGCGTCTAAAACAATTGCACTGAAGCTTGACTTTGGGGTTCACAGAGGGTTTGCAGTGTCATTGAGTAAACCCCTCAGTGCGCGTTAAAATGTGGGCACACGCAAGTTTGCATCTTGGTATCTAGAACTTACCTTTCCTAAGTTTCTTACCCAAAGAATCCAGTGTTCCAGCGTGCTTTTGTTCCTTGAGAGATTAATGCTTGTTTTAGCCAAGAATTACGTCAGACCGAGGCTGTTAATAAGTCACACGTGACCTCTCTTGATCAAGTGGCATCCCCTGCTGATTTGGAGCTAGGTCTCTGGGATTCTTTCTCCACAAGAGTGCCAGCTGCTTGGGAAGACCCGGGATCTGAATCCCTGAGCAGCCTGAGCATCTGAGTGAGAGCAGAGCGCCTGGCTGCTCTGAGCCCCGGCTTTGCTCTCTGTGGTAAGACTTCATGTGTGTCACACACGGAGCTCCTCCATGCAGTACCTGGGACAGAAGCTCCGAATATACCTTCTGAATTTTAGCAGCTAGTGAGCGGCAAGCCTGAAAACTCACGTGCATTAAAATGAAATGCAGAAACACATCACTATAGCAACTCGAATGCACGGGAGAGGAAATTGTATAAAAGAAACCACGTGCAAGATGAGACAAGGGAGAGGAATTTGGGGTATAATAATGTTTATTTTGCAAACAGACTGAAGGCCTTTCTCTGAGTGTGGGGAGGTGGTTTGTTTGCACGTGTAAGCACATGCCCAAGTAAGTCTGGGAGATGGAAACCCTACAGAAAATGGAGGAGAAGGAAACCCTACAGAAAATGGATGGAGATGGAAACCCTACAGGAAATGGATGGCACTAGTTAAAAAGGTGCAGCAGTCTTTCGAGCAAAGGCATGCTCCTCTTACCTCCGACTGCCCAGGGGTAGCCAGGCCGGCTTGGTGGTTCAAGGATCTAATTCCTGTACATTGGTTCATCTTAAATCTGAAGTGGAAACTCTGGCACTGCTTCCCTGAGCTGCTAGACCGGTTGGGCCTGTGTTGTCAGGCTGCGGGTGGTTGGATCCTGTTGACTCTTGCTCTGAGCAGCAGCCCAGCCAGCTGGAAGCCATGTGTACTCAACCTGTGAAAAGACCCTTTACCTCTGAGGGACTGCAGCATTGGTTAGGCTTCATGTCTGGGGGCTTCTTGGTTCTGTCACTCAGCATGTCCTGAGGATGTCCACTAGCACTTCTCTGATGACTGGTATCGCCTGTTTCCAGCTCACTGAGGTCGCCATCTCTGCTTTGCTCATGTGCTCCTTTCTGTCTGGCTCCTCATCTTTTTTTTCCTCCCCTCGGCCATCTTGTCCCACTTAGCCTGGGTCAGACAGCATGCCCTGTTTCCCGTGAGGTAAACTGGATGCTGGCAGTCTCTCTTGGACACTTTCAATGTTAGTCAGTTCCCGCTTCTGCTGTGTTTCCCTCACGATTAGCGCTATGGGCTAATAGCCACACTCTAAGATGAACTGCAAAAACTAAACACCAAGGGAACAAAATGGCCAATCAGAAGATGGGCTAATAACTGAGTAGGCAGATTTCAAAGAAGGAAACACAAGTGGATCAAAAATGTTTTTTGTAAGTGTTCACCATCCCTAGTCGTCAGCGAAGGGCAAATTGAACCTACTCTGAGATGCAGCCCCTCCCCTCCGGCAGAAGGGCTGTCAGAACCCAGTGTGACAACACGGGTTGGAAAGAATGCTAAGAAGAAGCTTACAGGTGCAGCTGACTGCAGTCACTCAGGAAGTCTGTTAGGAGGTTCCTATTAAAAACCACACCTCTCATGCCCCATCCTTCCATTTCTGGGCACCGGGGTGGAGAATGCTACGCCTTCCTACAGTGACATTCGCACCAACGTGCTTGTTGCTGCTCTGTTCACTATAACAAGGAAGTGGAACCAACCTAGTTCTCCATCAACATAATAATAGTAACAAACAATAAATAATAAAAATGTGCTTCACATTTTTTTAAAAGGATTCCTTCTCAGCTCTAAAGAAAAATGAAGGCACAAAAGTTTCAGAAAAATGGATGGACTTAAGCGTGGACTCTTAGGCAAGGCCACCCAGCCTCAGAAAGAGAGAAACCATGTTCTTTCTCCCTCACATATGACCCTAGCCTTTCATATACACAGGGTTACATAAATATTATATATGCACATACGTAAACAAACACACTCGTCTGCAGCTTAACGTGTGACAAGGAGAACAACAGGCTGAAGGTTCCGGGGAAGACCTGAATGTAGGTGCAGGACGCTTGGGGCACGAAAGCTAATACAAAGCTGATTGTTTGTCTCATTTAAGCAAGTTTTGTGGTGGCGAAGGGCATGAAGAGGCACTTGGCAGTGCAGTAAAACCCACGGTGAAGCTCCGCAGCTTGGGATGGCTGTCCTAACTGAACAGAGAAGGTCCTTGAGATGGGTGGCGAGGTCCGGACAAGTGCAGTGTCGACCTACCCGTGAGAGTTGCGAGTTTTCTTTTATTTGCAAATTCCTCATAATAAAGCGATGAAAAAAAAATAAACCCAGTCTTCTCATATCCTTTTCTGGATTCCAAAGCAGAGGAAACACGTCTGTTTTCAAGCTTACGGTGATATTCTAGGAATATTAGAATTGTGCCTTCCAGAGAAAACTAGGAAGGAAAAAGCTTGGATTTGCTGGGAGAGAAGGCCACGAAGACAAAGCTGTCAAGTGCTGGCCTTCGGCTGCTGGACAGCAGTGCGTGGGTACGTGCTTGGTGGCAGTGGTGGCCCCTGCTGTTACTCTTGTGCAGGCTTCAAATAGCCCCCCTTTTCTTCTGCCAGCATGAAGGCTCTTGTGAAGGCTGAGTGCCCCGACCCGAGGGGCTCCAACGTGGGTTCCTAAGGGAGGAGAGTAGAAGGAAGAAGCCAAGTCTGTTTGTCTGATCAAGGTTTCCGTTTATTAGAAATTTTTACACAACTTATATAGGGAGAAGGCAGGAAAGGGAGAAGGTTAATCTACTGCTACAGGAGATAGGAAGAGTGCTTTCACGGGTTAAATATTGCACCTGCAAGATACCATAAGGATGTTCTCTTAAGATATCTTACGGATGCTCTAACAAATGGATGTCCTCACAATCTATCACCCATGATTTAGGGTCTTAGATAACTTTTTCACTAAATAGCTTTAGGTCTCCACTAAATGACCTTTGTTCTCTACTTGGCTTTGGCTTCAGTAACTACCTTTGTCTCCACTGGATAGCTTTGACTTTGGCTTCTGTAGATAGCTTTGGCTCCCGGCAGCTGAGGAGGTCAGGCCTTGGCAGCAGCTGGCAGACTGGACATCAGTGTTCCTCAGCCTGGGCAGCAGCCAGGGCTATAGCTTCCAGGCCAAGGCATCTGACACCCTTTCCGGCCTTGAAAACCTGAGAGAGAAAGCCATTGGTCAGGGGCAACGGTAATTCCTAGGAATAGGCTGTATTAGAAATATTCTTTGCATAGTAAACTAGAAAATTTCCCTTTGTATTATAGAAGCATTTTTTCTTTTGAAAAGTGCAGAAATTTCTGAAATATGTAAGGAAGAAAGAGTCACCTGTGACTTCACAACTTGAAGTTATTTATTCATATTTTGTCGCCATTCACTGAATGTGACTTAGACCACATATGTAGCTTAATTTAAAACCATGGGGATTAGGGAGATTGCTCAGAGGATAAAGCATTTGTCAAGCAAACCTAGCAGCTCTGGAAGCCATGTAAAAGCTGGGCATGGTGGTCCGTATCTGTAGACCCAGCACTCCTGAAGGAAAGAGGAAGTAGAGAAAGGAGAACCCCTGAAGCTTCGGAGTCTCCTCACCTGGCTGCTGTAACGGAAAAAAAATGAATCGAGAGCCTGCTTCCCAGTGAGGTGCATGAGGTGAGACGGCTCAGCAGCTTACCTTCTGCAACCCAGATGGCCTGAGTTCAATCCCTAGGACCCATGTAAAGATGGAAGGAGGAACCCACCCCCAAAATCTCTGATCTCCATATCTGTGTGTGTTGACACTTGTGCACCCTACCAAATAAACACACACACACGTACACAGATATCCACATACAAACAAAAACTTAGCACGAATCTTTGTGCATGTTATTGTAGTTGAAAGATATGCTGTAAGTTGTAATTAAGGTTGGATCCCTTTTCTGTTTCTGTTGGCCATCTAGAGCCCCTCCTCCACTACTCCCCAGCTTTTAAATGTGCAGAGCCAAACCACCCTTCACAAGACAGTTTTGTTCCCCTCCCTGATAATTTCCCTGGTATGGTTGCAGAAGGACAGGAGGTTTTTGGGTTCTTGGCTAACTACGTTCCACAGAGGCTTTGCATTGCTCTCTCACACTCACAGAAACAGCTGGAATCAGTCAAAATCAATATTCTTTGAAATGACATTTCTTTGCTAGTTAAGTATTAGCATGTCTAAAAGCTTTCCTCAAGAGTACCTGGCCTTTGGGATGGCCTTTGTTTCGGGTTCACGCCAGCCCGGAAACAGAAGCCAGGTACTCTAACTCCCAGATAACTGCTGCTCTGTCTAACCACTGGCTCTCTCCGGATGACACTGTGAGGGATAAGGCTGAGCGCTTTATTCCTGAGAGGGAAATAAGTCTGAGATATTTGAAATTTGGCTGAGAAAGGATTTAGGGTGTTAATGTGCAAGCAGAGTGACTCGCAGTGCTGGCTGGAACCAAAGCTTGCCATGAGCTCGTGGGCCCTGTGAATGCGGGTGTCACCTGGGGGGCACTGGCACAGACAGCTCCCTGCTCTCCAGGCTTGAGGGACAGGACGTCAGCCAGCAGGCCAGGGTCCTCAGGACCTCAGCACCTCTCACTCTGGCTTCTTGTTCTGGATTGAGGGCCTTCGAGGAATCACAGGAGCACTAGATACACCCCCAGCCAAAAAACTGGGTTTCCCTCTCTACGGAAGCCACACACACAGCAAGGCTTCCTTTTTCTATGAGGGGAAATGATTTGCTAATGGAGCTTCGGTGTGCAGTGGGAGCTTTTGGGACGCAGTGCATCTTCTTTCAAGCATGAACGGAAGGAATCCTGAGCGTGTGCACGCCTAGGTGTGAGTGTGAAAGCAACTCAGAATCATTAACTTGTGAGGCTATGTAAATAGTGCTGGCTTTGTGTTGGCAGCACCCCACTGAGAGTCAGATATTTGCCAGTCTACCCAGCACGTATCCAGACTTCAGCTTCTAGGTTGTGGCTCTCTAACTTTCATACAAGTTAGGCTGAAACTGAGAAAGAGCTGAGACACTGGTATAGAGCCAAAGTATGTTTCCGATGTCAGTCTGGCCTGTTGCCGGCAAACCCCAGTGCTGCTGTAATAAATGAAAAGGTGCCGGGCTATATTCTATTTATTATTTGCCCCGTGCTTGTCATGGCGGTATTATCTAAGCCACTATCACAAATGACAACACGCAGACACTGTTAGGCTTGTAAGTGCCTTATTCACCTTGGGCCAGGCAGATGCTTCACTTACACTGTCTCAACGTCCTCATCATCTGTCTCCAGCCCCATCCAATGCCATCCACCTTGATCCTCCTCATCTGGACTACCTTCCATCCATAATCCCATGGTACTTGCTTGTATTCTTCATCTGGGCCTTTTCACACCATAGTTGGAATCCTGTTTCTCAACCGAGGTGGATTTTTCTGCACACTAACCCATTGTGGGGTCCTCCTTCTTCCTCTCTTCCCTGTGGTCTGTTTCCTGTGATCCTCTCTTGTCCTCCAAAGCCTGCGAACCTTAGCCACACCTACCCCATTTTGCCCTGCCCAGGTATAGGCCATTTAATCAACCAATCAGATCTGATGACTTAGGCAGGTTTATACAGAGGGCCAGTAATTAGCGTCAGACCAAACTCCAACACCTCAATGGTGGTGTAACTTCTCAGACTGCTCAGGAGGCTCCTAGCTGGGGCCTGTAACCTTACAGAAGGGCACAGGGACAGGAGCTCCACAAGGACAGCAACAGAACCAAAAAATCTGGCCCCAGGGGTCTTTTCTGAGACTGATTCTCCAACCAAGGACCATGCATGGAGATAACTGAGAACCTCTGCTCAGATGTAGCCCATGGCAGCTCAGTCTCCAAGTGAGTTCTCTAGTAAGAGGAACAGGGACTGTCTCCAATATGAACTCAGTGGTTAGCTCTTTGATCATCTCCCCCTGAGGGGGGAGCAGCCTTACCAGGCCACAGAGGAAGTCAATTCAGCCAGTCCTGATGAGACCTGGCAGAGTAGGGTCAGAGGGAAGTGACTGGGAGGAGGAGATGAGGGAGGGCAGGTGGAGCTGGGAGGGGCCAAGGAAGGGGGCTACAGCTGGGATACAAAGTGAATAAGCTGTAATCAATAAAAAATAAATAAATAAAAGAAAAAGTTCTTTTATTAGGGGCACATTTGGAATATCATGATATATATATATATATATATGTACATGTGTGTGCGTGTGTGTGCAAAACAATGTCACAAGCATGCAGATCAAAACAGAACAACCAGGGGCCATCTTCATCAAGCATCTGTTCAGAGCTTAACTGCTGACCCACTGAGGCTTTCCCTTGGGCCCTGGTGTATGGAGGAGGAACATAGCTCCTTCTCTAAACCAGGAATGTGCTCAGTGGAGGCAGGGCTGGCCTGGGCCAGGGCTTGTGTGGGTGTGTGTGTGTGTGTGGCTTCAGGTCCTGAGAACCCAGCTCTCCCCACTGTATGGAGCTATTGGCTATCAGTTCCAAGACCATTGTGGGTCTGGTCTACAGTGTTCCGGGGATGGCTTTGCAGCACTGTTTGATGGCCCCTGCTCACTCTGTACCACTGTACCATAGCGTCTGCTGACAGGCCCGTTTCTCCCCCGGAAATAGCATGTAAAATGCTGTGTGTTTAATAAGCTTGGCATAAGCTGCAGCTTATACAAGATCTCCCGATCCCAAAGGTTTGTTTGTTTGTTTTTGTTTTCTAATCATCTCTCTGTCCTGCCCTCCTTTTTTCTGTCCTGGTCCTCTCTCTCAGGACCTTGTTATTGAAGACAGACCTGCTGGTCCCAACCCCCAGGACTCTGTCACACGGAAACACACTGTGCCAATCCTCAGCATATGCTGACATTGCCTGGTTTTGAATATTTTCCCCCTCCTTTTTCCTCTCCTACTTCCCCCATCCCCCCCACAGCCACTCCTTCCCAGCCTTATGCTCTCCTGCTCCTTGATTTTACAGTGTAGGAGTCCACTTGGTGCTCAGCCCTTTGGGCCATCCTTAGCGGTGACGCTAACACTGAAGCTGTCAGTGCGAGGTTGTATTTTCCCCGATTTAAATATTCTAGCATCTGTTCATTTTACCCGCAATAAACTCAGCCGCCCCAGTGTTGCTCTCTGGCCCCGTGTCTACGCACACTGCCTTCATTTCAGCTTTTCTGTAACTCCCCAAGCTCTGTCCTTCAGAGATTTTGGCTCAGCAATTACAGGTGTAAATGACTGTTGGCTGGTTCCTAGAACCCTTGTCAGGCAGCTCACGACCGTCGGAACTTCCATCTCCAAGGGTCCTAATTCCCTCTTCTGGACCTCTGGTCACCCTCAGTCACATGCATGCACCCGACACAGAGGTACACACATAATTAAACATAATAAAATAAGCCTTCAAAAGCCAAAAAAAAAAAAAGCTTTTCTCCCAAACGTCTTCCTGCAGACTCCACTCCACTGTTCAGGAGGAAGAGTACCAGTACGATGCCTGCTTCCTCTCTTCATCATGTTTGCTACCTTATGTGCTTCTTAAGAGTTGAATATATGTTTTTAAATTTATTTACCAGAAAATAATGACTGCAAGCTGTAGCGGGGCCCAGCTCCCTAAGCTGTGTTTCCAACACCCAGCCAATAATAATAATAATCCTGGAGTCCTAATAATCCAGGGTCCTAATAACCCTGGACCTGCGTTCAAACATGTAAGAAGACAGTGCCAGAACTGTCACAGCAACGCTATTCATAATAAATAGCAAAATGTTAAGTTGGAACACTGAGTCATGTAAATTTTATAGTGTATAAATTTTATACAGTGACTAAGAAAGCCTACATAAGAATACATCATATTTCTTAAGAACTCTCTGCTTGTCTGTTTCTGTCTCTGTCTCTCTCTCTCACACAGAGTGGGGAGGAGGGGAGAATAAGCACCACCAAGTTTACGGTAGAGAGTTCTGGCGTCAGCGGATAGATCCCCGCATGACACCGCTTGTTTTGAATTAGGAAACCCTCGACAACTGTGTGGCACACCCTTGGAGAGAAAGCCGTGAAAGTGAAAAGCGGAGGGGACAAGTGAAGAGACTGGATTCAGTAAGTTTCCACCGAAGCAAGCTTTCTTCTAGCCGTCACAAACAAAGCTCAAGTTGTTCTTGCGACCTCTAAGCTCATGTTCAGTTCCGTCCTTAGCTTCTCCGGGAGGCTCTGTGCGCAAACGTGTCGTATTTTTATCTTTAAAGCCTTCATCACTTCTGTGCTAATTGTATACATCATTGGGGTTCAGTGTGCGCTGGTTAAATCCGGCCTCCTCCCGCCGGCTCTGCCACCCACTCGTCACTCGGACGTTTGACTTTTTGTTTAATTTTCATACAGGCAGAACCCGAAATGTCTGTTTCTTCTGTTTCTTAATTCGCTTAACATCATGTTTTGTTTTTTTTTTATTGAAAAGCTTAAAAATCCTCAAATCTGTTCTGTATCCAAACCCAGCGATTAATTCTGCGAGCATCGAAAACTTCTTCAACACAGAGATCCTCCCGGAAGTGCAAGGCTTGGGTCCGGGAGCGCTTCTGGCACAGGACAGGTCCATCCTAACTTGGCGAGCTGGGACAGCTCGCTGTCTTGAAAGTCCCGCCGTCCCTGGCCCCCGGTTCCGCAGGACAAGACCTCCGGAATGCTGTGCTAAGAAGGCGCGCTGCGCTTGCCTGCTGTCTCTCGCCACTGCGAGTCTCCGGTGCCTCACGGAGGGACAGCAGGCCCGGGAGCATCCCTTTGGGGCAAGTTCAGACCGCAGCGCTGCTCCACCTGCGGAAAACCGGCTTCGCGGAAGAGCCAGCTCGGGCCAGGCTTAAAGCCTCCGCAGAAGCCAGGTGGCAGGGCTCCCTCCTCTGGGGCAGTCCGTTCCGGGCTGGGCAGGTCAGAGCCGCCCAGAAAGGGTCTGGAAAGGAAAGGATGGTTTGCTTTCTTTTTTCTTAGCATGGATCTGGAGCCCATTTAAGCCGACAGTCCTGATGAACGTGCTGGCCCGGAATCAGGCAAAACAGACTGCACTGAACGCCATTCTCGGGACGGATTCCTTCTGTCCTGCTGCACTTGGGGAAGGTGAGTCAGCGAGCTCGCGGCGCCGGATGCGGCGCGGATCCCCCCTCCCCTCCCCGGGACCTGGTCCCTGGCCTGGGGCTCGCGCTCTGCGACCCCAGAGGCAGGTGGAGCGCCCCGGGCAGCATCGTCGCAAGGGGAAGGCGAAGGCGGAGGGGAGTTAACGAGCGTCCCTGGGGCGGCTAGGCGACGCTGTCCTGGAGGGTGAGCTGGGGTCTCAGGCTGGACGCCTCCTCTTCCACTCCTGCGTGCCCCTGCCCTTCCTGGATGCCAGCGGGAACCTGGGAGTCCCTGCGACCCGGGCAGGTACCGTCCCAGGCGCAAGCTAGGCGGGTCCACAGCCTGTTGGGGCTGCGCGGGCATCGCCAGGCCCTGGCTTGCTCCAAGCGACTTGGAAAGAGATGCCACCAAATCTGACCCTGTTCCCCAACCACCCCACCGATCCCCTCCACGGGCTAGTGTGGGTTTCCTGGCTTCTGAAGGTCTGGCACAGAAAAGTGGAATAGAGAGGGGATGGGAAAGGGGCAGCCTTGAACAGGTGAGACCAGCGTGGAGGACTCCTGGAGAGGAGAAGGCCAGTGCCAGGGTGGGTTGGAGTCTGAGTTTCTGGGGTCTCAGGAGTCTGAGCCCCCCCCCCCCCCGCGCACCTTACTTCTTGTCTTCTTTTTTCCCAGTGTAGCCCACGATGGGGATGGTATCCCTGCTGCTCTGTGGGGTGTCTTTTGCGCTTCCACTTTTTGTGACAGCAGGTGAGTCCTTGGGTCCCAGAGGCCTGTCTCCCCTTGGTAGGCATCCTTTGTCACTCCTCCCCAGTCACCTGACTCACCTTCACCGGCATCGCCTAAGCCCCAGCCTGGCCAGTCACTTTTTCCTCCGGATGATATTGTAGGCAGAGTCCAAAAAGTGGGGAAAGGGGAAAGGTTCATCCCCAAGTGCTCAGCCCCACCCGTCACCTTGGAACCCGGGACTAACCCAGTTGTTTTGAAGAAGTCCGCGAATACGCGGGCAGGCTCAATTCCCAAGCCCAATGGACGGACTACTTAGCGGTGCCTGCTTCATATAAAGGGTTATTTTATGGTGCAAAGCTGCCAGACACAGAACAAACTCCTAAGAACAGCTTGGTAGAGACGACTTTAAAGGAGGCTGTCTTAATCCGCCACCCACGGTGGGATGAGGGGCTTCTATTCAAGACGACCAGCGTGGATCTGTGCTGTGAGGCGGTAGAAGAGCAAGGGCAAAGGGGACTGGAGAATCTGCGGAGGGGCCTGGGGAAGCCTGGTCCGTATGCACATTAGAAGACCTAAGCATTAGCTTCTAAACCAGGCTACTTTGGGGAACTCCCACACTGAACAAACCCCTAAATAAAATGTCACATTGACCAGAGCAATATATGTCCTGAAGTGGACAATGATGCCAGTTTTCTGTCATGCTATTTCTTGTGCCTTTCTTTACTTCCCTAGGTAAGTGTAAGGACACTGACATGGACCATGAGGTGAAGCCAGAGGGCCAGCCTTTCGCTTTCAACTGCACACTTGCTACAGTAACGGGTGGGGTGGTCAGCCTGAAATGGTACCGAACACCCAACAAAAACCCAGTATCAGACAACAGACACCTCAGAATCCACCAGGACCAGTCCTGGATCTTGTTTCTTCCCTTGGCACAGGGGGACTCCGGCATTTACCAGTGTGTTATAAGGTAAGTCCTTCAGTTAAGGTAGAACTGATGTGCAAGCTTCCCTCCCCATTTTTCTCTACCCTCTTAAGAACATGGGTATTGTTGCCTTTAGTTTTGAGACATGTTATGTACCCTAGACCAGTTTCCAACTTACACAGGCCCCAAAAGCACTGAAATGACAGATGTGAGCCCCCACAGCTGTAGCCATGGCTGCCCCGAAACTCCCTCTGTAGACCAGGGTGGCCTTGAATGCATAGAGATCCACCTGTGCCTGCCTCTCGAGTGCTGGGATTAAAGGTGAACACCACTTCGCCGAAGCAAGACTGTTCTTAAAGAGGAGCAGGGGTGCACAAATACAGGGTGGCCTTGAGCTGGCAGAGGTGACTTCCAGCAAGCACGTCCGAAGCAGAACAGATTTATAAATCATTGTGGAGCACAGGTTGCATCTTTTTCATCAAAGTGAGGTTTCAGGCCAGACCAGCTTATAAAATGTGTTTATCCATACTATTGCTGGCATTTCCCGAGACTGTCCCAAGTGTTTTTACAACTGGCTGGCCCAGGCCCAAACGGGCCTCATTCAGACACTTTGCATAAAGAATCTGCTTAGAGCAGACATTTAAAAGATGGAAAACCTGGGAGTGTTGTGGGGCCTACATGAGCCTCTGTGCCAGAGGAAATGGTACTGAGTGGCAGTGGCCCATTGAGCTTCTTCCCTGAAAGACAATTGTCCTTGGAGGTACCATAGTCAGCTGGAAAGCACAAGCCCCAGCAGAAATGCCTTGTTGTATTCTCTTCCTCCTTTCCTCCCTCCTTTTCCCTTTCTCTGTCCCTCCCTCCCTCCCTCTCTCCTTCCCTCCCTTTCTCCCTTCCTCCCTTTCCCTGTCTCTCTTCCTCCCTCCTTCCCTCCCTTCCTCCCTTCCTCCCTTCCTCCCTTTCCCTGTCTCTTTTCCTCCCTCCTTCCCTCCCTTCCTCCCTTTCCCTGTCTCTCTTCCTCCCTCCTTTTCTCCCTTCCTCCTTTTCCCTGTCTCTCTTCCTCCCTCCTTCCCTACCTTCCTCTTTCCCTCCCTTTCCCTGTCTCTCTTCTTCCCTTCTTCCTTCCCTCCCTTCCTCCCTTTCTCTGTCTCTCTTCCTTCCCCTTCCCTCCCTTTCTCCCTCCCTCCCATCCTCTCTTTCTCTCTCCTTCCTTTCCTCCCTCCCTCCCTCCCCCCTTTGCAGTTTGTAAAGCTTTTTCAAGACTTCAGTAAAGCCCACCTGTAAACCACCTTTGGCCAGAGAGCTGTAATTCTGTGGCTTTCCACTCAATCCTTACTGACAACACACAGCGTTTTCTCTCTAAATTTCCCACCTGTAAATGGAGTGTGTCCCACCCAGATTTAAGGCTGCTCCACAACCTGGAGCAGCTTGTGGTCTTTGATTTTCATGCCGTCAGTGTTGTTAAGAAGCACAGGCAGTCGCTGCGAATTTCAGCAGCGTGTTGGTTTATCAGGTGTTTCTTCCTGAACAAGTGTCGGTGACATTGGTGGCTGAAGTGTAGTGCAGGCACCGTGGAGTCCCTTCAGAGAAGCAGTTCAAGAGGCCCATGCTGTCCATCAGCCCCTCCTGGGCTGATGGAGGTGCCAGTGTCCGCCCTGCTTGAATACCACTTACCCTTGGTGGCGCCTGCTTTGTGGGCTGCTTCTTACTTTACACAGGAGGCAGAGGGTTTATACCACATCTAGAAGGTGGTTAGAAGAGAGAAAACCTGCTGGTTTGTTGGTTTGTCTTACAGGGATGCCCACAACTGTTACCGAATAGCTGTAAACCTGACCGTGTTTAGAAAACCCTGGTGTGACCCTTCCACGGAGAGTCCCATAAACTCGCCAGATGTGTACCGACAGACATTACCCATAGGGAATTCTGGCAGTCTGAATTGTCACCTGTACTTCCCAGACAGTTGTGTGCTGGACTCGGTGAAGTGGTATAAGGTAAAAACAAGACAGAACAGGTGAAACGCCACCGTCACCCTGCTGACGCTATCTTCTCCTCTTATGCGACACCCACCTTTTAAAGGGTAAAGTGGACCTTCCAGGGCAGATTCGCTGTATTTTTGGTGTGCCTCAGACAACAAGCAATCCTGGTAATTGCTTTAATGGAACATTGCTGCACCTTCTTCCTCCCCATTACCCGTTCTCCAGCTCTTGTTGTTACCAGCTTCACTCACCATGGTTCATTAGAAAGGCGCTGGCGTCTGGTTGCTTTGAAAATTGCTAATTGCTCATCTTCATGCCCAAGCTTGCTTCTGCTGGCCCCATCCCCTGCTGCTCACCGCACATGGCCCCAGCAGGTGACGCCGCTACCAGTTTTCCTTTCACAGCCTCATACGGTGCCATATGTGAAAATTAACATGCATGTTCATGCTTCCCTGTGAAATGTGAACAGGGTTCTCCTGGCTCGCCTTCCTCCATCCTGCTTTCCCTTTAACCTGGCTGTGTCTCAACAGACAAGGCACAGCTTGGCCCTGGAGCTCGCCCCCTCTGCAGGTCCCTTTGTCCTCAGTCCAGCCACTTGGGCCATGAGTTTCCTTTGTGAAGGTTCCTCATGCTGTGGCGACCCCCAACTGCACAATTATATTCATTTCTACTTCATCACTCTGTGTTTGCTCCTAAGATTAATTCTAGTGTAAATATCTGATGTGCAGAATGTCTGATGTGAGACTGGTCGGGTCATGGCTCACAGGTTGAGGACCAGTGCTTTATGGGTTTTTTTTTGTTTGTTTTTTAATATATTTTTACCTGTTGGCCCCTCCCCCACTTATTCTGTGGTGACAAAATTATGGAAATGTCTTACGTTTTCCTTTGCTGAAGTTTGGTAGGATTTTGCTTCCTAGGAAACGATGCATTTCATTGAAAGTTTCATCCATTCTGGCAAATTATCATCTCTTCTCTTTCCATGTACTTCAGCAGTGGAGATCCAGCTTAGACCTTGTTACAGGACACAGACCCACTCTCATGCTCCCTTTCCCTAAGCGGGCCTAACCACCGTTACAGGAACAATTTGTCCTTCAGAGCAAAGCCTCTGCGAAGGCCAGCGTGGCCCTTTGTGATCTTCTCTACCATCTTCATGTTTGCTTAGGCCCTCTGCCTCCTCTTGTGGAAACGAGTGTCCTTCCACCTGTCTTCTGTGCCTTTGACAGTGTGATGTTTTCAGGGGTGCTAGGTGATAAAGGTGCAGATAAATAATTCATTCTGTTTCACTAATGTCACAAGTTGCTTCCAAAATTTTATATCAGTTTGACTCAGTAGGACTATCAGTGATTTCTGTCAAGCTTAGGATATCTTTGCAAGTAAATTTCAGTTTTCAAAAATCAGTTTGACTCAGGAAGTAGAAGCAAGCAGATCTTTGTGAATTCAAGGCCAGTCTGGTCGACATAGAGTTCCAGAACAAACAGGGCTACGTAGAAAGACCCTGTCTCAAAACAAGCAAGCAAGTAAACAAACCCCAAAAAACAAATCAATTTGGTGAGCATGAAATGCTGCCCTATCGTTTCCCTTTAATTAATGGGACTGAACATTGTTCGGTTTATTGTCCATTTCTGAATCCTCTTTAGATCTATCTATGTCTTTGGCTTTTAATTTTTCTCCCTGTTTCATTGCTAACATAGATTTTACACATTTCTTTGCCCTGGGACATGCCGTAAAATGTTTTCATTAAAGCTCAAAATATGTACCTAGAAGCTGGGTGCAGTTTCACACACCTGTAGTCCCAGCACTCTGGGAGGCAGAGGCAGGTGGATCTCTGAGTTTGAGGCCAGCCTGGTCCACAGAGTGAGTCCAAGGACAGCCAGGGCTACACAGAGAAACCCTGACTCAAACTCTCTCTCTGAAATGTCCACAGAAAATAGATGAGTGGCATACAGATAGACAAGGATGGTCAGAAACTGAACACATTTTTAGTTGCACTTCGCACCAACATCAAAGTTAACTGTTACCAATAGTTTCAAACACTGCCCCTGTTACTGTCAAACAAACAAACCGAAACCCTGTGCCTGCCTCATTCCCAGGATCCATGCTTTCCCAACTTGGACTCTCTCACGTTGGTTCTGCTTGTTTCTGTAGGTCACGCTTGAATCATCTGCACACAGAATTTTGTATTTAGCCTCTTGGACAATAGGAAAGCTGTGAGAGCCATCGGCTGCAGTCTGTGCTTCCAAGCCACTGTCCATTTTAATTGTTGTTTAGCGCTTCATCGTTAGGGTCAGACTGTTGTTTCCAGTTAGAGGAAAAGCTTGTGCGACCCTGCTTGCGCACACCATCGGGGTCACATATGCTTGTGGTTTTGTAGAGTGTTCTGCAGAGAAGTGGAGCAGTGGGGTGACAGAGGATCTGACCGCCTTCGCATTCTAGCGTTTCTGGATCTGACAGCAAAGGGAGTAATGGGCCTGCTCTCCCTCCTCTCCCTTCACCCTCAGTTCTGGGGAGGGAACCCAGGCAGGGGCTTTGCTCCTGAGCTCCTGCAGCCCTGCTTTTTACAGTCTCCGCTTTCAGACTCAGACCAGCTATTCTGTCTTTACTACCTTTCCTGATAAATGATAGTGTTGAGTGTGCTTGTTGGTGATTGGTGATTGCATATGAGCGCAGGCTGGTGTGTGTGTGTGTGTGTGTGTGTGTGTGTGCGTGTGCTTCTCCCTGCCATGGCATGCATGTGCAAGTCAGGACAAACTCTAGGGGTCAGTTTTCTCCCTCTACCATGTGGGTCCAAGCCTGTGTCCTCAGATTAAGGTGCAAGCATCTTTACTGATGGGCCAAGTCATCAGTCCTTCGTGGTGTGTGTGTGTGTGTGTGTGTGTGTGTGTGTGTGTGCATGCTTGCTTTCTTTTCCCCACCCCTTTTAACTGTGTAGTGTTAGTTGGGGCCACAGTTAAATTATTTTTTCTCTATGTGGATTCATAACTCATCAGGGTTTTCTTCCCTGCTTTGCAGAGCAGTTCCGACTTCCATCAGGCTGATATCTGTGTGTGTCTCCAGTTCCGAGCACTTTCTTGTGTGCTTTGTTCTGTTTGCTTTCTTACTATTGTGAAAGCCCTCTACACACCCTCTCTCTTTAACGTTCTCCTGTGCTGGGCAGCCATCGTTCCTCCGTACTCACAGTTTCCCAATGCCCCTGTTCATCTTTACAGCAAGCTTTCTGAAATTTAGCTGTACCTTTGTTGGTAATATGGCAAGATTCCTTTTCATGGTTTGAGCTTCTCCTGTATACGCAGAATGTACATATATGCACACACACACACACACACACATTCATATATATATATATATCCTGTTCAGAAAGTATATTTTACATCTTAATTAAATGGTGGCATTTATAATCTTATCAAAGGTTGATAGCTTTGACAATTTTGACTCTTTTTAGTTGTGACTGTGTCATTCTTCCCTCTAACATTATTTCTGTGTAGATCTGTTGCTAATGCTAACTGATTCCTGGGGAACTGATGTTTACTGGCGCCACTGCCGTGCTGCGGTTGTGGCTTCCTATTCTGTGGTTTGCTGCTATAGGGAACACAGTTTCCTTTCTTCCGTTGGCCTGGTGTCTAGCAACCGCGGTGGCTTCATTTGCTTAACCCAGTGTGTATGTTGGTTATTTGTGCTTTGGCACATACGCAGTCAGGTTTCCAGACTGACTACAGCTTTACTTCATCTCTTTTTGGATCTGTTCCTCTGTCTTCCCTTCCCTCATTCTCTAGGTAGAACAGCTCAGTTCTTCCCTCCAGTGAGACCATGGTGCTCCAGCTGATACCCCAGAAGTGATAACAACGAGCTTCTGTGTCTTTATACTGAAGGAAAAGCTTCCAACCTTCCCCTGTTACCCGGGATAGTTAGGATTTTCACAAATGCCCTTTATCAAACTAAGGAATTTTCCAGAGTTGGCTTTGATTTTTTTTTTTTTTATGAATCCATGTTAAATTTTACAAAAATACTATTTTGTATTTTTGTACATGTGATTTTCCTTTTACTCTTTAAATGTAGTGAATAATGTCTTGGTTGCTTTTCTATTGCTGTGAAGAGACACTGTGACCAAGACAACTTATAAAATACAGTTCCAGAGGGTGAGTTCATCATGGCGGGAAGCATGGAGGCAGGCAGGCAGGCAGGCAGGCAGGCATGCTGCTGACAGCTCACATCTGATCACAAGCGTGAGACAGAAAGAGAGAGAGAGAGAGAGAGAGAGACAGACAGACAGACAGACAGACACACATACACACACACACACACACAGAGTAACTGAGAAAGTATAGGCTCTTGAAACCAAACCCACCCACAGCAACACACCTTTTAATAAACGTCCTTTATCAGAGTAGGGAATTTTCCAGAGTTGGCTTTGATTTTTTTGTTATGAACCCATGTTAAATTTTGCAAAAATACCAAGAAGGTGTTTATAAAGCATCAAGAAGGCCACACCTCCTAATCCTTCCCAGATAATTCCACCAACAGGAGACCATGTGCTCAAACATATGAGCTTATAGGGGCTATTCTCACTTAAATAAACAAATAGCGCGTCTCTCGGGATCTTACGGTGTCATTCCCTTCCTGGACTCCATCAGCGTGGTGTGTAAGCACCATCACATTTCACTATCTACAAATTTTTTTTTCCTGGAGTTTTATTTTTGCGTCGTGAATGATGCTGTTCTGAGCTTTTGTTCCCATGTTACGTTTGTGTCAGATTTTCATACACAGGCAGTCTGTCTTTGTACATGGAATGGAATGTCAGTTTTCTTTATTCTAGGAATGTTTAGGGTTTTCAGAAGAAACTAGAAAGTAATAAACGCATCAGCTCTTCGGTTCCACATATATGGAGTTTAGCAGTGACATCACTCAGGGCTTGGAATTTCTCTGGGGACGAGTTTTCAGTGACATGTACAGTGTCTTTAACAGTGAAGAGCTATTGATTCTACCCAGTTCTGTGTGTGACAGAGCCAACGTACTGTGCTCACTTAGAATGTCTGATTTTGGTACATCAATATTATTAAAATATACTTTAATTTCTTTTTAATAATGTCCATAGGATTTTAATTTCCAGTGTCTTGCAGCTCTACTTTCTCTCCTATTTCTTACTCATTACTCTCTCTGGGAGTTTGTCAAGTTTTGTCATTGTTGCTGGAGTATTAGCTGCAGACCTCATAAATCCTCTTTTATTAGTTTATTTGTTTGCATCATCATCAGTTTCTGTTCTTTTCTAGTTCTCCCCACCCCTGTATTTGATTTTTTGGTTTAATTTGCTATTATTTTATGAACATTGTTGGACAGACTCTTCTATCATTAAACCCAAGTTTCTAATGTATAGATTTAAGGTTGTGGCTTACTTCTAAACTGCGTCTTGGTCGACCTCTGCCAGTTTTGACCTCTCATTCTCTAAGCAACCTGCTTAGATCGTTCCGATTTTCTTGGTGATTTCTTCCCTGGGCTCTGGATGTGTTTGAAGAGCAGCGTAATTTGCAAATGTGGCAGTGTTTTGGGTATTTTTCAAGAGAAAACTTTCTGTCTGTGACAGAGAGCACAGTCTGTTATCTCAGAACTTTGAAATTTGAGGCTGACTTTTGACCAGCACATGTTCAACTTCCACAAACATTTCCTGTGTGGGGAAGGGAATGGAAACACTGAGATTTGGGCTTGTGGCCTGTGTTATGGAAGTCAGTGTGCTTACTACTTCGACACACTCTCTTAGTTAGACTTAGAAGTGTTAGCATAGCTTAGTGTGGTTGTTGACTTTGCAAAATCATGTCTGCATTAGGCTTTTGATAGACTTACGTCTGCATTTGTATACTCTTAGGCATATTTATTTTTTGGTAGTGGTGTTTGGGCCTTTAGCATCTCCAAGCTGGGATTTTTTATTTTCAGGGGTTACAGGTGTGTTACCTTTGAACTTTTTTGTTGTTGGTTTTCATTTACCATTCTGGTTGTAAACTTTCCCCCTATCTTATCCTTATTAATTTTTTTGAATCAAACATTTGTTATTATTTTTTTATTTTTATGAATTTTACAGTGACGTCTTCAACAATTATTGACCTCTTTCTTCATCCACAACCAGCCTTCAATTATTTCAGCTCAATATGAAATAGTATCTTATCATCCTCTGAAAAAAAAAAATGAAGGAGTTTTAAGCATTAAAGACCTTCTCTGAGGAGGCACCAAAATGTGTTGGTGTCATATAAAGGAAAAAAAATCATGTTACTCCTGTGTGCTCTTCCTAGTACTTATGGCAGATGAGTGTTGTATGCGGTTTCTCTGCAACTGCTTGACGTTCCAAGTTTACCACCACACTCATACCTGCACACACTGCTCCCTGGGTCCGGGGAGTGGAAGAGTGCGCAGTTTAAAACTACAACTAGGTGTTAGCTTCTGTTTCGAAAGCTGACACACGGGGAATCCAAGTAAGGCTGGCTGTCACTCTGTTCTCGTCAGTGTGGGCTAGGCACATAGGCTGAGCACACAGCAGGACACGGGCCACGTCTTCAGAGTTCTGAAAGTGTACTTGGCTACATGGTCCAACGAAAGTCCCACTCTCTTACCGTGTCAGATCCCATGTTTTCATCCGCAATGCCTCTCCCTAACAGTCAGGCTGGGAAACAGCAGAATGGCCGCGATTGCAATTATTTATATTTTAAATCTTGACAATGAGATATTCTGCCGAAAATGAAAAGAAATTGAAGCAGTAGAAAGTTTGTATCCTCCAGCAGATTGGAAAGTAGGCACTGCCAGTCACAGTAAAGGGACCGGATGACCGTTATGGAGCAAGGGTAAGTGTTAATGTGATTGGTGATTTGGATGGAAGGAAGAAGGAATGAGTCAGGACAGGGTCCTCAGCGCGCAGCAGGCTGTGCCAGGGACTCTCTCGCTGAGGACTCTCCAGGACAGAGTTTGTTGAAGTTCAGGCTTTCTGACTCTGTACCATGCAGAGGTAGAACAGGACTTTAGCAGCAAACTGAAGACAAACCCCAAACCACAGACTACAGACAGAGGGAAGACGCGGGCAGGGAAGAGGAGAGTTCCTCTTCCCTGAGTTTGCGCTTGGTCAGTGTTGATTTTTTTTGTTGATGCAGCAGTGACACATTTCAGCACCTCTGAGATCAGCTTCAATGTGTCAGCAGATGCAGACTAAATATCCTAAGCTCTAGGGAACCGTGGAAATGGCTTCTTGTCCCCTGTATTTTATAGGATATTGATAACTATGAAAATAACTAACTTTCCCAGCACTCATCTGAATGCCTTTTGTATTCAAGGCTCTGGTTTTTGTATGAGGGGCAAAGCCTTCATCCATCCAATCTCTAATAGCAGGTCCCATCTTGGTGAGCCACTGTCCAATGATAATTTGAGTTTCCTTGTAGAGTATCTGCCAGAGCAATGTAGAAATCTAGGAAGACAAGTTTTACATTGTAAATGAGCATTCTGACATTATTTATTGACTTTCCCATGCTACGTAGATTTGTTCTCCTCTTTTTGGGGTAGAGAATAAGGATGGATTTACCTGCAGCTTGCCAAGTGAGAAAGTGTAAGGGATTATTGGTTACATTTTCATTAAATTAGGATTTTCTGTTTTATCTACTAGTTGTGAGCTTCCTGAGGACAGCAAATATATCTAACTCCCCCTGGCTGATGCCTCTCACAGTGCTGTGAAAGAGAGGAGCTCAAATATTTAAATTTACAAAATGGACTCAGCTAGCCAAGCAGCCTCTCTGTAGAATGGGGCTTCTCAAAGGAAGAGGAGCAGGTCTGAGCAGGAGTCGGGAAGTGGGTGTGTGAGGAGTTGCTTAGCTTGACAAAGTGAGCTTTTGGAGCATGGATGGTGGCTCACTTGCAAGATGTTTGTCTTGAAAACATGAGGACCTTGTTTGACGCTCATCAGCACATGTGGAAAAGCTGGGTGTGGTGGTGCCCGGGAGACTGTCACACCCCTGGGGCTTGTTGGCCAGCAGCCCAGTCATGTCACTGCTGCCTCAAAATACAAAGCTGTACATTCATACGCACACACAGACACACAGACACAGTCACACACAGATACACAGACACACACAGATACACAGACACACACAGACACAGTCACACACACAGACACACAGACACAGTCACACACAGATACACAGACACACACACAGACACACACAGATACACAGACACACACAGACACACATGCACAGATACACACACAGACACAGTCACACACACAGATACACACAAATACAGAGACACACACAGATACACAGACACACACAGACACACACACATAGATATAGACACAGACATACACAGATACACAGACACACACACAGACACACACAGACACACAGACACACAGACACATACACAGACACAGACACACACACACACACACACTCTCCTGCTAAGTGGTAAGTGTCCACCTCCTTTTTCTCTGTATGTTGACTGCCAGCTTGATTTGATTGAGAAATGCTAAAGAATTTAAGAACACCTCTGGGTGTGTCTGTCAGGGCGCTTCCAGTGAAGATTAGTAAGAGGGAAGTACCTGCCCTGGATGTGGGTGGTGCTGTCCCATAGGTCATGTTCCCCACGAGACAGGAAGAAGAGAAAGCCTGTTCCTGCAGGCATGGCCTCCTTCCTGGCCTCCACTCTATGCTCTCAGTACTCCATCACACGCTTCCAAATGACGGAAGAAAACTTCTGAAGCTCCAAGTACATTAAATCTTCTCTTTTTAAAGTTGTTTATACCAAGTGCTTTTGTCAAAGTGACAAAAAGTGACTGGCCCAATAACCTCCATCTGTCTGTTAGTCCCACTGTTTTATTATCTGTCTGTCAGCAGCCTGTCATCTATCATCCATCTATCTATCTATTATCTATCATCTATCTATCTATAATCTATCATCTATCTACCTATCTATTATCTATCAGCTATCTATCTATAATCTATCTATCTATCTATCTATCTATCTATCTATCTATCATCTATCTATTTATCTATCTATCATCTGTCTGTCTATCATCTATCTATCTATCTATCTATCTATCATCTGTCTGTCTATCATCTATCTATTTTATTATCTGCCTGTCATCTATCTATCTCTCTATATCTCTATCTATCTATCTATCATCTATCTATCTCTCTATCTATCTATTTATCTATCATCTGTCTGTCTATCATATATCTATCTATTTTATTATCTGTCTGTCATCTATCTATCTATCTATCTATCTATCTATCTATCTATCTACCTATCTATCATGCACTGTCTTCTGGTTACCCTGTTCCTGTCTAAGGTTCAGGTTGTAGGTGACCATGTAGATACTGAGCAGTGTTCCTAATGTTATGGCCCTTTAGTGCAGTTCCTCATGTTGTGGTGACCCCAATCATAAACGTATTTTGTTGCTACTTCGTAACTCTGATTTTCTGCTGTCGCAAACTGCATGTAATGTAAACACCTGCTATGTGACCACAAAGGGGCTGGGGCCACAGGTTGAGAGGCACGGTAGTTCACAGGGCCGCGCGCTAACCAACGAGGTGACCGGAGTTCTCGGCACTCATTCAGTTCTTGCACGTGTGCCTTTAGGGCTGTGAAGAGATTAAAGCAGGCAAGCGGCACGTCCCTTCAGGAACAAGGCTTTTCGTGAACAACGTTACTGCAGAGGACGGTGGGAGCTACGCATGCTCAGCCAGACTGACACACTTGGGGAGACAGTTCACGGTCAGGAATGACATCGCTGTGCAAGGTGGTAGGTTTCTCAAGTACTGCTGCCCGGCTCTCAGCCTTGGGGAGCTGGCTGGCTGCAGGCTTCCGGCTTTGGAGATTGGCTCTTGATTTTGCTGCAGGGGGGCAGATCCCCACACACGCTGTGTCAGAGCAGAGGGCTAGAGAGTGGGACAAAGGGGCGCTCACAGTGTAGTTTTTCCTACTTTAAAAACAAAATATTCCAAGCTCTTAGCTGGGGAGGCTTGAAAGCCATCATGTAAGAGGGGACTGTCCTGGGTGCCCAGCACAGTGTAATCATCCAGCACAGGGTAGAACGGCAGACAGTGTTAAAAATACCCTCATTTCCTGTCCTCCCCACGGCTGTGAGCATCGTGCTGGCCTTCCCAGGCTTGGCTCCCCTAGCCTCAGCTTCTGCAGAGGTCAGGGTCTCCAAGGAGGCTTCTCAGAAAACCTACTGTTTGCATCGGGCCAGTCGCCCCGAGAGCAGCCGAGTCATCAGCGTTCCGTGTCCTTGAACGTATGATAATCTGCAGACCGTAGCAAGGCAGCGATTAGATGAGGCCAAAGCGCCTCAGAGGTTCAGCTCAAGCATATTCGTGCAGAGTCCGGAAGGGAGCAACTCACCGGGCTGAGTAAATACAGAGCCAGTGCCAGAACGGCGGCCTTTGGTGCCCAGGCAAGCACTGTTTCTTCTTTCCTCCACAGCGAGTGAGAAGTCCTGTCTCCTTGGCTCCTTCTTCCTCTTGGGCCTTCGTGTCTGTTGCTGTGCCTAAGAAAATACAGCTTTCTCGTTCTTTCCAATTTATTTTTATTTTATATGGATGGGCATTTGCCTTCATATGTGTCTGCGCGTATTTTGCATGCCTTGCGACCAAGGGGCCTAGAAGAGGGCATCAGATCCCCTGGATCTGGAGTTACAGGTGGTTGTGAGCCAGCATGTGGGGGCTGGGCTCTGTCCTTAAGAGGCTTAACTTTTTCAGTGGAGTTTTACCCTGGGGCTGTTTGCTCCCATGGTGTCCTCCTGCTGCTTCCCTGCAGCTGCCCCAGGGTGATTCAGTGTGGACTCTTTATTGCAGAGACTCGGCCATTCTCCCACCTCAGCCTTGTTCTTCCTTCACAGTTCTTCCTGGTTTGTCTTGCGCTGCTCTTAGCTGAAACCATGAAATTTAAATATTCTGGAAGCGCTTCGATTTTAAATTTCCACCTCTTCATCAAGAAAACCAATTGCAGCTGGTTTTGGGATTGTCCTGCTCTTGGTTTTCCTGCTGGCGGTGTCTTCTGGAGGCAGCCCCTCATCTGAGAGGAGTGTGAAATCCAAACTGAGCTGTGTGGATCTCACCCTCAGAACGAGGGTGCGCAGCCGTTGGGGTTGATGATGTGAGAACGGGTGTGCTTTTTGTTTCTGAAGCAGCTGCCTGGCTGCCGCTGTTGCTCCCTCTGGGAATAGGGCAGTGGTGAGGGCCAGGTGCAGGCACACGGGTGAAGCATCACCCAGGCAGAGGCACCATTGTGACATGGGCGATGAGGAGATGCAGACACTGTCAGAGCATCTCCAGAGGGGAAGCATCCACCTCTCAGAGTCAATTAAGTCGAAGGGAAGAAGGGGGCATATGTTCTAGGCCTTCGGGTGTATGCTCTGGGTGGAAGGTGTCGCTAGTTGAAGAAACAAGACAGCTGAAGGGGAAAAGAGCTGTAGGAGAGGTTTGGTCTTTAGCAAGTTGAGCATGAGCATGCAAGCAGAGAAATGGTGTGAGCTGTTCCCTCTGCAGGCCTGGAGCTCAGAGGGAGTTCCGGAGTTCAGACTGTCTTTAGGAGGTAATTCAAGCTGTGTGTGGGCAAGATGGTCTGGAAGGAGTAGAGAATAAAAAATACGTGGTTCAGAAGTGAAGACAGGATCAGCGTGTGAGAGCTTAGAGGGTAAAATGTGTTAGGCTGCGTGGTGAGGAATGGTCAAGGGTGGTGAGGAAGCTGCTGACTACAATGGCCTCCTGAGCTGACATGTGTGTGACCCAGCAGTGGTGCTGATTCCTGCTCATGAGTAATGAAGTGCAAAGCTGTACAGAAAGCTGCAGTATTCTGCTCATCCTGAACGTCATACCCTTGCATTTTGGCTTTTCTTGACCAATGTTTACGAAGGCCTTCTCTTGCTGAACTTTGCTCCATTACATTTGGTTTCTGGGGAGTGCTTTCTTTTTGTGGTTCTGATGCAAGTTCTTGTTGGTGTGATTTCTTGTCAGAGGAAGTTGTATCTGGAAGAAGGATTCCTAATATCACATATCCAAAAAACAACTCCATTGAAGTTCAGCCTGGTAAGCCGAGCTGTTGGAGCCGCTGCACACACTTGTGTCAATGGCTGCCTTAAATGTCTGTGGTGGACACGACCTCTCTACATGTCTAATTTCCAACTCTGGGTGTGCTGGAGCTCACTAGGAGGCATGTCGAAATGAGCCTGTGCTTGGGAAACTGTGGTAGTCCGTCCTGGCGCTAAGCGCTGTAAGTCTCACTGACTTCTGTGAATTTGTTTGTACAAAGGCAATGAAAACAGACTGAAAGGTTACTGAAAGGTGAAACTACAGCTACTAAGTAATCCGGCTCAGGAATTCTGGATTATCTCGTATTGGAAAGTACATTCAAGGAGTGAGGCAAACGGCTACAGTATATCCTCCATTTACACAGTAAAAGACCAATATATATCAGTGCTTCCGAATAGGGGCTCACATGTTTTAAATATAGAGATGGCATCAACAAAATAAACATGGTAGGTAAGCCAAGGCTTCATTAAAAGGAGACTCCTCAGATTCACTCAATACCATAATTCAGTTAGGATTTTATTGGTCCAAAAGCATGCTTTTTCAGAAAAGACACGTAAGTAGTGCATGATCCAGAAGGTTAAAAATAACTGCACTAGCAAGGTATGACTTACAAAAAATTATGAAAACCATTTGGTGTTTCAATCTAACAATAATCTTTCAAAACCCCAAATGGTAAAAAACAAATTGAGTCATTTTATTGTAATTAAAGCTGCAATGCCTTTCAAAATGCTTTTGCTGATACTGGTGATTGCATCTAGGGCCTCACACACACGACAAGCAGTCTACCGCCAGCTTTCATTCCCAAATCTTTCACGTCTTATTTTGAGACAGAGTCTCACTAAGTTTAACTCAGTCTCTATTCTAGGGAGGCCTCGATATTTTTAGTGTTCCTGCATCAGCTTTCCCAGTTAGTGCTCTGCCAGGTCTAGAGAAAAAACACTTTATATCACCATGTATCAAAAACATAAGGCTGAAAGTCTTAGAAATACAAGAATAATGCAACTGGATTATACAACAAGGCAGAACAACTGTTTCCATGTAATGGGCCTGCACGTGTGACTCACACAAGCGCACACCCATCGCCCTGCACATTGAACTTACAGGAACATAGACCTACACCCAAACATACACACGCACACACACACACAGAAACACACATGAGAAAGGCAGGGAAATTGGAGTTAAGAATGAGGGTAAATGGAATTATGTTGAAGGATCATTCATCTACCTAGCTTTTCTAAGAAAATTATCTTAAATGCCACAATAACTAGCATTTTTTTAAAAAAGACATTATACTACAATAAAACCCTTGAAGGCCAGTTTTACATGTCTGAATTACTGGCATAGTATCTTGATGGTAACACGTTTTGCTCAAGAGTCTCCCAGGCTGTTTCCTTCCGGACATGGGTACTATAGAAAAGTACGTGTTGGCGAATGTTTGTCCTGTTGAGTGCTTCCTCCCATCATCCATCTCTCAGACACCAAGAACACTTTCCCAAGAATATTGGTATAACGAGGTTGATATCAAAACAGATGTTACGGCAATAGCTTTATTACAGGCCAGTAGAGACCTAATGATGAAATGTCAATGTTGAATATGTGGATAATAATAGAACATGGCCTTAAACGCTTGTCCGTATGGAGGAACAGTGTCCAGTAGTCAATGCTGACCTTTTATAGGTATCACAATGCATTTGAAAAATCAGATTACTGGAACCTCTCCCATAGCTTTCTAACAGTTTCTTGGCTTTATAAAGACTCAATGAATTTGAGGAAGAGCTAGATTGGGAGACTAATAGTTTCAGGATGTTTTAGGAGGCTAACAAATTCATACTGTTTGTAGTTAGCATAAAAAATAATAATGGAAGAGAAAGATCAGAAATAGACTCTACAGAGAAGTAGATAAATTACAATCTTTTCAAAGAGTTCCATGGAGCTCAGGTGGCTTTGAGCTCTCCATCTCCTTCCCCCCATCTCCCTGAGTGCTGGAGTTTTAGGTGTATGCTACCTTATGACCATTCTGGGCTGGGAAATTAAAATTGTTTAAATAAACAGTACTTGCCTATTAGATATAGAATACAATAAAATCTGACCTCTCCCTCCCATCACATAAAAATAATTCCGGGGGCTGTAGACATGAATGTGGTATTGAAAACAATGAATCTCCAGGAAAAGTGTCACGATTTTGAAGTAATAAACGACATTTTAAAATTGGCACATAAAAAACACCAGCAGTTGTAAAGGGAAGTGTATAAGTAAGATGCTGTTAAAATAAATTTCTGTTCATTAAAAGACAATGCTAAATGTATAAAAAAAAACTTTGGAGCAGAAGAAAATGCTTATAAGAGCTCATCAAAACCTTTTCACGTTTATAAGGAAAACAGGACCTCACAGAAGAGGGAAAATGAACCATGTTCAAGCACTAGCCTCCTCGTGACCAATAAAATGCAAGGTGGTTGTTTGCTCATGTGCAGTGTGGAGAAATACAAATTACATTCAGAGTCTGGACATCTGCAATAAAGTGGTCTGAGCGTTAGTACTAATACGTAGATAAAGCAACAGGAAGCCGCCACAGCGCTGCTGGGAGCACAGCCTGAGTCACCCCTCTAGCAAACGGTACATCACAATCTTGTGAACTGACCGATGCATGTGGCCAACACCAACGCTGGAGAAGTTCTGTGTGCCATTTGCATGCATGTGCACATATACCTGTATATACACGAAATGTGGTTCATGTGTGCCTCAGGAGACACACACAGGCGCGTTCCCAGAAGGCCCACCACACAAACATCCGAAGTACGTACAGCACCAATGAGTAGGCAGTGATTTTAGAAAGAGCGCCTAGGCTGTAGCATGTTCCACTGCAAACACAGTCCGGCAAGCATGAGCGCAGAGTCCAGCAGCAGAGTCTGGGGGTGAGCGCGCATCGCTGCGCCAGGAAGGAGGAAAGGGACGAGGGACAGCCTTGCACTCTGAAGCTGCCCGTTGCCTCGTTTGCCGTGTTACCAGCACTGGTGTTTAGCTGTGCCCCACGGTGCTGACCGAGGGCGTTACACGGCAGAGGGGATTGTAGAATACCACACAGAAAGAAAATTCCTCCTGGAAGCTGAAGTAGGCCTTACAGACTGAAAGGTCGGATGAAGCCAAGACAGAGCTGCTAAACATGATTTGGGGGAGCGCGGATGTAGGATGAGGGAAAGAGGACGATGGGCTCAGGGGCCATGTGCTAAGGAGGGGCTAGCCCTGGACCGGAGAGGAGGCAGCCTGAGCTCGCGACCTGGGAGGCCCTCCGCTATCTGAACTTGACTTTTCGTGTGAGTGGGGGTGAGGCAGTGACACATGTCGGGGGTGGAGGAGCAGGCACGTCTCTCTCGTGTGTGGGGGGGTCTCTTGGCAGAGGTGACCCCTAGGGCGGCGTGTGGGTCTGCTGCGGACAGCGCCTTCAGTGGGTGTCCCACCCCGGATGCTCCAGGCTCCTTGCTCATCGTGGACTGCAACGTAACCGACTCGAAGGGGAACACGAACCTGCGCTGCTGGAAAGTCAACGACACGCTGGTGGACCACTACTACCGCCACTCCAGACGCATCCAGGAGGGAATCGAGTAAGCGAGGGCTTCCTCCACCTGCTCCAGCAGGGCAGCCCCGCCCACCACCTCCTCGCTCCCGCCCAACAGCCCCGCCCGCCACCTCCTCGTTCTGCCCCTGGCTTTGTCCTTTAGTGATCACTGAGTGCCTGTGCTGTGTGGCCCGACACTGGCTCTGCCCAGCGCAGGATGCTTACGTTTTCAGCTGAACCGGTTTTCAGCGAGACGTGACCCGGTTCACAGGGATCCACGAAAGCCATCTGCCGCTCACGTCCAGCGCCCCGGCCCCCACTCACGTCGTGAGCTGCCTGCCTTTAGCGTGGAGCTCCAAAGCAGAGACCATCCAGGCTTCCTGGGGGGAGGGGGCGTGCAACCCGTGGTGTGCAAACACAGCCTAGCGCTAGGCTCTGAAGTGGGTGAAATCAGGGTGAAGTCCGTGGCCAGGCGCAGTGCGTGGACACGTTGGGATAGAATCTGGGGAGTGGAAGAGCCCGTCACTGCTGCCCGGGGGCTGTGGTTAGCAGAGCCACTTTCTCGTGACTGTGCAGAAGAAACTTTACAGCTACAGGACCTCTATGGGTGGAGTCACTCCTGTGTTTGTAAAAGATTGACCCAGAGTTTTCTAGGGAAACAAACAAATGTAGCATTTCCTGAAGATGCACCTTTCCTTATGCTGGGTGAGCCTGGCCCACGTGGTAACGGCTAGCTCTCTCCTCCCTAGAACCAACGTGTCTCTGAAGGATGACATTTTCTACACCGTGAACATAACATTCTTAGAAGTGAAAATGGAGGACTATGGCCGTCCTTTCACATGCCACGCTGGAGTGTCCGCGGCCTACATCATGCTGAAACTCCCAGGTAACGCCCAGAGCACCAAGAATGGTGGGCAGAGAAGGTTTAAAGATTTCTCATCTAGTTCTAGTTTCTCATGGTGTCATGTGCTCAGTAGGAGGCAGCAAGGGCTACAAAACAGAGAACTCAGGTGCACCATTTCATTAAAGATGGTGCCGTGTCTGACGGCTGGCTTGGGATAAAGCTGTGATTCTATCAACATACTTTTGGCAAGGCCCTCTTCATAGACATTGAGATTTTATGCACCAAAATTCCAGAAAATGGAGTTTTCCCTTTGTAACCAAATTGCTCAGTGTTTACAGTCATTTATTTGTGACTTTCAGCTTTATTTTATCATAAGCAAGTTGGTGTACAAATATAATGTTTCCCTTTTGTTTTTTACCCTGTAACTTTGTGACATTGTCGACAATAGGATGCATGAACAGGAGGCCTTCCAGCTGCACAGAGCTGTCTTCTTGTTCATTTTCAAGGACTAAAGATTTCTTTCACATTTTTTTCCTTTCCTTTCATCATCTTTACACACGAATCCCACGCATCACCATGACCCTCTCTCTCCTGTCTCCTGCTCCTGCTGATCCCTGATTCCCACCTCCAGGCTCACCTCCTGCTTTCCTGTCATTTGGATGGTCCATTGGAAAGAGTGCAAGGTAGGGCAGAGTCTTGAGAGTAACCGTAAACTCAAAACCTGCCACGGGGAGTGTACAAGACACCTTGGGAAATGCCGTGCATGTGCGTGTGTGCATGTGTGTGTGTGTGTGTGTGTGTGTGTGTGTGTGCATGTGTGTGTATAGGATGGGGGGGTTGAATTCACCAGACACATTGAAAGTCAGTTCATCACATGCTTGACACCCTTGGCCTTCATGATTGACCTCTTCTTACTCATCCACACCCTTTGTCTGCCCTGCAGAGCCAAGTCAGACCAGAGCCAAGAAGCCCCTTCCAAAGGCCCCATATTTTGATGAAGAAGTTGATTTTAATCCATTAAGGATATGTTTTCTCAGTCAAAAAACAGAGAAGGCCCCAAAGTCACTAGAGCAGCTTCAAGAAAAACCAACGAACCAACCAATCAATCAAACAACCCCCCCCAACAAAAACAGAAACAAACAAAACAGAGCCTGGCTTAGTTAGGCCGGGAGTGTGATGAAGGGCCAACCCCAGGGAAAAGAGAAAAGCTCACTGGAGAACACACCTTGCGGACCCATAGTCTCTGACATAGTTTCGGGTTCAATCTAACTTAGCACGTAAGTTTGACTCTCGGTAGCCAAGGCAGACTGTGTTTACACTAGCTGTTGAAAGCACTGTGCTTTCTAGGCTCAGAGGGGCTTAACGTTACCAATTAACATGTCCACGCCTGTCAGTCGTGTGGAAGTAGGAGGGACTGTTGGCTCCCTTAGCTGAGACCCTGCTTGGGAAACTCTTGGTAAATGTGTCTTGGTCTCCACATGCTCACTCCACGTCCCCACACAGCTGGTTTAGTCTTTGCCTTGAGTTCTTAAGAACCTCGCCCACTTAAATCTAAACTTCTTGGTTTATTTGTTGGCGGCTTCTTCATTTGACTTCCTTTTTTTTTCTGAAGACGTTTCCAGATTTGGTTCTTTCTTGTCACATCTGGAGCAGGATGGCTGGAAAGTTGTCTGGATGGGCTGTATCTTCCTGTGAAAGTCTTTCTCCACACCCTCATTTACCATCATTTATCCTCCACTCCCATCTCATCTGAAGGCTCCTGATAGCAGTTACATGAACTCAAATGACAGATTCCATTCTTTTAAAGAAGGTTTATTTTGTTTTTATGTGTGTTTTACTTGCGTATCTATACGTGCACCATGTGACTGCCCAATGCCCATGGAAATCAGAAGAGGGCACCAGATCTCCTGGAACTAGAGTCACAGGGGTTGGGAATTGAACCCAGGTCCTTCGGAAGAGCAGCCAGTGCTCTTAACCACTGAGCTATCTCTCAAACCCAGACAAATCCCATGCTTAATAAGGCTATCTGGTATACCAGCAGGGAGCGGTACACTTATTTCTCCTTCCAAGCCTCTGCTCATTTGAGTTTCTTCACTCATGGGGTGAGTCCAATGCCGTCCTCTTTGAGCGCATTAACAAGCCTGTCGCTGACTCTGCAGGGAATGGTCTGGCCACACTCTGGTTGCCGGGGCTCCAGGTACTGTGGGGCTAGCCGTGGAAGAGTCATGTCACGGTTTATCAGTCTGCGATCACCATCATAGACGTTGGCGCTCCCAGACTAGACCCTCCCAGAGGGGGTGATGGATTTGCTCACCCCGCCATGATAAGAGCTGGCAAAGCAGAGGACAGACAAAGGTTATAGAGTGCTGGGCTGGACTGGGAAGCAGCCTGCAGATCAGTGTCCACTGGCTGCACAGGGACCTAACGATCTGATCTGGGGTGGGCGTGTGTGTGGTACCAAGTGTGTTTCTGTCTCTGTGCTCCATTGTGCAGGAAGCCTTAGGCCTTGAGGTGTTTGCTGTGTGAGTGGCCTGAGAAGGATCTGATAAGCTCCCTCACGAAGACTTTCTAAACTGAAAATGCTTGTTCTGGGGGATCCAATCTCCTCCCCACATGTCTCTCCTGCCCCGCCAGACCCGCCAGACCCACCAACCCCGGTCCAGGGAGAGTGGACTGGGGAAGGAAGTGGCTGGTGGGGTGGGTTCCCTTTTTCTCTTCCCTCATTCCTAGGCACCCCTCCTCTGGAAGCACCCGTTGGGTTGTGGCAAGGTAGGACCACATGCTCATGCTTCCTCTTCTTGATATTCAGAACCTTTCTGAAAGCCAGCAGGACTTCCCTCCCAGGGTAACTAAGTTTTCCCCGCTGTCTGCCCACGTGCACACACTCACACAGCAGAGCAGGTGATGAGGGCCGTGCCAGGAACTCTCAGACAGACACTGGCGCTGACTTCAGGAGCCCCAGGAAGGGCTGGATGAGGCTCTCCTCACCACTGCTCCTGTGAAGCCTGCATAGCCTGTTTCTGAGCAGAAGGCCAATGCTCCTTTTTGGCATTTTCCACCAGCAGTCCCTCTGCTCTGAGGGTCTGGAGAAGCAGCATGCTGGGAGTTAATCCAGAATCTCCAGGGGAGTCCCAGGGGGACATTCCAGATATAGCCAGATTGTACCTCAGGAAGGTGCCTGGGCCCACGTGCTCTGAGACAGTCCCCATGCAACCAGAGCCCCGTTAGTCCTCTGTCCATACCTAGGGCTTCCCTGGCTTTCAAAGAGCCTGTTTGTTCCTAAATGTCATAGTCCAAATTAAATTATCCAACTCAGAAGGAAACGTGGGGACCTGTTAAGCAGTGTCCTCTGGTCCCCACCTGGCTTTGACAAAGACCAGCAAGTAACACTAACCTTCTACTCTGGGCCTTTCCCTGTCGTTTGTAGCTCCAGATTTCCAGGCTTACCTCATAGGAGGGCTGATGGCTTTTCTGCTTTTGGTGGTGTCTATTCTGTGGGTCTACAACAGTTTTAAGATTGACATCGTGCTGTGGTATAGAAGCGCCTTCTCCGCTGCCCAGGCTCCGGATGGTAAGTGTGGGTGGTCTTTGGGGGGGGGCAGGGTCTCAAAATCGCCGTCCACTCGCTGTCTAACGTCTTTAAATGCTCTTCTCGTATTGTGGTAAGGGAGCCCTTTTTCTGGCTGGGAAATTGAGGGTGCAGTGTCTTAGTGAGCTTCAGGGGATGGTTTGTCTGTGACTACCAGCCTCCTTTGCCAAGCACGCTGGAGGGTGTGTGGTGCCCTGGAAGCAGCCACTAGGTGGCAGTGGGCTGCCCTGCTTCCTCCTGCACAGGTGTCTGCAGGGTAAAGAAGAATCAGCAGGGGCAAAGCCTGTGGTCCTGGCGGGCGCTGCACCCCAAACCTCACCAGGTCTCAGGGTACCTGCCGTAAGGAGGCACTGTCCTCTCTCTAAACCAGTACTCGCTGCCGGAAATCACTTGCATCTCTAACTTTCAGGAGACTTGCTTGAACCTAATGTGAGTTCTCCATGGTGGCTGGCGAGATTAGGAGATTTTCTTCTTTCCTCCAGCTTCAGAAGGAGGGAGGGAGAGAGGGAGGGAGGGAGGAGGACGTGGGGGAATAAAGGGAAGGGAAGCACCTGTCTCTAACTGAGGGAGTCTCCAGGTTGAAGACCTCACTCGGCAGGAGGCCCAGGCCCCCCCCCCCCCCCCCGTCACTCCCCTGAAGGCCCTCCTTGCTCCCCTGAAGGTCAGTGCCGGCTTGCCACGCTCTGCTTCATGCCTTCCCTAGCGCGGTCTCTATTCTGCCGCCATATTTTGACACAGAAATGTTTCTGTGTATCCAGAGTTGGCATTTTTTCCTCCCATCCAGGTTGTAACACAATGTTCACAAAAACATTTTGGTCTCAGAATGATCTAGTAAGGCCCTGAAGGGGAAAAAAAGTGTTTCCTGTGCCTTGATGCCCTTTATTTGCCTATAAAATTAATAAAAAGACAAATGAAATCTATACAACTGATGTGCATGGAGATGAGCAAATGCACACTTTTTTTTTTTTAAAGCAGGATTCCCCTGCCTCTGCCTCCCTCTCCCCGAGTGCTGGGATTACAGGCATGTGCCACTGTGCCTGGCTAAAAATCCAAACATACTCATGTCGCAAACCCACCAATAAACCCCATCCATTCTAAGCAGCTGTCTGTGCGTAAAAGCACAACACAAATTATCGTCTTCTCGTTTGATAAAACACAGATGCTGCAGCTCAAACTGTATTTAACTAAACGTCAGAACTCAAAATCAGTAACCCAGAGGCTTGGGCGTAGCCAGTGATGAGTATGGAAAGAACAACAACTAAAGAAATGAAAAGGAAAGGGCAAGATTCTCCTAGGCATGGTGGGAGAGGGTTTATTGCAAATAAAAGGGGAGCAGGGATCTCTGAGAGTACAGAGTAGAAATGACTCTGAGTCAGGTGAGGACAGGGGACAGGGGACAGGGGAAGGGAGAGCAGCTGCCGACCAAGAGGGACAGCCTGGGCCAAGAGACTGGCTGAGAGGAAAGGACCAGGATGGTTGGATTATACGGGGAAGAGCAGCTGATGGAAGGGCAGTCCAGCCCCCTGGGTTGGAGAGTTTAGGGTTGGAGGCAAGGCTAGGAAGTCACAGGTAGGGACTGATGGGTGCAGGGAGAACCTGGGAACCAGCATCCACTTCGATATGTTAATAGGCACCTCAGCCATTTGCCCTGCTTTTGAGCTATAGCCAGGGCCACTGCCTGGCCAGCCCAGTGCAGCCTGAGGTGCTTTCCTGTCCCTCTGGCTGCCTCTGTGTGGAGGGAGGGCTAGCGCCACACCACTCGTTTCTTCTGACCTAGATGGAGTGGGTTGATTCAGAGAGCCTGAAATTATTTTACGTGGTGTTTCTGGAAGCTCTGGCCCACCCGGCCCCTTGGTATTTGTGCCTCTGACTCACTGTAACTCCCAGGAGTGTGACTACAGCCTTGACTTAGTTATGGTGTGAGCACAGCACGGTAAAACTGCCTGGTGAAGAGCTCGAGCTGGCAGCAAGGGACAGAAGGAAGAATGACTCAGCCACAGCAGAACAGGGGAACCCAGCAGATGACACACGGAGACCTCACCCTCCCAGAGATCAGCACAGTCCAGTACTCTGCACAGCCGGGGGAAGGGGGTGGCTGCTTTGGGGCAAGAGGCAGGGGCGGGGGGCTTACGGTTTACTTTGTTGTTTTTAATTCTGGAGAGCGTGTGAGTCAATTTCCCCACATCTCTATCTCCTCAAACTGCCCTGTGTCAGAGCTTTGAATAATGGCTCTAAAATGGGCTCCTGATGAGCCGGGGTTAATCCTGAGGCCTGCTGACAGTTTGGATTCTCCTGAGGGAATTTTCAGGAGTATATACAGTAGAGTGAACATGGATGTAGAAGAGAGAGAAATGATGTCCTTCTTGGCAAAGTTTACTCTGCCCTGGTCAGTCAAGCTTTGCCATACACGGTAAAGGCGACTGACCTGAGTTACAGTGCTCCAGAAAGTGCTCCAGATCTCCCTGACGTCTGTGCTCCTGTGCTGTCCCGGAGCTCTCAGAGCTGATTGGTGAGCCAGTATCTGCTCGGCTGGAACGGCGAGTCAGGGACAGGCTGGTTGAGATGGCGTTTACGCCATCCAGATGGACGGGCAGTGTGCGTGTGGGACAGAAAGGTGAGACCTGAGCCAGCAACAGGTGCCCAAGGAAACCGAGGGCAGAGCAACCAATCAAGCAGCCTGCAGGGCTGATGAGAGAGCTCGCTCTCTAAAGGCAAATCTGCTTCACACCTGATGCCAAGCCCGTTAATTCCAGCTCTCCCCACAAATGCTTCTGTGGGTCATGAAATGACATCTGTCCTGGGCTCCTTCCCAAAGAGTTTCCTGTGGGGAGCCCCATTCACAGCAGCGTGCTGTGTGGGGACCTGCCTCTAGTGTTCCCATAGGCATTGTCATCACGCGGTTCACGTGGCTTGCCTTCCAGTGCTTCCTCTCCGTGCCAGGCGTAGACATGCCAGTCACCAGGCGACTCGGCAGAGGACCTTACGTAAAGAATATTTGAAAATTCAAGTGTCATCTAGCAACCATTTTGGCAACTGCTCTGAAATGTCACATGAGATGTGTGTATGTATGCACGCACACGCGAAAGAGAGAGCTGAAGAGACATCAGTCAAATTTTTGCAAATATCAGTCTGTAAAAACGATCTCGTTTGGGCTTCACAAATAGTAGCAGAGCTGTGTACAGATAGATGCTTTAATGGAAGGAATGGTTAATCAGCCCCAGAGAACCGAGGCGCTTGGCAAGGACAGAAATACATCGCCACCTCTGCTGTGAGAGAGGGGGAGAACGGGAGCACCGACCAGCACAGCTTACGCTCCTCAGAACAGCCACTGGGAAATCCAGAGATTCTGGGAGGCAGCCAGCTCCCACCCTGCTGGCCTCTGCAGCTGTTTCCTCTGCTGCTGTTCCGGGAACTATGGTTGGGAAGCAGTCGCCTCAGGACTTCACAGCAGCCACCATACCTGTGTGTTTGTGGGCAGGCTGTCTGAGACCTCACCTGGATGACTGGCAGTCACCTGTGGCTGTTTTCCTCAGTGCCTCTCCACAAAGGCCTCTCTTGTCAGGGTCCCTGGGTGGTGGAGGTGGGCTTCCTGAAGTCTGATGTTGGCTCTCCAGAGACAGCCCTGTTTTCCTGTGTTTCCGAGATCTGAGATTTTTGGGGTCAGTTCCATCACGCATAACTTTAGGAAACTACCCAGTTCTGAAGGAGTGAACTCACACGTCATCTCCTTGTGGGGATATGGCATATTTCTGAAGAAACATCATCAGAGGCATTACTCTTGCCTGTTCAGGTCCGTGCACGGAGAAATCTGCTCTGGGTTTTCTGATTCAGAATCATGTTTGGCCACAGCAGGGGAAGTGGGCGGCCTGGGTTCAGAGACTCTGCACCTCTGAGAGACCAGGCACCACCCTGATCTCCGCTTCCTTCTCAGAACCTTAGGCTTCAAGTGCGCGCCTCACAGTTATTGGGGAGCAGCTGGTGCTACTGTCCGATCCTGTCCTTCAAACATCAGCAGACTTGGGGCCAGAGAGATGGTCACTGAGTGATAGCAGTGGCTGCTCTCCCAGAGGACGCTGCTCTGATTCCCAGAACCCACACTGCAGGGGCAGCTGTTTGTAATTTAGGGTTCTGGGTCTGATGACCTCTTTTGACCTCCTCAGGCACTGCATGCACACGGTACACAATCACAGGCAAAACACCCACACATAGGAAATAAAATAATGGAAATTTAAAAAATTGGAGGGCTATACCACAAAACCTAAAATTGTGTGCATTACAAACAGGTCTTTGAGAGTGGGGAAAGCAGTGCACGAGGAGATCAAGTCCCTGAAGCATACCTTTGCCCGAGGGCTGGTGGCTGGGCTTGCTCAGTGGCCGAGCACACTCAGCAGCCTGGGGTTGGCCTCCAGAGCAGAAAGAGAACACGCTGAGGAAAGAAGGCAGACAGCCTGGGGCTTGTCTTGGATTGAGTTTTCAGAACACACGAGTCTTTGCACTCTCAGCTCCCTGTCCATCTGTTCTGAGCCCAGCGAGTTGCACCCCAGGAGAAACTGTGTCCTCAGGTGCCTTGTTTTGAAGGAGAACTGGGATTCTGTCGACAAAGAGAACATCTGGCAAACGTACATCCTTTTGTTTTCACTTAAGCAAAGCTGGAGGATGAGAAGCCACGAGAGGAGAGATGGCGGGCTCTGCCAGGGGCTGGGGAGTGATAACACTGGCTGCCAACCCGGAACTACATTTTCCAAGGGGCATGCTCCCCGCTGGGAGTGCAGCACCAGGCGGCCAGCGCTTCCCGAGGGATGCCAGTCCAAACAAATCCTTACACAGAAGGCTCAAGAAGACATGCGGACTTATGAGATCTCCATTTATATTTCTTTATTTTTTCTTTCACTCTCAGAAAAAAAAAATATCTTGAACTTTGGAAAAATATCTTTGAATTTTGAAACTCTGGAAACATTACATTTTATACAGAAAAAGTTACCTATTTCCTGAAGTCACGGTCTGGAGACCTTGAAGACAAGGCAGGGGCTTTAGCTGTGCTGGGTTTGGCTGTCTCTAAACACAAGTCAGTTTCTTCTTAGCACCGTGACCCCAAAGCTGAATCTGCCAGTGACTGAGACCTTCCTTGTCCTCTACCTCGGTCTCCTGGTCAGTAAGATGGGGGTCTCCCCTGCACAAGTACAGACGCCAGTATTAGCTCTGCACCAGCTTCCCCGAGTGGCAGTGGGCAGGGAGGCAGAAACACCTGTGCTGGCTTCGCCCTCACACCTGACTTTATTGTAGTTACATTATTTATTTACTGTGGGGGCACACGTGTGGAGCATAATTTGAAGGAGTCATTCTTCCCTTCTTACTTTTTAAAAAAAAAGATTTATTTATTTTGTATACAGTATTCTGCCTGAACACCAGAAGAGGGCACCAGATCTCACTATAGATGGTTGTGAGCCATCACGTGGGTGCTGGGACTTGAACTCTGGAAAAGCAGCCAGCGCTTAAGGGCCATCTCTCCAGCCTCCTCTCACCCACACCTGCACTAACCCTTCTACTCTTACATCGTTGTTTCCCTTCCTGATCTCTCCCCACCGTTTCACACGCGGGAGCTGTTACATACCCTCCGTGAGTATCGTTGAACTCCGGACAACGAGGAATTTTTCTTTTTTTCTCTTAGGTTGGCTGTTGTCAGCCTAAGTGTCACATACCATTTCATTCTGTGTGTGCGAGTGGTGCGCCCAGTGAGATGCAGAGTCTTGTTCATCTTTGCCGTGTGAACACAGCAATGGTTGCCCAGGAAACAATTGCTCATGGCACACGCGTAGACCACATGTGCTATAGTACTGGATTTCTCAGTGACACAAGACAGATTAGGCCTTCAATAGGGCTTGTTCTATCAAGGTCATGAATTTTCTGTGTTTATTAGGAGGGACTCAACACATTTTCCTGGGCACAGTTAGCACAGGTTTTCATGGCCCACATCTACAATTGCTCAGTCCTGGGTTTCAAAGTCTCAGTTTCAGCCCATCACAGATACACCTGGGCGGTCCAGGTTTATTCCCCTGTAGTGAGGCCTCTCCCAGGTCTGCAGCAAGAATGCAGGATGGCCGTGTAGAACCCAAGCCAGCCAGGGGGGCAGCGGAGGTCACTGGACCCGGGCTGCAGGGCCTCAGGGCAGTGACCCGGGGTTCGCTTTGCTCACTAGAGTCATGTTGTGAGCTTATCTCCTTTTCTTTCCAGACGAGAAGCTGTACGATGCCTATGTCTTATACCCCAAGTGCCCAAGAGAAAGCCAGCGCCATGATGTGGACACGCTGGTGTTGAAAATCCTGCCTGAGGTGCTGGAGAATCAGTGTGGATATAAGTTGTTTATATTTGGCAGGGACGAATTCCCTGGACAAGGTATGTTTTAACTGAGGCGTTAGATGACAAATGAAAAACCAGGAGCCCCAGGCCTGTAGTCCTGCCACTGGGGCTGCTGAACCAGGACCAGTGGGATACAGGGACAGTTGGGGCTGTGCGTAGAGGCCCTATCTCAAACAGACACAAACAAAGAAGGAAACGAGTCCCTCCCTCCCCTCCCTCCCCTCCCCTCCCCTTCAGGGAGCAAGCAGCAATCTTGGTCCAAACTGAGAAAAATCAAGTGGTTATTCACCTTACCATCAGTGAAAATAAGTGTATTGTTTCTCATTAGTTTGAATATGCAAATACCATCATGTTTACAGCTGATTTTATAAAGCACAGTCTATACCAGCTCCTCCTCTGGATAAGGCACCTTTCTGCTGCTGTGAGAACACACACTGCCCACAGCAAAAGGGTAAAGGGGCTTACAGTCCATCACGGTGAGGCAGGCATGGTGGCAGGAGCAAGAAGCAGTCAGGATGCCTACAGATCACATTTCATACGTGCATAGGAAGGAGAGAGAGAGAGAGAGAGAGAGAGGTGGGGCCGGGGACTCTGAGGCTATAAACCCTCAGAGTCCCCAATGACTTACTTCCTGTATTAACGTCCACATCCTAAAGTTTCCATTATCCTAAACAGTGCCACCAGCTGGGGACCAGTGTTCATACAAAGAGGCCATGAGAGACATTTCCTATTCAAACTACAGCATCTTCTGTCTAAATAACACAACATATGTTGCATCTATATGAGACATATACCCATATATATCCAAATATATGAAATGTATATAAAACTTCTCTTTACTAGGCGTGTGGTTTAGGGCAGTTCTTGAACACCAGTGTCTGCCTGGACGAAGCAGGGGTGAATGACTCTGAGAGACCAGGCCTGGAAAACACCATCCCACAAAGCCTCCATCCTTGTCCTCTTTGCTCTCTGTTTTGGAAAATCACATCACAAAGTAGCTGAGTATTAAAATAAGTACCCCTTCCTTCTCAGCAACAAAAATTGTTTTTAAAATTATTTAAGGAATATGTGTTGGCTGTTTGCAGATACCGGGCAGCTTATACAATAGAAATAAAAACAAGCAAACGGAAAAGCACCTTCTTTGGAGAGAGCACCCTCATCTTTCCCCTCACAGGAGGCCAGTGCGTACCAGACGGAGCGTGTGGCGTTAACACTCTCCTTCCCCTTCCCGAGAAGCCATCATGCTTTAACCCTGCTCATATTAACCTGATCACTGAGTTAACTACAAAGAGCGTGAAGCATAGTTCCCTGCCCTTTAAAGACAGATTAAAAATGTGTGTATCAGATAGCATCCAGGGGACTGCCTGCTCCTCCAGGGACACAGCACGATGAGACAGTCTTAGGGAAAGGGCCATAACAGCAGGGAACAGAACATGGCATAAACGGAAAGGAGTGATGAGTACAGAGTGCCAGAGCACCAACCCTGCACAGGACGCCGGATGACAGGAGTTCAGCCATCTTCCACTGGTCCTGTCTACTTGAGAATCCCTTTCCCTGGTGACTGTTTCTCTGGTAGCATTTCTGCTTCCATGCCGGGCCTCCCGTGTCTTTCTTTTTAATTCCAGCTGTGGCCAACGTCGTTGACGAAAACGTCAGCCTGTGCAGGAGGCTGATCGTCCTCGTGGCGCCCGGCGACGGCTTTCTGAAGACCCTGTCCGAAGAACAAATCGCGGTCTACAATGCCCTCATCCAGGACGGCATGAAGGTGGTTCTGATCGAGCTGGGGAAAATTCGGGACTACAGCACCATGCCCGAGTCCATTCAGTATGTGCGGCAGAGGCATGGGGCTGTCCAGTGGGACGGGGACTGCAGCGAGCGCTCGCAGTGTGCCGGGAACAAGTTCTGGAAGAGCGTGAGGTACCGCATGCCACCCAGGAGGTACCCGCCACCGCCTTCCTCGGTCGAACTGCTGAGGCACGCGCCCTGCGGCTGCACGGCAGGCAGATGGGACTCTGCCAGTGTTCTGACCGCTCGCTGACAGGGTGGCTAGCCTGTGGCGGCTCACTCCTGCCCCCCGCCTGACGTCTGCCCTCCGGACTGCTCTGTGCGCTACTGGTGAGCGCCTTCTTCTTGTCCTTGCCATGGGTTGTTGTTTGTTTTGGTTTTGGATGCTCTTCAGCCTAGCTCATGCTTTATTACCCCTGCTTGCTTCATGGTGCCTGAGTACCCGAACACTCTCCTGAGCGAGGGGCAGCTGAGATCTGGACCTCTGTGCCAGTGGGGTACAGAACAAGGTCAGCGTGACAGAGCTGGTGGCCAGGACTCTTGCTGCATGTCTGAGATGGGAGGCTGGGCAGTCTGGGGATGCCTGTGGGCAGCCTCGGGGAGGCCAGGAAGGACAGGAGCACACTGCCTGGGCCTCTCCACTGTCCAGGCTCTGGCCCTCAGGCAGTGTAGACTGCGTTTGAATCTCCTTCATGCTCCTGCAGCAGACAGAGAACTAACCATGGTACTAGCGTGATGCCCCTGGAAGCCATTTAGATGCCAGCCAGACTCCAAGCTTTAAAGGATAATCTGTCAAAACAAACTAAGAAAGAAGCTGTCTACTTTTCAAAGATGCTTCGTCACCCAGAATGCTGAGCAATCTCTGAGAGATACGCATTACGGCACTGGTGCAGTGCGCTCCTAACCCCAGCGCGTCTGTGTGAGCTTTTGGTTCGCGCGAGTGCCCTGTATCACAGGGTAATTCACGACTGCAGAGCTCCTCCCGTGCCCTAATGCTAAATAGCTCTGGCCACCTCCATTACCATTTCCCACGGTCCAGACTGGGAAAGAATCGGCTCCAATCCAAACCTGTCAACTTGTGGCTAACGCATGTGTGACTGCTTGGGGGAAGCGTGAACAAATGCCCACTTACCCGACAGGTCGCCGGGCACAGAGCATGGAAACCATCCGTCTAAGTCTAGATTAATGAACCAGTGGGTTCGTCAGAGTTGCCTGCAGGAGTGTCTTGGGAGGTTAGTTTCAAGAGCCCCTGGTGACTGCATCATGGAGAAGCCCACCCCTCGTGGTGACAGTTAAGACAGCTGACTCCTAGAGCGCTGTGCTGCCGCCAGGACCTCTCCCAGCGGCTGCTTCTGCTTCTACAGCCACGGCTCACACAGCGACGCTTAAAAAATGAGCCTGCTGAAGGAGGCGAGGAGGGCTGCCGGCCACAGGCAGGACGGACAGGAGGGGTTGGCAGGAGACGGGGTAGGAGGGAGAGCTGGGAGGGGAAGGCCTCAGGTGGAGTCCATCTCCCTGTTGTGGGAATCCAGCAAGGCAGCCTGGCATCATGGCACTCATGTGTGAGCAGCTCTTTCCCCACTACTCACCAGCACCATTCACCACTCCTCGTGGATGACTCAAGGTCTTTAAATTCTGTTCTCAGTGAATGATGACCCCACTCCCCTCCTCCCAGCCCCTGCACACCCCCACTCCCCTCCTCCCAGCCCCTGTGCACCCCCATTCCCCTCCCCAGCCCCGATGAGTGTGAATACTCTAGGAACTTCAAATAAGAGACACCACACGCTATTTCTCACTTTATGACTGGCTCCCTTCATGAGCCACGCGGCGTCCTCCAGGTTCATCGGTGAGATCCGGTTTTTGTTCTATCGTTACCACTGGCCTGCCCTGCTCTTCTTTTAGACATTTTCCCACCTCAAAAGTACAGCGACAATGCGGCCACTCCTGATGAGATCTGATAGACTAAGATCAGAAGGAAGGAGAGGAGGACCTCCCTATCAGTGGACTTGAGGAGGGGCATGCGTGAAGAAGAGGGAGGGAGAGTGGTATGGGAGGGGAGGAGGGATGGGTTTATGGGGGATACAAAGTGAATAAAGTGTAATTAATAAAAATTTAAAAAATTACATAAAAAAGTGAGCCAGAGGAGCATGGATGCTTCCGGATGCCTGCGGCGTGGTGGTGAGCTCACTATGGTCCTTCCAGTCACAAGCTTGTAAACCTCGCCTTTCAGTTCATCTTTTCAGCATGGAATTGTAACTCTTCACAGAGGATTTGCTGGTTCAAGGCATTTACTGCTTCCAAGCGATGCCACCCACTGCTTCTTCCTTCTGTGCCCCTCACCCTCCATGGGTTTCTGCTCCTGGCTGACTCCTGGCAATTGCCACCAATGCTGGAGAACCCTAGCAGTGGGTGCTGACTGATGGAAGCCAGCCGTTCTTGTCTGGAGCCCAGGGCACAGCACCTGCTTAGTGGGTCCTGCGCATCCCGGGTGGTTCCAGTCTGCACAGGCGGAAACACGTTTTCCTGTAGGGCTTTCAGGTGGCACAATCTGGACATTTGTAGGTGTGTTAGCATCAACAACTGGTTCTTTTGAGGACTTGGGCATCTCTCCCCATTTGGTTTTGGACTTTTTAAAAAATATATATATATTTAAATATATATATTTAAATTTAAATATATATTAAATATATATATAGGGTTTCTCTGTGTAGCCTTGGCTGTCCTGGACTTGCTTTTTAGACCAGGCTGGCCTCGAACTCACAGAGATTCGCCTGCCTCTGCCCCCCAGGCGTGTGTCAGCACACCAGGCTTAGATTTGGACTCTTACTTGCCTGGTCATTTCCCTCTGAAAGACTGAGGGAGGCGGAGGCTGAGGCCAAGTCAGCAGCAGGGATGGTCCCCTGTGTCTTCTCTAGGAGGTTTCCCGACACACCTGCCCACAACTTCTAGGAGATGTGTTTTCCAGAGGCTGTCTGTGTATTCTGCTCCCGGTTATACTTAGGGGACAGTAAGTATAGGCTTGAGGCTGTCAGCAGGAAGTAAAGGCAAATCAACCAAGGAGAATATTTTCTGAAAATCCCTGGATTTTCTAACCTGAATTTCCTTTTCGGTCAGAAAGCTTTCATTTCACCAACGTGCCTTAACTTTCCTTTTGCTTAAAGCTTTTGGAGATGTATTCTGAAAGGTAAAACATGAATGTGTTCTATCGGCACACTGACGCTTTTAATACAATATATTTTAATAAATCACAGAAGCTCCTTTGCCAAGAGGACTTGCCACCTCGGATGTCTGAACACGTGTTGAACAGGGCATGTTCTGGAGTTGAATGCATTCTTGTTCGTAGGCGATTGCTCTGATGTGGGATTTGGGGAAACACAGACCTATATTTTAAAGATGGACAAGATTCTAGAGAGGCCCGCTCTCACTGACAGTATCTCTGCTTCCGTGATTTGACCTGGGAACCACCTCCTCATGCCGAGCATCTTGACTGTTCTGCCAGGGGGGTGGAGTGTCTCTTACAGTGAGGTTTATGCCAGGCCCATAGGATCTGCACCCCAGATCGTCTTTCAGTTTTGTACCCACAAAACATGTAGTGGTGCAATTTTCACAGGAATATGAGTGGCAGGCCGGGGATCCGGAAGTGAGTCATTCGGATTCTTAGAATTGATTGGAAAAAAATCAGCCCCGGCTTTTAGTCATCAAACATCAGAGATCCCCAAGTGGTGTGTCATGAGTGAGCTTCAGGCCTACTGGGGCGCAGCATTCCTGCTTTCGGCAGGGGAGTTGGTCTAAGACCGCCACGGGTGCCCCAAACCGTGCGCTAAACTCGGTACGTGACACATTGTCCTAAATGTGTCTATCTAATGCCCACTTTAGAAACAGGTCAACGGCAGTGAGAACAAAAGCAAACGTTTGCTGTGGTGTATACTGTCAGACAATGTCCATCAAAACACCTCATCATCTGGTGAGCGCCCCTTGCCGATGTGAGATGAAACAGCGCCGTGGCTGACCTCGAGGAGCTGACACCTCAGAACATGGGGCCACAGACAGGAGTACTGTGGTGGTGCCCCGGCATGTCGCCAGCCCTGCCTTCCTGTGTTCACACTCACAGTCTCAGAAGGTGGGCCACAGCCCTCGGGCTGGTACAACAGTGACACCAGCTGCTGGCTGGGATTATGCAGACCTTTGAGAGTGACGGGCCTCCCTTGACCTCTGGACTTGACCCAGGGATTCGAGTGCTGGAAAAAGCAATGGTCACCTGAGACAGTGACTCCCAAGTTGGCTACTTTATGTAGATGAGAAACAAGGACACTGAAAATGGGGCAGTGGGCAAGCAGACAGCCATGAAGGCAGGAGAGACTGAAGCTTCCGGGGCGGGAGGGTCTTATCTGAGAGCTTCTTCTAGGACTCATGCCAGAAACTGGACAAAGACTGACAAGCTGTCCATCAAGACTGGTTAAGTCTCCAGGTACGCCAGCAGAGCCAATGGCAGTTACAGACTCTGCACGGCCTCTGGGCCAACCAGGGGTATGGTCACACACTGCTCGCCCAAACGGGCTAATCCTGTGCCAGGCTCACCCTTACTCCTTCCTTCTTGACCATGGTGGGTGTAGGAGCCCTTGACCTTGCCAGGGCCTGCCAGCGCTGAACCTTGGCTAGGTGTTAGTAAACCACGCTGTCTGTGTTCTCACCGTTACACGACCGGCAGGTGGTTTGCCAGGGACCACTGCCTTCTCTGGACATGGGGAGCTAGCAACTCACTCCTGAAATTATGATGTGCAGCGGAGATGATATGAAAGAGGTTTATTGGATGGAGATGAAGAGAGATTGAGAAGGAGCCAGCAGGAGAGAGCGAGACGTGATAGGGAGAGGGGATGGGGCTGCCCTGGCAGAGAAAGGGGAGAGGGTAGGAGAGAGGAAGAGGGTGCAAGAGCAAGAAGGCAAGAGAGACAACGTGGCAGGCCGGTCCTTTTATGGAGCAATGGAACCATGACTGCCAGGTGCGACTACCTGGCAGGCGACACACGATGACATCATGTGTGCCTAAATGCTACCACCTTCATCACAGTTCTCCATGTATCTGCAACTTTCCTTGACTGCCTCGTATTCAGGAGGGTCTCCTCCCAGCACCAGAGGGAGGATTCAGGATGTTTGGGCCTGTTGCAGCTGTGAAGAAATGCTGCCTCATGGGGGCTTTGGAGGGTCAGCCAGAGCCTGCCGACACTGGCTGTTGTCTCGCCCACAGCCTGTTCACTCTCTTACCTGGCCAGTGCTACCTCCTGCCCAGCTGCAAGGCCCGCTATTCGCCCTCCTCAGATCCCTGCCCTCGCTGGCCAGCACTCCTCTTACCTTCACTGTTGCTTTTATGGCTGCAGACCTGCCCGGCTAAGACTGCAGAAGCCCGGGCGGGAACGGAGTTCCGGAAGCACACAGCTGTGGCATCTGGCTTCCCCTCACACGCTCTCAGCTTTGGAAGTGTGTAGAGTGTTGTTTTGTGCTGTCTTGCCCAGTGGTGAGCAAAGCTGGAGTTAGGATCAAGCGTGTCCTGAACGCATCTCCTGTTTCATAAAGGCGTGCTTCCAGAGCGCTAAGGGTTTCTAAGATGAGCAGGGTCCGTGAGAGTGGGTATCAATTCCCTCTTGGCACACGTTCCTAGGATAGTACCCGAGACAAAGCTTTAGCATGGAGCGTGGTGCCAATTGAAGTTCACTAGTGCTTAGGGCCCTGCTTCCTCCTGGGGGTCTTCAGGGTCTGTGTGCCCTGGCATGAAGAGCCAGGGCCTTCAGGGTCAACCCCGCCATCTTCACTTACATGGGGATGGGGCCGGAGGGCTGCTGGGTGCTGGCTGGCCTCCCTACTTCCTCCTACTGGCTACCCTGAAGCAATAGAAATGACTTGTGAAAGATGCCATGGGTGTGAAAAAAAGTGTCACTTAGAGCTAGATCAGATGTGCCTGAGAGGACTTTGATGGTTAGGGGGGGCAGGAATTCACCGGGGGAACTCAGCCGCTCAGCCCAAGGTGAGTGTTCTGCTGGGGACAGCTGGTGGCTTCAGGAAATCCTAAACCTTCTGCTAGGTTCTTAAAGTCACACACACACACACACACACACCACACAGACATACACATATACATACACACACACACACACACACACACACACACACCACACACATACACAGATATGTGGTGGCAGCATGTCTCTGGAGACAATGAGATTCAATGTGGAGCCTCTGGAATATGTGTCTCTTCCCTTATGAGACAGGTATATAATGAATAAATTGTGAAAAAAAATAAAATTAAAAATAATATATATATATATATATATATATATATATATATATATATAGGAAGAAGAACAGGAGTTGGTGGCCTGTGGGAGGGTTTTGACTAGGAAGCGGGATTCCAGCCCTCATCCTAGCTTCTCTGCCTCCAGGCAGCCCAGGAAATGGGCAGGGGCACCGGTCCGACTCCAGCTGTGTGCAGAGCAGCTGTGCAGAGAGGCGGCACTTGCTTGAACACAGTCTTACTGTCTCTGCTTTCTCCTCTGTGCAGTTTCCTGCCACTGGGTGAGGCTGGGTTGGAGTGTGCAAGCACACTCCGTCTTGCTCCCTGCCTTTGTCCCCATGGCTCACAGCCTGTGGCAGGGCAGGGAGACAGGGCCAGGACACGGGGGACGGGGCTGTGGCCTCAGAGTCTGCTGGGCACGTGGGACCAGTGTGTCTGCTTTTCCCTATCTTCCCTCAACGGAAAATTAAACCGTACTTGTGAAAAATGACAGATGTCCCCGAAATAAGGTTCTATCCTCACATTTGGAAACAAAAATTACGGCAATATTTGCTTGGCACCCATGTGAAAAATCCCGACTTTTGGTCAGTGGAGCAAGGGAGAACCGATTTCTATTTCAAGCAAATATCTGGTTTGGGGACATTCAGATCCTTTCCTCCTGGACTTCCCTATCCTGGCAGTGATGTCAACTCTGGACAAGTGACGGACAAGACTCAAAGGTCACCCGTGTGGAGGTGCGGAGGCCAGACTCAATGTCTGAGCCAACACACTGGCACCGACCGCCCATGAGGACCATGGAGAACGGTTTTTACACTGTGACGAAAAGCACGGGGAAGCACACATTTAATTTTGAACCCAGTTTATCCGTGCAGACACAGGACAGAAGAAAATACAGCCTGCATGCTCCTGTTCTGGTTTGTTTTAATAACTTTGTTTTAGTGAGCAACCCTTGCTTTGCCAGTGTTAATTGTGACCTTGAGTTATCTGGCTGCGACCAGTCAGCTTTGTCTCCAGTGAACATAGTTTCCTGCCGACGTCAAGGTGTTGTGTGTGGGGAGCAGTCCATGGCGAAGAGCCCTGAGAAAGAGAAAAGCCAAGAGACAGGGCGAGAATCACACCTTAATATGCCAAAGTCGAAGCTCCCCACGGTACCGGGGCGCCCTCTCATGGCGATTACGGAAATGCGCGTGTTCCGGGGGAGACAGAACCCCAGGACAGGCTGTGTGGGGCAGGTGGACAGTTCTCAGCTTCAGGCTCAGAAGGTCTTTCTTCCCCGTAGTCTGTGCAGAAGATGGAGGTGGCGCCGCTGTGCGTTGGAGCACTGTTCCTAAGCTAAACTCATTTCTCCTCAGGCAAGCCCTGCTGCCTGTTAGGGCACGCCGCCCTGGACACCCCCTAAGATGTGCTAGTGACGCCGCACTGAATGCAAGAACGTTGCCGCCACAGATAGCCAGACGCTTGGGCCCGTACCTATTCAGCCTTCTGCCCTCCAGGGTGAGCCTTGAGGTACTTAGATATTTAAATGTGCATAAGGGGAGACGGGGGGGGGGACCAAGCCTGACAATGAATTCTGTTTATGGTTGATCTACGCCTCATGCGCACAGACGCCAGGTAACGTAGTGTGTCCGTTCGCTTCATTTGGATTTCATATCGCATGAGGGTGGGCGGGATTCTCTGCCACAGGGATGTGTCTGTGAAAAAACGCTGCCGATCTGAGAGCATTTCAGAGCGTTTTCAGGCTTCTGAGGCTCTGCCTGTACCCTGTAATAATCATTAGTCCTACTACGCTAATATCCTTTCGATCGCTGTGTGACATTGACAGTGGTGGTGCCTGACGCTTCTGGGGCAGCGACCCTTCACCATCTACCAGTCCTAGCACCCTATCAGGGCTCTGAGGCGGGAGCACCAAACACTCTGCCTGCAGACGAGGAGGAGGAAGGAAAGACTACCAGAGGCGAGTATTTTGGTTCAAGGTCGCAGGCCTTGTGAAGGTCACAGACCTCATGAAGGTTGCAGGCCTTGGGGATGTCAGCGTTTTATCTTTGCTGCCTTGGGAGAGTGAGCGGGAGGAGCCAAGGAAGGAGTGGAGCACCCAGAGCTGATGTGCCCGGCATTTGGTGATTGCGACATGATGTCATCTGCAGAGTTCATGCTGGACAGGCAGCCAGGTTACAATGACTGAGCACCCCCAAGCCCTGTAACATTCCAGGTGAATTGATGGTTGTGTGTTGGGGGAATTCACAGGTGTCACGGCCACACAGATGGTGACTGGTTATTGTCGTTGACCCTGTGTGAACCAGGGAAGTCTTGGGCTACCTGACCTAACTGAGTTAACGAGGGAGTAGTCCCACCTTAAGAAAAAAACAGAGCGAGACCTCAGGGTTTAGAAATATCAGGTTCAACACACACACACACACACACACACACACACACACACGGAACACATCAGTTGTGCAAATGCCCACAGAGCTTCTCCCATCCTCTCGAATGATACAGAGGCTCTTCCTGTCCAACTCTGGCTAAATAAAGGGTCCACAACTTGCTGCTCTTACAATGGCCAGCGCACACCCCCAAAAAGTACAACCACAGGCTTCTCTGGCGTGTGAGACGCCGGCATGAGCTGGGCAGTGACTGAAGAAGCAGCGGATGATGGGAGCATGGCTGGAGGAGCAAAGGAGAGGTTAGCGCCACCCCCTTCCGACAGCTATCCAGCTGCAAACCCTGACTTCCCAGTAGGTAACACCCAGGCCCGAGGGGACGACAGAGCTCACATTAAATCTAGACTTGGACAGAACCCAGGCTAAGATGGAGGCACTCACAGGCCTGCGGGGACGTGTTGACACTGTACAAGGACAAGTCAGAGCCCACCACTCAGTTCCCATCCTTGGCAATGAAGAGCTCAGCCTGGGTGGGCCACCAGCAGCCGGTCCCCCAGAGGACCAGGAACCCCCAGACACTCTCCTGGGGCTCACTCCACACCCACTCCACCAGCTGACATTTTCCAGCACCGAGGCGGAAATCACTCTAAATGGCTGACTTGGCATCCTAGGAGATGGCCACTTGAAGCATGAGCAGCCCCTGGCTGCAGACCTTTCCCCTGCTCATGCTTCATGGGTTGGGGAGGCAAACCACTGCTGGGCCCCTCCACCCACACCCCAGACGTGTTGCTGGCCCTGACAGAGGGAGGCCATGCTGACTCAGCCATGTCTGTGACTGCTGCTGTGTTTTAAAAGACGAGGGGCAGAGACATGGTCACCTCTGGCCCTCTCTCTCCCTCCCTCTCTCTCTTTCACTCCTTCTTCCTCTCTTCCTCTCTCCATCCATTCATCCACTCCCTCCCTCCCTTCCTCCCTCCCTCTGTCCATTCATCCACCTTCAGCTCAAACTGCAGCGTTCTATGCACAATCAACGCTTCTGCTCCTGCAGAGCACAGCGGCCTAAGCATGGGAGCACGGCTTGGCTCGGGGAAGCGTCCTTGCCACATGCCTTCTGCTCCTGCTCTCAAGGCTGTGGCTTGAGATGGAGACTCCAAATGGCGCCTTCTGCTTTTTTCCCAGGAAGTCTGTCTGTGCAGAGGGACGTCTGCAGATTGTGGAAGTCAAACCCTCCAGCTCCTCCTTCCAAGCGGAACATGAGCTGTAGACGGTTTCTACAGCTGTCTCTACCCTGACCACGTTAGGGCTGAGGAAAATAACTGACCCTGAGTATGCAGGTTCATAGGACAGTTACACAAATGAAGCATTTACTGCTAATTAATCATAAAGAGAGGTTTGCTTTATTTTATTATTTTCTTCACAATTCATTTATTATCTACCCTGATTGAAGCCCCTCCCCATCCTCCCTCTGTATCTTCCCTCCCCCCTTTCAAACCACACCAGGCATCTCTCCCAACAGCTGCAAAGAACAGGTGGAACACTTTTATTTCCTTTCTGAGAAAAAAAAGTGTGAAAATCACTTTTTCTTGTAAAGTGGTAATAAAACACACACACACCATCATAGGTCACAGTTGTGAATTCAGCTACTCTCTAGAAGATATGAAACTGTAAATGCTGGTCCTCAGCTCTTCAGCTTCTCCATCCTGGTCTCTGTTACACACACACACACACACACACACACACACACACACACACACCAGCAGCTGGGACTCCGAGGCCTCACAAAACCCTGGCGAGGTCCACGCACGTGGGATATCTCTCTTTTTCTGCACCGTCAGGAAAACACTGTTTTCCTTTCGCTTGTTTGAACGTTTGGTCCATGTATGGGTCAATGTGATCTCTTCATCCTCCACCCTAAAAAAAAAAAAAAAATCATTTTTGAAGAGATACGGTTGTGAGGGGGAACAGATAGGTGTGCAGTGAGCTCCGTCCTCGCCTCACAGAATGGACAGTGTGCTCCTCTCTGTTGCTCTGTTGCTGTTGTGAAGTGGTTTGTGGGGTCAGGGGAGAGTTTCCGGCGCTAACCCCCAGACTCCCTGAAAAGTGCAGACAAGCACGGGCCGGTTGTCACCTACACGCCGTCTATCACCGTCTCTAATCCTTACACTGCATTACTTGCTCCTGACACTGTTTGCACAGATCGGCCTGGAGAACTTCAGGCAGCAGCTGACACAGTGGTGGGGCCAGCGCCAGGCTGAGGCTCAGGCACACTGGACCATCCCATGTCCGAGGTTCTGTGTCCCCAGCAGCTGTGCGGGTGATGGTGACGGGTGATGGCGGCAATGGTGGTGAGCCGCAGCCCTGAGACTGGGAACCGTGCGTTTGTGGATGTCATCAACCCGACCTGTGACCTGAGTCATATTTGAACAATTTATTCACTTATAGTTTTCCTGAGCCAGGATTTGGCCGTGTTGCTCAGATGGGCCTCAGGTTCGGCGTCCTCTGGAAGTCCCAGGTCCTGGAGTTAAAGAAGTTCACCACCAAACCCTCACCCTTGTCATTTCTTTCAAAAATATTTATTTTCATTTTGTATGTAGCAGTGCTTACCTGTGTGAACACATGTGCCTCACACACACTTGGGGCCAGCAGAAGCCGGGAGGAGGCTATGGTTTCCCGGAGCCACAGGAACCACCCTGTGGGCACGGGGAACCGAACTCGGGTCCTCTGCTGGAGCAGCACGTGTTGTTAGCTGCCAAGCCATCTCCCAGCCTCTCGGACATTTTCACTGATGCTCACTTTTCTGTATCTGCACACGTACCTCCGGATCCCACCAATCGTGGCTAGAAGTGTTCCTGAGAAACGCGTTTGCCCTCAGGCCTTGTTCCTCCCCATCACCGGGGAGCTCTGCTCACGGAGCGTGACGGCATCCCTCCGTGAGCACCTGGAGATGAAGTCAAGTGTTGGGGAGCGTGTGCAGAGATGACAGGCACATAGCATGTTATTCTGCTGAAGCCCAGGTTGGGTGGAATTGGTGCCCACCGGGAATCCCGGAACCGATCTCTCGGCGTGGAGGGCTAATCTAATGTGTCAAACACTAGTTAGGATGGCGTCGACCCCAAATCACATAAATACGTGGAGAAGAGCGAGAACCAGGAATTGTCTACCCAGTGTGTGCAATCACACCGCACACACTATGTCCTGGCTAAACTAGGAGGTACCATAGAAAAACACGCCAGGGCACGGGAACGCAGGAAAAAGGCTTCCGGTGTCTTCCAGGAAAAAGTACCAAATAAAGTAAGTATCCTGGGGGTAAAACCCTTCCACGTGAGCTCACAGCTGCGGGGTTGTGCAGCAACCTGACGGCATCGCAGCCCTGTTGGAAGGTGAGAGCACACAGTGCCTTTCCCTGACCTGCTCATCTTACGTTTCAGAGGCTGCTGTGCAACCCAGCTTTAACAACGTCTGTTTAGAAATCATCCCGAGCTCCTGCGCTCCGGCTCCTTCCAGACCCGCCTTCAGCCTGAGTGGAGTGCAGACTCAACAAACACAGTGTCCACCAAAGCCTGGCAGAGCCGGGCAGGTCAGAATGTTTTGTGACTCCTGAAAAGTAGATTAATTTGCAGCTGGGCTAGGTTTTTGAGAAAATGGTTAAGTGATCTGCATTGTCCTCAGTCCTTACACTTTCCGGTGAGTCCTTCATTTTCTGTACTCTGGGTGACAGAACGTGGCCACAGATCTGTGCTCTGCAGCTCTGAGCTCAGACAGACAAACAGATGCACAAGGCATTGCCTTCAGGTCCCCAAGGCAAATGGTGGAAACAGCCACAGATATAAGGTTCAAGCCCAACCAACAGCATGCAACACACACTCATTTTAAGTGTAGGGCTCTGGGGACATCCAGGACTGGGCATGCCTCAGTGGTGGAGCACACATTTAATACACTTAGACCCTGGTCCTGTCCCCGGCACCACGAGAATAAGCACGGGGAAATATTCCAAGCAAGAGCCCAAGCAACAGGCCCTAGGGAGCAGGTGAGAACAGGAGATTCCCTTAGGCAGGGCTGGAAGAAACACCTTCTCCAGGCTGTTGATGCACAGGCCAGATTTTGGAAACATAAATCAAGTTTGAGTGATAACGGGACCAGTGTGTTTAGGGGGAAATTTGGAGAACCCCAGCACCTACTCTGTCTTTGTGTGGAACAGGGAAAAGTGCTTTCTCCTCTGGCCAAACTCACACTGGGAACAGAGTTGACTGTGAGTGGAGGACGGGTTGAGCATGAATTTCTCCGTATGCAACCTGGAGAGCCAAAGTCACCAAGAAGGGGAACGCCTTCCCACGCCAGCTCACTTGGTGCACAGCCAAGCACTTAGAGCAAGGAGCAGTGGATCCGGGCATTTGTCTGGGGGCTGTGTGAGCCACTGACGGCTGGTGTGGGGGAAGGACAGCTCACTGACCTCTTTGAATGAGGGTCATTAGGGTGTTGTGACAGTCCTGCTGAGAGGGTGTCAAATGAGATGAAGAAGGCCTGATCCAGGCGGCACTGCAACTTTAAGGAATTTGCCAGAGGAGTGAGAAAAAACAAACAAACAAGCAAACAACAAACAAACAAACACACACGGAAGGCTCCCACTTACAGGGGACCAAGGAGGAAGCCCCAGAGAGTGATCAGGGTGGTGAGAAGGGAGCCAAACAGGGGCGCAGGGGAGGGTGATGGAAACAAGAGTGAGTGGGGCATCAGGAGGAAGCGGCCCACGGCAGGCACACGCCAGCAGGACAGGACGTTCTGTTAGCACGTCCGGAGGAGGTGACCTGCTCTCTTCAGCAGCTCTTTCAGGTCCTCCACACAGGACTGGACCTCAGGCTCCAGTGCACAGCTGTTCATCGAAGGCCAGTGTTTAATTCCTAGGTCAAAATCGGAGGAAGGAGGAGGAGGTCAAGGTGTCACAGGATAGGTAAGTGCAGGCGTGGGGATGTTCCTGCCTCCTGCCCTCCGATGCCCTGGGATGGAGAGAAATGGTTCATGATGACTGAGGAGCATTTTCTGTGGTGTCACTGCTTGGGAGGATCCGGGTGGTGTGGGGATAGGAAGGAGTGGGACCACCAAAGCCAGCCTGGCAAAGGCTGCACTGCAAAGCTCTGCGAAGGTCTGGCTGTCCGGAGGTCAGCTTTGAAAGCTGCATCCCTCCCTACACAGGCACGGAAACAAAGCATGGAAGGCCTAAACACTGGCCTCACTGCCACAACTAAGGCTTGGGAAGAGCCTGGAATCTGGCCCGATTTCTGCTGCCTGTGGGTGCAGACGGCGTGGTTTACAGGACACATGTATTTGTTCATGCTGTGGAGCTGAGAGCTGACGGGGTTGACTTCTCCTGAGGCTTTTGGAAGCCAGGCTGTTTCCGACCCCTCGTCTTTGTGGGTGGCTGCCTTCTCCGAATCATCACGTGGCCTTCCTTTGTGTGTGCAACCCCCCCCCCCCCCCGCATCTCATTCGTTCACAAGGGGACCAGTGGTCCTGAACCTGGCCAGTGTGAGGCTCCCTGGGACATACTGGTTTTTTTTTTTTTTTCACATACATATTCTTTATAGAGTAGATTTTTTAAGTGTGTCTGTATGAGTTTATGCATGCCCCGTGTGTGTGTGTGTGTGTGCGTGTGTGTGTGTGTGTGCGCCCTTGGGCACCAGAAGAGGCCACCGGGCACCCTGAAGCTGGATTTGCAGCAGTTTTAAGTGCCACGTGGTGCTGTGAAGTGCACCTACTTCCTCTACAAGAGCATCGGGGCTCTCAACCCCAGAGCCGAGCCTCCAGACCCCTGTGTAAGACATTCTCAGGGTTAATTTAATTTTCAAACTGGGCACCACAAGAGATTAACAGCAACCTGCCATAGATCATAGGTAACTCATCGTCTGCTTTTTTCCCCCTCTTTCCTCCTTTAACATTTTCGAATTTTCTCTTCAAAGAAGCTCTTTCCAGTTTCTCGTGGGTGTATGCAAATTGCCGGGGCTGCCGCCCTCGCTCTCTGGCATCGCTGGTAACATGGCGGTTATTTGACGTATTACCCCAAGTTCCTATATCCGTACCCGAGGCAGTCACACTAAGAAGCATGTCCTCGTCACAAGTCCGATGGTTTCACCCTGATCGTCCTGTCCCCATTTCGTTGGGCATGGGGCAGGATAGCACGGCAGGACTATGCCATCCCACAGAGCAGCTCCCTTCAGGGCCCGGAAGTGAGGAGGAGTGATCGGGGCCATCCGTTTGTGGCTGAACCCTCTGCAGACACTTTCCACTTTGGCCAGTTGTGTGTTTCTGCATTAACCACTGCCCTGTTCGAAGAAATTCCCTGATGTGGTGTGAGAGCTGCAGTAACCCGTGGGCAGAGAGAAAGAGAAACTTAAAGGGTGATTTGATACTGTTTCCACGCGGCTAAGAACGGTCACATCTGGGACCTTATCCATTCAGCTGAGTGACAGCCTGTTCACAGCTGGAACTATGTCCATTCGGCTAAGTGATGGTTCACTGATACCTGGGGCCTGGCACTCCTTGACCCTGTGTCTCAGGCAGTTTCATATACTTGCTATTTTAAACTTTTCTCCCACTTTCCTTACAACTAGTTTATACTGGTTTCACCCCAACCACCCCACAAACTCTGGTTTCCCAAATTTACCACAGTATCTGCGTTGATAAATTCAAAGGTTTAACTGAGGTCTATACCCTGTAAGGTTTAACTGAGGTCTATACCCCGTTTGAATTGCTTGCACACCAGCTGTGCTCTGTCACCTTTTCTTGCTTGGTTTCTAGACTCTCAACATTACTGCATTTCTTCCCATTTTAATGGCCTGTCTCTTTTCCACTGTTGTTTTCCCTCTGAGAGTCCTGGGGCCATTTCTGTCACCTTCCCTCACGCAGTTTTATGGCTTAGAGAAGGAGAGTTCCTGTAACTCCTACATTCAGAGTTCCCAGCTTCTGCCCTGATTTTTGAGCCGTCACGAGCTTCTCGGTACATAAGATTTCAGGTCGTGCTCCTCAGATCCTAAAGTTTCCCACCTCAACAGAAACAAAGATTAATAACATTCTCAAGACCAGCGAGGGCCTCCCCACAGCACCCACCCAGTCTCTCCCTTGTTCTAAGGTCTGAACAAGTCATCCACGTTCTGTGGAAACCCAGACAGTCACTGTAGGTTTCCCATCTGTGGATTCAAGCCACCACGTGTTAAAATGCCCAGGGCAGGCAAGCCTCCATTCTCCAAGGACTCCTTTCTGCACTCGAGTATCGCAGCGACTGGGACACTGTGCTCTGCATTTGTCACTCATAACTAAGCGCTTGGTCTCGTGGGTAGCCCAACAGGCTGGCTTATAGTCTTTGCTCCTTAGAGGCTTCCCATGTCACCCATCCTCGGGTGCAACCTCCACCCCCCAACACACACCTCCCCCTCCCCCCCAAAGCACGCACACATGCACATGCCCTCCTAGTTCAGGCCTTCCAGAGAACTCTGCCTCATACTGATTTTGAGACCAGGAGTATTTCTAGAGAAACAGAATTTTAAAGTTGATTTTTTTTTCCAGTAGGCTTGTAGTTTCTAGAGCTCTAACTCACACCTAAAGCTTCTGTGGATTTCCCTGGCAATATGGAGACTGTCGGTAAACCATGGTGTGAGCTGTTCAAAGCTTTCACCCAATGGATGCATTCCCTACTCTATATAACAATTCGTGAAAAACATGGAGTGTGTTGCTTCTGGCTGGCTGCTTCTAGCATCTTTGCATGAAGGGACAAAGGACAAGAATGGACATAGAGACACAAACATACAGGAGCCCCCCAAAGTTTTCAAGTGCACCCCAAGAGGACCTTTTCTCCTGCCAGCCTCTTATGTCTTTGGCTGACTTTACCTTGTAATCAAGAGTCAGCATCAGGACTGTCAGTAGTTAGTGTGAGGATGCTGACTGGGAGAGGAGGATCCTGTATCTTGGGATGAACATGTTTAGGAGCATGAGGATGACGATGGTGTGATGATGACGATGGTGCGATGATGACGATGGTGTGATGATGATGATGGTGTGATGACAATGACGATGGTGTGATGATGACGATGGTGTGATGATGACGATGGTGTGATGATGACAATGGTGATGGTGATGATGATGGTATGAAGACAATGATGGTGATGGTGATGTTGGTGATGATGATGGTGATGATGTGATGATGATGGTATGAAGACAATGATGATGGTGATGGTGGTGATGGTGATGGTGATGGTGACAATGATGTGATAATGATGATGACAATGATGATGGTGATGGTGATGATGACGATGGTGTGATGATGACGATGGTGTGATGATGATGATGACAATGATGATGGTGATGGTGATGATGACGATGGTGTGATGATGATGATGACAATGATGATGATGATGGTGATGATGGTGATGATGATGGTGATGGTGACAATGATGTGATGATGATGATGATAATAATAATAAAATTATGTTTGAGTATGGTGGTACAACTCCTCTAATCCTATCACTTGGTAGACAGAAGCAGGTGAATATTTGTAAGTTTAAGGCTGGTCTGATCCACATAGTAAGTTCCAGGCCAGCCAGGATAACATAGTGAGACCCTGTGTCAAGTCAGTCAATAAATCATCTATCTCTCTATCTCTCTATCTGTCTATCTCTCTATCTGTCTATCTATCTATCTATCTATCTATCTATCTATCTCAGGAAAATGGGGTTGAGAGTGAATTGGTCATTAAAACCTACTTTTACGTTATGGGATGGTCCAGAAAATGTGCTCTTGCTCATCACTGGAAGAATGGGTTACGAGGGCAGCACAGCACACTTGTAGATCTCTTCTATTGCCTTTCTGTGAGCTCATTACCGAGGGCATCACAGCTGCTCAGACGGGTAACTTAAACAGATGGGTCTAACTGAAGTCCCAAGTGAGAGTGGGTAATGGGCAGCAGCTAGTCACCAAACAAAGGCTGTGCTGATTCATGGTCACCTTGACACAAACAAGACACCCGGTGGGAAGAGCCAGCCGTGGCCGAGGAAGCTCTCCATCATATTGGCCAATGGTCAAGTCTGTGGGAGCATTTTTCTCGATTAATGATTGATGTGAGAGGCCCCGCCCACTATGGGCAGTACCACCCTGGGCAGGTGATTTTGGATATAAAAAAGCTGATTGAGCCATGAAAAGCAAGCCAGGAAGCACCATTCTTCCATGGCCTCTGCCTCAGTTTCTGCCTCCAGGCTTCTGCCCTGAGTTCTGACCCTGGCTTCACTCCATTGTTTCTCCTCCACGTCGGCCACTGTCTTCAGTCAGTGTTTTTGTCACAGCAACGGAAAGCACCTGCAGTCAAGGGAGACAGCAGAAGTCAAAGCACTGACCTGGAGGGTCTGTGTGGCTCATCAGTGCCGGCCCATCGAGCCAAGTGTTCCTGGAAGCGGAGCACAGAGAACTGAGTCTCTGCTTAGAAAGTCTCGCAATGTGAAGCCACGGTAAACCACAACAGCAGAGAACCCCAACTCTTCTGCTGCTTCCAGCCGGAAACCAGCGTGCAGACAGCACAGAGAAGGCCAAGAGCCCCAGGGGGAACGTGCTGTTCCACCCTACTGCTAATCTTTCACCCATGTTACCCGAAGGGTAGGCAGGGGGACACAAGGGACTGTAGGCCACTTAGAGGTACAGGAAGCTATTCGGGAAGAAAGGAATGGGAGTGGGACAGTGACCTGTCAGTCTTAGCGTCTGAGCACATTTTTACTTTTACAGCTGTTTAATGAGAGATAAGATTGAAAATTTTTCCTTTTCCCTTTTCTTCTATTTCTCTCTCCCTCCTTCCCTCTCCCTGTTGTCTCTGTCTTTCCCCACATCTCTCTTCCTCTCCTCTTTCCACTCTCTTTCTCTCTGCCCCCCTTTTTCTCCTCCAGGATGTCCTGGATCATATGAAGTAGCTTCAGAGACCCCTCCTCTCTGTGCTTAGAGAAAGGAACAGGAAGGAAGTAAGAAGTTTGGAGGCCTGGATACCTGCCTGGATTCTAAGGTAGTTCCTAAAAGTGTCTAGTTTCCTTTTATCCAAAATGCTTAGCACATTGAAGTATACTTCGTGGTTGTGTTTTCAGGTCTCTGCTTGTCATCAGTGTTAAAGCACATCAGGGGATGCTTATGTAATAGGAAGTGTGGAAATCCGTCTTTCCATCCCTTCCGTTTCTAGAAAGACTCTTCCTACTCAGTAGAAATTTAAGGTGTGCTCAGGAAAAAGCCCGCACGCTTGTCTTTCATCCATATAAGTTCACAAGCTACTGTCAGTCAATACAGTTCAAGTATTACCATTAACCTCTGCAACCAGCTCCCCTTGCTGAACATGAACTCAGGTTGGAAAAGGAAAAATGGCAGGAGTAGCTGCTCTCTGCTCTGGAGACAGGTCTGCGGACCTGTTGCTGGTGTGCTCGGGTAGGCTTGCCTGTCTGAAGGTGCTTTGTGCGCAAGAGAGGCCATTGTCTGCCAGGGTTGGTGTGAGCTGCGGCAGAGATGGCTCAGAATGACCTGGGCGTGTGGAGAGCCATGGGCGACGCGAGCTCTCCTCCATGTGCGGCCCATCCCAGTGTGTGTACCTGCCCAGTCAGCACAGCAAGGTACTCTGAATAGGAAATGTTCCTCGTGGGTCTGTGCATTTGAACATTGGTTCGAGCTGCTGGTGCTGTTTGCAGAACAGAAAGCGTAGCTTTGAGAACACGTGGCCTCCCCTCCCCTGTCCTAGGACTGCTTACTCTCGAGGTTGAACTGAGCGACAGTTTGAGTTGATCTGCACCAAATCTCCCATCTGGACAGTTGCTCTTTGTGATGGTGTCGAGGCCGTGGGCCCTTGAGAGAAATGGTTACCTTGTCTCAAGGGAATTCTAACTCTTGTGGAACAATATTCTTGGGGTTATAGGAGAAGGTTATACAGAAGGTTATACAGAAGGTCTCTTCTGTAGACCTTCACCAGTTGTATGTGTATGTTTGTGAAATGAGAACACCTACACTTCATAAATTATTTGTGAAATGAGCACCTACACTTCATAAATTATTTGTGAAATGAGCACCTACACTTCATAAATTATTTGTGAAATGAGCACCTACACTTCATAAATTATTTGTGAAATGAGCACCTACACTTCATAAATTATTTGTGAAATGAGCACCTACACTTCATAAATTATTTGTGAAATGAGCACCTACACTTCATAAATTATTTGTGAAATGAGCACCTACACTTCATAAATTATTTGTGAAATGAGCACCTACACTTCATAAATTATTTGGCTTCAGGTATTTTGTCATAGTAGCAAAAGGTAGATAAAGTAAAATTGAAATCATCTCTGATGAACCATTTTCCTGTAACGCTAAAAGCAGGAGTTGATGTTGGTGGTACTTTTCTTTAAGGACCAAACCTTTCACATGAGTTTCCTCACATACCAATGGTGAGCCCTGGGGAGGTTCTAGCACAGGCCATCTGGCTGACTGGCTTGCTTGCTCCTGCGGACTGTGGCCTAGAGCTGCATTTCCTGTTCCCATCTGCAAGAGACGCCCTTCCTGCAGGCTAACCCAGAGGTTGGTCAGAGAACTGAAAAGGGTGTGATGGAATTTACATAGCTGTGGGCAGCCTAAAGAATATTGGATCTGAAGAAAAAATGAGTTAAAAAATGCCTTGTTCTGCCTACATGAAACAGCTACCTTTGGGGCCGTAAAACAATGACAGAAACATCCATCTGGCCAGAGCTACCTGGCCCTTCACCCGGGGTGACACTCAGCTCAGAGCGTCGCCAGCTTTTCAGGAAGACATTTCAGTCCCCAGAAGGCTTTCCTTCAGATGTGACAGAATTTAGGTCATCGGTACAGGAGCTCAACTTTTCAAAGCCCCTTTTCCGAGCAGCACTGCAAAAGCTGCCTGTCCTAAAAGGGGTCCTTATGAGCGTGTGCACAGTTATCTTACCAGCGTGTGCACAGTTATCTAACGGTCCACGGGAAGCACAGCTGACAGGACTCGCAGTCTGTGCTCCACCCAGCCAACAGCTTCCTGCTAAGGAATCTCTAGTCGTGCTTGGGTTTAATTTTTTAAAATTTTGCTCCGTACATTGTTGTCATGTCGTTTATTTTAAGAAAATGTCTGTAGTGTTGAAACATTCCACCTTCCTTGAGTTTTTGCTAAAATGCATTCTCAAAGGCAATGCTCTCATCTCCGTGGCTCAGTGGGATGTTCTCCCTGACACTTGGCCATTTGTTTCTCCATCCCATGGGCTTTGAACATCTTCATCTGAGATTTTCTGAGCATGTTCAGGGCACGTGATCAACTCTGCAGTCTCTGAGACCACAAAGCCTCTTGAGGAACACAGAAAGGTTCTCTTCTACCCCTTCGGCCCAAGGTCTCTGTAGCACTCTGGCACCCACCACGGCCTTAAGCAGAGATTCCGCAGACGTGGACGCTGGATCCATGTCCGGTTAAGGAGAGAGCCCTTACCATTCTCGGCGCTGCAGTGTCTGCATGGCAGCCATCTCACTGCTTCTCAAGGCTCTCCATTTCTCTCTCTCTTCACTGTCTGTTAGGTCTGATGAATCTTTCCCTATCTTGTATAAAAATGGACCTTCCGTTTTGACACACTTGACTCCTATAAAGCCTGTCTGTCCTTGGACAGCATATCCATAAGACACCCCCCCCCACACACACACAGTGCTTAAAAAGAAAAGGGAAATTTGCCGAGCTGGCTCTACCCCACTGACCACAGGGCCATCACCTGTTTTACAAAGGTATCCACCATTTACTTATGTGTAGTGTTTATGTGTGTGCATATTTGTGTGTGTAAAGTTGGGTATGTGTATCACTATGTATGTGGAAGGCAGAGGATAGTCTGAGGGGTACTTCATCAGGGGATGTCCATGTTTTTTAAGACAGGATTTCTCATTGGCCTGTAGCAAGTCAAGAACCAGTAGCAACTGGTCAGGAACCAGTAGCAACACTTCTGGAAATTTTTTTTTAAACATAGAAATATCATAAGAATGTGCTTCTGTTCTATTTTATTATTTACCGTTGTGGAATTCTTTCTTCATTGATTTATTTATTTAATCACTTTACAGCCTTACTGCAGCCCCTCCCACCTCTTCTCCCAGTCTCTCGCTCACACACTCCCCCCCCATGGTGTGAGGATCCCCGTGGTGTGGGGATGTGGGCTGCTTTGGACTGTCTGCAGCCACTGGCTATGATTTCCCTCCTCCTCTAGCAGAGGCATGTTTTTGCCAGCTGCAGATAGTGTGGCGTTTGGAATTCTGGAAACTTGTCAGAGGGCCAGGGCTCCCAGAGGTAGGAGGTGACAGGTCATCCAAGGGGGTGGTTGGGTTTGTCAGTAGCTGTGCTCAGAGAAATAAAAAGTAAGAACTGAGATTCAAGCATCTCTCTCTCTCTGCCCCTCTGTTCTTCTTGCTCTCCTAGCTGGTGATAGGGGGCAAAGCTGGGGGGATAAAAGGTGGGAAAACGAGAATCCGCAAAGCAGCAGAGACTTGATACAGGAGTCCCAGGTCCCCAGGGCTGAAATTATGTCTTCGGGGGCGAACCCCTTTTTTCCTTTTTTCTTAATGTGGGTTCTAGGGACCCAGGTCATGTCCTCATACTGGAAACGCAAGCGCTCTACCAACTGAACGTTGTCACCAGGCTTAGTTCTTGATTTTTAACTTTGCTTAAAAAGCGTCATCCTTTCTTGGTCTCCAGGCAGGAAGCTAAGAAACGTTGAAAATCTTTTCTGATATCTTTTAGAGTTCTTGTTGAGGTTTTATTTTTTTTTCTTTTGTGTGTGTGTTTCTTTTGTTTGACCCCCAAGAGGTAGTTAACTTGTTATGTGATAAGGTCATCAAAGTTTTTATCTGTTCTGAGATAAAAGAGCAACCGCCTCCTGGACCGGAAGCCGCAGGTTGGGCTGCTGAAACCAATCTTTACCAGAAATTATGCAATTGGTGGTCTAGAAGAGCACAAGGCTCCAAGGCAGGACGACTCCTCTCACTCAGCAGGACCTTGTGTGGGTACTGAACCCCAGATGCCTCCCCCAACAGGAAGCCCCCCTTTTCTGTCATGAAGAGGAGCGGAGGGGCTCCGGCTCCTGCCCCGCCCACTGCCAAGGATGAAGCAGAAAGGTTGGTGCCCTTTGGCACTTATAACTACTCGCAGATAAGACACAGAACGAAGAGAAAAAACAGTGGGTTGCTGCCCAAATCTCTCATGCTGGTGACCCTAGGCTTTGTACGGTGATCCCTGGTGGGAATCAGGCTGCAGCGTTTTCAGGGACCTGCAGGTCACACATCCTACCGATTTTGACATGTCAGCCTCACAGAAAGTTGAAAGGTGACACCTATGACCGTGGATGCCCAAATACTCAAGGCATGCCTGCTCCATCGGTCTCTTTCTCTCCATGTCCCTGTCGTCACCCGTCACAGTCTTTTGATTGGCAGAGTTTGTGCTCCACATGATCGAGAGAGGTTTTAAAAAGGTAAGCTACAAGTTCGGATTTTTACCCAGAAAGTGGTAAATGCTGTCTTTCTCACCGTCTGTAGAAAAGATGTCAGCCTAAAGTGAAGTTCAGGGGCAGATGGCAGAGTAAGGGCCAGCAACGCTGCTGTCTCCACAAGAGATGTGGTCTTTCCTGAGTACTGTCTGTCCGTGCTCCTTCCCGCGTGTTCACAAGCTTTCGGGAAGTGTGTGTCTGGAGTGTGTGGGCCCCTGGCTCTGGGAGCTCACAGCTCATCCTCTCTATTTACGGATTCCATATTTGCATGTGTGTGACCCGTGTTACAACTCTCTAGGGCTCTGCAGGGGCACGCACAGAATGAGAAGCAATCTGAGTTGATGACCACACACATTCCCAGCTGAGGTCAGGGGTTTTTATTTTTAAACGTTCCAGTAGCATCAGGAGCTGTCTAGTGCTAGAAGCCTGTCCAGGGAGAGGATACGTAGTTTTGCTGGCTTCTGATTCAGTGCTGAGGAAGCAACAATGCACATGAAATGTAAGCAAGTGTGTCCACTGACCACTTAGTGACCTCTGACCGGAGGGTCAGAGTTCGGCAGTCTGGCATGCCTTCTTAGTGTCGTGGTGTCTCATGCAGTCATGCTTGTATGTGACATAACTGTTGGGAGCAATGCCTCCAGAAGATCTTTTATTGTATAGGATTGTTTAGCTATTCTGTTTTTGTCTTTATGAAGTTGAGAATTTTTCTTTCAAGGTTTGTCTCCTGTGTCAATGAGTTCAAGGCTCTTCCCCACTTTTTCTTCAAACAGGTTTAGTGTGTCTGCTTTTATATTGAGGTCTGTTATCCACTTAGACTTTAGTTTTGTGCAGGGTGATAAATATGGATCTATTTGCATTTTTCTACATGTAGACATCCAGTTAGACCAGCACCATTTATTGAAGATGCTATCTTTTTTCCATTGTATAGTTTTGGCATCTTTGCCAAAAATCAGGTGTCCGTAGGTGTGTGGATTTATTTCTGGGTCTTCCATTCGATTCCAGTGATCCAGCAGCCTGTTTCTATGCTGGTACCACACAGTTCTTATTACTGTTACTCCATAGTACAGCTTGAGATCAGGGATGGAGATACCTACAGAATAATGGGAACAATTTTCTAAGTTTCCTAACTTGTTTGGAAATGAATGGGTTTAATGATATGGGAATATTTGGGGCATTTGGGAAAAGCATAATGCACAAAACATGAGTTTGCATGAAACAACCTTAGCAGGGCTAGGGTGGACTGGCCTGGAAGTTCAAGGCTCAGCTGGTTGAGTTCACATGAAGCTCACAGAGGAGGCAACTTTGGCCTTCAATTCAAAGTAAGTTCACCAGCAATTTTACTTTCTCCTTCACATTTTAGTGATGGAATAAAACTTAAGCTGGGCTTCTGAGGGGAACAGGATGGTATTACATTGCCATTGGGCTTGTGGCTCAGTTTCATTTGGTTCATTTGTGGATTGTAATTGGGCATTTGGCTGAAGGTCTAAGTTGGATGTGGTCTAATGAGAACTAGCCTGATGCTGATGCTGATACGCAAAGTTGGCTTCAAAGTATAAGTTCACTGTGCAAAAAGAAACTTAAAAAATTTGGGGCCTAAAGTTTTTATAGGGAGATGAATATTTAATTGTGTGTGTGTGTCTGTGTGTGCGCACGCATATGCACACAAACACACACACACATACACACCCGGTAAAGCACTCGAGCAACCAGAAGAGTTATTGGTAGTTTTAATGATTGACAATTGGATCATGAGGATGTCTGGGCCTCAGGCACTCCTTTAGAGAGCTCTTTGTAGCAGAAATAACTCTGAAAAGGAACACCAACATAACTATATAAAGAACAGAAAGTAATGTATAAGAGAGAAGGCAACATTAGCCGTATTACTGTCTAATACACATTTAGAAAACTTGTTCTTCGTGGAGTTATCAAGACTGGCTTGGATGACATGGCTCTTTCTATGGATTGAACCGTATAACCATTGATAATACAGATCTGCTACCAGTCAATGAACTTGACTTACCAGCTGGATTTCTAGGCATGTTTCCTAACATGCAACAAATGGCACTGGCCAGTCATGGTGCTCTAAAGCCACGTTTGGAAGGAGTCCCCGAAGCTTTCCAGGGCCTGCGTTGCGTAGCATTGCCAAGTGGTCAGAACCGGCAGCAAGCTGGACTGTGGTAGCCACTCTTTGTTTGCTTTAGTCTTCCTCTTTCTATTTTAAGCAGCCTATCACAGGGCAGTACAGCACCACATATAGAGATGATTTCGAGAAGGTGCTACGGAGGGGCCTGGTTTATGGCTCTTAGCATTGTCTGTTACATACGACATTGGATGGTAGGACCATAGAATGGTAGGACCATGCAGGAGGCTTCCCTGTGTGGGCACAAAGGAAAGCAGGGCAGGGGTTCAGGATGCAGGGAGGTAACAGGAAGTAGAAAATGATCTCAGACGCGGAGCTACAGGGAACTGGAAATAGAGAACCATGCTAAATGTGTAGGAATGACCTAAGTTTGCAAGGCATGTGCTGGCTTGCTAGCTCAAGCAAGCAACTGTGCGTGTGATCACAGACAGAAATGGAGGCTTGGGAAGAGGAAGGAGCAGCTGGGATGAAGGAGGGAAGCACCGACCAGAAAAGGTGTGAAATGCCCAGGTAAGTGTGCTGGTGACTGTGTGTGAGCCTGAGCTGGCAGCGCTGGGCTGCAGAGTGGACACCGAGCTGACGCACAGGTGAGGTTTACTCACAGGTCAGTGGGAACAGAGGAGGACAGGAGCTGAAATGACAGAAGTGGTGGGAAATATTTGGTTGCAGAGGCACAGAACATATAAGGCAGAGTTCCAGGCTGCAGTGAAGGAAACAAGAAGACGGCAAACATATCGCTCACTGGATTTGGCCAAGCTGGGGCCAATGGTCATGGCGGGAGGAAAGCTTTGTGTGCATATACCTCCCCATGCTGGCTTTCTCCGTGTCTCACTTTGCGTTATGCACTAGAGGATCCGTGCCACGATTCCTCACGGAGCCCCATCCCAGGACAGGACGGTGCCCTCCCTTTGCCAGGCTACCCTGCGTCTCTGCAAACACCCCCACTGCTCCCCTACCTCCTCCAGTCTGCACATCCTCTTCGCTCGCTTCCCCATGACTGAAGAAGCTGGGCCACGTGTATGCTCATTTTTTCTCTCTTGCTTTTTGTTTTTTCTCCAACACTGTTTCAGACAAGAACAATTTCCACACCGGCATCTATTATGCTGGTCCCTGAGGCCGCCTGTTCAGAGGCCTACTAGGATCTTTCGCTCTGGTGTCTTAGACACTTCAGTCTAACAGTTCCCAAACCAAATCCAGATCAGCTTCCTCACCAGTTACAGTGGGCGAATCACCCTCTTCTCTGTCCCCCAGCTCCACAGGCATGCCCACATTTTCTGCTGTTAAAGCTCAGGCGTCAGGTCTCCCCACCACGCCTTTTCTCTGCCCTCAGCTTTATCAGGAAGTCCTGCTGATAAAGGTCCCCTGGTCCCCTCCCAGCCTCTGCTACCGCCATCCCAGCTCAGTAGTGCCTCACCCATCACCGTCTCCATGGCAGCAACTGTATTATTGCCATAGCAATGATCTTATTATTTCAAACAATGCCCCCATGACCCTCGGCGCAGTCGTCACTGGGCGGTGAGGTCTGCAGCCCATCTCTCGTGCTGCCCAGCAACCGTGCTGGCCGAAGCACTCCTGAAGTGGCCCCACATGCCCTGGAGCGAGGTCACTAAGGGGAGGCAGGCTTGCTTCGATTGCTGGACGGCTGGTCTTGAGATTCACGACAACCTAGCCGTAGAGGGACAATAGGTGGACAACCCCCGTGGTGGTTCTAGCCTTCCGGTTACCTTGGCCAAGGCCCAGAGAGAGCGCGAGACGGTGATTCCATCTGTCTGTTAAAGAATCAGCCGTTCACCGCCTGCTTTGCTTCTTTTCTGCTAGAGCTCCTCACCGAATGCAGTGGTCCTAACTCATCCTCTTCCTCTTTCCGCATCCCAGCCCGGAATGCCTGTCCACAGCCCAAGAGTCAGCCCTTCAGCCCAACCCCCACGGTTACTCTCATCTTGTAAACTTGGGGGTAATTTGTTATGCAGCAGCAGCTGTAACTGACACACAGAAAAATCTCGTTCATCTTTACATATTTTTAACCTGCTAGAGTAAGCGCTCAGTGTAAAGCTGCGGAGTCCGTCTCACTGCTTCGTTAAATACTTTTGGTCTTTTTGTAACAGGGCTTCTCTCTGTAGCCGTGGCTCTGTAGACCAGGCTGGCTTCGAGCTCAGAGAGCTGCCTGCCTCTCCCTTCCCCTCCCCTCCTCCTTGAACACTGGGGTTAAAGTTGTGAACCAGCACAGCTGGGAGGATCAAAACTCTTGCTGTGACCCGAGGACCCTGCAGTGTCCCCTGGTCTTGAGGCACATGCGTCTGCTGAGTTCTCCAGACCCTCCGGCTTTCCTTCAGTGCCCGGAACTGGCTCTGCTCCTTTCCGCCACAGCGCTTCCTTCCTGTGCCCCACTGCTCACACCCCCTTGCTCACCATTCCTGACCATTCTGCAGCAGCTCTTCAAGAGCCTCAGGATTCCGCACAGAGGCCTGACCACAGGGCAGGTTTCTAGTTATCTTTCTTCATGGTCCCTTGGGCGTTTTCAGCACTGTCACTCTTGCAGGAATTTTACACGTCTCTCTGAAGGAGTAGGAAGACACAGTGATTGGAATACAACGTTTGTAGTGTTAACTGAGTGCCAGGATAGAAAATGGATTGAATTGGGAACCATGAATGCATTTTAACAAGTTGGGAGCTTGTGTTACTCAGTGTTCTGCTTCTGTGACAAATACCTAAGCAGTCAGTTTCTAAGGCGGAAGTGCTGCTTAGTGCCCAAGGTTTTGATCTATAATTGCTTGGTGCTGTGCTTTGGGCCTGTGGGGAGGGAGCACGGTGTGGAGGGGAGCACAGTGAGGAAGCACAGTGTGGCAGGAAGCACAGTCTGGTGAGGATCATGTTGGAGAAGAACACACTCAACTCCTGATGGCTGGGTGTTTTCTCGTGAGATAACCGATAGAAAGAGTATGTGTTACAGAGGGATGGATTAGCCTGGCTCACAGGAGACAGGCTGAGCAGTCTACTGCGAGCTGGCCCTCTGGGGAGGTGAGGTGCGCGGTAGCTTCCCGGCCTGCGAGGATGGAGTGCCGACCTGAGGCTGGAGAGGGAGAGGACTTCTGGAGAGACAATGGGCTTCCGTCTCCATTGGAAGAAGCTGGGTTCCTGTGGCAGCACAGGATGGCGGCAACAGCAGCAGCGGCAGCAGCAGCAGCAGCAGGGTAGATGGACGAACAGTAAGGAGCAGAGTGGCTTCTCTCAGGCCTCTGCACACCCACTGGCCAATGTTGTCTGCTTGGGCGGCTCTTCGCACTTCAGTTCATTCTTCTGTAAATGCCATCCCAGACACCAGGTCCAATCAAGCTAACAACCAAAATCAGGCACTCCAGGTCTACCCCATGTCGGCTGGATACCCAAAGACATCTCCAAACGACAAAGACAGCGAGGTCGGAACCCTGTCTGATATGGTAAAGCCAGACCCCCTGCCAAAACAAAACAATGCTCTGTTCTGCTCCCAGAGCAGATGGCAAGATCTTAGCACTTTTATTTATTTATTTATTTATTTATTTATTTATTTATTTATTTATTGCAAGTGCATATGTGTGTGTCCAAGTGCATGCAAGTACAGGAAGGAGCCCGAGGAGGTCAGAGGTCACAGAAGCCCAGAACCGCAGCCACAGACAGCATACAATCACCGTGTCGGTACTGAACACTGAACTTTGTCCTCTGCACAGATAGTGAGCACTCTAACCACTGAGCTTCCCCTGCTCCCCGGAGGGCCCAGGGAAAGCTTAGTCTTTTGGTACCCTGTAACAAATATGGTAATATAGATTCATAACAGTTAACTAATGACCTTCTGTCGACTGATGTCACATTACATGATGAAGAAGTAGAGGAAAGAAAACACATCTGTTAATGATGTGTCTAAATGCACAAGCACAGCTAAATGGCGATTTCAGCCCTCCTTTCTGTAATGGGTCAGGTGGCCTCAGCTGGGATTTATCACCGCCTTCCTCCATTACCTGCTCTGTCTTCCTTCCATCCTCAGCAAGCACCTCAGCAGGTTCTGTACATGGAATAGTGACCCCCACATTCCTTCCTGAGGGGTCTAGGCCATTTGTTATCTTGCCTGGATTGGGTTGTTGTAGTTTCCTATTGATGTTTACCACAGGGTATGGCAAAAATCCTGCAAAACCTGTTAAACTCCAGACATACTCTTGTGGAGAAGCAGCCCAGGCTCCCTCTGGTCACCTGGACCAGTCACTCCTGGGTCCTAGCTGGTTGACTCCGGGCATCAGGAGCCGGAAGTGGCCAGAGGAAGCCTGAAGTCTTCCCTTCCGGTTCCATAGAATCTTTTTGTAACCGACTGAAGTTCCCCATTTGGAATAACAACATACAGGCAGCAAAGCACGTTCCGAGGAGGACAGGTTGTAAACGTGTTGCTTTTCGGTCACGGTGGATGGCGACGGATTACGCCGCTCTTTCCACTCCTGGCTGTGGGAGAAACTGTAGGACGAGGATGCAGAAAGGACTCTTCCTTTTGGAGACTCTGCCCCAGGCCTCCAGGCTCTTTTCACTCGCCAGTGCTGTGACTGTGACATTCAAAGTCCATCTCTCCCCCTTTTAGGACAAGCTGCTCCGGGATGGAGGGAATGTAGTTAAGGCAGTGGGTGGGGTCTGTGAGCACAGGCCCGCGGTCGCGGTCACACTTCTTTGTCTGTGAGACCAGTTCCTTCTTCAGGAGCAACACTGTGTGGAGCAGGAAGATGGGAACGAGGCGTCCTGTTAAGTCTGTGGGTGGTTGTTTTGGCTGAAGCGTTACACATGGGAGAGGCAAAGTCACACTAAGAGTAAGTGTGTCAGTGAAGACAAAATATTGCATTTCCTTGATGGAAGAGGGCCAGGCTAGTTAACATGACACCAACCTGCTGGCTAGACCCCTCAGCACCCAGAGAAGAGAAAGTGACATTAGATTAGACCGCTTTGGGTAAACAGTGGGCAGACAGCATGGACATTCCACAGGGGGCAGGAAAAGTGGGCAGAGCACGCCACCTCAGTGCAGCCATGTCACAGAGCTCTCAGAGGACCAGGATGAGGGAACAGCTTTACTAGACTGAGATTCGATTTAGGAGTCACATTTTCCTGCCTTCGAGTGTCCAGTAATCAAATTGTGTGTTGGGTGTTTGGGATTGGAAGTTAGTGGATTTCTGAGTTAGTAGGGTGAGTGGCCAACACCCACCTTCCTACAGAGGTTCCAAGGGTTCACACTGACACAGGCACTACCCTAGCCCTAGCTTTGTGCACGGATAAGCTCTGGAGTGCCTGCTGGGATCCTAGCAAGACTTGGCTCACAATCCCCTCTGGCTTGCTCGGATGGAATGCCTCCTGAGGTACAGGACATGCAGTCCCTATGCTCACTGGCACTAGAAACCTCTTGTGTGCACTGCTCCCCAGGTCCTGCACCCCATCTGTGCACCAGTCCAAGGGGGAAAGAGGGCCGTGCCTCCCAGTGGGCTGAGGGCCTGGGGTTTGCCTAGAGAGAAGATGGTTCAGCTCCGTGTTTTCTTTAAAGTCTCTGTGGAGCTGGAAGTCTGAAGCCTCCCGTGGTTGTTTGCTTTTGCAGCCACACGCAACCTCTTCCTTCCCCTGGAAATGCTAATCTGAGACAAGGCGGAGGCAGAGCTGTGGGATGTAGCGTTTTCAGGAACCATTTTCTTACAAATGGTGACAGATCTCAGCCTGGGGGTCCTTTGCTGAGAAACCCTGCTTGGAGAGCCCATTGCACCAATTCCTCTTTCGTCTATAAACCAATGTGACAGGCAGGGCAAGCCATGCTAGAACGTGAATATGAATGGATGCTGAGAACACCACAGTGCTGCAGTGTCTCAGGGGATGGTGAGGTTCCCACGCAATGGCCTGGCAGGCAAGCGCGGCTCGGCTTGTGCTCTGTGAGGGATGAAGAACTGTTAAGGCTTGCCTACTGCACTCCTTTGTTAAAATTCCAATATCGTTGACTTAGAACATATTCATGTCATTGAGGTAATAGCTACACCTACGGCAAAACAGCTCCGATTTTATAACTCCATACAGGATGTCACCACATCTTTCTTCAGAATCATGTAAGTTCCTCTGCCGTATCTATATTGCAGATCCAGGTTTGGAAAGAGTAGTTTGTTCTGCTAAGTGGCAGAGCCAGGGACCCCTCACCACCTTCCTCCAAGGAGCGTGTCTCTCCTAACCCAGCAGGATCTCCTCCTCGGAGATCACAACCTCAAGTGCTCTCATGCACCCCACAGATCTGTAGAATGTCTCTAAATCCAGGCCGAGAAAGGGGAGAGTGTGGCCGAGCCCAGTAGCTGCTTTGATTAACTTTGAGAAAATGAGACAGAGATGGAAGAAAGGGAGGCAAGCCCCGCAGCTGGAGGGTGGGGAGTGAAGAGGAGTGTGAAGCCACGCAGGGGAGACAGAGTGCTCAGACTAGCCTCAGTTCCTTTGAGGGCTGCAGCATGGTTCAGCGGTTAGAGCACCGGGTGCTCTTCCAGAGGTCCTGGCTCCTCCCTGGGAGGCACACACTGGCTCACAGCTGTCTGTCCCTACACTCCCAAGGGGCCTCCGAGCGTCTCTGCACACACGTGGTGCACATAGGCACTTGGGCATGCACACACATAGATCAGTAAATTCATAAATACTCTAAGTTCCTTTGAGGACAGACCTAGAGGTAGAAAACATGGACTTGTCTTAGTTTCTGCTTGTTTTAGCAATTTTCAGACTTTGTTAAGAATCCTTTAGAAGTCTACATAATGTCTTGATTTTGAAAAGCGCCAACTGCTGCCTTAGGGTGCTGACTATGGTCTGAGGTAATCACAGGTCTCCTGACCACCACGCGGCCTTAGGTCAAGATGCCAGCACACAGAACACGCAAAAAGAAGATGCAACGTGCCTTAGGGTGCAAGCAGCCAAAGAATCATGGCCTACAGCGTTGCCCTGGGAGGGTTCCACAGAACCCCCAAGCTTGTGCTGGACCTGCCTGTAACCCCAGCTCTCAGGAAGCCAAGGAAGGTGGAGCTGGAGTTCAAGGCTGAAGCACAAGCAAAACCAACATCCAACAATGCAGGGCAAGGCAGAGCAGAGCAGAGCAAAACAGTATCAAAGCCTCAAACTAGTTGGGAAGGAAACTGAGATGCTTATAATGAATCCTTTTCCCCTCCGAAGTCTCAATCATTCCCTTTCCTCTTGCACACATAACTAGAAGGAAGAGTCCAGCCTTTCTCTGGGAAACTGTGCTTCACAGCGTCAGTCTTGACCACTGTATACACACGACGCCCTGTGCACTGGCATGGTCCAAAGCCATTGGCTCACCCAACCTCAGCCTCACTCTCTCTTCTCTGGTACCAGTGCCCGGGGTGGGGGAGGGCTTGACGCACAGTAGATGGGGCTGGACCCTGAGGCCACACAGGCTTCCAGGTCCCCAAGAGCTCACTGACTGTCACCGCTTTGCAGTGCAGCCTTGCTGCTGTGCTTGGAACTGTCTTGGCAAGGCCAGTGTGTCACAGTGTTCTGGAGGAGGATATATATATTCAGCTCAAAGCTTGATTCATGGATAGTTCCACAGGTAGGACAAGGGGTTAGCTGAGTGAGAAATTACCCTGTGCCTGGACAGAGCTGTAAGCCATGTGCAGCTACTGCACTGGATACCAAGAAGGGAGCTTTTCCTTAGCACGGCCATAAGCATTTCTGCTATTACCACCGGTTCTTACTTCCGTGTGCTCACTCCCGTGTCACCTTGAGCAAAAACTCATCTTGGCTCCCGGCTCTATGGGATCAGGCCATGGGTGTTTGGCCTGGTAGGCTTGGGCAGAAACTCTGTAGACAAGAGGATGTGGCAGACGTCTAAGCTCCAGAAGCTTAGCGGACAGTTACCTGGGGCTCAGCTCTTGTTCAGGGATCTTGCATTGCCCGACATTGTGTTTGCCACGGTGTGATAGTATCAAGGCCACACACAAACTTCATGTGTCCTTCTGCAGATAAGTTACACAGGCATATCTAGAATCCATGTGATTTCCCCACAGACTGGGCAGAAGTCTTCTGGTGGAAAAGGTGGTTCTAGGAGGGAAGTGGGTTGGAAGACAAATTAACAACTTTATGGCGAGGCCTCTTCTCCTCTCTGGGTCACGTCTGAGTTTGTTGGGGTGAGCTGTGTGGCCTTGGATGCGCCTCTCCCGCTTTTTCAGGGATCGTGTCTGCTCTGGTTAAGAAGCTGGGGACCCCTCAGAACGCACCCTTTCCCTCCCTCAGCCTTGACTTCTGCAAACTTCGCTTAACTGATGGCACCTCACCAGTTACCAGGAAGCTTATCTTATCTGGGGACACATCTGCCGACTCTCAAGAGTGCAACCTTGTCTCTTGGCGTCACACAGCAAGAGGTGTGGGAAGAAGCTGGGACCCCAGTGATGCCGTTGGGCTGAGGAGGGCTGAGGCCCGGAAGGAGACTCAGAATTCCTCTCTGCTCCACCTTCAGACCAAACAGAGGACCCTGAAAATGAATCCGTTTGATCAGAAGGTGAACGCCAAGTCCTTGCGGTCTCTATGAGCTTAGTAGATGCAAATGTGGCAAGCATCCTGAAGGCACCTTTGCTAGGGGGCACAGAATGTCCAGGATATTTGTGTGTTTTGGGCTGTTGGCGATTTTCATTTTGGATGTTGTGATTTTTGACAATATCTATTTTTACCAACTGATGAAAGTCTCAGTTGTTGGGGACATAAAGCTGAGTGAGCCAGAGTGTCCTCCCAGATTTCATATGTGCTTTGATCTGCGTAGGAATTTATTTAAGCGGGAAAGGGGAAGTCACACGGTTTCATGCAGGAGGGAGGTTTCTGCTCGCCAGATTTTATCCACATACATAATTCAAGAAAATTATGTGGAAAGACCGTACTTTCTCCAATGGTTTCTTGAATATTTTATCATGGTGTTTGCTCTAGGTGCCTGTTGCCTTGACGGCAGGAGTTGCAGAAGTAATAAATGCAGAGAAGTGAAGCTAAGGAGAAAACCCATCCACCATCTTACCCTTGTAGAGGGACATTGCCAAGAGTTTGCGAGTCTTGATTTTAGACATTTCCTACCATGTCTCTGTATGTGCATATGCACATAAACACATATTGCTGTACACACGCATGTGTTGACCCATGTATGTATTAAGATCTTAGCATAAACTGCCTTTTAAAATATTCACAGAGTTTGCAGCTTTCTCGAGATACAGATGACGTGATGGCTTGCACATTGAGTTATGCAATCTGGCGAGTTTTGACACAGGCATATATGCTTGTGACGCTATTGCCACAGTGAGGATAGCGAACATACCTATCAAGGTGCCGTTTCCACATGCATTTGGAGGTTCTTGGCTCTTGTCTCCCACGGAGAGCACCTCCATTTGTGGTTGTACGTCAGTGGGGAGTCCCAGTCAGTGGGGAGTCCCAGAGCTTTCTGCACTAAGGATGCTCTCTGCCTCATCCGGCTCTTTCACTCCCCAGAGCCTTTGGAAATATTCACCCATCACATTGCGCATATCAGCATGTCGCTCTGCTCCCTTTACTGTTTGTGACAGTTGACATTTCTTTTGAACATTTGTACAAACTTAGTAGTGTCAAAGTTTCCCCTCTGACGTGGCTCATTTGTGTCATCTTCCTTTTTTTTTTCTCTCCAGTCACCATGTCTAGAAGGAGGCTGATCAATTTTAGCGATCTCAACAAACCAGCTTTTGCCCTCATTGGTTTTTCTTCATTGTTTTTCAGTGTCCTGTCTCTTTTTTTTTTTCTATGCTGATGCTGTTTCCTTTCTTTGGACTTTTTGCAATTTCTTCATTTATATTTTTCTTAGTTTCTTAGGTGGCGGCCAGGACTCTTAGTTTGCATCTGTCACTCTTGTCTAGTCCAGGAAGTAAGTGCTGTGAGATTCCCTGTCATTGCATCTTGTCATTTTGATACAAGTATAGATTCCATTTCAACTTAATTCTAAATGTATCTTCCTTTTCTTCCTGACGTCTCTGAGTTGTGTATTGGTAAATGGTCTATCACTTCGTTTCTGAATATTTCCATTTGTTAGACTAGATAGTGTCACAATTGTTGAAGGAAGAATGTTAAAATGTCTGGCTATGATTCAAGATTAGCATATCTTCTCTTTAATTTTCAAGTTTTAGTTTTCTTCTGTTTCAAAATTCTAAAATTAGGAACAAAATTTCCTATGTTTGTTATAGTCTTAGGTGGATTGACCCTTTATCATTACTCAGTGGTTCTCTTTATGATAAGATATATATATGTCTAATATACATCCTCAATTAATATACATAAAGTAAATATATTATATATTTCTTATAACATTATATGAAAATGTATTATATATTTAAGTTTCGTTTTAATTAAATATGTAACAGTATGTATTTATAAAATCTACCTTGACAAAGATGAACACAGTGTCCAGGTGTGGGAGCTCAAGCTTGAATCCCAGCACTTGGAAGGGAAGCAAAACACAGCATTCCCTTCCTGTGGTCAATGAGTTTGTTTCTGTCAAATATCTAGATGCACACATGACGAGAGCATGTGTTATCTCATCAGACGGAGGCACATATCAGTTGAAGAGTGCCGGGACTATCTCTCAGCACAGAAGCTTTCTCTGATAATGGAAACCTCCGTGCTGTCAGCTTCCTGATGCTACAGACGTCACGAGGCCCACTGGGCATGAGTTAGAGCAGAGCTTCTGACCTTGTTGTTGGGTGAAAAAATGGAAAAGAAAATGGAAGAAGGAAGAGGAATGTAGTCATTCCATCCTAGTAGGTCCCTTTGGTGTATCCTTAAAGACCCAGGAGAATCAGCTGTTCATTTACAGGGCTACATGGATTTTTGTCTATTGCAACTAAGCAGGCCGCTGTAGAACTTAGCAGCTCACAGAGGAAATGCTGATGACTTTCATGGTTCCCAAGGGTCAGGGATCAGAGGGAATGAGGTGGTATGACTTAGATGAGCCTGGAGAATTCACACTCGGTGACTGTGGTCAGGGACTATTGCTCCTGTCTCTCCAAGCACCCCATCTGCTTGGGATAGAGCTTCTCTGAGGGCGAGCAAATCCAGAGAGACGATGGCGTGTGGTCACAGCCGGCTTAGGAGGCCAGGCATCTGGACTTACACTGTGACACTGACTTGCCTGGGCAGGACAAGTCACCTGGGACCCTCTTCAAAGCTCCTTTTGGGAGAGCTCCTGATTAGCTCCCAGTGCTCACCTCTGCTTAATCTAAGAACAGGCAGAGACAAGAATCTTGTTAGAATGTGGAAAGATCTTTGCAAGTTTCATAGAAACCGCTACTTTTGGAGAGGTTTGTATGTTTTCCTCTCCCCTCTCCTCCCCTCTTCTTTCCTCTCTACCCCTTCCCCTCTCCTCTTTCTCCCTTCCAGCTTCTCTCTCTCTCTCTGTCACTGACTCTGTCTCTGTCTCTGTCTGAGACAGAGAATGTAAAAACCAAGATTTTAGATCAAGCTTATTTATTTTCCAAGTGAGCAGCTCCATTGAACATGACTCGTATCCTTCAAAACCCGCACGAAGTACCTATGTGCACTCACATTCAACAGGACTCTCCTGAACCTTGGAGGGGAGTAAGCACAGGGCTGAGCTCTAGAGCTCGGCCTGATGTAAGTGTTGACTCTTTCAGGACAGGGAAGGAGTTACTGCCGTGTTCCCCTTTGCTGTGTTCCCCTCTGCAGGTCACGTTAGCAAACTGGACCTCACCAAAGGCAACCGCTTCCATCCAAAGCACCGAAGACTGAATCAGCTCCTGAACAGAGATTTTCTCCATTGTGGAGTCTTGAGAGTTCCAAACGAGTTTACCACTCTGTGCCCAAAACCAAGCTGAGCGTGCTCAGAGACATCGTCATTAATTGCTGATTTGTACAGATCTTACTCTGCTCTGCTTTCTTATGCGGACGTGCCTTAAATTTTCACCCCCCCCCCCACATACACACACACAACCCCCAGCTAGCTTTGGCTTTAGGATATTTGGTCTTGAAACACTTTTTAAATCTCTGCTGTTTTTGTGGGGGTTGTTTCTATGACTTTTTTTGTCGTTTGTTTGTTCTGGTGTGTGTGTGTGAATACCTCAGGAGGCCAGAGGCCAGCTTGCAGGGAGCCAGCTCTTTCCTTACACTGCCTTCATCTTGGGTATGTAGCTCAGGCTGTCAGGCTTGGGGACAAGCGCCTTCACACCCACGAGCCATCTGACCAGCTTCAGAAACCCCTTGTCACATCTGCTTTCACTGAGGAGGGCTAGCTCTAAGAAGCACAGTTCTTTTTACTGGATGGAAAATGAGGGTATATCAGACTGGGCAGGAGTGAATCCAAGACATTCTGGTCTATTTTACCAAGGTAGCTGGACTGTGCTCTTCCTGTGAGCTAGATGCGATGCAGCCATCTCTGAATGCACACTTTTCAGCCCTTACAAACAGACACGCACCAAAGCCATCTAGGGCTTCTGAGACCCCTCATATGTTTCATTTTATTGCTAGCCCTCCAAGACCTTAAGATTGGTCTCTCTAGGTTTTGTTGAAAACACCACTATTCATTTAGATAGTACCAAAGACGTAGGTGTGAGGGATTATAAACACTGTTCTAAAGATAAAAAATTGTGGCAGACACAGGTCAAGCTCTGAAACATTGTTATTGTCATATTCATATGTCAGTAACGATGATATAAATAATGATATCAAGAGATCTAGAGTTACGGTAGAACCATAGGCCAGTGGCTTCCTCAGGAGGAAAGATCCTCGTATCAGCTTGTTCTGGGTTGATGTGATAAACACAGTGGCAGAAAGAAACTTGGGGAAGGAAGGTTTATTTCTTTTTACACTTCCCTGTCAAGCCCACCGCTGAGGGAGCTCGGCACAGGAACTCACTCAGGAACCCGGAGGCAAGAACTGAAGCAGAGGCCGTAAGGAAACTGCTTACTAGCCTGCTCTCCCCATTGCTCAGTCTGCTCTCTTAGACAATCCAGACCCCTGTGTACGGTGGCACGCTCACAGTGCCTGGCTAGTGCCACTTAATTATTAAATGAGGAGGTGCCCCAAAGCCTTGTCCACAGGCCAATACGATGGAGGCGTTTCTCACTTGAAGTTTCTTCTTCCCCAATGATTCCACACTGTGTCAAATTGAAAAAATAAAAACTATCCAACGCAACTATAGTTTTACAGCAACCCTTCTAACTTTTAAAAGGAGTTTGATCATTACGAACGCCTTACTTTGAACCCCAAATTTTCAGACTCATGAAATGTTACGTCCTCTCCCCGAGTTGTTCAGGGATGTGTCCCGTGAGACCGAGGCTGTGTCTCACACGTGTGCTTCTGTTTCTGGGATAATGTTGGGCCTATCAGCCAGCGTGTGCTTGATTGCGTGTGTGTGCTTTCTCCATTCTCTCGCAGTGGGGAAGGAGGGACGGGGGCTCCATAAACTCACGCTCCACGTGGAGACTGTGGGAGGCGGCTGGGTTTGCTGCTGCCTTTTCAGCTCTTACTCGTGATGTCCATAACTGCAGAGTCGATTTGGCTGAAATACGGGGAGGGGAGTCACTGGCTTCATGACACAAGGACAAAAGACAAGGCGTGAGACCAGAACCCAGGCTCTGCCTTACATTTGCTCCTCCCTTGACCGGATGTGACAGCGCCTGAGTTTCTAAGAGCTCCGCCTGGTCAAAGTCCTAAATGTTGTTGTGCCAAATGAAATGTGCAGGTATGAGGCATAAAACCTTTAGTATTTGTTAGGATAGATTATCTTTACATAGGCTTTTTACTTAACAGCAGCAATGCCCTTTGCATAAGAGATTATTCTGAGAAATAAAAAAAAAATGTCCCAAATTACACAATAAGTAAGAGAAAAAAAAAAAAAAAACAACAAACAGATATTACCTAAAGCTCACATTCTTTCTCCACATGAAGATCTTTGGTTAATTACACATCCCCATGGTTCCAAAGCCACTAATGTCACAGAGAACAATTGTAGGGATAATGAAAGCCTACCTATTTAGAATTTTAGAGTCCTTAAAGTGAACCCAGAGATCTTTATTACAAGAGGCCATTTGGAAACAGATGAAAAGAGCCCTGTTGTGGGGGCCTTGGATTCTGCCTTGGCTTGTGCCAGCCAGTGGCATGGGTAAGAGAACCATCCTCCCAGCGTCCTGTCAGGCTGTGGAGACTGCAAGGGATAACGTGAGCTTAGTCAGTGCACAAAGAGCTGGCTGCACACACTTAAGTTCTTGACGTGTGCCAGCATCTTCGGAACCTTGACGCAGAAATGTCAACAGTAAAGCTGGCTGCAGAAATGCGCACTGTCTCTCTTGGAGCACAGCTGCAGGGAACTCTGTTTCATCTACCTGCTCTCTGAGGACAGTGAGAGACCTGGCAGGAATCGGGCTGGTTTTCCCACAGTCCCCACCAAGGATGGCAAAGCGCACTGTAGATGCTCTGAGAAGGTCCTCGGAGATAAGTCCAAATCTGGAAGTGCATTGCATCTCTAAGGCGAACAGGGGAAGCAGCGAAGACGGTGACAGCGATCTCCGAGTTAGGGCAGTCAGCTTCTGTCTATCAGTAACTGGTAGACAGTTACTTATCTCAGCTGATAAGGAGCCTGGGAGGTTTTACAGACAGGGTGGTGACCACATTTGCATAAAGCTATTAGAGAAGTTGCCTCTAAGAGCTGACAAGGTCTGGTGCTGGGACGCTGAGGAGGAAAGATGTCTAGGATCTCTGGCTGATGGTGAGTGCCTTGGAAGAGGTTTCTTTTCTTGTTGTTGTTTTATCAAAAATAGGTTTATCTCAAAGGGAAAATCCTTTTCCAATACAAATTTAGGTTAAAGATAATAATTACTACAACCTTTGTTTGTGAGAAGAATAGTATTATTAATGGAAAAAAAAAAAAAACCAAGCTACTGCGTGATAAGGCTGAGATCTTGCCTCTGGTGCGTGAGTTGGGATTTCGGGCTACAGTGTTGAGGTGCGCTGGGATGAAGCTGTGAAAGGGTGTCAGAGCTACCACAGGCTACATCTGAGTGGAGGTTCTAGGTTATATCCATACATGATCCTTGGTTGAATGTCAGTCTCAGAAAAGACCCTGTGCCCAGATATATTTGGTCCTTGTGGAGCTCCTATCCTTTCCCCATCAGACTAACTCCCCTTCTTTCTTATGATTCCCTGTACTCTGCCAAGTGAGGGGAACAGGGACTATTTCTAACAGGAACTCAATGACTGGCTCTTTGGTCTCCCCACCCCCGAAGGGAGGAGCAGTCCTGTTAGGCCACAGAGGAGGGCTTTGCAGCCAGTCCTGAAGATACCCGATAAAACAGGATCAGATGAATGGGGAGGAGGTCCCCCCTATCAGTGGACTTGGAAAGGGGCACGGTGGAGATGAGGGAGGGAGGGAGGGACTGGGAGGGAATGAGGGATCGGGACACGGCTGGGATACAGAGTTAATAAAATGTAACTGATAAAAAAAATAAAAAATAAAAAAAAGAAAGGGTGTCAGAGCTCAGAACACATATCGAGAATGCACATGGATTTGTAGGTCATCCCTGGGCACCACATACACTAGAAATGACAGGATGAAAGTTCCTGGTTGAAAGTGTTTAGTGAGAGGCTGTAGGTATTGATGTGAGGAGGGATGGGACATGAGGCGGACAGTGAGGGATGCTGAGGGAATGGGATGGTCAGGGCATCTCTGAGGAAACCCTCCCTAGTCCTGCTGCTTGCTTTATCACTCCAGCTGAGAGTCTTGTCTCTCTGAGGGTTTCCGGAAGAATGTAAGCAAACTATGTCAGAACTGGTCCTAAAACTCTCCCACTGAACATCTGTTTCTCATCGCTGGTTCTTTCAGGCAAATAGGAAGTGCAAGCCTGTATCTGCAAAGTCTCTAACCAGATCCTCAAGCCTCTGGCATAGTGCTGCCCTAGTCTCCTCAGGAACATCTGGACCCCACCTCAGTCATTCTCCATAAAGAGAAGTTGAGATGGACAGTTCAGAAGTGCCCATCTGCATTTAAGCCCTGTTCTTTTCCTTGTCTGCTATCGGGGGCATTGAACCTAGCACCTCATGCATGCTGGCCAAGTGCTCTAGCACAGAGCCCCACCCTGCCCCAGGGTTTAGCTCCTGTTCCTGTGCTTATTTGCTGTAGAATTCTGGGAAGCTTGGCTGTCTTGGTCAATTTTTGAGTTCCTTCTCTGGAAAGCCAGCACCTTGGTTCTAAAACCACGCTCAACAGGCAGTTTCTAAAGATGAAGTGTTGTGAAAAGAGAAAACGTTTAGTGCCAGGAGTTCATTGTTGTTCTTCCTGCCCTGCTCTAGGCATGTTCATCTACTTGTATATATATATATATATATATATATATATATATATATATATATATATATATATACCACATACTATTACAAGCTAGTACATAGATGAATTCTGGTCCTTATAAAATACCTTTTATATTGTTATTCATTCATTGGTTGGTTGGTTGGTTCATTTTTTAGTTCATTTCTTCTTTTGCTCCTTCCTTCTTTCCTCCCTCCTCTTTCCCCTGTCTCCTTCTTTCTCTCCTCCATTCCTCTTCTCTATATTTCTTTCCATCCACATCTCTCTGTATCCTTTCTTTGTCTTTGGAGACAGAGCCTTGCTACGTAGCCCAGGCTGGCCTCGAACAGCCTGTCAAGTACTAATACAATGTTGGCGCTTCTCTCTTCATGAATGCGTGTTAGAGGCAGCGGGGTTGCAGGGCAGTGGCCAAGCACACGCTTAGCACAGCTGACGACCCACCCAACTGCCAGCACGCTAAAGTAAAACCAATCCAAACGAAAACGACCATCTTTGCTCTTCCTGTTTATCTTTTTTCTAACTAACTGTAAGAGGACAGGGTTTTAAGCAAACATACTTTCCTAAATGTCACTGATTGGGTATTACCCTATAGTATTTTCTTTTGCTTCACGAAGCCTCCACACTTCCTTCCGTCCTTCATCTCAGTGCCCTTAAAAATATTTTCATCATTCAGAACCTACATCAAAATACAGTCCTGCGCCTAAATCTGCTTTGCTTTTCATCCATGACATTGGCGTGAAAGTGCTCAGGACTCAAGAGGGTCGACCCTGATGACTCCCTAACTTGCTTTTACGTCTCCCCTATTCCTTCCTTACTTGGGCTTCAGGCTTCGGACTCTCAGTTCTCTCCATCCTTCTTCAGCAGGGCCCCAGCTGGCCTGGTCCTCCCTTCTGGGCTGTGCTTCTGCTGTTGCCTGAAAGCCACCTTCCATGGTAGCCTGCTCATGACATCTGTTGTAGCATCGCTCCTGGACCTGTCCCTTTATTTTCTCCTTAAATGTGCCATGATCTAATATTTCCTAAATACCTTTGACTTACTTAGGCTGTTTATTATCTCTTTCTTCTAGGGTCAAACTTCCCCACAGCAGGTAGTGTTGTATCCCTCTGTTCTGTCTGGTGCATTCCAGTGGCTCCCGTGTCTAACCCCCACAGCAGCCTGACGGTCAATGTGTTACAGTTGAAGGCCCATTTGAGGCAGAGTTGGCATGTTCCACTGTAAAAAAAAAAGTCTAAAGCCTGGAAATACTTACCAATGTGTCACCAGCCCTGAGTTCAGTTCCCGGTCCCCAGGTAAAGGTGGAAGAAGTAAGCTGACTCCATAAAACGTAGCCTTTGACCACTTCGTGTGTGCTAGCACAGCATATCCAATCATCATCATCATCATTGTACATTAAAAACATGAATCAAGAGAATTCCTTCTAGAACAACTTGTTCTCGGAGTTTTTGTTAGGAGTCACCGGCTTCCAGGGAGTGTGGCGAGGGTTTATAAAATGCTACCGCAGTCACCAGGAGTGCTTTCTCCTGCCGTGACAGACCCCACAAACGGCTGTAGTACGGGGACCTCCTGCCACATGGAGAAAGTCCCTAATCCAGCGATGGAGACATGCTCAGCTGGGTGAGACTGGGACCTCTGCTCACCAGGCCATGCTCAGCAAGGCGGCATTTCCTCTTTCCAGGAGACAGACCCTTGCCCCCTCCCTTTCCAGTGAAACACAAGCTAGTTTCCATCCTGACAATCTGCAACCTTCACTGCTCAGCGTCACGTAAAGAGAGGACCTGCTGTTCGGTGTTGGGTGATTTTGCTTGGGGTATTTGGGGAAGAATTTGCTTTTTTAGGTTTGAGCGACATGGCGTTTTTCGAACGTGCCGTCTTGGGGAGCCATCAACCCGTCACGTCCTTACAGCAGTCACTCCGGGGACTATTCACACGTTCACTCTAGGGGTTCAGTCCGCACACTCCCGAGTCATGTTCAGATTTGACACAATGGATGTGGTTTGTTGGTGGACTCTTCTTTAAAAGCTGTTTTATCTGGTTCCTCTTAGTCCATGTACTGTGTAGCATGTAGACGCGTTATGCATGAGGTGGGATAAGTTGCCACAAACGTGTAGGCGATGAGCCTCACCTCATTTAAGACATCACCCCATGTGCTTCTCATGTCCGCCTCTGCAGACAATTACCCTCTCTCACTGTCCACACCACCCAACCCCTTGAGGCATATATTCTTTCCCGTGTGACTTCTTTCATTCATAACGTTTCTGGGATTAATCGATGTTGAACAAATCGGTGGTTGATTCCTTCGTATTGCTCAGCACCGTTCTGCGAGCACAGACGGTGGTTCTTGGGCATACTGGTGGTCACTGCAGAGTGTCCGGTGTGTGCTGTGTAAATCAAGCCACTGTGGACAATCACGGAGCAGTCTTTTTGTATGCGTACATCTTTATTTCTCTTACACTAACAGATAGGGGAACTCCTGGGTCCTACAGCAAATATTTATCCAGAAATGACTGAACTGTATTTCTGTTGCTTTACATGCTCATCAGCTGTATATGTGCAATGTCTGAGGTCTGCAATTTCTTATCGTCTTGCCAATACTTGGAACTGCCAGTCCTTTTTAAGAATTGGATAGAAACTAGAATTGTATAATGGTTTAATTATGTTAACATCTATAACAACTGATGATTCTGAATATTTTTTCCATGAGTTTATTGTCAAATGATGAAGTTTTCCTTTTGTTAAATTTCACTTTAGATTTTTTTCTCATTTTTGAACTGGCTGATACATTTTCTTTTATATTGGCTTAAAAGAGAATTTTGTGAATTACAGGTATACAAGTCATTCTTCAGATTTTATTTATCAGAAACTCAGGGGTAATATATATAAATTTCAATGTCTTTTGAAGTGCAGACAATCTGACTCCTGCGAAGTCCACTCTACTCATTTTTCTTTGATGAGTAGTGAAGTCATTTGCGTGCATCTGGTTTAGATTCTTTTCCTGTGCTAACTTATAGAGATTTTATGTTATAAAATATGATCTATTTTGATTTGTGTCTGAAAATTTTTCCACCTAGCCGATTTTTCCATCATCACATGTTGGAAAATTATCATTTTTCCATACTTATCTGTATACTTTCATCAAATGCCAATTCCCTTCCTGATTGAGTCAGTTTCTAGGTGTTTCTTTCCAGTGTTTGGCTGCTGTGTGTAACTGTGCCAACACCACACTGGTACAGTGAGTCTAGTTCTGTATGAAGTCTTACTATCAGGTTGTTACGGTCTCCAACCGTGTTCCTTCTCTTTGAAAGAGTGTTTTGGATATTCTAAGTTCTTCAACTTTTCTTGCAAATCTTAGAATTCCCCTGAAAAGTGTACACACACACACACACACACACACACACACCACATCGCTGCTCAAGGCCTGAGTGGCTCTTACTTGTGATGCTGGGAAAAATCAGAGCCACAATGACCTGTACCCAAGGGAAGATGCACCAGCAGTCAATTGACTATGACAAATCCATGTCCCAGTGACAGAGGTCAGGGGCCTGCGAGGCTGCTCTGAGGCCTGAGTGGCTCTTACTTGTGTCTTAGTCACTGCACATGTGCAAACACTTAAGACTGTTTGTCTCGTGAGGACTGCCACCCCCTTCCTGGCTTCTTGCTGAGAAGATTTTACCATGGATCATGCCTGCGTGACTCAGGCCTGACCTAACATGAGAGGGAAGAAAAGACCGAGTTCTGGAGAGCTGTAGCCCCTGGATCAGGGACATTACTCTTGTTGTGCCCTACACGCCAAGGCTTGATGCTCAGACCCAAAGATCTTCCTGCTTGGCTGACTTGGCTCATCCAACCAATATTCTTTTCGTGGCAAGCCTGGTTTCACACGCGGATCACCTAGTAATGTAAATGTCAAAATTACTTTGCTTCTAGAGCTCATATTCCTGCGTGTGTGTGTGTGGGGGGGAATCAGAAAATGAACAAACACTGCTCTTTAGTGGGATGTTAGAAAGTGGCAAATACCCCAGAGAAGTGGAAAGTGGGGAAGGAGATAGGCATGGAGACACTATAGCTTCTAGCTGATGGACCAGGAACTCACAAGGAGCGCTGGGGAGCGGAAGCAGCTCACATATAATAACTGATGTAAAGGTGATCAAAGCATGTTACATGCCCCCATTTGAATGTTATTTCCCCATTGAAAGGAATGATTGCTGGCCCACGCTCATTGAGGAGGAACCTTGAAACATCTTGTTAAAGGAAAGAAACCAGACGCAAGAGGCTATATTGTATCAGTCTGCTGATACTAGACATTCAGACAGGGCAAAACGTTCAGACACAGACAGGGTTAGGCTGGGATGCCCAGGAGGGGTAACAGGGAGAGACTGTTACAGGTCTAGTATGGAGGCAAAGAAGAGAATTTGCAGTTGGTGTTGGCGATTGTTCAACGCTGTGAAAGGACTGTCAGGGAGTTGTACACTTTGAGGTGCATCATTTCATCGTATGTGTGTCCACCTCAGAGTCCAGAGTAACAAGAGAAAAGAAAATGAAGAGTTAAAAAATATTATCACTGGTGAGGCAGTAAAGGCGCTAGGTGCCGTGTCGGGCAACCTCACCTTGACCCCTAGCATCCACGTGGTGGAGGAAGGGAAACTTCCGTGAGCTGTTCTGTGGCTGCCGTGTGTTCCCTGGCTGCTGTGTGTGTTCCGTGGCTGCCGTGTGTGTTTCACGGCATTCGTGCTTCCCTGGCACATGTAGGTACACACACACACTCATGAATAACTAAATACGTTTACAAGAAAGCTAGAAGCAAAATAAATAAACAAACAAACGGAGGAAGGAAGGAAGGAGAGAAGGAAGAAAACGAGTTCCCAGGTGTGCTGGCTGGTTTTTATCCTCTTGATACAAACTAGAGTCAGCTGGGAAGAGCGAACTTCAGCGAGAAAACTGCCTCCATCGGACTGGCCCGTGGGCTATTTTAATTGCTATTTGATGCAAGAGGCCCCAACTCACTCGGGCCAGCGCTATCCCTGGGCACGAGGGTCTGGGCTCCGTGAGAGGTAGCTGAGCAAGCCGGGGAAAGAAAGGCCTTGAGCAGCGATCTGATCTCATTCCTCTCCGGTTCGGCTCCCGGTCCTCATCTTGTGCTCCTTCTGTGGCTTCCTTCAGTGACGGAGTGTGACCTGTGAGCCAAACAGGGCCTTCTCTACCCACAGGGCGCTTAGGTGCAGAGCAACAACAGAAGGCACCCCAGGGCACCGAGCCCTGGTGAGAAGAGCTGTGATAGACCCGGGGTGGAGGAGGGGAGTTAGTCCACGAGCAGCTGCGAGGAGGTGGCGGGAGAACAGAGCAACAGGCGCAGGCAGTCTGCCTTGTCCCTTCAGTTAGCGGGAAGGATAAAAAGACACAGGGCTGAAGAGTCGACCCGCAGCTTCCTACCGAGGAGTACACACGGTGTTCAGGGCTTTGGCCTCTCCTCTCGCTTAAGTAGCTTAAGTAGATGCTTAGGGCTTCTCCGGGCTCAGCGCCTTCAGAAGACTGATGAGGCTCCAGAAAACTCCCGCAGGTAGAAGGTGACGCTGTAAATGAGAAAGATGAGGGCGGAGGTGGGGGACGCCACAGGCAGAACAGGGTTCACAGGTCAGCCCACTCGTCCTTGTGGGCGGACTCTCTGCCAGGTGTGGGTGGGCGGTGGACCGGGCATGAGGATTTTCGCTCTGAGCCGATGCCCTGAGCTCTCAATGGATGCAGGAAAGGCTGTGGAGAAGCCAGCTCTCTTGGCAGTGTGTGTGTGTGTAGGTGACAAGGCTAGAGGACCAGGGAGTAGGCTGTGCAGGTAGGAAGGCTTTAATATTTCTGCTTGTTCTGGTTGCTGGAGCAGAAGGGACAGCAGAGAGCGACAGAGCTTGAGTGCCCTGGAGAAGGTGAATCAGGGATCCAGGAGAGAACGTGCCCATGAGGACAGGCTGTATGAGACCTGTTGGTGACTGCTGCCGTCTCCACACACAATTTCATTAGGAAAAGAGAAAAAGAAAAGTAAAAGACAATAAAACGTTCCTTAATATCAGACAGACGTATCTTCGCCTCATACTTGCTATCTTAGTATATTTTTTTTTTTTGCTGTGATAAAGAAGCTGAAATAAAAAAAAAAAATCAAAGAGAAAAATATTCTTTAACTATGGGAGGACAAAGTAATTAATTGTTTCATTGTTCTAAGATCTCCTGAAAGTTACGGAACTGCTCATGTTTGTATGCTTTCAATGTGACAAACAGTTCCTAACTCCCATGGTGGATCTGAGATGAGATCAGGGTACAGGTAGCCAGCGAGGGAGGATTCACAGCATTTGCAGCTTACACTTGGCTGCAGCGTTGGGCAAATCAAATGAATAAGCTTCGCATCACATCCTGTTACAGAACAAGCCCGTGCCGTGCTCCGAGTGCAAGGACTGGCTGCTCTCCCGGCGTCGCCACAGGAATTTGTTTCCATTTCCTTCAGCGTAAAAATGTCAGGGAGACAGACGATACGTAGACATATCAGGGTTCAAAAATGCAATCCCACATGAGGGCAATGAGTGCAAAATTGCCTTCTATTTCTATTAGGCTGATTTTGAAAGCAAGGTTTGAAGCCATTATAAAAGAGCAGAAAAGCTGGCAGATGCTGGACGGATTCTGATGGACCTGGCTACTGTACATCTCCTGTCTGGGTTATTGATTGAGGCCTTCCTTGTCTTCTTATTTTTTAATTTTTTTATTAATTACACTTTATTCACTTTGTATTTCAGCTGTAGTCCCCTCCCTCATTCCCTCCCAATCCCACCCTCCCTTCCTCTTCTCCTCCCATACCCCTCTCCCAGTCCACTGATAGGAAGGTCCTCCTCCCCTTCCTTCTGATCCTAGTCTATCAGGTCTCATCAGGACTGTCTGCATTGTCTTTCCCTTTGGCCTGGTAAGGCTGCTTCCCCCTCAGGGGGAGATGATCAAAGATTTAGCCACTGAGTTCATGTCAGAGACAGTCCCTGTTCGCCCTAATAGGTAACGTACTTGGAGACTGAGCTGCCATGGGCCACATGTGTGTAGAGGTTCTATGTTGTCTCCATGCATGGTCCTTGGTTGTAGTATCAGTCTCAGAAAAGACCCCTGGGCCCAGATATTTTGGTTCTGTTGCTCTACTTGTGGAGGCCCTGTCTCCTGCAGGTCTTTCTATCTCCCCCTTCTTTTATAACATTCCCTGCACTCTGCCCAAAGTTTGGCTGTGGGTCTCAGCATCTACTTTGATACCCTGCTGGGTAGAGTCTTTCAGAGGCCCTCTGTGGTAGGCTCCAGGCCTTCCTTGCTAACGTGTACCTCACGTTGCTGTGTTCTGTATATTCTCTAACAGCTGCATTCCACATCTACAAATAAAAACTGAGGCTAAATGGCTTATTGCTTCTTGAAGAACCTGGTTAAGGGAAACATTTTACTTTAATAACTCAGTCGTGGTGAGAAGAGAAAGATGTTGAGCATGACAATTGGTCTCTCTTTTTTTAGTTGACCCAAGGAGAAACAAAGAACACACCTTTTCTTGCTCCAACAACTTGGTTTTATCCCTGTCACAACTGAGTGAGCTTGGTTAATTCATGTAAGCAGTCGGATGCTAATAATGATACCAAATAACGTAGTCCTGAGTTCTGTCCGGACTCCTGATGGGGTTCTGCCCGGACTCCTGATGGGGTTCTGCCCGGACTCCTGATGGGGTTCTGCCAATAAGAATCAAGAGTAGCAAGAGCAGCTCAGGGTCAACCTCCCAGCCAACAAAAGGCTTGGTGTTTCTGCCTCACAGACTGTCACCACTGCCCACGAGCCGACAAAGCCTTGGACAGAGAAGTTCTAGAACACCTCTATAAGGTGCGATGGGGGACGGCTCATGCCGCGTTCTTAGCTAGCAGCACCTCCACGCGTGGCTTTCTGCCCCTGGCTGAGTGCGATTTGGTAGCTAGCCTTTCCAGCCAGCCTGCTTGGGTTCTAATAGTCTCAGCATTGTGTTGTGTGCACCCCTGTCTGGACGTCCAGGTCATCATTTGTGCAGTGATGGGGACACTGTGGCATTGGTCGACGCTGGGAATGAAGAGCAGATATGGGTGAGTTGCCCACTGCTGCGTAAGGCAAAAGAGAGATTCTGTGCAGAGATCCCAGTTCTTCTTCTACTGGTGCTGGTCTGGGGGTGGTCCTGCAATCCTTCCCTTGTGTGAAGGCATCCAATGAAACCCCATGATAGTCATGACACTGGGGTGCAGTAAAAGCAAACTTGACCATTAATATTTGCTTTATGTGAAGCCCCCAAAAGATGAAGGCTTCTTTGAAAAAGCTCGGTTATTGTCACCCCAGCTGAGAGTCGTTAACTGAATCCAAGGTGCTGGACTCTGCTTCGGCCTGGGCAGTGTCTCCATTACAGGGAGTTTCTGAGCACCCACCAAGTGTAAAGGCCTCCTGCAAGGCTCGTTCTCCTCCCCCACCCTCCCACCATTGCTCTGTGTGAAACTCGCCACACTGCAAACCCTGGCCATGCTCCCACTGGCCAGTGTCGGCCAGAGGTCATGTCAGGAGGTAGCTGAAGCCAGCCTGGTGTGTGTGTGTGTGTGTGTGTGTGTGTGTGTGTGTGTGTTTCCTTTGGAACTGGAAGTTATGACATTGAGGAGATAAACAGCCTTGTTTGTCAGCAGGAACAGCCCTGCAAACACGGGGAGGGGGTTGTGATTTAATCAATTCTCCTGAAATTGATCATAAACGTTGTCCTTATGGTTAAATATTTATGTGGTAAGTTTAGGAATTCTTAGTAAGTGACACAGCAGCCTTTTGGAACAAGTCATGGATTTTGGCTAAAACTCAGTTTTCATGGTGGGTGGGGTTGGAGATGACAAGACGCCTGCCTATTTAAAATGAAAGCGGGAGCATGTCCACATGGGTCGTCTACAGAATCGGGCAAAGGACCTTCAGGGGCTGGAAACAGTCTCACTGTCCTGTGCTTTTTCTCTCCAGCCCTTCACTTGGGGTAAGAATCAATAAGTACTTGAAGTCCATAAAAGAAAAAGTACCCGCAATTCAAAGAAATGTGCTAAGATTTTCTTATTTATTTCCACCTGTGGGATTTCTGTATCCCTCCCCTGAGGGTTGAAGGAAAAAGCTACAATAATTGATTCTTTCTTTTAAAGGGGGGTTATTTGCTGTTCTCAGACCTTGGCAAACTTCTTTGGCTCTGGAGAACAAGCCTCAGCAGCGACGGTTCTTTGAAAGTTGGCGGAGCAGTCTTGGGTGTCCTCTTGGCTGACGTTTTAGTTCAAAGTTTTCCTTCCTTAGTTCTACCGTGGTGGCGATCTGCATGTGTTGGAGTGTGAAACAACAGAAGGAGTGTGTGTGTGCTGCCCTCGTCTGCTACATGGCTGTGGTTTTGCATGACACCGTGTTTTCCAGCATCTACTCGATGTTATGGTTCTAATTTTTTCAAATGTGAAAACTTATTTTCTTTCCCCTTAATTTAGCTTCTTTGGAAAATTCTCAATCGACTGGTAAGATATAATTGTGAAAAAAATCTAGCCATTGTGAGGACTGCCGTGTGGGTCCAGTTCAGTGGGGATGAATGCAGCCCTGTATACCTGAAACCCATTACCATGAAGATGTGAACTGAGTACAGACGTGTCGATTGTCCTTCATGGTCTTCAGTGAGTAAAAATCTGGACAAGATGAGTATTTTACCTCTGGTTCTACATGGTTTATTTTCCAATAGCTACATCGGTTTCTCTTCTGGACCTTAAGTCAGACAACACTCAGCCCCCTAGTGCACACTTCGTTTCCACCCCGTGTCACTGATCCGTCACAGAGACCTCAGCAATCAACTGATCAACGGAGAATGGGGCTCTGGGCTCTGGCTATCCTGACAGTTCCCATGTGCTTCATGGTAACAAAGGGCAGTAAGTATTGATTCTCAGAGCCGTGGTATGTTTTTTTAACTTACGTAGTTCTGGGAATATTTTGCCCCATTTAAGCTGCTTGCTGCCAGTTGTTTGGGGCTGAATTGTTTGCTAGGAAGTTATTTCCTCTTCATTCATCTTTACGGTAAATTTCTCAGAAGGAATTCCCTAGAGTGAGCAGGTTGTGTGTTTTGAGTGATAGTAATCAAGCTGCAGCACTGTCCCTGCATGGGGGAGATGTTACAAGCATTATTGACTGACAATGTGTTTAGGCAAATATAGATACTTTTCCCTAGAAGCTAAGGGAGACATTAGCTCAAGTTGATTATTTATTCTGTTACACCACGCGGCACATTTAGTAAAGGCTTCAATTGTTGGCGTATTCTTTCTCAAACCATTACAAGCTATGATCCATTTAAAAAAATCGAACCCTGAACAGCAACAGGAAGTTATGTAAAAGAACTGTGGTCTTCCCTCACAGTCAGCTCAGGATCACACTCACACTTTTTATCTGCAGGCAAACTGTCCTGGGGCCTCGAAGGTGAGGCTTTAATTGTGAGCTGCCCCCAGAGGAGAGGCTCCCCCGTGGAATGGCACTACTCAGATACAAACGAACGTATTCCTACTCAAAGAAGAAGTCGGATCTTTGTCTCAAAAGACCGTCTGAACTTTCTCCCAGCCAGAGTGGGTGACTCTGGGGTTTACTCTTGCATTATCAGAAGAAGGTACGCTCAGGAAACCATCACAAACCTCGTGCCTGCTCTTCTTCCTATCCCTGTCTTCTCTGCTCTACCCTCAGTGGAATGGCTAGATTTATAAAGTGGTCTGAACAAGAAAGTGCAGCTGAGAAGACCAGCTGCCTGAGAGGTGATGGGCTATTGAATATATAACTGGCAGCCTGATTAGGAAAACACACAACCTTTCTGCTGACCCACAGAACAGTGAGGGACCGCTCACTGCTGTCTGGGAGTAAGATCGAACTAGTATACCAAAAGGAAGCCCAGACATTTAGCGCCACAAAGGTCTGTGTTGAAGGTGTAAATGTCAGACAAAGAGGAAGATGGCAGAGGCATGGGGTCTGTGTCTGCAAATCTCTCGGTCTGAGCTGCAGTTGCCACGGGTCCAGATTTCACACCATCTCTGGTGCCCACAGTGTCAGATAAGCCGCGGTACTGTTTGGTGCTAGGGTTGGTGACCACAGTTTCCAGCCCTTGCCCTTCTCCTAGTTAGGTGTGTGGTGACACCAAGCGACTTGTCTGTGTCTTGGTGCCTCCCCTGTAAAGTTCCTGCAGTGGCATCATTACGATCCCAGACACATCACCGTGAGAGTAAATGTCGTAATCCATGAAGAGCTCTCGACCAACCCTAATGCACACTTGAGTTAGGGTCCCAGCATTGCAGGAGCGGAGATGTGTGAGGCCATTTTCGGAGCTCTGCTTCATCTCAAGGGTGAAGAAATCTTTAAGTCTTGAGATGTTAATGATTATTTCACACTTAGAAAAGAACCATCATGCACCCTTTTTTTGCAAAAGCAACATTGTGCGAGGGATAGAGTTGGATTAGGCGATCTCGTGGTCATAGCATCTCTCCTCAAGCGCATGGCTTCTTTTAACAGTCCCAACATGAATATGACTGGATACGTGAATGTCACCATATATGAACAGCCGCCGGGCTGCAGCCTTCCCGACTATATGATGTACTCGACAGTCCATGGGTCAGTAAGGAATTCCAAGATAACCTGCCCAACGACGGAGCTCTATAACCTGACAGCACCCGTGCAGTGGTTTAAGGTAAAGGGTTGAAATTCGGGGAGTGACTGGCGAAACGTGCAGGGCTGTAGCTGAAAGTGGGGGAAGTCAGGGGAAGAGAAATGGGTGTCTTTGTTGCTGCTGCAGAACTGCAAAGCTCTCCGAGAGCCCAGGTTCAGGGCGCACCTGTCATACTTGTTCATCGATGACGTGAGGAGTGATGACGAAGGTGACTACACGTGCAAATTCACACACACAGAGAACGGAACCCGCTACAATGTGTCCGCAACGAGGTCCTTCACAGTGGAAGGTTAGCTTGCATTTCCTCCTGCTTCCTCTTAATTTCTGCATACTCTACCACAGAAGGAAGCTGCTGATGCAGCAGAAGGTTTAAGAATTCCAAGGAGAAATATTGTGTTATTGAACCAAAGCCATCACCATTCTTGGTTTCTTTGGGGTTTTTTTTTTTTTTTTTTTTGAGGATTAATTTCAAGGACAGCCCAGTCTGAATATATATAATTTATTCACTTTATATCCCAATTGCAGCCCCTCCCTCATCTCTTCCCAGTCCCATCCTTCCTTCTTCTTTCCCCCTATCTCCCACCCCTAGTCCACAGAAAGGGAGCCCTCCTCCTCTCCGGTCTGACCCCAGCCTATCAGGTCCCATCAGGACTGCCTGCATCCTCTTCCTCTGTGGCCTGGCAAGGCTGTCGCACCCACCTGGGGAAATGCTCAAAGGTCAGGGTTTTGACTGATGTCCAGAGTGTTGGTATAGCTCAGTTTCATATCTCCTCTCTTTCATATATTCTCTCAGTCCCTTAAACTTCACCTCATTTCCAGATCACCTGTGGTAACCAATCCCTCCATAAGCAGGTGTACTGCTTCTGAGGGAATCATGACAAGGACAAAGTGAGCACATTTAGCAAAGAAACAACCCCTGACCGTATGTAGCTGCTGGAGCCCGTAGATGCAGAAGCCACAGATAAAGAGACCCGAGTGTGGCGGGGCACAGCGGCCTTCATGAGACCGCTGAGTGGTTTCCAGCCCTGGTTTACAGTGCTTGACGTCATCAGTGTCTTCGAAGCAGGTCATCTCTTTAGAAAAGGACTTTTTCAGATAGGATGTCAATATTGCAGAGTCTACGATTTCAATATTCATGAGTCTTTTGACACCCTCTTCTCTGTACTTTCATGCTTATTCTACAGAATCATGGTTTCAAATAATTGTTATCTCACACACTTAGTGAGTTAGAACCGTATTTGTCTTAATGTGTGAGAAAAAATAGAAGATATCAAAAAGTATCATAGTAATTATAGAAAACAGTTGTTTGTGTGTGTGTGCATTGCCAAAGGTTATTTTTTAAAAAGATGACACAATGCTGTGAAATAAAATTGAAATACGAAAAGACTAGCATTATATTGATGACCAACCAACACTTAATACTTATATGCTATATTTTTGTTTCTAATTTTAAGAAAAAGGCTTTTCTATGTTTCCAGTAATTACAACCCCGCCAAAGAATGCAACAGTGGATGCAGAAATAGGTGAGAGATTTTAAACAACTCCATGCTGACCTGGAGAAACGTTTCTCAGGATTTTGGATCTGTTTTATTTTACTTTATCGAAAGATCATGTAATTAGCAGAGGAAATGTGGGAATCACGTGAGGTGACGGCACAGTGCAGCCCTGCATCTGAACTGAGCCCTGGAGCTGATGGCCCTCTCACACAGGCATCTGTGGTTGTCAGCGCTCCTCCCGGGGCTGATGCTCTCGCTTTACTTTTGAGGAACATAGGCTCAGAGATGCTCAAAGGCTCACCCAGGGTCACAGATGAGAGCTCGCAAACGAGTGAGAATACAGGTTTATGAATCTCCGTGTCTCTTCTCTTGTGGCCGTCTGTTAGAAGCGGGGTACAATGAAGAGCTCGGCTTGGAAACACCATGACGAGCCATGCCTCTCTCACTGGCTTCTGAAACTAAAGCCACACTCCGGCCTCGGCCTGTCACTCTCTGGCGAGCGGTGTGCTTTGCACTCGTTCCTATGCTGCCTACACTGTTGGTCCCCATTTCTGGGAAGCAAGATCACGTAAAACTTCCTGTGTGTAATCCTTCCTGCCGCCCTCTTCCTTGCTGAAGAGCAGTATCTAACTGTACCATCAGGGCAAGAGCCTTGGCGACAGCCGCTTCCACCTGCACTGTGGCGGCCGCTGCTCTCTCTCCACAGCTTTGCCATACCTACCAGGGCTCTCCGGACTTCAGGCCTCTTACGTGCCTCGCTTTTAGGCAGGCTCCTGGTGGGAGCTTGGGGTTCAGGAAGGGGAGGTTGAATGTGTAACTGAGTCCGAAACCAGCTCTGATGTCTTCACTTTTGGAAGGACACCTGGAGTTGAAGGGCAGGGCGTCAGAGAGCACCCTTTGTGAATGTTTACATCTGGGGCAATACTTAGCCGTGGTAAAGCCATTTCATCTCCAGAGGTAGCTTGTGGCAGAAAGGGGAATTCTGTAGGAAGAGAAAGAGGCAGTGAAAAAGAAGCTCATCTTTCAAATAGCAGCAACTTCTACATGGTTATGTGAGGCTAGAGCAAGCTCTGTGTTCCTTGAGGTGAGAGGGTGGTGGGGCTATGAGGGAAATGGAGACACTGAGGAAATGGGGTGGAGAGCAATGAAGGCATAGGAAGGAGATGAGGAAGGACATGGGCAGAGCTGTAGGGTTGCTGAGTGAAACTAGGTGCTACTTGCAGAATCAATTTTCCTAGTGAATTTCTTCACTTCTCGTCTAGGCAAAGCGGTGAACATCACCTGCTCAGCTTGCTTTGGCAAAGGCCTTCAGTCCTTGGCTGTTGTCCTGTGGCAGATTAACAAAAGGAACATTAATAATTTTAGTGACGCAAGAATTCAAGAAGAGGGAGGGCAAAATCATAGGTATGTCATTTATCATCTATCAGTCATCTATGTATTTATCATGTATTATCTATCATTACCTATTTAATATCTATCCATCATCTATGTACATATTTGTCATTTATTATCTGTCTATCATTATCTATTTATCTAATATCTATCATCTATCTATATCTGTATCTGTTATCTATCTATCTATCTATCATCTATGTATTTATCATTTATTATCTATCTTCCATCTATCTATCTATCTATCTATCTATCTATCTATCTATCTATCTATCTATCTATCATATTTCTCTCTCTCTCTCTCTCTCTCTCTCTCTCTCTCTCTAGTGAGACAAGGTCTTACTTTGTAGCCCTGCCTGGCCCAGAACTCACTGTGTAGAACAGCCTGGCCTCAAATTCACAGATCTCCTCCTCCTTTTTGAATGATGGAATTAGAGGCACAAATCCCCATGCCCAGCTATTTCTATCTTGAAGTTGAAACATTCCTTTCTCCCTCCTCATAGCTGGCACTGACAGGAAAACATTATCATATTGTAACGTGTTGCTCTCTCAGTTCCAGCAATGGCCTGGCTTGTTTAACCTCGGTGTTAAGGATAGCCAGTGTGAGAGACAAGGACTTCTCCCTGGAATATGAGTGTGTGGCCCTGAACTTTCACGGCGGGATAAGGCACTCCATAAGCCTGAGAAGGAAAGAGCCAAGTAAGGATTGTCCCTCAGCTTCAGCCCTGAACTGGCTGAATCAACTGTAAACTTCAGCCATTTTCTCAGAGGACTGTGTAGCAGTTTGTGGGGGATCTATTGTGATCGTGGGACCAGTTGGCGGGTCTCATGAGGACGCTCCTTAAATCTGGTGTCCCCAGAATGTTTCTGCCTTCCTCAAGGACTCTGACTCTGTGTCCCCCTCCTGCTTGTTTTCCCCACACTCCTCCCCCTCTCTCCAGCTTCCTTCACATGCTCTCCCTTCCTCTCCCCTTCCCTTCTCTCGGCTCCTTTTTGCCTGCTACAAAGGATGCTCAGTCATCCTTTGTGCAGGCTACAAAGGACCCTGGTGCTTAGACTGGGTTCAAAGCAGCGACGAACACGTTGCGTTTCTTCGAGTAATCCTGTCATGGAAAATTTAGAAACTTCATTCTGAGCAGTCACTAATTTCCTCACTCGTCTTTGAGTTCACAGGTGTGTTCATCCAGATAGGTAGATGACTGACTTGATCCCGTTTTAAGAGTGGAGAGAACATAGTTTTACCCTTATCCTTCTCTTATGGTCTGACCACTCCCTCAATGGCAATACAAAGAATTGTAAAAAGAATAGTTTATTTCAAACTTGGAGAGGGAGTGGGAGGGAGATGCCGACTCTGAGGCCCCAGCAATATGCGGGGCGCTAGCTTGAGAGACTATACTGAGTAGAAAGACAGGGTGAGGCACTGACTTGACAGTCAGGTTGTGTCTCCACTGGACATGGCACTTGGGGTTTTTCTTGTCTTTGTTTTCACTCTAGAGACCAGTCTGGCTTTGGACTCACAGAGCTCCACCTGCCTTGGCCTGCCAGGTGCTGGGATTAAAGCTAGGGTCACCTCATCCCATCCGGAGCTTCTGGCTTTGGTTTTGATTTTGGCCTCTGACTTGTAAATGTTTTATGTAGCAGAGCCGTGACTCATAGGTGACCAGAGCTGTGACTCATACGCGACTTTCAGTGCTGCTGTGTTCAGCGAGGTCTCAGGCGTCTGCGCCTGGTAACCATGTCACTCAGGATGGCTGTGGACCACAGCACTGTGTCATAGCATGATGGTGCTCCCTGAGCACCCTACCGGAAAGGGGAAGCCACACCCCTACTCTTACCTACCGTGACCTTTGTCTTTAGTCCCCTCCTGTGCTAGAATCTTCTGTCTGGATTTGTGAATATCCTCTAGTCATGTTTGTATTGGAATTTTATTTGTGTCATATGGGATTTTATATTTGTTTTGTCAGTGTGTGATTTTGTACCTTCTAGGTTATTTTTAATTCACCTGTTATTATTCATTGTGTTTATACTGTTGCAACCACTCAGCATATTCAATAAAAACTGTCATTTGTTGTTGAATTATCATAATGAATTCTTTTGTTTATGAAATTCTACTATTTCTTAAATTTCTGTAACAAAAGCTTACAAAGCCTCCCTCTGCACATTCCTAGACACTGTTAGGTACAAATTCTGTGTCTGTGGCAACAGCAGTGCACACATATTCGTGCTTTCATGTTCAGGCTAGATCCAATTCCCTTCCTCAGAATTTCCCATCTATCCTCTCACCGGCACACCCACACTGTCCGCTAATTTCACTTACAAGTGAGGAAGCGAGGCAGGGTGAGCTAAGGGCTTGCCAAGAGCCGTGATCCTAGACCCAGGATACGACACAGATGACAGCTTCCTGTGTATAAACAATGACATTTGTGTCATTTTTGTCTAGTCGTTGATGTGAAAAATCACTTATGTTTCACAAAACCATGAGCAATTAGGAAGATGCTGAACATCAGCTTTCTGGGGACATCTTGATCCAGGTCTGGCCTCACAGGAACTTCACCACAGCAGTTCCTCTAAGTATGCCATCTACACCCTCTACACCGCCTATACCGTCCTAGCCCACAAACAGCTGGATGTGTAGACAAGGCTTCTGAGTGAGTTCCTAGGGAAGTTCTTACTTAAACCTAAGGAAGTGAAGACAGCAAGTGCTGGCCATCGGAGAGCTCTTTCTTCTTCTCTGGGGCACCAGATTTTTCTCCAGTTCCTTCTCCTTGGTTCACAGAGATGGTGAACTATCAAGGAATGTAGAGGAACTTGTCACTAGCAGAGATTTTCATGCCAGGTCTTGGAGGTCCTAGACCAAGTCCTATAGGAGGACTTCATGTAAGTCCCCCAACGCGTGGGACTTACAAATAGGCTGGAAAGTCTCCTCATGGTCACGTGTAAGCAGCACCACTTCCAATAAGTCTATGAGGACCATAAACTTAAAACTGCCGAGAGCACTGTAAGTGGTGGCGGTTCCCGTGTTCAACCTGTAGATGTGGCTTACAAGTGCCTGAAGTTGGAAGCCATGATGCTTGTGTGCTTTGTGAAATAAGAAATGTGGGACTAAGCTCAGAGATAGCTGAACAGCAGCAGGCACCAGCAGCAGGCACCAGCACTAAGAACTCAGCAATTTGACTTCTCCAGCACACATATTCAGTGGCCTGCAATGGGGGTCTTTTCTATGCCTTCCCCCTCAGATGCAATAAACCTCCTGACCTACTGACTAATGCTCACTAGTATCGACAACAAAGTCTGACCTTGCCAATCCCACCCTTCTTATTTCATGGGTTCCAAGCCTTATCTTCTCCCCAAATACTCACCCTATTGTATTCGTTGAACATTCCAACCCATCCAATAAAAACAAGCCTTCCAGGACCATCACATTAATCCTCTTTCACACCCTCCCAGCGTGAGGACATACCACGCACAGCCCTGGCCACATCTTCCTCCTACTCCCCAGATGGAGTTAACACAGTTCTTAGAACACACCTGCACCTCTGCACATGGCCACAGCATCCGCTCTGCACGGGAGGCGTTGCCTTTTCTGGCTCTTCCTGCGTCCCCCTCATCCTCTGGTGATGCTGTCTATAGGAAGCCTCCCTTGCATAAGCATAGAGCCATCTCCATCCAAGATGCCTCTGCCAGCTCAAGTCCCTTTCACCTCCTGTCCAGTTGGGTTCACATGTGTCTGTATGTCTCCTGCACCTTTAGCAACATTCTGTGCTACCAAGTCTCAAGACTTGTACAGAATAGGGGCCAATCAAATTTATTTGTTCATTTTGAGAATTGATGTTGGTCTATTGGGTGAGCGTAGCTGTGGTTTCTGGGGATGTCAGCATCCGTGCGACCATCCATTCTGCCTTATTTCGCTGGCGTTAACAATAGTTTTTCTTCTCCCCATCTCCTCATAGTTGACCACCAAAGCACCTACTACATAGTTGCTGGATGCAGTGTGTTGCTAATGCTTGTCAATGTCTTGGTGATATTCTTAAAAGTGTTCTGGATTGAGGCTGTGCTCTTCTGGAGAGACATGGTGACACCGTACAAAACTCAGAATGGTGAGTGTCCTCTTCAGGGTTCCTTTCACGAGAAGTCCCGGTGACTGCTGGCTATTTGTCTACTGATGTCATGCTGCTGAACCAGATTTCCATTTTCTATGCAAACTCATCATGGGGATTTTGGCGTCTGTGCGGTTGGCTTTCCATGCTGCTGCCATTCCCTGTGCTCTGGCCCTTCAGACATTCATCACACACGCGCTCCTTGGTGGGGCTGCTGTTCCTAGCTGGTCCCCGTAACAGGCTGGGCCTGAGGCCCACAGGGTTTCAATGTCTTGGAAGATGTGCTTTGATCCAACTTTACAAAAGGGCAGCAATACAATCCTGCTCTCCTGCTCTGAGCAGCTGAAGGAGGGTATGGAACACGTGCTAATTTTCCCCGAATCCTTGTTCCTGAGAACACACGTGCACAAACTTTACACATGGAAGAGGTCTCCGGCGATGGGGGACCTTTGGAGCCTGCACCTGAAAGCAAACAGGCTAGGTATCTGTGTATGAAGCAATCAGTCAGCCGGTGCTGGTTTGACTGGGGGAAATTCAGACTCCTGAAGAAATTCTGCTTCCCTGCTGCTGTGAGCCTTTAGCACACGCACTTTTTCCTAGGGAGTGCTGTGGTTCCTGTTCATCCCTGAGTTTGCTTTCTGGGGTTTTCAGTACCTAAGGTACTGAAGTGTGAAAAGATTAAGGAAGTGCTAAAAGAAACAAATGAGCTTTAAGAGTCTGAGATGGGCGATGGGACATGATTCGTGTGTTTGTTCAGTGTAAGCATGTTGTATATGCTTCCGGGAGTCAGTGACTGTGTTAGTTACAGGTTTACTGTGTGTGTGTGTTAGAGCAACAGTTGTTTCCCTTTGAGATTATGGCCACAAAGTGCTAAAGTGGTGATGCTGTCAATTTTTTATCGACCGTAGTTCCATCTTTATTACTAGTTATGGTTGTTAAACTCTTACTGTGCCATCCTTCTAAACTAGTCCTGTGTGTGTATGAGTGTGTGTGTGTGTAGGAGACAATGTAGAATCGAGGGCGCGGTCCTATCCCTGGCTTCGGGATTCACTTGGAGGTCTTCTGAAGCTGTGCTGTGTGCCTGACTGAGGAAGGCTGCGGGGTAGAATGTAACGGGCAGGAGGTGTGGAAGGCGCCTCCATGATGACGAACATGAAGAGCTTGTAGACAAAGCTGAAGTGTTCAGACTCTGTCACTCAGGCTAAGAGGTCAACCAACCAACCAACCTTCGGTTTCCTGGTCACATTTCATAGCTGTGGGCTGTCGGTATCGCTTGATTTTGGAGTGCGTGTGGGGGAGGGCTGAAGGATATTCACTAACAGCCATAAACCCTTGGTACAAACTGTCTCTCAGCAGGCAGATGTGAGGGTTTTGGGGACCGGCAAGTGAAGTGGTACGACCTGATTTCTTCCAGACGGCAAGCTCTATGACGCCTACGTCATCTACCCACGGGTCTTCCAGGGCAGCGCAGCAGGGAGCAGCTCCGTGGACCGCTTTGTTCATCACACGCTGCCCGACGTTCTCGAGAAGAAATGCGGCTACAAGTTGTGCATTTATGGGAGAGACGTGCTGCCCGGACAAGGTGAAGGAGCAGGGAGCGTCTCCAAGAAGACCAGACGGGGAAGTGCCAGGGAATGCGGGCAATGGCATGGAGGAAAGACCACACAGTGTGAAACCGCGAGAAGCCGGGACGTGAGCGGGGGGGGGGGGGGGGGAGGGGCACAGAAACACACTATGTTACAAAATGTCACTCTGAGGTCTAACACATGAGACATAGATTGAAATTTATTTAAAATGTAAAAGACTGTCAGCACAGGGACTGTGCAGTGAGAGTTATATATCTGCATTAGTGTCAGCGTATTTGTTGAGTTATTTTAGTGAGTTCTTACAGCTATCACCCTTCCAACCTTTATTCCACTCTAATTCCACCCCAACACCATGCAGAAGAGAAAAAGGTTAGGGAGGGGTGGGGCCAAGATCTCTTTAGACTACTCCTGCTTATTAGGAGCTTTGGGTTCCTAGGGGCAGGTCCAAATTTTGTCATCAGAATATCCAGCAAACTAGCAAACCAGCAAAACTCAACAGTAAGCAATAGCAGCAGGAGCAGCAGGAGCAGCAGGAGCAGCTGGAGCAGCAGCAGCAGCAGGAGCAACAGCTGCCTCAGGCCTTCTTGGGGCTCTCCCATTTGCACTAATCCAGAGCCCCAACTGTAAGCTATCTGCAGCTGGGAAAGGCCACATCCCTCCTGGACCAGGAGACATTCATAGTCAGCTGCTGTGGGTAAACTGAGGCAGCCCCATGTCTCACACCTGGGAGTAAAACAAAACCGTGTTTGCATAACAAAACTGGGTTTTTAAAAAAAACGCAAAATTCTCACTACACATTAGCATTCTAATTTATCAGGTGAACTATAAACACACATGTCCTATGCTGCATTTTAAATTTTAACACTCTGTTTTGGAGAGTGTAGTGATTTCATGGTATGAGTTGTGATATTATGATTTTCATAACATGAGTTGTAACAGGGATATTAGCTTAGAATATTTACTTTGTATTAAACATAAATGCATTAACAAAAATAATTGATTGTCATCTCAGACTCAAGACCAGAGATTTGCTACTGGTTGATTGACTATTTTGAGACCGAGTCTTTCCTGGTCCCGTCTGGCCTGGAACGCACCAGGTGGGGCAGGCTGGCTTTAACACACGGTGAAATGACAGCCGGCACCAGCATGCTTGACTAAAACCAGAGACATTCCTAACTTAGACCTATTTTGTGTGTGCTATACATGCGTCTGACAGTCAGAGTTCTCTTTTTCTATCACGTGGCTCTTGGGGATGCAGTCCAGGCCCCCAGGCCTGGTGGCAGCAGCTTCGCCTTGCTGGCCCATGGCCAGCTTTCAGACCATTCCTTGAGAGCTGCTCATCACATACTTGTGCTTCTCAGCCCCCGGTTGTCCTAACAGCAGTGTGAGACGGCTCACCCCAAGCCACCCTTCTCCTGACGTTCCTCAGTTGCTGCAGGTGAGGTTCTGCCTTCCGCAGTGGCCTATCTAGTTGGCCTTGCTTCTGTTCAGCCTTTTTAGGTAGCCGAATCGCTAAGGCCTCATGGGGGAAGCTTGCCTGTGGTTTCTTAGAGACAGGCTCTCCTAGCAGCCGGGCTGGTCCTCTGGCTCCACAGTCTCTCCACCCTCTCTTCCTAGGTGGCCCCGAGCCTCAGGTGGAGGAATTGGCCGAGTAGACTACCGGCTGTGGCTTGCCACCCACACTTGCTTGCTCTCTGTGTTCTGACCAGTTGTGGTTTTCTGTAAGCGTCTCCACCCGTGTTTCTGCCCTCCGTGGGTTCGGTAGAGTTGGCCTAGGGAGGGGGTGGGAGGGGTTGGAGTCTTGAGAGCTGGGAAGTGGGGAGAAGGTCATGATCCTTTGCAGTTGGGCAGGGCTATCCCTGAAAAGTCTTAATCTCTCCAGGAGACCTAATGGAAAACAAAAAAAAAAAAAAAAAAAAAAAAAAAGATTTTGATTCTGATATCCAGAGAGCCTACAGCAAAGGTATTTGAAATACCTGAGGAAAGTCCTACTGATTTTCCTCACGTTGATGAGACAGTTTGCAAATGTGTATTCTCAGGGGAGTGGAGCAGCGGCTTCTGTTTCTTGGTATTCTCAGTTCATCTTGTACTTTTGACAGTTTTATCACAACTTCAGCCATGTAAGCACTTTTTGCACTTTTTTTTTCTGCCCTCCATACAGTTAGGACAACAGGTTTTTTTTTTTTTTTTTTATTTCACTTTCCCTGTCAACTCTCCCTCCCCCCCCCTCTCTTTATTCCTCAGAAGTCAGCAAGGGTTTCGAATGAGAATGGGGACAGAATATACTCAGATTTGCTTTAACTTTTTTTTTAAAGATTTGTTTGTTTTACATGTGCCTGCTCTATCTGCATGTGCACCTGCATGACAGCAGAGGGCATCAGATCCCAGTATAGATGGTTGTGAGCCAGGGTGTGGGTGCTGGGAATTGAACTCAGGACCTCTGGAAGAGTAGACAGTGCTCTTAACCTCTGAGCCGTCTCTCCAGCCCAGATTTGCTTTAACTTTTTAAGTTGGCGTTTCTACCTGAGAGGGATTTATGTACCAGGCGACAGGCATGGGCAGGGGCAATCTGGTTTTCTCAAGTCTCTGCTCAATGCTGACACTGTGGTAAAAGGCCTGAAGACGCACACTAGAGAGGTACACTCTTAATCTTCCTGGGCCCCTCCCTGTTTCCGCAGCTCTACCACTGTCTGCTGCAGGGTTAGAGAATAGCAGGCAAGGGTCACAAGAGTCTTTCTGTGTCTCAAATCTGTTCAGGGGTCTGTAGGATCTCCGTTTGTCTATGGGGATGTTCCTAGCTGCCAGACCTCCATCTCTCCTTCCCCCGTTCTTCCAGCTCATGTCTACTAACACTTGCATATCAGCCACACTCATTTGCTTGGATGCTGTCCGGGAATCGGGCTTGAATCCTCTCTGTCAGGTGGTGGTGCTCCCTTCGGGATGGTTCCCACCTTCCTCCCTCAAAGCATGAACTCTGGTCTTCCTGCACCGGCTAACATCAAAGCTGCCAACAGAAAGGCTCTAGCCTTAGGGAAGCTTGGTATCTGGCCTGTGCACTGTGCTTGTGCTCTGGCTGGCTGACCTCCACCTCTCCCGAAGTCCCTCCGCACTCCCTTCCACCCAGGAAGGAAGGCCTCAGGGAACACGCGGCCCCGCCTGACCCCGCTTCTCATGGCTTTCTCGTTCTGGCTGGTCAGAATCTTCCACTGCTCTCTTGGGAGATCTTGATTTGCCCGAGGCTTCTTATCTTTCATGTGCTTTTACCCTCCGCAGTGAGCTCTGGGGGGACACAGATTTTTATTCTGAGTCCACTCAGAGCTGACTGTATCATCTTGGCCTGGGCAAAGGCACAAAGGCCGACTTGGAATGGAGATCTGACTTTTCTCAGGGTTTTCTTTTAAAGCATGGGTCAAATCGGCCCTCCAAACAGAGATCACTGTGGGTATGTGAAGTGGCCCGGGACCTCTCCAGTAACATGCGTCAGTTGAGAGGATCAAGGTTTGCCGAGTGTGCACGCTTCGGTGTATGAGTTAAAATGTTAACCCTTTAAACATGCCGGTGGCCAGATTGCAGCAATAAGAGGCTTTTATTTTAATGTCCGGAACAGCCAGGATTCCAACACTGAACTCTCGCCCACAGACGCAGCCACGGCCGTGGAAAGCAGCGTCCGGAAGAGCAGGCGGCACGTGTTCGTCCTGGCGCCTCTCATGATGCACAGCAGGGAGTTTGCCTACGAGCAGGAGGTTGCGCTGCACAGTGCCCTTATCCGGAACGAGTCCAAGGCCATCCTGATTGAGGTGGAGCCTCCGGGCGAGGAGAGCCGCCTGCAGGTGGAGGGCCTCCAGAGTTCTCTCCAGCACCTCGTGAAGACGCAGGGCACCATCAAGTGGCGGGAGGACCACGTGGCCGACAAGCAGTCTCTGAGCTCCAAATTCTGGAAGCACGTGAGGTACCAAATGCCAGTGCCGAGCAGGCCCCCCAAGACGGCAGCTGTCGGGGCGCCTTTGGCTGGCAAGGCGTTGGACCTGAGACGCTTCTAATCGCCGGAACTGGGTGTGTCCCAGCGGCAGATGTGGGAGGGTGGAAGGGCGAAGGCTTGAGATGCTAAGCTCCCGCTTACAAGGCGCCCTGTTCTGTCCTCCAGAGGCCAAACACCAGTGCAAAGCACATTCCCAGCGTGCCAGATCCCTTTCTTCTTTTCATCGGGACTTCACGCAGTTCTGCCATGTCAATATTGCCAAGTTCGTTAGAATAAGCTATAGAAATTGCCATTACAATCAAGCTTTCTTTGGTTCTAAATGTCTTTATATTTTTTTATTATCCTTAGCAATATCTTCTCACTATAGAAGTAATAAAGGTATATTAGAAAACATGAAGTATAAAATAAAATACAATAAAATATACAAATAATACAAATGAAAGAAAATATAATAAAAACCACAACCCTGTCATCCTAAGGTTAATTTTGGTAAGTTATAATTACAACTTATCTGTGTAATTTGTAGACTGTACTGTATGTACTTTGCATTTTCCCTTTTTCCCGCCTGGAAATCTGCGGCCTGTCACAGATTCAACTTTTACAGATGTTCAGAATGTCCCACCTCAGCGTGTGCTGCCGACTGCAGCTGAAGCAAGTCTGCCTTGCCAGCACATCTACCTACGGCAGAACTGTGTCTGTCGCTGTGGGACAACTTACTTTTTGTGATACTTCTATGTCTGGAGAGTGTGGACAGAACAGACCTAATCTGTAGCCAAAGGCCCCCTAAACAGCCATCTTCGGGAGAGCACACAAACTTTGGGGTCACAGGTACCCAGGGAATGGGTCCAGAGCTGCGGCAAATGTCTTCCTGGTGCCTCGAGCTTTGAGTTTTGCTGACAGATGTGAGTCTGGCCTCCATTGACAGGATTCCAGACTGACATGACAATGAAAGCAGAGACTCTAGAAAGGGGAGCAATCTTGAACTCACGGTCAACATACACTTCAGAGCTCTGGCTGCAGAGGGCTCCTATCTAGATTCACGTGAAAAGGGCCTAGAGTAGCCCACCTTTCAAGGGACTGGGTGCTCTGTCTGTGAGTCAGATGGCCAGGTGAACGTTTGCTGAAGTTCAGTTTAAAGGCTGAGGTTTAGCTGGAGATGATTTGGAATTGAAATTTGCCTGTGTATCTATGCTGTAGCTGGGTGGTTTGTTAATCCACCTGGCCCTCTGAAGATTGCTCTAACAGCATCTGCTTTTACTGCATTGCCGAAAGCATGCTGTGTATATAACTGACTGTACCCCAGGACGTGGAGTCGGGAAGCAATGCTTGCTTCGGGCAGCTAGCCCTGGGATGGTCAGTTCCCCAATGTCCTCAAACAGTAGTTCCTCTTAGGTCGAATGAAACATAATGCCATGCTGGATTCTTTTGCTAACAGAAAATGGAAGTACTTGGATTTCAGAAAGAATTCAATAAATACTCATATTTGTAATGTGAAAGTCATTGTGAGCCATGTGAATCTGTTCATTCATTCTGTGATTCATCTTAATGAAGACTGCTAAAAATAAAATTCTCTCCTCTTTCATCCCTGGGAATAGATGCTTCAGTATTCCTGTTGCTCCACCTACCTAAAATTTCCTAAGAAAATTACTATCTGTTTCATTTCAGGATTATTCTGGCAATTCTAAACTTTTTGCATTTTCATATATATTTTGTTTCATCCTGTTATACTTGGCTTCCTTATCAGATTTCCTACCTCAGTTCTAGCACTAATGCAGAAATCTATAATTGAGCTGGGTGGTGGTCAGTGGCACGAGCCTTTGATTCCAGCACTGGGGAGACAGACGCAGGTAGATCTCTGTGAGTTCAAGGCCAGCCTGGTCTACAAAGTGAGTTTCAGGACAGCCAGACCTACAAAGAGGAACCTGTCTTGAAAAACAAAGAAACAAAACAACAAAAAGAAGGAAAGAAAGAAAAAAGGAAAGAAAGAAAGAAAATTAATAAATGATTTTTCTGTGGCGAACTATTTTTGCTAAATTCAGGGTAGTAATTTTATGTATTTATTTTTATTTTATTGGTTTGAAAGGTTCAAAGGGTGATCCACCTAACAATGTCTCCGGTGGACTTTCTCCTTATCCTGCCTTATGGCTTTTGTTTGGTTTGTTTTACATTTTCACTCCTTCAAGGCGAGAGCTGACCTGATCTGGCCAGAGGAAAACAAGCGTGTCCCCGTGCTGCGTGTAGACATCCTCAGTATCGGGAAGGGAATGAGCCTGTCTGCTGTCCGGTTTGTGTGTTGTCGTGCAGTGAGTGCTGACGGCTATTAAACCCTTGTTTCCCATCTGTCCCAGAAATAAGATGTTTTTCCTGTTTGTTATTATATGGCGAATTATTCTTGACTGGGCAGAAGGAACTGTGTCATCGACTCCATGAGCGTTCTCTTCACGTGTGCTTGGAGAGAGTTCTAGCTCATTACCACAGTCTAGTCCTGTTTGGCCTCCCCTTCTTTTGAACAATTTAAAATCTCACTATTACTTCCCGGTTGTGACCGTCCGCCTGCCCAGGTGCTGAGCCTCCTGCTCTGTTGGCTCTGGGGGGCTGGCCATCTTAAGGCCGCCCTTCCCCTCTTCTCTGCAGCCCTCGCCCTCCCCTGGGGCAGGAGCCCCGAGCTGGCAGCGCCCTCTGCCTGAAGGGTGCCGGGTGCTGCGCCCGCAGGCTGCTCTTCACCCGTGCCCTGGCCGGTAGGCAGTCCTCCCGGGAGGCAGGGGTCTGGAGCAGCGAGGAGGCAGGGGAGCAGCTCGGGCTTTCCCAGGGCTGCGGCAGGGGAACTGAGCTGGGGCGAGCTGAGAAACCAGCAGGAGCTCAGGGCATCCCAGACCCCAAGCCCTGCGCGCTCTGGGCGGGGCAGTCCACTTTTGAGAGAGCCTGGCTGCGGTCCTCCGCCCGGGGGCGTGCTCACCTGCAGCCACGTTTCCTTTCTTCATACTTTCTGCTCTTCCTCTCCCCACCCTGCCACCCCCGCATCCTTGGCTTTTTTTTTTTTTTTTTTTTTCGTAGCCCTCCTCGTTGCCTGGTCTCTCTAGTCACCTTCCTGGGCCTGCCCCACTGTTCCTTCCTTCCCTTTCTAGTTTCACAGCTGAGAGCAGGGTGGAGCCACTCACCTGCGGTGGAATTCTGCCTCACAGATGTAAGGGAAGGAGAAACCACTGCTGCTCGGCCCTTGGGGACCTCTCTAAAGGTAAGGGCAGGCTCTGCCGCCCTCTCTCCACTGTGTGCTGCTGCCTGGAGCGGGAGGAAGGGGCTGGCCACTCACTCCCAGGGGCCAAGGACCCTGAGGACAAGGCCAGGGATGGGGTGTGTGTGCGTGTGCGTAAGTGGTGAGACTACAGATTTCTCTGTTCTCTGTACAGAGGTGTAAACAGCTGAAATGCAGCCGCAGTCGCTGTATTCATCGCTGACCTCTGCTGACAGTGTGCAAAGGCTTCCTTTTGCTGTGTTCCGGTTGCTTAATCGAAGCAGGAACCAAATGAGATAGGCAATGTCACCGGGCTCAATGTGGGGGTGGGGGGAGAGAAAATTTCAGGACTTTATCAAGAACATCCATCTGGTGATAGATTGGAGATTCACGTTACAGTTTCCTGATTCCAAAAATCCTGTGTTCAATCAAGGGGCTTCCAGAATCGAGAAGCCCTAGCAGGTGGAATCAGTTATCACAGCAGTTAATGACGTGTGTGTGTGTGTGTGTGTGTGTGTGTGTGTGTGTGTGTATGTGTGTGTGTGTGTTGGATTTAACCACGCTTTGGGGATAGTGTGGTCACCTCCCAGGGAGCCTTCTCCCAGGGACCTCGGCAGGAAGCAGAAGCTGGTCCAGGAGGGTGGAAGTGCTGTGAGGTGGGGCTGGCTTAGATTGACAAGCATCGGGGGAAGCCAAAGATTGAGTCACATCGCAGGGACCGTGGTGCCCTGGAGGAGAGGAGGGTAGGGGACGTGTGTGTTCACACTTTTGCAGGCACACTTGGGGAAGGCGTGGAGATAATAACAGCAGATATTTCTATGACAAGCCTTTCAAGGCGGTGGTGGCCTTTTTGGCCCCGAAGAAGGAAAGTCAGATTTCCACACCTTTGTCTTAGCAGAAGCTCATGGGTGCATTCAAGGCCACTTCTGCCATTCACCCCTGACTGTTTCACCTCTTTGAAGGTGAAATAAAATGCTTCTCATTAGAGAGATAGAGAAAGGATTGTGTGTTTTTAAAGAATAAAAACCACGGCTAGCCGGGCTCAGTGCTGGGTGCCTGCCTTCAGTTCTCGGCACAGGAAGAACCTCCTGTGTCAGCTTCCGCCAGGGCAGGCTGTTAGGGACAGCTCGGCTGTGCGCTGCTGATGAAGGGCTGACCATGGAGGTGACACGTTACCTGTGAGCCAGGGAAACTCCTGCCCCGGGCGTGGCTGCTTCCTGGGCTTCTGGCCCCTGGTTCCCTGGGAAGCTGGGAGGGGCTTGCCCTTGGATGAACTGTTTTTGCTAGAACAGGGTCAGTTTCCTCGTGGGGAGGACCAGAAAGGGTCAGAGTCAGGCACTGAGGACATGACCAGGCTGACGCGCTGACGGGCTGACAGGGCGCTGTGGAAGTGCACCCTGGTCTTGGGGGACAAGATACGGGTTACCTTGCCTCTACCCTTCACCCTCACCACCCGCCCAGTCACATAACTTTATGGAAGAGAACTTCAGTCTAGAGAAACTTTGGTATCATTGGGTAATTAGGCTGGTAACCATTCTCTGTTTCATGGGCACACAGATACATGCTTGAACATGGATTAATTTCATACTTAATACGTTAACCTTGAGGTGAATATATCTAGTAGGAAATTTATTTTTCTGAGTACGCAGCAAGTCCTGTAGGCTGGTGGCGTTCCTTCTGTTTGCACGCTGCAGTCAGTGGAGGGTTTGGACGAGCCACTGACGGCTGTGTGGAGTCCAGCCTTCCTTATCTTTTTAAAGGCCCCGTGTTGGATTTACTGGGCATCACAATTGTCAGAACAAACGTCTGAAGACGCCAGGGTTGAAACAGCAGGAGATGGTTTAGGTGTGCGAAGAGTCGGGTGATCACTCGGGACTCCCGTCTCTGTGTAGTCTGTGGATGTGTTTCCTTACCAATTCAGCAAATAAATCAAGGAGCAGACAAAAGTGGCCCGGGCCCATCAGTAGCAACTGCTACAGATAGATGAGCAAAGTGAGAACAGAGGGGAGGTGGGTGTGTTTGTGCCCGCCTGGTGCTAGATTCTCCGCAGATGCTTAGGAGAGCCTGTGCATTGCAAGTGGCCATCAACAAACTTCAAGGAAAGGTGGGGCTGTTTGACCAGACAGAGAAATACTTCATCCGTATTTTAGAAGTGGAACTTTAATTAGGTCCTATTTTCATGGCAACCAAAAGTAAATGCTTTTCTTGGTTTAAAACCAAGAAGTAAGTTTAAAAACGAGTCAAATGTAAAATAATAAAAAAAAAGAAGTCTCACTTTTATGAGGAAAATATGAGCCACTTCTCAGAAAAGTGAGGAAAATATAGTTAAGCATCTATATTAGCTTCAAGGGAGAAAAAGGACTGTTCTATATTTAAAAACATGGGCCAGGAGCAGGGGCGCATGCCTGTAAGCCCAGAGGCAGAGGCAGGCAGATCTCTGCGTTTGAGGCCAGTCTGGTCTACCAGCCAGAGCTACACAGAGAAACCATATCACAAAAAAAAAAACAACAAACCTGAGAAAAACAAACAAAAAACAAAAACCCAACAACAAAAGCAAAAACAAACAGGGAACAAACAAACAAAAAATGGGAACACACACAAAAGAGTATTGGCTTGAGTGCACCAACAAAAAACATTTCTATGTGTTAACACTCCAGAAGAAAACTTAAAAGTAACCCTAACAAACTGGATAAGATTCTGGACATTGTAGAACTAGGAAGGAATCATTCGCTATTTAAAGGGTTGTAATCATGAAATGAAACAGCTCGTTTTCTGGGACTATTTGCCTCCTTTATAATAGAAAGAAAGTTCTGCTTCAAATAAAGAAGAGGCCCTGCTCCAGTCAGGCGGCCTGGTTAGATCTGCGGTGGGGAATGCTGTGCTGGGGGTGGTGGGAAGTGTCGGGCACTCTTGAGGGAGGTTGAAGCTGCTGTCTTGGAATGTGGTCCAGCCGCATGCATTCTTTCCTCCCTTGGCTCCTTCCCTGACCCACCTTATCACAACACTGATGCGATGATAAGAAATGAAAACGATGGCAATGGACAACACTTAGGTGGCGCTTGCTGTTCTCTAGATGTGTTGGTAGGAGCGTGTCCAGCCTCCCTCTCAGCTCAGGGAGGGGGAGCTGTCCTTCCCTGCTATGTATGAAGGAAGGGAGCACAGCCAGGCAAGGTGACTGCTCTGCTTGCTAAGCTGGAAAAGGAAAGAAGGAAGATGCAGCCAGCCTGGTGCCTGGGCTTGTGCTCTGTAAAACCGAGATGCACTGTCTCGCGAGTGAAGACAATCTTGTGTTTTGCATAACATAAGTCATCTTGTAAGACAGTAACGCCCATGAAGGAATCCGAGGCAGTAATTAAAATAGCAAGAACAAAGAAAAGTGTAAGGTAGGAAAACCTTCAGGGAACAATATCAAGAGGAAATACAAGATAGGAAACTAATTAGATGTCATTTCATTACTGAAACTGTATACAAAAAGTACAAAAAGAATAGGAAAATATTGTGCATGTTAAGAATATTTTCTTCTTTGTTTTCAAAATATTCTATACTGGGCAAACATTACGTTAAAAATTAAAAATATAAAAAAGGAAGTCACTTCAAGATTACAGATAAGCAAAGCAAAACAAAATAAAACAAAAATTCAACAGTAACAAAACACTAGCAATTTTTAAAATTCCTGCGCGCAGGAAATGCAATGGCGCTGTCCTCCGTCTACCTTATCACTGCTTTCTAGCTGGCCTGTGGTAGGACACAATGCTCACAGGAGCTCTTCATCTGCAAGGGCATTCGATCCTTAATAAAACACCAATTTCTTAAATTTACACATACAGCTTAAGAAGCACGATAGGCTTAAAGTACCACACACTCACCTCCACTCACACACTGTGTGTGTGCACGTATTATTTCGTGTGCTGAGATCTTAAGATGCCCCACATTAAAGCGTGTATCTTGCCAGAATCTGAATAACTGTATAATTTTATTTCTTGTTAGAGCTTAAAATGAAAAAAGAAAGAAGGGAAATGTAGAGCTGCTTGCAAGCCTGTGACAGCCTCCACTGGGGAAAAGGCACAGGCACTTCGCCTCTCATTGTACCCAAGAAAGAAAGACGAGGCAGTAATAAAAGGTGTGAGAGTGGGCGCCTGGGGCTTTCAAGGTGCACTGTTCTAATCTGGCTCTGAATGGTTGGTACTTTCCATGAACAAATACCCTTTTTGCTTTTACGTTGTTCAGTATGTCTCTTGCAAGCGGGTAGGTGGTTTTGGTGGCTTCCTTATGAGAACCTTCTCCTGTGGCTCACAAGTTAGGACAGGAGGCGGGTGGCAGTTGGGGTATTGCTCTAGCTTTCAAGGCTGCCAGGTGCCCAGAAGTCCTCACTCATCATGAGGGAAACTCTGGTCCCTCAGTGATTCTGGTGGAGCCACCCAACTGTCTGTGTTTTGGCAACACGCCAGCAATCTTTGAGCTACTTTATTTGTCCAATGTCCACAGCTCCCTGACCTTTCTCGTCTGAGACTCTAGCCTGCTTTGTGTTCCTCTGAAAGAAATCATTCTGTCTGTGTCCTGCTGTGTCCTGTGTGAATTGTGTCTTTAGAGGCAGTGGATGGAAGCAGGAAACAGGAGATGCAAGATATTTGTGAAATATTTACCCTTGATGCGTGGCTCGACCTGTGAGGAGCCTTCTTCCTTGGCTCGACCTCTGAGGAGCCTTCTTCCTTGGCTCGACCTGTGAGGAGCCTTCTTCCTTGGCTCGACCTGTGAGGAGCCTTCTTCCTTGGCTCGACCTGTGAGGAGGCTTCTTCCTTGGCTCGACCTGTGAGGAGGCTTCTTCCATTCTGCTCTTGTTGCTCATCACTAGACAAGTAAAGGTTGTGCTGCTCTGAGCTCAGAGCTCAGTGCAGAAAGCTCTGAGCTGGGGTCACAGTCAGTGTAAGGAGGATGGTAGGACTGGGACCCACTACTTACTTTCTGCATTTCCCAGTGAGCACGCTGGGGAGCCAGTGTCCACTCACGTTCCGGGCACACGCGTCCTCAGCAACAGCAACAGTGACACTGGCTCTGTGCTCTGGCACTGCGCAAGCTCTGCTGACAGCAGGACGACACAGTTCTCAGACTTTTGAGACTTCCCTGAAATCTCTGAAACTGTGAAACAGTGAGTCAAAGTAAGCTTTCTTCCCCCACCAACCCCCGTCCTGTCTCTCTCTGTCTCTCTCTCACACACACTTTTGAACAAGTGGTGCTGCTGCTCATACCTCAATGGGACATGGATTGTTTAATCTGTAGAATCACACATTTTTCTAGATTTTAACTTTGACCCTGAAGGTGTTGAGAGACATCAGGCCTACTGTATTCAAAAAAAAAAAGTGTTAAATATTTGTGTTTTGTGGGAGCTAAAATCGTTGCCTTGAAATTTATTCAATTTTTTGTGGCTAAAAGTTTGGTGAATTGGGGACCATTTCAAGAGATATGAAACATTGCTGGTCTGCCTTGGTTTGTGTGCCAGGAGTGTTTTTAAGCTTCCTTAGCAGGATGGGATCCGTTTGTTTGAGGGCTTAAGCTTAACCTTCTATTATTCTTTGTCTAGAGAGACCGTCTGAAGCAGAAGCCTAAACATGCATCGAGAAGGATTTTTCTTAACACTTTGGGTTCTTAGTGTTCAAAGTGCCTCAAGTAAGTGGGTTATAAACATTCAGAAAGAGACTTCATTAGAAAGCTGGAGGGAAATTCTGGAGTATTTTTTTTTTTCGTTATAGCTAATGCAGTTTCTGAAGATGCCTAATTTATTTAATTTTTAGTGACTTCAAATTTTACTTTAGAAGATTGAGAAATCCTTGCTGTTCCTGGGGTAGGGAATGGAAGAGTGGCAGGAATGGACCAAAAAAAGGTGTGCAGAGCACCACATGGAGAGGCAGGGAGAGATAGATAAATTACACCTCAGAAGACAGCTGCTTCATTTGATTTGAAAGAGAGGAAGAAAACAATTGTCTTTTTTTTTTTTTTTTACTGGTTTTAGACAATTTTACACAATTTCTCTTTCCTGAGAGGATAGCAAGACTTCATTCATTTCTAAAAGGATATTCAAAAGAAAGTAAATAGAAAATCCTTTCCAAATCTTAGAAATTACCCAGCTGCTAGAAAATATAAGAAAGAGAAAGGCTGGATTAGATGCTAAAGCCTCAGAGCAGGTCAAACACCAACTGTAATTCAGGAGCTGTTTGGTGGGCTCCTCACGGAGAAGGATTTGAAGGTCCTGTTCTTTGGAGAGAAGTTCTGTGACTGAGGAACATTTGCACTGGGAGGAGAAAGGGAGACACCATTTAATTTACTTCAGAATGTTTCTCTCAAAGGGAGCACCTGGGCCCATATCCCACCCTCCCTTGGAGAATTACTGTGAAAGGAAAACAGAGTAGGTCTTTCCTGTAACAGTAATGCTTCATTGGGTCCATGCCTTGTTGGAACTCCACCCAGCAGACAATGCAGTGATGCCCAGATCCTGAAGGCTGTTCATTCTTCTCAGGAGGAGATGATTTGTCAGGAAGTGCCGAGCAAAATAGCAAGCACAGGAAGCTGTCTTCCATGTGTCTCATGCTCCACAGAGAAACATCGGTCACCTGTTCTCAATTGCCAGGAAACACAATCTTGGAACAAGACCAGCTCTACAGCCTGTTGGGCCTGGGCTCGGGCTCTAGCTCTCTGTTTCTCTGGGGGTGAGAGAATGCCTTTCGTGAACAGGAATTGTAGCCATAGGTAGCAATATTCTATAGGTGGACTTCGTTTAACTTGTTGGTGCTGGCCACTCACAGCTGAGGACTGAGAACAGTTGAAAGCACTGACTTTACCCACGGAAGAAATGGGCTGACTGCTCACCCACTCCATGCACCCTGACCTCTGCTCATTTACAAAACCAAGAGCATCATATTAGTCAACAAAGTCTGACTAATCCTAAATGAAAGAAAAGGGGTCTTAAGACGTGAGGCTCCCCATGATTATACATTTCCAACTCCTGACTGACCATTATTTTGTTTTTAAACCGAGGCCGTCTCCCCAAAGGAATTCATGCATTTATCAATCAGAGCACAAGTACTCATGTTTATAGCAGGCTTGATTCTTAAATGAATCAGCACTTGGAAACCTAGAATAACTTCAAATGTTCAATAGATTCTATTACAATAATCCAAGTGTCCAGTACATACACAGCGAACACCCAGACAACAGCATGGCCGACGAGGAAAGAACACACCACTGCCACACAGGAAAACTAACAGCCGTCATAGACTTGATGCTCAGAAAGGTCAAAACTCCAAAGTTGGCGTGTCCGGTCTGTAACCCTGTGTCCCCCAGGCCAGGAAAGCTACTGGGGTGCTAAGATTCTTGTTTTGACTGTCAAGGAACAACTGTGTTGGTGTATTGAAATGTACAGTAGATTTTCTTCCAGCCGCCAGCAAGAGGCTGATGCTGCGTCCCTCTTCGGTATGGAAGTCGACCTGCCACTTGAGCCACTTCCTCTTCCTGCTGTGGTTAACATTAAGCTAACGCCAGAAGCTGTTCTGAGAAACACACCAAACTACACAGACAACTTTTTGTATATGATCTTAAGGAAATAGTGCATTTACGTAAGAGACTGCAATTTTCTAAATTGGATTAAGGGCATTCTAGATCCAGGAGGCACAGGGTTGAAAATTATTCATGAACTCCAATTTAGAACAGAAGTCCACTCTTTGTAGATTAAATAAATAAATAAATTTCCCAAACCAAAGAATCTGGGCTGAGAAGTAGGGAGACAGGGAGAGAAATAGTGTATGAGGAGTGCTCTACACTAATCATTTCTGGGTTAGTTACATGCAAACATGCCAGCTACCCAAGAACTCTGTTATTTCTCCCAAACTTCCCAGAATTAAGTAGACTGACTTGCTGGGCACAAAGGACATGAGGCTTGTTGTGATATATGTTGTTGAATATTAACATTTATTGTTGATTTATCTTTTACTTAAACAGTGGCTATTTCTAAGCCAACTGTAAACCCAAATCACCGCACAGAGACTAGGGTTTATTTTATTAACCTGGAGCACAATGCTGGGCATTAGTTACTCCATCCTATACCTCCAAGCCTGCAGAGCTTCCTCCCATTCAGATTTCCTACATTATACTGGCTTTTAGTCACATCTTAGGTCCGGTTTATCTCTCCTCATGGTTCCAGGTCCTCTCCTGCTAGTCTCCCTTCCCAACGCCTCCCACTTGCTTCTTTCTCCTCCCCTCTAGACCAGGATGTCCCACCCTATTCTCTCCATTGCCCAGCATTGGCTGGTTGTTTTATTGACAATACAGAGAACAAATGGTAGCATGTTTACACAAACTTAAGGCAGGTGATGCTTATGCAATGTCCAGATTGAAACCAGACAGTGAGGTAGAGAAATCAGAATGTGAATGAGCAAGGGTAAATTGTACACATTCCAAAATAATTCCAAACATTACACCAATATATACAAATGAGGAGGGCACAGACAAGTTTCTTGTCTCTCTCACAGAGATTCCACAGTGCTGACATTTCAGGCAAGATGGTGACACTGTGACTTCTGTGTCTTTTCATAACAGTAAGTTGTAAAGCACCAGTTGTAAAGAGTATGCCACAATGTCTCAAGTGAGGGCTGGTTAAGCCCCTCAGCTTTCTGCTTAGCGGGAGCCCTCAGCTTTATCTCCATCCTGGTTCTGAAAGTGTCTTATCTCTGGTATGCCGTCTCTTCAGACAAAGGCCAGCACAGGAACGTGATGCTGTGATTTCGTGTAGCTTTCTCTCTGACCTTATGTTTTATGCTGAAGGGGTGAAAAGTCACCTTTGTCCTGTTGCTTCTCCCTCTTCTTAATCAATCTGCCGTAGAAAATTGCATTCTCCGCTCTCAAATCCATGTGGTCGAGGGAGAGCCTTTTTATCTGAAGCCCTGTGACATGTCTGCCTCTGTGCACAAGAACGAAGCAGCCAGCATCCGGTGGTTCAAAGACGATGGCCCTCGTGGATATGTAGAGCTGACTCCTGAAAACTCGTCCAGGATTACTCTTCACAGTAATGTTTTGGAATTCTGGCCAGTTGAGCTGGATGACGAGGGAACATATTTTTCCCAAGTGGGGTGAGTGAACTCTGTGTTTAATGTATTTCCTGGGAGACTTGGGCTTGGCTCAACAACTCCAATATACATTTGTAAGCTCAAACAGTTCATACTTCTTCCCCCTGCTCACTCCCCAACAGGAAACAAACATTTCATTGCAGAAAAATTAAGCCAATCACTCTATTTATTATTTCAGTGATTTTAATAAATGATTAGTGAGAATTGCTTTTAGGGGCCCTTGTTAAGGACAAGTGGAGATGAAATTCAGGTGGGTTTCAAGGTTTAGTAGCGAGGGTTTCAAAATGTGAGGGCACTTGAGGAAGGAACAGCAGGGGCAGCCCAGTTGGCCTGTTCGGGCTTCAGAGAAAGGGGAAGATTGATGGAAATGCACCCTAGCGTTTTCAGAGCTTCTTGGGGAACAAGAGGCAGGGTTCCTGGGGGAAAGCCATAGTTGCTACCCAGGCACAAACTAATAGCCACAGTGAGAGAGGGAGCATGCGTGTACATATGTATGCACACACGGGCCCGCGCACACATGCGTAGGTGAACACTCCCTGTGTGAAGTCTCTCAGTGCTAGCTCCCTGGGTAGTGTCACTGAGCTGGGAGGTGTGGCAGATTTCCTTTAGAAATATCTCTTCACTCTAGAGTGAGCCCTGATCGCTATCAGTATGCCTTAGAGAGAGAAGTGAGATTTCACAGCAAAGCCACTTTTTTCGCTCCTGTGGTTTTTCACAAAATGAGGTCATAGTTGTTTATTAGACACAGAAACGTCTGAGTGTCAGGAGTAATTTGCAGAGCTGTGTTTTTTTAAACAGAGCAGTTTATGTGACATTTTAAGACAGATAATAATAAATAGGTTACAACAGGATCTCTCTAGAGAAAGTTAAAGATGAACGGATAAGAGAAACAGCCCTAGTCCTCACTGTCTTGGTTGCATAGATGTGGCTTGAAGACCTGGGTATTCTGGATGTGGTAGAAAGAGGCGGCCGTGGTCACCCTGGGGAGAAGATGGAGACAGGGTGTTTGCTGTCCCTTCTCCTGATGTGGAGGGAGGTAGCACAGCCGAAAGAAGGACCATCACTATGAGGGAATAGGAGAGCAGCATGGAGACACAGGGGGTGGGGTGGGGTGGGGGGTGGAGCAGGAACATCTCAGGGCTCAGGAGAGTTCAGAGAGAGCCCCTCAAGCATGCTGAAAGGTTGTGTGTCCTAAGAGTCATAACTGCAGCCTGATGATAGCGAAGGCACTTTGGCCATGGCTTCAGGTTAGGTGAGCTTCCTCCCGTTTGGAAGCAGGCGTGTCCTTGTTGTGTACTTGAGCCTCTTTTGGATATATTCCTAGGAGTGGTATAGTTGGATCTTGAGGAAGTGCTATTCCTAGTTGTCTGAGAAAGCGCCAGATTGATTTCCAGAGTGGTTGTACAAGTTTACATTCCCACCAGCAGTGGAGGAGGGTTCCCCTTTCTCCACAACCTCACCAGCATGTGTTGTCACTTGAGTTTTTCATCTTGGCCATTCTGATGGGTGTAAGGTCAAATCTCGGGGTCGTTTTGATTTGCATTTCCCTAATGGCTAATGAGGATGAGCATTCCTTTAAGTGTTTCTCTGCCATTCGATATTCCTCTACAGAGAGTTCTCTGTTTAGCTCTGTTTCCCATTTTTTATTGGGATTACTTGGTTTGCTGCTTTTCAGCTTCTTTAGTTCTTTATATATACTGGATATTAGCCCTCTGTCAGATAAAGGGTTAGTGAAGATTCTTTCCCAATCTGTAGGCAGTCGTTTTGTTTGGATGACAGTGTCCTTTGCTTTACAGAAGCTTTTCAGCTTCATGAGGTCCCATTTATTGATTGTTGATCTTAGAACCTGTGCTGTTGGTATTCTGTTCAGGAAGTTGTCTCCTGTGCCAATGAGTTCAAGGCTCTTCCCCACTTTTTCTTTAACCGATTTAATGTGTCTGGTTTTATGTTGAGATCTTTGATCCACTTGGACTTTAGTTTTGTGCAGGGTGATAAGTATGGATCTATTTGCATTTTCTACATGTAGACATCCAGTTAGACCAGCACCATTTGTTGAAGATGCTATCTTTTTTTCCATTGTATGGTTTTGGCATCTTTGTCAAAGATCAGGTGTCCATAAGTGTGTGGGTTTATTTCTGGGTCTTCTGTTTGGTTCCATCGATCCACCATTCTGTTTCTATGCCAGTACCATGCAGTTTTTATAACTGTTGCTCTATAGTACAGCTTAAGATCAGGGATGGAGATACCTCCTGAAGATCTTTTATTGTAGAGGATTGTTTTAGCAACTCTGGGTTTCTTGTTATTCCATATGAAGTTGAGAATTTTTCTTTCCAGGTCTGTAAAGAATTGTGTTGGTAATTTGATGGGAATTGCATTAAATCTGTAGATTGCTTTTGGTAAGATGGCCATTTTTACTATGTTAATCCTGACAAGCCATGAGCATGGGAGCTCTTTCTATCTTCTGATATCTTCTTCTAATTCTTTCTTCAGAGACTTGAAATTTTTTTTCATACATGTCTTTGACTTGCTTGGTTAGGGTTACACCAAGGTACTTTATGTTATTTGTGGTTATTGTGAAGGGTGTTGTTTCCCTAATTTCTTTCTCCACCCTTTTGTCTTTTGTATACAGGATGGCTACTGATTTTTTTGAGTTAATTTTGTATCCGGCCACTTTGCTGAAGGTGTTTATCAGCTGTAGGAGTTCCCTGGTAGAATTTTTGGGGTCACTCATGTATACTATCATATCATCTGCAAATAGAGATAATTTGACTTCTTCCTTTCCAATTTGTATCCCCTTGATATCCTTCAACTGTCTTATTGCCCTAGCAAGGACTTCCAGAACTATGTTGAAGAGATATGGAGAGAGTGGGCAGCCTTGTCTTGTCCCTGATTTCAGTGGGATTGCTTTAAGTTTCTCTCCATTCAGTTTGATGTTGGCTATAGGCTTGCTGTATATCGCCTTTACTATGTTTAGATATGTGCCTTGTATCCCTGATCTCTCCACTACTTTAAACATGAATGGATGTTGGATTTTTTCAAATACTTTTTCAGCATCTAGAGAGATTATCATGTGTTTTTTTTTTTATTTCAGTTTGTTTATGTGGTGGGTCACATTGATGGATTTCTGTATATTGAACCACCCCTGCATACCTGGGATGAAGCCTACTTGGTCATAGTGGATGATATCTTTGATGTGTTCTTGTATTCAGTTTGCAAGTATTTTGTTGAGTATTTTTGCATCAATGTTCATAAGGGAGATTGGCCTGAAATTCTCTTTCTTTGTTGGGTCTTTGTGAGGTTTAGGTACCAAGGTGACTGTGGCTTCATAGAATGAGTTTGGTAGTGTTCCTCCTGTTTCTATTTTGTGGAATAGTTTGAAGAGAACTGGAGTTAGCTCTTCTTTGAAGCTCTGGTAGAATTCTGCCCTGAAACCATCTGGTCCTGGGCTTTTTTTGGATGGGAGACTTTTGATGACCGCTTCTATTTCCTTGGGGGACATAGGACTATTTAATTGATTTACCTGGTCCTGATTCAGCTTTGTTAAGTAGAATCGATCAAGAAAATTGTCCATTTCATTTAGATTTTCAAATTTTGTGGCATATAGACTTTTGAAGTAAGTCCTAATGATTGTTTGGATTTCCTCAGTGTCTGTACTTATGTCCCTCTTTTCATTTCTGATTTTGTTGATCTGGATGGTGTCTCTCTGCCTTTTAGTTAGCTTGGCTAAGGGTTTGTCTATCTTGTTGATTTTCTCAAAGAACCAGTTCTTGGTTTCATTGATTCTTTGAATTGTTTTATTTGTTTCTAATTGATTGACTTCAGCCCTGAGTTTATTTCCAGGTGTCTATTCCTTTTTGGTGTATCTACTTCTTCTTTGTCTAAGGTTTTTAAGTGAGCCATTAAGTTGCTTGAATGAGCTGTCTCGAATTTTCTCTTGAAGGCACTTAGTGCTATGAACTTTCCTCTTAGCACTGCTTTCATGTGTCCCACAAGTTTGGGTATGTTGTGTCTTCATTTTCATTGAGTTCTAGGAAGACTTTAATTTCTTTCTTTATTTCTTCCCTGACCCAGCTGTTATTTAATAGCAAGTTGTTCAGTTTCCATGTGTGTGTAGGCTTTTTGCTATTTCTGTTGTTGAGGTCCAGCTTTATTCTATAGTGATCAGACAGAATACAAGGGATTATTTCAATCTTCTTGTATCTCTTGAGGCTCACTTTGTGACCAACTATATGGTCTATTTTGGAGAAGGTTCCATGAGGTGCTGAGAAGAAGGTAAATTCTTTTTTGTTTGGGTGTAAGGTTCTGTAAATGTCTGTTAGGTCCATTTGATTCATGACCTCTGTCAGAGACATTGTTTCTTCATTTAATTTCTGTTTTGTTGACCTGTCCTTTGTTGAGATTGAGGTGTTGAAGTCTCCCATTATTAATGTGTGGGGACCTATGTGTGGTTTAAGTTTTATCAATGTTTCTTTTACAAATGTGGGTGCCCTTGTATTTGGGGCATAGATGTTAAGGATTGTCATGTCTTCCTGGTGGAATTTTCCCTTAATGGGAATTTTCCCCATCTCTTTTTATTAATTTTGGTTGAAAGTTTATTTTATCAGATATTAGAATGGCTACTCCTATTACCAGGCCACAGAAGAAGACAATGCAACCACTCCTCATGAGACCTAATTGACTAGGATCAGAAGGAAGGAAAAGAAGTCCTCCCCTATCAGTGGACTTGGGGAGGGGCATTTATGCAGAGGGTGGAGGAAGGGAGGGATTGGGACAGGAGGAGGAAGGGAACCACAGGGGGGGATATAAAGTGAATAAAGTGTAATTAATAAAGAAAAAAATGAATGGCTACTCCTGCTTGCTTCTTGGGTCCATTTGCTTGGAAAGTCGTCTTCCAACCCTTTACCCTCAAGTAATGTCTATCTTTGTGACTTAGGTGTGTTTCTTGTATGCAACAGATTGCTGGGTTTTGTTTACGCATCCATTCTGTTAGTCTGTGTCTTTTTATTGGAGAATTGAGTCCATTGATGTTGAGAGAGATTAATGACCAGTGGCTGTTAGATCCTTTGATTTTGATGTTGGCTGTGGTCATAAGGTTGTGTGCTTGGTTGCTTTTTGTTTTACTGTAGTGAGGTTAATTATTTCCTGTCTTTTCTTGAAAGTAGCTAGTTTTCTTGAGTTGTATTTTCCCTTCTAGTGTCTTCTGTAACACTGGATTGTTAGGTATTGTTGAAATTTGTTTTTGTCATTGAGTATCTTGTTTTCTCCATCTATGAGGACTGAGAGTTTTGCTGGGTATAGTCTGGGCTGACATCTGTGTTCTCTTAGGGTCTGCATGATATCCATCCAGGCCCTTCTGGCTTTCATAGTCTTTGTTGATAAGTCAGGTGTGATTCTAATGGGTTTGCCATTATATATTACTTGGACTTTTCCCCTTGCAGCTTTTAGTATTTTTTCTTTGTTCGGTATACTTACTGTTTTGATTATTATTTGGTAGGAGGATTTTCTTTTCTGGTCTACTTTATTGGGTGTTCTGTAGGACTCTTGTATTCTTATTGGCCTCTCCTTTAAGTTGGGGAAATTTTCTTCAATGATTTTTTTGAAAATATTTTCTGGGCCTTGGTGCAGGGAAACTTCTTTTTCCTCTATTCCTATTATTCTTAGGTTTTGTCTTTTTATTTTTTATTTTATTTTATTTTTTTAGGTTTTGTCTTTTTATCTTGTCTTGAATTTCTTGGATGGTCTGTGTCAGGAAATTTTTAGATTTAACATTTTCTTTGACAGATACATCTATTTCTTCCATTGTATCTTCCACACCTGAGATTCTTTCTTCCATCTCTTGTAATCTATTGGTTATGCTAACCTCTGTAGTTACTGTTTTCTTCCCTAACTTCTTTCTCTCCACAATTTCCTCCATTTGTGTTTTCTTTAATTTTTCCAATTCTATCTTCAGGTCTTGAGCCATTTTGTTGATTTCCTTCACCTGTCTGACTGTATTTTCTTGTTTTTCCATCAATTCCTTCAGCTGTTTGTTTGAACAATCCTGTTTCTTTTATTTCTTTCAGTGATTTAAGCATTTCCTCTCTAAAGGCCACAAACTGTTTGGCTACAACTTCCTGTTTTTCTTTACGGAGGGCCATAATCTGTTTGTTTTTATCTTCCTCTATTTCTTTACGGATGTCTGTAATTTGTTTGAATTTATCTTCCTCTAGGTCTTTATGCATTTTATTTGTTTCCTCTGTTTTCCTCTTCATGAGCATAGATGTTAGGTCATCTTCTTGAATTTCAATTATGCTGGGGTGTCCAGAGCTACTTGCTCCTGGATAACTGGGCTCTGGAGATGCCATATTGCTCTGGCTTTTGTTGGTTGAGCTTTTATGCTGGCCTCAACCCATTGGGCTATCTTAGGTGTTTGGGGTTAGTTTCTGGTGGTTCCTGGAATCCTGTGGTGGAGAGAATCCCCTTGGCAGGAAAATGGTTTTTCCTGAAGGAAGCCTTCTCAGCTTTTTGGGTATAGTCACTGGATGGCCAATGTTTTTCAGGAGTTGCCGCTGCTCACCTCAGGCATAGAGACCTGAGTGGTAAATGTGGTCCTTGTTAGTCAAGAGGGCTCTCCTCTCACTGGGAGAAGTCCTGAAGACATCTGCCCTGCTTCTGGGTTTCTTGCTATGAATTTAGTGATCTGCTGCTGTAACCTGTGTGTCCTGTGGTTTGGTCAGTTTTGTTAGGGATAACTGGTTGCCCCTTGGAGCAGTATCTGGGGGTTGATCTCGGGGATTCCGGGCTTTTGTAGGTCTGGGTCTCTGGGCCCCAATACCCAAGAGGTAATCTGTGGTGGGTGGGTACCACTCTTCTGATAACAGCAGGCTATCTGGTGCCCAGCAGGTCCCTGGGTTGGGCTGGTCTGTGGGACCTATTCCAGGGATATACTGGGTGGCCTAAGTCCGTCCCCTTTGCTTCATTCCCTGTGAGGATTTCTTCCGACAGTGACTCCCAGTCTCTGTTGCCCTGGGGCATACAGCTCTGTCTGTGCCAGAGAGCTGGGCGCACAGCTCTGTCTGTGCTTGTGGCTGGAGCCCAGTTCAAAGATGGTGGCTTGTACCCACCCGTCTGTGAGACATTTTCCAGGGAAAGACTGGGTGACCCAAATCAGTACTGTTTCCTTCCTTCCCTGCAGGGTTTTCTCCCGACAGGGACTCCCAGTCTCTTGTGTTTTTTTGTGCCCACCGATCAGCCTGGGAAGGTGATCAGGACAGGCAAGTGTGTGGCTCTGTTCCGGCGACCTAGTGCCTGCGCGACCCTGGATCTCTTCTGGGTTCTGGTTGGGTGACCTGAGAGTGGTCCTGACTGATTCCCACGCCGTGGGGGTTTCCTCTCACCTGGGAAACACAATCGCTGTTGTTTTAGGCCCCAGAGTTCAGTCTCTTGGTCGCTGTCCAGAAAATGTTGTCCTGCTCCTCAGACGCAGTGTTCTCCTGGTGCCGCCATCTTGTCTCCCAAGTAAAACATTTTTAATTGCGTGTTTGCTCACACCATGCATGTGACGTGTTTGTCCATATCCTAAAAGCAGCAGATGTGTTAAATTGTCCTGTGTCGGGGAAAAATGTGTGTGCACCTGGGCTTTCCCAGGTCTTTTCACATCTACAATGAGATGGTCATAAGAGCGTGAAGCGGTCACTTGTGTGAAGATCTCTCGAAACTAAGGCCATCTTCCTACCCTGGTCTGCGAATCTGAACTTACCCAGCACCAAAGACAGCATTAAAACATTTGTGGCTCTGCTATCCATGCCATATGGCTGGCTGTGTAGGTGTGTATGTGTAAGTGCGTGTGTGTGCAGTGTGTGGGTGTGTGTGTGTGTGTGTGCATACACACTTAGACTGCTCTGGAGTGCGATCTTTCACCCCATGACAGTTGTAAACCTGATCTGACCTAAGGGGTACCAGAGAAAAGTTTACACATCATTGAATAACTCTTTTCATATAGAAATCAGGGAAATTGGGAAGATGGAAGTAATTGCAAAATCCCTTTAGTAATCATAAAATCCCTCTATACCATTTTTTTTTTTTTTTAAGAAATGATAGTCAGACTTGGACCTTAAATGTCACCAAGAGAAACGCACACAGCTGCTTTTCTGAAAAGCTGGTGAGGAGTAGAAAAGTGGAAATCGGGAAATCTTTTCATATACCTTGTGAAAACCCCAACTACAGGGAGCAGATCAACCACACGTCACTGTATAAGGTAACATACTGCAAATGTTTCCACCTGAGAGTCCGGAGGAGAGAGAGCACTTCACAGGAAGGCTATGGAGACCGTGGGACCTCATCAAACACGACTGTGGTCCCTCCCCAGGCTTATGTGTCTGTGTGAGGAAGGGGTTCCGATGGTTGCCGTGAAGGTCGAGATATGTGCAGCCTGGAGACACCCTGCATGGCGGAGGTTCTTCCTACTTGGTCTCTCCTCTCCTCTCCTCTCCCCTCCTCTCCGCCCCTCCCCTCCCCTCCCTTCCCTTCCCCTCCCCTCCCTTATAAACACATTGAAGTGTGTTTGTAGTTCTTACTGTAACCGTGTTTATGTGTGAGTTTCCAAGGGAGCGTCTTATCTGAAATGTTTTCTAAACGTATGACTCAGCCTTGAACTGACCTGCTTCTTCTTCTGTTAAATATAAACATTTCGCAGAACATGTAAATTAGGGATTCTTGGTTGCTGGGTTTTAGGAAGCTCCAGTACACAGATACTGAAATTCAGAAGGTGTGTGGGTCTGTTTATGACTGAACAGCTGACCATAAGGCCAGGCATGCTCAGACTGCGGGCTGCCCATGAGCTTCTTGAGAGGAGTGGTGAAGGCAGCTGAACCCGCAAAGGTCTGATGGGAACTAAGAAAGAAGACCTGGCGTTGTGTATAAGTTGGGAAGAGTCTGCTTGGGTTTAAAAAAGTCTACTTATACTCAGAGGCATTTGCCCATATGAGGTATACATGGGCATTTTGCTAGACACTTGAGCAAACTTCCTGGGCCTACCTCCAGAGGCTGCAAGCCGCAGGAGCTTGAGGCCAGGTCTGCAGACATGAGGTCCTTCTTGTGAGGAACGTGGCGGTTACAGAGTCACCCGTCAAAGCTGCTGGCTCAGCCCTCCTTCTTCCCACAGTCCTGCACCCGCCAGCGCCTATCCGTGGGCGACTGGGGGCTGGCTTGTACACACTGGCTTCACTATTGTTATTATTGATTACTATGCCATATGTAGGGAAAGAGAGACTGAAGTGTGCCCGTGGATCTGGCCGTCTGTGCCATCAAGAATCCAGAGTGGGCAGTTCTGCTCAGTCCTCTGAGTCTTTCTGTCCACATTCCCGCGGCCCTTCCCCTCACACGCAGACTTGGACACAAGGTGTCGGGCGGTATTGTGTTTCATATATGGGCTTCACCTGAGCAGGGACGTTTTGGTCATTCAAGTATTCTGTCTCTGCTTCTGCTTGTCCGTCTCTCTGTGTGTATGTGCATGAGCAATAGATGAAGATAAACGACCACAGTGCTGGTGAGGCCCGTCTTCTTAGTGGCAAGGACATCAGGGTGCTCCGCCGCTCTACCAGCAGCGAGGGCGAATGGCTGGCACGCAGACGTTGGTCCATTCTGTTTCCCTTCAGCTCTAAGTACCTTAAGCTTTAGAAATGGGGATAATTTCAACAATTCCGCTTTTACTGACAATGTATTTTAACTTGCCTTAAAACAACAACAACAACAAAACAGAACTGTAAAGAAGTGTTCAAAACCCCGAAGATCCTGAAGAATGCAGAGTTTGGAGATGAGGGTTATTACTCCTGCGTGTTTTCTGTCCTCCACAATGGGAAACAGTACAACATCACCAAGACCGTCAACGTAACAGTTATTAAAGGTGAGAGGAAGCGTTTGAAGGAAGCAAACGCACTCTTTTAACCGGGAGGTCTCTTGGAGGGGGATGGGTACCTCCTTGGATTTGAGAAGGCACTGCTTCAAGGTTTCAAAGCTTCGACTTGGCTTCCCATAAAACCGGCAAAAACCACATTTTTCTTAGCAGCAAAAGAAACTTTCCGTGGGTGAACCTCTCATGAGCCAGCTTGTTCCTGTTTGGAATTTGGGTAAACTCCAGAAGCTTGTTAACACGTAACAAATATTTACTGTGGTCACAAATATTTATGGTGACTGTGTTCAGTAAGCTGTGCTCAGGATTGGGAACAAAGAGGCACTAAAGAGAAAGGTAACTGCACTAGGAAATTTTATCCTGCTCTGGAGGGATGCTGGGCACCAAGGCTGTAGCTGTGTGAAACGGGTTGCCAGGGCGTTTGCTTGGAAGGAAGACAAGCACTGAAGACTGTGCCTGAGCTGGGTCTTGGAGGAACTGTACCGCGAAGGGGCAGAGCACACAGGGAGAAAGGCGGGCACAGTGACCGTGCTCAGGCATGGTCTGCTAGTCAGAAGGAGGGCTTTGCAGGTCGCCTGGTTTGCCATGAGCCCAGAAAGACAGAGCCAAAACAAAGACATGGGACTCTATGGTGACGGTGCCCTGAGGGGTGATTTAACTGCAGTGCCCTGCAGAGATCCATTTCAGGTTACAGCCAAGAACCCGCCATCCAGCACCTTCCGGGAACTCACAGGGAAACTGTCAAAGCACAGCACAGCTGAGTACAGATTTCGACATCTGAGTGTGGAACATTCTTGATATTTTCCCAGCATCCATTTTTCCTTCTTCAGCTGCTTTTCCTCTGCTTTCAAAAACTTCGCAGACTGTCCGCTCCCTTCCTGTGTGAAAGCTCCTCTGGTTGTTTACAGCCATGTGGTGTGACCATGACCATAAGTCTGACCATCTGGTAAGCTAGAAACCTGTGTGGATGACACATTTAATCAAATCCACAGCCCACATCAGCTCTAGCGGCATCTTTCTTCAGCTCCGCACCTTACGCTTCCATAACTGCCCATGTGTGCGGTTGCAGAGATGTGTCCTCAGAGATGTATGCACCTCAGCCTAGAGTCCTGGAGGTCACGTGTCTGAATAAGCTCACTGGGCCAAAGCCGCGGTTTCAGCAGCATTGTATGGCTTCAGAGATTATGGGGGAAAATATATTACTATGCCATTTGCCAGTGTCCAGAGGCTATCTCTATCACACTGTCTTCAAAGTAGAGCACGCTATATGCCAGTCTTTTCTTTTTTTCTTCTTCTCCTTTTCTCTTCCTTCCTCTACTTCCTTGCCCACCTCCTGACACACATACAAACTTCCATCATTGTGTATAATATGCATAAATGCACATATGCGTCTTCCTGGGTCTGGCCTTTCTGACTTTCTTATGAGGACTCACAGCCCACTTGGATGATTCAAGATAGCATCTCTTTCTCCAAGTGCTTGAGCAATTACACCTACCAATTTTTTTTTTTTTTTTTGGTCCATCTTCTTCTGCTAGAACGGAGTGCCATGGACTGAGCCAATTATAAACCAGAGAAGTTTATTTGGCTAGTTCTGGGACATCCTAGACCAAGGGACCACCTGTGAGTGTGTCTACGGTGGGCTGTGAGGCTCAGGACACTGGATGTCCTTCTCTGTCACTCTGCCCACGGCTGAGAGACAGGTCTCTCACTAAACCGGAACTGATTCAAATGGCTATACTAGCTGGCCAGGGAGCTTCCAAGATCTGCCTGTCTCTTCCGCCAAGTGCTGGGGGTACAGGCCCATGCTTAGGTTGTTACATGGGTTTGGGGGATTCAAACTCAGGTCCTGTCCTACTATATCAACCATTCCCACCCCCTGAGCCACCTCCTCATCCAGGGCATAGTTAGGGATGCTGGTTAGGGATAGAGACTCTGCATCCTCCTCCAGGATGTGGTTAGGGATGGAGACTCCACACCCTCAAGGGTAGGACTGGTGTCTAGGAGAGGTGCTTTACATGGCTCTCCTAGTCTCCATGTCTTCTGTTAAATCCATCAGTGAGAAAATGAAGGAGGCAGATGGAGAAGGGGTGTGAGGTAGACTAGGAAGGTGCTTCCCCAGGGCTGCCCATCATCTCCGTCTAGACATTTGGTCCTCTCAGTATGTGGCAGTAGTCTCCCTGGATGAGATATTTCTCCAACTTCAGGTTTATGAGGCAGGAGCCAATATTTGAGAGGATACTAGATGGATGAGGCTTTTAGCTCTGTGAACACACAACTAACAGAAAATGAAGCTTCGATGATATGAGCTGGATTAATAAAAAGTTAATAAAAATCATGACAAAAGTAAAGATATGCAATGATTGCAATTACCCACAGACAAAATCAAGACCTAGTTGGTGCCTGACACCATGGGAGGAGCCAAGTGTGATAATGCTGTGTTTCTGTATATATATGTGCCCGTAGTAAAATTTAGTTTATAAATTAGGCACAACAGATTAACATCAATAATTAATAATAAAGTATAACAATGCCCAAACAAAATTGTCTGTCACGACTTTTGTGCTCTGTGGCCCTGATTAAACAGAATGGGGTTATTTGAATATAAGCACCGTGATACCATCCTATTAATCAGGGCTGTAAGCACACTGAGCAGGAGGATAATTCAGGTCCTGGTTTGGATGGAACAGGAAACTTAGAAAGGCATCCAACTTAAAAATTACAAGTTCATTATTTTAAGGTGGTTTTTTTTTTTCACTTTTATGTTTTTGGGCCAACTTGGCTTGCATTAATTTAAACTGCAGACCCTATAATCATGGATAATCCAGAGGTACTATGTTGGAAACTTTGTTACACAGAATGACCATGTTACAACATTATGTGTGTCCAAGATAAGCTCAAGGTGGTTTTAATGTTCTTCTTTGTTTGTTTTGCTGTTCTTCTAGGAAACAATAAAATAATCCCAGCTATTCTGGGGCCAAAGTTGGACATTGTTGGAGCAGAGCTAGGTATGTTTTACAGTGTGTGTTTTCTAAATGTATAAATGGGGCCAGTATTGAGCTTTCAAAGACTAAATGTGGCTCGCTGTTGATTGATACAACTCATATTTGTTGAAGAATACAAGACCATGGAAAGCAAGCTGTTTTCTGACTATTGCACTTTTAGTCCAATTAAATGGCACTTCTGTTCAAAAGTCAGTGGGACTGTCTATGGTTTATAGACAGATATGGTTTTTTCCTTCTAATTTTCTCTACTGACCTTTCAAAGCATGAAAGTTTGGTGATGGCGCTTTGGAGGTGTGATGCAAACTTACCCTGTAGTCTGACTATCTGGCCATGGAGGCTACACTTTCCAGGCTCATCTACAGCTGCACTTCTCAGTCTCCCTGAAGCTGCGGCCCTTTAACGCAGGTCCTCATGCCGTGGTGACCCCAGCCATAAAATCGCTTCATTGCTACTTCATAACTGGAATTTACTACTGTTATGAATCAAACGTAGATATCTGATATGCAGGACACCTGACCTGTGACCCCTGTGAAAGGTTCATTCAACCCCCAAAGGGGTCGCAGCCCACAGGTTGAGAGCTGCAGATCTTAAGAACCAGTGTGCACAATTTAAAAAATAAAAGCTAAGAAGGAATGGAATAAATTTACATATGTTAAACAAGATATTAAACTAACTGATTTGAGAATTTTGAGATACATTTTCCCAACCAAGGTAGAGGGATAGTGTCTCCACAGCATGGACTGAATAACTTACAGTTAGGCCAAGCAAGTCTAGTTATTTCAGGCTGCTCAGAACCGGGCAGGGACAGAGGTGCTACACCCAATCTGCCTTGCATTTAAATAGCTGGTTGGAGAGCATACTCCACGCGTGCTGCAGACCTTTACGCTGGGACATAGCTTCTTAAAGTGCGAGTTAAGATGACATGAGCATTGCATGAATGGATGTGGGGGCCATGAAAAATGCTTTCTGGATACACAATGACAGAAAATCCAAATCAAAAACACAAAAAAGCTCTCAAAGAAACAAAGACGCTTCCAGGAGCAATCACTAGAGTTGTCTTGTATGACGTCACTGCGTCCTCACACACAAACGTGTGCTCTGCCCAGGGCACCTCTGCTTCCCATGTTCAAGACTTGTGTGTGTGTTAGGAGGTTCGCTTTATTTTACTGTGCATATAAAAGTGTCTGGTCTTATAGAAGCATAACAGTCTAATTACTGAAAACAAAAGCCTTCAGTGCTTCCCTTCTGCCATTCCTCGGCTTGTTTCAAATTCCTGAACCCTTGGGCTGTATTGTGTTAGAGAGTTTCATTTTGAAATTGACTGTGTTAGTTGCAGACTTGAATTTTATAAAAAAATATATTGGAGGAATTTTGGGTTGGGATCAGGATAGAATTTTTGAAGTGACCCTAAGTATATTTCTGCCATTTTGTGTTATATATTTATGTAAAGTGGTCTCAGCTTTGATGATTATAAAAACAAAATTTGAACATTTCTAAATAACAGTGAAGATGTTCCATGTCATGAATTACCAAATCATTCAGCCAATATTTAATTCTGTACATAAAAAACAAGCACACCATCTCATTAGCATGCAAGTTCGTTTGTCTTTAATGAAAATAGTAAAATATAACAAGGAGTTGCTTTAAAATAAATTTTCTCACGTCTTCTTTTCAGTCATGCTCAATTTGTATACCCGCTTAATAGATCCATATACTCAAGCGCACACATAGTTGTTGGCTGTAAAAGAGTTGTGAATGGGAAGTTTAGGACATGCTGGCAGAGCAACGCTTGCTCTTCTATGGACCATGAGCCCACAGGAGACATAGCCGTGTCTCTGCAGCCTCATGCTGTGCAAGCTCTTGCTGACATTCCTGTGATCTGCACAGCTGTCCACAAGCTCCGCAGTTCTGGACTCTCTGCTTCAGGAGACTCCTGCTCTCTTCAGCTTCAAGATGTGCCTTACAAATAAGATGGCGTTGACTTACTGTTTACTCCCCTGGAAGAGATCTTTTCTTCCTGCACTTTAACTTCACCCTCTCTTGTTCTTTCTCTCTGTGCTGTGATGCCTTGCTTTTGTTTTTTTAAGTAATTAGTTTGTATGATATGCCCTTTTGTTTTGTAGTTTAAGAGAGACACTGGCTTGCCACTGTCCACTAACTTAAAGATTGAAAAAGTGCACTGACCCCGTAAATTTTAATAATTGATTTAAAAGTGAATATTTAAATAGAAGTCAGTTCATTACTTGGTGATGACTAGTCACTGCTATGTAATTCTTCTCCTTAATTGTAATTTTTAAAATTTAAAATGAAACAACTCTTTCATTTTTTACTGGATGTGGTGCTATTTCACATTCAACTCTCATACTCTGGCTGTGTCTGAAGATTCCAGTGGGCTTCTAAATTCACGACTGAGATTGTCGACTTCCACCTAGGAAAAGGTGTGGAACTTCGCTGCATTGCTTTACTGAATGAAAATGATCAGCTTTATTGGAGCATCAGGAAAGAAGACATATCAGACCCTAACGTGCAAGAAGATGAGAACAAGACTACTTGGTATGCAGCGGGCGTGTGTAAGCGATGCATGCTGTAAAAACTCGCGTGCACGCAGCAGCAGGGAGGCCGGGCCCCCGGCTGCCTGGCGGGATGTTTACGTTCGCTTTAGCTGTCGCTTCAGTTTGCTTCTCGTTGTTGTTACTGTGTTCCAAGGCGACAAACCATACATATTTGCCGTGCCCACCCGAGTTTGAAGAAGGAAGGTTCCCGAGAATGCTAGTGAGGACTTTTAGCATCATTTTATAAAGGTCTCAGTCAGAGTCTGGGGTGTGGAAGTCCCCAAGCTCCTTATAAAAGAGCAAGCAGCATAGTTTCTTGGATTGTGAAAACTATGTCAAATGCTGTATTTTTATTAATGGGCCACAACAGTAAAAGTGGTGTCAGTGATCAAACTCAAGTCTTCTGCAAGAGCAGTTCATTCTCTCAACCACGGAGCGATACACAATTGATGCGTTTTGGGCTTGATTTGCCATCTCCTGTGCTCCTGCAGGAGTCTGACCCCCAGTGTCTCCATAGTAGAAGAAGAAATCGACCCTCTCACTGAGAGGCAGAATCTGTAAAGGGTGGTTTGACTACGCTGGAGAGCTGCCTTGGTTAGAGTTCTGTTGCTACAAAGAGGCACCATGGCCATGGCAACTCTTTTTTTTTTTTAAGCATTTAATGGAGGCTTGCTTGGAGTTTCAGAGTTTAGCCCATTATCCTCTTGGCAGGAAGCTCTGGGCACACAGGCAGAAACAGCTGAGAGTTCTACATCTGGACCTGCAGGCAGCAGGAAGAGGGAGAGGGAGCCTCTGGGGTTGGAAAGGGCTCTTTGAAACCCAAAAGCACACGCTCAATGGCAGACTTCTTCCCACAAGGCCACACCTCCTAATCCTTTCAAATGGTGCCACTCTCCATGCCCGGTTGTCCAAATCTATGAGCCTGAGATTCTCATTCAAACCACCACAACAGTCTAGTCCCTGAGATTGAATTCTGATGCCTTATGGCATGGAAGAGAAAGCATCCGTAAGCACACAGGAGCTGCTGCCATGATGTGCTGTAGTTCAGGGCCCTGCTAGAGGCCATGTCATGCCTTTGGACCACAGGATAAACAACGTCTTTCCTTCATAGCCTCCTGCTGCCCAGGATTCACTTTTAGCAGGGAAAGATGAAGAACACAAAACTGGCTGACCATAGTTAATAGGGGTGACGGTGTGGGATGAATTCCAAGTAATCGGGAGGAGAAAACAGAAAAAAATGAGAGAGGTGTGCCTTTCCCCGAGTTCTGTTGCTCCTTGGAGGAGTAGGGAGGCTAAGCTTAATTCACACCAGAGATGGAAGACATAGCTGACGCTTCCTTTTAATATCGTAGGCCTATAAATAAATCCCCATCTCCTGAGTACGCTTGCCAGTCATGGACTAAGCCTGTTGCTGAAAATTCGTCTTACATTGCAGGACTTCTGAAGGCAAACTGCATGCTTTAAAAACTCTGAGAATTCAGAGGGTTACTGAAAAGAATCTCAATGTTCTGTACAATTGCACCGTGACCAACGATGAAGCCACAGACACCAAAAGCTTCATCCTGGTGAGAAAAGGTATGACGCTCACTGCTCTTCTTGACAGTCTCTGTGCTGTCTCTCTCTCTCTGTGAGCTCAGCTTTCCAAGGGGGAGAAACCCATCCAGGGTCACCGAGCAAGGTGACAAAACCTCCCACTTTGGGGTCTTCTGTCTGTGGGAGCAGCCTCCGAGGTCCCCTCTTTCACATGAGTTGTGAGGTCGGTGCATCCACGAAGCAGAGGCACTCCACCCGCTGCTTGGTTGTGTGATGCAACCTTTGCATTTCCTGGGCACGGCTCAACACTAGCTCAACGCCTGCTTGCATCCTCAGAGCTTCCGCCTCACATTGCTCCTTTCAGTTCACAGAGGTCACCTGGGGAATAGGATCTTCCTGTCTCAGGAGTTCATAGCTATCTCTCAAAGATGGAGGAGCCCCTGGGCGTGGCTTCTGAGAGTCTGTTTATTAGATAGATATAATCAATTACTTAATGGAATGAGTGATTTTCCCGGAACGATTATGTCTTAAAAGTGTGTGACACAAGAGGGACAAAGCTTGAGCCAGGTTTATCCTGCCTGATGTGGAAATTGCCACGCCATTGGTGTCTCTCCTTGGAAAACAAGCAAAAGAAAAGAGAAAAGGCAGTGTTTATGTGGATAGTCACTGCAGCACTGTGTAAACTTATAAAATTAGCATCATTGTAAGAACGGGTATATTGTAAATGAGCAAAATGTTGGTCTGATGAGGAAATAAAATGTGGTTAACATACAACCTCAGTTAAATAAAAATTTGGGGGCCACAAAAGACATCTGTTTTCATGTGTGTGGTATGGTCAACAGGTGAGCCTGGTGGCCACAGGAGCCACAAGAGGGCGAGACGCCCCCTGAAACTGGAGTTACTCATGTCGTGAGCCTCTGTGTAGTTGGGAACCAAACCCAGGTCCTCTGCAAGAGCACCAAGTACTCTTCACCTCCATGTCTCCAGTCCCCCCACCCCAAGAAAGTTCAACACTGGCTGGCCATCACCACCTCCTGGGGTGGCTGCTAAGAACATTTCACTCTCTGTACCCTTCAGTGCCCCTTCGTGTTTGTGACGAATGCACACTGAGTCAATCTGAGAGCTATGTCTCTCTTTTTGAAGGGTAGATTGTCTACGTTTTTGCTAAAACCTGAGGGCTGTGTGCTGGGCACTCTGAGTACTCTGTAGAGTCTTGTTCATCAGCAACCGTAAATGAAGCAAGAGGCTCATTTATTGTTTTTACTTTGCACATGAAGATACTAGGAATTGGGAGCCTCAAGGATTTTTCCTAAAATACAAACTAATTGATGGAGCCAGACTAGAAACCCAGATTTTCCCCACCCAGTGTGCCCCACTGAAGGTAGTGTGCTGTTGGCTCAGGTCACTAACTTTGACTCTCGTTGGGATCCTTTGTGTCCTATCCTTCAGAAAGCTCCCACAGAGACAGATCACCTGAGTGGCCACATTCTTACTTCATGTCTCTGGATATCCTTGCACACATCTCTAAGTTGGGAGTGGAAAGATTGCAGACTCCAGCCAGAGAGTGGGGAGCTAGGGGAAAATGGGCAAATACCTGAATCAGAGTGAAGGCCAAAAGCTGACAACACAGGGCAATGTGATTGATGGTGGAAAGCGATGGCCACATTTCTTGATTCATGGTTTCCTTTTGCTCTATTTTTTTTTTCTGTAGAAATGGCTGATATCCCAGGCCACGTTTTCACGAGGGGAATAATTGTGGCAGTTTTCATCTCCGTGGCAGCAGTTTGTGTGGTGGTTTTGTGTGTCATCTACAAAGTTGATTTGGTTCTCTTCTATAGACGCTTACTGGACAGAGACGAAACCCTAACAGGTAACATGCTGTGACAGGGACATCCCAGGCCATGTTTTCATGCTACACCCAATGGAAGGAGCATTGGCCTTTACGGTGGTTTGACTCACAGCTCACAGTCCCCAGAGAGCCGGGTCCCCAGTGTGGAGTCGGGTTGCTCTGTTCGTGTTACACTGTGACGCATGCTCCACAGTCTTGTACTTGTTTGTGACTTTCTAGGTGTGTTTCCTTCGATGTTTCATGGTTGTGCACTGTCTCCTCCTAAATGTCCCATGCTGTCATCTGGTTGTGTTTACACGCATACCATACACACTCAATAAAGTTTGTTTCCATTGAGTTTTCTGTCATCTTGGTTTGTTATTCTAACTGGGAAAAGGAGGCCAAATGGCATCCCTGGAAGAACTGTGGGGTATGAACTAAACAATCTTGGTTTTCGTCTCTTAGACCCATCTGCTGTTAGCTGCTATTGTGTCTATTTTCCTGTGTCTCAATGTTTTCAAAAGCGACTAAAAATCTTCAGATTTCAAGATTATTATGTTCTTTAAATGTTAACCTTAATCTGTTGTTTGTGTGTATATGTGTTGAGTTTTTACAGGAAAGAAAACTCCATAGAGGTCAAATTCAAAATTTGTAAATATACACCAGGAGGCCTTCTCTGCCTTGCCATGTCTGTCATTCCCACAATGCCCCACTGCCCGTTACATCCCATAAGTCATTCATGTGGATTCTTTCCTCATGCTGCCTTTAAGCAGCACCCTACTTCACTATTTCCGGTTTTTCTGTATGATTTCTTATGGGTCTGCTCATGTCACTGAAGAAATCCCTCATCTGTCAAGATGGCTCAGGTCCTGCCTGCCTGCCTGCCTGTCTCATGCTGCCCAGGCTGGCCTGACTATACCGCTGCCTCCTCATGCCTCCATCTCCAGGTGCTGGGTTCCCTGGTGTGTGTCCTCAGAGTCTCCACCCTCAGTGACTCCTGTGTGGCTGTGTCTACTCTTCTTCCAATGTGTGTTCAGGCTCGTGCTTCCTTTGCTATTACAGAGATGTTTCATGAATGAAGTCACCCATCATTGCTTCCTGCTTGTGCAGTGTCACCACAGGGACTCTCCACAGTGCAATCTCTGAGCTGAGGCTTTGATAGCTGCTGTCCCTTTGCCTGCCTTGCACACTGCTACATGACACACTACACAAAGGCTCTGGCTTTCCCTCATAGCCCCCCCCTTGCATTTCTGCCAGCTTGATAGATGGGGACTTGAGGCCATTTAATTTGTATTTCATTTAATGATGTTAAAATACAATCATTTATTTAATATTTATGTCTCTCTTTTCAGCATATTCACTCTTGGCTTATTCTGTCACTAGGCTTCTTCTTCTTCTTCTTCTTCTTCTTCTTCTTCTTCTTCTTCTTCTTCTTCTTCTTCTTCTTCTTCTTCTTCTTCTCAGACACTATTTATATCTTAGGTGGAGTAAGCCTAGATTCTGTATTGTAAAGGTAAATGTCCCATGTTGTCATTTGTCTTTACTTGTTGTGGTGAGGCTATGTGAATGACCCAAATATATCTTAAGTTTTTGGTATCCAATTTTGGGGCTATAAGAACCAAGGACTCCTTAACCTCATGGTAAAAAGTAATTCTTATATCCACTCCTTTGAGATTTTTTCAATTTATTTTTGTTTTTTAGATTATAATAATAGAATTACATCATCTTTTCATTTACAACTTTTAATATTAACAGTTAGCAGGCTCAGAGAATATGGCTCTTAGCCTATGTGTGTGTGATCTTGCTTTGAAAAGATATGAGGCACTGAAGTTGAAAGTCTGTATATGGCATTTTCTTCATGGTCTCTGCTCAGAAAGACAAATATCTGTATTTAAATAGGCATCAAATAACTTTTCTCCTTTTGATTTTCCATAATATTTTCCTTTGTCAATTTTGTTAGATCCATCTTACACATCCTTTTGTTTTGTTGTGTGTGTGTTTTTTTTTTTTTTTTTTTTGAGGATTGTTTAAATTCATTGACTTTATTTTGTATGTGTGTGCCTGGGTGTATGTGTGTGCACCACATGTATGCAGAAGCCTGCAGAAGACAGAAGAGGGCATGAGCTTGGCACTGAAGCTACAGGTGGCTTATAAATCACCATGTGAGTGCTGACTTGAGCCCAGACTTTCAGCAGAAGCAACAAGAACTCACAGTCACTCAGCCATCTGTCCAGCCCCAATACTTTTTAAAACTCATAACTGCTGTCATGGCAATGCACAGAAACATTCAGGAACACGCTCTAAGCAGCTCAGAGTGAATCCATGGAGAGGTGCAGTCTGTGGGAAGGTCAGTCATGAAGATATGTCCAGGCAAGAGAACGTTTGCAGCAGGTGCAGCACTCCAGTGGCCAAGAGTGGCTCCGTGTTGTCCTCTAAAGGAAAGAGATGGAAAGAACCAACTTCCAACAACTATTGCAACACAGTCGACTGATGCAAACAGCTGGGGAAACGCTGGTCCAGCGGACGTTATTATTCTAAGTGACCATTTAAATGGCCATTTATATAATGATAGTTTCATTGATTAGGGATCAAAAATTGTATTTACTCACCAGTGGCTTCCAGACACAGCAGGCCTGAGCCACACATGAACCCACAGAGACTGCACAAGCGCAAGAACTGCACAGGTTCAAACCAGGCAAAACCGCATCACTGAAGAGAGAAGTGGACACAGAGTCCCACCCTGAACCAGGAAGCTGCTTGCAGTTGATGAGTGCTAGAAAGGAGGAAATCAGTTTTTTCCATTAACCCTCTCACTGTCCACATTTAAAAATAAATCTTAATGTAAACTAGCTGATTTGTATCATAAAAGAGAATTATTTGACATAGAAAATTTGAAATCAATTAATAGTTGATTAATTGATTAATTAATAGTTGATTAATTGAAATCAATTAATAGTTTTTCCTGAGTAAGAACAAAAGCATGTTACATGAACTGTAGATACATAGGGAATTGCCTTCCTTGTTTCTCAGGATCAGTTAAATCTTGATTGTGAGACAACTGTGATCCTTTACTTGATTTGCCTCTTGGTGCCAATCTTTGCTCTGGCTTGATAAAAACATTCACAAAAGCACTATAATTCATTGCCAAGGCAATAGCTATAGTTCACAGCAATCTAAAAGAATCACTTAGAGGCAGTAGTTGCTGATTAAATTACTAACTAGTTTTATTTTCACCTACATTTTCTCCTACCTTTGATTGGCAGACGAGTCTATAACCTTTATCAAAATTTTCTCATACATGTAATTCTACCGAAACAATTGCTTTATGTCAGCAACAGCTCCCAACAAATAGATGGAGCAGAATACTATAAGAAGAACCGAGCAAGCTTTGGCCATATAGAGAAAGCACTGTTTTGTGAATTTGAATGTGAAGAAATAGGGCTGGGCCATTGTGCATAAACAACATGACATGTAAGAACAGCAGACCCAGAGTTGTTCCAGCCCATCTTATTTTAAGAAAACACCTGGATGTGTTTACCTTTCAGTCCAGTCAGTAGAGATGTAACCGCCTGACCGTCTGCTTGATTTCTGTGTGATCAAGATAAGCTATTTCACCACACCCCTGCTTGTTTATCTACACCCTAACATCGTTGAGGATGTTAGCCAAAACTTCCCTTGTTTATGTCCCTCCCCTTTCACTGGCCAAGCTGTTTTACTCATCTTTGTCTGTGTCACAGGATTTGTCATCTGCTAATGCATTTCTTTTTGTCTCATCAACAGAGTACATGAAAGTGAGAGGAGAACCACAGACACATTTAGTTACCCGGCGGGCAGAATGAGTTGTGTGTGTGCGTGCGTGCGTGCGTGCGTGCGTTAGATTATAATCATAACTTCTGACCCCCACCCCCGAATATTCTCAATGCTCTCCTCGAAATTCCTGGCTCTCTTTTCCGTTGTTGCCAGCTCCTGTTCTAAGCAGCCTTGTCATTCCTTCCACTCTCAGGGTACAGTTTCAGTTACTTCATTTAACTTTGCTTTGACCTCACTTTAAAGGCCTTTGGAGAATAAAACCTGGGTGGTTCTGTGGTAGAGCTGAATGAAATGAATGAGCTAATTAATTCACAATCCTGGAAAGAGGGTCTTCTGTGCTCTCTAGCATTTCATTGTCTTTGTCTGCCTTAATGTCCTGATAGTTATCCCCCCCTCTAGTCTTAAAACAGAAGCTTTAAAAAGATGTTTAGATAATCAGTTGCTTTACATGCCTCTAAGATTTGACAATCAAGAATTTTATTCGTTTTATATATGACTTTCACACAAATTTTTACTTACATTTTTCCACAATCATGAATTAAAAGAGTCCATCTTATCTCCTAGATGGTAAAACATATGATGCGTTTGTGTCTTACCTGAAAGAGTGTCATCCTGAGAATGGAGAAGAATATACTTTTGCTGTGGAGACATTACCCAGGGTCCTGGAGAAACAGTTTGGGTATAAGTTGTGCATATTTGAAAGAGATGTGGTGCCTGGCAAAGGTAAGAAAGGAAATCCTGGACCGAGAGTGAATGGAATTTTTTTTCTGCACATTTTATTTTTAATGTTTTTTTTCAGCTTTTATTAATTATATTTTATTCACTTTGTATCCCCCCATAAGCCCCTCCCTCCTCCCCTCCTAATCCCACCTTCCCTCCCCGTTCTTCATGCATGCCCCTCCCCAAGTCCACTGATAAGGGAGGTCCTCCTCTCCTTCCTTCTGATCTTAATCTATCAGATCTCATCAAGAGTGGCTGCATTGTCATCTTCTGTGGCCTGGTAAGGCTGCTCCCCCCTCAGGGGGAGGTGATCAAAGAGCAGGCCAATCAGATTATGTCAGAGGCAGTCCCTCTTCCCATTATTATGGAACCCACTTGGACACTAAACTGCCATGGGCTAGTTCTGTGCAGGAGTTCTAGGTTATCTCCATGCATGGTACTTGGTTGGAGTATGAGTCTCTGGGAAGACCCCTGTGCTCAAATTTTCTGGTTCTGTTGCTCTCCTTGTGGGGTTTCTGTCCTCTCCAGCTCTTATTATTTCCCACTTCTTACATAAGATTCCATGCACTCTGCCCAACAGTTGGCCATAGTCTCAGCATCTGCTTTGATAGTCTGCAGGGCAGAGCCTTTCAGAGGCCCTCCGTGGCAGGTTCCTAACTTGTTTCCTGTTTTCTTCTTCTTCTGGTGTCCATCCTCTTTTTCTTTCAGGATGGGGATTGAGCATTTTAGTCAGGTCCTCTCTCTTGATTAGTTTCTTTAGATGTACAGAAATGAGATGATTGATCATCTTTTTACCTTAAAAAGGTACAAATGGCCACAGTCCTTTAAGGCAACAGAAGGCAGGTCAGTTGATGGGTAGTAATTAGCTAACCAGGTCAGTCTGATTAACCAAATTTTCATTATCACATCATAATAAATATTGAGAAAATAGCTCTAGCCTTTCCCCATGGACTCTTTTCATTCTGTATCACAGGTCTCATACCCAGGAAAGGCACAGGTGTTTCTCTTTCTGAGGCCTCAGTAAACAGAGTGGAAGGCACCTGAGGGAGGCACCCAATGTTGATCTCTGACTTTTGTGTGCACGTACACACATGATGCATGACACATATGCTAAAAATTAGCTAATGAGAGCGAGAAAGAAGAGGAGGAGGAAGAAGAGAAGAAGTAGGAGAAGGAGGGGAAAGAAAAGGAGGAGGAGGAAGAAGAAGAAGAAAAGAAGGAGAAGGAGGGGAAAGAAGAGGAGGAGGAAGAGAAGAAGTAGGAGAAGGAGGGAAAAGAAGAGAAGGAGGAGAAAGAGGAGGAGGAGAACAAAGGGGAAGAGAAGGAGGAAGAGAAAGAATAGAAGAAGTAGGAGAAGGAGGAGGAGGGGAAAGAGGAAGAGGAATGAAAAACACAAATGTTTTTACCATCATTCGTTCATCCATCCCATATTTATTATGTGCTGTACCTGTATTAAGTTAGGCCAGGAAGAAAATATGCCAGTAAATAAGAAATAGCTTTGCGTTCCCCTCACACTACAAATTAGAAAGGGAAAATGCTGTTAAGTGAGAATCGTAAGTACAGTGGAAACTAGTGGTGAATCATGTGGTGCGTGTGAGGAGCAGCCCATGCTGGCGAACTTGGCATCTAGAAAGTACATCACAGTTTCACTACCATTTTGTCACATTTCCTTTCATTTCTCCGATGCTAAGAAAAGAAAAAGGGTTTTCTTTTTGGTATGTCGGATTGTCACTAGGCTTGGTTGACCTCTCTGGGGCCTAGAGCAGAGCCGGGCATGTTTGGCTAACCACGTCCCCCTTGCCACAGCCTCATACGGTTAGCTTAGGTTATTTTGTTTTAGATCTTTAACCTCCCCACAGAAACGAAGAACAAACTAGTAGAGATTGTAAAAGTGTGCTTCATGTGTTCAGTCTGCCTGCCCGTCACTCACCAACTGTGGGACTGCAGGCGAGTTCTTTATCACTCTACACGTTAGCGAAATGGCGGGGAGATAGCTTCCCGTGAGCTTGCAGCCATGGGGAGATGAATTAATATTCCTTTACAGACTTGAAAGGCACAAGTGCGAGGTGAGTGCCCAGGACTGTGCTTATTTAGATGATTATTTTGCTAGGTGTCTAAAACAGATAAAACTGTTTTATTTTTAAAGAAAACCTTGTTAGTGCAGCCAAAGGTTAAATACTGTAAAACAGGCACATGCATGTTGGCGCACTTTTTAAAAAACTCTTTTATTTACGTTTCTTAGATCTTTCTCCCTACTCCACTCTAGTCTCTTCCAACACCCCAACACCAGGTAGGAGAGAGAAAGGGTTAGTGGGAGGGGGCACAGTTCTTTCTTAGCTGCTTCCTGCTGGCCAGTGTCTTCGGGTTCTTTGGAGCCAGGCCAATCCTCATGTCAGGAGATCTCCAACTTCTTGTCTCACAACAGCAACAGGAGCAGCAAAAAGGGAAGCAGCAGCCTTGATCTTTCTCTTCTCAACTCTCTGGGCTCTGGCATTTACTCTCTCTCTCGAGTCCTCAGATTTAAACTATCTGCAGCTGGCAAAGAGCTCCTCTCAGAGCCTGCAGGAGGCAAATAGTTTCTTGCTGTGAACAATCTGAGTCAGCGCCACATCACACATCTGGGACCAAAACAAAAACATGTTTACATCCACAACACATGCAGTCTTCTTTCTCCTGTGTCCACCCTTCAGCTCTCTAACCTGACATACATCTTGTCTTTCCAGCTGTCGTCGATGAGATCCATTCGCTGATCGAGAAAAGCCGCAGGCTAATCATTGTCCTAAGCAAGAGCTACCTGACCAATGAAAGCCGTCTGGAACTTGAGAGTGGCCTCCACGAAGCACTGGTGGAAAGGAAGATTAAACTAATCCTCATTGAGTTCACTCCGGCGAGTAGTGGCTCCTTTCTGCCCCCGTCACTGAAACTCCTGAAGTCCTCCAGAGTTCTGACCTGGAAGGCAGACAAGTCCCTCTCACATAACTCCCGCTTCTGGAAGAATCTTCTCTACCTGATGCCTGCAAAAGCCAGCAAGCCGTGGAGAGAAGAGTCAGAGGCAATGCCTGTGCTTTCAGCGCTCTGAGCTCCTGAGAAGCTCAGTGTCAAAGGAACTGACACCCTTCTAGATACCTGTGTGTGCCCTTATTCCCAACAGGGCAGTCGTTCGAAAGACTGAATTCTGTTAGCATCCCTCCCAGAATGAGATTTGCCATCGGGTTATCAGAGATGAAACAAAACCTTGATTCATGACCCGAGCTCCAGGAAGAGCCTGAGCTTCACCAGAAAGCAGTTTGTGACTCTTTTCTCCCCACATCAGTGGTCCTCAGCCTGTGGGTGGGCCCCCCTTTGCCAAACTGCTATCAGATTCAGAAGATTCAGAAGAGTAGCAGCGTTGCAGTGATGAAGTAGCAATGAAAATAGTTTTATGTTTGGGGTCACCACAACTCGGGGAATTGTATTCATAGGGTGCAGCACTAGGAAGCTTGAGGACCATCGGCCTAGAGCTATCTGCACACCGGCCCATTCAGCAAGGGTGGACCTCCACGTGCAAACTGATTCACGACCAGAGCAAGGTGTCTCTTCAGGAGTTTCCAGCTAGTGGGGGATCCCAGTGGGAGGGTCTTAGGTGCTCAAAGAGGCTCTTTCTACCAGCCAGTCTTCATCACAGCTCTCCTCCACCAGGCTGGGGAGATGGGAGAGAGTGGGGTTGCTGTCTGAAGAGAAGGGAAGCCAGGTGAGAGGAAGATCCAGGGACCTGGCTTCAGGATGAGCTTAGTGCTGAAAGATAGTTCTTGGAAACTCAGTCGACAGAGGCAGACTTTGCTTATTCCTTAGACCTCTTCATAGAAGGGCAACCCTGAACACCTTTGAGTCATGCATGACAGACAAAAATGTAAAATCAGAGGACTCTGTGAGCCTTTCAGTTTCAGTGGTCTAAAGCTTCTGTTGACTTTATGTAAATATTTATATTTAGGATCATATTAGCTACTAAAGTGCAACAAACAAACAGCAGTAATTGCTTATTGATTTTATTAGCTGTTCTGAATGGCCTTGGCTTGTAGGCCATTCGGCATGGTGGCTGAGGGTGTGGTCTGAGCAGTCACATTTGAGTGACAACCTTGGGTTTTCTGCTTCTTTGCTAAGCTCTGGAATTTTATCCAATTTCTCATGCCTCAGTTTCCTCATCTTTAAAATCAGAGTTTAAAGTAAGTACGCCTCCTTGACAAGGGAACCAGGCTGCTCTGTAAATGAGGCTCTCTGGTGATGGTGGCAATGCCTCTGGTTCATGCTGGCCTCCATGGATTAACAGTGCAGTCAACAGGAGCCAGAGATCAGGCAGGAAATCAGGTCAGAGGAGACAAGCAGCTTTGATCTGAGCAGCAAATTGAGAGAAGAACACAAACAGAGGGACACACACACACACCCCACTCTCTGTTGGAATATACAACTCTGGGCACTGGAAGACACTTTTGTCTCTCTCACGGGAGCTGTCACCCTGGGTCTTCTCCATGGTTCAAAACAATAGCTGTCTGTGGGAATTGCGTGTGTGTGCAGGCATGTGTGTGAATGCTGACCTGGCAAAGCAAAGAAGATTCAGAGAAGCCCAGCACGTCTGCAAGCTTGCCTAGGTGTAGCAAAAATGTTCCTGGAAAGTTTAGAGCAGAGCAGAGACTATCTGCAACAGATATAGTAGATTTAGAAAAGAAGAAAGAAAGAAAGAAAGAAAGAAAGAAAGAAAGAAAGAAAGAAAGAAAGAAAGAAAGAAAGAAGAATGGGGAGTCTCAAGTAATATTTTTCACTCATGACTTCATGTGCTGTTTGACTGGCTTTTAAAAGAAGGAGAGCTCAGCAAATGTTTTATGTCCTATGTGTGAAAATACAGAATCAGAAGAAATGTTGTTTTGAGAGTTTCTGATAAATAGAATTACTTTAATTCTTTAATTACTCACGCTTTGACACATGATGTTTATTTCATATGAAACATATTTTACATTAAATCTGCAAATGCGTACATGAGATTTGAAATGTCTCTTGATGTCATTTTCGTTTATTTTAAGTCTGTATTTTCTCATTCTCAACATAGATTCCCACCTGTTTTGAAGAGATAAGGGAAATGCAGCATGACCTCCTACAGCTATCATTTTTCAGTTATGCTGTGTGTATCTTTTTTAGAAGCTTATTCTTTGAGAATCTTATACATGTAGACGGTGAAATATTATATCCATGTCCATTTTCCCCCTCCACTTCCTCCTATTCTCCATCACATTCCATGCTCAGTTATTGTCCTTGTATTTAGAATAAACCGCTTAGTCCAGAGAGTGCTGCCCATACCTGCTGGGCTGGGCCGTCCGCTAGAACAGGCACCCATAAGAAGACAGATTCCATCTCCCCAGCAGCTCTCAGCTGCCAACAGCTGCATCATGGCGGATTCTCCATCCACGCCAGAATTTCCACCGCTTCGGTCTTGCGCTGCTGTGGCTTCAGAATGTAAAGGTTTCGTCATATCAGAAGCTCTCCACTCCATCCCCCGGGTCTTCTTCTGCTTCCTCTTCCGGCATGTTTCCCGAGCCTCGGCAGGGGACAGAGAGGAGTTAACAGAGATGTCTGATTTAGGGCTGAGCACTCACAGTCGCTTGGTCTCAGAACTTTTTGATCTGCTCTGAGTCTTTGCATGACTGCCATCACTGAAAAAAGAAAGAAAGGAACAGAGAAGAAAAGAAAAAGAACCTTTGCTCAAGGTTGAGGGCAGCCCAGCTCTATAGGCATGAACATAGATATTGAGGAGGAGTTTTCACAATGTAAACATTCAGCAAAGTAACAGTAATTGGTTCCCCCCTAGGTCCTAGGCCCTCCCCAGCTGTGGGCTTCTCACCGTGTTGATGATTCCAGGCGTGAATTCCCCTGTGTGGAGGGGTTTCGGGTATATTCTGGAAGTGGTTGGTTACTCCATACACACACGCGCCACTAATGCGCCAGTGGGTAGACTGCCTGGCATGTCAGTATTTTGGCATGCAGGTTCCCATGCTGGATAAGGCTGTTTCTTTCTTTCTCTTTTCCAACAGCAGCTGCATAGCATCAGTCAATATGAAAGCTGGCCCGCAGGAAGAAGAACAAGGGAATTCAATCCTAGAAAGACAGTGCTTTATGTTCTTTCTCATATGCAGATCTTGGTGCCAAATCTTTAGTTTTGTATGTTCACAAACATTTCAATACAATATGGAGTATAAGTATGTAAGGTTTAGATTTCCTTCCACCCAGCGTAAGGACAGAATTCTATCCCCTCTCTCCCGAGGCCACATACTACTACTAAATACAGGACCTTAGATACAGTGGGCTTTCACATGCCAGTTAACTAATGTGCATATTTAAAAATTAGTTTTACACAATGCTACCAACTACCATCAGTAGAATTTGTTTAGACATTTGAGTATCTTTCTCTTCTAAGATTTCTGATGTGCTTAATCTGGGAAGTCAGTTTCACACTATCAGAATGGCCCTCTCTCAAGGACACAGGAAACTCTTCACCTATGTCGATTGCTCTGTTAGAAGTATTTATTAAATAAGAATCACAGTCACTTTGAAATCCAGACATGGGATTTAGTCCATGGATTTAATCCTACATAGTCCATGGGGTTTAAGACCTGTTATGTCCAGGAGCTTTACCACGCCTCTTCTGTGAGGCCAGGACAGAAGAGCATGTGTTTCCTCTTCAGCATCGCGTGTTGGGAAATGAGGCTGTAGGTAAAGATTTTAAAGGCTTTGTACACTTTGTACACTTGTCTGGAAAGGCAGCATATCCACAAATGCACAAATCAGGCTTCACAAGTAAGAAGCTGCCTGCTGGGGAACAGCTCAGAATAGAGGTGGTTGGACGCCTCCTAAGCTATCAGATCAGGACAGAAAGACAAGCCAGAGGAAAACACAGGCTGGGTGAGGCGTCACCACAAACGACATCCCCAGGACACATGGGGGAGACTAGAGAGGTGGCTCACTGATGCTGCCAAGGTGTGAGAAGGGCGGGTGCTGACATGCTGTCAGAACTGGACAGAGACTCCTGAAGTGTGAGGAGAACAAAGCTGGAGATAGCCACATTTCAAGAAGAAACTGCCCTTCATATGAGCCCTCTAGCGCAGGGCAGGGTTGGGGGAGGAGGGCCTTCTGAGGGACCAGGCCACAGAGCTGACAGGAAACGGTGTGTGTGCTCTGTGGGAAGGACAGGGACCCTTCCCCTGCCTCTGGCAAGCCACAGAGATAACAATCAGAGCCCAGGCTGGGAGCCTTCAGTCAACACCTATGTTTTTTGGAGATCTCTTTCTAATGCCTCTTGTGGGTGAAATACATACTCAGAGACCACCACTCCTCACTTGTAAATTGCTACAACTTGTGTGTGTGTGCTCAGTAACGGATTGTTACCTGAGCCTTGGGTTCCTCAGAGGTGCGTAGAGACTATCCTGGAATAGCAGCTGGAGATCTGGGCTTCACCTCACCTTTTCTGCTCCATCAAACACGGAAGCTACAGCTGCATGTTATATGTTGAGTTCTCCACTAACACATTACTTTGAAAGATACCCCAGCCAGGCCTGATCATTTACGTCCAGGGAAGCTCACACAGGAGGATTGCTGTAAGACTGAGGGTAGGCCGGGCTACATGGTGAGCTATAGACAGCCCGTTTTGTGGAGTGAGATCCAGGGAACATACTTCTGAAGAGATCACTGTTTAGCCGTAAAAACTGCAGTCTTATGTAGACGGAAAAGCCAACCCAGGCAGAACCTTTCGCCTGTAAGTCCCAAACCATTCAAAACATGGAGGCTGCCAACAAAGCCGGTGACCTTGCCAGGAGATGCATGCAGCCAGGAGCTCTGGACACAGGTGCCAGCACCCATCCCTGAGCGCACCGTGGTAGTAGTTTTGAATGTCAGTCTGAACAGGAGGGCTGGACGGGGCACTTCCAGCACCACAGGAAGCCATTGAGGGACTGACATTCTTCAGTCCCTGTGTGTTCTCTAACGGTCATGGTTAATCGGAGCGGGGTATGACGCTGGCATTAGACGGACACCTGTCATCCTTGCCTTCATCTCGATGCTGATTTACCCATGGCCTGACTAGTCATCTTGGTCAGAGGGTCGTGCACGCAGCCATCTCCATGGCCGATTAGACCTCCAGACCCTGCCTGAAAGGCAACTAACCTCTGTAGTAAGCTTAGATCATGGTGCCCCTCAAAAGAGGCCTCTGAGGCTGTGTGTGCTCGCCAGGCGGGCATGGCGGCCACCTGAAATCACAGCATGGGGAGGCAGAGACAAAGGAGACCTGAGTGGGCTACGCCAGCACTCGGTGAGCTCTGGGCTCCGCTGAGAGCTCCTGACTCGATGTCACCGGTGGGGGGTGATGGAAGAAGAACCGATGTTAACTACATATGCATGCACAGGTGCCCGTGAACACACATGCCGACGCACGCCTCTACACACATGTGAACCCTCACACGTGCAAGCCCACCACACACCAGTTAAGCCACTGCTCCTTGAGGAGCGATGACCAGTTCCCACCTCACGGCATGCAGGGACATCAGGTGGCCTCAGATGCGCCTGAGGACGTTCTGATGATTCTCGGGAAGAAAACCCCCACACAGAGGCACAGACCTTATTTTCGTGGCCCCACTGCTGGTTCTGGGAGCTTCCATGCTGAAGAGAGCAAACAGAGCTTGAGAGCAATGGTTAGGCCCATTAACACGAGTGTGAAGAGGGACGGGGAAGACGCTCTGCACCTGCACGCTGGATGATTCTGTCCTCCGATCGGGTAACTAACCAACACTGACTAGCAGTGCAGATGCACTCCCAACACCCGCCGGCGACCTCGGGGTACACCGTCTGAAAGCTGAGCAGCCACCCTTGCCATTCCACGTCTTCAATCTCTCGCTGGGCGCATATACAGGCAGGCAGCCTCCTCACTATAGACCAATCACTGTTAAATCGCCAGGAAAATCGGCAGAAGTTCCACGTTCGTTGAGCAGCTGCCCCAGCCACCTCCGAGTGGACATCGTAAGCTGCGTGTTTTCAAGCATAAGCGAGCGCATTTTCATGTGACGGTTGTCTCACTCCCCTGCCCAAGCAGACCACGCACTTTCAAAATGGTTTCAAAATGGTTCCTCTCTGGACTCACTGTTGCAACATTCCATTCAAATCATTAAGTTAGTGAAGTAAAACACTGCCAAGAGGGAATCTATGCTTAGGCTTTAAAAAGAGCAACAGAAGGCACCCAGCTGTTTGCCTTCATTTATCAAATGATGATCACACACAGTTCACACATATGTAGCAGGAGAATCTGCCAACACTCCACGCGTCCATCTTTGGATTGTAAAGTTGACATGTAAGTCCTTCGGTACTGCTGCTGAGTTTCAGTCATTCCTTTTTCTGCTGTGTGGTTTACTGGCACGAGAAGACACTGTGGCCTTAAGCTGCTCTAGCTTTTTTCTTAGACACATCTTTATGAAGCTGTGTCAGCTGCCAGGGAGAGATTGTCTTCAGAGCCCAGGAACCAGCCTTACATTTACTGAGTATGAGATTATCTAAAGTAGACAGAGCAAGAAAAGATCACGGGATCAGGGTGGGTAAGTAGGGAGAAAGGAGAGACAGAGAGATGAATCTTAAGTCAACACTGAAAGAACAGTTTTAGTCAACACTGCAAGTTTTACTTAGTCACCAATTTTATATTGGTACCCTCTGCATGCAGAAAATTCCAGTTCTTGATGATATTAATATCATTATCCATTTTAATGTTTATAATATATAATATATACTAGCGTCAGAATAATTTTAATACTTGTATTTAACAATATCTTTTTTAACTAAAAGCAATTTGATATTTTTAACAGTTTTCTCCCTTAGGAATATTTTATTACAAGATAAAAGAATGTTCTCAAGTCATTTGAAATTATTTTTAATAGCACTTTGTTGACTCAATATAATTAGGTTAATTCTTCGTATTTTTACTTTTAGTGGTTGTTTCTTACAAGTTTACTTGGTATGAAAAAATATTTACATCCTTTGAAGAGAAAATCTACAAAATAAAGCTCATACAGAATTTACTTCATCGCCTGTTTACGCTGTACCTGATAGTAAACATTAAAAAAAAAAAAAGATACTGTCCGGCCCCTAGAGGCCTTGCGGGTGTGGCTGCTGTGTCACCTGTGTGTCAGCAGAGGTCCTGAGGAAGGAGGCTACATCCATGCTCCGTGTTCTACTTGTGAATAATCAGTAGCCTAACTAATTAGGCTGAAGACAGCGAGCCCCAGACAACCACCATTCTAGCACTGTGTTTGCACTCTTTTTGTCAATAAATTATTGCTTCATATAAGTGATATTGATGAGATGGAGATTTTTAAAATTCACTAGAAGAAAGCCTTGAGGTTTGAAATTAGAGGCAATGATGGTGGTCCTCATTTTATAAGAAGAAAAGGGCGGGGTAAACCCTTTTGTTGAGAAATCGTGCTGAGTGTTACCATCCTTTACCGGAAATTCCTGTAAAGAAAGCAGCCTTACTCACTATTTCACCTAAACTTAACCACAAACATTTTCTTGTCAGGAGGCTGGCCAGAGAACAGCTTTCAAAGCTTCATTTCAGGGCTTCTTCTTCCGTGGACAGAGGTAGTTTACTTGATTTCCCTGTGTTATGACCATGCTTTTTTTCCCAATGCCAACAGTCCTTTGCAAAATACCGAGGCTGTCCTTTTCTGTCCATGTGTGACTCGTTATTTCCAGACTGTGTGAGTTGGATAATTCTAATTCTGACATCTTCTGTAAGTAACTCTCTTGCTGAGTTAAAAAAAAAAAAAAGTAGTAGAACCCTTTGAAATGGATGTTTTTCACACTTTTTTTTCAGATGCACAAGTTGGCAGTCACTGACATAAAAACTTGTTTTGTGTGTGTTTATACGAACAGGAAACAAAGGTAAGAAAACAGTATGCTTTTGCTAAATTTCCTAACCTCGAGTAATTTTTTTAAATGACTTAAGAAATGAATTGCTAAGCAGGTACTTTTCATGGAATATTTTTAATGAAATTTGTATCTCAGTGTAGTTTTTAAACATTGGGTGGAGTGCAGGGAGGCTTGTAGAAGAGTGGGGGAAGGACAGAACAACCCGGAGGGAACAGGAGCTCCACAAGGAGACCAACAGCCCCAGCTAACATGGGCCCAGAAGGCCGTGTGGAGACTGAAGCAGCAACCAAGGGCCAGGCATGGAGGGACATCTGCTCTCTGCACATATATGCCCAGTGGGCACTTAGCCTCAATGTGTCCCCAGAAAGGGGACTGGGGCTGTCTCTGACAAGGTTTCTTGCATGCTTTTCCATCATTTCACCCTGGCTTGGCTGCCTTGCCAGGACACTGTGAAAGAGGAAGTGTTCGGTCCTGATGAGACTGAATGTGCTGGGTTTGTGGGGAGGGGGAATCCCCTTTTCTGAGGCTTCTATGTGGAGTATTTTATGTGTCTGTGGAGCCCATTTGAGCTGTGGTGCACGTTAATGCCCAAGTTTGTTTGCTGCTGCTTTGTCGGATGATCTAGGACTGATGAAAACGGGATGTTCCAGTCATTCTCTGTTCTTGGAGCTGAGTGAATCTCTTTGTGTCCAGCAGAGCCTTTTAGAAATGAAATTGGGTACCCCAATGTTGTTCAGCACATCTATAGTAATTCTATTTTCTTAGTGAATCACTTTCTTGTTAATGTGTACTAACTTGTAAAAGCTTTTCCTCATTATGGCATGGAGTCTCTTTTGGTAGACATATAACTATTCCGGTTTATTTTGGGCTTCAGTTTGCCTGATATGTTGACTTTTGTTGCTCTTCCCTCAGTCTGTGTCTATCTTTGCCAGTAGAGTGGCTTTACTGAGATGTCCCTGTAGACTCTGTCATTTGAATGCTTGCTCCTCAGCTGATGGCACTGTTTGGGTAGGGTTAGGAGACGAGGCTCTGTTGGAGGAAGAATGTCACTGAGGAGTTTAAGGATTTCTGCCATCCCCAGTTCACGCCCTCTGCTTTGTGCTTACAGTTCAAGATGTGAGCCCCAGCTTCCTGCTCCCGTCTCTGTGTTTCACGCTGCTGCTGTGAACCCTAACCCTCCAGGACTGTAAGCTCACATGAAGTCTTCTCTGTGTTGCATTAATCACAGCAATTAAAATGAAAAGTAACCAACACAGGAGTGTATTGTAGACAACAAATAATTGGCTCTTACTCTTTTTTTTTTTTTTTCAATGCAGTTTATTCAGGAACCTTGAACAATCCTCAGACCCTGGGGAAAGCCAGCCCACAGCTTAAATAGCCTCTGGGTAGCCAACCCCAGCGTGCCACGTGGGCAATGCAGATAGGTCCACATACATGGAAGCAAGCCAGATCCTCAGCCTTAGCCAAATGTAGAATTGTTCGTGACAGAGAGCACTCACCATCGGGAAGGTGGAAGGCAGAAACCAGCTCCATCTTTAAGGCATAGCATTCCGCAGCTCTCTACAGTTCCCCCTTTTTGTTTTAGACACATCAGGCAAGAGTAGAGGTCTGATCTCTGATATTAGAAATAAATTGGGACTTTGTACCTATGTTTGTTTAGGTGTCATCCACCCAAAGAGCATCAGACCCGTCCGATACCTTTTTCTCAGAGGCGGGACCTTACTCTTTTATCTGCTCCGCCAGTTTGAAAGGTTTAATCAGAAAATTAAAACCATTTGCATTTAGGGTTATTGTTGAAAAGAATTTCTTGACTCCTAGGCTTTTGTTGATTGTTTTCCTGTTGATTTAATAGTTTTTCTCCTCCTTTTATGTTAGACATTAGTTAGTTTACTGAGTTGGAATCGACTGAGCTGTACCTAATTATTTTTGGTGTATGTGTTTCTCTCATGAAGTCTATTTTTTTCTGTGTTTTCACTATCAGGACTCTGTTCTCTGCCCATGTGTGGAATTCCTCTTAATGTCTTCAACAGCAATGCTTTAGTTGTCATGAACTACTTTCCATTTTTCTTGTTTTGGGTTTGTTTGATTTCGTCACTGATTTTTGAGATAGAGTTACTGAAAACAGTCATTTCAGTTACTATTTGCCTCTTTTCACTGCTTCTGATACATCATTCTGTACTTTCAGAGTTCACAATGAGGGGAATTTTTTTTTTTTCTGAGTTGACATTTGGTCTTTTGTAGCTTTTTGAACTATGGCTTTTTTTGTTTTGTTTTGTTGTTTTTTTGAGACAGGGTTTCACTGTATAGTCTTAGCTGTCCTGGAACTTCTCTGTAGACCAGGCTGGTGTGGAACTCACAAAGATCCGCCTGCCTCTGCCTCCTGAGTGCTGGGATTAAAGGCGAGCTCCTCCACCGCCCAGTGAACACTGACGCCTGTGTTTTTTTGGAGACATCATTCTTTGGTCTGTCTGGGTTTTCAAAACTTCTTAGGCTTATCTGTCCATTTCCTTGTGGTAATTGGCAACCATTTTGCTCAAATGTTAATGAGTGATTTTCTGTATATTATTGAACTTTGCCTATTTTTGTATATTTCTACACTACTGATGCCCAAGTGTCATATCTTCTGGTCCCTCACCTCTGATGCTCTGCCTCCTCTGGTCTATAGGATATGACTTCCATTGCCAAGTTTTGCTGAGTTTTCCACTTCTGTGGTCCCCTCCGCACACTCTTGATTTTCTGTCTGAACGTTGTACCAATCTCCACTTCCTCTTTTCAGTGTTCACGTTCTTATCCGTCTCCTGAATTTATCTCCAAGCTTCTTTTCAGTGCCCGTTTGCTTCTTCCTTGAAGTAACTGATTGTTCTTGCATGGCGACTTTGGAAGACCTGCCCAGCATGTCCATCATTCCCGTGTCTGCAGGCTTAGGACTGGCGTGTTATGGCGTGTTACCATCACATGGGGGGTAACATTACCTCACTTAATCATGTTTACTGAGGTTTTCTGTTATCTTTTTTTTTTTTTTTTTTTTTTTTTTGCTTTAGATCTTTCTTCCATTTTTATTAGAAGAAGTTCTCCTGAGGGAAAGCCTCCTCAGGACCATACAAGGAGGAGTAAACAAACCATTAAAATAGCACAAAACAAAACAAAGTATAGACATACACTTAAAATCAGTGAAAACAAACTACTACACCAGGAATACCCATAGAACACAGTACGGTACAGTATCAATGTAGAATATGCTGTGAAGCCAATTATTATTTTTGGTAAAAGTCAAAGCAGCAAATGAAAGAAAAGAAGCAAGAGAGCAAGAAAGAGTGAATAGAAAGGGGAGGAAAGTTATATAAAACAAGGCACAAAAGGTATGAGAACATTATGAAAAGGGAGAGGAAAGTGAAAACGAGTAAAAACTGCATTTGGTAACACAGGAAAGGACTAATGACTGAATAGATTTAGATAATTATGCAGACAGAAATGGCATTCAAACTCTTTAGGAAATAAAGTTGAAGTACTCCTGGAAGTGTAATAAAAAGGAAAAGTGGAGCGATGGCGTTAGAAGCTACGCCAGGGCCCCATGTCATGTCATGGGGGACCCAGGATGTGAGGTGCTCATCCTTTGTACGCACTAGAGATGACAGGGGGAAGCGCTTCATGCCACTGAAGACACCCACGCAGAGCCTGGGCTTCCAAAGGCCTGTTTGGGCGGATGTACTCTTTCACAGTTTCCTGTGTGACCTGAAGCTTGGTCACAGGTTTTGATTTCTCCATTTCCTCTTTCACAGATGAGGAGGGTGCCAGAGGAAGAGCTTTGACCCTCCGCACTCCACGCAGGCAGTGAGAAGCCGCCGAAGCCATGACAGGAGCAGAGGAGAATCATGCTCTGTTTGGGCTGGGTGTTCCTTTGGTTTGTTGCGGGGGAGCAGACTTCAGGGTTTAATCATTCAGGTAGGGCTTTGTTTTACACATTAACACCACGGGCCTTGTGGTCAGAGTCTAAAGCGACAGATAACCTGGGAAATCAGCAACGCGGACATAGTACACAGAATGGAGAGCTTTGTTGTACTGACTCTATTTGTAATATGAACAAGAATCCTGCCTTCTAACACGTTTCTCTGTGTTGTTCCCTTTGCTGTAATTCTCAGCTTGTGCCACCAAGAACATTCTGTGGATATATTCTTTGGGAAGTGTGAAGGATCTTGTCCTATTTTGTGACTTACAAGAGCTTCGGAAGCAAGATTTCTCCCATGTCAGTCAAACGTCACCAACAGGAGGCCCTGCTCACACACGCTGCAGTGGTCATGAGAACCTAGCTGCTGTCCAGTGGTACAAGCAGCCTCAGCATGGAGGGCCGCTGGAGGAGATCAGCAGAGGCTCTGCTCATGTGCAGGACAAAGGTGTGCTGCAGATAGTGGCCTCACGGGAAAACAGTGTTTCATCATATATTTGCAGACCCAGAATTAGGTATGTCCCAAAGGCATCCTGGTCTGAAAGTATTCTCAGATTTCCTGTGGTCCAGACAAGTGCCGACAGGGCCTCCTTTGTCTCCTAGGAGCCCCCAGGATACAGCTTGCTGCATCAGGACAGTCTTAAAGGTTAAGCCTCGGAGAAATGAGTCCTGTGGGGACAAAGCACAAGCGGAGCAAATCCTGTTTCTTGGTAGCACCGGCTCCATTCACTGCCCCAGCCTCAGCTGCCAGAGTGACCTGCAGCGCCCGAGGATGACCTGGTACCAGGTATGAATGCATTTCCTAAAACTGCCTAGGAGCATCGTTGTATGGTGCTCTATAGACACATGAGTCAGACAGCTGTATACAGGCTGCTCTGTGCCTTTGCTAAGGCCTGTGTTCCAGGCTTTTTTCCTTATGCAGAGTACGCCTTTCTGTTCAGATCGCTGGAGCCACCCTTTTGATCAATATGTGCAGGGGAGTCCAACATGTGAGAGTCTCATCACAGTGATAGGATGTGAACAGGCCTCTGTGTGTTCAGGACATGTTAATTCATTTATGCTGTCATAGAGAACGATGGCATTGCTGAGGAAGGGAGCGCCCTACAGGCAAGTCTCGAAGAAGATCTGAAAGAAATGTAAGAGTAGAATAGTTTCTGAAGGGAGGATGGTGAGGAAAGCACAGCAGGTCCCCAGGTGACAAGCGACTTGTGCAAAGCCTGTGGGAATGAGGGAGTCCTGATGAAAAGGGCGCAGGAGAAAGTTTACAATGGTGCTGGGTAAATGGGTAAACAAATACAACAAGACATTCCATGTTTTCATTGTGCTGTAGTTTTTCCAAGTGCTTGCATACACATGAATGCTCATCCAACAGAGCCCCAAATGTTGCACACCTCCTCCACCAAGGCCACACCTCCTAATCCTTCTCAAACAGTTCCACCAACCGGGGACCAAGCACTCAAATATATTAGCCTATGGGGCTGTCCTCATTCCAACCTCTGCAGGTAGTGACTTCTGACTACATCGTGTCCCTCCCTCCCGGCTTGCAGAACTTCTGCTGAGGAGAGTTATGCTTACATGCCTTCTAATGTGATATGTTTCAGCTCTTGCTGACTTCGGTGAGCTTTCCTTATGGTTCACCGTGGGCAGTTAACGAGCGGCCCAGAGCCCCGTTCTTCTCCAGGCTTGGGGAGCTGTTACATGTTTCTCTGCACGGTTCCTTTGACGCCGTCGTCTCTTCCTTTGAAACTTCTCAACACAGTACTCCATGGTGCCCACAAGCCTTTCTGTTATTGCCGGCTCTCTTTGCTCTTACTCTGGGTACTTTCAGATGCTGCCTTCTTGAGCTCCCTGGCTCTTTCTCTGCTGGTCAAGTCCACTGTCAAACACCTTAAAGATGTTTTGCTTGTGATTATATTCTTCTTTTTTTTTAATGGATTTTTATTTAAAAATTATTTTATTTTACAACTTCTTATTTTATTTTATTTTTGCCTAGGAATTGTTTTCAAATTCTGTTTTCCCCATCTGTGATATCTTGCAGTTCTTCAGACTGAAAGTTGCCATGGAATTTTTTTTTCCTACTCTTCTGCAAATAGATCTCCATGTTTCAAACTCCATTATTGGGACTTTATTCATTTCCTTTATATCATTGTGTGCCCTGGTTTCTCACAATCTTCTTTGCTTGCTGGCTGCACGTGTGAGAGGACTCTGGCCCATGTAAGTGGTCTTAGCTGGTGACAGGTCTTCAGCATAGAGTCTAGCTTGGGATTCTGGTTGGGGCTAAGGCGATGTCAGAGGACTTGACCTTGGATTGGATTCTCGGGAAGGCTTGGGACAACACCCGTCCTCTGGGGTTGACTGGAGCTGTGAACTTGTCCATGGTCTGCTGAGACAATTGGCTGAACTCTATGGTCAGGCAATCTAGGCTTTTGGGATGTCTGTGATGGCGAGTTGCCCTTCCTGGATGGGAAGCCATGTTTGAAATCCACGTTGAGCAGGACTCTAAGGCAGGCTGCAGGTTTGGTGTTGTCTTTGGGCTGCAGCTCAGCCACTCAAGGTGAGTAAAGGTGGTGGCTGTGCTCCACAGGCAGGTGTGCCCCTCAATGCCCCGAGCCACAGGGAGGGCTGGCTTGATGACTGTTCTGCCGCCAGTGCCAGGCAGGGCTCTGCTCCGTACTTTCCCATCTGCACGGAGCAATCTTTAGCCAAGAACCGGGCCTGCTGAGCACACTGTGCTTGCATGGTCTTGATTATTTAATGGTGGGAACTTCAGAATAAAGTACCTGTGTTTTCTCTTCATTTCTTTTCTGATTTCTGAAAATAAAATTTAAAAAGTCCTTAAGTAAACAGATTCTGTAAGTAAGAGGCAATTGAATTTATTAAGTTACAATAAGTATGTTTTGACGCTCAGCAATTCTTTGACGCACTAAAGGACAGTGGAAGAGTTTCCTTAGAAATGACCTCGACACCAAGATCTCTTTGTTGCTGTGGCCTCCTGGTAGGAGGACCAGAATGTGAACTAGAATTTCCACTGGTGTTTTAAGACAACCCCACCCTAGGCCAGGTTGGCTCGCTGCACTGCTGACGTGAGTCAACAGTGCTGTGTTCCACGAAATCTTTGCACATGCTCTTGCCACTTCTCCTTTCTCTTTCCATTTGGCTTAGCTCTCATAGAGACCGGAATCTTTGGGCAGGCTGTGAGCTGCCTACCACGGAGAGCTGGTGAGCAGGTTGGCCAGACCTGTTGGGTTAAGGCGGTTTCTAAGTAGGGAGGATGAATCACTATTTAGATTACAGTTTTGGAAGTTGTTTCCCAGGTTGACCCATTGGCCCTCCGGTTGTTTTCACTGCAAACACTCCCCTCAGCATCCCCGGGCAACTTTAAACACAGTTAGCCACTTGTGGTGCCATCAATGCTGAACGAAAGTGGGCCTCCTCCTTCTCCTGCCATTCCCTCAGCTCCATGATAGCCCGACCACGGGGGTCAACTGTGGGGCAAGGACAGCCCCCTCTGTAAGCGCTACAACAGACAACTTGAGGAGCATTGTCAGTTGTCTTCCTGGGATGAGAGTGTGTGACCCATGTTCCTGACTTTCCACTCACTCCTGCTAGATTCTAATGCATTCATTTTAGCTCAACATTCTGTGTGTGAAGAAACTGGAATTATGATTTTGTAATTCTATAATCCAGAGTACTAGGGATCATCAGAGTTTTGATGCTCATAGATTAAAACATGGGCATGTGATTCTCGTCTTAAACATTTTAATTTTATTGAATATAGATTTTTTATATATAATATATTATGATTGTAGTTTCCTCTTTCCCAAGTCCTCCCAGCTACCCAAATCCACACCGTTTCTTTCTCTGTTGTTAGAATGTAAACAGGCAACTGCCAAACCAAATGATCAAAACAGAATAGGACAAACAAACAGAAGAAAGAGCCAACAAAAAAGCACAAGAAACTCAGATGCAGACACACACATACAGTCACACACAGGAGTCCCTTAAAAACACGAAATCCTAACCTGTAATACATAAGCAAAACTTGCGAGATTAAAACGACACTGTGGGGGGGAGGGGCTCCGCTGATCAAGCTTGCGTGCTCCAGCTCCCAGCTGTGGTCACATGCTCCAGCTCCCAGCTGTGGTCACATGCTCCAGCTCCCAGCTGTGGTCCGGAGGACCCTTCTGGCCGCACCTTGTCTATTGAAGGTCTCCTGTTCAGGTATCTGTACTCCTTGGTTATCCGAAAAGACACCACGTGTCCTGTCGTTCAGCTCAGAAGGATCTTTTTGTTTAACAGGGAGATCATGAAAGTATTTTCAGAATCATACTCTGGGGTGGCAATAGAATGTGCCTCCTGTGGCTCCTGAGCCGCTAAGCTAGGCTTTCAGTTACACAGGAAAATCAGATGAATTTTATATGGTGGTAGTTAGTGAATACAAGCTGTCTGATATTAGCCATTACTTCCTCCCCAAGTGCTCATAAACCATCTGTTTAATAATTTACTAAGTACTTTGGCTGGAAGCTGACATTGGACTCGTAATTTTAAATGTCCGGTTCATTACTTTTTATAGATTATATTAAAATAAATATTACTACCGGACTGAAGCGTAAGGTTAGAGTTGTTGGGTGATGGGACTCACTAAGAAAGATTAGCATCGCAACAGAAATCAGAGAGCAAGTAGTCTGTTCAGCGAAAGATTAGCCACTGCTCTGGGTGAGAGAAGCAGAGTCCCTCCTGGCATAAACTCTACGAGTGGAAATGAAAACTGTGGGTTGCTCCTGAGGCATTGGGGCCCTGCTGACTTGTTTGAACTTTCCCAGTGTGCTTTCTGACGCTCAGAACCAGCAATGGGAAATGTTGGGAGATGGAGGAAAGGGACATTCTCCTGGGAGAAGAGGCAGTTTTCACAGGGGACAAGTAAACAGACAATCATAACACATTAAGTTTTTCTGGCTCACATTATATTCATGGTAGTTATCAAGCTGTAGAAAGCAAAAACCGATTCAGTCATAGAGAGCAAAGATATGATATGCTCAAATCCAGACAAGATGATCTAATGACAAGGAAACATTTGAAGTCCATCAAGAAGAATGAGCTAAAAATGTAGATCCAGGAAGTCCCCCAGAGCAGGTGGGGGAAGCCCAGATAAGAACTCCAGTGTAGCCTGATTTAGACTCCTGGAGAACCCTACAGTTTCGGTGTGTTCCCTAATGCAGTGCTGCCTGGCAGCTGATTACACTCCAGGATGGTACATTACAGTGTCACACCGGTCGCCCTCTTACTAAGAATGGTTTGTTTTTCTCCTCACATACTCCCTAAATGTGTCTTAGCGTTGCTGGATTTTCACTTGTTCTTGCTAGCATCCCTGACAGCCCACACAGACCACGCTGCAATGCTCCTCTTCACTTCTGCTTCGTCTCTGAGCACAGCACAGTTCCTTGGGCAGAGCTCTCTGCCTCTCACTCCTGCCAGGCTTGTGTGCGACTGAATAATCTGATGACTGCTGCTTTCCCCATAAGTTTTATTCCTCCCCCCCCCATATCCTTTTCTTCGACCTTTCTTTTGAGTTCCATTTCATGAAGTCTTTGATGACGTATGCTAAGCCACCATCAGCATCTGTAAAGTGAAGAACGGGTCTGCTAGGTCACTGTCCACCTCTAAGGGGGTTGACTAGGGTCTTGGAGACCGTGCCTTCTGTGTTCAGTCCTTCAGGTTCTCAGGATGCACGCCTACGGTCTCTGTGCTGTCTTTATATGCTCTTACGGGGTCCTCTAAGCCTCTGGCCTTTTTTCTCGTTCTTAGCCTCACTCCTGGGGTGCTCCTGATCTTTGAGATCCCTTGAAACTGCCTCTTGCCCTGGCTTTTCATCCTGTCTATGACCAGTGTGGCCCTCTCAGGCTCTCTGCCACCTCAGGGGGAGCTCTTTGTTGGGCCACAGGAACTGCCCCAGACACTTAGAGGAGGGGAAATTCCTGCTCCTACCTGTGAGAAGGCCGGCGTGGAAGGGAAATCCCTCAAGCAGTCAGTGAAACTCTTAGTCAGAAAAACTATATTCAGTACTCTAGTGGATGTGTTCATGCTAGTTTTCCTTTAAGTCTAAAATATTTGTCTTCTCCTTTGTAAGATGAAAAAGATAAGATCCATGCAAGTCCCAACTCCGAGACCCCTTTGGACAAGTGAGGTCTCTTGGGGGAGGGTCAGGGGAGTGTTCAAGAGAGAGGCACAGCTAGAGAAATTGCTCTTTAAGGGAGAGCCACACCAAGGGAGTAGTGATAACACAGGCAGCAGTGTCTGAAGAGAGAGGCCGTCTCCTAAGAGAACAGGAGTCCACTGAAGGTTTCTGAGCGAGATGGTGGCACAGGAGGCAGCAGGGATACTGGGCTCTTTGGGAGAGATGAGAGAAGAGAAAGATGGAAGGGCGCAGCGGTGGCCTGCTGTGGGAGGCGGGGCTTCTGGAGGGAGTGGGATCTGACGACAACAGTGTGTAAGCATATGGGAGAGAATTTTGCAACCACTGTAGAGAACAGATTCTTACCCTCTTGTCGATTCTCCAATCCCCTTTCTTTAGACTAGAATTTCAAGAGCTCTGCTCTTGGTGCTCACGGGAAACTGGAAGGTCTCATGCCGTAGAAACACCATACACGGAGTGAGGTCGCAGGGCTTAGGGCACCACAGATGTTCACTGAGCCCCACTGGGCCCGAAAGAGCGTGGGTGACACAGCGGTGCCTATAGTGGTCGTTACCGCGACTCCGAACTCCACACCCAGCTGCTAGCCACCGTTCTCAAACGTCCTATCCATGACTCTCCTGCTTGAAAACCTTTCTTGCTTCGTTCACTCCAAAATTCACACATCCGAAACCAGCCCCAAACACATTCAGTTCCACGCTGGCCTTGTTTCCACATCTGTGCTGCCCTCGCGTCTTCCTAAAGGACACTTCTCTTTAGTTGCTTCCTCGGTATCCTTCACAGCCCTGCAGACGCCAGGAAGCAGCCCTCCTTCGTGTGAGCCAAGCCTCCCTCCCCCCACTGTACATGGTGTCATAGAGAAGCTTGATACGGGGTCTGGGGTCTGGGGCCTGGAGGCGTGCAGTCTGCCTAGAGAAGGGACCCGTGTTTATTCCTTTCCATAGCCAGGATTTACTAGCTACCTAGAGACCCAGACAGCCTTCAGCAGCATAGATGCTGAAGGGATGCACACCATCGCATCCTTACTGTGTCGGTAACAGCTGCTGGTAAGAGCTCCAAGGCTCTGGGTGTGTGAAGCGGCTGACATGCCCAGAACAAGTGGAGATTCTGTTCCCCAAAGCTGAGTCTTGTTGGGGCTGAAGCTGCAGCCTGGGCTCTGGGGAATGCAGTGGGGGATATACAGATGCGGGGGTCCCAGAGAGCATGACCCCCCACATATGTCCAAAGAGGCTCCAGCCCAGAGAGAGAGCCCGTCAGTCTGTGGGGAGCCAGGACAGTCAGCGGTGGCTTCTAAGTAAGAGACAGGTTTTTGTTCAACTTTCCATTCAGAGTCCATTAATGATTTCTTAGTGTTAAGGCATTCTCTGTCATCATTGCATAGTCCACTTTATTTGCTTAGTGTAGTTTGCTTACAATTTATTCTTTATTTTATGTAGGCGAATGCAATGTGTACACCTATATGCTAGAAGAGAGCACCAGACCCCTGTGTAAATGGCTGTGAGCCATTGCTGGGAATTGAACTCAGGACCTCTGGAAGAGCAGTCAGGGCTCTTAACCTCTGAGCCATCTCTCCAGCCTACAATTTATTCTTACATTCAAATTAAATTTGCTTAGTGAGAATATTTTGAATATCCCTTTTACTGAAAACCCACAAGTTTCTCAAAACACACACACACACACACACACACACACACACACACGTGAGCACAGATTGCCCTTCTGAAGCACATGCATGTACAAGTTAGCTAAGATTAAGTTAGGCATCCCTGCTGGGTCCCTGGGAGGCCTAGAATGCTCCGGGCCCGCTGTGCTTGGGAGACACCGAGTCGGTGGCTCTGTGAGCTGCTCAGACCTGGCTTTCTTTGCTCCGCAGTGTGCCGGCGTTAGGAACCGCCTCTCGGGTCACCATACACTGGAGTGTGGAGCACCGAGTCTTCCTCTTGCGGGTTTCCCTTGTCCCAAGCCGACCCGCCTTTCCCTGCTTCAATCTGTGGCGCTTTTCTGTGTGTGAAATGAATGGTGATAAGAGCCCCGAGGTGGCAGAGGGGTGTTTAATGTCTTATCTTTTGAGTTAGGATGGGAGACTCCTGCGTGACTATAAAGAAAATCCAATTGAGATGGAGGCTATCTACGATTTTCACGAGGGCCTGTATGTGTGTGATTACGCGCAGTCGGATAACCTGAGCTCCTGGACAGTCCGAGCTGTGGTCCGGGTGAAAGCCATTGGTAAGTGGGGCTTCTTCTGGACGTCCCTGACCTGTGAAAATCCCCTTTCCTTGGCTGAACGTCCATTTCCCTTCAGAGACTAAGAGAGACCTTCACGCTCCGGCGATCGGCGAAGGGTTCATCTGGCAAACAACAGTGTTTCCATGAGGTGCGGCCCCGAGGAGGCTCATCTCAGGGTCGTACTCATTCTCCCTTTAGCTGGGATTCCAATTCCTTTCTCTCTGGTTTCTTTCTGCAATAAACCTAAACATGCATTAGATATTTCACACACGAAACCCTACGTGACATCCATGGTCCTGTTGAAGATGAGTTCATGTTTTTTGTTTGTTTGTGTGTTTGTTTGTTTTGTTTTTTATGTTTACTATCTTGCTCTTTGTTTTTGTTTTTTTAAGAGAAGAAACATCACTGTGTGCCCCATAGCTTTCCCACAGGCGTTCAAAGACTGTAGTTAGATCGGTGCTTCCCGACTTTCCTAATGCTGCAGCCCACTGGTGCACAGTTCCTCACGTTATGGTGACCCCCAACCATAAAAATCATCCTTGCTGCTACTCAATAACTGTAATTTTGCTACTGTTAGGAATCACGATGTAAATACCTGTGTTTTGGGATGGTCTTTGTGACCTCTATGAAAGGGCTTGCGACCCACAGGTTGATAACTGCTGGTCTGGGTACTTTGCATTCATGCTTTTGTGCTCTTCCCACACGCTTGCACCCACTGATAAGACACAATACTGCCTTCTGCATCTTAAACACACACCGTTATACTAAGGTGATTCTTTCCACTTGGCACCCCCTATGAATGACAAACAAATTTTAAATATTACTAAATAGTTTTGAGGAATATGAGTCTTTCTGATTGACACCAAGTAGTGTTTTTCCCCTTGCAATTTAATCTTCCCTGACTAATGAGGAAAGCAAAGCTTTCATGCCGTATTTGTTGCCTTTTGGATGGAGTCTCTCCTGGTTCCTCTCTTGGGTCATTTTTGCCAGATCGACAAAGAGCAGCATAACTAAATGATAGTTGTAAATTATCCAGTCTTGGCTTCTGGGGTCAAAACATAACAGAATTTGTCATTCAGGCTTTCTTCCAAAGAACAACAGAGTAGTTGACTCAGTTTTAGTGAAAACATGAATGAAGTTTACTTCTGGTTTTCTTGCTGCAAGGTTCCATCCAGTTGTGATGCCCTAAGGTTGGTTGGGGTGTATCGGCATATTTCGAGACCCTGGTCCTTTCTCTGGCTTTATTGTGTGAGAGAAATCCCACCCACAGACAGTGCTGCCTCCAGTTTCTCCACAAGTGATGTGTAAATGATCTTTTTCACAGACACCCACGAGTCCCTGAATTCTCAGTGACAGACTTTACTTTCCTCTTTCATCTGAGGCCCCGTGTGTCTATGCCAGTCTTTCCCGTCTTGTCTGTCATGCTTTATCCCTCTCCTGTAACAGTTTCTCCCTATCCCCACAGAGCAGGCACCGAGCTTCAGCGTTCACTGTGGGTTAAGGGTTTAGCACATTTTCTGTGACTTCTAGGAAATGACTGTGTCATGGGTCGGGGAGACAGAGCACAGGAGTCACCACTCGGTGCGGAAGAAGAAGGAGGAGCAGAGGGCGTGTGTAAGGTCTGCCAGGCCCCACACTGGCGAAATGAGCAATGGCGGCATTTCACAGGGAAGGGCAGAGCGAGCGGTGCTGTCCGCCCTGAGGTCAGGGGCAGAAGCACCGTGGACGTGGTGCGGAGGATGGAGGGAAGACCAGAGAATTGGCGGCTGGGGTTGGGCTCCGAGAACAGGGCCCACTTGGTCCTTTAAGATAGTTTTGTGTTTTTGTTTCAGTCTTCTTTGTTTCTGTGTGGAGAGCTTTGTTTGTTTGCTCATTTGCTTCCTTTCTTGAGAAAATGTCTCCTTGTGTTTACCAGGTTAGCCTACAGTTCACATGTAGCTGAGGCTGGCCTCAAACTTGTAACCTCCTGCCTCAGCCTCCTTAGTGCTAAGACAGATGTGCGTGAGCCACAGGACCATCGGGGATACTCAGCATTGCAGTGCATGAACAGGCCTGTGTGCAGGGCAGATCACTCTGTGTAACACAAGGAAATGATGTTCTTGAGAGTAAGTTTGGAGGCCGGAAAGACATGGTTAATCCAGGCACTTGCCAGGACAGTCATGACAATGGGCGTGGACTGAAAGGGATGGATGCTAGAAATACATAGAAGTTTCCAGGAGAGTTCAAGGCCTGAAGAGAAGCCAAGGACGAGGGTCAGAGCTCAGTTGCCTTCTGCTGATGCCAGCCAAGGTGGCAGTAGGTGAAGTCAGCAAGCTTGATGAACAGTGAAGATATCCAGGAGGCAGAGCAGATAGTCTCCAAGTCTGCAGAACCCGGTGTATTTGGCAAACAAAAGCAGACATTCTCGTTTTCTGAGAGGGAAGGGAGCAAATGCTAGCGCTGTTTAACAGGCATGAAAAACAAAGAGAAGAAGGACGTTTAAGGAGGGGACCAAAAGCTGATTTAGAAGTACTTCTGTTGTGATGTTGCAGTGAATAGGGATGTGTTAAGATCAGTGAAGGCTATGAGAGTGTGAGAATGGCCAAGGGTGAGGAGGGGACCTGGGACTCAGTCCCTGAGGTATTTCTGTGTGCAGAGAGAATGGAAGAGAGATCTTTAACAGACCTCCGCTGGCAGGTGGGTGCCAGTGGGAGGGAGGAGTTCATGTGTGCTAGCAGAATATCTTTGGAGACCAAGACTGCCTGCCCAGGGCAGGGTCGGGTGAGGGATGTGGTTACTGACGGCCTGAGGGGGCAGAGGAGGAGGCTGGTGAGAAGTGAGAGTCAGGATTCTGCCAAAAGACACCACTGCGCTTAATGGGAGAGAGGGTATCTTCAAGAGAAAGCAGAGGGAGGCAGGGGCATTTGAAACTTTATGGCAGGAAGATAAAAGGGCAAAGTACAGTCAGAGGCTAGCTGCTCCGCTTCCTAATTCTAAGCTAACCCAGGGCTGAGGGGCTGCTGGGTGGGGAGTTTTCAGTCTCGGTTCCTTGGGTTGGTTCTTCCTTCTGGCTGGTGACTCAGACAAATGGCAGCAAGAAGCAGACGCAGCCTGTGATGAGCAGGCCTGGCCTGGAGGACCATTCACCACGGGAAAGATGGGCTCCTGAAGAACTAAGTGTTTACCTAGCATCTGGAGCCTGGTGTCCTGGGCATTTCATGTAAAAGCTGTGCAAGTGGTGTGTGTGTGTGTGTGTGTGTGTGTGTGTGTGTGTGTGTGTGTGTGTGTAGGTCGGAGTACAAACTTGGGCTTTGTGTCTCAGGCACACTCCATCAGGTTGCTGGAGACGAGCTCACGCGGCCCAGTGCCCTGCCCGTGAGCTCTCTGCCAGGTCTCTGCGCGGCTGCACTTCCACGACAGAGTCACAAGCGTGTGCGACATGTGCACTTTTTTGGTTAATTTTGTGGGTCCCTGGACCAAACTCAGGTGCGTGTGTTCCAAGCAATACCGTACTGACTGAACCATCACCAGCCCCGAAGGAGCAGCTTTCTGTGTGCGAAATCTCAACTCCCAGATTTATGCGTTCTGGGAAAGGAAACAGAGAGGAGGAAGCACCGCAGCCCTGAACAGTGCTGAGGTGACTGACGTCCCCAAGCTCCACACACAGGCCCTCGACCTCTCAACGCCAGCAGTGACTTCCGTTTCCATCTTTCAGAAAAGGACATCAACCTGAAGCCGGACATCCTGGATCCCGTCACGGACACGCTGGAAGTGGAGCTTGGTAAGACGCCGGGTACCGGTGTGTATGGGTGGCGCTGTGCCTCAGGGAACAAGCGGGACATTAGCCGTGGTCACACTTTCAGGTTAGAGTACTGACTTGGCCCCGACTAGTTTTCTCACCTCTCTTGGCCTCTTGTTCCTTCTAAGCCTCAGTCCTTAGGTTTTCCCCTCAAGGTCACGTGCTGATCTTCCATTAAGACGGCATGAGGAAACATATTCCGAGCCTTGCTAATTAAAGAAGATGAACTGGCTTTATATTCTTCTCAGGAAAAGGCAGACATACTTGGATACATATGCATATATTTCCATTCAGGTTACGTGTTTAATTTACCAAATTAGCATCAACCCTTATGAATATAATCCTTGGACTATTCCTTAAAGACAATTACAGGAGAATACTTCAACTATTGCTCAAACATATTCCAAATGGTGCCTTCTTCTGGATACAGGAGAAATTAACTTTCTTCTGATTGCTTTTTATTTTGTGAAGTTCAACTACATTTATTACTTTACACACAGCCAAGCAGAAGTTGTTATATTTGAAAACAAATGATGGTGTTTCAGCACAATATTTTTATTTTATTTTTCTTTATTAATTACACTTTACTCACTTTGTATCCTCCCCCGTGATTCCCTCCCTCCTCCTGTCCCAATCCCTCTCTTCCTCCACCCTCTGCCTGCATGCCCCTCCCCAAGTCCACTGATAGAGGAGGACTTCTTTTCCTTCCTTCTGATCCTAGTCAAAATATTTACCATTTTAAATGATAATGAATTTTTAGACAAAGAAATCTGAACAAATTATCTTTACAGTAAAAGGTCAGTCGGTAGCAGTAGTGGCACATTCTGAGGCTAAAAATAGTGGTGAAGAGGAAAAACTTGAGATGGGAAGAAAACAATTCCTTAAAAAATATACAGCCATATTGAGCATGGTGGCACATGCCTGTAATCCCAGCACTAGGGGAGGAAGAGGCAGGTGGATCTCCATGAGCAAACCTGGTCTACTAAGCGAGTCCAGGATAGCCCAGGCTACACAGAGAAACCCTGCCTCAAAAAAAAAATCAGATGTCCATAAGTGTGTGGGTTTATTTCTGGGTCCTCTGTTCGGTTCCATTGATCCACCATTCTGTTTCTATGCCAGTACCATGCAGTTTTTATAACTGTTGCTCTATAGTACAGCTTAAGATCAGGGATGGAGATACCTCCAGAAGATGTTTTATTGTAGAGGATTGTTTTAGCAGTTCTGGGTTTCTTGTTATTCCATATGAAGTTGAGAATTTTTCATTCCAGGTCTGTAAAGAATTGTGTTGGTAATTTGATGGGAATTGCATTGACTCTGTAGATTGCTTTTGATAAGATGGCCATTTTTACTATGTTAATCCTGCCAAACCATGAGCATGGGAGAGCTTTCCATCTTCTGATATCTTCTACTAATTTTTCTTCAGAGACTTGAAAATTTTTTTCATACAAGTCTTTGACTTGCTTGGTTAGTGTTAGAAGCCAAAACCATATAATGGAAAAAAGATAGCATCTTCAACAAATGGTGCTGGCCTAACTGGATGTCTACATGTAGAAAAATGCAAATAGATCCATACTTATCACCCTGCACAAAACTAAAGTCCAAGTGGATCAAAGACCTCAACATAAAACCAGACACATTAAATCGGTTAGAAGAAAAAGTGGGGAAGACCCTGGAACTCATTGGTACAGGAGACAACTTCCTGAGCAGAACATCAACAGCACAGGCTCTAAGATCAACAATCAATAAATGGGATCTCATGAAACTGAACAGCTTCTGTAAAGCAAAGGACACCGTCATCAAAACAAAACAAATGCCTACAGATTGGGAAAGAATCTTCACTAACTCTTTATCTGACAGAGGTCTAATAACCAGAATATATAAAGAACTAAAGAAGCTGAAAAGCAGCAAACCAAGTAATCCAATTAAAAAATGGGGAACAGAGCTAAACAGAGAATTCTCGATAGAGGAATATTGAATGGCAGAGAAACACTTAAAGAAATGCTCAACCTCATTAGCCATCAGGGTAATGCAAATCAAAACGATCCTGAAATTTTACTTTACACCCATCAGAGTGGCCAAGATCAAAAACTCAAGTGACAACACGTGCTGGAGAGGTTGTGGATAAGGGGGAACCCTCCTCCACTGCTGGTGGGAATGTAAACTTCTACAATCACTGTGGAAATCAATCTGGCGCTTCCTCAGACAAATAGGAATAGGGCTTCCTCAAGATTCAGCCATACCACTCCTAGGCATATATCCAAAAGAGGCTCACAATAAGGACATTTGCTCAACCATGTTTGTAGCAGCTTTATTTGTAATAGCCAGAAGCTGGAAACAGCCCAGATGCCCCTCAACTGAGGAATGGATGCAGAAATTGTGGTACATCTACACAATGGGATATTACTCAGTAATGAAAAAAAAAAAAAGGGAAATCATGAAATTTGCAGATAAACGGTGGGACCTGGAAAGGATCATCCTGAGTGAGCTGTCCTAGAAGCAGAAAGACACACATGGTATATACTCACTCATATATACTTATAATATAGGGTAAACCTACTAAAATCTGTACATCTAAAGTAACTAATCAAGAGGGAGGGCCCTGACTAAAATGCTCAATCCCCATCCTGAAAGGAAAAGAGGATGGACATCAGAAGAAGAAGAAAACAGGAAACAAGCTAGGAACCTGCCACAGAGGGCCTCTGAAAGGCTCTGCCCTACAGACTGTCAAAGCAGATGCTGAGACTTATGTCAACTGTTGGGCAGAGTGCATGGAGTCTTATGAAAGAAGAGGGAAATAATAAGATCTGGAGAGGACAGGAACTCCACAAGGAGAGCAACTGAACTGAACCAGAAAATTTGAACACAGGGGTCTTCCCAGAGACTCATACTCCAACCAAGTACCATGCATGGAGATAACCTTGAACCCCTGCACAGATGTAGCCCATGGCAGTTTAGTGTCTAAGTGGGTTCCATAATAATGGGAAGAGGGACTGCCTCTGACATAAACTGATTGGCCTGCTCTTTGATCACCTCCCCCTGAGGGGGGAGCAGCCTTACCAGGCCACAGAAGATGACAATGCAGCCACTCCTGATGAGATCTGATAGACTAAGATCAGAAGGAAGGAGAGGGGGACTTGGGGAGGGGTATGCATGAAGAAGGGGGATACAAAGTCCTATCAGTGGACTTGGGGAGGGGTATGCATGAAGAAGGGGGAGGGAAGGTGGGATTAGGAGGGGAGCAGGGTTTATGGGGGGATACAAAGTGAATAAAGTGTAATTAATAATAAAACATAAAAGATTAGAAAGTAAAAAAAAGACAAAACAATAACAAAAAAAGAAGGAAAGAAAGAAAAACATACAGACACATACAAGTTGTGTACAACCAGTGAATTTTAAAGCATTCCAATGGGAAACGATCAAGATCTAAGGATGAGCTTTCACATAGATTTTCTACCCATCCATCCCGAAGCCAGTCTAAGTGGAGTGGGCGGAGGAAGAGGAGGGTGGTCCCACAGCACCCGAGGCCCATCCGTTGTTCCTCAAGTACTGGCTGTGGTAATGCTGGTGGGAAAGCACCGTTCTCATCTTAAAGGTGGCAACAGGCCGTCTATTCTGGAGCCAGAAACGAGTGACTGTGACCCTGGAACAGATTTCAGTTATCCAAAATTCATGTTCCTATTCTGGAGCCAGAAATGAGTGACTGTGACCCTGGAACAGATTTCAGTTATGTTCCAATGTGATAACAGTTTCACAAAGTTTGTGGTGATGGAAAATAGAAACTAGTACCTCAGTACGTGTTTGGAAAGCACTGGGCAAGAGTTCAGATACATGTGTGCAGCCTCAGGGGGCAGCTCAGCTGTTAGCTGACAGTTTCAGCATTTTGGCAGAAGCCAGTGGTCTGTTAAATGACTAATACATTCTCAAAACTCGAACACATCCTAACTGTCATAAAGATGTTAAGTCAGCCACGGGGGCAGGCAAGGAACGGCGGCTCAGGAGGGTAAGAAGGCCCAGGATGCATTGCAGCAAGACTGTGGACCTGAGCACTCCAACCTTCCACCCTCATTGAGGCTCTGAACGTTAATCCGCCTCATGGAAGGCTCAGTGTGAGGTGTGTGGGCTGCTTTCCCACCGTGAACTTCCATTCCTGGGAGCCCCCCGACATTCATTCAATATGTAAATATCAGTTAGTAAAACGGTCTGGCCGTGTCACACTCCTCGTGTTAGAGACCAGTGGAAGATGAAGCTGCTCACAGAGCTCCCTAGTGACAGGACTGAGAATTTCCTTGTGTTGGGAACATTGCTGCACATTTGAGGTGCACAGCTTAGCTGCACGGGACAAACAGCAGGAAGTAAGTAGCTAAGTGGGGTGTACGTGCTTGGCCGATCCTGGTACCCCGACTCACACCTGCCTTCATCCTGATGCAGCCTCTGGGCGTTTCCCTGTCACATCAGTGTGCTGATATGCTTCTTCCTGTTTTTTTGACCTTTGCTTTTTCAGGGAAGTCTTTAACTCTACGTTGCAAAGTACAGTTTGGCTTCCAAAAAGATTTAAAGCCTGTAATAAGGTGGTATGCCAAAGAGTCGCCTCGGGAGTGGGAGCTCCTGGAATCTGAAAACAAAAGGTAAGGAAAGAAAAAGATCGTGAACTTTAGTCACTGAGACTCAAACTAGGTATCATCTATCAGCCATCTACCTACCATCTACCCATCTATCAACTGTCTACCTATCATCTATCATTTATCTACCCACCATCCATTATCTATCCATCCACATATCGTCTGTTTCTTATCTCCTCTCTCTCATCTATCATAGTAATTTCAGACGTGGAGGCAGATCGTTTCTGATGGGCCCTAACGTGAACTAGGACTACCCAGCATATAGTCAGTGATGGAAGCATGCACAGTACTGCTTCCCTGAGACTGTATCCCTTAGTGATGTTGGCCATGTTGCCGTGTTATTACTGTGATGCTTGCACAATGGTTTAAGACATCCTAGATCATGTTAAGGTATTTTAAATTAAATTACATTTTTGGGGGGACAGGGTCTCATGTATTTCAGACAGGCTTCAAACTGTCCGTAGATCAGGATGAAGTTCTTGAGTGCTGAAATTGCAGGCGTGTGTCACCACATCCTCTGTATGTGGATCTAACCCTAACCTCACACATACTAGGCCATCACCCTACCCACTGAACCACATCCAGGTGCTCTCTCTCTCTCTCTCTCTCTCTCTGTCTTGACACCAGGGATACCCGCTGTACTTTGCATGTACTCTATTACTAGGCCAAATTCTCAGACCAGAAAGGGTTAAAAAGCAAATGGGAGAGGGCAGTTCCTGCCACACCCAGTCTTTGGCACTATGACACATTCCTACAAAAGAGAATTGATGAAGCAGCTTCCACTGCGGTCGAGCCTCAGCGAGGAGACAACCGTCTAGGAACAGAAGCAGGCTGCAAGATTTTATGATAATTAGAGCTCATTTACCGTTGCCTGTGACTATCATAAAACCCAGAGTTTATGGGAGAGAGCTTGACCATTTGAAAGGAAGCTTGTAGAGCTTCGAGCCAAGCCGTCCATTGTCACGGTACTGATGGGTGTGGACTGTTTTCCTCCTCCAGCACCGACTCCACGGCCAAGAGCAAAGTCATCGAAGCCACCACCTTCCTGAGAGAAGTCACGTGGCGAGATCTCCGCAGAGAGTTCGTGTGCTTTGCCCAGAACTCCATCGGGAACACAACACGGAGTGTGCAGCTGAGGAAGAAGGACGGAGGTGAGCCCAGAGCCCTCTTCTTCAGAGCGACAGCTCTTCTCCTGGCAGAGAGTGAGCATTTCCCCAGGGCATAGCATCGAGGCTTGCGGAGAACGCCTTTCAGACGCTGAAGCGTTGGCTGGGCTACGTTTAGGGCCTTGCCGGTGGCCACACAGCTGATTTTGACCTAGGCTTCTTAACCAGTCACTCGTAATGAAAGAGCTGGTTGCTCAACCCACTCATGTGGTGCTTTACCTCATCGCCCATTCATCTGCCCTTCTCACTTATCCGCTCACCAGCAGTGAATCAGCTCACTCACTGCCTGGCACCCACGGGACCCTCCGGCCTCACAAGGCACTGTGGCAGGCCCAGAGTTCAAACCTTGCCTGCTCTGCTGTTTGCCTTAGCTGGCCTTCAGAAAAAATGGAAACAGCCAGTAGAATTGTCCACCGGGAGCAGTTTGATTCTTAGTACGGTGTCCGGAGACGCTGTGGGGTCAGTCCTCACTTACTCAGTGAGTCGATGACTCTAGCACAACCAAGCAGCGTAAATGTCACCGTAGGGTGACAAGGCAAATGTGCTGTGACAGTGGCTTTTCAGTGTAAGTCCGTTATTTATGAGATGGATCATGGAGCGAGGTAATTCCTGGCTTAGGAATGTTTAGAGTTTAGTGGGGATGAGAGCGCACAGGGGTGATTTATAACAGGCCATGGGAAAGGTGCAAGTGAGCTGTGAAGACATTCACAGGTGTATAAATAAGTACAAGGGCGAAGTGCTCCAGGCCACCCCATCAGGACCTTCCCACGCCACCTGGCTCTCTACCGTTGATCACAGACAGTTCTTAAGATGTTCTCAGATTGAAGACAGATGCAGGCGGCAGCGGTGACGTTCGTTACGTACCCAGGCATGCTGGCCCAGATGCGCTCGCTCACAGTCCATGTCTCCTTCAGCCGTGTTTGTGCCCCTCCTCCTCGGCACGGCTGTGGTGCTGGTTGGCCTTCTGGTGGCAGCTGCCTTGCTCTACTGGTACTGGATTGAAGTTGTCCTGCTGTGTCGAACCTGCAGGAGCAAGGATGGCACTCCAAGGGGTAAGATCGATCACCCAGCATGCTGTTCTCTGACTTTGCACAAGACAAGACCCACGCTCCTCCCTCTCCCTCCCTCCCGGCTTTCTTTCCTCACAGCGTGTTAGGTGTGATCTCCCATGGGCCAGAGAGCTCCACCAGAGGGAGGAAGTCAGAGGCAGCTAGTGCCCGGCAGGCAGCTTATCCCTGAAGTTTCACTTCTCCCAGCTCTGGCTCTACACGGAGGAAAGACTGGAGAAAAAGCTCTGGTTCATTCTACTTACAGGAACCTTGTAGAGGACACTTTTGTGGGATTTGTGGGACTTTTCTCTCTGCTAATCAGCCTGAGGTAATGCAGCAAGTGACGGCTTCGTGTCCTGGTCTCGTCAGCCATAAAACAGGGCTGTGACGGCAGAGAGGATGACGTGGGAGCTCACTGAGGTTAGACCCGGAGTGTGTTTAGACTGGAAACTTAGTGTATAGAATTCACTGTGGTCAGTGACGGTCCCTTGAGAACTGGAGAGCATGTCTTACCTGTTAGACACAGCTCCTTAGACAAAGAAAGATGAAACCACAGTCTTCAGATTAGTCCGGTAGGAGTGACTGTACCTTGGCTTTGACTCTGTAGACTGGCTTTGGGAAACCCATTCGCCATATGAAAATAAGACATTCCAGGCCGGGAATTTGTCCCAAACAAGTGAGAAATTGTACAAAATACAAGTAAGTCCCTTTGTTACTGATGAAGCTTCTGCCAATTTATCCATAAGTCATGATTATCACCCCTATCAGGGCTGGGTGGGGGCTAGAACACGGCTGTAACCTTTGCTGGCCCCAGCAAACCTCAGGCTGGCATCTTCGCAGTTTCGGTGAATGACTGCTGCTTGGAGCAGAAGCCCTTCCTGCCAGGTAAACACGCTCACTGGAGGCTCCTGAGGCCAGTAGCTCTTCCAGGCATCAGCTAGAAAGGGGAGAAAGAAATGTGCTAGAACTGAGTTCAATTCCCAACACCAGAAAACAGTAAGAATCACCCAGAACCAAGCTAAGAAAGCAGAAGGAAAAACAGTTGACAGGGAAACAGTCAAGTTTGTCCTCTGGCCTTCTCTTTCCACGTGGTTTGCTCGCAGCATTCAGTTTCCAAGCACAGTGACTTAGCGCCCTCTGCTGGTCGAACTGATATTTTCCTGAAAAATGAAAGCCAAGGAGTTTATTGTGAATATTTAAAGTTAATTTAGGAATAAATGGCATCAGGAGGACGTAAGCAGGTCATCTGTCAGCACAGTCTATAAATGCAGTCCTAAGTAAGTCTATTTTGGGGTTATAGAGAGCCGTGGGATTTTACAAGACCATGAAAGGACCAGAGGCAGCCATGGGGTGTTATGCATCTCAACACGTCAGCTCTTACCTACAGGCCACGCCCCAAACTCTACTTTTTTCCATGGGGCGACTGAGCACCTCACAGACCAGCCTCTAGGACACTGGGGGCTCTGCCCCCTGTCTTGTTTGTGGTTGGAACTCAATCCCAGGGGCCTCTCCTTGGGGCCACACGGGGCCTGAGTGCTGCCCACAGTGTGGTCACCTGTAGCCACACTGTGGGCAGAGGCTGTGGAATGCGCTGATCTGCCTGATGACATCACCACCAGCTGCACCCGATGCCCTTGTTCTGTAAATGCAGCTTCTCAACACAAGGGGGGGGGTGGGGAGAGGATCTAGCCTGGCTCGGTGTTGCCTCAGGCCACACGTGTGCTTGGCAGCCTTCCAGGGGCCTCACCTTACACTCAAGAGATTCAGATACAGTTTCCATCGTGAGCTGCTTCGTGACAAGCGTGTGTTATGCTGCACGCACCTGAGGCTGCTCCTCTTTGCAGAAACAGAATACAGCATGCTTGTGTAAGCCTAGATGGCGTTGCCTGCTACACACTAGGCTGTGAGCTTTACGGGGCGTGTATGTAAGTCTGTCACCACACACGGGTACTGTGTGTGCCTGTTGCTGTACCCCCAATGTTCCCAGGTTTACATAGGTCAAACAACCAACATTCAACTAAGTGGAAGAGAACACGAGTCCAGCCAAGAGACCTGTTAGATTCCAGGTCTGTGTGGCGCTGATAGTGTCGCAGTGGCAAACAGTGTTTAGGAGTGGGCGTGTGTTCTACAGGAACGACAACTGCAGGCCAGTCCCACAGTCGTGTGCTGTTCGGGGCTGTGTACCGGACACGCATGGTGAGCACGGAGCAGGCCTCGCCAGCAGCCCCACACATGGGAGGGTTGTAATGGCCACGGCAGCTCTGGGTGACGGGCTTCCGGGGTTGTCTTATGGGACCTCCCTGCACCTGTGCCCGCTTCTGACTGAGCTGCCACTTGCTGGGGTGGGGCTGTAAGGACACCGAGCTCTCCCTGACAGATATGGGGTCCCGGCCTTAGCAGAACTTGCTTTCTGGTTATTATCACACTTTAATGGAGCAGGCTCCCCTTTGATGTGTAAGTAATGAGCTAGAAACACTGCAGATGCAAAGAAAGACGCCCTCCCGAGCCCATGGATTCAGTCATGGGGGGCCCGGCCGTTTGATCTATCCCCAGAGAGGACACAGGAAGCTTCATAAATTAACCATTCAGCTTTATCAATCAAAGCCACGCAGTGGTGTGATTCTAAAATGGGCGCATCTGCTGGTTTTGTTTTTAACTCTTCTTTGTAACGGTCCCAAATCTTATTTTGTATCCATTTAGCGTTTGCTCCAAGCATCTCTAGATACCATGATAGTTAAAAAGAGAGAGAGGAAGAGAGAGAGAGAGAGAGAGAGAGAGAGAGAGAGAGAGAGAGAGAGAGAGAGAGAGCATTGGTTATGCTTCCTGTTCCCTGTTCTCAGATACGAAGGAATTTGATGCATTTGTATCCTATGCACACTGGAGTTCTCCAGAGAGGGAGGACACCGGATCTGTGAGTGAGGAGCACTTGGCCCTGAACCTGTTCCCAGAAGTGCTGGAAAACAGATATGGATACAGCTTGTGTTTGCTTGAAAGAGATGTGACTCCGGGAGGAGGTAGGTGTGGCCTGCCCGGAAGCCCGCTAGAACCCGGAGAGCAAGCCAGAGCTTTTCCTCCCCTTCTGCAGCTTCTGCATAGGCAGCCATATGCAGCTTCTGCATGTTAGCTTTTTATGAGCTTAGATCCTCTTTGGCAAGAACACAGAAAAGCGTGTTCCAGAGACACTCTCTGTCTTCCAAAAAAAAACCCATATCTATTTTCAGGAGAATAATGAATAATAGAGGGTGCTGGAAAGCTATCCAGGAGAAGGGGCTCTTTCCCGGATGCTTCTTGGGAAATAATCACTCTCATCTGGAACAGATGGCCTTACTGGCTTCTAGGACATTGCTCTTCAGATTCTCAGCATGGGGAGTAGCAGCCATCTCAGCTGGATGTCACCCAGGAAGCACCCAGGACTCAGAGGGCCTAGTGACCTTCCCTGTGTGTCGATATACCATATTCCTCAGTCATGTTCCAATGTGACTTATGTGGTTTAGACTGGATTATTGAGGCAGTATCCAGGGACGGTCACTGGGCGTTGGAGCGGTGACAATAAGAGGGGCGGAGGAACCTTTCTCCTTATTTCTTTTCCCACCCAAGAGCTTCTAGATCAGAAGGAGCCAGGCGTCTGTGGGAGGCTGGACATTGCTTTAATAATATCAGTTGAAAGTCATCGATCTATTTGCCTCTAGTGTACGCAGACGACATTGTGAGTGTCATCAAGAGAAGCCGAAGAGGAATATTCATCCTGAGCCCCAGCTATGTCAACGGACCCTGCATCTTTGAGCTACAAGCAGCAGTGAGCCTTGCCTTGGTTGATCAGACGCTGAAATTGATTTTAATTAAATTCTCTTCCTTCCAAGAACCAGACTCTCTACCCGAGCTTGTCAAGAAGGCCCTGCGGGTTCTCCCCACAGTCACATGGAAAGGCGTGAAGTCAGCCCACGCTAGTTCCAGGTTCTGGATGCAAGTGTGTTACCATATGCCTGTGAAGAACTCCAGTGGGTTTGTGTTCAATAGACTCTGAGCTATCCTGAGGGGGTTCTCCCCCGGAGAGGACCTGGTAGGACAGAAGCCAGCGGGAGGAGTGCCCAGCCCAGGGACCCCTCCTCTCTAGCCACCAGAAGAAGTGCTGATGGATGGAGCCCGCTGCCTGGACCCGGCTGGTAGGAAGCTGGCTCCTCCTTCGCTCAGCGCCCAGCCAGCTTGGCAGGCAGCGGGATGAAGCAGCAGCTGAGGTTTGGGGTCGGAGTTCCTGGAACCAGAGGGAGGGTATCCAGACCTCTGCAGGCACTCAGCTCACACTGCCGGAGAGTATCAGCTCCATGCGTTGTCCAGCATGCCAGCGTGCCTGCTTTGTACTGTGTGTATGAATTTATCAGATATATGTGCGAATGTATGTGTGTGTGCAATCAGATAAATGTGATTCTGTTTTACTAGATATGAGTGATTGAAACTCTGTGTAATGTTTTTCTGTAAAGAAATTTTGCTGCATGTTTATTCATCAACTCTACAGAGAAGAAACATGGAAGGTGAGACAAACAGCGCAGAACAGACAGGGCCTCCTGGGTCCTTGTGGGAAATGACCCCTCTGGAGGCATGAGCTGGGGACGCGTTTCTAGACCTGCAGTTGGATAACATGTGTGGAACCCATCGTTGGCAGAAAATACCCAGACTCAGAAATGCTTAGTGGGCTCAGCTCGTGTCTTAGCCTAGCAGCACGCTGCAGAATGGTGGTCACGGTCCATTTGACTGAGCGGCTGCGTGAGAGCTGTGCTTTCTGCCCTGCTCAGTGCGGTAAGGGAAGGTCTCACCACAAGCCCCTAGCTCTGGACTAAAGACGCAAGCTCACATTAGGAGGGCCAAACATTTGAGGCGAGTTCTGCCGTGTGGGTAGCAGAGAGGACACTGCCCTCCCGCTGGCTGATAGAGTCTGCAGAGGATTTAGATTTAGGAACAGGATAGAGCCGATTGCAACTTCTCCTTGCTTAATTGACCAGAGACCTTTCATGCAGAAATCAAAGTCTCACCGCACGTCTCTGGAAGGTGAGATTAATGAGGCCCAGATCATTAGTCCACCTGAGAGACAAGGAAGGGATTAGCAGTTACATACGAGGTGGAGAGGCCGCAACAGTCCAGCTGAGTCCAGGGCATCAGTTATAACTCCTCAGTTTATAGGTGGCAAGAATAGAGTGGACACCACATCTGTGTGACCCACTAACCTGCTGAGGGTGGCACCCTGTGCGCATGCCACCTGCCTGAGTGGTCTTAGTGGAAGTCTGCCTTGATAACAACATGGCGTGTTTAAGGGCCAGGTCATCGTTTTGATTAGCTGGATTTGATTCTCATAAGTTGGTCTGCAGCTAAAATAGGGTTCAAATTTGGTATGGGTGTTTATGACCCTCGGGCGCCTCCTTTCCTGACGGAACTGATTCACATGTCAGGGGTCACACCCACGGACCGAATGAGACCCACATGCGGAGCGGGTCAGCCATGGTCATCCGGCGACTTGCTGCCTGTGTGAAAGCTTCTCTGACCCTACTTGCAGAAGAACCACATCAGAAGAACGACCATGGTTTTGGCATTGAGCGGCATCCTGGCTGGAAAGCTCAGAAGTAAGGAGGAGCTGAAGGGTATAAATTAGGCCTGGAGGAAGCGTCCTGCTGTGGCCAGGAACCACACTTGTGGAACGGCTGTGCCCTGGCCGTGCCCAGGTTTCCTGGGTTTCCTGCTAGCCTCTCTCTGAGATGGCAGATTTAGAAACCTCTTCTGGCCAGTGCAGCCAGGTTTATCTTGTTCCAAGATGTCTGAGCTCCCAAGGTTTCCAGAGTCCTGCCTTTGGCCTTACAGTGTCTCAGACTTGTACATACATGAAAGCAGAAATACCCAGTGCATGTTTATAAAGTATCCTCTTTCCCATAGCCAGGTGTAGTGAAGACGGCAGACTTGCATTTAGGATGAAACATGAGTAATATTCATCCCATGCATATTAACCAAAACAGATTTCCTATGTAGGAGAGGCTGTGGCTGAGTAGCTGGACTCAGCAGAGTGAGAGCAAAACACTGTTTTCTGATTGTACCTTCTAGATAAGTGCCGTGTTTTTGGCCTCTTGTTTTATGCCTGTTGCACAGAGAGGATGGTCACGGCGCTTCATCTCCCCGTGAAAAGCATCCCCATGTGAGTCTGGGTGCTGCCCTTCCAGGACACGCCCTTTTGCACCTAGTGCAGACAGTTCTCAGTGACATTTATGTTGCTCCCAGGTTGACGTGTCAAGTAAGATGAAATACATGCATACAGTCCCGGCTACCAGCTTGATACACGTTAAATCATTTCGGAAGAGGGAAACTTGACTGAGAATGCCCCCACCAGATTGGCCTGCGGGCAAGCCTGTGGTCCATTTTCTTGACCAGTGTGGGAGTCATCAATGAGGAGGCAGGTGGAAGAAGCCATGGCTAGGTCACCAGTAAACAGCACCTTCTATGGCTCTGCTTCAGCACCTGCCTTCCAGGTTCCGGGCTGGTGCTCTGTTGTACGTGACTATTAATATTTGCTATTGATGTGTCTTCTGGGAACTACGCTGCTGTTAGTGCTAAAGAGCTGTACAACCAAATCAGCACCCAGAGACTGGGTTTATTTAGTTAACCTAGAGCACAATGCTGGGCGATAGTTACTCCCTCCTACACCTCCCAGCCCGCATAGTTTCCCAATATTTAGATTTTACCCATTATACTTGCTTTTTGTGAAATCTTAGGTCTGGTTCATTCTCTCCACACTGTTCCCCAATCTCTCTCCTGCCTCTGTTCTCCCAGCTCTTCTCTCACCTGGACAGTGGACCTGAGAATTTTAAGCTGCAATAAACCCTTCCCTCCCAATTCACTGAAACTGCGAATATGCCAACCTGAGGTTTGCCAGGGCCAGCGAAGGTTACAGCCGTGTTTTAGCCTCACCCAGCACTGATGGTATTACAGTCATGTCTTACAGATAAATGAGGAGGAGCTTCATCAGTCATAATGGGACTTGTATTTTGTACAACTTCCCACTGTTTGGGACAAATCCCCAGCCTGGAATGCCTTATTTTCATGTGGTGATAACCTAGGTGTCAGGTTTCCTGAGCTGGACTACAGACTCAAAGCCATTCCTGGTGTTTTGTCCCAGAAGTTGAAACCCTAGCCGAGACAGTGTCCTTCTCATCACAGCCATAAAGCCTGGGGCCATGCAGAGAGCAGGCACTGAGGGTTGGTGAGCTGATCCAGTAGGCAAAGCACTTTCAGGGCACCCCGGTGGCTTAATGTCAATCCCCTGAGCCCACATACAGGCAAAAGACAGTAAGTTCTCAAAGCTGTCCTCTGACCCCTGCCTGCCATTTCATGTGCCTCTGTGAGCACTCTCCTTCTCCTGTGCATTCATAAATAACACTAAGCTTTGAGAAGGTAAAAAAAATCCATGAGAGGACCTTGAAAAGTAAACAATAACAAGTAGGTTAAAGAAAACAAGAATCCAAAGCTTATCAAATTCTCTCTCCTTTTTTTTTTTGTCTACTGATATAGACTGAGTCAACCTATGTCTTTTTATTTTATTTATATTTATTTATTCTTATTTTTTATTTTTTACAATTTATTCATTTTATATCCCGATTATAGTCCCCTCCCTCATCTCCTCCTGGTCCCACCCTCCCTCCCTCTTCCCCCATCCCATTCCCCTAGTTCACTGAAAGGGGGAGTTCTCCTCGCCTGCCACCTTCTCCTAGCTTATCAAGTCTCATCAGGACTTGATAAGCTGGATCCAGGCCTGGATCCTCTTCCTCTGTGGCCTGGCAAGGGCACTCAGCCAGGGGGAAGTGATCAAAGAACAGGCAACCCAGTTCATGACAGCACGAGGGCTGACCAAAAGGCTGCAGCTAAAGCTTGAAGAATTTCCTCCATGCCCTTTCTCTTTCTCATCCCTTCCATGAGTCACTGCCCAGACCTTAGACAATGCGGAGTCTGAAGCAGCGGCCTCAAGAAAAGCATGCCACTAGAGATACTCAGCAACCTATTCTCTGAGGACTGAGAACTGTGCCCTTAGGCCTAAGGAGCTGGGTTCCTACAGAGCGTAGTGAGCTCCTATTGATACTTTTTCTCTATGTCCTTGTACAGTGTGCAATGTCCATTGGAGAGTGAGGTTAATAAACCCCAATCCTGGCTAGAAAACTGCCGAGAAAAGGAGAGGGGACCCATGAAGCCACAAACTACTACAGACCCTGCAGACAGAAGCATTAGAAAGCAAAGCTGCAAGGTTGTTCTTAACTCCTGGACTTGTCCGCAAGCCGAATCTGGGGCACTGAGTCATAAAACTGCTGCACTTCCAGGCAGGCTGCCGGGAATGCACGTGGCGCACGCCGTTGATCCTAGCACTGGAGACGTAGAGACAGGTGGATCTCTGAGGTTTAAGACCAGCCTGGTCCACATAGTGTGCTCTTGAAGAGCCAGGACCACAAAGTGAGACTCTGTCTCAAAAAACAACCAACCACACCAGAAAACAAACAACGGAAGGGCCATTGGAAGGTGAGTTTGGAAGGGGTGCCCAAACTCGGTGACACTACAGCCACAGATCAGCTGAAGTTTGTGGCCTTCCTCCCGAGTTCCTGCCAAAACAGCAGCACAAGACATGAAGCTGCACAGCGCAGCAAAGTAAGGCCAGTGCTCAGAAAATTCAGTCATGAGGGCAGGGAGCTGTCCCAGCGGGAAGTGTGTTACACATGGGAGAAGACTGGTGTGCTGGATGGCTTCATGCGAAACTGATACAAGCTAGAGTTACCTAAAGGGAGGAAATCTCAGTTGAGAAAATGCTTTGGTAGCATCCAGCTGTAGGGCATTTTCTTGATTAGTGATTGATGGGGAAGGGCCCAGCCCATTGTAGGTGGGGCCGTCCCTGGGCTGGTGGTCCTGGCTTCTATAAGAAAGGTGCCTTCCTGAGCAAGGCACGGGGAGTAAGCCAGTGAGCAGCCCCCTTCATGGCCCCTGCCTCAGCTCTTGCCTCCAGCCTCCATGGCCTTTGCATCAGCTCCTGCCTCCAGGTTTCTGTCCTTCATGAGTTCCTGTCCTGACTTCCTTCAGAGATGGAATGTGAAGTGTAAGTTCAATAAATCCTTTCCTTCACAACTTGCTTTTTGGTCATGATGTTTCTGTCACAGCAATAGTGACCCCAAGTGACCAGAGTTTGAATGTGAATGCCCAGCGACCATATAAAGGCTGGGGCACATACGGCAGCCATCTCAGCCTAGCGCTCTGGAGACACAGGATCTCCAAACAAGCTGGTAGTCATCCTAGCTGGGATCAGCAGGCTCCAGGCAGACTGAGAGAGAGAGAGAGAGAGAGAGAGAGAGAGAGAGAGAGAGAGAGAGAGCCTGCCGCAGTAAATAAAATTCAGAGATTATCACGGAAGACTCCCAACAAGAACTCAGGACCTTCATACCCATGTACATACATACACAAGCATACACACACTGGAACGCACATACACGTATGCCCGGACACGTGTGTGTACTACACAAATGTGAACATGTAAAGGTACATGCAAAAACCGGTTATGACAGCTCTGAAATGTCTTCAGTGTGAGCAGAGACCTGCCACACAGAGGAGCTCGGCCAGGCCGTGTCCAGCGGCGAGGCGCGCACACCTGACTTAAGAAGGGGAAAGAGAAGGCAATGAGAATGAGAAGGCAATGCAGTACTGTACTTTAATCCGCTGGGCTGCCCCTAAAAGAAAACAGCAAAACCACAAACCTGGCTAAAATGTTGAATGCGAAACTATTCAACCCAGAAGAAGGAATTTCTGCACTATGCCACATGCGGATGGATTTGGAGGACACAGTAGGTAAACAAAACAAACGGAAACCCAGTTACGAGAAGACAAACACTAAACAATTCCAGGAAGACTCTGAAAGGGTCAGATTCCGAGGGGCAGAGGCTGGAATGGTGGCTGCCCAGTCTGGGGGCCAGGGTGGAGGAGGAGTCATTTCTGGGTGGGAATGCAGTGTCACTCCCACCGGGACATCTGTTTTGTCACGCTGCGTGTAGAGGGAGAAACTGCTCACATACCCTAGATGGACCTTCTAGGTGCAGCTAGCGTGGACTGTTCACGCTACAACAAAACTGTAAAAGATTAAATAATAAAATTTCCTCCAAAACCAAAACAAAAATAATACTACGATAGGAAAAAGAAAATAAGATGAAGAAAAACAAGGAAACAAGAAGTATGGCCGTGAAATGATAGGCAGACCCACACAGATTAACGCTGATATTAAATATTCAATGTCTAAACGATAACTTAAAGGCATTTTATTAATATCATTTTTAATGAAACAATTTGATTTTGATGCAGGCTTTCCTTTATAATAAATTGGTAAAAAAAAAACATAGATGAAATGCAAGAGGCTACATTAAATACATGAACTCTAATTAACACGTAGTTGAAATGCCCACATGAGAAAAAGTTACCAAGATACTGACAGATGTCACATCATGAGAACAAGGTAACTCTACGAAGCCGAACAGTCCTAAACATGCACATCTACTTAGAGCCCATCCCCGAGCCCCTCCTTCATATGAGCCTTAAACACTATGTTCACACCAAAACCCAACACACAGGTATTTGTGCAGCTGCGTTAACAGTCACCAATCCCTGAAATCACCGCTTGCCTGTCATCACAGCTTATGTCCGACCAGGAGACGGACATCACCCAGGGCCCTGGTTTTAGTTCTTTGCCAACTTGACAGGGCTGGAGTCCACTGGGAAGAGGGAGCTCCAGCTGGGACGTGTCCCCATCTGAGTGGCCTGTAGGCAGGTCTGGGAGGCTGTTCCTTCACTGATGGCTGATGAGGTATCTACCCACTGCTGTCACCTCTGGCCAGATGGTCTTGGTGGCTATAAGAAAGCAGGAAGAGCAAGCCAAGAGGAGCAAGCCAGTAAGCAGCACCCCTCCACAGCCTCTACATCAGCTCCTGATTCTACGTTCCTCTGAGTTTCAAACCTGTCCTCATTGAGCGAAGGACTGTGATGTGGAACTCTAAACGGAAATAAACCCTTTCCTTGTCAAACTGCTTTCACTCAAGGTGTTTTATCGTGGCAACAAAGGGCAAACTAAGGCTCCCAGAAACTTAAAAATAGTAAGTTTTAATCTAAACAAATAGCCACTTCCCCATGACAAGAGAGTGATTATGAAGAGCAGAACTCCAAGGAGCCCCTCAGGGCAGAGGGAAAACAGGAAGGTGAACTTGGAAGGGGCCCTCTCCCCGAGACTGCCAGGAACTGTGCTGTGCAGCCCAGCTAAGGACTGGAGTTCTGCCCTTCCAGCTGTTGCCCCTCTCTCCTGACCTCTGCTTGTCAGTGGTGTCAACCTAAAGGTCACACAGTGGACTGATCTTTGAACTCAAGCTAGAGGGTGAAAGGTCAGTCTTCCCAGGCAACAAGCCTTGCCTCTGTGAGTGGCCTTCCAGGAAGTTTGTAGACTGCCATTTAGATCACGGAGGGTACAAACTGCTGGACGAGTTTGCGTGCCCTCAGGAGGTGCCCTTGCAGAGGGCTGCGTGGAGCTGTTGACTTCAGCTCTGTGATGACATGGAGGACTCTTTCCACGCTTAGTCCTTAAATTGGCCCTGTGGTGAAGCGTCCCTTCATAAGAGAAGAAAAGCTGCTCCTCTCACGGTTGGAGAGCAGCGCTGGGGTTCCCCTCCTCTCTTCAAGGGGCCAATATGAACGTGCAGAAGTCGCTATGACTCACCTTGTGACAAGGCCCTCTCCTCCCATTGGTGCTAGGTTAGACCCTTCACTCGTGGGTCTCCGGGATGAAAACCTCAGCAAACCGCATGACTCTTTTTGTTTTTTCCTAGGAGGTAGGTAGAGGTGGCATGCAATTTCTAGACCAGGACAACGTGGGACAGTCAAACCTTTGCACACTTCTGTTCTGACACTGTGAACTTGGGGGCCGCACGGAGAAGAAGGGCGTCCCCACCCACACTGGACTGTAAGGAAAGAGAAGCAAAGTCTGTGTGCCCCGGGCTTGCTGCAGCTGTCCAGACCCTCAAAAGAGAGACCTCTCTTCCCGCCCCTTACATGCCGTGTGCTCTCCTCGGAGACTGCCAGTGGGCGCTCTCAAGAGCTTTGACTAGGGAAGCTGAGGCTGTTCAGGCTGTGCGGAGAGGGTGGCCAGCTCCCTCCATGTTTTTCTGACTTCTTTCACCCGCATCCCTGCCCTGTCTTTCTTGCTCCGGACCTCGGTCTGTGTCAGGGCGGCTCTGGGCTGCGCAGTGTGAGTGCCTGCCGCATGACTAAGATCTTCGAGAAGAATCCACCATTGCACATGGACGTTGACTTCTTACTCCAGGTGGAGAGCTTCCCAGCGTCTCTCCAGAGCTTTTACTCCTCCTCCTTTTAGAGCTAGAATCAATGTAGTGTTTCCTTTTGTGAATAGGAGCATAGGCATTTCTTGAAGGAATAGAATGCACTAAATGGTATTGATAACAGCATCTTTCTTAGTAAAATGAGAGATGGTGTGTGTGTTTGTGGGTGTGAGAGAAAGAGAGACAGAGACACAGACAAAAAGGGAGTGAGAAATATGCAGAAAAGAGATTTCTGGAGAAAATAAATTTCTGGTGTTTAAGCCACATAAACTAAACTAAGACATAAGATATAAATTATGACAGCTGGAGCTGATGCTTCAGCATGCCGCACGGAAACAGGTGATGTAAGGCAGCCTCACCAGAGTAAACAGACTCACCTGGATTTGATCTCCTCCTGCTCTTTCTTTCTCTTTGCCCCCTGGGCTCACCATAAACCATCTTCCACATGTGCAGTGTAATGCCGCAGGAAGGTCCTCGCCAGAAGACAGCCCCTTGATTTTGGATTTGCAGCGCACAGACCTGGGAGTCAATGCATCTTCGCTCACTATGAATTACACAGTGATCTTCTGATGCATCTACGGAAGGTGGGCTATGACGACCACAGCATTTTCCAGCATCCCACTAGCCCATCGATGCATTTATCCAAACAACAGTTCTTCTGGGCAAAGAAAAGCCTCTTCCACAGGCTAGCTTATGTCGTCTACCGCTCAGTGAGACTCCGTGTTCCTTGAACTCTAACGTTGTCATCACTTTCAGGGAACGGGAGCAAGAAAGAAAAGCGAGAATCATCCCAGAAGCAGCAGGAGAACTGTTTGACCTTCCCCGCACAGAGGGCGTGGTGAAGGGTGGGCTGAGGGGGGAAGGGAGGACTCCCCCCTAGGAAGAGGGGCTAGAGTGCTTGTGAACTTGGCCTCTTGCTCTGGGCTCTGCTGTCCTTGTGACCTGTTCTCTGCCTGAGGGTAGCCAGTAGCAGTGTGCTCGGGCAGAGTAAAGGGATAGGCTGCATGTTAGAGCTTTTTAACTTCAGTAAATGTCATTTGCATTGAGGACAAACAACATACTAAGAGAAGTGAAGCCTCTACATACATGGGAGGTTTTGACCATCAATATGATTTTATCCTTGCTGTACTGTGGACCATGGACTTCCTATATTCTGTTGCCACTTACTTTACTTACTTTTTTAAAGCCTATCTTTAAGACCAAAGACATCAGTTTTATCACCACCACCATCATCAAAAATACAACCAAGACTATAGAGAGGTTTAAGACATGTCTAAGGTCACACAGCTTCAAGTGTCTCCTTCTTGAAAAATACCAAGTCCCAGGCTGAGCATGGCTGTGCACCTCTTTAATCCCAACACAAGAGAGGCAGGCAGATCTCTAAGTTCGAGGCCAGCAGGGTCTACTGATTGAGTTCCAGGACAGTGCCAGGACTACACAGAGAAGCCCTGTCTCATTAAACAATAGATAGATAGATAGAATAGACAGATAAAAACAAAAACCAGTTCCCCTAGGGAATTGTCACACTAGACTTGTAAGAAAATGGTGTTAGCCCTGGTGATGGGTGGTGCCTCCCTTTCAGGCTCCCATTCATATCCATTCCGCCCACCTTGGTACATTCTCTTCTGTTCAGGCTGGGGTGTTCTGGAGTTGGCTATATCCCTCTCCAGAGCTGTGTCTCTGAGCTGTGGAGGCACGACTTTGAAAGGACAGACTTCAACTCTCTTGTCCTGAAGGCAAGGTCAAAGCTATTGACTCCTCTCCAGCTTGAGGTACAGGCTTTCAATTTAGGGAGATAATATAGCAGAAGCTGATCCAAGACCACACAGTGTAATTGCTAGCTGAGGACTTGGGAAGAGAATCATTCTCAGGACATTGCCAGCCAGTTCTCTATCGTGGACCTTCCCCGTCCCCCTTCTTCCTAAAATGGAACAGAAATTTCAGCTTTGATGAGGAAACAAGAGCTCCAACAAAGGATGCTTTAGGCCCAGACACACTACGCAAATATTTTCTGACAGAGCTATACACTGTGGCAGAAAGTGGTGTTGATGGTGCTGAAAGCTAGTTTAGGAGGGTTGCACCTTTCTAATTCCTCACATGATCGTGAAGACAATTATGTGAGGTTTAATCATTTTTCTTCAGGAGTATCTCTGAAATAAAAGTCACCACTGGGGCTAAAGGTTAGGAAAATAAAAAAGGAAGACTCCTCCCCCTCCCTCCACCGAAATCACTGCTTGTCACTGTATAGTTGAAGCCCTGAAGGGTTTGAGATTTCCCTACAGGGTATACCACCTTCAATTAGTCCCAGGAGGGCAGACAGGACATGGTAACCTAAATTATAAGGTATCTAGCAGACAGGGAAGTTTGATCATTCCTTCTTCACCACTGAATCCATTGTGTGGACCAGTTTCCACGAGCCTATGGCTAGGACCACAGTGATTAAACTGGCTCCGAGCGGGGTCAGAACAGGGCAGGCTTTTCTACCAACAAAATAATCTCGACTGTTAGATCATGAGCGCCAGGCAGCCACAAAGCTTTGTGCAGACATAAGGCTCAAATATAGTTTATTTACCTGCTCTGTACACGTTTCCTTTAAAATCTCCTTCAAGCAACAGTCAAGCCTCATTGTCAGTTTAAGTGGCTTTAGAATCACCTGGCAGACATCCTTCCGTCTGTGAAGATGTTTCCAGAGAGGTTCCCAGGAGGAGTGAAGAAAAGACCCATCCTGAATGCGAATGGATTTATCCCACGGTTCCAGACTGGCTGAACAGGGAAGAAAGAAAGGGCTGTGCACAGTGCTTACACCTCTCATCTCCAACCACAGCACGCTGAGGGAGCTCTCATGAGCGCACCACACTCCCTTCCTGTTATGGGACACAACATCCAAATGAAAGAGACATAAAAGCAGGAAGGGGGACATTTACCCTTTCTATCGCTAAGATAAAAGACACATTTTTTTTTCAGACACTCAGAAGCTGACTGACAACGAAGAGGAAAAAATCAAATGGCTCCATGCACCTTCCACAATCACTTCATTCTGGAATCTTTATACTCCCTCTAGCTGACATCAACCAACTGATGTCTTTCTTTGATGAAGCGAGGAATATATGGACTTGAGAATATATGGACTTTGTGTGTGACTCTTGAGAGAGTGCACCTCAGGCTTTGCGTTGCTTTTAGCCTGGAGCCCACCTGGCTTCATTGTGAAGCATTTTGGCAACTGTCATTTGGTAAACTGGCTTTGTCTCTCAGAATTCTGAGCCACCTGGATTACTCTTATTATAAGAAATTCTAATTTCTTGGGGAGCATTGTTTCAAAACTCTGATATCTAAGGGCGGGCAATCTCAGCTTCTGCTAGGGGAGGGAGAGGTGGAAGAGGAAGGAGGACAGCCATGTTTCTTGAGTCAGACATGAGAGTTCAGCAAGCAGCCACGTGGAAGAAAGGAGGCAGCTTCAGAGAAAGAGTAAGCAAGTCTCCAATACAGAGAAAGTAGATCTAGGTTCTGGCTAAAATCTGAAGAAATAGAAGAAAAGAAGAAAAAGAGAAAGTTTGGTCTTTCTGAGTTGCGACTTGGGGAGGCACAGCAGGTGCCGGTGGTGCCGCCTTTAATTCCAGCATTGGGGAGGCTGAGGCAGGTGGAGCTCTGAGGCTGAGGCCAGAGCGAGTTCCAGGGCAGCCAGGGCTACACAGAGAAACCCTGTCTCAAAACGAAACGACGAAGCAAAAACAAAACCCTCAAAACTAAGTTAAAAGCAAAGCAAAATAAAACAAAACAGAAAGCCCAACAACAAGACTTTGGAAGGCAGACAGAGTTTCAAGGCAGGTCTGTAATGACTGCACCCAGGGTGGGCATTCTGGGAAGGAAAAGTACTTCATCTTTCTAAGAAGTAATTATTCCCACCTTCTTCACATGCCTTTAGGCAATTAGCCTCTCTGAGGAGTGGTCCCTTCGCTAGGAGTTTGAAGTATTAGGTCTTCACCGAGACTGGAGATAGAGTCCATTCTTTTGACCAGAAGGAAATAGCTTTGCCTTAACGGGCCTCAACAGAGCCCCATCAAGGCTGCTGTAACCTTGCCCTTTAGGAGGAGGTAACGGTAAAATCATTGACAAAACTGGCTGACTGTGGAACGGATATAAGCCATTTCCACCGAGAGAGTGTAAAGGTCAGACTCTAAAGCTTCGCAGCAGGAGGGATTTGTGTCCATAAGGGATTAGTTACTTCCACCTGCACCCCTAGCCTCCAGGTGGGAACACTCAACTCGGAGGAGCTCAGGCAAGGATGCTCCGGAAGCTGTTCCTTCTGGCTTCCAGCTGTAAGCTGTCTCACCAGTGAGTGTCCACCATCTTTAACACTGTGCCATCTGTGTGACAGGCCCGGGTCAGCTATGGCTCTTTTCAGCACATTTGCTATTTATCAGGTCCAAAGGCAGCTCCAGTTCCCAAATTCCAAAGGGCAGATTGGACAAATGGCTACTGGTGGTGCCTCTCGGCATACCTAAGCACAAGCCAGCCTCCGGCTCCCTCAGTCTCTCAAGCACCTGTTCCACAGGCCGGCATCCTGGCTCTTCTCACCTCTTCCCCTCCCCCATGCTTCCTGCAGCCCACTGGCTTCCCTCCCCTACCTATTCATTCTCCTTATAATTTCGCTGCTTCTAGGGTGCTCACCTTCTCCTGATCTCCCTTTCTTTACGCCCTCCCCATCCCCCCTCTCTCTCAGCTCCACTCCTGCTTCTCTCCTGGCCAGATCCAGTCTGCTGGCCAGCTTCAGTCTACGTCTTTTTCTGCTTTCTCTCTTTCATGTCTACAGTGAGAACCTTCCCCTTAACCATGTCACGGAGCAGCCGCGTTGTCAGTTTGGACAGTGTTGTGCTGTGCTGCTCGGGTGGCTACCGTAACAGGAAAGCCTGAAATGTCTGCCCTTCTGTGGCTGTTGAGCCGCTGGAGATAGAGACGAGGGTGTTAAGGAAAACTTTACTGCCATTGTGCTAACCAAGGAACACAGTGCCTCTTCATCTTGCTGCCCTCTAGGGAGAATCTGTCCAACCAGCTGCTTCTTAATTCACGCTTTCTAAAACAGCATGAGGGGAAACCTACTCTGCTCCCCTGGGCCCTGAAAACCATCTCAGCAGCAAGCGTCTGGCCAGTTCACGCTTACGTTTCTGTTTTGAACCTGTTGTGTAATAAAAATCACCCTCTTGACATGCCTGAATTGAAACGTGTGTGAAGCTGGTAGGCGCAGCGGGCAGTGAACACTGCTCTTCTGTCCCTTCTAGTGTGACGCTTGTCCAGGCTTGGGTTCACGTGTCTCTAACTGGGTTACCATTACTCACACTAAGCACATAGAGTCAGACATGCACTAACGCCGTGAACTCTAAACTGTGCCCTAAAATCAACAATTAAAAGAATTAAAGCCATCTAAAAAGTATGACTGGGAACAGCTGTGAAGGTGTTCTTAAGAGAAAATTGTTCCTGCTTCCTCGGATGTCAGTAATTGGAATTTCCCCAGAAAGGCTAAAGCCTGCTTCCAGGAAGAGGAAGAGCTTATTTCCAGGAAAGAGATTCATATGTCAGGCCTCCTTCCTGGAGTGCTGAGGGACCAGACAACTGACAGGTGAATTATGGGTAAAGAATACCTTGATAAGACTGGGCAGTAATTCACCCTCTTGCCCTCTGTTAAAACCAAACATCATATCAGGACCCGGGAAGATGATGTGATGGGTGGGCGGGGCCTCTGGACCTCTCTGTTCTTTTCCCCAGGCTGGAACAGATCTCCTCTCCCCTCTCTTCATGATTGCTTGTCTAATTGAAATAGTGGACAGGCGTCTGAGCTGAGCTCCTCAGGGCTGCCAGGGCCCAGGATCTGGTTCTCACAGCCCTGGTAACAAATCTCCTCAAGTAGATCTAACAGATTTTTAGTCAATTATTAATGATTCTCCATAAAAAAAAGATTATATCATATGCACATGGAAAGAATTTTACTTTCTCAAACCAACCTGGGTACCTTTTCTGCATTGCCTAACTGCACTGCGTAGAGTCAACGTGGAGGCATCCCACAGAAGCAGCAAACAGTCAGGCCAAGACTCACTGGGCAGTAACTTGCTGCCTGTGGGTGTTATCATATCAAGGGCTGCTTCTTTCAGTCCATTTAAATGATCTGTATGACTTTGACCCTCACCCTATCATCCTCACTGATGTTGAATTCTGTCAATGTGTGCTCCACCCTGTTGGGCGTCTTCTTGGATGCCTGACCCTTTCATTTCTCTAAGACATCTCTCCCTCCTCCCATCAGGGTTTGTTACCTCAGAGGCTATGTAGGGTCTGTTTGCAAAACTAATCCACCCTTGCATTGCGGCTGTGTTATGTCTTTCTCCATCGGTTCCTTTCTTTCTTCTGCCTTAAAGAATTTCCATTTGTAAATGAAGTTAGGAAGTGGTTCTGCAAGGTGCTCTTGTCGGGAGAGGAGTGCCAGCAGGGAAGACTCGAGAGAGGTGCACTGTGGCCTTGCCAAAAGCTTGCTTGCTGTTGTGACGTCCTTGCTTCAGCTGGCTTTAGGAGAATACGCATTAAAGCTGTAGGAAAATCTGGATTTCTGAAGCTGCTTCTCCTTTCCCTCTACACCTTCCTCCTCCTCCTCCTCCATTTATTTATTTATTCAACTGTTATATCTGCTCCTCCATGGAATGAATACAATTACCCACTTCCAGATAAAGAATCTTTGACAAAATCCATTCTGGATCTCACAGTCCATGCAGACACTTTTTCTTCTCTTTCTTTTTGGTACAGACAGACCACAATAATAAAATGGGTGCCTACAGAGTTTGAGGATCCTGGGAACATTTTCACAGCTGGGTTTTCAGATACACTCATGCAACTTCTTGTTTATTTTTCCCCCTTTGTGGAGACTGTTGGTTAAGTTTACAGATATCCTTGTTTCTTCCATGTACTACTGGCCAGAAACTCCAGTGTTCATTATCTTCCTGGTCCTTGCCTCCACCTCCTCCTCCTCCGTCTGTGAAAACCATCTGAAAGGTCACCAGGACTGTCCTGTTTTATCCTCACGGCCCAAGACAGTTATTAACAGCTCTTCCTCCCCAGAATTGCCTTGGTTTGAATGCTAACTTCATGGTCAACAGCTTGTCACCACCAACTCTCAGCGGGTGCTATCCTGCAGCCTCCCATTAGGTGGCAGTGTGTAGCCTGCCAGGAACCTTCTGAGCGAGCTTTTCATTCCCAAAGTCAAATCAAAGCAAATAATTAAGTGTGGGTCAAGAGCTACCTGCAGCTTTGCCTGGTTCCAAACAGGTGAGGAGCGAGCGGGAGGTGAGGAGGAGCCGGGACAGGACAGGTGGTTCCTTCCTGGGATCCAAGAGGGCAGCGAGGATTCCCTTCCTAATTAAAGGACTTCGGTGCTTCAGGGAAAGAACATTGAACAAAGAATGATTTCCCTTCATAGGTTTCTCCTCGAGTCACAGGCAGATGAAGGTCCTCAGGGTAGAGCCCACACTCTAGCCAGAAGCTGAGCTGGCCGGACATGGCCGGCTCTCAGAGGACCTGAAAGGATGCACCTGCAGCCTCCCAGGACTCGGCTGGGAATGACTTCCGGATTGCACATACACTACCTGTCAGTCGGGTGATGCGAATGCAGACCCGCCCTGCATCAGAGGCATGGCACACACCGACACCCAGGTGTGTGATGAGAAGCCCTCAGGCACGGCTCTTGAGATGCTTGTGGCTCTTAGTTCCTGGCACTGGTTGCCGCTGGTGATGGTCCCTGCATGTTCGGAAGCATCATCGTATGTGAACGAGTCCTCAAATTCCACCCAGCAGGCACCCGACGCTCGGTTTGCTGCTTCCAGCTCGGACCTGGATGCAAGGATATCTGTTTTTGAGCTGGATTATGACTACGTTCAAATTCCTTGTGAAGTCACACTCTGGATACTGCTGGCATCCCTCGCGAAGATCGGTGAGTCATCAAGCACATGTTTGGGGGGATTGCTTCTTACCTGAGGTGTCATGTGTGCACGTCTTCATAGACGAGTGATGAGTTAAGTGTACATTAACTGTTACTTGTAGGGCTAGAATTACATTCCCTGGTGGCAACAGAGAGCCAGGGCTGTTTAAAGCCTCAGGACTGTGTCGGAAGTCTAAATGCATACTTCTCGGCGCTGCATTGTCTTGACCCCAGATTTCAGGAAGGTGACCACTTCTCTGTCGTGTAAAAATCTCATGCTCGGTGTCTAAAATGATAGAAAAAATGTAAAGTGCACAGAGTTCTGGAAATGCCAGAGACTGAATAACATTTCTTTTATAAAATAGTCTTCCTTCATTTCTAGCCACATAACTGTACATTGTTGATGGCTCTAGCTATTTTTTTTTCCAAGAGGCCTGTGCTTCTTTGGAATCGAGGGCTGAAATAACCACAGGCAACGCTTATACCTCAGCAACAACCTGCTCAATGGTCAGCTTGTACGAGCGCACACCCTTGTGTGCGAGGGTGTGAGTAGAGCTGGCTCTCTGAGAACTGTGCTCAGCTCTGAGCAGGGGCAGGTGCCTGTTGCTAGCCAGATGGATGGTGAGAATGTTCAAAGTGTTTTCCCGTGATACTTTCATGCCTATTTATAAGTAATGGGGAGTGTGATTTGTCTCCCTGCTCTCTCTCCCACAACCCTCCACCCCTCCTTTTGGTGAGAAGTGAAGTTGGTCTGGGTACTTAGGACACAGACCTGTCGCTGACAAGCAGCGCCCTAATCTCCTGAAGGACATCCAGAGGTGGGGGAGGGTCCAGCTCATCTTGCTTTGTGTTTGCCTAAGGCATTGCTTGTTCTCTACATGTGCTGAGGATGTTCAGAATTCACTGTCAAGAAGTATGAAGAGACTGTGGGGTGGGGGGAGGGACTGCTGCTCTAGGGGCTCCTGGCTAAATGCTGCTGAGTTTCATGATGATGTAATTCAATGTGAATCCAGAAAGGAAAGTTATTAAAGTTGATCATCAGTTGAAAAATACTTACTCTAAATGATTTTTATAGTTGCTAGTCTTCAGGAATCTCAATAATTCTGTATTCCATATGTTTATGGCAACAGAAAAAGAAAAGAGGCATATTTATTAAATACATATTCTGGGCCAAATATTGGGCCCAATATTCTATATGAAGATAAATAGTAATAGTTGTGAAGATTATGGTAACTGTGGTGATTTCTAAACTTTAACACTTAAGGAATGCCCAGCAGTATTAAGGTTATAGATTCTGAATAATAACACAATTTTAAGCCTTATTATCACCTAGTCAGGTGCATTTGCTGAGAACCTGTGCAGTGTCTGGAAACAAACAAGTTGGACCTCAAGGATCTAGCTTAACCAGGATAGGGGGTTAACTTAGGACTCACTAGTCAGCCCTGTGACAGGAAGATAACAAAGTGCCCCCATTCCTTTTAAATGCCTGACTATAAAAACACAGACTTGATACAACACAAACAATTAAAGGCACTTCTGACTTTGTGAGTTATCTTTCATTTCCATCATGCTTCTTGGAATATTACAAGAACTGGAACCAGCTGGAAGGATGGCATTGAGGGCAGTCTTCCATTTCTGGGACTTTATTCTTTCCATTTTCCTCTCAGGCACTGAAACTGTAAGAGTTGAGAGAAACTGACTTTGAGATTCCGCTGTCCTTCCTGAAAGAGGACAAATGCTCTAAAGTGTAAAAGCATTTTGTACTTCCCGCCGCAGCGTGGCCTGGTCCTGCTGCAGTGCCCCACGCCCAGTTTGCCTACGGCAGGTAGATGCTGGGTCCATTTTGGGAACTTCAGTTCAAGGAAACAAGGCCAGAGTGGTGAAACACAGGCCTGGTAAAACACATGTCAGGCTCTTCAATGTCCATGGGACAAACTTAGAAATTAAGTTTGACTGAAATAAACACAAATTGAAAGAAAAAGGTGGAGAAGAAAAGAAGGAGGCCGAGAAAGTTATGATTAGAAAAATGAGAATCCAGGGCTTGAAATGACCTTGAACAGGCCTTGACGCCAGTGAAGTGTGACTGAGTGGCATCCTTTGGAAATAGCCTGCCCGTATACAGTGGATCCGTTCAAAATAGTGCCAAGGGAAACCCGTATCTTCTCTTTGTAAAGCTAAATATAAAATCCTCCAAGGAGACAGCCACTGCTTCCCCAGTATCTGTGGGAAGAAAACTACATCAGTTTGAAAGTCAAGTTCTTCATGATATGGCACAAAACCATGTTGTAAGTTTTTCTTAATGGTCTTCCCGAGTGACGGTTGCTCAAGCTAGGTAGACCGTCTCTTGGTGATGGAGAGATGTGTCTGCCAGGACCATCCCCACCTCTGCTATTTCATGTTGTGGAAGGGAGAATTTCAAGAGCAACAACCAAACATGCCTTGTGCCGGTCTGGCCTGCCCCTCACCCGCCCACAGTAGGACGTTGGCTGGCTCGATCCCCGGCATGTGGGCAGGAACGACTCCCCAGACACAGCGGTCTTCACAGACACAGTGGTCTTCACAGACACAGCGGTCTTGTCAGTAGAGGCTTTACCTGTCTACCGATAGCACACCCACAGGATAACTGATGAATAGATTTTGAGAGGATGTTTAAGATCCAACGTATAGCAGGAGGTAAAGAGAACAGTGCAATCAATAGCATGAGAAATGTGAGGACTTACAAAGAGGCCCGGGGTATAGAAAAGAGGAGGAAGGGATGGATTTTAGGGATAGATAATGAAAACAGGGAGTGAGGAGATCTGGGTTGACTATATAACTGGCAAAGTCAACACGGGTGTAATATGAGAGTATGACCCTAATTCCTTCTTAGTGGGCCCGGCTGGCAACATTATTAGTTAGGTGTGTGTTGGGGGGGGGATAAAGACGTTTTACTTCTGTGACAGTGTGGGACGAGAAATCTAGGGGCCTGTCAGACTGCTTGAGCACTGGGTTTTGCTGATGCACACTTTCCCCCCACGTCTCTTTTTCCCGGGTGTAAGAAGCAGCAAGCAGGAAAGGGTGTGCCCGCAGGCCGCTAGCATGGCCTATGTTAGCACACACATGCTAGCAATGTGTGTGTAGCACACACACTGGTGCTAGCAATGTTAGCACACACATGCTCTTCTCCGAAAACCCCGAGGCCTTGCGTCTGACGGGTCGCCCTGCATGCCGGCCGTGCCTTCTCGATCCCGAAAGGGCAGCCTCTGTCTCCCCAAAACACTTGCACTAAAGTTATAACAGCAGCCAAAGTTAGGAGGCAGCAACAGAATGGAGTTTGGACACAGCCCTCGTGGGCACTCTGAGACCCCGTGCTCCGTGTTCGCAGGGTTCCACCTGTACCGCAGGCTGCCCCACCTCATGCCCGAGAGCTGCCTGCTCCTCGCGGTGGGCGCGCTGGTGGGCGGCATCATCTTCGGCACCCACCACCAGTCGCCTCCGGTCATGGACTCCAGCATCTACTTCCTGTACCTCCTGCCGCCCATCGTGCTGGAGAGCGGCTACTTCATGCCCACGCGGCCGTTCTTTGAGAACTTTGGCTCCATCCTGTGGTGGGCAGGCCTGGGCGCGCTGGTCAACGCCTTCGGCATCGGGCTGTCCCTGTACTTGGTCTGCCGGGTCGGGGCCTTCGGCCTGGGCGACGTCACGCTGCTGCAGAGCCTGCTCTTCGGGAGCCTGATCTCGGCCGTGGACCCCGTGGCCGTGCTGGCCGTGTTCGAGGAGGCGCGCGTGAACGAGCCGCTCTACATGATGATCTTCGGGGAGGCTCTGCTCAATGACGGCATCAGCGTGGTGAGTCCTGATCTGTCCCTGGACGGGCGCGGCTGGGGCCGGGAAGAGCCTTTCCGAGCGGCCACCGCGGCTGGGGCCGGGAAGAGCCTTTCCGAGCGGCCACCGCGGCTGGGCTGCCTGGGCCTACCTGGGCCTCCGTGCCACACCTGTGCCCTAAACTCCGGTAACTCTCTGAAGGACCTGCTCTGTGTATCTGCCTGCTCTATAGAGAGAGCAGGAACAGAAAATACACAATTCAATTTACCTTTCAATTCAAGGCTTTTTTTTTCTGTATTTAGCACAGAGAAACTTCTTTGTAGCCAGCTGGGTGAACCTGTTGGCCACAATAGTACTTTCGTTTGTAATACATGTACATATGTACATATGGATACACACACACATGCACACACACACATGCACACACACACACACACACACACACACACACATCAAGAGGCGCTAGTTAGTGTTAAATAAATAACATCTGTCTGGTCATTGAGGCATGATGGAGGAATTCCAGAAATAAATCAGCTTGCGTGGTGCTCAGTAACTCGTCACATGGAAAATGAGGGCTCTCTGCTTAGCAGTTCCATAGTGAGCCTGGGGGTAATAAACAGCCCAGAAAGAGCAAGACGGCACCAAGTCCCGGAAGTGTCCACAGCCTGGGCTGCTGGATATTCAGGGAAAGCCAGGCTCATTGATCAGTTTCCCTGAAAACCACAGCATTGGCAAGCTGTGGGCCTATAACGCATTTATCCGTGCTTTTGCCACACTGTATTATTAAAGCTTAGGCTCCTGCATGGAGGAATGCCAGATTACCTTTCACTGTCAAAGAGAAGAATAGTATACAATTCTGAGTCGGAAACAGGAAGCTCCCACTGTCTGCTCCCTGTTTATGCAAAGAGCAAGCCCTTTGACCCATCCGCCCTTTCCCTCCCAGTCTTCCTGGCATGCAGGTGTGCGCATACCCTCCTGCACCGCCGCAGGCGTGCACTGTGGCTGCTGGCGTGACAAATACCAGGGGACGGTACCATACAGGCTCCTTAGCGGTAGCCACTTCAGAGCCTTCACATTTCTCCTCGGTATTAAATGAACGTAATTTATTTTAGAGTTTCCTTTATGGATGGCTATTTATGTGGCTTCTTTTTGTGCTGTTGTTTTTACAAATAATGTTGCAATAAATGCATTTTTTTTTCTTCCTGGCCCTGTTTTTTGCAATTGGGACTACTTTAAAACGATATTTTATTAGCAGTAACTTGAGCAACTAAGTGGGTTAAGCAGTATATAGACTTGAAACTTGATACATGTGACTGTTTCAGGCTCTTCCTGTCTACCCTACTGTCGATGAGAAGTTACCACTCTGGAGTTGTGAAGGTGGGCAAAGGCATGAGCTGTGCCTTGGTTTCTTTTCTATCGCTGTGACAGAACACCATGACCAAGGTCACGTGATAACGTGTTGGGCTTGGGGTTGCAGAGGGCTAGAGTCCACCATGGCAGACCGAAGGAGGCTGAGAACTCACCTCTTCTTCCTCAAGAAGGACACAGAGAGCATTCTAGGAATGGTACAAGCCTTTTGAGATCCCAAAGTCCACCCACAGTGACACACTTCCTGCAGCAAGGCCACACCCTTTAATTCTTCCCAGACTGTTCCACTCACTGGAGACCAGGTATTCAAACATATGACGCAACGGGCGGGGCCCGTTCTCCTCCAAACCAAACCACTGCGACGTGAAACGGTACGGAAGGCTCCAACAGCAGGTCATCAGGAAGTGTGATTACAGTCCTGGGGGGGGGGGGGGCGGGGACATCAAGCAACACTCAAACCATGTGGCCTGCCCTAGTGAAAGGAGCACACCAGCAGAGCCTGAAGGGGCCGGCGTGAGCCCAGAGACTGAAGGGGGCAGGTTGGGAGCTGACGTGCCAGGTAGAAGGCTGGAGTCACTCCGGTCCTCAAAGCTGTGCTTGAGCTGTGTGGAGGAAAACTGACCGACCGGCAGGGAATGTGGGAGCACTGCCTGGAATTCTCCCTTAGAGTGAGCTGGCTGTTGGAGGTGGAACCATGGGGATAAGAGGAATCTAGCTAGTCTGGGCACCTCTGAGTTTTTTCCAAATGCCAAGGTAACGAATGACATTGAACTTGGTGACCTCAGCCACCATGCTTTTCCGGAAAGGCTTTATCAGCTTCTGTTTCTGCAGACAGGGCTGGCTTCATTAATTTGTCCAGAACAAGGTTCGCTTTATCAGGGGCACAATCACGTGGTATGCAGAAATTCTCGCTGAGAAATCATCTGTATTCATGACCAAAGCAAGTTCTTCGCTGCTGCCGCTGACAGAGGGCCAGATCTCGCCCTGAGGATTCTCCAGCAGCCTGTCCTCATGGCTTCCGGTGGTGACCCCATCACCCGTGACATTTGCTTGACTTTCTCAAGGTTAAATTGCTTCCATGTAGATCTTTCTAAAGAATGGTCATTTCACACTAAGATGATAACTTCTGAGTGACCACAGCATCTGCTCTTGTGAGCTCTGCTGGGCAGGTCTGTGCCGCACTGGCTCTGGGGAGGTTGCCCACAGAACAGTGAGGATTGAGTGTGTGCGGGGTACCACTGGGTGCCTAAGTGAAACCAGAGAAGCCCAGGTCCGGATTTAGAAAGCAACTGGTATTTTCCGTCGTCCAATGGTATTTTGAGCTGAGGGCTTTGAGCTCACCCTTTCATTGAGCAAAAAGCCTGCCCAAGGGCAGCAGTCACAACCTGGCAGAAGGTCCGAGTCACCCAGCGGTGGCCTGTGGCTGAGGGCTACAGGAGATGGCAGGACAGAGCTTACTTCTAGACCTGTTGAAATATTCATGAATCTGATTCACCGTGAATCAGCCAGCTTGGGGTTTAAGCCTGTGATTTCCCATGTGTTCCTTCCTTCTTCCAATTTTTCACATATGGCATTGGTAAGTAGCACATACCTTCAGTGTCTCACAAGCAGAACAGAGGCATGAGCTGGAGAAGTATGTATTACTGCTCTGCATTGTGTCTCGGAGACCTGTAGAGATGAGGGTGGATCTCATGAGAGGAGAGAGAGAGAGAGAGAGAGAGAGAGAGAGAGAGAGATCTAGGTATGATGTTGTCTGACTGAAATGTCTGCAGCTCTTTTTAAAAATAAAATATTTCTAATGTTGCTAGAACAACACCCTGAGATCTGCAGTGGAGTCTCATGGTTGAGAGCCCAGAAGAAGGCCAAGAAGGAGCCACTCCGTGCAGGGCCCGAGGTGACCAGCATCATATTTACTACTTCATCACATCTGTGGGTCTTATTATGAAGCATGAAAAGAAACCCTCCATTCAAAAATGAAGAAAATCACACACTAGCAGTTAAAATACCTCAGGTTACAGAGCAGACAGGCCTGGGTGTCCAGCTCTGTTCCTTCCATTCCCTTTCCATTTTCTTTTACCTTTTGAAATTCCAACGCTGAGCTGCAACAGGGAGGAGAAATCCACACCTCTTAATGATCGCACTGGGCTCAGTTGAGCGGCACGGCTGCTCTTCTGTTTCTAGAAATGGGCCAACTTAGCGGTTGCCCCACAGGCTTCAGGCAACCCTGCTCTCTCATGTCTCCTTTTGGTGTAGAATTGGCGTAAAGACATTCTTAAGCTCACAAGGTCGAGAAGAGAGTGGGCAACCCCTCCTCGCTTGCTTTCATCAGCCAACCATTCCCTTCAGCGGAGGCCGTCAGCGGGAATCAGTAGAAACTGACGCCTCTCTTTCACTCTGGTTGGATTCTCTGTGGATGCACATTCTTGTTGCTGGTGCTAGACCCTAAAGCCCCGTTTAAAGCCTCTCCTCTTCCTCATCTATCCCAGTCCTTGCTTTTCTGAGAGGATTCCTGATGGCCTCTTGATTTCTCTTCCAACTGATCCCTTTGGCATCTACACTATGGGACCCATCACTTAGTTCTGAGCAAAGAGTCCCCAGGGGTTCACATGGGGGAAAAGCCCCTGGATGCTTGAGGGGCTGATGCAGTCTGACCTGGTCACGTTTCTGAATAGTGAGCAGTGGCACGGAGCTGCCTCCCAAGTTGGCCCCCTGTTCATGAGGGGAAACTATGGTTGTTCTGTGGTGGGCTGGGAGGCTGAGCTGGGCTGTGCTGCTGAGCTGGGGCACTGAGCCGGGACACTGAGCTGGGGCGAGGGCTAGATGAGCTGAAATCAATGCACTTCAGTAACGATCTTTCTAGCTTGTGATGACTTCGTTGAGATGTGAGATTCCACCCAATGTCCATGTGTGTTTTAACCAGTTCTTGCAAGAAACCCTAAGGTATTGGAGTGTAAGGGGATAGAGCCCTATAAATACATTGTTTTTGAGCAAGGCTTTCAAGGCAGCTTCCTTATATGTGAAATGAGAAGGAATTATCCAACCTGAGGGGTAACTGTGGAGTCACAGAATGGTACTTCTGTACATCTGGCACATGGTAGATGCTGGATAGATAGCCCTCCTTCCCCACAATCCAGAGGAAGACCCAAACAAACAAACAAACAAACAAACAAACAAAAAAGCAACCTTCTACTGAGCACAGAAATGAAGGTGTAATCTCAGCAAACAGAGCACTGAATTCTTGGTCAGCCAGGAGTCTGTGACGTGGGCAGGTGCAAGTCCTTCCCAGAGGGCTTCCAGCTCACTGGAGGCATCACAGGGGTCAACCCCACCCACGGGCCCCAACTTTTAACTTTGCCAATGTGCTGTCAGACAAAGTATTGGAGGTTTATATGGAGAGCTTTCCCCTTAACACTGTAACATGGGACTGGTGTGTGTGTGTGTGTGTGTGTGTGTGTGTGTGTGTGATAGCAACCAGCAGCCAGGTTGGAAAGATGGCAGGAGCTGGCATAAGGGAGGGCAGTGAGTTGAAGTCCCCAGGAGTGTGTTTCAGGGGACAGAGTTTTACTAACATGGAGAAGACAGTTCTAATCCTCAGTTCCTCCACATCTGGGTAACGGCTGGCCTCAGCTGGTGTCTAAGTTACAGGCTCCCCAGAAAGCAGCTTGAATGATTTGCACCTTAGTGAGGAGGGCCAGCCCCCAGTGACGCTAACAAACATTCGATAGGAGTCTCCCCCGTGTGTTTATGACAGTTCCCCAAGTTTGACCACGAACGCTCCTCTGCAGCACCGGCTTCTGCTTAAAGGAAGAGAACAGATTTGAATTGTGACTGCTCTTTAACCAGGCAGCACTCACGAGCCATTTGGAGTGATGGGCACTCACTCTAGTCCCAAGGGTAGGAAAAGGGGAGAAATTCTAGCTGGTTATCAAACTACTTTTTCTTTGCCGGAAGGAGTTGAGCAGCTATAGAAATGGATTTGGAGGAAGAGAAACGCTTAGGAGAGCGATGGCCCTTTATCCTAGGAGATGAGAGGAGGGCAGAGAACCACCCAAAAGGAACTCTGTCAATACCACAAAGGACCCCGCACTCCACACCAGCTGTGCTAAGTGCCTTAGCTGCGAAAGCGAGCAGTTCCGTGAGCTGCCATGAGCCCGCAATCCAAGCCTTTAGAGTTCTCGCAGAGCTACGATCCTCAGCCTTACCACCGTGTGCCTGTTCTGGGTTTTCTTAGAACCCGCACTAGCCACAGCGTCCGCTAGGAGGTTATGAAATATTTTCATGGAAATACCTGGTAGGGGAGGCTGCCCTGGCATGCCACTCACCGCCAAGGGAACTTCCTGGTCCCGTGGGATTTTTTTTTTTTTTTTGTTGCCAGACCCTCGTGCCACTGTGCCAGTGTTCTGGGTTGGGCATGCTGCGCTGCAGTGTGGGAATGATACCCTCAGAGTCACGAGAAAAGTCCCACGAGGTGGGGTATGGGTGGAGGGACTGCTGACGGACAAGCACATTCCCTGTGGCTTCTGTGGTCACAAAGGCCACCACCCCATAGAGCATGTACAAGCTGACACTGCAGTGTTAGACCATGGCTGACTGGGAGAAAGCGTTTAATTCTGCCTCTAGTATATTATAGTCTGTAAGTTCCTCCCCCTCAGTACCCTGGACCGACGCTGATTATTGGTGAATCATTTATTTGTAGTTATTATAACAAGATATCTGAGTTTGATTATCTTATGAATAAAAGAGCTGAGTCTGGGATGAAAATCACAAGACACAATGCTACTTGACAAAAAAATTCTTTTTATGCTGTAGCCTGGCGTAGAATAGAAAGTGTGCCTCTAAGAGTAGGAGGCATTAAGGTTCAAGGGAGGAACCAAGCCCTCTAATAGCCACTTGCTCCTGAGAAGTTCCCTGTGAGAGGGAAAGGGCATTCCTCCAGGAAGAGCGCTGCCCTGTCCGAGGGAGGCCTACAGGCCTCTTTACCTTCTAACACACGTGTGCCCTGCCTCTTAAAGAGCTCCTACCTCCCCACACGGCTACCCTGGCACCTCCAGCACACGGGAGCTGTGTAGTGTAAACCACACCCAAGTTAAAGCAGGGACTAAGAGACACACAGGCAAGAACTAAGACATCCCAAAAGGCAACTTCTTAAAACCTTGTATTTGAACTTTTTGAGAAATTTACACATGAATACTCTATCACCTTCAGCCCTCCTCCCCTACCATCCCTCCTGTGCTCCGTCATTTCCTCTCAAAACCATAACCTCCTCTACAATGATTTTTGTTATACATGTAACAAATGTTCTATATAAATATACATAATAAATAATACATACTATATTAATAATTATCATATAGTAAATAAATAATAAATATTCTATATAAATATTACAAATATAGTTTATATATATATGCAACCTACTGAGTTTATTTAGTGCCGTTTATCGGTATATGTGTGCAGAGCTGACTGTTTGGAATTGGGTAATCCTCTGAGGGTCTTGTCCCTGTAACTTTTAACCCAGTGATAGTAACTTGTGAGATCTCCTCGATCCGAGTCAGCATGTCAGCAGTTGTCACTGTGCTGGTCTTGCTTCAGCAACCATATTGTTGAGATCTCATGTTTGCAGCTTTCCTTTCTAGGTACAGAGGACACCGTCTCCCAGCCTCTAAGCCCTCTGACTCTTACAGTTTTTCTGCATCTTTTTCTGTGGTGTTCTCTGAGACTTCGTTGTGGAAGTATCAGCTGAAATTCGGAATCTCTCGGTCAGGTGTTCTCTTCTCTTCTCAGATGTTGGGGTTCTATAATGGTGTCCATGTCTGCTGCAAAAGGAAGTTTCTTTGATGATGGGTGGGAGCTATACTTTTCTGTGTGTATAAGCGTAGGAAGTTAGAAGCAGTTAGACATTATTTCGGTTTAGGAAAGTAGCAGTACTCTGGGACCCTGGTTCCTCTAGGGTCTATGACCACGCCAGCCCCAGGTAATCAGCATGGATTCCTTTGTATTGAGTGGGCCCTGGTCCACTTAGGCGCTGCTGGTTACCCCAGGATAGAAGAGCCACTATTGCAGTTCTACGTACGTCTTGTCATGCTAGCTACTGTGGTGACTCACAGGCTTTCCATATAGGTAGGACGGTTGATTACTTTCCTATCTTGGCAGTTTGCATAACGGCTTCAGATCCTCTGAGAGATAGTCCTTAAGGAAGAGAATTCAGATCCCGTGAGAGATAGTCCTTAGGGAGGGGACTTCTTGGTAAGTCCCAGTTTCAGTATTCCAAGTCCTGTGTCTGACGTGTGTGTCCTTTTCAAAGATAGTGTTGTACCTTCGTGTTCTAGGAGGCAACCAAGGGGAACAGCAATAGCCTATATTGGTCCTTTTTTTGGGGGGGGGGCTGGGGTCGTGTCTTAGACTCTCCCAACCAACTACTTAAAGGGATACTTTCTGTGCATGGCACTGGGGATTTTGCAATAATGCTCCCACTAAAATCATAGACCATCCTTTGTTTTTTAGCAAAAAATAAAATAAATGTAAATTGTGTGTCTGTGTCTGTATATGGAAATAGGCTTTTGAATGAAAGTGCCTACAGAAGCCATAAAAAACATCCTAGCCTCTGAAGCTGTGGTTACTGGTGGCTGTGAGCGCCTGGCTTGCTTTCCATGAATGGAACTCAGATCTTCAGCAACAGCAGCTTGAACTCTAGTTTCTGTGACGGGAACTCAGGTGTTCGGCAACAGTAGTTTGAACTCTTAAACCATGAGCCATAAATTCATCCCCCAACGCTGTTGTTTATTTATTTGTTTGTTTATTTATTTTGTTTTGCTTTGCTTTTTTGAGACAGGGTTTCTCTGTGTATCCCTGGCTGTCCTAGAACTCCCTTTGTAGACCAGGCTGGCCTAGAACACATAGAGCTAGGCTTGCCTCTGCCTCCCACAGTGCTGGGATTAAAGACGTACATCACTACTACCCTGATGATGTGGTTCAGTTGTCTCAGATGGAGCCAGGGATTCTGTGTCCGAATCACCCATCTGCCCCATTCATTCATCCACCTTCTTCTCCCTAGTATTGAATCATCTGTCTACACAAAACCCATTACTGAGCACTTCCTTTTCAGACACTGTTCCTTCCAAGATGTTAACAGTGGCATTTTCAGAAAAGCAAACCACAGGCCTGGTCTTCCTGAACCTAAATCGACTGGCCAGCACTGATGTCTGCCGTTATAGTTGGAGAAGTAGCCTGGGCCCTCAGTTACCATTTGCATCTTGTGTGTGGGAAGGTGGCATTTGCCCCAGGTAGGTGTAGAAGTGATAAAGAGGAGTGTTTGTGTAGATGGAACATGATGGGCCACACTGCCATGGGCAGCAGCAAAGATGAGCAAGGAGCTTTTAGGTCAGTTTGGAACTGCTTACTTTAAAATGCTTTATGTCACTCAAAAGAAATTCGGCATCTTTAGAGATGGGGTCTAAATCTAGAAGAGAGCTATCACACAGTCAGTGGTGAATGCAGTTGAAATCTTCTACAGCAGAACTGCACTGATCCCTTTTAAGTGGAGATTTCCTTAAAGGGCTCATTTGCTAGTCTTCAAGTGAACTGCCACTCAGTTTTCTCTCTTCCCCATTAATTCCTCTGACATCTGCTGAGAACTTGGCTCCAGTTCTCTGAGCTTATGAACAAATGCTGACGGATTCCAACCCCAGGGGTTTAAGAGGTTGTGTGTTCAGGTCTCTGCTCCCGGGCTGCAGGTCTGCACATTTGGGGGGACAGGATTGTCTCTCATGGGGGTTACCCAAAGTCCTGGGCCCTGTAAGTCTAAAGCAGCTCCTTCGGAGACCTTCTTTCTGGGCCCTCATTCAACAAAACATGCCATCCAGCATCCACCATTTTGAATCCTACTGGATCTGTGCCACAGGGAAGAAGGAAGTCTCATATCAGGAAGCAAGGGAGCCACCCTGAACGTGACACATTCTGCGCTGCCTAAGACTCAACATGGTCAGTGAGGCAGGTGGTGACCAACCCCAAAAGGCTGCAAGTGCAGGCTAACATGTCTATGAGGGGACAATTTCAGGGCGAACCATGCTGATGAGCTCCAGAGCGCCACAGTGAATGTTTGTTCGCTCGTCTAGACTCTGCCGCGAGACACTTGCAGTTCTCTTCCTACTCTAATCAGCCTTCATGCCACCGAGTCATGGAAAAGTGAGCAAGAAGCCTCAGGGTGCTGGCACAGTTACACAGCTACACGGCCATCAGACCCGATACCTGTGGCAGCAGGCAGCTTCACACAGGTGAGCAGGGCTGTGACGGAGACGTCACTGCATAAGGATGCAAGCTCTACTGACATGTCTACTGACAGTGTCCCCAAAACACGAAATACAATTGACATACTCACAAGCAGGAAATGACCTCTCTTCCAGCAGTGTTGGAGACTCTGTTAACTTGGTCTTAGGAAGTGGTGGGAGAAGCTAGGAAAACCCCTGCGGGCGTGGAGGGTCTGTGCTCTGCACCCAGCCTGTCCCGTTCACGGGTGCTGTGTCTACCCAGCATCAAACGCTCTATTTTAAGTGTGTGCTTATGGGAAAGGACCACTGTATTTAACCATAATCAAACCTCCAAAAATTTAGAAACCTTCAGCCGTTCAGAGCGCTTTCAATGTCCCCTCACACCAAAATAATGTAAAATTAAAATGTTCCAATAGTTAGAAATTAGAAAATACATTTTTTCTTGCTCTGTAACCTAAAACAGAAACTGTGAAGAAATTAGATAGCATTTTGATGAAACAATAAAAATACAACATTCATAATTTATGTGACGAGCGCTTTAAGAAATATTTATAGCTTTAAAACCTCTTTATTAAAGAATCAAAAGACCAAAAATCAATGGTATAAGCCTCTGCCCATAACAAGAAAAGTTAGAACCAGATCGAAGCAATAGTGACACAATGATGGCAATAAATAATAACTTGTCATTTTAAAATGATAGCGTGACTGGACCTAGAAGGGGAAATACTATCCACCCCTTAGAAGCTCTTTCATAAATAATGGTGAAGGACCAGTTTCCAACACTATGAGGCCAGCTTTGTCCTGACATCAAAATCAGGCAGAGATATATTAAAGAAAGAAGCCTGCAGACCAATATCCACGTGACTACTGGCCAAAAAATTATTAATAAAATATTATAAAGTCAAATTTAACAGTATGTAAAAAGCACAAAAATTATGCTCACAGAAAAATATATTTGTGCATTCATTTCATCTCACAAATAAAATACATGATTTTATTAACAAATGTGATCCATTATTTGGCTGAATTTACCACTCATTTGTGATAGATACTCCTGACAGTGTAGGAGTTGTCGGGAATGTTTTAGGCTTCACGTTTTTATTTTAAATGATTTTTAATAGTTGTCTTTTACGTATGTTTTTGCCTGCATGTATGTCAGTGTCACACATGCATGGTGCTCAGAGGTTGCCTGGAACTAGGGTTACAGATGGTTGGGAGCCACCGTGACGGCGCTGGGAACTGAACCAGGCCCACTGCCAGAGCAGCTCCCGCTCATGACCACTGAGCCACCCCTCCAGATCCACGTTTTCAATCCCACACCAGAGTTAGATGGAAAAATTACAGCCAGAATGATGCCAACGACCGAGAATCAAATGCTTTCCCTCTAAGATGGAGCTCAGCGTGAGAATTCTCAGATGCCTGAGAATTTTATGCTAGAGACAAACAGCAGCAGGAGACAGCTATTCTGTTTGAAGGGTGGAGATTTTGCATGGAGGAGCGTGGAGGTGTAAAGGCGGGGTCTTAGTTATGTGGGCCACGTAGCCTCTAAAGTGCCCGGACCTCTTGCTACACCTGCCACCACTGGATCCAGGGTCAAAACAGGTCTCGATGGTCGTGCAGCTGCTGCTAATCCAGAAAGCTGTGCAGGAGCTTGTTTGTGGCCACAATATGCAAATCTTTGGGCCTCCATCGTGCCCCTTGGATTTTCTCCGGATTTGAGAGTCAAATGAAAACCCGATGTACCTCGTTCAAACCTACTTCTTGTGGGTTTGTGGCACCCCCTGGTCCTGCCCCAGTGTTTGTGAATTTAGCCCAAAGGAGCAACATCCAAAGTTCTTAAGACACATATGTGGATTGCTCCGTGATCAGGTAGAAAGTGACACTGGGCTACATGAATTCAGGGGTTCAGGATACAGCCACACTTTTTTTTTTCTTTTTTTTTTTTTAATTTACTCAGAAACCATGAAGCTACACAACCTTCAAGCACTCAGAAAAGCTCTTCACAAAACACGCCTTAAGAAATTTTGCTTAAACCACACAGTGAAAGTTTGTAAATTATGACTGGTGCACAGATCCACTGACAAGTATTGCTTTACTTACCGTTAACCAAACGCGCAGCGGATTTCAGGTGTGTAGGCTGTTTAAGTGTCGGGAAGTTAGGGAGCAGGCACAGTCCTCAGTCAAGATGCAGCCTGACCAGAGCGCGACAGAGGAGGAGGGAGGGAGCCCTTTACAGTTCACGGGGCCTGTGGATGCCCTCTGACTGAGCACACTGGTCAGAGGAGTGTGTGCCTTCCTCTCTCGGGACCTGTGCCACCTCAGTCCCCACTGGAGAACAACTGATGGAAGCTAAACACGGATGGCTGTTGGCTTTCCCCCTCTGCAGCCAGAGATCTGAGGGCCTCTGAGGGCCACAGTCACAGAAACTGATGACCACAGCACACCAACAGGACAAGCAGGACCAAGGACAAAGTTTTAAAGCTGGTCGCGCTCTCTGTGGGAGGGAGTGTGAGCACACAGGTAGGTCATCTGCTGCGCTCTCTTTTCTCAACATTTCTATATCATATTATACACACGTGCGCAAACACACACATACCTCTATGCAAATCTGGCTTCAGAGTTCTTAAGCAAATCTCCAATTTTTAAGGTAACTATCGTATTTCAGAAATTCACTACGTCCATTCTGTGTGCATGTATAAAGTACACAGGCACACACGTGTGCCCTCCGCCGGCAGTTTCTGCACAGTGGTTTCTCCTCCCTCACCGTCCCCAGCAGATTTACAGCAGTTTCTCTTCCTCTATCATTCTAAGCCTTTTCTTCTCCAGATGAGTTAAAGCTTCTTCTCTTTTGGTAAAGGCGGAGAATGTTGCTATAATCTCTGTACTTCTACATCTGACCTAACACACTGGCTACGTGCTACTTATGAAATTAGAAATGAGCCACTAATGCTGGCACTCGGAGGCATCCAGGGCTTTCTCCCCGGGTCTGTTCCCCTGTCAGCAGTCTGTTGTCAAGGAGGCATAGCCAATGAAGTCTGCTGACAGATGAGCTGCTTTGAGGAACTACCTGCTCCGCCAGCTCACACTCTAAAGCTACGAGCTGTAACGTTTTTGGTATTACGCAAATGCAGGCGGCAGGATAAGTAAATGCATGCATTCATACACATATATGCATATCTATGTACACATACATGCGTGCGTACATATATGCCATTTTACAATCAAGGAAACAGGGCAGATGGTGATGTTAGGGCTCAAGAGAACAGTATCTACCCCATAGACTTCTTGCTACTGTCTGTGCCTGTGGCGGGACCTCTCCTTAGTGCAAGGCTTTCCTTAGACTGGGGCTAGAAGGGATCATGGTTTTCACACATGATTTACATACACGGTAAGAGGGGACTTTGGCATAATTGGTCAGAGAGACTCAGTGTTTAAAAGAACATACTATTCTTTGAGGAAACCTGAATTTGGTTCTCTGAACCCTTCTCAGGTCTCTCTCTATTTCTCTCTCCATCTCTCTCTCTGCCCACATGCAGTTGAACTCTCACACACACCATGCCACCCTCAGACAAACACATGTGCACATAATAATATTTTTTTTAATAAAACCAAACACTGGTGAATGATCACTAACCGGCAAGCTCTCTGTGTGGGGAATCAACAGAGGCAGTGCTTAGAAAGACGCGGAGAACTCAGGCTGGGGACGTTGGCCCTGAAGGAATGGCTGGTGCAGCCTGCAGACATGGCTGAGCGGTCAGCATCTGTAGAAGGAGCATGCCGTTCTGGCAAGGCCTGCAGGTGACGTCAACGGCAGGACTCAAAAGCTGTTGGGTTACAGTGAAGAGCGGGGGTAGCTTGGTAGAGGCAGGAGGATTACGGGTCTAAGGCCTATGACTTAGTTACTCTTCTTTCTGCTGGGGCCAGATACCTGACAGGAAGCAACTTAAGAGAGGAAGGGTTGGGTCCAGCTGGAGAACATGCTGACTGTCACAGGGGCAGCAGCCTGAGGTGCTGGCCATCCCGTGTCCACAGCGGAGCGTGAGCCTAGCGTGGGCAACGTCCTAGGTTCCCTTGGCGTCTTTGTGAGGAAGGATGTGAGTGCAGCAGCAAGCAGGATACTCAGGCCTAGAGAAGCCTCGGAGTGTGCAAAGCCTTGTGTGGGTTCCGAAGTCACTGGGGAAGCTGTGGGTTGACCCATGAGTAGCAGAGAAGTTGGCTGAGTCAGCTAAGCTAGAGCTGCCCACGGGGAGCTGGATAAATTAATGACCACTGTCTGAAAGACAAGCACGACCAGTGAGACCGCGGCGCTGCGAGAAGGTCTTCAGGGGAGTAAAGGAGAGAATGTGCTCCTTGGGTTAGACCCAAGCACTGGCCTAGGCTGGACCTTTTGCCAACAGCTCATCATTGGCTGAGGCTGCTGGCCAGTTATTTTCAGGGCGTGTGGCTCAGGCAGGCTCCACTCGAAGTTCTCATAGGCGCATGGCTGAGTCCTCCCAGAGGGACCCCAAGAAAATTCAAGACGTGCCTTTCCCCTGCCCTGCTCCTTCTGCCCTCCCCCGTACTAGGAAAGGTGTCTAAAGCAGAGAGGCAAGACATTGACGAAAACAGGAGCACAGGAGAGAGAATGGCACACAGGAGCCCTCATTCTTTTTTATAGTGCTTTCCTCTGATGGTAGATTTCTTCTTGTGTGGGCTGAGATGGTACCTTAACATGCACACGCAATCCAGACTAATCAAACGGAGGCCATTGGCATCCCCGCCTCCTCGAACCTTTGACATGTGCTCAGTTGTAGGAATCCAGCCCTTCCCCTTTCTTCAGTGAATCTGGACACATCCAAGCAGTTGGAGTGCGTTTAACAGTTGGGTAGCTGTGAGGATTTCTGTGCCGTTTACCCTCGTGCTCTGTTTACTCGAATGCAAAGATGAGAGGGCCCAGGCATAATGTGTTCTAACTTCTCCTTCGTGTTTCTCTCATCTGTACGTTTCTAGGTCTTATACAACATACTGATCGCCTTCACCAAGATGCACAAATTTGAGGACATAGAAGCTGTGGACATTTTGGCTGGGTGCGCCAGATTTGTAATCGTGGGGTGCGGGGGCGTATTTTTCGGGGTCGTTTTTGGCTTCATTTCTGCATTCATCACACGATTCACTCAGAACATCTCTGCGATCGAGCCACTCATTGTCTTCATGTTCAGCTACCTGTCCTACTTAGTGGCGGAGACACTGTACCTGTCCGGCATCCTGGCGTGAGTACAGGCTACTGATGGGTCACGTGGGAAAGGCCTACTTCGCGTCCCCAAGATACTGCAGGGCTTAGGATTTCTTGACGTTCTGAAAGCTGATTCTGGTCCTTGGCCAAACAAATGTTCTCTCCGACATTTGCCTGAGGAGCGTCTAGCAATCAGAATGTCAATTTAAAATGTTCAGGAAGAGCTGGTGCGAAGCAGAGCTGGGAACACGTCAAGCTTAAGGGCCATCTGATCCATTCCTCCCCGGAAGAATTAAGATGGGAGCCAAGTGTGCGGTGCGCAGCATTCGGGAGGCAGAGGCAGATGGAACTCTGTGGGTCCAAGGCCTGCTTGGTCTACATGATGAGCTCCAGGACAGGCAGGGAAACCCTGTCTCTAGCAATAGAAATAGTAATAGTAATAATAATAATAATAATAATAATAATCTTAAAGTAGAAAGGCAGATGCCATGAGAAACTTCCATCCTTGGCCTGCCTGTTGTTATTCGCCTTCAACTCACCACCCCCCACCCCTCACCAGGAGAGAGCGAAGCTAGGTAGCGGGGTGAGCATGCATGTCCAGTTTTTGGCCGCAGTAAGACACTTGTTCAGGTGTTCAACCTTACATCCTCGTAACTTTGAAATGCTTTTCTTAAAATGAGACTTCTCAGTTTGGCTTGTTAGATCTGTGTATGTTTTCTTCCAGGCATTGTCCTTACATCCAACATCTGGGCAGAAAACTTTAATTGCACAGAAATTGTACAGAATTCTAGCTGTATAGAAATCCTTAAACCAATTAAACATAATAATATGGACTTTAGGTCCCATTATTTGTTCCCACTGTAAAATGACCACACGGCTGCGAGGACAAGAAGGGGCTTTCTCTACTGTGTCCTAGGCAAATGGCTCCCGAATAGCCTTGAAATAGTTGAATAACGTTGTTGTAAGAAGCATTGTTGGGAGTTGGGTGGAGTAGGTGTGTCATGACAGCTCTCAGGAGGCGGAGGCAGGGAGGTTGTTAAGAGAGCCTGCTGCATGTCGGAACCGAAGTGGAGTTAACTGGGTAAAGGCAGAGTCAGGCAGCCTCTAGGCAGAGTTGGGCTGAAATGCTCTCAGTAGGGGAAGGGAGGTCTAGACACGTTTTTTAATAACTTGCCAGTGTGTGTGTGTGTGTGTGTGTGTGTGTGTGTGTGTGTGTGCGCATGTGTGTTATGAAAACTGTGCCACACCCACATTTACTTTTTCTTATACCTCGTTGGCAGCAAGACAGCAAATCAGAGAAGAGGACCAGGCAAGCATGGATTGTAGGTAGAGACGGCTTCCTGTGTGCACGGCCTTGCTGCTGGCAGGCGGCCTTTGTGGCATGGCAAACACTGTTTCCCTCTGAGCCTCTTCTCCCTCCAGAATCACGGCGTGCGCGGTAACGATGAAAAAGTACGTGGAAGAGAACGTGTCCCAGAAGTCCTACACGACCATCAAGTACTTCATGAAGATGCTGAGCAGCGTCAGCGAGACCCTGATCTTCATCTTCATGGGCGTGTCCACCGTGGGGAAGGACCACGAGTGGAACTGGGCGTTCATTTGCTTCACGCTGCTCTTCTGTCAGATCTGGAGAGCCATCAGTAAGAGCTCCCCCCACCCCGGACACAGCAAGCTCCTGCCTAGCCTCCTCCCCAGGCTGCATCCCACATGCCTCAGTTGAACCAGCAGTGGGGAGCTGATGCAAACTGATTTTCCTGCCTCAGGGAGGGCAGACGCCATGTCCTTACCAACCAGAAACACTTTCTGCTGGCTTCCTCAGCAGCTCAAAGCCACCAGCTAATGTTGCCCTCAGAAGCAAGGACAGATCAGGAAGCAGTCTGTGTTTTGTAGAAGGAGAATGCTTTCACAGCTACACACTTAAATATAGCTCAGGAAATGTATCTGCTGCTCAGCCTCCTTGGCGGTTTGCAGTCTCTCGCATGTCAGCTTGGATGCAGAGTGTAAACTGTGGGCGTCTGCACTTCCATGCAGCATCAGTGAGACCTCACACTCGTGTTCTCTGTAAGATGAACGCTGTCAGGAAACAGTCCCTTAAATAGCACAGCTGGCCTAACCTAAGGGATGGATGGCTGATGAGTGTCACACCAGCAATGGCGGAGGAGTGAATTACTGTCCTAAAGTGCTCATTCTCGGGAACTGGGCAGATTGTTCACTCAGTAAAGTGCTGGCTGGGCCATGGTGAGGGCCTGGGTTCAAGCTCCCAGAATCCTCAAAGACACTGGGAATCGCTGCTCACACTGTAGTCCTGGGGTGAGGGTAGGGGTCAAGGTGGCAGGATTCCCAGGGCTTGTGGTCAGCTCATCCAGTTACAATTAGTCAGTCAATCAGACAGAGCAAGAATCTGTCTCAAGAATAAGGCAGACAGGAGTGTAAGGAAGACAGTGACCTCTGGCCTCTGTATACATATACACACACTCACACACACATCCACACACTCACTCTCACACACAGACAGTTGTGTATGTATTCACACGCATGCATAAACAGAGAGAAAGGGTGAGCCTTCTTAATTATGACATTACTGAGTGAATATTGTAAGCAGCCTGACTTCCGGAAAATGATTCCCTACAGAGGATAAGACCCAGTGTCTGCCGTACACTTCCGTTCCAGGAGCTAAAAAGAACATCAGCACTGAGCTGCAATATGAATGTTGCCTTTTTATTAGACAAACACATATTATTATACAAAAGGAGCAGAGGCTGAGGGGGAGACAGGTGTCTGATAATCACACAAGGTCCCCAGCAGCGGCAGGCTATTTGTGCAGGAACTGTTTCTAGTGTCATGTATATAACAGATGCAGACACAGTGTTGCATACACTGTCAGAGACAGGATCTTAACGTGTAGCCCTGGCTAGCTTGAAACTCACTGTATAGATCTGTTTGGCTTCAAACTCATTGGGATTCACCTCTGGTATGTGCTGAGTTTGGGGTTAAAGAAGGGTGTGTGCCACCATACCCAGTAGAAAGTGTGTGTGTGTGTGTGTGTGATTCTTTTAGAAATTGTATTTTTAAATGACCTTAGACAATTTGTTAATATATCAATTAAAATTAAGTTATGGTAGCTTTGGGGATGCATAAAGGAATGAGCAGAGAGATGGGGATGACTCAGCTGCTCAGAGAGCTGTCTGTCCTTCCAGAGGACCTCGACTGGGTGTCTGCACCCACACGCAGCTCACAGCCACCTGCAACTCCAGGTCCAGGGCACCCAATGCTCCGTGGCCACTGTACATGCATACATACATACAGCCATACATACAGGCGAACACCTACACACGTAAAATAAATATTAAATTTTTAAGTGAAAAGAATGTAGAAATATTAAGACAGCAATAGGAGGAGCTGAGTGCATGCCTATCCTTGGTGGGAAAAATAAAGCTGTTGTGATAAACCTTAAAATCTCACATCAAATTTTGGTGTGATCTCTGACTCACTATTTGGAGCTGGGCAGACATTGATCTATTTAAAGTCCTGCTCCTCAAGCTGAAAACAGCAGGCTCATATAAAAACTATCCATCTCTTTCTGCAGGATTTTCTACAGCTCTGTAGGGAAGTAGCGCTGGTGTCAATAGAAGCGAGATCAGAATGATCCGGCCCAGCAGACAGGGGCGTGATCCATCTGGAAAGTGGGAGTGGGGGTGGGGTTCCTTACCCTCAGTGAGCACCCAGCCTCTCACCACAGTTGTGTAACAGAGAATGCTGAACCAGCTGAGAGGGTGGCTGGCTTGGGCAGGCCACCATGGCTCCCAGGGAAAGACCATTGACTGTCCTCTCTCCCTTCAACTGTGATCTCTAATCACAGCTGACCACTGTGTAGGCTATATGCATCAGGCAACGTTTTCTGTTATTTATGAGAATAGCGTTTGTTTACCTTTTCATCTACCTACTCAAATAAGTACGCTTGGTTCTCTGTATCTGTGATTGCAACTAACCACAGATCAGTAACACTGAGGAAAAAGCACATCTGCCTTCCATGTGTACAGACTCTATTTCTTGTTATCACTTCCTAAATGGTACAGCACAGCAGCCATATCATAAGGGATCTAGAGACAGGTGCAAATGTTCATGAGAACATGCACAGGCTATAACCAAATGCTTTGTGTGATAGAAGGAGCCATTTATAGTCATGACCATCCGTGAGGATTCCAGGCCTGGCTCCTGTGGATACTGAGGGCTGGCTACACTCTCCTTATCTCTGATGATATGGAATGATGTGGAGCCTTGCCTCAGGTCCCATGACGAGCAGGTGACGAGAAGCTCAAATATACCCACCAACGAAACCTGTAAATTCCGTTGTCTGTTGTAGTCTCATATCCCTGATACCAAGCTATGCTTCCCGTGAGGTGTGGGTGGAGACACTCGGGTCATAAAGAGATACCACTTCTGAAAGGTTCACTGAGAGCTTTAGCAGAGGACCCTTTCTCACCAAGAACCAGGATGCCAGCAGTGGCTTTCTTGTGGAACACATTGGCCATGGGGAATCCATGGTGAAAAACACTTCTGTGGTTTGCACATGCTACCCTGCCCTCCATGCTCCATTTATTTCTACTCTCACTGACAATAAGAAGTATCCTGTGTCCATCCTTGAACCCCAAGGTCTTGCAGACTTTCTTGTACAAACCTCACGCATTGAGCAGAGATGTCATCATGTTCAGTCCATAGGCACGGAGGGATCCAAACTACGGACTTCTGGGAGGCATCTCCCGAGATCATGAGATAAGAGGTTTTCATTCCATGGACACCTTTTCCTTACCTGGTTTTGAAAGGCATTGTTGATATAGATTAGAAATATACACCTCAACTTTTTAAATAAATTTTTATTACCTTAAACACACACACTCACACACACACACACACACACATCACTTGGGCTAGGAAAACCAGAGAAAACTTCTAACTTGAGGAGTCAAAGTATCCCAGAAGTGCAGAGCCTTGTGAGAGGGTCTGTTAGGGTTGAGTGGTCTTGGATGGGGATGGATGGTTTTGGTGGGGCTGCCTTTTTCAGTCTCTGCATCTCAACTGTTCTAATATGTATCTCCCCTTTCCAGGTGTATTTACTCTCTTCTATGTCAGTAACCAGTTTCGGACCTTTCCCTTCTCCATCAAGGACCAGTTCATAATATTCTACAGCGGTGTGAGAGGGGCTGGAAGCTTCTCGCTTGCCTTTTTGCTGCCTCTGTCCCTTTTCCCTAGGAAGAAGTTATTTGTTACTGCTACGTTAGTAGTTACATACTTTACCGTATTTTTTCAGGTTGGTAGAATTCTTTCATATCTAAAATAAGTACATACTTTAATTGCTGTATATTAAATTTGTAGGGTGTAAATAAAGATGTTGTATCTGGTTTTTAGAACTCTGGTTGGTCCTTTAAACAGATTGTAAAATACTTGAAGCCATGTTCATGGTAAAGCTTTAATTTCTCAAAGTGTGTTGCCTTTGTGTCAATACAGTGTATTAATCAAATTATTCACAGGTGACGAGTGAACAACGTTACTCTGTTTATCATGGAAAATAAGATGACAACTGGTGCTTTATTAACTGGGCTTTTGCTTTAGCTAAAGTTAGTTCTTACTGAGCTGACAAAAATTTATTTTAAGAGGCCAAGATACTGCATTAAAATAGGTTACAACATCTATTTTATTGGACTATGTAGAAGAACTAAGAATTAAAGTAAGTTTTGATGCATTTAATCCAATAGAAACAAATAGATACATTTTATAGTTTTCATGATATATTTTTTTTCTATAGTAACAATGTTCACCCAGAAAACACCTTTATTTTGTTATTTATTATCCAGGGGATCACAATTGGCCCACTGGTCAGGTACCTGGATGTCAGAAAGACCAGTAAAAAAGAATCCGTCAATGAAGAGCTCCACATCCGTGTAAGTTAACCCCGTCCCTTCTGATGAATAAATAAGATGTTTCGTGTGTGCCCTTTTCACTACCCGTGAGAGCCTGCAGAAGACTGTACGGGTCAGGAGACTCAGAGCCGCTCTCTTCCAGCTCCTCTAGCAGGGAGAGTACCTGCTTACAGCTGCTGCAGGGAATCCACACCACTGTGGCCACCGTGGCCGCTCTAACAAGGCTTGTGTATTATCTTAGAGCTCTGAAATTAGGAAATGGCTCCCTCCACCAGCAGTGGAGGCTAGAGTTCAGGGCTAGAGTCTCCTCTGGAGGCTTTAGGAAAGTCTCTGCCTCTTTGTCTCGGTCAGCCTCTATAGGCTTCCCACACTGTTGTGGTCTGAGGGTGAAAACTTGGGTCCTGCTCATGGTAGGCAAACACTGTCACCGCAGGGTGTCCACAGCCAGACAACTGGGCTGTTTACCTAGAGATTCCTAACACAGCTCTGCCCTGAAGGCCTTCATGGTCTAACCATGTTCCTCAGACTGTCTAGGATCCTCCTTCTTGTTTAAAGTCACTAATGATGAGCTGTACTCACACCCACGGAATACAGTCACAGCAAATGACAAATTAGCGTTTGATTGGATGACTGGGGATTCACCCACTCAAGTTAACACCTTGGAATGATGTCACACTGACTAACATTCAGTGCGGGCCCAGTGGCTGCTAAATTCAGTGTTTCACGGGACCATGGCTTTCACCGGAACACAAAGTTTTACGGGAACATGGCTTTCACCGGAACACAGGGTTTCACGGGAACATGGCTTTCACCGGAACACGCCTCCTACGTGTCTGTTTGAGTCCACTGTGGTATCAAACCATGACATTTGGAATGTCTTCCATGACTAGAAATGAGAACTCGTGTGTGGATGACATACAGGCACAGATGCATGTGCCCATCAATGTACATTCACACGCACACTCACACACCCATGCCCATTACCCACATACATATGCATGCACACACATTGTACAAACCAAAATCTTCACCAAAATAGCTAAGGACCAGCAATGGCTGGGAAGCAAGCCCAGGAATCATAGCTGCTCCATACACTCAAGCTCAGGAGGATGTTTTGACTAGAGCTTTTTGTCTGTTACTTCTACCCCAAAGGGATCATAATTCTGATAACTTCAATGCTGTAGAGATGGGTGAAGTCTTCATATGTTAGTCTTAATTTCATACAAATGGATAGCCAAGGAAATAAAGTCATTTAAATTCCAGTTATTTGAGAATATTTAACTGATTAGGACAAGGAATGTTAAAAACTATGTTAATACCTTAAGCTGTTTATGCATTTTTGTTTGTGCCTTTGTTTTCTTATTTAGAGAAATAAGCAACATGTCTTTAAATGGAACTTCAACATTTTATCTCTTAGGTTATTTATTTTTATGTCTTACAAAGTTATGACTAAGGCCAACTCTGATGGTACAAGTCTTAAATCCAGCACTTGAGGATCAGAGGCAGGTGGATCTCTGTGAGTTTGAGGCCAGCCTGATCTACACAGAGAGACACTGTCTCAAAAAATAAGCATGATGACCATTGTTAGAAGACAGTAGACCAATTAAGGGTGTCAATAATAATTTTGTGGTTTTTAGTTTTTTTTTTCTAAATAAAACAGAAGCCAACATAAACCCAGATAATTTTTAATTTGATTATTTATAAGCATTTTACAATTACATCTTGTCCAAATTCTTATAAATCATTGTGAACAAAACAAAGATAGAATAATTTACTTGTTTGTTGAACTGTGACTTCCTGGATAAAGGATTAAATCTTAAAAGTAAAGATGAAGATCTTATGTCGGTTTATTAGTGTGAAGACCTGATACTTACCTCTTTGCTTCCCTCAAATCTTGTTCTAATGTTCACACTTTACCTGTTTGAAGTGAAAAAAAAAATGAAGAATATGGACAAATGTACTTATTAGATATAATATTAGAGCATCTGAAGAATCTCATTTTGGAGCTGTAAATTAGAGAAATGGTTTTCTTTTCACAATGAAAATTAAATAATAGATGATCACTATACTTTGCCTCCATATGATTTTAGTTGTGAGAACTTTCTATATCCTCCTAGAAACATATTATTCAGACCAAGTGCCAAGTACCCTGATTTTATTGTTTTTGATGGAAATTATCATGAAGTTTTTCTTCAGAGTCTTGTAGTAACAAAGAGAAATTCAGTTACTATGAAAATCATTACAGTCTAGTGACATGACCAGAACAGTAAGGAAGAGATTACGCTTAAGGAAATTAGAGCCTTCGTTAGTCTCCAAAGTGCATAGGTTTGTGTGTGTGTGTGTGTGTGTGTGTGTGTGTGTACCTTTAGAGTTCATTTTTCACTAACACTTCATCTTCCTATGTTTGGTTTGGCAGCTCATGGATCATTTGAAAGCTGGGATTGAAGACGTATGTGGACAATGGAGTCACTACCAAGTGAGAGACAAGTAAGCAGGTTAGGGTTTTGATAACTAGCAATGACTCTCTGAAGATGTTATCGTGAGGTATCAGGCCCAGGGAGATGGTAGATCCAGGGGTTATACTCTTCAAGAAAGAGCTCAAATGAGAGCTGCCAGGAGAGAGCTGCCGAGGTGGGGCAGGTTGGTTTGGAGAGGAACAGCAAGGCAGTGCTGGAAAGTAGAAAGTCAATTTAAGTTTGAAACAAAAGAAGCTCACCCATGCTATGAGCAGCTTTGGAAGTTGTGAAGGATGTTAGGACTCGTTGCCAGCCTGGAGAAGCCCTAGCTGGAGACCACCAATAGTCATTAATAGACAGCAGTTCTTCTGAGATGCCCACAGCCTTCGTGCTCACCACACCCCACATTTCTATCCTCTCAAGGAGGGGAACTGTGGCTGGACACAGACGGCAAGTCATCAGCAGGCTTTTAGCTCCTCAGTGGGCGTGTGTCAGCTTACATGAAAGGTGAGAAGAGGAAACGGACTGAACGCAGGACTCTGAACTTCCTGTCATGGATCTGAGGAGGAAATGGAAGAGCAGATAAAGCTGGGGAGAGGTGGACAGAGAGGATGGGGGAGAGCATGGGAGAGAGCCAACATGAGAGGAGTGATCTGGAACATGAAGAGACTAAGCGACCAAGAAGGTTAGGCCAACGTCAGCCACAGTAGTTGATAAGTACAAGGTCAAGAGGGACTCAGCGAGAGAACTGTTAAGTATATTGTGAAGTTAGGTTTGGGGGATTACAGACCTGATTACAGAGGGTGGAGGAAAAATCATAGTGTCCCAATGCAAAGGGCAGGAGGTCAAAGGTGACCTACTTGAATAGAACAGGTGGATCTAAGCCAAAAACGTGACAGAACTTGGGAGGTCAGCCTGCCATACACAGAGAAGACGTAAGTGATGATACCTATCTACCTCGAGGTCCGGGGAAACAAACAGTATAAAAAGCCAACATTCCAGGAAGTTGTTCCCCACGGAACAAAGCAGGCAGAGCACCTACCCTCAGAGTGTGAAATGATTGGAGGCATCGGCCATCGTGACTCCACACAGGCTCTCAAGGCACCCCAGCAGGTGCGCCGAGTAGGCTAAGAGGTTGGTCAGTCAGTTCCCTACAACAGTCAGCTGCCGTTAGAGTTGGGCCTAGTCAGTCTCCCTCAATCACACTTTTCGGATGCCTGGTGGGGAGTGGAGGGGCTGTTCTCTTCCTTGATTGGCAGGATTCAAAGTGCACTGTAGCACACTGAGGCAAAACTACTGAGACTGGCAGCAGGCTGGGCTCGCTGGGTTCCGGCTGAGCAGAGCAGCGTCACCGTAAGTGCAGCTGCTGCTGTTAGGAGCTCCCAGGACGCCACGCTTGTTCACAAGCCTCGGCCTTGTCTTCTCCTGCAGTTGGAGCTGAGTGAGGCTAGGCCACCTGGCGCCTCTTCTGTGCGCTTTCTGCCGGGATTGCACCTTTGTCCCTTCCTTTCTGTAGAGTGGATTTTGTGGTACCCAGGCCTCCAGGCCATTCTTTGTCATTTTTTAAAGAAAATGCTTTGATTTAAAAAAAAAAAGTGTTCAACTGTTATGGATTTAGGCACTTCCTGGATACTTTTCAGATTGGAGTTGTTGTAGTTTGTTTAAAGAAAAAAAAAATCTATGTATTTCCACAATACACACAAAGAGGTCGGTTTTAATGTTTAGGTTCAAGAAGTTTGATCAAAGATATTTACGGAAGATTCTAATCCGGAAGAACCTGCCTAAATCAAGCATTGTTTCTTTGTATAAGAAGCTGGAGATGAAACAGGCCATTGAGATGGTAGAGACTGGGATCCTGAACTCTGCAGTGTTCCCCACGTCCTATCAGTGAGTTCTGTCTGCTTTTTTGTTTTTATTGTTTTTATTTTTCCTAACTTCCACAGGGAGAGGTATTAGCTCTCTGAAATGCCGACTTGGATTTGGCAGATGAATCAATCCTCCTGTGTTACTACAATGAAATATATGAAGCAGGTTTAGTCTGGGCTCAGAGTCCTGAGTTCAAGGCTAAGGTCAAGTCTTTGGGTCTTTGACAACAACCGAGTAGGAGGGGCCTTGTTGGAGTGAGGGAGCACATACTTGAGAAGCAGAGAGGGAAGGATGAGAGTGAGGCTGGAACCCCCTTTGGGATCACACTCCCAGTGACCAGGGCGTACCATGTGGAGGCCAGCAGGGGGCTAATACCGGCACCCTGGAGACCAAGCTTTTACAGGAGGGCTTCTGAGAAAGGGCTCCCTAAACAGGAGGAGATGAGTGCTATGAGAGGGGTGGCAGCTTTAGAGCTGAGGAGGAGACTTTAAAGTTGAAGAGTCATATGACACTGTGAGATCCCTCTTGAACTAGGAGACCAGCTCAGCAGGACCAGAATGCCAGCACGCTGGCTTCCAGGTGCAAAGAAAGACGACACAGAACCCACGCGGAGGCAAGGCCTGGCACAGGCCTTATTTGCTGTGTCTGCCTCCATCTGCTAACAAATTGTCCCAAGAACTGGATGAATATTTTTAAAAGCTATTTTAATTCTCTGGCATTTCACACAAGCTCCTTCATCATTTCAGGATTTAACTCCCAAAGATGCTCAGCTTTCTCTAAGCAGTGACTTATGGGTTGCAAAAACTAGTCATAGAATGCATTTAGGGAAGGACACAACAGGCCCTCAGACCATCCTGTCGTCAGCTGATGACACTTGATCATGAGCTTCAGTTACATCCTCACCTCAGGGAAGCGGGTTGAGAACAGAGCTAAGGCTGGGTGCCAGTGAAATTGTCACAGCCTGCCTGAGTGCTAGCTCACTGGCAACACCTTCCCCGTCACCCGCTAATGAACCAGAAACACCAGTGTCTTCTCACCTGACCCGGGAAAGAGGTAAACAACTGTCTCCAGAGGCACCACAGTCTAAACAGAGCTTTCTGCCTTAGTTGCCAGTGGGATTGTGTTTTTGTAACTTGTTTTGTTTTGTGCTCCCCATTACGTAACTAAAAGGAGGCGCCTGATGTTCAAATGGGAATGTGCTACCAAATATTTATTGGCAATGCGGCCAGAGTCTCAGTGGAGCCAGAAGTGACTGGAAAACCCAGGATTGCTAATTCTGTTTTCATTCAACTGTTGCTATTTTATCCATTGAAGTCTCTCTCTCTCTCTTTCTATGTCTCTCTCTCTGTGTGTGTCTCGTGTGTGTATGTGTGTGTGTGTGTTTCATTTTACTTTTTAAAGCAATGCACTCACATCTTACTTGTGACCAGGGTTTCTGGCTCCTTACACTTTATGACTTAGCACATGTCCTGCTTGTGCTAAACCCTGTGAAGACTGACAGCTGTCCCCCCCCCCCTGCACGGACAAGGCACACCATTAATAGTGATCACACAGTGCCGTGTAACAGAGACTAGGAATCAGTAAGACTATGGGAGCAGTCTGTCTCCCATGACCTCCTGCTGGGCGCCTACTCTTCAAAGGATGAACAACGGTAGGTAAAGCAGGGGCCGAGGAAGACTCGACAGTTCCAGACAGACCACCAGAAACTTCCTCCACCAGTCGCTCCCTGCTTCTGTGAGCACTCGGTCTAGGAATGCCAGGGTGCTGATCTCCTATCTCAGACTAGAATCTCAGCTGCGTTTCAGTCTATTGGGCCAAAACCCATTTTGAACTTGGTATAACATCAATGCATCAGCCATAAGCAACTGCGTCAGTTCTGACCACAAGGCAATGTTTAAACCAGTTTTGTTTGGCACACTCCTCCTCACTTTCAGTCAATCATTTCTTCAGACTTGGTTTAGGATTTACTAAGCGTCTCACAGGGAAGGGCTTTTCCACCTCACAAAGCCCAGTCAAGTAAGTTAACTGGACTGAGAATGATTTTGTGAAAGTTGATGTTTGATACAATTTCAGTATTTGACTTACATTTATTTGATCTCACTAGAAATATGTAGGACACCAAGAATAAAGGAATTCCTCTCCCAAGATCAAAGCAGCCAATTTCTAAGGCAAAACAAAACAAATCAAAACAAAGAAAGCACGAACCAAGCTTCATACAATAATAGGAAGGAGAATTGTGTCCTCAGCCACCTCTTAGCAGCCAGTCCGAGATGACAACAACCAAATGGACATATATTTTTGCATTATCGGTTTAAGCAATTCTTACACAACAGTTTAACTTCCAAGGTTTGGGACCTTGAGGAGCAGGCTGGTAGGCTTGGAGGAGGCTGTTCTGCAGAGCCCACTGCTAATCATGACATACTAGTTCATGGTAGTCCTTCTCTGACCCCACGCTCCCCTTTGGGGGAGCTGGAAAACGCATTTCTATTGTTATTTCCAACACAGAGTGGTTCATCTCCCGCAGGCTGGTAAGAAATTAGCGAACGACAGCGACTCGGGGTGAAGCTTACGGGCCTGCAGGTGGCTCTGTGGGTCTGGGCTCTTGCTGTGAAGCCCGACAACCTGAGCTTGATCTTCTGGACCCGTAGGGTAAAAGGAGAGAACCCACCCTTACAAACTGTGTCCTGAGCTCTAATGTGTGCTGTGGCACAGGTGCACCAACACACTTACCCCCCCCCCACACACACACATACACAATAAACAGAGAAACATAATGCAGTTTTCTTTTTACAGTTCCTACCTAGCATGCATGAAGCCCTGAGTTTGATTCCTGGCACCACATAAACTAAGTGTGGGTAATCTTAGCACATGGATAGTGGAGGCAGGAAGAGCAGAATTTCAAAGCCACCTGAGATACACAAAACCTTATCTCCGATAGCTAGATTGATTTTATAGACATCACTATTATAGTTGTTAAATAGCCATAAAATTATTGGATAACTGGCTACCACTTTATAATCTCAAATTATTTTATTTGTAAATTCTCAAGAGCTTGAGCAGGTCATGCTCATCTTTTTTTATTATTATTGTATGTGTGAGTGTGTGTGTGTGTGTGTATGTGTGTGTGTGTGTGTGTGCAATGCCCATGGAGACCATCGGAGTCTGATCCTCCAGAGCTTATGTGAGTGAGGGGAGCAAATTCAGGTTTCCTGAAAAAGTGGGATGTTCTCTTAACAGCCGAGTCTTCTCTCCAGTTTGTTAGCTTTTAAATAATTAGGTAAATTCATTGTGGTTTAAAAATTCTTTTAATCAATCTCACATTGATGGTGTTAAGTTTGTATGTCAGCATTCTGAAAAACAACTATGCAATGTAAGTTTCTGATGTAAATTCCATGATCAAGTGTTGTGTATCCTTTTCGCCACACTTCACTCATGCTAGAGCTGGACATTGAGGGGCCTTTAATAAAGATGCAAGACAGCCATGCAGACAGTCACTGTTGAGGAACCGTGCATACAGCCAGGCAGACAGTCACTGATGAGGAACCTGCATGCAGCCATGCAGTCACTGATGAGGAACCTGCATGCAGCCATGCAGAATCACTGATCAGGAACCTGCACGCAGCCATGCAGAATCACTGATCGGGAACCTGCATGCAGCCATGCAGACAGTCACTGATGAGGAACCTGCATGCAGCCATGCAGACAGTCACTGTTGAGGAACCGTGCATACAGCCAGGCAGACAGTCACTGATCAGGAACCCTGCACGCAGCCATGCAGACAGTCACTGATGAGGAACCTGCATGCAGCCATGCAGACAGTCACTGATGAGGAACCTGCATGCAGCCATGCAGACAGTCACTGATGAGGAACCTGCACGCAGCCATGCAGAATCACTGATCAGGAACCTGCATGCAGCCATGCAGACAGTCACTGTTGAGGAACCGTGCATACAGCCAGGCAGACAGTCACTGATCAGGAACCCTGCACGCAGCCATGCAGACAGTCACTGATGAGGAACCTGCATGCAGCCATGCAGTCACTGATGAGGAACCTGCATGCAGCCATGCAGAATCACTGATCAGGAACCTGCACGCAGCCATGCAGAATCACTGATCGGGAACCTGCATGCAGCCATGCAGACAGTCACTGATGAGGAACCTGCATGCAGCCATGCAGACAGTCACTGTTGAGGAACCGTGCATACAGCCAGGCAGACAGTCACTGATCAGGAACCCTGCACGCAGCCATGCAGACAGTCACTGATGAGGAACCTGCATGCAGCCATGCAGACAGTCACTGATGAGGAACCTGCATGCAGCCATGCAGACAGTCACTGATGAGGAACCTGCATGCAGCCATGCAGACAGTCACTGATCAGGAACCGTGCATACAGCCATGCAGACAGTCACTGTTGAGGAACCCTGCATGCAGCCATGCAGACAGAGTCACTGATGAGGAACCTGCATGCAGCCATGCAGACAGTCACTGATGAGGAACCTGCATGCAGCCATGCAGACAGTCACTGATGAGGAACCTGCATGCAGCCATGCAGAATCACTGATCAGGAACCTGCACGCAGCCATGCAGACAGAGTCACTGATGAGGAATGCTAGCTGCAAGTGGAAAGGACTGCCAATCATCCCCTCATGCTCTAATCATGAGCTTCGTGGCTGAGTTATTGGAAGTTCTATTCTTCTCAAAGAATTTGGGCACAGTAGTTGTGCTTTAGGCATTCTTACTACAGTGTGAATATAATGTTTGCTAGTTTTCACAATTAAGTTAAAGTCTCTTTACATTAGTATAGTATCTCATGAAAGGAATAAAGGAAGGAAGGAAGAAGAAAAGAATTCATGAGAAATGTGGGCCTGTGTTCAGATGCTATTGGATTTGAATTTTCTTGTTTTACGTAGCAGCAGCGATCCCCTTTACATGTAGAAAGTGAATGTTCCAGAGACAAAAGCTGGGCCATTTGCCCGCTGACTTTATGATCCTAAGGATCTCCAGGAGCACTGCTCTCTGAGGCTGTGTCTTCCCTGTTCCTGTGATGTGTGCTCCAGGGATGGATGTGTTCCTGAAGTGACGTGAAGACAACTCCAGGCTTCACCTGGTTCCGGTTAACCAGTGCTTTTGTATAACTGTAGCTGCCACTTCTGGGTGTGAGGCAGGGAGAGGGGCATCTTTGAGGGTCCCAGGTTACCCACTTTAGCCAGTAACTCAAGAAGACTTTCATTAAGCCTGGTCCTTCCTGGAGTACCCAGTTACAAACTGGGGAAAATGCCAGGCCAGATCTGCTGCTGTATCAAGTTTCACCTGCCATTTCCTTTATCAGTGTTTTTTTTTTTCTATTTATTTTATATGAATGTAGAACACAGAAATGTTTGACTAGCTGGCGTTTCTGTTTAGTAATCCATTACACACACACACACACACACACACACACACACACACACACACACAATGATGGAATGTATTCAGATTATGTGAGCAGGTCTACCTAGGTCAGAATAAATTTTATTTGGAGAACAGTTACACAATTACATTTATATCGTTTAGATCACTAAAGCAGGTGCCCGAATTTCAGTCATTTTGTAGAAAGGGCATTGGTCATTCTGCAGATAGCAGCTGCTGCCTAAAGCCCATGCATCCCATGCTTCCCACCTAAGAGCGCTTCGTCATTAATTGCACGCCACATCCAAACCACCTTCACTGTTAGATGGCTACAGGGTTTGGGGGACAGTACTGAAAAGGTAGCCTGGGTTGAAATTAATGACTATTCCTGTGCCTAATCACCCTGATAACTTGGGGAAGAAGGTGTTGAAGCCATCAGTGCCTTTATGCTTCTAAGAAATTGGCAGACACTAGCAAAGGGAAAGCTGCATGGGCTCTCTCAGGGTCCTGAAAGAAGCATTGAACTTTTGGGTCCTTTTAAAAAGTGTTCTAGAGTGAATGTACATTTCCAGTGCAATAACAAAAGAAATTGTCTCAGTTACTGATACTAGACTGTGATCGACTACATCTGTCACTCGAGACTTTCTTTTTTCCTGGCTATGTCTTAGCTTTGAAATTCCAGAGGACAATTGGGCATTGACTGCTCCCCTGGCCCTGATGCTGTTTTAGAGTCTCTGAATGCCCAGAGCCTTGCTGGGTTGACCTTCCTGGTGCAAATAGTCTAATTCTGTTTGTAAAATGTGATTTCCCTTTCTTAATTATTCCTTAATCGAAAATAAGGCCTTGTCCTACTTCTGTTACTGCTGCTGCGATAAAAATACCCCAATGCAAAGCAGTGTAGGGGGAAGGCGCTAGCTCACAGGTCTAGGTTACAGCCCATCACCTCAGGGAAGTCAAGGCAGAAGCCTGAAGCCATAGTCATATGGTGGCCAAATGAGTGGAGAGAGAAGGCTCGTGTGCATGCTGGCGCTCAGCTCTCTTTATCTTCTCTTACACAGCCCAGGGACATGGGGATGGTGCCTGCACTTTCAGTCTGGCTCCTCCTGTACCAGTGAAGGCAGTCAAGACAATCTTCCACGGGCCTGTGGACAGGCCCATCTGACCTGGGCCACCCCTCACTAACAGTCCCTTCTCCAGTGATTCTAGTTCACTTCAGGCTTGACTGCCCCAGACCCCCTAACTGCACAATTTACATGTTTGCTCATGTAACCTCTGTAACCCGACATGCGTGCGAGGCTCAAAGTGCAGTGGTATGGACAGGGTTGGTCTCTGAACTGTTTGCTGTCTACCCACACGGAACTTCACAGAGCTAGCAAAGAACAACAACAACAAACCCAGACCTTTGATTGAGTGTTTGCATTTCTGTTAAATTATAAAGGATTGGGATTACGTTTCCTGGCATCCCCTCCTGAGAACTGAGTTTTATTGTATTTCAGAAATTGTTTGGTGGTTATGACCTTACGCCCTCTTTAAAGGTGGGTTATAATAATAAACAAGTCAAGGCTGTAAGGGAGCCATTCGTTTACATCTTTAAGCCAAGCCGTATGCTTAGATCACGCACACACATACATGATCTAGGATTGAGGAACTCCCCCAGGACAGGGCAAGGCCCATGGTTTCTTCTTGGCACCTCTTGCCCAGACAGAAAAATAATGGCTTCTCTCCACTGTTGTTTCCAGGCCTGAGAGGAAACAGGGCACTAAGAGGCTTTCACCTGAAGACGTGGAGTCCATGCGAGACATTCTGACAAGAAACATGTACCAAGTCCGACAAAGAGTATGTGTGAGGCCTACCCTGCCTTGCCCTGCCCTGCCTTGCCCTGCCCTGCCTTGCTCTGCCATGCCTTGCTCTGCCCCTACCTGCCTTGTTCACACTGTCCTCCTGAAGCAGTATTTCTCCTGGGTTTGGAGAACAGAAAGCCAATCATCAGCTTCAAGGTTGCTACCAGTGGCCTAAGAATAAATGCAAATACAGTTGCTGGCTCTAGGGGTCAGGCTGCCCCAGCCCTGCAGCCAAAGCTTTCAGAACACACAGGTCTCCCTATCCTGAAAGGGAAGAGACTCAGCCATCCTCTTGTAGTGTGAGAAAAAGATGGCACTGGGATTCTGATGGCCACCCAGCTGTCCAGTGGGGTCACCTATGCTAAACGTTAACAAATAGCACATACTGGGTCAGAATTATGACACCCAAAAAGAAAGCTGGTCTATAAAGTACAGTGTTTTGGTCTGGAAATTGGTGTGGACTCTTTTTCAGTCTTTAGCAAAGGGCTTTTCAGAGACACCGAGTTAGTGACAGTTAACTCTATGTCACCCCTGAAGGAACTATTTCGAGTTTGATGATGGGTATGTCCATCCTTTTTTGTGGGTGTGATTAAGTATGACTCTTGTGAGGTTTTATTCCTTGGAAATGCCCTAGGAAATCATCTAAGCTGCTCATGTTCAAGTAGAAGATGCTGAGGTTAGCAAACTTGGTGATTGTGTTTGTTCAAGGTTGTAAAATAAATGTAAGAGTTCTCTGCTGAGCACCGACCCAGCATTTTTTCTAAGACTCCAGACTTAGACAGCCAATGTCCCTGCAGTTCTGTGTGAGAAAGCTTGAGGACTAAGAAGGCTGGACGGTACAGGTCAGCTCTGTGACGCTGTTCTTAGGGTGAATCCCACGGCTTGTGAACCATTCCAGGTGAAACTGTCCCAGCAGCCCAGCAGCTATCACATTCACCTTCGCTAAGGAGATAAGAGCTTCCTGGGGTGAACACTGGCTGGCTTAGTGAGAGCCCGGTCCAGGGAGTACCTGGGACTCCATGTTTCCCCCTCTTAGTGACACAGGGAAGGAGGCTGGAGTTCTCAGACTCCAAGACATTCTGAAATGGTCTGTCATCCATACTCTCTTTCATTCCTCAGATGTAAAGGAAAAACATGTTTGTGGTTAGGGTTTTTGTTGTTTTTTTTTTTTTTTTTTTTGCCAGCTTGACACAGACTGGAGAGAAGAAAGCTTAGACAAGGGATTGCTTTTATTATATTGCCTGTGATCAAATCTCAGAGACGGGGGGAGGGCTTTTCTTGGTTAATGATTGATGTGGAAGAACCAGATAGGCACTTTTGTCTTTGGTCTGGTGTTCAGCACTCTCTCTTCTAAGCTTTGCAGCATCTTCTGTCTTTCCTTGTTTTTCCAAATTTGAGTAAATTGGCCACTTTCATTAACGGGTCCATTGCTAAGCATGGAGTAGAATCAAATCAGAGTAGGATTGGTGAGCTGGGTGCAGTGATAGGCTACAGGTAACTTTTGCCTCCACTTTTAGTCTTGGAAATGGAACTAACCAATCCTCTTTTCGGTTATTCTAAATTGATAAGCACCATTCTTGAAAAGCAACTTGGGAGCAAAGGGTTTATTTGGCTTGCACTTCCTATCTTTGAGGGAAGTCAGAGCAGGGACTCAAACAGAAGCAGAGGCAGGAGCCACGGAGGATTGCTACTTCTTGGACCACTCCCCTGGCTTCCTCAGTTTACATTCTTATACCACCCAGGACTACCTGTTCAGGAATGACATGACACACCACGGCTCTCCCACGCAACTATTAATCAAGAAAGTGCCCCGGAAGTCGTGATTTCAGGCAATGTGATGGAGACAGTGCACCACCTGCATTGCCCGCTTTCCAGACGTCTCCCTTCTTGTGCCACGCTGACAACCCCACCCCACAAACTCTAGCAACACGCCTGTTTTCCCACCACCTCTAGCACTCATAGGGTTAGGAGAGTCTTCCATTCTTTCAAAGGAAAATCTCCCGAAAATGTTGAACAATTGAATATCCACTGCTTATCACAGACAGCCTAGTTTGAAGGAGTGACACAAAGACTGTAGAAGCTGTCTATGTCCACATGTCCGGATGATAGGCACAGGACTGATGGCTGGAGGCGTTTATCGATGTGTGTGTTTTAGAAGAGTCTCTCTTGGGGCTCAGTGGTCACCTCTGGGCAGGGCCAGCCAGAATGCAGGGTCTGATTCTGGGCAACCTGAAGTTACCGTTGCTATGCAGTTGTGCTGGTCCCACTCACTCTCTGGGCACATATCTTTGAAATATGTCCTCTTAGCATGTCCAGTATAAATATGCATGGGTGGGGAAGATGAAGGACTAACTTCTGGAGATTCTCAGTGGCACAGCTGTAGAGAAACCTCCCGGCAACACAGTGGGATGGAGACAGAGGCACACACCGAACATCAGATAAACCTCACTGCAGGCTCTAAGGCAGCAGTTTCCAAAACCACCCTTCAGAACAGTTCCTCATGTTTTGGTGATCCTCAACCATAAAATTATTTTTATTGCTACTTCATAACTATAATTTCGCATTGCTATGAACCATGATATAAATATATGATATGCAGGATATCTGATTTGCAACCTCTGTGAAAGGGTCATTTGACCTCCAGAGGGGTCATGACCCGAAGGTTGAGAACCACTGCTTGAAGGCGAGGTCAGAGACTGCTACAAAGCCCCTGACACTCTCAACGTTTCTACACACCTTCAACGGAAGGGGAACAATCTATCCAGATCCTGTTCTGGATAGCTAATGGCTTACATCCATCCAGCACCTGCTGGGTTCAGGAACATTGTGACTCCTTGTTTCTCCATCAGAACTCAAGGTTTAGGGGGAAGAAACAGTCTTTAGCTGTGCAGTGGTCCCTTCTCTAAAGGACAGAGGAGGAAGAAGAGGGAGGTCAACAGCACAGCACAGTATGTGCAGAAGCTCTCTGCAGAGGCCGAGTCAACCCTAACAGTGGCTTCTCAGGCAAATCAGGAGCCTGGACGTCCAGTCATTACTTGAAGTACTGCACACTGAGCTGGGAATAGACAAACATTAGACGTACTTAGGTTAGAGTCACCTTTAAAGAAGATGGACAGAAACCTTCCTGAAAACTGTATTCACACGTTTTTTCCTTTGTTTTTGTTTTTCCTGGAAATTAGCAGAGCCTGGACTCATCAAAACAGTGGATAAGGAGCTTCTAGGAGGCGTTGAGCCAATGGCTTCCTCATTCCTCCTTTGGCCTAAAGAGCCTCTGCTTGTCTTAGAGAGCTTGATTTCATTAACAGGTGATGAAAACCACCTATCTGTGACCTGGATACTCAGCAGAACACAATAAACTGAAAGCGAATGGAACACAGGAAGTCACAGTTGCCTTGGCTCTCTGTCAGGAACACTGTCTCCATCCAGGCTGGAACCTGCCCATCTCACCACGTACAGGAAAACCCGATTTCTTTTGTATCATTTGATAAGACACAGTAGGATGGAAGGACGTGTTTCCATTTTAACTTCTGATCCCTGGGGCTCATCTCACGGTGCATGAGAGTATGTTTTCCCAACAGACAGGGTGGGGAGGCTGGAAGACAGGGTCTTCATTTCTAGATCTTTTTCTGTGGTCCCACATACAGTCCATACAGTCCCTTAAAGGTGGTTAGCATTTCCTGCCTTGGTTCTCATGCTCCTTCCATCTGCACGTGCCCTGGGATAGAACCCACTTGGAGCTGCAGTAAGCCTGCCCAGAGCACCCTACTCCATCCATCCGAGATGGTCCTGACAGTTTGTCTCATCCGAGTGTACAAGCCAAAGTCCATGTCTGCTTGACTCCCCTGGGGGGGGGGGGGGGCGTAAGCCTTTGGAAGTCCTGAACTTACAAGTGTTCATTTCTAATCCCCTGCCTGTTAGAGCACCCAATCAAACGTCCATTTTTTGTTATTGAATCGATTAACCTTTTAAAGAAGCCGTGAAGCAGGAAGGATGGCTCAGGCAGCAGCGACCTTCTCATCCAACAGAGCTTGCACAGTGTTTCACCTCTGGACTCCAGGAAACTGGACACAGCCAGCTTTGGCGGGGAAGAAGCTCCACTTAGTTACACATGCGCTTACAGACAGAAGCCTGTGGTCCATGACAGCTTTCCCCTGGCTTGAGGTCAAGGCAAGGAGAGTGATTCAGAGCTCAGGAGATCCAGATTCTTAGGCTGTTCCTTTCTTGCTCTGCTCCTTCCCTTATTGACCTCCCCAGGAAGTGTCTGCCTTGCCGAATTGATGAGAATCATGACAGGAACAGCTCAACTCTCCTCTCTCTCTCTCTCTCTCTCTCTCTCTCTCTCTCTCTCTCTCTCTCTCTCTGTGTGTGTGTGTGTGTGTGTGTGTGTTGAGGGAAATGCCTTTAACTGAATCGCAGACACATTGTGGAAATTTCAAAATTAGTTTTAATGTTTTTCCTGCCTATTATATCTGAAGGCCTAGCGTGTAAATAGGACCTGAGAAAGAGTGAGTGAGTGAGTGAGTGTGTGTGTGTGCATGCGCAGGCAGCCACACTCTGTGGGCACCTCGTGTGGGGGTGAGGTTGGAGGGTGTGGAGGGTGAGGGGGGGTAGCTTCACCAGCCCCAGGCACAGCCAGGCCTGAGAGTCCTGAGCGGCTTGCAGGCTTTCCTTCCACCGACGTTGACTCCATCTTGCCAATGCAAAGCTGAGCCTGGCTGTGTGTCTGCCACTCTAGCAGTCTCTAGATGCTTGTGGGGTTGGAGGTATCCATGGAATTATCACCTGCCTATATTATGCTCTTCCTACAGACCCTGTCCTACAACAAATACAGCCTCAAACCCCAAACAAGCGAGAAGCAGGCCAAGGAGATTCTGATCCGCCGCCAGAACACCCTGAGGGAGAGCCTGCGGAAAGGCCAGAGCCTGCCCTGGGGAAAGCCGGTATGTGGGGGCTGTACCCAAATAACGGGGCCTCAGGCAGAGCCTCATCATCTGAGGGCAAAGCACTGTTAAAACATCCTACTTACTCAGGCCTCACTTGAGCTAGAGGGTGCAGAGGCCATCTGTTAGTATGCAGAGGGCGACATGCTAAGGCATGCGCCCACCCCCACCTCCCATCAGGGCCTCAGGCCTCGGCATCTGTGATGAAGCATGGTGGTGAGAGGGTTCTCATGGTAGATCGGTGACTTCAAGCAGCCCCTGAGCTGAGCCCAGAACCCACGGTGGCTGAGTGTGAACCTGCCGGGACTCCTCGGAGCAAAGCTTCTCCACTCTGGACTCCGCTAGAAGCGTCTGCCCCTGAGGCTCCCAAGTCTCCCCACGTCACCTGGCGAAGCGGTGGCTGAGGCTGTGCTCATCATGTGGGTGCTCCCGATGGACACTGGATCTAGAACAGCCCGGATGTTGGTCCAGAGTGGGGCTGTGAGAGTGACTCGGAAGGCTGACAAGGGTCCTGTCAATGTGAGAGAGCTGTAGACAGTGACAGACACAGACACACACACACACACACACACACACACACACTCACACACAGAATACATATAGAGGTGGGGATGGTTTCGCTTCCTTTAGACAGAAGGAATTAAACGCTGTAACCCTAGGGAACTGCCCAGCTCAGGGCTGCGTCCTTCCTTTTATTGTCCCTGTGCCAACTGAAACTGCACTAGTTTTTTCTTCTCTTGTTTCTTCTTGTTCCCCACAGGCAGGCACCAAGAACTTTCGCTACCTCTCCTTCCCCTACAGCAATCCTCAGTCAGCAAGGAGAGAGGGATGGGCAGCTGAGTCCACAGGTAACCCACGCCCCCCTGCCATGTCTGCTCCTGAGCAGGCTCAGGTGGGGAAGATTTGGGCACGTGGGGGCCAGGAGAAACAATCAAGACTGTTAAACAGGAGAAACAATCAAGACTGTTAAATAGACACTTGAACGAGAACAAAATGAAGGCATCCTTTCTAAATAAACGTCAGAATTGTATTTCTGGGCACAGGGATGTAGGTTTATTATAATGTTGCCATGCACGTTTTAATCTTCTTGGGCATTTGGAGCATAGGGATGATGAATAGGTCTCATGATTTAACCATTTTGATTTTTTCACTGGTGCCTTAACGATATGCATGTAAAGGACAGTTGTAACAGTCCAGTGCAATTTAAATATGAGGTTAACTTACTTTTATTGGAGTGATTTAGTGATTTCTCATCTAACACGTAAGTGAGATCCTTGCGCATTGAAAATGCTCATTATTCTAATAATAGCCAATTTACTGTGTTCTAAATATGTATCAAAATGATTTCTATTAGAAAAGGGTAACATAGAATAATCATATGTCATGCTATTCTTTAATTTTATATTATTTAAACCTTAAAAATCACATTAAGTATTCAAATAAACTAAAGGCATAGGACCTTAAATAATTATTTGTTAAAGGCAATATATTAATTAGTCTTTGTAATAAGGGTTTTTTGTTTGTTTGTTTGTTTTGTTTTGTTTTTCTTGTTAGAATGGGCTTCATATAAAACACCATCCATCCCTGGAGTGAAAGCTCATGAAGGGAATTAAACAGGCCAGGCTAAGAGGGGATGCAGTCACCACAGAGCCTTTCAGTAACCTCCATCTGCACTTCTCTCCACAGTATCCTGACCTTCACGGGGTCAATGCCTTATACAAAACATCACCTGAACCAAGCACCGTCCTGTGCAAAACTCAAGCCTGAGGGGCTGACTCCCCATTCCCAAATTTTCCAGTTCACTTGACGGTGTCCTAGAGAAGACAGATTTCTCACCTCAACAGACAGGAATTTAGTTCTCATGTTTAGTGATAAAATACTGGCCAAAATAATTTATTTACTTTCAAGCCATCTTGACCTTTCCTTGGCTATGAAGTAAGTCAGATAGACCCTTGAGATTGCCTGCTCTGCTGTCTTCCCTCCCAGCGCCGTCTTCTCTTCATTTTATGTGCATTAGTGGGAAGGTGTCAGATCCCTTGGAATAGGCATTACAGAAAGTTGTGAGCTGCCATGTGGGTGCTGGGAATTGAACCCTGGTACTTTGGAAGAGCAGGCAGTGCTCTTAACCATTGAGCCATCTCTCCAGCTCCCTGTTTCATTAATCTTGATGTCTGTTCCTGGTGACACTCCAGTAATTAGTATCATTTGCTATTGTGAAGAATCAAAAGTAAAGGAAATTAGGAAGAGAGGCACAAACATGGGACACGAAAACAAGTGGTTTTAAAATATCTTTCTTATTTTAGTAACACAATGCTAATCTTGCCACTTCGGTGACTAGGGAACAAGAGGGAGCCACATCTATCTTCTGGAAGAGCCACCAGTATTGCAGGGTCCTGACACAGGTGTGACAGCCAAGCAGGTGCTTGGGCAGGCGTGCACAGATGTAAATAAGCAAACAGCCAAGTGGTCACACTTTTGGAACTCTCCTTTACTCCAAAAATGTACGCATTCACCACATTTCACTGGTGAAAGGAAAGACGATGAAGTGGCATGAAACATGGAAAGCGACTGTCACAGAGGCAGATGCACGGTAGTCAGCCCACGGGGGCACGTTCTCGGCCTCACTGTGTCGCCGCAGTACCTCTGCCCTCTGCTCAGCATCTCCTTCACTGACAGGGGGCATCTGCCACAGCCGGCGCCTTCTGCGGCTCCCGGCCCCTCCCATCTGTGTTTCCCCGGGGTCAAAGCAGAGAAGGTCAGACGTGAAGCTTTAGATAGCGACCAGGTAAGCACCGAGCCAAGGTCACGTGTGGCTCACACCTGTAACCTCACTCTGGAAGCTGACACAGGGTTGCTATAGTCCAAGGCCGCCCTCTGTGACGGCGTGAGACCTTGTCTCGACAGAACAGAAACAGGGTAAGAACCAACCGCTCGGACAGCCCTTCGAGAAGCGTTTCCCTGTTAGAAGGCGGACACTTTTGTAGTCGTCCCTTTACACTGTTACCGATCCCCACCTGCGAGAAGCTACCCCGCCGTTCATCCGGGAAGCCCGGCTAAATGCGCAGGTTCCCGCGCACCCCACCTACCTGTGCCCGCCGGGTCCGCGGGGCTGTGATGTTGAAAGGCAAAGTCGAGCTGACCTAAACGGTCTAGAGCACAAAGGCCACCCGGGCATGAAGTCTTCCCTCTGATTCCAAGTGTTTCTCTCCATTCTTGTCTTGTCTTCTCAGATGCGGAGGGCGTTGAGGCAGGATCCCGGCCCTTGATGTTCAGTGCGCACGCCCGAGCCGGGTCCCTTCAGGAAAAGCGACCGTCGCAGGCAGCGGTCCTGATGAAGCGGCTGCCCGGAGGACAGAAGGCGCGCAGCTTCAGCCCCCGACGCAGCTGGGAGGAGCAAGCTGGACGGCGCCGGACCGATGCCATCCGGCCCAGGCCGCTGTTCCATGCTGTGGATGAGGAGTATGAGTCGGGGGAGCAGACGGAGGAGGAGACCTCGGCAGTGGGCTCCGGATGGACAGCCGAGCACCCCCACGGCAGAGAGCACTACACATCGCACAGCCCTTTGCTCCACAGAAAGTAGTTCACCGTTCTCACCGGCTGCTGGGTCGGTCCGGAGTCCCGCTTCCTGTTTCCTAACGCGAAAATTCATAGCTGAGAACAGAGTTATCGAGTCCGCATGCTTTACAGGTTTGGACACCTATCTGTACAGGCAGGTTGACGTCACAGCGAAGACCGAGCCACGCTCTTGTGACTGTGTAAGATGGAGCTGTGTGCGACAGAGCCTCACTCCTCCTCAGAATGGCCAGCCACCTCAAAGGATAACAGGGCTCCATCAGGCTCCTCCAGTTTTCTCCCAGACGTCAAGCTGGGATTCTGAGATAGGCAATGACCGAAGCCTTTAGAAAAACTCACCAAGGCTGAACAAAGAACCAAAGAACAAAGAATTAGTCATTTAGAATTCACAGGAACCTTGTGAATTCACATAGAACCTGATCTATGTCACCTGTCCAGAACCACACGTGGTTGGTCAGTGGTTCCTACCCGCTCTGTGTGTAGGCGGTTTATACTCAGTTAGCATGGCAGGGGTCTTTGAAAGCATCCGGCTCCGCCCCTTGTGCTGGAGACAGCTTGGAAAGGTCTTAGGGAATGTTGGCCATCATGCAAAGTGAATGCATTTGGCTTCAGATTTTTTTTTAATGAACTTCTTTATTTCCAAAGAGACAATAACGTACCTCAAAAGAGGTGAAATTTGTTGCAACATTATTATATTTAATCAGTGACACTGATAGATGTGATCTGCACTGTAGGGGTTAATCTTTGAACAATGAGTTTATGCACTATTTTTTTTTAACTGGAGTGTTAATTTAAAATAAATTTTAGAAGTGTGAGAGTCACAGTTTCATAGCAATGGATGAATAATGCATATGTCTGCTGTGTATTTGTAGTTTGGGGAGTTTTGCTCTGGAGTTTAGTAAGTATTCTTTAGTTGACCTTTCCATTGTGATTATTCCAACCCTGACCTTGAACTTTACACACTTGCCATTTTTGTCAACCAACTCTTTATCTCTCCTCCTTCCTTATGCTTTCTCTCCCTTCTGTCTGGGCATCTACAAGTGAATCAGCTGTCCTGAAATGCTGTGCTGGAGAACTAGAGCTACGACCGTCCATTCAGTAGACATCCTTTCGCCCTTATTGCTTGTGCATCTTCACCCATGTGATTCAGTCAAGCACATCCTTCCAGGCCACCATCAAGCTCCCCGTTAGGAACCTCCTTGGCTCTCCTAAGCTCTAGGAAACCTGTACTCCTTCAGGTCGGGCCTTGTCCTTTGCGCACATGTGTTTAGTCTTGTGACCCAAAGCAAAGGATAGTTTGATCATTTGACCTTTTGACAACTTATTGGTTGTGACTTTCCGCTCATCTTTTTTATTGTTCTTGTGTGAGTTTTCCTATTTTCTTTCATCTGTGGTCACGTGTCTTCTACGGGGCAGAATGCACACAAATGTTGCACAGAAGACAATATTTTTGAGCTGGAAGGGACATTAGAGTAGGTGCTGTCATCAGATATTACTACTTTCTAGGTGTCAAGAAATAATGTCCTGAAGTAGGACCTGGAGCCACCACGGGGCTCCATCACTGATGCTTCACTGAAGCTTTCCATCAGCGGGAGGACTTGTCCTATAGCATGACCTATGGATACCAGCAATGACCATGTGACTTTGCTCCAGACCACCCACACTGCAGGAGTAATTTTCACTCAGGTTCCCATGGTAGGAGCACAGATAAAAATCAAAGAACCCCATTGTTCCTCAGACTCTGAAATGGAATGTTCTAAGTCATACGACATCTTTTTAAAATAAAAACCATGGCTTGTCAAGTGAGCATAACAAGCTCCGAGGGAGGAGACGTGCATAAACTCAGGGAAGCAGCGATCAAAGGGGACCAGCTTCACACGGAGACGGTGACTCAGAGTCTTACCTTGGCAGCTGGCGGTACAGAGGCCGATAGTGGCCACCGGACCGCACAGGTGCAAATCTGTGTGTGCAGCCTAGTCTTCGGAGGCCAGTGACGCCAACTTCTTTCCCAGACTCCATCTACAGAGCAATCACAATCCATGTCACCAGGGCTAGGGGAGCCAGCCAGATTTGAGGATGACAGGAATCCATCAGACTCTCCCAGACCCCAGTGCCATTCCAAAGAGGGGTGCTGGGATTTAGAGAGATACGATAGTGGAGGTCGGTAAGAAAACGCATTGCTGCACAAAGGACCACATTCTATAGGCTGAGAGCGGCCTTAGAGCAGAGGAGAGGCAGAGAAGCCATGTTTGTCCACAGGAGCTGTTTGTTTTGGGAACATGTGCCTGTGATGGACCCTTGAGGATGGGAAGACAGTGCTCTCGGCTGCACGGCGTGCCCGTCCCATAGGACACGCAGACGAGTGCTCTTGGATGCAGTGCAAGCCTTTCTGGCTTTAGAGTTGGTCCTCTTTCCCACAGAGCCGCATCTGGGACCCTGAATGTATTCCTTCACCTGCAGATAGTCCCCGAACCTAAGTACTAAGAATTCCTGCTGCGTAAGCATAGCTATAATAAAGTGTAATGTATGTAATAGGCACAGTAAGAGATGAGCTAGAACAGTAAACAGACCAAATGGGATACTTTATTATTAATGATTATTTTAAAACTCGAGACTTGCTCATTTCTGTAAGTTTCCATTCAGTAGTTTAGGGTCGCAGTTGGCTATAGGTGATTGAAATTGGGAAAGTGGAACTTGGGAACAGTTTTTTTTGAGACCCATTCTACCATGAAGCTCAAAGATAAGTGAGAAACAGGAAAACAGCCGTGCTGGCGTGCTAAGCCGCCGAATGCTTTACTTACCCTTTACTGCCCACTCAGAGGTACTGGCTGGGCTCTTGGGAGCCTGGTGAACGTTCCAAGGGAAACCGTGTGTGGGGTAGCTGCAGTCACCCTGATCCTCTGGCCACCAAGCCCTTGTAGGTCAACAATGGACAAGCAGACTGTATTTGTGTTGTCTTCCTGAGGCCATTCACGTATTGGCTGACTTTGGCTGCTGGAGACTGGAGGTGGCTCCAAGGCCTCTGACTAAATGGTGACAGGCTGAGGGTCCTGCTAGGTGGTCAGGCTGCTGGCTCTGTCAGCCTGGGAGGCTCGCTTTGAAGTGCTCAGCCAGCAGGGTTTGCATGTGTGGTGCAGCATCACCTTCCATGTTCTCTTTAGTGCGGCCTGTGCTGGAAATGGGTGGAGGGTCAGCAAGCATCTGAGAATGCGCTGGGTTGTGGGTTTCACTAGTGAGTTTCTCCAGCAGGTACCAAGCTGGACAGCAGAGGGAGTTTCCTCCTGGGCCTGGAGGACCTCTCGGAGGGAGGACCTCTCAGCCTGTGCTCCCTGTTCACTGGGAGGGATGGAGATGACATTAGGATTCCTATCTAGGGCCTGGCTTCTTAACCACAGCTGTCAACACTTCCCTCAATGGCCCCAAGGAGCTTAACATTTTATTTTTAATCGAGAGAGAGAGAGAGAGAGAGAGAGAGAGAGAGAGAAAGAGAAAGAAAGAGGAAAGGAAAATTACAGAGCTACAGCCCTTTATTTACCATTTTCTCCTGTGAGTTTCGTGTTCTGTTTGTTTTTAACTCTGAGAACTAGCTCATTATCACAAAGAACGCTGGGTGTCAATGGATTCTAAGGTTCACTGGAGTGTAATTTCCTTTAATTTATTCTTTAGTTAACAGTTTTCACTTGAAAGATTTTCTCTGCATTTGGTAAGTTTTCATATATTTCTTTTAATCTGACGTGAGATCGCCTGCCCCTGCTCTGTCTTTCCACAAACAGAAGGGATGTTTGCAGGAGGGACTCTGCCACACACTTTCCTACCCTCCCCTCCTTGTTTCTTTCTCTCCTGAGGCTGTGTGCTCCCGCACCTTCCTCCGTGTTTATATTTTATAAGTCCTTAGAGGTAGGGAGACAGCGGTGAATCCTGGGTGGAGCAGCCACTCCTGCTTGAGGGGTGCTTGCTCACGCGGGCATGCACACAGAACGCCAGTCTGCAGTGGGACATGCTGAGTCCTGCAGGGAAGCCCTGTGACCATCCCTACAATTCAGAAGCCCATGCACTGGCCATGCAGATGTCAAATTAATATGCCTAATTCAAAACTCCAGCTCTGAAGCTATAATTAGGCAAGTTAATTCAGGCATTCTTAGCCTGAAATTTGCCAGTTGATTAAAGGGTGATCTTAGAGAGTGATCCTGAGGATTAGACAGAGTATTGTCTGTCATTGTGATAATAGATAGATTAATTTATCTAGTCCTATTTAGGCTAAAACATAGACTTGTAACACAAGACACTCACAGATATAGTGACTCCAAATGGAATAAATGACCCTTGGGATTTGCTAAGTGTTCCTCTGGCTGGCGGAATTAGGGGGATGTATATGGCAGCCATAGAGAACATTTAAAAACCTGTATCAGCACACTGCTTGGCGTGTGTCATACAGAGCTCACTAGTCATGAGCCAAACCAGAGACAGCCTGAGAATGGAGCCACAGTGCTGAGTCAAAGCGCGCTCCGCTTTCTTAGGTTTACCCAACGTTGGGGCGCTGTGCTGGAGAGCAGCAGGAGTTCATTGGTCCCAGTTCAGCCTGTTGTGGAGGACAGCCACTGAGCAAAGCATCTTCTTTCTTGAGAAAATTTCAGTGGGTCCTTAGTGCCCCAGCTTCAAATTTCTTTTCTATGGAATGTTTCCTGTATATCTTACAAATACTGAGGCAAAAGATAAGTGTGTCTTGCCAGAATAAAGGGGCCCTGCTGTGCTTCATGGTGCTCCAAAATGAGGCCCCTTAACATTTAAAAATGCAGACATCAGTGAACGTGCCGATGTTGCTGAAGGCTTTTGTAGATAGACTTTAGCCACTAATAAAATAAGTAGTTTCTTTCCTGTTTTGATTTTTATCTTCTGTTAAAACTCTATCAACTCTGTTACCTCTAAAGCCCTGGACCCCAAGAAAACCAAGCTGTGACACAGAAAGCCTCCTTTAGGCAATCAGTCTTAGCTGATCTTTCAGATGGTCTCTGGACAAAAAGAATTACTGCAAAGCCCATAACATGCTACCCACTAGAGTGTGTAGGAGCTGTGGGCCCTTTCATCTGTGAATAATTGGTTTAATAAATTCATCCTCTTCCAAAGACTGATGTATTTCCAAGCTAGGGGTGCTTAGGTTTTTCTAACACCTCATGGATAAACATTCCCATTGGCCAGCCTTCTTCAAGCTATGGTTCCTTCAAGAAAGGGCGGACCTCCGCAGTCCCCCTGCCTGCTTCAGGACAGAGCCTTGGCTGCTGTTCCACACATCTTTCCCCCTCGGGGCTGCTGACTTGCCAAAGGAAGCTAACAGAAGGTGATCTTCAGCTAGCTAAAGGGAAGGAGGAACACGTGGTCTTCCTACACCAGACTGTCGGTTTCTGTGTTTTTATTCTCGTTGGTTTTTATCTTGAGCTCGTGGCAACATGAGAAGCAGAACCAATTGAAACATTTAAAATAGAGGGTGCCCCGGTTAGTGTGGTTCAAGGAAAAGCCTGTGCAGCAACACTTATTTTGCTTCCTTGTAGGTGTTTTTCTGAGTGAACCGAGAACCAACTAGAAGAATGCTGGGTTTCAGCAGGGTTCTGTTTCAAGCTGAAGCTAACCTTGTTTTTAACTCATGCGTTTACTGGCCTGCATTTCAGGAGGCAGTCCTGTTTTCTAACTGTGTCACCTCTGAAGGAGTTGCACGCACAGGGAGGGGAGGAGCACATCACCGGAGGCCTTAACACACAAATTAAACCACCATTCAGAAAGTGGGACTTGGGGGGAACATTCCATCATCCAAAAAGAGAATAGCCTTGGAAGAGGCAAAAGGAGCTGCCCCCCAGGGCACACGGTCCGTACGAGCAGCCACAGAGTCAGGCGCACAGAGCAGCAGGGCTGAAAACATGAGGTTTAATAGATACTTTGATACCCCACCCATGCCCGGGCACTGAAGTTCAAGTCTCAGTGTAGACAATGCAGCTAGTATCCGTCCAGCCACAGCAGGGCTCGGGCAAACACTGCTTCCAAAAGGAAACCGAACACTTGAGGAGAAACTGTGTCTATGGCAACCACAGGTAATTAAATTCTCGCAGGGAGAAGGGACACACAAGGAGATGTTGAGTGCTGCCTAGCTGGGTTAGTTTCGTGATGACTTAGGGAGAAGGAGAGGCGCTGAGGGAGAAAAGGCACTATTGTGTGAGGCCACAGCATAGTGTAGCAGGCACAGGGGGCTCAGAGCGGGAAGGCGGCTTTCTGCTGCTGGGCGGTTGGTGCCAGGTCTCAGCGAGCAGCCTGGTGCTCCGCTCTGGCACCACAGGGTGAGTTCTGCAGGGTTCTAAGTGTGAAGGCGGCAGGTAGCTTCCTGTCCTGAGCCACCTAGAGCTTGATGCTACAGGTGCTACAGCCCCTCCCCCAACACAGCTGCATAAACCACTACAGAGGCACAAGAGGCGAGTCCAGATCTGGCCCATCACACTTCGTGTGATTCTGGCAAATCCCCTTAATTTCTCAAGTCAGTTCCATACCATCGATTTGGGGTATTCTATCTCACTGGCTTCTTGAAGGAGATCCGAGATTCCAGTGAACTCTGAAGTGTAAGTCCTTCCTGTGGCTATGAAAGAAATCAGGGAACGTAAGAGTCAATGAGAAGAAGAATGGGGTTAAGAAGGGCCAACCTGGAAGAGACATTTTCTCAGCTAAGTTCCCCTCTTCCAAAATGTTTGCTTGTGATAAATTTAGATTAGGCAAGCCAGTGTGCCAAAGGGAAAGTGTCTGAACTTGAATCCTGTTCTGTGGTGTTGCAAGACCTCACATAGTCAAGAAGGGTGGTTGAGAGGTGGGTAAGTGCGCAGTGAGTGTCTCAGGGTTTCTACGCTGCGAGGAGACACCATGAACAAACACCAGCTCGGGGAGGAAAGAGTCTACTTTGTTTATACTCCCAAATCACAGACCATTGTCACAGGGAATCCATCCGGCAAGGGCAAGAAAGCAAGCAGGGCAGGAACCTGGAGACAGAGCTGATACAGAGGCCATGGAGGGGTGCTGCTCACTGGCTTGCTCCCCATGGCTTGCTCAGCCTGCTTTCTTACAGAACCCAGGAGCACCAGCCCAGGGATGGCTCCACCCACAGTTATCTAGAACTTTCCATGTCACCAACCAAGAAAATGTAGTGTAGGCTTTCCCATGGGCCAATCTGGGAGAGACAGTTCCTCAACTAAGGTTCCCTCTTCCAAAATGACGCTAGCTTGTGATAAATCGAGATTAAACAAGCCAGTGAGCTCAGGGGAAAAAGTATTCAATGACACTTGCTAAAGCATGACAAAGAAGACTGTTAAGGACAGTTACGGCAGGTGTAGGGACTGCGGTGGTACGCTGTGAGGTGAGATTATCCTGAGCGTTGCATGGGCAAGTGAGAATTCATATGGTTAGTCAAGTGGGTCGGAGGTCACCAAGAATGCCTGAGGAGTCACTCGGATTCTGGCTAAACTGACCTAGCAGGATTCTTGCTAAAGAAGCATCAGGTGACCCAGTATTTTGTGGAGGATGGAGGACATGGAGCCCAATGAGATATGAAAGCTGATCAGATCTCAGAGCTGTGGGTTCTTGTTAAACTCACTGAGCAGGGTTTTTTGTTTTGTTTTTTTTTCAAAGCAGAAACGGTATGAAGGTACACAGAGAGGTCAAGGAGAAGGTTGATGTTTGACCAAGGAAAGAATCCTTGTCATGTGTGGGCAGTGGAGTCAATGGTTCTAGATCCTGTCAGAAGAGAGGAAAACATAAAAGTAAAAAACATGAGTCTCAACCAGAAATGAACATTTGTCAAAGGATAACCAACTAACTTATCAATTAATGAAGGAAATCACACTATGTGTCAGCCAATCTGGAAGCAAATTTAAAATACTTTACATTTAGGCATTTGGGATTCTGGATATGAATTTAGAAGTAGATGAAAAAAGTGTGTAGACTGGGGAGCAAAGGAACGAATTGTCTCTACCTGAAATAAACCGCTGCTCAGCTTGCTTTCTTACAGACAAAATTATTGGCAATTCTGTGAGTTTTGTATAATTTTATGGAGCTCTTATTCACTGAAAGACAATGCTTTTTCAAAAAAAATACTAAAACAATGGTTGAAGAAGTTTAGGAATAGTCTAGAAAGCTAATACGGTAAAGAGCTTTCTAGTGTGATGTGAACTGAAGTTTTACATCCGATAAAATGAATAGAGACAGCATCTAGCCAAGAAACCTGGTTTCTCTGGCCCCATAAAAATCAGTGCCTGCTGTTCAAATTTGCCTCTCATTCAAATCTTTCTTTTGTTTTATGTTTTCAATAGACTTGACTTTAAAGAATCTTCTTGCTATACTGATACAGCTGGTTCTCAGGAGTGCCACCCATTCAGTCACTGTTAACTCTGCCAATGAATGCTTTTGGAATACAACCCTGTTTCCTTCCCCCATGAATTGTCATTATATTTATTTGTAAGATGCCATTAATGTTTGAAAGACTGCCCTAAAAGTCAACTTACAAAGCCTTTCTTTTTTATTATGCCAGCTGTTCATTTTGATGCATTATAAATAATGGTTTGAGGAAAAAAAATTGCTATGGTATCAGATTACAGTTTTGTAACATAAAATCTGTGAGATAGTTGACAAATTGTTGTAACCTTTTGTTGTGTAGCAATTTTCTCTGAACCAAAGCTAGCTTAAACATTCTAGCCTGGAGGGGAGCTCACTAAGATTCAGGAAGTTTTAAAGAGTATCTCTTAAGACTCAGTAGCAAACAACTCACAAGTTTCAAGGAGTCCCAGAATCCTACCAGATTCACAAGGCCCCTCATTCTTATATAAGACTAAGGATAGATGAGGAAAGGAAACTGACTATTTAGCTGCTTGTAAGACATGCATGGAGCATCAGGTTCTGGTCACTACCCATCTTGGGTTAGATTTCTCAGTGATGAACCTGTCTTTGAGTCATTTCTGTTTCGGTAAGTAACCCAAATAAATCCCTTATTTCACCAAGCTGGACTTAGACCGTATTGCTACCTTGATCTGCTGTTGGCTTTTTTTTTTTTCTCTCTGTGGTGATTAGATATTTGTTCATTCCTCTTCAAGAATAGTGCCACCCAACACAAATAGTGCCTGAACAAAGACAACAGGACCAAAGATTAGTAGTGGAGGAGTGGCTGGATGACTTTGAAGTGGGTGCAGCAGTGACTGGTCTGTGCGGCGATGGGTGTGTCCATGGGGAAGACCACGCTATGGCGACCTTTCCGTGTGTGGTGTGAGATGGTGTGCCTTCTTGCTGAAGCGGTGCTCATTCCTTGTGGCTACTTGGATATGCAACCACCTCTGAGTGTCTGAGCACGAAGCGTCCACTGAAGAGAACCCTAAGGTGGCCATCTTCATCTACTTGACTTGGGGCCACATGCTGTCTTGATGAGTTGGGTTCACTTCGTACGTGTGAGGCTGTGCCCCACGACAGCTGATGCATTAGTGGATGCCTGTTAAACCTTGAACGTAATGTGTGTGAGGCATGATCATAACCAGGCTGTGGTGTCTGTTGTGTAGCTCCCTCTGTGGGAAGAAACTCACTCAGTAAGCTCCACTGTCTTCTCAGAGAGAACTTGCCTTCCCTCTCTCTTTCTCTGTACCCCCCTGGAGAATTTCATACATGAGTACACTACGTTTAATTTCCATTTTCTCTTCTCCTCCCTCCAATGCCTATCATGCCCCACATCCTTTTATTTATTTATTTATTTCTTCTTTTGTTTTTTTGAGAGAGGCTTTCTCTGTGCAGCCTTGGCTGTCCTGGGCTGGCTTTGAAGACCAGGCTGGCTTCGAACTCACAGAGATCTATCCTTTAAAAAGAACTAGATTATGAATGGTACAGCGCAGCCACTTACTTCTACATGGATTCTGGGAAATGTAGCTCAGGTACTCACTCATTTGCAGCTTTTGGTGCCTGAGCCATTTCCCTAGCTCAAATGTGGCTCTGCTTAATGCAACTGTATAAATGTTGAGAGGACTTATAGAACTGAAAAAGTATTGCTCTGGTTGTCTCTGATACATTTTAGGGTTATGCACACATAAAACACAATGTTTTCTCATCGACGTTAGAACCTTCAGTAAATCAGCACCACTGGTACGGTGTTCAACAAGAACACTAGTGGTTTATCTGCATTTGTGTGGAGCTGTGACCCAGAGCACAGGGCACTGAGCAGATGCAGACTGGGTCATCTGCCTGTTTATGCACACTCTTGGCATCCTCACACAAGCCCCACACCCTGCCTTGCTTAGCTTGAATTAATATAGGTGTTTTCTATCATTAATTATTGTTCTTTCTGTGGTTGTTGAAATATAAACCTTTCTAAAAATTTTCCATATGCATGGACGAAATGGAAAGATATAAATTAATGTCCATATCCAAACTGCAGTTTCAATAGACATGAACTCACTACCCACCTTATTCTCAGGACCAACACGTGCTGCCGCCATCCTGTTTCTTGTTATATGGGGATATTTGCTTCATTGGAGACTTGTGAGCATGAAATGTAGGGTAGCTACAGTCTGGCCAAGAAGGAGAAAGATATGTCTGTGAGCAGCAGAGTATGTAGAAGCTTCCAGCTTGCTTCATAGACGACTTTAGTCACCCAGCATTCAGCTTGCCGGTGACGGGTGCTTTCAGGAGAATGTACGAGCAATGCAGTGGTTCTAAGCCCTAGCCAGGCTGTTTTGCTGACCATTTTGGGTCTTGTAGCTTGCTGGGAACTTGCTGGGGATGCTGTCGCCTTGACTGACAATCCCACATGGCTTATTTTATGAAAAGACCCTGCAGCAGCAAACTATATTCTCACAACAGCCCAAGCAATGAGTGAGGGCAACCAGAAGCTGATCAGAACCTCTCCTCACCCCATTGTTTGCCTAAGAACCCCGAGTCTTCTCTCCTTGATAGTGTGTGTTCAGTTTCTAAAGGGGCTCACCTCTCCTAACTTATAAACCATCTCTAGAAACTGCCTTTGTGCTTGCTTTAACTTCTTCAGGATTTCTTGGTTCACCATCTCTATTTTTTCTTTGACTATGACAACAGTAAAAGAAACATACATGGACCAAAACTCTGTTTGGAGAACTAAAACAATTTTGCTGTCAACTAATGTGTCTTTTGTTCCCCCTCTCCTAGCTCCCCACTCTCCCCCTTGGAGATCAGTTCCTTAAACTCTGCCTCATTATTCTGCACTTACAGTGTTTTCTCTAAAATGCTCATTTACATATGATATAGTACCCATTTATTTTCTTTCAAATACCGCGAGAATTACTGTCTGTCATGTAACCAAATATAAAGCGATAGAAAATAGACCTTGGTACGTTGCTGGTCTTTCTAGCTACTCTGTGAGTCAGGCCATTTCTGAAGCAGATGTTTACTTGATTTAGCATAAGTCAGCCCTTAAACACTCTTTGGTATGCTTACGCTGTGGAATGTGCTGCTTACCACGTCCTCACTGAGTCAGTCAGATTCAGACAGAACCATTTGCTGGAGACTAGATCAAGACACAGTCAAAACTGTACTGTGGTATGATTTGGAGGTGAGACACTCACACTATTCCAGAGCCTTCAAGAGCACATTTCCCAGTAGACTTATAGGTACAGGACGCCTATTGGGAGAAGTGTCTCTGAGGACAGATGCAGTGGCAATGGGACAGCAGGGAGAGAGCTCAGACCACACTGCAGGATCTGTAACTACAAAAGGAAGAAAGAAGTGGGCAGAAAGAACCACAGGCCGCGGCCCAGTCCTGAGACAGTCTTCACCATGCATAAGGTATTTTTAAATGAAATCTAACAGTGGGCAGGAATGGCTGCTTCAGATTGCTTCCTTGGGTTAGAGAAGCCCGAGGGAAGTATGTATGTCCTGTGTGATAGCACAGGCTAGAACGCTTGTCCGCAGAAGTAGTGAGCTGTTTCTCAGAGCAGCATCTCCATAGTGACCAAATGTCTCAAAAGACAACATTCAAGGCTATTTATGCTGCCATAAATGTTGGAGGATAAAAGTGTACACTGTCACCCTCTGAGGTATTCGGCATTTATATAATTCCTGTTCCAAAGCAGCTGATGGCCAGAGTTCATTATTCCTACACCAATACACCACCAATTCCTACATAACACAAGTTTGTTCTTAAACTGAAAAAATTGATTGACAGGTAAGGGTATTCAGGGTCATTGAAACAGAAAGAAAAATATTTGGAAGTAAAATAGTGGCAGGTGCAAAATATTTGCATCGAGTGTAGTAGAAACAAGAGTGGATGACGCATGTGCCTTTCCTCTGCTCTTGGAATCATTTATTTAGGTTACAATATACATGATGGCAGGTTGGTACTGGCTCAGCCTATCCATGACTTCCTCGTAAGGGTATGAGGTAAGTAAGAAAGCTATGTCTCCAAGGAGGCCCCATGACAGAGTTGATGGCCACTCCTGAATGTAAGGTAAACGGTAAAGTCAATAAGCCTTGTTAGCTTGAGCATTTGCTACTAACTTGCTACAACACGTGATATTTTTTTAGAACATCCTAACTATCAATGCCATAAATGGTGTGGCTTCCAGAAGGATGTGAATGAAGAGTGTCAGTCCCCATTCAGAATTAATGCCCAAAGGCCTGGCAGAGTTTGGAACTCCAGCCTTTCCAGACAACAATGAGGACACTTACAAAGACGTCAGTATCAGCTTCAGCCCTCGGGGAAACAGACTTAGACAAAACCTGAAGCTGGCTTAGTAGTCGCCTAGTTGGTCAGGACAGGATTTGTTGTATCTAACATGACCTACGCCCAGTTCACTAAAGCTTCATTTCTGGAGGATCCTATTGTTTGATCTGTTCCCTGGAAGAATCCTGTTCGCAGAGCAAATCCCTTCTTTCCCCATCACAGGACGGTACTGAGGAAAGCTCCATTCACAGTGTGCTGGTCAGAAAGGTGCAGGCACTGCTCAGAACCACAGCCCCAGGGCTTTTGCTTACTGGGTCAAGCAAACAAGAGCTCATCCAAAATTTAAGAGATCCGGGAATGAGATATTATTAAAGGCATGTAGAGGCACTTTCTGGAGCTTTAGAAGGCTTTAGCCATTTGACAGAAGGTGCCACAGCCATCTGTGGCTGTCTTTAAGTCCCTGTGCTATCAGGAAATAGAGGCCACGATAGATTTGTAAGTGGAACACTGAAAGAGCACACGATCAGATACGGATGACCAGGGGAAGGCTTGCTGGCAGAAAGCATTTAAGGCAGCGGTTCTCAACCTGTGAGTCTCGACCCCCTGGGAGTGCGTAAATCAGATATGCAGCATCTCATATTTACTTACTGATTCATAACAATAGCAAAATTGCAGTTCTAAGGCAGCAGCCAAATAATTTTGTAGCTGGGGGTCACTACAGCATGAAGAACTGAATTAAAGGGTGGCACCTTAGGACGGCTGAGAACACCGATTTAAGGGAGGTTCTTGTCACCTGACTCCAGAGGTGTTGGTGTCGACACATGGCAGCAGAGACACTACCAAACAATCCTGGGAAGACATCAGACTAACCAAAATTAAACACGACACCAAAAAATGTCCTTGGAAGTGTTAGGCTGATTTTTATAACCATCATATAGGCTTTCATCAAATAGTTCTTTATATAAATAAAGCACTATAGCCTGTAACTCTTCCAAGGGGGAGCGATCAGTAATCTACCTCTGAAGGGCCCTCATGGTTGGCTTAAAGGTAAGGACTTCACATATACTTAATATGTACACTTAGTAGTTCTAGCTGTATTCTCGAAGGAGAAGAGATCACCTCTAGAATTAGGCTCTTTGATCACCTCCCCCTGGAGGCGGGGGGGGGGAGCCTTGCCTGGCCACAGAGGAAGACAATGCAGCCAGTTCTGATGAGACCTGATAGGCCAGGGTCAGAGGGAAGGGCAAGAGGATCCCCCTATCAGTGGACTAGGGGAGGGGCAAACAGGGAGAAGAGGGAGGGAGGGTGAGACTGGGAGGAGATGGGGGAGGGAGCTATAGCCAGAATACAAAGTGAACAAATTGTAATAAATAATAAATAAAAAAAAATAAAAAAAGAATTAAGGGAACCAGATAGAAATTCCAGAATTGAAATTATAATAACTAAAATAAAAGTTAACCAGATAGGCTCAATAACAAATTGAGTTTTCAGGAAAAATTATCAATAAATTTGAAGATAAATTTCTAGATTCTACACAATCCAATTAAGTAAGATAATGAGTGAAGAAAAGTGAGGAACCTGCAGAAATCTGAAGCAAAGGTGCTTGCAAGAAAGGAAGTCAGTAACCATATAAACAGAAAAGAAAGAAAGAGAGAGAGAGAGAGAGAGAGAGAGAGAGAGAGAGGAAGGAAGGAAGGAAGGAAGGAAGGAAGGAAGGAAGGAAGGAAGGAAGGAAGGAAGGAAGGAAATGATTGACCAGACGATTCTCAGAATCTCCACACATCAATGACAGACATTAATCTTTGAATGTATCAAATAAGGTCGAAGAACCTATGCATGGAAATATCTGTAATAATCTACATTTGGTGATATCATAGCCAACTTTATTAAAACAAAGGGGAGAATTTCAAAAGCAGCAAGAAAAAAATGATTCATTTCATATACAGGGATCCCAATAAAATGAACAAATGACTTCTCTGCAGAAGCCATAGCATTTAAGTAGCATTTGATGATATACAGAATGCACTAAAAGAAAACTGGGAACAGACAATTCTAAGTCAGTCAAGCTATCATTCAAAACTGAAGTATAGGCCAAGCTCAGCACTGTATAACAGTAATGGCCTACACTTGGAAGATTAAGGCAGGGGGATTGTAAGTTTAAGAGTATACTGGCCTATATACCAATACCCTATCTAAAAAATAATAATAAAATAGCAAGAGAATTTAGAACATAGTCATGTTGAAAAAGAAACCCAGAAGTGTCTGCAAGAAAGGATGCCTGAACAGAAATGCAATGCACATGGAGAAATGCAATGTCCTCCTACAGGAAGAGCAGATGGCTGTTTCCTCTACAGCAACAGTGAGAGCACTGAGCCGGCCAGTCCTCGGGAATGGGTGATACAGACTGAGCACATCTGAAGCAGGTCAAATGCCCAGCTCTGAGAAAGGCCAGTTTCCATCAAGGAAAACGTGACACCTGCACAGAACTCAAGTTTCTGCTTTCATGACTTGTAATTTTGTGTTTGTTTAATGTCTGACTAATGGCACGGGAAAGAGGGCCGATGGACACATTAGCTGTCACGTGATTTCCAGGAGACTCTGGGCTGAGCGATGTCCAGGAGTACTGCTATGAAGCGTGCTCTCCCAGCCTCACGGGACCATCGATATTCCTTGGTCGTCTCTCTAGTTGTGTAACCCGAGTCAGACACCTCATTCCCTGTCCTTAAAGACAGCATATGCGTGAGCAACAGATGGGCCACTGGCGTGTGTGCAGTATCGCTGATTTGGTAATCCAGTCTTCCAGACTAGGGTGGGAAGACTGCTACGGTTGGGCCCACGTCCATCAGCGCCGTGCAGCTGAACCGCTGCGCACCCCAATCCTGCCAGCACCTGGTGCAGACATCTTGTCTAGGAGTGCCACTGGCCTAGAGAAGTGTTTGTTTCTGTGGCATCTGCTCATGTAGCCCAGGCTAGCCTCCAGCTCCCTATGTAGCAAAGGATGGTAACTGAACTTCTGACCTGTCTGCCTCCATCTCCCTGGTTCAAGGGTAACGGGGTGTACCCCCGTGCTCTGCTCCTGTGATGCTGGGAGTTGAATTCATGGCTTTGATCATGACTGGTAAGTCCTCTCCCAACTGAGTTGCTTCCACAGCCCAATAGGAAGTGTTACGTCAACAGAGTGAGCACACATGGACATTGTTGAGCGTGTAAGTCACATGCTTGTGTGCTTCACCTTTTAAATAAGGTTACAGCAGAAGTCCACATACGCAGGATGTAGCAAACAGCCTCTCTGCTAGGGGAGCTGAATTATGATCCCCAAACTCTGTCTCTCCCAGTATTCTATGTCCTGATTCTCTGAATCACTCCATTTAGAGCTGAATAGTCTACTGTCCCTTGTTCTCTGACCACTGGCCAGTTGTGGGTCCCTGGGTTAACCACCATCTGCTGCAAACAGAAGCTTCTCAGATGTGGGCTGACAGATGTGAGATGTGGGCTAACAGATGTGAGTGTGGGCTGACAGATGTGAGTGTGGGCTGACGGATGTGAGTTGTGGGCTGACAGATGTGAGTGTGGGCTGACAGATGTGAGTGTGGGCTGACAGATGTGAGATGTGGGCTGACGGATCTGAGATGTGGGCTGACGGATGTGAGTGTGGGCTGACAGATGTGAGTGTGGGCTGACGGATGTGAGTTGTGGGCTGACAGATGTGAGATGTGGGCTGACAGATCTGAGATGTGGGCTGACGGATGTGAGTGTGGGCTGATGGATATAAGATCTGGGCTGACGGATGTGAGTGTGGGCTGATGGATCTGAGATGTGGGCTGACGGATGTGAGTGTGGGCTGATGGATGTGAGATGTGGGCTGATGGATCTGAGATGTGGGCTGATGGATCTGAGATGTGGGCTGATGGATGTGAGTGTGGGCTGACAGATGTAAGATCTGGGCTGACAGATGTGAGTGTGGGCTGACAGATGTGAGATGTGGGCTGACGGATCTGAGATGTGGGCTGACAGATGTAAGATCTGGGCTGACAGATGTGAGTGTGGGCTGACGGATGTGAGTGTGGGCTGATGGATGTGAGATGTGGGCTGACGGATGTGAGTGTGGGCTGATGGATGTAAGATCTGGGCTGACGGATGTGAGTGTGGGCTGATGGATGTAAGATGTGGGCTGACGGATGTGAGTGTGGGCTGACGGATGTGAGTGTGGGCTGATGGATGTAAGATCTGGGCTGACAGATGTGAGTGTGGGCTGACGGATGTGAGTGTGGGCTGATGGATGTGAGATGTGGGCTGACGGATGTGAGTGTGGGCTGATGGATGTGAGATGTGGGCTGATGGATGTGAGTGTGGGCTGATGGATGTAAGATCTGGGCTGACGGATGTGAGTGTGGGCTGATGGATGTAAGATGTGGGCTGACGGATGTGAGTGTGGGCTGATGGATGTAAGATCTGGGCTGACGGATGTGAGTGTGGGCTGATGGATGTAAGATGTGGGCTGACGGATCTGAGATGTGGGCTGACAGATGTAAGATCTGGGCTGACAGATGTGAGTGTGGGCTGATGGATCTGAGATGTGGGCGCTGAGCCTACGACTGTAACGGGAAGTCATCGGAAGTCAGTTTACAGCCTAACAGTGGCGGGTTCTCCCTTAATATCCAGATCCATCTAGTCACAGGTTCTTGGACCAACAATGGTTTCAAGGGCTAGTTTCATCTTACCAACTTGGACTTAAATTGAATTAGAAAGTGGTTGGTTGCTTGTGTGATAATCGTGCCATTATTACTCCAAGGCATGTAACTTGGCAAGCCAGTGTCTGCTGTAGCTCAGAGAGTTCCCAGCTGGGTAGCCTGGTGAACACTTTCCTCCTCCTGGAGAGCCCATAGCACACTCCAACGCTGATCTAGGAAGTGAGGCCCAAGCTTCCCGGTCAGTGCTGGCTTGATTTCTCTGCGTTCTCTGACCCAAGTGTAAGGTGGCGTCTTCAGCCACAGAGTCCTACCATTCAGTTCTGGGGCAAATAAGAGGAAAACTCGTGGAAGCCAGAAGCTTCCAGAGCCTAATTATTTCTCCACTTCCAGTATTTGAACAGCCTTTCCCAGTGGATCTTTCCTACTGTGAAAACCAAAAAGCAAAAATGCCCTCAAGACCCTAAATGTTTTGAGTATGATCTTGGTGCTCAGAAAAAAAAAAAGTCAGCTTTGGAGTGTTTCAAACTTTGAATTTTGAGTTGGGAGATATTCAACCTGTACTTTAACACGTGGATCAGAGAATAGTGTTTGCCCTCTAGGTCATCCCAGGGGGCTTCTACCAATGCTTTCCTGACGTGTGTATGTGTGTGTGTGTGTGTGTGTGTGTGTGTGTGTGTGTGTGTGTGTGTGTGTGTTTGGTAAGTAAACAGTCACAGCAACTGCAGGCTTGAAAAAGCATGAACATTATGAACCCAGAGGCACCCAGGACATGAGTCTGAGACACCCGCCAGGAAAGAGGAGTAAGAATCATAAGGAATAGCAAACTACGTAGAGGGAGAAGAGAGACAGGAGTCCCAAGCCCAGCCTAGGAATGGGGAGCACCCGGTCATCTCTCTCCTGCCAGCGCACGTCTGAATCTCACAGGAGCTGCTTCTAGCTAGTGTCAGCCTATCCATTAGTGGTACAAAGACCAGGCTCTGCTGGGTTCTGTGGAGGACCATGCGTCCTTCAGTTTCTTGGTGGTCCTCCTCCCCCCTTCCAGGAGCACCACCTGTTGACAGCTAGCTCTTTCTTCATAGCTTGCCCTCGGGGAAGATAAGGTTTTGCCAACAACCTCTCTTTCTTCATGGTGTAAAATGGATCTAGGAAAACATCCAGACGAAGAGCAAAAGGACAGTGTCTCTGACCACTCTTCAGAACATTTATGAATTTTTCTTCTTCAGAACATTTTGTGGGGCGGTTGTGTTTCTATGGCAGCCCGTTACAGCTTAACTTTTCTGAATGGCTAAAATCGCTTTCCTCAGAATTTACAAGTGTTGCTCTTGATAAACTGTCAAGTTAACATTCTGCACACAGACTTCCATTCTGGAGATTTTACCCTGGGAAATGTAAGCAAACGTTTATAGGACTGACAGTCACCTCAGACATTTTAGCGTAAACTGTGGGGTTTAGTAGTAGCTACTGAATGAGAAAACACTTTCCTTTACCTATTGCAAGAAGGAACAGTGCTGTCGGTTTTCTTTCACTTGGAAGGTCCATACTACGCTTCTGCTGTTTTGTCTTAAGCTACCTAAACCAATTATTTTCCACGTATTTGCTGCAAAAACATTGGCTTTTCTGCCATTCCACATGACACACAAGGCCACACAGTGGTGACATGTGTTCTGGTTTTGTTTCTATCACTGTCATAAACACTGAGAAGGAGTTAATTCACTCTATACTCTACAGTGCATTGTGAAGGCAGGAGCCAAAGCCACAGGGGACTTTTGCTTGCTGCTTCTTCTCCAGACAGGAGTTCCACCTACGGTTCTTATATGTCTGTCGCAGGGCCATATGCCCAGGGATGGCACCACCCCTCCCCCCACATCAATTGACAATCAAGAAAACCCTCGTAGACTTTCCTATAGGCCAATCTCATGGAAGCATTTTCTCAACTGAGTTTCTCTTTTATCAGAGAAACTTGGTTTATATCAAGTGGACAAAAAAAAACTAACCAGTTCAACATACTAATAGGGCTCAGTGGGCAGAAAACAGCAAGGAGTATTGAAGCTCTTCTCAGACGTATGTTTTAATTGTTTTTACCTCCCAATAAAAGTTATCAGTGACCTACTATGCTTACCAAACTCCCACCGTTTCCTAAGGCCTGAGCCAGACCGTAGCTCATGATTCCCTGTGACTGGAGAGACTGTGGTGAAACAAGACTGAAATTTTACATTATTCAAATTTGAAATGTATTTGCAAAAAAAATGCAGGAAAGTATATTTTCTTTAAATAACACTGGTTATTTCAAATTTGAAATGTATTTGCAAAAAATGCAGGAAAGTATATTTTCTTTAAATAACACTCTCTTAGAGCAGGCTCAAATCCCGTTAGAAAGCAACTGGTTGACTCTCTGATAATCATGCTGCTATTCCACAAATGGCCGTTCTATCACCTGAAATCCTGGTACTTTAGCTTGCAGGGTGCTCTGCTTGTACATTTTGCTGATAGCGATACTGACTTTGACGAAATGGGATTTTACGGGGGGGGGGGGCAGGATTGTTAGCTGATAGAAAACCCAACCGACACAGGCAGTGCCATCTCATCGGCTGGCCTCAAGCAATAGAAAAGTAGAGAAAAGTGGATGAGCATTAAGAGAGTAAGACAACAAGAACCCACGTGCTTATTCCATGTCCACTCTGGACTGCGGATGGAACACTCATGCTCCTGTCTGGTCTTCCCCCGAACAATGGACTGTCACTTAGAAACGTGAGCCAAGCTAACCCTGTCTGCCCAGAGCTGACCTGGGCCAGGGTATTTTATCACAGAAACAGAAATGAAACTCGAGCAAACATTGCTTCTGTGAATTCATTGGGCATTTTTATTTCTTCATTTCATTCATCCACTTATTGATTGGATTATTTCTTCATTCTGTTTTTGCTTTTTGATTTCTTTATATATTCTGGGTGTATCTCCTATTGAATAATAGCTGGGAAAGATATTTTCGAGTCACCTAAAGCGCCTCCTCACTCTGGAAATAGCTTCTGTTTCTGTGCAGGAGCTTTTAGATTTCATCCCATCTGTCAGTTCTCGATATGGTTCCCTGAGTAACTGGGGTCCAGAGAGACACTGATCATGCCTGTGCTTGAAGGGCATCTGTTTTCTCTAATAGCTTCAAAGTGCTATGTCTTACATTAAGATCTTCGATTCGCTTTGATGAATTTTGCTCAGTATTTTAGTCAGGAAGACAAAGGAAACTTGCTTATAAAATTAAAAAAAAAAACATAAATAAAATTAGAAAGGGAAGAAAAAGGAGAACTAAAAACAAGCTTTTTTAAAAATAAAATGAAAGGGAAAAATCTAAACATTCAGTAAAAAGCACTAAGCTGCATTTTAAAAGGGCCATGAGCTAGAGAGGATTCTTTCACTGATCCCTGGTATTGGAATGTCTTGAGCTAAGTGGAGACCGCTGGGGTGACAGCTGCAGTAGATTGTAGTTCTTCCAGTTGGTGCTATCAGGTGAGTGAGCACTGAGACAGTCAAGGCTATCCTGTCGCAATGAGGAATAAATTTACTGTAGAACAGTGGTCCTCAAGCTTTCTAATGCTGCGACCCCTTAATACAGCTCCTCATGTTGGGATGAGCCCTGGCAATAAAGTTATTGTTGTTGCTGCTATAGAAATATAATTTTGCTGCTGTTGTGAGTTGCAATGTACCTATCTGATATTTCCGGTGGTCGGGGGTGACCCACATGTTGAGAATCGCTGCTGTGGAAGTTTCCCTCCCTGTGCACTCGGGACCCCTGCCAGCCTTGCCAGCTTTGCTGTATGTGAGTTGGGCGGGGTGCTGCTTACTTCAGAAGCACCCAGCGTGTAACCCAAGAGCAGCACGCGTGTAAGCTAAGAGCTGTCCCTTAAATGAACTGGAGACCCGCTAAAGCAAGTAGAAGCCCCAGCTTTGCACTGCAAGAAGAGGCCTGCAGGAGATGTCCATCCTGCCCAATGGTCTTGGCACTTTCAGATCCAGCCCAGCTACGAACCATCAAGTGAAAGGAGGAAGCTAAGGATGCAGAGACACCCGCCAGCCAGGCCATGGATGTGAAACCCTTAGCTCCACAGCACGCCACAGGCAATGCAGTTCCCTGTGCTCAATGAAGAGCAAGGCTGCTCATCGCCACGTCCTCCAGTCTATTCCCACTGCCAGGATCTCTGCTGGGCTCCGCCTGCCTCTTTCTTTCTCCGTGCTTGCCTCACCTTTCTGTCTCCACAGCAGGAGCTGTGGCAGGGTACTCCTGGGCTGGCTGATTTGGGGCTACTCCTTGTTTTACAATCCCTAGAGTGTCTCTGTCTGGGGCAGAAGGCCCTCTCTCGTGATAGTGCCTGGCTCTACCGTCCTGAAACATGAGAAATGACAAGACGGATTCGTCTGTTCTGATAGTGGCCTGCAGCTGGCACTACTCCCAGCAGTAAGCTGTCACCAGGGCTGTCTGGGTGACCCTCCCTCTGGACAGCCTGGACTAGACTGGTACTTTTGTCTGAGTTAGCTTGTATTTTTCCATGTGTTTTAGCTATCCTGCTGCCTCATTCTTGATTTCCAATGTTCTTCACTTCTTTTTTTCATCTCACACTCACTCCTTGACTCTTCTGTAGTGCTCCCTCGAGCACTCTCCTTAGCTGTCATCCTACACTGGAGATCCCAAAGTTCCTCAACATTAAGAAAATACATTTTAAAAATCCTTCCCTCACAGGAGAGTCAAGGAAATGAAGAAAGTTAAACCTCTGGTGCAGATGTTTCCCATGTAACTAGTCTTAGAGCAATCACGGGTGAGTCCAAGGCCGCCTGATAACATCCTCTGAGCAAACGTGCATTGAAAAGTGGGCCCACATGCATGAGACACCATCCTTTCCTTAATGCGCAAACAGCTCTCAGAAGCTGGAAGATTTTAAACAAATATGCAAGTAATGGAGAGAACCAAGCATTGGCATTCATATCTTCGAAACAAAACGTCTACCCAGGTCGCTCCCCTGTGTATGCAGATGGTGTGATGTTCTCAACAGAAGCGCAGGACTGCCTCCACGTATTCAAGCCATTTAAATAGACTCATGAGTTTTAAATGTTGTTTTCATTTTGTTTGCCTGCATGTGTGCATGTGCACAGGCTGTATGCGTGGTTCCCGTGGGAACCACAAGGGGGCGACAGACCCCTGGAATGCAGCTCTAGGTGGTTGTGAAGCACAGGTGGGTGCCGGGGACCTGTCTCCCACCACACCCTGGACACCTCTGGAAGAGCCTAAAGCACTTCAAATAGCAGAGACGTCTCTCCGGCTCCAGACTAGTGATTTTTTAAGTCAGTACTTTAGTACATTAATAGGAGCAACGGAAATTTACAAATGTTCGTCCCCTTAGGAAGGTTCACTGTTTTGTTTTGCTTTTGTAAGCCAGAGTCACCGTGTAGCCCAGGCTAGCCTCAACTTCACAACCCTGCTGATTTTGCCTCCCAAGTCCAGGACACACGCAGGCATGTGCTACAAAGCCTTCTAACTAGTGTGCAACTTTAGGATAGACAGTACAAAGCAATTCACATAAGATAGAAAGCAAACACTCCAGATTTGCAGTTTGGACGTTTTCTGAGGCTAGCAATGTTTGGCGCGTGGACGTGTGACCTGGAGAAACTGGACCACTGCTCCCCTTTCTCGTCACACTGCTCTGCCAGTGTGCAATAGACGAGGACGTTGAGAGCATCACCAAGAGCTTCAACACTGTAAAAGTGGGCTTTGTGTTGGACGGCTTTGCCGAACTCGTGCAAGCGTTCTGGGCACATCTGATATAACAAAGGTTGAGCAATGATGCTACATGTTAACTTTGCTTTCAACTGCATGGTATTTCCAACTGGACACATGTTTATTGAGAGGCAGCCGTTATAAATCAAGGATCACTTACGGAAAACAATTACAGTGCTTCTTAAGAATGACTGATAAACTGTGCTAGAACTATGTGCCTTTTTAAAGCTGGGCTGAAGTTTTTATCGAATGAACAGGGAGTTGGATGTTGTATCTTTAATCATGTTCCTAACTTTAAAGGTATGGGAAGTGTCTCTATACATAGTTTCCTCATGTCCTGGCCAGCACTTTGAAAGACACCCATTTCCGGTGAGCCAGTCTCGGGCTGTTTTTCTGCTGATCTGACTTTCTGTTTGACGCTTTCAAATCCTCCTAGTTATGCCGCAGGCCCGGTGATGGTCACACGGGAATTAGGATAGGATAACTGGTGAGGTATGTCTGAAGACGACGAACAGAGTTGTAGCTGGCTGTGTCCTGGCAGCAGCAGGCTCGGGGGAAGCCAGAGCGGCCTTTGGGAACATCAGACAATCTTCAAGAGACAAGTGACCCCTGTCTACAACTTGAAGAACACCAACTGTAAATCCAAGTACACTCTGCACCCTTCCACCTGAGGGACCCGGGGCCCAGTGTTTGGTCTTGCTATCATACGTGATATGGAATTAGGGCTCAGGGCATGTTTGTCTCTGAAAGCCAGTATGACTCGTGTTTCTGAGATTAAGTTCTGCCAGTCCTTGCTCTTGGGGTTTTGTCTTTCCCTAAGGGCAAATTCCCTGGCACAGTGGTTCGCTCCTGTTCCACGTGGTGCTTTAGCTGGCACAAGAACTGAGGTTGAAATAGGAGATTGGCTTTCTGGGTGAGGTTCCTGTTTGTTCAAAGCCACCTCCTATCTTTCCCTCTGAAGCCACCAAAGAAAACTCTGGAAATCCCTAAGTGACCCTTAATTAGCTCAGAGCAGGAGGAGGTACTGAGCAGCAAAAATAGAATGCCTTGCTTGGATTGGATTTCTTTTCTGTAGAATATATATAGTGTCATTTAAGCAGAAAGGGTCTATGGAGCTTCATCTGGCCGACCCTGGACTTCTTTAGCTCCAGTCACTTGATTCTTAGGCTAACTGTACAGCCATCAGCTTCAGGTGGCTCTTTCCCTCCGACTGGGGTGTGGGGTTTAATGGCAGAGGTGGGCCTGGGGAAACAACGGGAGAATTGGAGCTGTTGATGTGTGATCCAGCCTTCGCTCTCTGCATGTCCCTCCCTAGAGTCCTTTGCCCCTTACTCTATCAAAACATGTTCTTAGGGATGTTCAGAATAATCATTGGGGTTCTCAGAAGCTTTTCAAGCCCTAGTGTCTGAACACATTTTAAAAAATGTTTTTCAGTCATCAAAGTGCTGGAAACAGCTTTCAGGCGGAGAGGGAAGAGGGACTCTCCTGCCATTCCAAGGGGACCTTCCTAAGAGGAAAAGGAAGTGTGCACAGATCAGTATGCAGATACAAACCAAAACAAAGCCCAGCCAGAACTGGAATTTCAGTTGAATTTGAGCTGAAAGGGAAAGATTTTGAGCCCAAGCAGTCGAGTGAAAACTGAAGAGGAACTTGGTCTCACCCCATAAGCCTCAGAGCCAAGGATAACCCAGAGAACTATGGACAGTGTGTTTGAGATTTTGCCTACACAACTTTAGGCAGCCCTTTTCCGTGGAGGGCTTTCAGTGGAATCAACTGAACAAGTAGCAAGGACGGAAGGCTGTGCTTTGGACATGGAGAGACACTAAACATTTTCTCAGCAGCAAGGTGTTCTAGTTTCTTTCTGTTGCTATGACAAACATCATGGCCAAAAATAATTTCGGGAAGAAAAGGGTTCGTTTCAGCTCAAACTTCCAAGTCGCAATCCACCATTGAGGGAACTCAGGGCAGGAACTCAAGGCAGGAACCTGAAGCAGAGACCATGGAGAAACACTATTTGTGGCTCCATCTCTGGCTGGCTCCCAGCATGATGCTCACCTTTTAAACAGCCCAAGCCCGCTTATGCAAGGATGGTGGAGCTTTTGGTGAGCTGAGATCTCCTCCATCAGTCAACAATCAAGACAGACCCCCATAAACGCCCACAGGCCAATCTAATCTGGAAATCCCTCAGTTTGGACCCTGCATCCTCAGTCATGGTTGGATCGAGTTGAGAGCTGAGACTGTTTAAGACCCCCGGGCTCACCATACGAAAAGGAGTCATGCCTGCTTGTCATGTCACCTCTCGATACGCAACACTCACCCTCTACCAGTCTAAGTGGGAGAATTTATGATTTTTGCACTTGGATGCATCCCTCTTGTTCCTTCCAAATAAACCAACAGGTCTGGGCTGAGGTCATGGGACCCATATTTTGGGGAACATACACAGCACCAGCCACAGGTAAACTGACAGTTTCACTCCAACTCAGTCTTCATCTAACCAACTAGCTCTTGTTTGAAGGCCCCTCCTTTTGCTGGTCACCAGCAGTGAGGGCTTCCAGCCTTTCTCCAGCTCCTGCCTGTCTCACCTCTTCCCAGGGAAGCAATGACTGCTCCACTGGACCCTGTGTCCTGGATGCCCAGTTGAAGCCCTAGTCACGCTATGTTCTTGTGGGAAACACATTCTCACTTACCACAGCTTCTAGTCCACAAGGATAAGACTCATAGCTTTTAAAGCAACCCATTCATGCCTTATGTATCTGTAAGTCACATGGACATGGTTATCTCACTTTTTGAAAAGTGTATCTCAGAAAGAAACTGGGAACTCGGAAATTGAAAGTTTCCTATAAGGCAGAATGAACAGGTCAGAATCTGTACATTAGGGAAGTTACAAGTCCCCTGGAGGTAAGACCACAGAGGCCGACAGGCAAAGCCATGGCGGGAAGTGCAGCGCCAGCTTCTTCCTCCAAAGGCACTGGGAACACGGAGTCCAACGACAACCCGGCAAAATCAGACAAAACATGGCCATCCCCACCGTGGACCCGGGGACCTCCAGGAAGCGAGAACAGGTACTTTCCCCAAGGAACTGCACACTAAACAAAGGCAGCTCGTTATTAGCGAGTAAACCATGCAAGCATTCAGGGACCTTCGCTTGCCGCTTATTTTAACTAGCGCACAAAAATTAAAATTTTACATGTAAATGGCTAATGTGGAGTTTTGATATATGTATATGCCATGAGGATGTAATCAAGATAAAATATTTACCTCTCCAGGCTATCCTTTATTTGACAAAGACAAAATAAAAACACCCTCCCCAACCCCGGCTCTGTGAAGGTCCAGGACAGCAGGCTGTGTGTCGCTGCCCTGCTGCCCAGGCGCAAGACAGCTTCCTGCTCCCTGGGACCCTGCCCTGCCTGGCTGTGTGCTTCAGCCTCTGTGCCCCTCCCTGGTTGGCCTTCCAGCCTCTGGTGACCACAGTTGCGGTGACGTTAGTGGAGGTGCGGGCAAGCCTTCATGTCATGAAGTCGTCAGTGTCAGTAAACCCAGGGACAGACTCTTGAGACATTGCCCTCTGCGTTCATCCTCTGCGAGGCACACCCATCAGCCTGACGCTCTCTTTTCTGGTTCACCTTTGTGCCCGCAGACTCAGCACAGTTCCTCAACACTGAGGTGTTCGCCGGGAAGGGTGAGGTCAGTGAAGCTGCTGAGCTACGATGAATGAGCGTAAACATTGGCTCTGTGGTGTCACAGTGGGCACACGGTTAGCCTCGTCCTCCTTACCAGGCCTCGAGTTACTCATCTTTACTCCTTCAGCTTATTTATACTGCTTTAGAGATAAATTTCAAATTACTAGAATAACGGTTTTACCGTGGAAAACGCGCCCTCAGTAACGTGCGTGCGTGTACTTGCGCATGTGTAATTGTCATGTAGACTCAATTATACCCTGAATATTTTTATTGATGGTTAAATAGCTGTATGCACTCCCTCCGCTGTCAAACCTGAGTGATAAGAATGGTTTACCGTTTACTGGATGTCTTAGCTGGGGTTTCTACTGCTGTGATGACAACCATGACCAAAAAGCAAATCGGGGAGGAGAGGGTTTGTTCTGCTGACACTTCCAAAGCACTGTTCATCGCTGCAGGAAGTCAGGACAGGGCTGACCAAGCAGGGCTGGAAGCTGGAGGCAGGCGCTGATGCAGAGGCCATGGAGGGGCGCTGCTCACTGGCTTGCTCCCCAGGACTGGCTCAGCCTGCCTTCTTATAGAAGCCAGGAAGGAGCACCAGCCCAGAGATGCCCCCACACGCAATGGGCTGGGCCCTCCCCCATTAATCACTACCTGAGAAAACACCTTACCGCTGGATCTCCTGGAGGCATTTCCTCAGCTGAGGCTCTTCCTCTCTGATGACTCTAGCTTGTATCAACTTGACACATGAAACAACCAGTACAATGGGTTTCCTCTAAAATTACAACTTTTATAATTTCTATTTTGTAGCCTCACTCTACAGCCCAGTCTAGCCTTGAACTCACGACAATCCCTCTGTATAGGCAGGAGCCAGACACCACACTTGGCTTAGTTCTATAACCTTAGAGCATTGTTTCTCCCTGTGTTGACTCATACATTGCAAGCAGGTCACACTAATAGCTCACTGCTGCAGGCTGTTGCTCAGGCTTGAGTTACTTAAGGCAGCTAACTAGTGTTAAATTGATTTCTCAGCCATTTTCTGACAATTTCTGTGGTCCTGATGCAGCTATAGGTAAATGTTCTGCTTACACATTCACCAACAGAGGCCACTTCAAGCTTAAATGTCATTTACTAGAAAAAAGAAGATTATTTTTCATCCGAATCATTTGCTATGGAAGAGGATGAACCCTTTTCCCTTTGCTTACACAGTTTAATTTTTATATATACGGGTGTGTGCATGCATATGTGTGTGCATGGTGTGTGTACCTGTGTACACGTGTGTGTGTGCATGCTCGCATGTGTGCATGTGTATGTGCGTGATGGTCTATGTGTGCGTGCGTGTTTGTTCAGGCGTTCCTGTGTGTGTACATATGTGCTCATGTATGTGCACATATGTAGAGTCTAGATTTCTGTGCAGGGTGTCTTCATCAGTGACTCTCCACTCTTTCCTGTCTGTCTGTCTGTCTTGAACAACAGGGCTTTGGTTGGCCTGAAACTCGCAGTGTAGACCACACTGGCCTGGAGCCCCTTATATTTGACTTATAATTTACTTATTTTTATTACCATCTCTCACTGGCCTGCTTCACCTTATCTTCTGAGTCAGGATCTCAGCGAACCTGAGAACCGATTCCCCCATGCTGGCTGACAGTGCTTTCTGGAGGTTCCTGTCTGCAGGCCCCAGGGTGCAGTGCGTGTCTCCCTGCTACCTATGTGTGTGCTGCAGATCTGAGCACAGGTCTGCGTGCTGCACGGTAAGCGTCTTACCGCCAGCCCTCCCGCAGGCCATGTTTAATGTCCTTTGTGAAAAGAACCGCCATTTCACTGGAGAAGGAAGTCGTAAAGTCAGGTCACACACCTACGCTTGTAATGAGAACCGAGACTGTGCCGGAGAGCGACTTCCCCATCACAATCAGTGCTTTTTATCAACTGTAAACTGGGGTGGGGCGGCAGAGACAGTTTCTGTTCTGGACCAAAGCTCTGAGAGGGAGGCCATTTATCTGAGTGGAACCCGAGGCTAATCAGACTCGCCTTCCTTCTGTTGGCTCAGTTTATCAGGCGAGGGAAGCGAGCCGCTGAAAGAGCAGCTTCCCCTCTATCGGCATTAAGCCCTTTCTTGTTTGACCCACGGAGGACTGCTGGCTGCATTCTAAAGGGCCGAAGCCTGAAACTGTTCCAGTTCCTTAAAAGGAACCACCAGTGTGCTCCAAATTCAGCCATGTAATTTGTTTCAAAACCAAATGTTGCTTCCACTTGTCCAGCAGTTTCCCTGGCACACACTTTCAAAAGCCATTCATAAAACTCCCCTTCAGAGGGGACGGCAGCTGCTGGGGACAGCAGGGAGCAGTGCGTCTTGCTCAGGGCTGCAGAGTTGGCTCTGTGTAGAGTCAAGGGATCCTCACAGCCCTCCATCTGCCCCTCTCCTGCTCCGCAGTGCTGGTTCCAAACGTGGCTGGGAAACAGCTGCGCTCCCCGGAGGATAACGGGGGGTGTGTGACTGCAGGCAATCCCATTCATAAATAATAACAGCATGCTAGCTTATTCCTCAAAGATACGACTCATGGTGACTTGTTCTTCTCCGCCAGTCATTGGAAAACGTTCCTGTGGGGTGTGTATTTACTGTACGGGGTCAGAACAGGGCGCTGATGCTTTCCCGACGGTGCCACCTGTACTTTTTGTCTTCGTGTGTTTAAAGCTCCCTTTTCATCTCTGCAGAGCTGTCTACACTGCGCCTCCATGTTCCTCCTCCTCCTGCTGCCTGAGTGGTGCTCCCTGCCATGCAGCGGAAGGTGGTGGGCTGATGGAATGCAAGGTGCCATTGGCTGGCTGGGTAGACGGTACCAGGAATGGTGCCACAGCGACCCCTGTTGATGAAACCAGAGAGTGCAGTGAGCAGACTGGTTTTAATGGCAGTGATGGTCACACTGAAACATGAGCTCTGGCCAAGCAAGGGCTCAATGGGAAAGGACGGCACAGGTAGGTCGGCGTTTGGAAAGAAGGGACAGCACCACTGGCCTGACCGTGTGAGTGAGCAGCTCAGTGTGTTTCCTTGTCTGAGTTCTCTTTCTGCGGCCATGTTCAGGGCCCAGCCGTCAACTCACCACTTTAAGTGATTTCACTTGCTGCTATTCAACGAATTCAACATTTTATCCCGCAGCTGGATCTTAATTGCAACAGCCAGTCCACTCTACATCTTGGTTACTTATTCTGTGTGTATACATTTTTCAGGTGTGTGCTCTTATGGGTGGGGTGTGTGTGTGTGTGTGTGTGTGTATGCTTATGAGTGGGGAGGCCAGAGTGTGACATGAGGTGTTCTCTCCCACTGAACCTAGAGCTCACCCACCAAGTGTCCTAATTGCCTCTGCCTCCCTGGCAGCAGGATTGCAGGCATACATCAGGTTTTTTGCATGGGTCTCGCTCAGGCGACTTAATTTATATATGAAGCACCTTCCTGACCAAGCCATCTCCCCAGCCCTTTATATGTGGACAGAAAAGGGCCTGTGACACTTCAGATTTCTAAGCTCTTCTTACTACATTTTATCACTATTTTTTTTTTTACTAGTTGTGAATGGAGTCATCAATGGGGTTCCTGTCTGTCCAGCCTTCTCTGTCCCCCTACATAAGCACGTTGTTTGGTGTAGACAGGATTCAGGAAGACGGCTGCCTTTGATTACGTATTTAAAGTGCACCCAGCCGCTGGAGATGATTGCGCAGCCAGGAGCCTTGAGATGCTCAGGCTCGGCACTCTGCCCTCAGCATTTGCACCAACTGGACCGCTTAACACTGCACAATTAACGTGATTTCCAGGCTGCTCTGCACATAAAATAGCCCACATGGACCGTGATCCTGTTTCCCCAGTGAACAAGGAAGTGCAAAAGTGTTTATTTGCAAGCTTACAATGCTTAAAAGAGAAGAAAAAAACACCCAGGGGATGAGATATTTATTTGAATATGGATGTCATGTTAATGCTAGTGTTAGCTAAACAGAACGAGGAGGGCTTTAGGGTTTTAGGATGGTGACGGGAGTGTAGGGTGGAGAATTAAAGCAAACTTTCCTCTGAGTGGGTAAGAAATGGAAAAAAACTGGCCCTCACTTCCCAGTCCTTGGTGGGGCTCTGTCTCTGGGAACACCATCAGATTCTGCTGTGGCTCTGAGCTGCAAGCCATTGTAGATGGAATTCAAAACAATGCTTCCCTATCAAGTTACCCAGCTATTTTCGTAAGACTGCAGGCTTTGTCTGTTTATTTTTCTCACACACCTTCTCCCCCAAACATTTAAAGAGTGCTAAAAATGATACAGAACCAAAGAGAATAACACTAATAAAGCCGAAGCCACAGGAGACAGGAAAGCGAAGGGAAACAGCCGGAGGAGAGGGAAAGAATGCACACACCACAGCATCATGTGCATCCCCGCTCCCACGGGCCGCCCTCACCTGTGGCTTTAAACCAAGACGTAAACAATCCGCTCAAGCGCCAGGCAGACTTACATAAAGACAGGTGATGACAAACCCGTTGAGAATAGAGGCTGTCCTGATGAGGTGCCCAATTAAAACTGAATCTCAGCTCAGCAAAGGACACATCCTTACTCTGCAGCGGCTCCTTGCTTGTCTCATTCCAGTAACTGGGCTCCCGTGTTTGCATTTGCTGAGCCTGGAAGCCTGAGGAAGGCTCAGTGTGGAGTGCCAGCCCCCCGGTGTGCACACGCCTCCAGTTCTTGTCCAAGCGCGGATGCTGCGCAAAGGGGCAGCTGAGGACAGAGGGACAGCCTGATAGTCCAAAAACCAAACAAAGATCTTCAGGCACATTCAGAAACATGCATTTGAGGAGAGTTACAATCCGGAGCTCTTGACGGACATGGTGCACACACTGACCTCACTGGCAGGCCTTGCTGACCCTCACACAGTGGCTGGGAAGCACAGGTCATTTTCCTTGCTCACTTGTTCTGTTTTCAACATCAAATAAGTGGTGCTCACAGACACAGTGGAATAGCTTAAGATGCTGCTTCTAGAGCTGAGGGATAGCTCAGTGGAAAAAGTGCTCATGGTAAAAGCCTGAGGACCTGAGTTCAGACCTCCAGAACACACACACACACACACACACACACACACACACACACACACGTGTGCGCGTGATTATGTGAAAACAAAGTTTGGCTATATTGTTTGCCTATTTAGCACTCCCAGCAGACTCTGAAGCCACCATTGCTCCAGGTGACTGGTCCCCTTCAGATACCAAAATCTGAAGAGGAAGCCGAGTCTAAAATTAGAAGCTTAGGACTCAAAAGCCTCTCCAGAGAAAAGGAAAAGCCCGTCGTTTTCTTGGCAGTACCGAGGGCTCAGGAGAGCAGGAGTTCCTGCGTTTACCTGTCTCGAGCCTTCACTGCTGTGCTCCTGGCAGAATCTGAGCTCATGTGTGGAGCTCTGTCCTCGGCGGCAGCAGTGTGGCTGGACAGCAAAGATCTGAGACCAACGTGTCCAGGTTGCCCCAAGCCAGCGCTTGATTCCGTATGGGAAACCTTCAGATTTGAGCTACTTTTGATGCCTTTCTGCAGTAGGTGGGCCAGAGTTTTGGCTGCTCAGTTTCAGTTGCTCATTTATGCATTCGCTCAAAGGCACTTCAGTGAAAACACTGAATAAACAGTTTCCTTGTGTTCCCTGTGTCCAAATACTTGGGAGCACCCCCCCCCCAAAAAAAACCCACACAAACAATGATTTGTCCATTCACTTTATTTCACAAATCTTCCAAAATATTTAAGAAAATTCAACATTTATTTCACCTAATTAGAAATCTACCTTTAAATTGGCCATTGTCTCATTCATGCCCTTTCAGGGTCAAGACAGAAGCCCAAAGGCAGCCGTTTCCAAATTCCCAGAGTGCGAATTCATCTCAGGAGGAGAAAACACCAAGGTGCTACGGAGACCAGAGATGACATCAGTTTCTCAAATTATGAGGAAGAGGCTGTGAACAGTAAGTCACGGGTTATTGAAATGGACATGAGGGATCCCGGGTACTCGGAACAAAGCGGGTCTGCTGAGGAGAGACTTGCATAATCCCATAAAAAGTTTATAGACATGGGCTCTTGTTTTCTTGTTACAGCCTAAGAACTGGTTTTACAGCTTTGTTTGATGTCCCTGACTGAAGAAACTGGTTCTTACATGGCAAGGACTGCGCTGTAGTGCAGACGGCTTCTCAGAAGGTAAGCAAGCTCCTGCCTGGAGCAGGACGGAAAGTTCTCCAGCCAGAACATTCCATCTATCTTGATGGTATTTGCAGACAACACGACTGTGACAAAGTCGGCAGTAAGCCACGCCACTCACTCAAAGGGGTGTCAGTGTAGCCACATGCTGGATTCTTGTGAACACAGCCTAACAACCACCATGAAGTTAAGCGGGCACCTTCTTCCGTAGCTGTCAAGCGTTCTCATCCAACCAGACACCTAACTCTCTCTCTGCTGTCTAGGATTATGGCAAGCGCATCTGTGATTCAGAGAATCTAAGAATGATGCGACTTTTCACACCAGCTGAGAGTAGAGTGAGACTGCTGAATTAAATTGAGTTTAGGTCACAAAGAAAAGTAAGTACGCCTCCTTGTTTCCTTGTTTGGGTGAGGGGAGGTCCTGGCAATTTAAATATTTATGTCAGTATCTAAGACATATATAATAGATATATATTATATGTTATATATATGTATTATAATATATGTTATATTATATGTGTGCATATATTATATATGTATATATTATATATGTATATATATTGGATAGAATTATTAAATTCATTCATGATTCCAAAGTGAATGTATATGTGTGAGAGACAGAGATAGACACAGAGAGTGAGAGACAAAAAGAGCAAGAGAAACAGACAGAAAGAGAGAGGAGAGAAACAGACATAGAGAGAGATCCATAAGAAAGAAGGAAGACGGAAGACGAAACAGGAGGACAAGGAAGCCTGGGGAGGAAGGAGGGAGACAAACATTGTACCACAATAAGCACTTCTGAAAGCCAATGGCAGTGCCCCTGGGTAACTCAGGAATCATCTGGATTTCCTTTCCCTGTTTCGTGAAAATATAAAGGACAGTGGTTAGGACCATACCTCAACGCCTCAGTGGGACTAAGTGTGTGTATCCCTGTTCAGGACCCCTAAGGGGGGAAAGAAGCAACATACACAGAGACTTGAAAAAGATCGATAGGAACGTAAACCAGATCAGAGACTCTCAGGAACCAGAGTTACTGAATTCATTGACAGTACACCGAATACGGGGTTTCCGTCAGAGAAAGCAAAGGGGGAGAAAAAGCTGATTTACAAGTGATTTAAGAAAAACAAAAGCATTTAAAAACCCATTCCATTAGTTTTACTTCATGTATGTTTCAACAGACAGGTACCTCAGTTGCTTAAGACTAGCAAGGGCGCTGTCGCGTGACTAGAAGGCAGGGCACCCTGCTGGGACCGCTGGTCTGGTTGCGCGGCTTCCTCGTGTCCACCACGGAGATTCATATCGCAGCTGACCTTTGCTGCTGAGCCTTTTCCCAGGAACTGAGGTGGGTCGCCTCAGCCTGTGTGACTGCAGCCTGCTTACTGCAGCTGCTTTCCCTAAAAGGGCTGCAGGGCTGTGGGTGCCCGACCAGAGAGCAGCAGGTGCCACTGTCAATAAAAGCTGCCCCTGCTGCCCTGCTGAGGAGGCAGGCCTTCCTGAGGGCCAAGCAGGCGCTCTCTCTCTCTCTCTCTCTCTCTCTCTCTCTCTCTCTCTCTCTCTCGGTGTGTGTCCCTCCCTCTCTGTCTTCTCTCTGTGTATCTCTGTCTCTATCTCTCTGTGTCTGTGTCTGTATGTTTCTCTGTCTCTGTCTCTGTCTCTGTCTCTGTGTGTGTGTCCCTCCCTCTCTGTCTTCTGTCTGTGTATCTGTCTCTATCTCTCTGTGTCTGTGTCTGTATGTTTCTCTGTCTCTGTCTCTGTCTCTGTCTCTGTGTGTGTGTCCCCCGCTCTCTGTCTTCTGTCTGTGTATCTCTGTCTCTATCTCTCTGTGTCTGTATGTTTCTCTGTCTCTGTCTCTGTGTGTGTGTGTGTCCTTCCCTGTCTGTCTCCTGTCTGTGTATCTCTGTCTCTATCTCTCTGTGTTCTCTTTGTGTCTGTATGTCTCTCTCTCTCTCTCTCTCTCTCTCTCTCTCTCTGTATCTGTACAGTAATGCTTCTTGCCTAGATTTGATGTCAGCCTCTGAGTTAACTGGTACACTCATGGAAAATGGCCAGTAACCTTTCACGGCTCTGACTTTTCTGAAATCATGAGGCTAGACCAGGCTACTCCCATATTCCCTGGCTTCAGAAAAAGAAATCTTTTGAGTGTTCTGGTTTCCTTTACTACTTCCTCTGATTAGAGTTTAATGCAGTTGTCTCTTCATACCTGTGGGGAACCGTCAGGGCTGGCCAGCTCCATGGATAGCAGAATCCAATGATGCTGCGTCTCATTTGTACGTAACCCACTCATACCATCCTGTACAGGATAGGTTATACCTGGATTATGTGTAAGGCCAAGTGTAAGGACAACGTGTGCAAACAGCTGCATTATTTTATTTGTGGATGGAAGGTCCATATCCAACAAGGAAGCAATTGTCTCAAAGGAATACTTTCCAGCTGCAGTGGGTCAGATCCCCAGATGTTGACTCAGAGGGGAAACCGCATCTCTCCGCAGCCAATCAACACCGTGGAGTCCCTGGATGTCTCAGCATCCACGGTTATGCCTTTGCCGTATACTGATTTTATTTAGGTCTCACATTTGGATGAAAAACCTTCCCTTCAGTATCAGATAAAAACTTGGAAATGTTTAAGGTTTATTAGTGGATTTAATCATCAAAACACCAGTATTATTTTAGAGAACAAAACCAGGAGCCAGGAGGTAGATTATTTCCATGTATTTGACATGGAATTTTGAGAGGGAGGGTCTGTATGCTTTAGGACCTCACTTTATTTTACCTGAAAATGTAGCTACTGGAATGGAAATGATTAGGGGTATGTATGTGTGTGCCAGTTGTATGACATAAGCGGTGTGAAGACTGGCATAGGCCATGTGAGTGCCACCAAGGGTTCCATGCCTTGTCTATCTCTGTGGCTGGTTTGGCTCCATTTCAAGCCTGGATCACCTGGCTGGCACCCGTGACGTACTCCTAACGAGAACCATCTGGGAAAACAGTGTCCCTGGCGAGGGGATGTCTCACAGGCGGCCCTTTGATGGCTCTGTGCTCCTAATAAAGTGCTGTTGGAAGCCCTTTCTGCTAAGTTTTAACTTCAAGGACTGCGCAGAATTCCTGGCCCAGTAAGCTGCTAACTCCTGAGCTTAGCAAATGCGCAGTAGCTCCCTGGGCACTAGAAGTAGATCTGAGTAGGCATGAATTTACTCTAGCACTTAAACCCAAAGAAGTCCAAGTACAAACAAAATCAACTCTTGTAGAACTGAAATTAAATTCTTTGGGAGAGTGTGTGACTGTGTGTGCATTGTGTATGTGTAGTATACACGTGTGTTATGTGAATGTGTATGTTGTATATAGGTGTGCTATGTGTGCTCGTGTGTATGGTCCATGGATGTGACTTGCAGGTATGCCTACCCGTGCATACATATGGAGAGACCAGAACAGAGCATCAGGTGTATTCCTCTTTGCCTTTAGGCTTATTGCTGTGAGCTGGTGTAGGGGTTCATCTGGTGCTTTGTTTTCTACTACTAATTACTAGCCGCCAAGATCTGATTGCCGTCCAGACGAATACATCCTCACATATGCCAGTCTTTGTTGTGTAAACCTTGCTTTACCTAATTTGAAGTTAGTTGGTTAATAATGTTACTGAAGCCTGTAACTGGGCAGAAGAGAAGTAGGCACAGCTTAGGTTTCTAGGGCTTGAGGTCAGATGAAGACCACATGGCTGGTGGGGAGAGGAGGCCAGAGAGAAGGAAGTCACCTTGGGACAGTATGGACAATGAGCATGTGGCCATGAAGGCTGGTCTGATGGAACAGAAGCAGCCCAGGCAGGAACAATTATGGCAAGTAACTTGGGGTGTGTAGCTGGGAAATAGCAAAATATCTTAGAGACTGTGCTTTAATAAGGCTTTTATAAATTCAAAAAGCCTCTGCCTCACTTATTTGGGAAATAGTTGGGGTAGAGAAGCCCTCTAGAGTCTAATATCTAATTCCACAACAGGCCAGGAACTCTCTGGGAACAGGGAGATTGTCCTCTTGGTAGGCTGGCAGCCAGCAAGGTCTTGGGGTCTATCTGGCTCTGCCTTTCAATGCTGCACCTACAGGTATCTGAAACCATGCCTGGCTTGTTTCTTGGGTGCTGGAATTCAACCTCAAGTCCTCATGCTCACCAAGTGCTCTTATCCTTTATACCATGGATACCATGTATCCATTAAAGTTAATTTCTTACTTACATCCCCAGTGGGATTTGGCTTTTGATCTTGTTAGTCAAGGTTACCTGTAAAGTTAAGTTGAATACATGGATATATGCTTAATAAATAAATAAAGGTCATATTAAATACATGGATGATGGGTTGGAGAGATGGCTCAGAGGTTAAGAGCGCTGGCTGCTCCTCCAGAGGTCCTGAGTTCAATTCCCAGCAACCTCCTGGTGGCTCACAACCATCTATAGTGAGATCTTGTGCCCTCTTCTGGTGCACAGTTGTACATGCAGGCAGAATATTGTATATATAATAAATACATGGATGGGTGAGTACTCTGGACAATTACTCCATCCACGTTTTATATCCTGATAATTTCCCTAAGTGACTATGAGAAATTATATGTGTGAGGCTGGGAAGATGGCTCAGAATACAGAGCATTTGTACTGTATGTGTGAAGCCCTAAGTTTGCATCTCCCACACCCATGTAAATCCAGGTATGGTAGCATACATTTGCAATCCCGTCATGTGTACCAGGCTAGCTGGACCACAACCTTCCAGGGATTCTCCTGTGCCTACTGCCCGTCTTTCTGTAGGAGCGGTGTGATCACTGACGTGTGCCCTTTGGGAGTGTGCCATTGATGCATGTCAAAATTTGCTTGAACCTTGACCTCAGACATTTTAATACCAGATTATCATTCGCATTATCAAATAGCTTGACACATGTAATTGATGGTAGTAGCTAAGAAGATAAGCTTCATCTTTTCACGCAGTTCATTTGTGAATGTCTGTAATAGGTGATTGATTTCACAAGTCAATTATCTTAAAATCTTGTACCATTTTCCCTATAAAGCAAAGGAAGCATTAGTATAAATTCACAAATAAATACATCAAGAATGGTAAACAACCCATTCTTGTTTTCTTTTTATTTATTGCTCTCTCATATGTCAACCCCACTGTCTCTCCTTTCTTTCTCTCTGGGATTCATTAGAATGACTTACAGGCTGCCATCCAACTTCTACAACAATGGCTGGCTGTGAACAGCAAGTCCAGAAATCTAGTACTTATTTGGTCCACGCAGCTGGGTGTCTTAGTTTGTCTTCAGTAAGCGCTAGAATCCTCAAGAAGTAGGCTCCAATGCCAGTGAGGAAGTGGGCTCGTTAGTGGGGTGTGAGCAAGCAGGCAGAGAGTAAAAGCTCCCTTCTCCCATGTCCTTCTATTATAGTCCTGCAACACAAGAAGGAAGGTCCAGATTAGAGGTGAATTCTCAGCTCAGCTGATATGGATTAAAAATGTGTCTTCCCGCCCGATGATATGGATTAAAGGCATGCCTTTTCTCAGCTCAAAAGATCTGGATTAAAAATCCAGGTTAGAAGTGGATCATTTTGCAAAAATACCTCACATATGTGCCCTCCATTTGGGGATTTCAGTTAATTCTAGTCATGGTCAAGTTGACAACCAAGAGTAGCTATCACAACTTACTATCTAAGTCATTTTCTCTGAAGAGTTATCTCTCACTTTCATATCTCTGCTCAAATCTTTACTGTGTTCCTTTCCTTAGTTTCAGTCTTTCTCAAGCCAAGAAGCAAGGATGCAAATACTTCATCAAGATCTCATTTGGCATTTGCCACCATCTGCTGCCTGTCTCTGTGACCTTTTTCTGTCACTAATTAAATTGCTCCTAGTCAAATGGCTGCCTCTGACAGCCCATGCAATGGATACCACCCTTTTCATCCAACAGAAGAGCTTGGCTACGATATCTGTGTTAATCTTCTAGGCCATTATTTCTTCCTGTTTGGTTGGGCCATTTCCATCCCTATGCAAATATGCTGTTACGTCACTAGCTCCCATGATTTTTTTTTTTTTTTCTTTTTTGACTCAGTATTTTCAACCAGCTTCTGCTTCCCTTCCTTGGTTCCTTACAAAGTCTCTTGCTGGTGCCCTCTCTACCTACTGGCTCCTCAACGGTTTTCTTAGACATTTCCCCCACATTTCACATCTAATACAAGACAAGCCCTACTCTTCTCAAAGCTTTCAACTGGCCCCCCTTCTAAGTCAAAGGCTGTGTCTCCGCGCTACTGACTCTCGGTGGGGTTTGATAGTCATTCACTCTACCATGCATGGGATGTTCCTTTTCCTTGGCTTCTAAAGCACAAATCATCGGTAGTCTTTCCTGCTTTCTGTGTGCCCCTTCTCGCTCTTTTATTGGCTCGTTATCACCGGCTTGACCTCCAGCTGCTGGCATGCAATGTGGCACAGCCCTTGGGTCTCTTTGCCCTTGTACTATGCTCGTCCCCACAGTGATGTAGATTCTTCAGATAGACAACGTTGCTAGGGAATCACCGAAAACTAATATTCTCCTCCATTAATATATAGTTGAGGCTTGGAAAAGTCTGCTAAGCTGGGGAATATTTTGATTGCTAGTCTAACCTTTGCCAATGGAATACAGAAAAAAAGGCTTGTGCTCTCAGAATTTTTCCTGTTCATCATTTGATTTTCCTCCGCATCAGCCAGTCCAAGCCCTACACATTTTTAGACTCACTTTGATCCTGAATTTTCTCAGTTTGCCTTGTTGCCTCCTTTGTGGAAGGGTAATGTATATTCTGTGCCACTGTGCATTGGAAGTATGTGATCTGGTTTTTTAGTTTGACTTTTACAGGGAGTTCCAGTTAAGAGATTGCCTTGAGTCTCAGGAGAGACTGGACTTTGAACTTTTAAACAGTGTTGACACTGAAGAACTAAGGGGACTTTTGAAGCTGGGCTGCATGCATTTGTGTTATGATATGGCTAACAGATTCTGGGGGTCAAGGAGTGGATTGTGGTGGTGCAGATAGGAATGGCCCCATAGGCTTATATGTGTGTGTGTGTGTGACTTTGTGGGAGGAAGTGTATCACTGGGGGTGGGCTTTGATATTTCAAAAGCCCATGCTGGGCCCTCTCTCTCTCTCTCACTCTCTCTCTCTCTGTGTGTGTCTCTGTCTCTGCCTCTGTCTGTCTGTCTCTCTTTCTGACTGCTGTCTGCAGTTGGGATATAAAGCTCTCAGCTGTCTGCTTCTTGTCATGATGATCATGGACAAACCTACAACTGTAATCATGCCCCCAATTAAACTCTCTGTCTTATAAGCGTTGCTTTGGTCACCGTGGACGTCTCAGTCTCAGAACAGTGACTGAGACGATTATGTGACCCACAGCCTACTGTCACCAACATGGATTTGACTTTACAGTGATGATATTCTACTCATTAAAGCCAGAAAAGTAGAATTTTAACTCCCAGCTTGGCACTTCGGGCTTAAGTTCTTCTGTAACAACGTCCGTATTTTATCCATCATACAGCAAATCTATTGGCATTTGAGGTGAAAACTGACATGCCCACCCCGAGATTCAAATAAACTCCAAGCCTGATTAGTTAATTGTCTTTGATGCTTAGAGGTAGCAAACATCTATAGTTTTATAAAAGACTTTATACTTGTACATAACACCTTCAAATCCTAGTACCTACAGCAGGTTAAAGGGCGTGAGAGCAAGATCAATTTACAATTAACCGGTAAGATGTGTTTCTTGGGAGCTGGAGAGAAGGTTCACTGGTTAAATGCATCAACTGCTCTTCCAAATGACCTGAGTTTGGGACCCAGAACCCACTTCAGGTTATGTACTCCAGCTCAGAGTTCCAGCTCTCTCTGGTCTCCACAGCCACACCCCTATGCATAAACACATGGGGTGAAAATTAAATACATTGAAAACTCTGTTTTGTTTTGTTTTTTAAAGATGAGATTCATTTCTTTACACCCTGAATCTGACCTTTCTAGTTGCAATATTTAACTATGTCTTCAAAATACACACATATTTCAAATATCTCAATGAGAAGTCATGTGATCACACTTCTGCTCAGACTTTCTGACTGTCTCCCTTGCTGTGGATATGCATCCCTGCTAAGGCCTCCTGAGTCCTTTGTGCTGAAATCTCGGCTTCTTCCCCAGCTCCCCAGGTGTTTGACTGTGTGTGTGTGTGTGTGTGTGTGTGTGTGTGTGTGTGTGTTCTCATTTCACGTGCTGCCACGGCTTCCTGTGTGCAGTCTACAGGAGTAGAGTAGGAGCCGCTGCTTGACTACCAGCTGTCAGGAGCTGCGGAACTTAGCTTTTCTGAGTCTCGGTTTTCTTATTTGCTACAATGCGTAGCACATGGGAACACTGGTGCCACAGTCAGATCTTAAAAGTCCTGTCAAAGGTCCATAGTCTAACTCGTGGTCCCTAATCTGCACTGTTGGGGGTAGTGGACTCTCTGATGCCGAGTCTCATGGGGGCACATTGCACGGGTGCCTTTGATGAGAGTACCAGAACTCTGGCCCATTCTTCATTTCTTCGCTGCTTCTCAGCCTCCACCCAGAAATCGCGTTTGTTTTGATATGCTCCCATCATGCTATGCTCCCATGCCATACCAGCACCCTAAAAAGTGAAGTCTCTGAAACTATGAGCCAAACAAATCTTACCTACTTAAAAATTAATAACAGGAAGCTCAAAATTCACGTCCGTCTCCATCCTCATCACCATCATCACTACAGTCATTTCCCATTTTTACCATCTAAGTTTGACAGAAACACATTATTAAGGAATAATTCTGGGATCACATTACTGATGTAAAATTTTGCTTATTTGTGTGACCTTGTGCAATTGTTTTTTGTCTCGAGTTCCCTCATCTAACAATTAAGGTATATTAAATCTATAGTGTTAAGCTATAAGTATTTAATGATATGGTAAATACAATGCTTGAAAATTAGCCTGCTTCAGGTGTGCACCAAGTATATGTTAACTATTGTAGAATGCTGTCGTGTTCTGTAGTTCTCAGTGGCAAGGCCTGGCTGATGCCTCTTTATATGTTAACTATCGTAGAATGCTGTCGTGTTCTGTAGTTCTCAGTGGCAAGGCCTGGCTGATGCCTCTTTATATTTCATGCAGGAATTTCCCACACAGTAGGTTCTAAAAATATTAAATTTGAAGTTCTCTGACTAAATGGAGGGAAGGATAGACAGATGAAAAGCAGGAACGGCAAAGTACAATGTAGAACACGTTAAGTATAAATCAATGTTGTTGATATTTAAGCTTTAAGGTCAAGTATGTGAAGAGTTCACGGGCTGCAGGACATGGTGAGTTAAAGGTTTTATTCAGTGTCTCCTCTTCTCCAACAAGGAGCCACCAGAGACCCCCGGAAACCTCATCTGAACTGTCTCCTGGTGAGATATGATCTGCACAAATACACTTTTTAGTGTGAGCACAAAGGGCCCAAAAACACTTCAAGTTTAAGTTGGAGAGCAAGTAGAAAATAGACAGAGATCCCAAAATAAAGATGTGTGTGTGTGCGTGTGTATGCGTGTGTCCTAAAGATTAAAGGATGGAGCATACAGCCTTGCTCATACCAGGCAAGCACTCGCTCATTGACCTGCATCTCCAACACTCTCTTATAACTTTTTCTTCCCAGATACAGTCTCACTAAGTTGCTTAGTGTGACCATCAGTGTGTAATCCCCCGCCTTAGCCTCCCACAGCTGCAACTACAGTCTACATCACCAGGCCTGGCTCCAAAGACAGCTGTGTTTTAGGTTTTATAGTCCCTATATTCTCTAGTCTCTATTCCTAGAATTGTGTTCCCAAGCATCTTTGGTTTTGTTTTGTTGTTGTTGTTATTTGGGTAACACAATTCCTCAGACTAGAACAGAAAAAGAACAGGTTATTATTATTCTTGCTGCTTCAAAAGATGGTGAGACAGAGCAGGTGTGCCAGCAGGAGCTCACCTTTCCCTAAGACTGCCCCTGAGGTAGCCAAACAACTGTCTTGTTGTGTGACAGGAATAGCCTATTAGTGACAGTGGAGCCTCCTCGGTCTAGTCACCTCCCAGCCCGGCCTCTCAGACCTGCTGATCTGAGGATGGAGCCTCAGGTCTGATTGTGTTTCCGATGTGCTGTCAGCTGGTTAAGTTCTAGACCAGCAGGCAGGGAACACGTTAGTAAAGACGTGCGTTGTTTTCTACTGCTGTTTCAGAAACATGTTTCCCATTAGCCCTTGAAGTTTCCTCATTTGGCCGAAGACACAGAGAGTCTTTAGATGCAGATAGCAAACAGATAGAGATTGGATATTTGGTGAGCTGATGAGCCTTTGGGTGACCATGGGATATAGTCTGAAGGTCCCACTGGTTGTCTTTTTTGTCTTCTGACTGTTGCATCTCAGAGTTAGGGAGGGAATGGGAAGCATCCTTCCTCTCTCAGGGAACCCCCAGTGCCTGCAACAAGATGAACAATGGTGGACCTATGTGTCCCTTTTACATAGTTACATTACAGTCTTTGACTTTTTTTTTAAGCCTTTTATAAAGAAAAACATCTTTCTCCATGTCCCCCATTTTATGAAGGATGAGTAGAATACAGACAATCCTCTTGGATTACCAGCACGGTTCTTTGAGAATTCAGTATTGAAAAGTTTCATTTTTTATTTGTAAATTCAAGTCTGCAGAAGGCATTCTCTCAAAGAGAAATCATTTCTCTGTTGAGCGAAAGACATAGCTTTGGTCAAAAAGAGAAGAATGCAGTTTATTTTAATTCACATCAACTAAAACTTCACCCAGTGGGGGAGCCTTAGATATGGCCCTGACTATTCATTTATTTCCTGTTTTGTTCTGATGATAAAATCAGCAGTAGCCATAAGTATGGGTACTTTTGTGGATAAAGATTGTGAATCAAAAGATCATTACACAGCTAAAGGTTACTGGTTAGATTATATACATTTCAAAGAAAGTAGACTTTGGGCTGAAGAGATGGCTCAGCGGTTAAGAGAACTGACTGCTCTTCCAGAGGAACTGAGTTCAATTCCCGGCACCCACACTGCAGCTCACAACTGTCTGTAACTCCGAGATCTGACACTCTCACATAGACAAACACTCAGACAAATCACCAACATACAAAAACTAAAAATAAACTATTCAAAAAAAAAAAAAGAAAGAAAGAAAGTAGACTTTAAGATGTGACCACAGATGTGAGCAGATATGTCTGCACATCTCAAGATGACTGGATGTTGTGGAGAGCAGGATAGGACAGGCCGAACAACCCCGTTTCAAACCTGCAGCATGCAACCCTTCAGAATCTGTGGCTTTTGAGTGCTGACGAGAGCACAGGCAGAAAACTGACCTAATGTCGAGAATCATAGTGAAAGCACCAAGTTCTAAACAGCTTTTTTACATTCGTGAAAATATCCCTGAATACAGAGACTGAGGGATCCCAAACCCCAGCACGTCTGGTCCTCACTGCTTTGGAAGGCAGACCCCGAGCCAGCAATGTCTAGTGCAGATCTCAGGCCATTGATCTAGGTGAAGCTGGGTGGGTTTACTAGGCCTGCCCTAGGCTCGAGCCTGTGGGGAGAGTGCTGGGGCCCCGCTGGGGCCACTCACAAGCAGCTCACTTCCCCTCACCCTAGGACAATCCTTGCAAAGAATTATTGGCACACTTTAGGGTATAGAGTCCCAGGCTGTTTCTTCATGGAAGATTCTAGGGGCACCCAATTATTCTCTCCCCAAATGACATATGGCTGCCGACCTTGGCATTCTGCAGGGGTGCTGAAGCAGAGGCTAGGATGTAAGCGAGGGTTTTCTTGGTTATTGTTGTTTGGTTAGGTTGTTGTTGGCTTCAGTCTCAGCACTTTATTTTTACAGACACGGGCTCTCATGCTCACTTAGAATTACTTTCCTAGCTGCTTTTTCTCGCACCTGGAAATGGTGCTAAAGGCTTTGCCACTCTTCATCTTGGAATACTCACAGGACCCCTGGCCTGCTTGAAGGCTTCGACTCAGGACTGACCCTGTTAACGCCTCTGCTAATGGTAGCAGGGTTCTAACATGGAGTCCTGAGTTTGAACCAGGAAGCACTAGATAGAAATGCGTCACTGGGGACCAGAGAGGCCTGTGGCTCTTACCTGAGGAAGCGAACCCTCACCCCAAGAAAGGACAGAGCCTGGTGGCTTCTTCCCAGACCACAGTTGTATTGATCCAGCATATGCTGGGCATTTCTCTTGTTCTTCACACGGCGCTTGGAGCCAAGAATAAATGACGTCAAATTCATCCAGCGCGTGTTGGCACCTTTAAAGGGCTGTGCGGCGTGGGAAAAGCACAATGATTAATCGCTGAAAAGGTACAAGACGTATCTATGGGCGTTAAGGCAGGCGTCAGGTGAGACTCCTGGGGTTAGTGACCTTTTGCCTTTGAGCCTCCAGAAAGACTCAGCAAGGTGTAACGATGAGTAAAAGCTCCTTTGTCCCAGGAACAGAATGAGCAAAGACCCTGACATGCGGGTGGGCGGGACACAGAGCATAAGGGTGGGCAGAGCTGGGAGAAACACAGGCCAAGCGGGGTAAACCTTTGAGGGATTTTGGTCTTTTAAATGGTACCAGGAAGCCACTAACAGGTTTTGAGTCAGTAGAGACAGTATTGACAGTCACCTTTTTCCATGGGTACAGCTGTAAGCAGGGGTCTCAGGGGCTGGGCTTCTCCATAGGACCCTTTGAGGAAACGGCCAAGTCAGCAGTGAGACGGGTGCACGTTAACATTCCTCTCTGTGGCAGACACCACAGCAAGGAAGAGAGCAAAGGGTAAAAGACCTGTTTTAGCCTCAGTGAAGAGCGCTTGGTGCCACTGCTCTGTAGCCCAGAGCGAAGCAGCAGGGTGCATGACAGAGAAGAGATATCCCTCATGGTGGCAGGAAGCAATGGAGGTGTGCCAGGGTACCCAAATACCCTTTCAGGTCTTACCCGCAGTGACCTAACGTCCTACCCTTGGGACCTGCCTCTTGAGGGGCCACAGCTTCACAATACCATCCCATGAGACAGATTTAAGGTAGAAACCTAACAGAGTGCATGTAACTCTTATTTGCTTCAGGTAAAAGGTAAAAACTTGTGTGTGTGTGTGTGTGTGTGTGTGTGTGCATACATGGGGCATGTTTGAACTTCATAGGGCCGTCAATAATGTATACGACAGGCTCTCCAGCGGGGGAGCACGCAGGGATTCTCCTGTCTCAGCTCCTCCTTCTCCAGAGGAGGACCTGGCTCATGGGCGAGCAGCACTCCACCCGCTCCCAGCTCCAGGTGGATTCTGGGATTTAACCCAGGCCTGCACGCTGCCAGCACAGGGCCTTCGTTTGTTGAGCCACTTATCCCCCGACCCAGAAGGCTACTCTAGCTCTCCTCTCCATTCAGAAGACTGAATAAAGAGGTCTCCAGGAATAGTCTTTGCAGTGGCAGGGATTTTGCAGACTGTGCTGACTCCTGGCATCTGTGACCCATGAAGTTGCTCTAGACAGTGAACAGAGTGCTGTCATCTCATCGTGCACAGTCGCGCTGAAGGGCGTGAATAAATGCCCAGGAGTAACTGAACATGTGCTTGTCCCCGTGACATCCCAATGCCCAGGAGTAACTGGACGTGTGCTTGTCCCTGTGACGTCACACAGCCTAGGAATAACAGAATGTTTGTCCTCCTGTGAAGCCACACAGCCTAGGACTAACTGAACGTGTGCTTGTCCCTGTGACGTCCCAATGCCTAGGGATAACTGAATGTTTGCCCTCCTGTGACATCACACAGCCTAGGACTAACAGAGTGTTTGCCCTCCTGTGACGTCACACAGCCTAGGACTAACAGAATGTTTGCCCTCCTGTGATGTCACATAGCTCAGGACTAACTGAACATGTGCTTGTCCCTGTGACGTCCTAACGCCCAGGAATAACTGAATGTGTGCTTGTCCCCTGTGATGTCACAAAGCCTAGGAATAACTGACTGTGTGCTTGTTCTCCTGTGATGTCACCACACTGCAGAACTTGGCTGCTTGGCTTACTGTCCTCAGAACTTCGTCCCATTAAAAGTTATATTTTTAACAATCCCTAAAATATTCCTTATTGTTCTATTTGATAAATATCTAGAATTGGTGGAACAGCCTTGGCAAGGTCAGGCCTGGGTCTGCGTTCCTTCTAAATCTTTAATGAAAAGCTGCTTCTAGTATTCCTGTGAGCAGTCCTTCACCTTTAAAATCCACAATTTCTCCCTCCTCTGGAGAGAGGCACAGTGAAGGAAGGAAGGAAGGAAGGAAGGAAGGAAGGAAGGAAGGAAGGAAGGAAGGAAGGAAGGAAGGAAGGAAGGAAGGAAGGGAGAAGGAGGGAAGGAGAGAAGGAAGAAATGAAGAAAATAAGGAAGGAAGGGGGAAGGAAGGAAGAAATGAAGGAAGAAAATAAGAAAAGAAGGAAGGAAGGAAAGCACAGTACTTTGCGAGTCCTGTTTAGAAAGGGAGGGCAGGGGAGGAGGGACCGGGAACATCACTGTCTTACCAATGCCCAGCAATGAGCAAACGGGCTGAGCTCTGGATGTTTCGGTGAATTGCTACAAGAAAGCAGAACTATTTTGGCAACCTGTTCTCCTTCACATCTGAAAAACGGATACATGATTGCATCTGTGTCGATTTTGTGTGGACTCAGAATCATCCCTTTTCGGGTTGCGGGTTCCCCTGCCTTTCCAAGGCTCCAACATTCCCTGCGCACTTCTGATCCAGGGGCCTCTGAGCCCGACACCTCACCGATTCTGTTACAACTTTGAAACAAACTTGCTCTCTGCTTTGGGCTGAAGGGTGTGCCAGAGCAGCAGCCATGAGGAAAAGAGGATGGTTTTATTTTATTTTATAAATCCCGGGGGAGCCATCTAGGTTAGCTGGGAGGCAGCTGGTTCGCTTTCGGTTCCTTTCGGTTTCTCACCGTCAGGACAGGGCATAGTGGGATGCAGGCAGGCAGGGCACCTGGCAAGGCCGCTGCGGAAGGCTGGGCTCCGGAGCGGGGCCAGCTGGCGCTGGGAGAATCCCGCTTTCCCGAACCGCAGCCCGTCCTGTAATTAGCCAAACAAGTCCGTCTAAGCTAGGCAAATCACTGGTTTTCCACGAAATAGTTATGTTTCTGATGCCCTCAGACAGATCACCTCCAAGCCTAAAAACGGAGAGCCCCCTCCCCCCAAGCTGGGGGAGGGCAGAAGGTGGCGTCCTCTCTGGTACAGTGAGCAGAAAGTGGGAAGTCAAGGATGCCGGGAGCGTGGGAACGCCGAGTTCCCAACCGGAGTCTCGGTGCGCAGAGAACTGCGCTCAAAGCGCTTTTCTCCCAAGCGGGGCTACCCACAGCTCTTCTCTTCTTCCCGAGGACCCGGCTCATCTCCGTGGCTCTCTGCAGCGCAGGGCCGCGGCGAAGGCTCCCGGTTCCGCCGCGCCCGGCGTCGCCTCCCTGCCCGAGCCGGCGGCGCCTCCTCGCGTGCCAGCGCCCCGGGGTGTCTCCTTGCAGGAGCCTGCGGGGGGGGGGGGGCGGGGAGGGGACAGGGCGCGACGCGTGGGTCGCGTCGGTCCCAGCCCCGATGGACGGGCCGACGCTGCCTCCGGGGCGGGGACAGCTCGGGCCCCCGCGCGCACCGGTTGCGCCCCACGGCTCGCGGGCTCCCGGGGGGTTAGCGGGTCTCGGGCCGCCGTGCGGGGGGAGAGCCGAGCCGCCGTCGCCCCCGCGCCGACCCCGGGCTGCGGCAGGTGCGCGTCGCTCGGGTCCCCGCGTCCTCCCTCCCCGCCCGGCCGCCCGCCCGCCGCCCGGGCGCCGCGCCCGCCCCGCCCCCGTCCCCGCCCGCCCTCGGGCCGCCCCGGGCAGGGCCTGCAGCCGCCGGGCATGGGAGGGCGGCCGGCGGCGCAGGGCGGCTGATCGCGGCCCAGGGACCGCGCGGTGGCCTCCTGCCCCTGCGCGCTCCGCTCCCGGCCCCGCGCGGGAGCTCGCTGGCCGCAGGGACTGGCCCGGCGGCGGCGGCGGCGGCGGCCCCTCGCTGTCCCGCTGAGTTGGTGGCGCTGTCCCCGCGCGATGCGCTGAGGGCGCCCCCCGGTCCTCACCCCGGCGTCCGCCGCGGCACCCCGAGCCGCCGACCCCATGGGCCCCCCAGGCCCCGCACGCGGCGGGCGAGCGCCGCCTTCCAGGCGGTGGCGGAGGCTGCTGCTGCTGCTGCTGTCTCTGCAGGTGGCAGTGCCCGCGGGCGCGCTTGCCGAGACCCTGCTGGACGCACCCGGGGCCAGGGGTGCCAGCTCCAACCCGCCGAGCCCCGCCAGCGTGGTGGCCCCGGGGACGACGCCGTTCGAGGAAAGTCGGCTGCCGGTGTTCACCCTGGATTACCCCCACGTGCAAATCCCTTTCGAGATCACTTTGTGGATCCTGCTGGCCTCATTGGCCAAGATCGGTAAGCGCACTGTCCCGGGAGTGGGGGCGGGACGGCCGGACTGGGCTTCTGCGGGTGACCCCCGCCAAGCAGGCAGCGGTCGGTCGGTCTCAGATAGTGGTCACCTCCTCCTGCCCCAAGGCAGCCGCGGGCAGATAGATTCGCTTCCGCCGCTTGAAAGATCCCCTGTTCTTAGTGGCCTTGGAGAGCCGGGACTCGCGGCCGATCTCCCGGTGGAGTTTGACAGCTCGGTGCCAGCGCCGGGGAGACCTGCGCGCTGAGGCAGCAGTGGGCAGGCTGAGCTGTGGAGAGGGACGGGGTGGGAGAGGGCGCCTCGGCTGCAGCAGACCCTCCCCCGGCCCCGGCCGAGGAAGCCCTGGGACTAGGATCCTGCACACCTGAGCGCTTGTATTCCTTCCTTCTCTCTGGCCTGTCACTCACCAGGAAGCCTTTTCCTTAGAGGTAACTGAAGCCAGTGCGAACGAATAATCACAAATAATTAACCCACTCGCTCCACCATCCCCAGTTCTGACATTGAATGAGAAAAAAAATCACCTCAGCGCCCGTTTTCTCATGTTCACCTGCCCACTCCGTCCTAACTCTCACTCGCGGTATTCCTCGGTATAAAGTATAGTAAGTGCCGCCGCGCTGTTCAAGGGTTCTGAGGTTAGAAGAGCGTGGGTCCCTCCGCTTCCTGCATTCACCTGTGGGAGGCAGATACAGCCTCGCCATCCTAGGGAACGTGCTGATGATGCGGGAAGAGGCTCGCGGTTCCAGCACAGGAAATGCCTCACCGACAGAGGAGTACAGCAAAGGACACACAGGGGTCACATCCCGGCCAGACACACAGGGGTCACATCCCGGCCAGACCCATGCACGCTGCCTTCAGGGATGGCTAGAGTCTGCTCGGCGGCAGCTGCTGCTCACAGCGTTCCACCCTGAAGAGAACGAGAAGCGTGCAGAGAAAAGGGGTGGTCCAAGCGGGTGGCAGAGAGATGGTCCGTAATGCAGACCGTGCCAGCTCAGCCTGAAATTGACTTCTGAGGTGGGTTAGATCCATTACCCCGTAATGGTGGTGAGCGAAGGTGTCCTGCCCGAGGGAGGGACTTCGCAGTCTGGAATTGCTGGCTCTGGCGTGACTGGCAGGCTGAGTGTTTTAATGCCATCTGAGCAGCAGTGTAAGAGACATGGACCCCCTACCAAGCAGAGAGCCACATAAACGTGGCCTGATGCGCGGCCTGATGCGCTCTCTTCATAAATCCCTCACAGCATCCCTACCCTGTGGGGACTGGAGGTGTGAGTACTCTCACCAAAGCTGGAAAGTTCACACTGTGAAAGACCAGCAGACCCACCCGGCAGATGCAGACAGGTAGGCTGGCTCTGGGTTCCTCCTGCTGCCTGAGTCACAGCCTCTGGAGGGCTGCGTCTGTGTCCTCTTCCATTACGGCTTTTCTCCTCTCACACCCTCATCTGTTTTCGCTCCTGATTATTTTAATCAGATTAATTACACTAATAACAGCCGCCAGTGGGCACTTAAGTTCATTATCCCTCATTTCCACAGCCTTCATCCTGGGTAGATATGATGGCCCTGCTTTGGAGAGGAGGACGCTGAGACATCAGGAAGCTTCGCTGGTGGGTGGAGACACCAACGGCAGGTGGGAGGGCCTGGTGCCTGGTCTTTGGTCCTCCCTGGAGGCTTCTTCTGGAGTGGGGATAAGAGGTAGTGGAGAGGCAGGTGTGCCAGTGGGTGGTGATGGTGGTGACCGCCAAGTCCTGAGAGCCACTGCAGCAGCTGTGATGCTCCTGGTGTCAGTTGCTTTTCCACTGTCTTCTGCCGCCTCCGCCTCTGTCACAGCCCAGGGCTCACGCGCTTTCTCGGGGTGGAGGCACTCCCTCACCCCAGCTGTGGTATTCCATCCATCTTAATGGACACGGTCATCTTCACTGTGTGGTATTTGGTTAAAGAGTATCCATGCTTGTGTGTCAGAGTTCACGGGCACTTTTATGTGTCTGTCAGCCATGTTCTCAGCCCGGCGCACCTGCCTTCCTCTGTTTCTCTTCCTGCCCCACAGAGCTGTAGTCACATGTAGCGTGCATCATGCAGTGCAGGTTTGTTCTCCGTGGGCTTCCTTGGTTCTGTGCTGCTCTGGCCACTGGGGCCGAGAGGACGAGGTCGGCACAGGTGTTCCTGTCTCCTCCTCTGAGCGAGGTCCAGGCCGCCCAGTGCTGCCTTCCTGATGTAGAGGTGATGACACAGATCTAAGGACAGAAAGCAGAGTTTTCAAGTTAAGAAAGCTGCTGGCTGGAGTCATTTGCTCTTTTTGTCCTCTTTTATAGCCCAGACCTCCCTTGCCCGTTTGGCAGCTTCTGGGAGGATGTTCATCCTCCCAGATAGACTCAAGTCTGCCTCTCAGGTGCTTCCAAGTCGTTCTCCAGCACCCCACCCCACAGACCCCTCACCCTCTTTGGCTCTGAACAAGACTGCCCCCGACGGCGGAGCACTTTCTCGGGAAAGTAAGTTCTGAAAGAGAAACTGTGGCGCTCCGTGTTAGCTGTTTACATTTCATGTATTTAATGTAGCTTATGCACTGGTCTATCAGCAGAAGTGTCTGTGCAGCATTAAGACCAGAGAAACATTGACTTTGTGTCTTCACAGCCTTTCTAATGTCAATTCTAACCACGTAGAAGGTCATGAAGTTGTCCAGACTTCCGGTCTGGTGACTGTCAGTGTGGGACAGCGTTTGTTTGGTGGGGGTCGGGTGGTTAATGAACATAGACGGTCAAGCTGCTCACATTTGGGAAAGATGGCAGGTTCAGCACACGTGGCCATAGGCAATTGGGAGGGGACACAACTGTCAACTCATATAGGAACTGTGCTTTCTGTTTGGGGCATCTTAATGGAAGTTCACGGAGTGCCAGAGCTCACGGGCTGCAGGGAACAGGGAGAAACACCACTGGTGGTCCGTCTAAACGGGGAGGGACAGGCCGAGCCTACCGACGTCAGTACGAGTGTATGCTGCTGGACCTACGGCGGCTGTGGAGACTGCACTGCTCTGGGACTTGGAAGTAGTCTAAGAAAGCAAAGCACACGTTTGCTTTGTAAACAAACAAACAAACATAATTCAATTTATCTTCTCATTGCCTTATCTAGTTATTGGGGGGAATCAACTTCCCAACTATATGGCTAGCGTTGCAGTTCTGTGATTATAAGATTTCCTGAACGCTTGATGATAGATACGAGATGGGCATATGTGACACAGCCTATCCGACTTAAGAAAAGGGCATGTGCGCTTCGCCTGCCCGGGATGGAGCTCCTCCTGCCTTTCTTAAGGCCCTCGTGTGTACTAGACTCTCACAGTGCTTGCGTTTCTGGCAATGCGTTGATTTCTTTTCTGCTTTGTTGTTGTTGTTGTTGTTTATTTGTCCTGCAACCCACACACTTTGCCTGATGAATCCTGGATGCAAGGATAGGGTTCTAAGCTGACAGTAAGAAAAACGGAGGGGAAGACACTGGCCAGTTTCCTGGCATGCTTGACAGCCGTCTGCTTTGCTTTCTCTCGTTAGCTGGACTACTGGAGGCCGTGCACGCTCTGAGTGCACGTGGCTGTATTTCCACCTCTGTGCAAGGTTCGGGGACTGAACCTGGGTCTCAGCTTTAAATAACTCAGCCCTCTTCTTTGGTCCTTCCCTGTAGGCTCCTTTACAGCTTTAGGGTCTTGTTTGTTCTTCCTGCCTGGGGGTCACTGGTTATTCTTGGCCCCACAACTTGGGGCTAGTACACAGCATTTTCTACTTCTCTCCATCTCACTCTCTGTAAAATGAGGTTATTTATTATTATTATTATTATTATTATTATTATTATTATTATTTCATAGAAAGGCAAAACATTTAGCCCATGAACATGTGTGTTCTGGGCTTCAGGCTGCCTTGAGTATAGAAAATGAGGCTCAAAGGTTGTGCCTCTGAAAAAAATGTCTCCTTGCATTTGCCTTATGCTTTGTGTAGTTTGTTCAAAGCTTCCGTAGCCCTGGGAAGGGGTCACAGGCTGAAACTCACGCTCTCTGCATCTCATTTTGTATACACCGTGTGCCTGCTGGTATGTGCTCTGACCCACAAAGCCACAGAACAGTGCAGATTCACTTTTCTTCAAAGCCCCATCTGTGCTCAGGTTTGCCCGTACATTTTCGGCCTGAAAAAGGAAAGCAGCAGCTTTTTCATTACTTCCTAAAGGCTAATTCAGGCATCATAAAGAATGGCGTCAGGACAGCACACTCCAATGTTTTATTTTTAAAGTAACAACAGGTTTTGTTATCCAATTAAAAATCAACTTTAACCAGGATAACATTTTCTTTTCTTTTCTTTGAAGACCTCAAAAGTGTAACACACACACACACACACACACACACACACACACACATTTTCTTTGTAAGGCTTACTATACTGGTAGATTTTGGATGATGATTCAGTTATTTGAATATTTACAGTCATAGTGCTATTTGGTTTATCTGTATATTTTTGAGACACTTGTGGTCATTTTTATGTCATTTGAACTTTTGCATTTGAAAAGAACAATTTTTTAAAAAAAGATCTTGAAGCTCTCCTTCTGTATTCATGTTCTCCTTTTCTCCCTAACAGTTGTATTCTTGTCTTTCTTCATCTTGATCAAAGTTATTATTTCCTCTTGTATTTTTAAAAGATCCTTCTTGCTTATTGGGTTTCTAATTTTACAGTTTTTGCTCATGCTTTTGTGGCTTTCTCACTCCTATTTTCTTTGGCTTATTAATGATGACTAAATAAGCCATTAAACTGAAAGCTTAAATAATCAATTGTTGAGTTTTTTTTTAACACTATGTCAGTTTTCACCCCACAAGGGTGACTATTTTCCCCAAACTATTGATAATGGGAAACACAATTCCTGTTGTTTTAAATATGTACCAAATACATATATTTTGTGACTATCTGAGCTCCCAAATTAGTATGTACTTGTGCTATAATGACCCAATAAAATGGGCAAAATAAGTTCCATATTTACTCACTTGTTGGAACTCTTAAAAAGCCCATTCCATCTTCATCATTCTCTCTAAAGTATGGGTGTTTTCCTGTGTTCATTAAATTCAAAGCTGGGACATGCTGTACCTTTAAGACTAAGTCACAAACAGGTCCAAACTGGGATAGTTCAAGTTTATATGAATTAATCTTCATTACAAATAAAAAAAAACCCAAAACAGTGAATAGTAAAGACAGAGGATTCTATCTGGGCGTGACAGCAGTAAAGTGGCACTCCCAGAAGTTACATGGTATCACTGTTGGTACCGGAAATCAAGTGTGCTCAAAGAGGGCAAGTTGGTACAAAATGCCAAAACCCATCTGCTGGATCATATCACAGCATGCTGGGCCGGCAGGGTCAAAGGACTACCTGCCTAGGTAAAGTAGGGTCATTAGCTGTGACTGTCCCTGACAGCCGTCCCTATTAAAAGGGTGTTCCCCAGCAGGGTGGCAATGCACACTAAGAGAACCGCTGTCCAGCTTCCAGTCTGCTCCCGTGTTTGATACGCTGGCTTCCGTGCTCACTCCTCTTTCTACACTTAAATTGATAAACACATTGAGACTCTTCCTCCCCCCAAGATTTGTTCTGTTTTTGTTAGCTTTATTAACTTTATTTTACGTGTGGCTGCTTCGTCTGCATGCACATGAGTGTGCCACATAAGTGTTTAGTGCCTGTGGAGGCCAGAAGGGGACACGGATCTCCTGGAGGGAGAGTTCACACAGATAATCACTGTGGGCATGCTGGGAGTCGAACCCAGGTCCTCTTCAAGAAAAGCAAGCGCTCTTAGCCAGTGAACCATCTCCCCGGCCCTCAGACTGGGTTTTATTTTGGTTTTTAAAGTTTATGCAGCACTGATTGCATTTTGATGAGAAAGGTATGCTGAAGGTTTTCTGATCATCTCAACTGTTAGCTTCTGTGTGGATTGATGTGGCACTGTTTTAAAATAAGGTTTTCCTATGTGAACTTGAAAAGGGCAGAGAGAGTGAGTGTGCTTAGTGTCAGGTGCTGTACATGTAGGCAGGCGTGTGTGTGTGTGTGTGTGTGTGTGTGTGTGTGTGTGTATACTCTCACACAGACACAGTCGAGTTTCTGTTCTACTTTACCTGCTCTGAGCCCACATTCCTAGGTGTGTACTGATTCAGGGTTGTTACATCCTAGCTCTGCCTTGATTCTACCTTATAGCTTTCCCTGTGGTTTAACTTTGATTTCTTTTGTATCATTATTTTTACTCCAAATAGAACTGGATTTTGCATACCCATTTCCTCTTACAGTATGGCCACATCTTTCGGAGGCCCATCTGCTCCTCTACCTTATCAGAAAATCCGCTACATCACTTTACTTCAGATGTACCTCATTAAACCACACAGAACTGGACTTTCTGTCTTTAAAATTTTAAGTCGCTGCAGTTTAGAAAAGGAAGGCTACTACTGCAATGACTTATTGGGGCTCGTTCTGGCCCGTGCTTTTACTTGATGTGTTTCTTTTCTCTTTTTTCAGTGTTTTGACTTTGCAGCAACTTTGTTATTTGTCAAATGCATTCCTGCCTTTTCCCCTTCACTGCCTTCACCTCCACCTCTTCTTTGCCCGCATGGCCATTTGCTGTCCTCACTGTCATTAGCTGCTGAGAATGCTTGGGCTTTGTACAGTTTTAAATCCTATTTCAAAGCTTAAATAGTTTGAAAGGACTTTTAATAAGCCAGGGCTGAGTTAGGTTGTGAGCATGCTCGGCACGTTTTATCCGCAGTGAGCTCCGCTTCTCAATTTTCTTCTTCCTCCTCTCCTCGTTTCTACAGTGAAGACTTCAGCCGCAGCCTTGGCCTTTAGCCTTGTTCAAACTACTTTTCTTGGTGGGAGAGCCTTTGCCTGGGGTCTTACATTCTAGACAAGTTGTTTGCCAGTGGGTTCTGCCCCAGCCCTTTGAAAATGTCACTAATTTCATTCTGCGGTGAAAAGTAAACTGAATATAGGGTTTTGAGCCATTTGCATTAGAAGATGTGGTGTCACTGCTTTCTGCCCTCTTTATCCTTTAGCCCCCTGCCGGCCCTTTGGAACTAAATTGACTTTTCCCCCCTGGTTGCATTTCAGCATATGTGTGTGTCTGTGTATGTATGTATGTATGTATGTATGTATGCATCTATCTGTCCATCCATCTATCTGTCCATTCATCTATCTATCTATCTATCTATCTATCTATCTATCTATCTATCTAGTTATTTCTGGTATTAGGCTGTTGTCTCAATGTGCCTAGCAGGATTTATGTGATTTTTCTCCCATAGAATTTATTATATGCCTTTTTCTTTATTACTTCCTTTTCCTTTCTCTGTCACTTATTTTTGATTTTACCAAATATTTTTGTTTCCAATTTACCATACTGCCTACAGTATGCTTCTCATTTGTAGTTATCCTGGTCCTTAGACTTTTAGCCTTAATTGCATTCACATTTCAACATTTTGTACCTTTTTCAAGTCTATCTGCCTCTTACTCGTGCTGTTTTACTTAGTTATATTTTTCATAGCAATGGCTTAATTTTCATTATTTGTGCCATCATTTCATTTGATTATATTCATCTTGTAGTTTCCACCAGCATACAGTCCCCCCTAATGTCGATATGTAAATTCTTACATTTAACACATCTCCCAGCTTTCTCTCTTGGATATTTATGTCTTACATTGGCTGCATTAATTTTTTCCTGTGAGCTTAGCCTCACTAGGGCATGTTTATTTGGTTGAGTCTTTTGGCCTTATAACTCGTTCTTACAAAATGTTTCTTCAGATTTTGTTTGTGTGGCGAGTTTCAGTGTTTGTCTCACAGCTTGGCTCCCTGTAGGAATTAATGCCCCGTGGGCCAGACCTGGAATTCTCTACCACAGGTGAGTTCCTTCCTGGCCCAGAGCCACATAGCACGGGACACTTTTCTTTCCTTTTTCCTTGGCTGCGGGCATCCTTTTCTTTTATTTTTCTGCTGCTATTTCCTAATTTGGGACAAAGCAGTTCTTTGAGAGACAGGAATTTGTGCGAGAGCCCTTCCTCTCACAGTCTAACTCTTCTTACCTATTCTCATGTAGGTGTTAAAACATCGGGTCCCCATGCAGAAGGTATGCATTCAACTCCACTGGCCCGTTGTGGTCCAAATGCCCACTGACAGTCTCTTGCTTTGGTTCCTTTCCATATTTCTGGTCTTCTGAGTTGACCCAGGTAATTTGGCTCTGATGGTAAGATCTGTACCGAGAGGAAGATTTATCTACATCGATCTTGTTTAATGCTGTAGTGACAGTTTGTGTGACGCTTTTTAAAGAAATACTTTTTAAAAATGTAATTAACTGATTCTTCTCTGTGTGTGTGTGTTTGTGCACACGCGTGTGGCTTGTATGTGTGTACTATGACAGGTGCATGGTACACTTTGTGGAGTATCTTCTTTCCATCCACCTTTAAGTGAATTCCAAGGATTAGACACAGGTTGTTGGATTTGCATAGTTGGGTGCCTTCACCTCCCTGCCATTTCACCTTCATGGAAAGATTTTCATACAGTGTTTAAAGTTATGGCTAGTGTGTGATGGATTCTCACTTGTAGAAAAAAAAAAAACAACTGTAAAAACGGGATATAAAAGTGTGGTTGTGCTGACTGTGTTATTATCTTTATTTTCTTGCTAATGCAGAAGAGTGCTAGCTCAGGAGTCGAAGGAGTGCTGCAGGAAAATACGCCCTGAAGTACCTTAGAGAGAGGGTGGTCCGTTCTGTGCGCCATTCATTCTGCTCTTCTATCTCGGGTGGGTCTTCACCACTTTGGGTTTTTCATCCGATTAGTCAAAGTTGTACTGTATGTTTATCCCGTATGTCTCTAGGGACAGTGTGAGGACATTGTGGAGAGCAAAGTTTTCACTTTTAACAAGCAAAAATAAGTAAGTAAATAAACAAAACAAAGCAAAAGTGAATCTGAGAGCGATGTGCCTCTACTATCTGAAAGTGGCGAGTGGACTTGGGTGGGTCGTGGGGAGTGCTGCCTCCTCAACTGCAGGTTACTCATTTGCAATTAAGTCTTTTTAAAGTAATGAGTCATAATTGAGGCACTTCCTGCAATAACTCCTTCCATTGTTCATCGCCCTGGATGGGCCTTCTCATCTTGATGTACGAAGTCCACTCCTTGTTTGACGACATCTTTATCTTCCTCGACCTCTCTTCTCATTCCACAGACAAACACAGAGGCTGTCTTAAAGCTCTCCACGTGATTGTGGCTGACTCATACCTGACCCACAAATGCTTTATTATTTCTTCACGTTGGCCTATAAAAACTTACGTGGAAAAGAGGGAAAAGTAACAAAACACACAATTGTTTTTAGAATGATATACTACAGGCTCGGGGGGTATGTGGTTTGTTGGTAGATACTTTGTTTGTTTGTGTTTAGCCATTGACAAGGACCTGGGTTTGCTCTCTGTGGAACACATTTTAGAGATGTGTAATGGTCTTCTTGCTGTTGTTGCTTTTGTGTTTTGAGCTTCACGTGACTCGGGCTGTCCTGGACGTTCTGTAGGAACAAAAACTCAATTCTCCTGCCTCTGCCTCCAGAGAGCTGGGCTTAGAGACACGTGCTACCACACCCTGACAAGCTCGACTTGCCTGTGCAAAGTTCCTCGGGCAACCATAGGACACTTCCATATTTCTGTGCCTCAGTCACTGGTATTTCAGCTACTCCCAATTCCTGAACTTGTTTCCCAGGATCCTCACCTCAGCGGGTAATGAGAGCAGCCTTGTCTTTTCTTGCCCCATCGTAGGGAAGAAATGGGTGAGACTCCTGTAGTTTCTTTTTCTTTTTTTCCATAAGATGCTAATAGCTAAGAAGGACACAGCATTAGTCTCAAAAGCCACTTGGCTTCACACTTGCTTAAATGCTCGCCATGTTACTTAATTCTCATAGCAATATGAAAACATCAGCCCAAGACTCAAAACACAGAAGAAAATGTTCAGGGAGCTTGGCTCCATCGCCCCAGACAGCCCAGCTGGCACGTGGTGGACCCGGGGCCACCGCTTGTTCATCATTCATCTGTGTGTGGTGCTCCCTCCCCACTTCCTCTAATAAAAACCGTATTGAATCACAGGTAGGCCTCTGTGTCTGTGGGGCCTGCTTCTGTGCACTGGACCAAAAAATGGACCAGAAACATTAGGGAAATGCTGGCTCTCTACCAAACACTTGAGTCTGATTGAATTTTTCTTCTTGCTATTATTATGCTATAGGATAGCCATTTAAACAGCTTCTACATTGCTCACGTGTCTTAGGTCATTCAGAGATGACTTTAAGTGTACAGAGAGGATTGTGTAATGCTATGTAAATATTGCTTGAATGCACCTACCAAACATGAGCACTTGCAGCCTTTGCTGCCGGAGGGGCGTTCCAGAACCAGTGCCCAGAAACTGCAAAGGTCAGCTGTGTCATAGACACACTTGTGGTCTTCAGAGAACCTCATCTTCCCGTTCTTTCCTTGGAGACAAGGGCTGCCATTGAGGCTAACCTTGACCTGATGTTGTAAAGTCAGACAGTGGTAATTCCACCTGCATCCTTCGGGGGCTAAGTGTGAGAACTGAAATAACACACAGAAGAAGCTTGTGGCCTAGAGTCTCCAGGAATACGGTTTCCTAGTTGGGTGGGATAGAAAGAACAAAAAGGCAGAGCCCATTAGCAGCACCAAAGATGGAGCATGGTTCTAGAATTTTAGAATCGTTCAGCCTTTTATTCACTGAATTTGTTTGTTTATTGGGGCTTGGAGAATGCAGAATGTTTATGCTTTGAGATACAGTAGTTCTCTCCAATCTGTGATTTATATTCCACCAATTCATTTACCTGTGGTCATGCACGGTCAGGAATGAATCATTTCATTAATTTCAAGAGATGACAATCGAGGTTGGAAAGATGGTTCAGCAGCTAAGAGTACTTACTGCTCTCACAGAGGACCAGAGTCCCGTTTGCAGCATCCATGTCGGGGGCTCACAGTCACCTGTAACTCCAGCTCCCTCAGCTGCCAGCCCTCACGTGCACACACCCAAACACACACACCATTAAAAAGAAAGGGTAATAAAAGGGTGCTCAAGAGAGAATAATTACATCAGTCTAATAGAATTACTTGCTGTAGCTATTCTACTTATCAGCAGCAATTGTTAAACTCGTTCTGTGTCTAATTTATACGGTAAATTACCTTCGGTATGAATGTGCAGAACTTAATGCACAGATAGTGTTTAGTGTCATATCTGAGTTCAGATACATACTGAGGACCTTGGACTATGTCCCCATGGCTAGAGGGGGGACACTAAATGTATTTAATATGTCAAGGAGTTGTAGGTCAGAAAATGTGGGCTAGTATATAGAGTTTATGTAGATTATTTTATATAGATACTATATGGATTTTACATGTGAGAAATTCTAACTTCTAGCTTTCTATGGTGCAAACATGCATGCTGAGTGGCAGATCACCGGGCACGTTTGGGCACGTAACCACATACAACTGACATGCGTTGAAAGATCAGGTCTTTATGAGGGAAGAGACTGTCTATTTGACTTAATGTCTGGAACTATGTCTGATACACCGCAATGACTCAGTAAATAATTGTTACGTTGGTGAATAGGAATTAGACAACCTGTGTGCTTCTCCACACTCGCTGACATTGTACAGTAATTAAGGTAACTGAACACTCTGTATGACACCTGTGCCTTAAATTTATTGTCCTGGCGCATAAATTATTTATTTGCCCTTTCACTCTCAAATATCTTAGCCTTTCCACTTGCTTATTGTGCGCGTTCTCTCCTTGAACATGCTTGAGTGGTCACTGAAACCCCGCTGCCCAGGGCCCAGCTGTGGCCCTCGCTGGCCGTGAGCCCGAGGCCCCATTTACCCTCAGCCGCCTTTGTCATCCCAGCTTCGGAGCTGCAAGGACGGCTTCTTCTCTCCACTGTTCTTAGAGTGAGTCGCTACGGCTAGATCGTTCTGTCTCAAAGACCCAGAGAAGGGGCGAGCCCAGGGGGATAGAATCCTCCTCCCTGCCCAAGGATGATGGTACAGAGCAGAGGTCTGTCTTGTCCGTTTGAGCCGTGGCAAATTGTGTGCTTATTTACACGTTCCGGCCTCCGGCTGTGAGTGTCATGAACAGGCTTCTATCCAAGCCACACACGTTTCAGTTTCCAGTGTTGCAGAAGAGAAAATAAAGAAAATCATCTGTCTACTTTTGCTCAGTTTGCCATGGAAAAGAAAGGCAAGGCATGCCCACTGTTGTCAGGAGCTCCTCCTTGGAAACTGAAGGCCGGGCAGCCAGGCATAACAGGTGGAGGCCAAGCCCAGCTCGGCATGCGGGGGCTCTCATAGGCAAGGTGTGCCCGTCCCTGTGAGAGAAGCTGCCACACCGCTCTGGCGCTTCCCTCGCAGCCCAGAGCTTGCCACAAGTGTCTGTGGGTACGTCAGTTATCACAGACAGTAGGAACGCACCATATGTGTGCATGTGTTCTATATGTGTAATTATTTGAGGATGCTCTATCTCATATGTGTGTGTGTGTGTGTGTGTGTGTGTGTGTGTGTGTGTGTGTGCACTTTGGCCATTCCATCTTCCATGCTCTCTCGCACCCTTGCCACACTCCTGCAGAACTCCCCTAGCATGTGGGCCCCACTGCATACAATTAGGGCTGCGCAGATGAGCATGAGTGGAGGGTCATTTCCTTAGTTAGAACAACCTGTCAGTGGCTACAGCTCAAGTGGTGTGACTTGCCCCTCACAAGAGCCACTGGCTGCTTCAGGGCCTCAGGGCGGGGTGTGGCCCAGGAGCCTCTCCCTGGCTGATAGAATATTGACCGGCGATAGGTGTCAGGAATACTGGGGTGAAGAGGCTTGGGTTTATGATTTTTGGGGTCTTGTGTCCTAGGACAGCGTAGAACGCAGCATGATCTTTCTGCCTCTGCCTTCTGATAGGCGGGGAAACTGACTAAGACTAATGAATTCAGATATCTCCCCAATCTGATCTTCACTCCTGGTCTCCATGGTTGACAAGAACCGTGCTAATGTCAACCCTGGGCTGCTTCCTCAGCGGAATGGCATCCAGCCTTCAACTGGGTTTCAAGCAGTCTGGAAGACGATGCTCCCAGCAGCTCCTAAGACTCATGGTTTCCAAAGGAATCAGAAAACAGCCTGTCTGTGAGGCAGCCCTGGCCCCGGTGTCTGCCTTCTGCTGCCTGGGCCGACCATCTCCCCAGCTTTGGCATCCTCTCCTGGCTTGCTCATGTATGGGTGGCCCACTGCCACGGCCTGGTCGGAGCGCCCCACGCAGGCCTCCTTTTCTGGTCTGGTTACAATGTGCACGGTTAGAACCAGATCTTCCTTTTCCGCTCAGTTATCTCACAACTGCTATCTACTGTGTTCCCCAGGAGAGGGTTTCTCCTATCTTGTCTTGTGCTCCTGCTGATATTCGCGGACAAATGCCCTACGGCAGCGGATCCCAACCTTCCCAATGCTTCAGCCCTTTAATTCAGTTCCTTTTGTGGCGACCTGACCACGAGAGCGTTTCCTCACTACCTCACAGCTGTAATCCCGCTACTGTCATGAGCTGGAATGTAAATATGTGCTATGAAGGATGTCTTCCGTGCTACCTCTGCAGAAAAGCCAGTTCAACCACATAGGGGTCATGGCCCACAGGCTGAGAACCACCACTCTGAAGCCATGGGTGAGTGCTGATGAGTTTGCTGGGAATTTGGCTGGCGAGATGGGTGGTCCTTGTACTTAATGACATCACTTCCTCTACCCTGATGACACATGGCGTTTCAGGCTTAGAACCTGGTTGGTTCTGGAGCTCAGGACAAATGTGCAACACTGCCAAAACTGCACTTTTCCATTTGCCCACCAGATGAGTCAACAGGATTTTCTAGTGATTTAATGAAAATGACTACTGCGGTGACAGTGGAGCCTGGGACTCTCCATGAGCCCAGGAGATGCTTCTGTTTCCCTGGCACTCATGGGAGCCTCTGCAGCCTGCAGCTGGGCAGTTGGGGACGGGGGGAGATACACTAATGGGAGAGCACTTTGTGGGTCGTTTAGAAAACAAATGAATTCGCCAAGTGGAGTAGCTCGTCGTCTTTTCCTGTGTCTCACTTACATTTCCATTACTGTGAAGAGACACCATGACCAAGGCAAGTTATAAAATGCAGCATTTCATTAGGGGCTTGCTTACAGGTTCAGAGGGTGGGTTATCAGATAGATAGGCATGGCTTCAGGTGACAGACAGACATGGCTGAATGTGGACAGATAGGCATGGCTGAGAGCTTATGTGTTTGGATAACAGTGACTGAGAAGAGAAAGAGAGGAAGAGAAAGAGAAAGCAAGAGAGAGACAGACAGAGACAGATGGAGAGAGGAATGGCATGGGCTTTGTAAACCCTGAAGTCCACCCTCAGGGACATACCTTCTCCAGTAAGGCTAACATGCCTCCTAATCCTTCCCAAACAGTTCCACCAACTGAGGGCCAAGAATTCAAACAGTGGGAGGCTGGGGGCCATTCTCACTCAAACGGCGCCCTCCACTCCCTGGCCTCCACAGAGCTCTGGAGGTCAAGTGTGTCTTCTGTCCTGTAAGTAAGCGGTGACTGCTGTTGCCTGTTTGCCACCACCTAACCGAAAAGTGGAATTAGATGGCAACTCCTGGCAACTGTGGATGATTCTTTTCCGATACTTCTGGCTACTTATTTTAAGTAACTGGTCACTTTGCTTATCAGCCAGCCTCCTGAGGGAGTAAAATTCAACCATAAAATAAAGTTTCCACCCAAGGTGGTTGCAAGGGTTGGGTCACCTCCTTGGAAAAGCTCACATAAATTACAAGGACATCAGGACACAAACCCAACTCGGCATCAATCATTTATTAACACATGGGCAAAAAGAAAGGCAAATCCTAGGGTTTAGCCTCTGTCCCAGGGCAATAGAGTGAGAATTATTTTGAACTGTTGACCTGCATGTAAGGTTTTAAGTTCAGCTTAAAGTGCACCCAAGTCCTCATCACTATAAACTCAACACGGAGCTCCTTCAGAAATCGTAGCTGGAACATAAGGGCACCTGACCTACAATTGCACCTAAATAATGCCTCCACACTGGGACAGGTCACCCGGGATGAGCCTCTTCAGGTTGAGCTGTCTGGTACTAAGCTCTGTTAAATGGTATTTTTAAAGTGTGTGGAGTCGGGGCGGGGAGGCAAAATACACTGTGGGGTGCCTAGAACATGGGAGAAGCTTGGACAATATCAAAATGCCTCCAGAGCTTTCCCCACAAGTTGAGTGACCTCTCTTCAGACTTCTCCCATGAAACATGAGAGCAGGGCTGCTTAGCGAGTCCAAGGGCAGCACTCCGTGTTTAAACAGCAGGGATCTCCTTTCCCACCTGGCTATATGAGAAATTCCCCTGGCACCCAAGAATTACTTTTCTCTTCTTGAAGAGGTGCACATTTCACACCCAAATAAGATATGTACAAAAAAAAATTTGCAAACTGTCCAGGGTCATTACTGTTATTTCCTGGAACAGAACCAGAGTGTGACGCAGCTCAGCTGGTTTTGATTATCAGGCTTTCTTAAAGGTGTCTCTCACGTGTTCTGTTCTCACTGCGCCGTGCTCCTTGAGAATAGCTCCTGGGGAGCTAGCAGAAGCCGTGCTCTTCTGGTGAATGCTGGCTTGCGAGTGTGCTAGTGGAAAACACTGGCCATCTTCTGACGCAGAGAGCGGCCCTTACATCCATCCCCACTGCCGGCTCAGGGGCAGATCAGAGTCATTGGAGATGATGCCCAGCAGCAGGGAGTGGCCACCCTGCCCAACACATAATTGGTTTGCATTTTGTAGAAAGTTGGTGAGGATTAATTACCATAATCCAGAAGTGAGCCCCATGGCTAACAGTGAAGACTAGTGTTCCTTTGTTTATAGATTTCTGTTACACCCCCTCTGTCCTTCAGCAGGAAGCCCTGCTTGCTCTCTTGGGTTGAAAATGAGAAATGTACAAGACCAAGATACAAAATAAGTCAGTGCCTGCACAGAGGTGTTCGTTAGCTGATCCTTTGGTTGTTTTCCTAAGGGCTGTGACAGGATTCTTGCCGGGAGTGACTTAATGAAGGAAAGGCTTTGGCTGGCTCTTTGTCTGGGGCTGGGGCAGAGTCCATGATGGGAGGAGAAGCAGGGAGGTGGAGGTGGCCAGTCACCTTGCGGCCAGCGTCGGGGAGACTGGGTTGTGAACGCTGGGTTGTGTACACAGCTAGCTTAATCCTTTCCGTCGTCCCCATTTGTTCTTAGCTCAGGCCTCCAGCCCTTCACATTCAGGGTGGGGTTTCCCCCTTGAGCGACACCTCTCTGGAAACGCCCTCACAGACACACCCGAGGTGTGTCTTCTAGGTCATTCTAAAGCTAGCCAATGTGGCAATGAGGCTCAAATGTCAAAAGTCAACCCCTTCTCAACTTCACACAAACAGGCCACTTCACATCTTAATACTCCCCTCCACCCACCCCTAAAAGCTCTTGTTTATCTTATAATTAAAAATGCATTTAGTCTCCCTGGAAAAGTGCCCATAATCTTTAAGAGCCACAGCCCTGTCCAAAACCCCAGGGTCTATAATATAGGCTTGCCTGAAAATCAGGACAATCTCCTAACTGTAAGCCCCTACAGAATTACTATAACACACACACACACACACACACACACACACACACACACACACACACTTCCAGGATGCAATGGCACAGGGCGTATTTTGGGGCATGGTTTGTGGGGCATGGCCCTTGGAAGGCGTGGTGACAAGATGGCTGGCCTTATACTGTGCACAGGAAGCAGAGAGATGAATGCAGGCACTGAACTTGCTTCCTCCTCTATCCCCGTTTTAATATTCTAAAAACTCTGGGGTATTTTACTATACCCCAGCCCATGGGGTAGTGTCACCCACATTCAGGACAGCTCTTTGCCCTCCGAGTTAATCTTCTCAGGTCCTCACAGACAGGCCCACAATGTGGTTAAATCCAGCCAAACTGACAACCAAGAGTAACCATCATTTCTGCCCCTGTGCCTACAAAGAGCCAGCCCTGACAGTTCCGGGCCAGCTGTGGTTCTCACTTCACTGACATATTCAGCAGAGAGCTACACCATGCTGTTATGTCCAAGGGATGGTGACGCCAACGGAAATGCTCCTTTCACAGCGTGCTTCTGCGTAGGCTCTTCATCCTTTCCACGTAGGAGAGCTGCCTCCAGGACTCCCACCAGAGCTGATGAGCAGAAGGAGCCTGGAGAGAGGCTGGCCCGGGACTCCTGCCTGAGTTCCCAGTGGTGTGGTATTGGGAGCTCTTTCCAGGTTCCCTCCTGGGCCATGACTCAAAGCACAGAATTTCCAAAACACCTCTGTGTGCAAACACTTCTGTGTGCAAACAGGAGAGTTTCCTCTTATTAGAAGGCAAATGTTCTGTGTTTCCAATTTTTGTTCATGTCAGCTTTCTGAAAGCAACGTCTTTGGCCACCTCTGTCAGAGAAGAAACGCTCCATCAGTATTAAATGCAGGGAATTCCATGAAGTAGACGGACCCCAAGAGTCTAAGGCATTATACATTTCTCTCTCGCCATGTCTCCTTCCCTCACTCCCTCTGTGCATGTCTGTGTTTGCGCAAGTAAACATACTTATGTTTATCTGTTCGATTTCCAACAGTTTCTGATTCTGTGAAGAGAATTACCAAGTTTCTGTTTAAAACACTAAATATAAAATTTCTAGTTATAGATATTGGAGGAATGTACTGAAATTTTTTTCTGACTCATTTTATAGAAACTTATTTCATTGGACCCAAGTTCTTGTAAACTCAAAAAAAAAAAAAAAAAAAAAAGATGATGCAGATGCTAGGGTTTCTGTTAGTTTAGCCGTAAACCAGCCAGCGGGAGGCTCCTTGGTGTCTCCTTGTTCTCCCTGGGATGGGACGGGGAGAAGTGGGAGCAGATGACCTGTAGAGCCAACTGAACCCTGAGCTGGCCAATGGGCTCCACTGCTCGGCACTCAGTGCTTGACATCTTGCAGCAGTTAGCGTGGGGTGCGTGACAGAGGAAGGACCCGATTCTGCCGATTTATTTGAGAAAGACGCATAGGGAATTTTCGGAGAGGAATCTCTTCATTCTAAAGATGAGCCCCATTTTGGAACGGCCCCATAGACTGCGCACTGTGGGCCTGCAGTCCACCGCGGCAGGTCAGTTTATAAAGCAGTTTATACGACTTCCTGCAACACGAGATTTTGTTTCTACTGCAGATGCTCATCTCGTCCTGCATTAGTGTCCAGTAAGTTAATGTTAACTGAAAACGTCATGAGTTAGCAGCGCAATTAACAAACCTAGCCTGTGGAAGAGCATAGCTTAGGAACGTAGCCACCCGGTGGTGCTTCCAACCTTCCAAACCCTGCGGCCCTTTAATACAGCTCCTCACGTTGCCGTGACCACCAAGCGTGACATTGTTTCTGTTGCTACTTCACAGCTAAAATGTTGCTACTGTTATGAATGCTAATGTAAGTGTTTTTAGAGATAGAGGTTTGCCAACGCGGTCACAACCCACAGGGTGAGGACTGCTACAGTCTTAGTTGATTCCCTTGTGACCAAATAGCTGAGTGAGTGTCCGTGGATCACACAAGGGAACTGGGCCACGGAGCTCCGAAGAGACCAACATTCAAAGTCTGGTTTCCATTGAGTATGTAGCCTTTCACAGCCACATGAAGCACAGAACAAGCAAACAATAGTCCAAAATTCAAGGACTCAGTCAAATCTTTGACTTTTACCTGGTTGTATTTAAGGGGTCTATGAATTTTGTGGGGCATGTTACTGCACTCAAGATGAATGGGAATTTATTTGCAGACGAGTTAATGTTGATGAAAATTAGCGCATTTCCCAGCATGCAATTAAATAGATAAATGCGCACAAAGGCTCTGGGTTCACAGGAAGCAATAGTTCTAGCACTGAGCCACAACCCCATGGCAGTAATTAACTGACTTAATTACTAAAAAGGGGCAGTTTCCTTTACTGAGGATAAAGAGTGATGCATTTAAGCACTTTTCTATTGTAATTATTTCTGTGTTCTTTTTCATCGAGCGTTTTTAATAAACGTGAAGAGTGACAGAGAAAACATGCTATGGGAGATGGAGTTTCCATGGCAGCATGCTAAAATCTGCTCAAACATTTTTCCACTTATTTCACATTTTGCTCTGAGTATTTTGATAAATTGTTTTCCTTTGAATTGCCAGCAATTCTCACGTTTTTATCTTCCCTTTTTAATAGCCCATGATTCACATATTTCAAAGCAGATTCCAAACTGCCTTAAAGAGGCTCATGTCAACAGACCAGTCAGAACTATGTTTGGGGGGTTTAGCACACAGCGCCTATGCCCACCTGCAAATACCCATCTGAGCAAAGCACCCTCCTTTCTACCTGTTTGCTTAGCAGTGTTTATGCAGTTAAATCGATATTTAGTTTTGCTTTTACACCATTATTTTATACCAATGGGAAGGAAAGATAAGAGGGAAAATGAAGCTTATTTTCTTCGCAATGAGTAAACCACATAAAATTTGCCATCTTGATTCTGATGAAATGATCTGATGACAGGCTCAGTAGTGGTATCTTTTCTGTCTTTCTCAGCACTGGGGTTCGTACCTCCCTTCCTTTTCTCAGGCAGGGGCTGGGAGTGGAGTCCTCTGATGTGACCAGTGTTCTCCCGATCGGCTTTACCGACTGGGGAGGGCTCATTGCCATCCAGGAGAAGGGAGAATCCCACACCTCACACCCCTCCTGTCTGATGCCCATCCACTGCCAGGGCGGGAAATTTCAGCACTCTGTGAGGGTGGAGTCTAGATTGCCTCCCAGACCTTGCTGGGTAAGACCACAGTTTCCTCTGTGGTGTTTGCCTGGAGGAGAGCAGCCATTCTTTAAAATCTCTCTTTCCTGCTAAGTGGATTCTTTCTAATCTAAGCCTCTTGTCCAGACAAAGATCTTTGTTTGCCCTTTTGTTTCTAGTCACTAGAGTTTCCAAGCTGCTGACTTCTTTAGTTCAAGTGTAAAGATATTAGAAGGAAAAATACCAAACACACACGCACACACACGCACACATGCACACACGAGAGCACACACATGCACGCATACACACACACACACATGCGCACACACACAGGCACACACACACACACGCACACATGCACACAGGCACACATGCACACACACACACTCGGCTGGAGAGAAGACTTAGTGGTCATGAGCACTGGTTGCTCTACAGAGAACCCAGGTTCAATTCCCAGCTCCAACATGGGAGCCTGAAACCCTTGGCAAGCCCGAGTTCTGGGCATCCACAAAGCCTCCAGTCCCCAGGGCACTGTGCATGTGTGGAGCCCAGATGTGCATGAGGGCAAAACATCCAGGCAAATAAAATAATTAAAAAAAAAAAAACCACAAAGCTTCCAAAGCAAAACTTGCTGCTCTGTTGTCCTTCAGACCTGGGAGCTGAGGCTCTTCTCATCCTCGGTCATCCTTCCTGGTTGCTTCATGTTTAACGTCTGAGATTTTAGCTCTGACAAATGAGAACAAGGGACATGAATTCCATCTGATCAGGGATAGGACTCTGTTCATCTTTGCTTGATATTAATTTTCTCACCATTTATTTTCTTCAGACTTTCAATGAGATGAATTGGAACATTACTGTCTTTTAAAAATGTTATTTTATAATATTGTTTTGTTTGCATTTATTTTGGTTTTATTAGTCCCATGAGGCTGTTTTCATGCAACATAGTGTGCCTGGGGCATGTTCCCAAGTACTTCACTCTCCCCTCCCACCCGCTTGCTCATCAGTCCCCTCTGCTGCCTCGACTGGGTTGTCCAACCTTTCCGCTGCTTTGGGCTGTGTTGTCATCACAAATGTTTTATAAACACACAGCAGGTTTATAAAAAAAATAAAACTGAGCTTTTTAAATAAGTTTATAATTTTGTGTTGGAGTGAGTTCACAGCTACCCTGGGCCACATGTGTGCTGAGGGGTGTATGTCAGACACTTTTGACACAATATCATCTCTAATTATATATATATATTTGCCTTCATGTATCTATAAAGACCAGAACTCACAAATGAGGGAAAACCTGACACTGCCTTTTAATTCACTTACTATTATCTCCAATTGCATTCATTTTCTTACAAACAATATAATTTTGCTCTTATTTATGGGTGGAAAAGTCCTAATGTCTGCTTTATCTGCACAGGAGACATGTAAAGAGTCCATGGTGGGTATGTCCCATAGGTTAGTGTGAATCCTGTTACATTCAGCACCCATGTGTAAGCGTCAGTGATGTGTGGGCTTGAAGTCCTTCAGGCATGTGCACAGAAGTGTCACAGCTGGGTCACGTGGTGGGTGTATTTTTAGTGTTTTGAGGAATCCCCTTGCTGACTTTCTTAGTAGTTGGCCTAGTTTGCATTCACTCAGCAGTATATTGGGGTTTCCTTCAGACCTGGTCCTTGTGAGACCAATATTTGTGTATTTGATTTCATGATGACTGCTATTCTGGCTGTGGTGAGACAGAATCCCCGTGCAGTTTTTATTTGTGAAACTTTGATTGTTTGAGGCCAGCCTGTCCCTTTCGTTAGCCGGTTTATTGGTAGTGTAGTTTGCTTTTTGCTGTTTGGGGTTTTGAGTTCCTTGTACAGCTGGCTCTGCATCCTCTCTCTGCTGGGGCTATCTCTTCCCTGGGTTGCTTCCTTGTGTGAATTCCATCTGTCGACTGTTGGCTATTTCTTGAGCAACTGAAGTCCCATGCAGAAAGTGTTCCATTCCTGTGTATTGAAGTGTCCTCCCCTCCCAGTTCCCCTTCCTCCATTCCCCTCCTCCACTTCCCCCACTGCTGTCTTTAGCACTTTCAGAGTATTGGATGCTACATTAAGGTCTTTGATCCATTTTCTGTTCACGTTCATGAAGGGTGAGAGATCAGGACTTTTATTGTTTGGTGCAGGAATGTTCCGTTTGGCCAGCATCATTTGCAAGGAGGCTTTTTTCCACTTCATTGTATAATTTCAGCATCCTTGTCGCCCGGTCTTCTGTCTTGTTGAACTGCATGTGCCTTTGGTGCTGCTGCAAAGACAGCACATCTCCTACCTTAATGTTCTTACTGTCTTCACCGGTGACAGCTTCCACCTGAGAGTTTTGTTGTTTGTTATTTTAAGATCAATCTAACATGGGCTAGGCAGCCTTGCGCTTTGTACACAGCTGAGCTTGCTCCTGAGTCTCCTCTCCTCCTCCCAACTGCTGTGATTAAGGTGTTCATTGCTTCCCTCCACCTACAGTCTTTAGCTTCTTACAGTTGAACTCTGAAAGGAACTCCTGCGTGTATTCCAACTCCTGCGTGTATTCCAACTCCTGCGTGTATTCCAACTCCTGTGTGTATTCTTGTTATGTCTTGTTATCTACACGGTTCCGTAACAGCAATCAGACTACACCGTCTGTCCTCCCTGGTATCTGGCCTCCTTCTTTATGAGACATTCTTATGCCTTTGTGTACCATTACTGGGATTTACAGTCTCATTCTTGTGATTCATTCGAGGTGCAATAAAATCAGATGGTGGTGTGTATGGCCATGACTCAGAGCAAGCGTTACATCAAATCTTTAGGAAGTCATGGCTCTTCCACAGTGTTCTACAGGTATGGCCTGCCTGCCATTTCTTCGAGGTAAATCATTAGGCAGAGCAACGTTGTTCCATAACATTCGGATTGGTATTTTCTGTCTCTCTTCCTGTGGTTCTCCACATCAGTAGTAACCCCCTCAATATCCAGTAGATTGAACTAAAATGTGGGGACATCTTTGACCACCACCATCTCAGGACTCTCCAGACCAGTGTCCTATTATGTTGGAACAACAATATTCAGACTCACCCATCTGACCCACTGTGGTACTCACCGCCCTCTTGATGAGGGCCACCTCCCAATCGCTCAAAGACACACTGATAGCAGCCAAAATAGAGCAGCACAATCATGAATCCAGCCGCACACACCTTCTAAGGCTCCTCATCGCTCTCAGAGCAGAACTGCAGTCTTTTCTCTGGCCAAAGAATTGGCATGTTCTGGCATTTTCTTGTTCTCCTCTTTCTTCCGTGCTTTTCTCTGCTGAGTTCCTGCCAGCTGGCCTGGTTGACCAGGAGGCCCCCAGCCCCAAGGTCTCCATCCTTGTTCTTTTCATTCATGTTTTGAAAAGTACTTGTACCATGTTTTGACTCCTTCATGTCACTGGGAATTTTGTCTTTTCCTGACCACACAGATATGAAATATCCATCAGAAGGACTCCCTCATCTTTCTCTTCTTTCCTCTATGAGCTCATTATCACCTGCTTTTGTAGATTCATTTAACTTGTGTTTCTTACCATTGGATGGCCACGATTCCCTTCATGGCACCTATAATTCTCCTCATGTCACCTAGTGTGTGAAAGGGTCTCAAGAAATGTAGTGCAAATGAAAAATAATAATTTAATGGGGTAATGATTTCTGCTTCCTTCAGTTTTTTCCCCATCACACGGAATGCCATAACAAATATCCTCAGAGCAATATTCTGTGACTTTTCAATCATATAAGCACATTCTCTGAAGAGACAGAGATCTTTATTATTAGAAAGCTCCTTTTTATTACTCAGTGGTCATTCTGTCATGAAGTCCTCCTTGTGCTGAGACCTTCTTCCATGGGACTGTGCCTGAGTCTGCAGAGAGCCTGGGCTATGCTTTAACAGTTTGATCTTATGTTTATAGACAACTTTTCTCTTTATACTGATGGGTAATCATATCCATTTGTGTTACCACCTGGGTCTCACTTCTAAATTCCAACCTCTGGTTTCTTAGAAGGGACCTCCCTCTGTTTCTCTATGGATGAGGACAAGGTGATGCCAAGAGTTTTCCACTAGTTTTCACTTGCAGAGATGGTAGAGAGATGGATCAAGAGTTGTTTCCTCTCTTTGGTGTGGTGTGGGTCCTTGCTGCTTGATTGCAGCCCCCCTCCCCTCCCAACTGGCCACAGCACACACTCTTCTGGACCAGGACTTTCCTAGAGACTTCCTAGGACTGAAAAACAATCCTCATCGATCAATCTTAATGGCACCTTCACTCATGATGCTTTCTTGAGTGTCCTCATTTGACCTCCTTCCTACTTCTACTTTACTAGTTTTATCTCCTACATGATGGCATCGATCATTGTCTTTCTTCTATCAAAAACCATTATGACCACATCTTATCTTCTGGACTAGAGATATGTGCACTGAATACACGGTACATTTGTGAGCCAACTCATCCAACCCTCAGCTACAGAAAATGATCAATAAAATCTACAATTAAGGGTCTAACTCTTGTCTTTGTGCCTTTCTAAAGTCCAACCTGGCTGAACAATCCATTAGCTTTCCTTTCCTATAAATGGTCAAGTCACCTGGAAAAAATAAATAGCATATAAGTTCTACTCTAGATAATTTCAACAATGTTTGATGCTTCACTTATATTCTCAAAGTTTGCAGTATTTTTATTATGACGAGTGTTTCGAAGCCCAGTGGGAGGAGCCTTCAATTAAAAGAAAGCTTGTGCACATAGAGCTGTACTGTTTTTGATGGAGTGATTGTTAATTCATCTTTCAGCCTTAGCCTATGACTAAATGTTATAACAAGTCTACATTCCTAATAGTAATTTTTAATATGTCAGTTGATTATTCTTTATTTATTGAATTTAATGTATTTCATATATTATGTGTTTAATGTCTTAACTATTTAAATTAGTAGTTTGTTTAATATAGTTTACTTTCAGAAATACATTCTACTCTGTTTTTTACTTTAATTATATTATGAGAATTTGTTGATTATGTATGACTGAATATCTGGTTAAAAAATCATGCTCCTATCTTCTGTGTATTATGTCTGGCTAATTGCTCACTGCAGTTGTTTCTAGAGGTATGTATTTAGTTGCTATGTAAGTGGGGATACTTTACAAATAAGCATGTTTTATGTTGAGATGGTCTTGCTTATTCCTTTCAGTACCTGAACACCAGCGTCCACAGCATGTATTCCATGTTCTTCTCCTTCCCTCCAGTCAGAAAGGGCTAGCTTACTGTGACCATTCCTCAGTCTGAGGATCACCAGCCCCAGGACCCAGCGCTGGGGCAGGTGGCCATGATCACTGCACAGTGCCTCCCTGGTGTCCACATGTGACTATCCTGTACTTAAGCCAAGCTTGGCAAATATTTCTTGATCCAATAGATGCTATCCCCTTTAAAATGTAGATCAAAAATAAAATGAACATAGAATGTTTGTATCTGTCTTTAGTTCACCTAATGCATGTCCTCTGAGAGTTTCAATTCCCTCTTCTGCTAACCTCTTGACTCCCTGAGCTGATCACAGCCTCTGTGTGTGTGTATGTGTGTGTGTGTGTGTGTGTGAGAGAGAGAGAGAGAGAGAGAGAGAGAGAGAGAGAGAGAGAGAGAGAGAGGGAGAGAGAGTCCACTCTCCCCACCTTGAGATGGTTAAAACTGTGTGGTTTGCCTGGCTGATTTTTATTTTGTTGTGGTTTTAGGTTTATTCTCTATGCTTTTCTCTGATTCTGACTTTTATATTGTTGCTTTTTAGCAGATCGTGTTATCTGGAAGCTTCCTGTAGTTTTTTCAGTCATTGGCCACTTCCCAGAATTTGATAAGCAGGTTATTGTAGCTACAGTGAGAAAAGAAAGTAAATTAATCTCAGTGATTTTATTTTCATGCAGACATTTAGTTTTTAAGCTCAGTTTATTTCTAGACTTGTATGTGGAGAGAAATTGAATTTATGTCACTCTCGGGGAGGAGTTTTTTTTACACTGTATTTTTATGTGAGTCTTCTATTCTCCCACTGAGATTTGTCACAATAAAAATAAAACAATAAAAATTTAAAGCGCTATCATTGCAGAATTTTATATGCTGTAATAAAAGCTGAATAAAAAGAAGTACAATGCCCCTGGAACAATGAACAGGAGTTACCAGGAACTACAAATAGCCTGCTTGGGTACGTAGGCACCCAGCAGCCTGGGCTCCAAAGGTGACCCGTGGTTTGGCTTTGTATGGTCTGTGGGCTGGGGATCATTTCTAACTGATTAAAGCCAAATCTAAATAAAAACATGGCAGCATGAAGCACTGTACAGGACTCTAGTTCCAATGTTCACGAAGAAAGTTTCATTGAAACAAGTCCAGAGGAGAGCACTTTGCTGTCACCAACAACTCGTTGCTTCATTTGCACAGTAAAGACCAACTAAAATACGGTCTGAAAGTGCAAACTGCGCACAGTATGGCTCCGCCCTGAACATCTCAGCTGCTCTCTGCCCTGCACAGTCTCTGCAGCTGCTCCTGTCCGCCCCATAAAAATCACCAGACCTTTCCTTTGGGTTTTCTCTGCAATGACTGGTACCTTTCCTAGTCATACTAGGTGGACTGAACACGCAGGCACAGTCACTTCTGCCTGCTGCCGGGTTAGCTTCACCTTCACAAAACACCCGTAGAGTGAAACACATGTATACATGTTTGTGAATGGTGGGTTGGTTTTATATTTAAGAAGCCAGCTTAAAAAAAAAAAAAAAATACACAAAAAGCTATAAAGACCTATCCATGCTGCTGACCAGTTGGTTCCGGGTGCTCGCCAAAGCATAGACGTGGGAACACAAAGTCCCATCTACCTACCGGAGGGTCACGGAGCAAGCACTCTTCATGCCTCTGCTTCTGTTTCCTGAAGGACACCAAGCTGAGTTGCTGGTGACCGCTTGTCACTTAATCCTGTGGTAATCATGGAACAACTGGGCAGATTTAGTAGCCACTGTCCTATTTCAGGAAAGGGTCACTCAGATCCATTTTGACAGACTTAAGCATTTAGAAACAAATCAAAAATGTTTTTTTCAAAATATAAATTCTCAGTTGGCTCCCAAGTGTTTCTGTTGGATGCTGTTGGTTCCCGGTGTCACCTTTGCTCCTGTAAACCTTCTCCCTCCTCCTTGGCCCTTTGTCCTGCTGGTCTGATTGCTCCCTTCGTTTACTGTGCTTGGTTCTGTTTGCTTCTCCATCGCTGTCTTCTGTCGGCTAAGGTCTTGGTCAGACCCTGGCACATCACATGACCATGGCAAGCATTACCATCTGGGTACATGGATACCATCTTTGTCCCCTCCTCAGCCCATATGTCATTTCCCACCCTCACTCAGAGGCCTTAGAAGGTGCTTTCCACATGGAGAGGACCGCACTTCTGTGTGTGAGAGAGACCCAGCTCCAGAGGCTGCGTTAGAGAAGAGACAGGGAGCATCAAGAACAGGAGTGGGCGCCTCTGAAAACAGGCCTCCTCCGGTTCCGCTCTGCTGCCAGGGTTTGTTGTGTTTGTCCGCATATCATTACAAGTGTTTTCTCTGGCTTTTTCCGATGAAGTGGAGGAGGCGGCTCAACTCCAGGGCCCTGGAGACTGTCAGTGCCCTGCCATGCAGTCAGTAATCCGACTGCCCCTGAGGATGTTTCCCCGGGAGGTGGAGATTTCAGATGAGTAGGTGGGGCCTGGCTGTCCCGGTCACCCAACCGTAGTCACAGGCAGAGTGGGACCGCTGCATTCAGGCTGGCACCGTAGTCCGGTATGGCAACTTTGGAGGCCTGTGACTCAGCTGGGGCTGAGTTCCAGGAGGAGGCTGGGTACTCCAGGAGGCTGTTGTTGGCGTGTTGTTTTCGTACAGGAAACACTGGCTGTGAGAGGAGGCAGCAAGCAAGAAGATAGGGTCTGGAGGACTTTTTATTCTGTTTGACATGCGGCCAGTGGGCCAGAGGCCAGGGGCAGAGGCCAGCTGCAGCCGCTGGCTACATTAATTCCACCTATTACTGCAGCCTGCCGAGTCGCCGTCACAGAGCCAGGATGGCTGATGCCTGCATACCCCGAGTGCAGGTGTTCACTTTATTGTGTGGAAATTACCGTTTTCTATTCTCCAAATGCTATTGCTTCAGCTCATGGGGTGTTCCATGCTGTGGCTTTCATCCTGTTTGTGCGAGAGTTTCGCTTACTAAAAGAACTGTGGCGATGAGTCTCCGGGAGTGTGTTCTGTCACTCCCAAACCCCTTTCCTATAATTGACACCGTCCTGTCTTAGCTGTCCCTACTGCTAAAACAATGCCATAGACTGGGCACTTTAAAAGGGAAGACATTTATTTTCTCATGTCTTGAATGCTGGAGTCTAAGGCTAAGGGGTCAGACTTTGGCCTCTAATGTCACTGTCACATGCAGGAGGCAGAAGGGCAAGGGAGGGAGGACAGGATCTCCTGAACACTGAACACTGCCAGAGGCCTGTTCTTTAGCTCACAGAGTGAGCTTGGAGACCTGCAAGTCTCGTGTTTCCAAAAGGCTTCCTATATGTCCTTTCCACAAACGCTGCGGACAGTGAAGGGTGAACAAAGGGGAACCTGTGTACATGGGTAAACTTGAACAAGGGAGAGGGCAACTGTGTGGGTGGTCATCCAAACCAAAGAATGAGGAGGAGGAAGAGGAGGAGGGAGAGGAGGGGAGGAGAAGGAGAAGGAACAGGAGAAGAAGAGGAGAAAGAAAATGAAAAGAAGAGGAGGAAGAGGAGGAGACAAAGAGAAGAGGAGAAGAAGAGGAGGAAGAGGAGGAAAAAGAGGAAGAGGAGGAGAAGGAGAAAAGGAAGAAGCAGGGGAAGAAGTAGCAGCAGAAGAGGATAAAGAATAAGGAAAAGTAGAAGGAGGAGGAGGAGAAGAAGATGATAAAGAATAAGGAGAAGTAGAAGGAGGAGAAGAATAAGAGGAGGAGGAGGAGGAAGCAGCAGCAGCTCTGGCTATTTGGTGTTGATGGATTAGAGTGGCCCTGTCCTCAGCTCTCAGGCAGGTCATGCATGGGTCATGAGCTGTGAGGAGCTCTTCCTGGAACAAGTCCACAGAGAGAGTAGATCTCAGAACCTGTGGGTCTCACAGGGCAGGAAAGTCTATTCAGCAGCGGAAACAGATTCCTGTCTGGAACACTGAGGGAGGAAGGGGTCTGCCATCCTTCAGCCACAGGTTGAGTTTTGAGGGTGGGCCTCTCGGGGTCTTAAAGTCCGGAGCTGTCTTTCTGTTTTGACAAGTCTGTCTATCAAGGGCGCCATGTTGTACAGCTGCAGGTAGCAGCACTGAGCACAGCATGCTACATGGATGCAGGCAGGTAGCCGTGATGTGGAGAGAAATGAAGTGTAGACATAAGAGCAATGAGGAAAGCACTGTTAACCCTGAGGGAAGTGCCAAAGGGCAGCGTCTCCGTCACCCTGTCTGTCACTGCAGACAGAGAAGCGCAAACATCTGTCGTGGCCGCCACAGCACGTTTGCGCCTGGGAATCCATGTTCTCTTGCTGTGGTGACTCTCTGGTCATCTTTGCACCAGTACTGTCACAATCTCCTGAAGTTTCACACTCTTCTGAAGCTCCAGAAGAACATCATTGCTGAGTCTGTCCAGGGCATCCGGTTCCCAGTTAATTGTCACTGTCTCAACCATCTCTCAAACACCTCTCCTCTTCATTCTGTCATATTGAATTTGGGAGGGTTTGGGCCCACTCAAGCTACAGCCTTTTCATATTCTCCTACGGTTCTAAATATCTGAAGTGTCTCAGGGTGACATACTGTTAGCTCGCAATCCCAGGCTCTCCCCAAGCCCTTCAGTTGCCGTCCGTGGACTAAGTCAGCTCTGTGCTGACCTCACGTGCCCATCCAGTCAGCCCTCGCTCCTACCTTCTCCTGCCACAGCCTTGGCTCAGGTGCACTCCGTGTTAAATGGACCCTGGGATCCTGCGTGGAACTGTTGATAGCGATTTCCTCCCTCCCTTCCTTTCCTGCTCCTAAGCCTGTCTAGCCTAGGCTGTGAGGTCTGCCCAGTCCTGGCTCCTCTGGGTGTTTCCCTTAGCAGACGGCTTCCTCCTCTGTATTCCCCGGCTCTTGGTTGGGTCTTGCGCCTCCCTTGTATCGGACTGGAGTAACTCACAGACACGCCTGCGTGTCGGCTTGTTCGGGAACTCTTCCAGAGGCGGCAGTTGTTCACGGAATGCGCGCGTCCTCCGTAAACCAGCTACTTGACGCACTCGATCAACTGAGCTGGTTTTCTCCTACGGAACCCACATCTCAAAAACAAGCATATTTGGCATCAAATGAAGGGATCTGAGACTAGAGATAAAGCAAATACTAATCTCTATCTGCAGCGCAGTGGTGATCAACGAGACAGTGCGTGGCCAGACCACTGTGGGGAGACCCTGGAGCAATCCATACATTGGCTATCACTTCAGTTTCCAAAAGCATAAAAATAACTGCCCTGTCCTCCTACTGGGGTTTTGGTGGTAGGAAGTGAAAAGTTACACCTGAAGATGTTCTGAGCAAAATTAAATTGTTTTCAGCATAAAATCGCTTTGCTTTGGACTAGGAAGAGAGAACCATTAAGAAAGTGCTTGCCAGCCAGTCCTGATGAGCCCTAATAGGCTAGGGTCAGATGGAAGGGGAGGAGTCCTCCCCTATCAGTGGATTGGAGAAGGGGCATTGGAGGAGAAGAGGGAGGAGACTACAGCTGGGATACAAATGAATAAATTGTAATAAATTTTTAAAAAAGAAAATAAAAAAACAAAGTGCTTGCCGTCCCAACATGTGAACTGATACTCTGAACCCAGAGTAGAAAGCTGAGTGTGTTGGCTCGTGCTTGTAATCAGTTGGGGAAGCTGATGGAACTCTGGGATGATGGTTCAGTTAACCAGTCCTTGCTAGTTACAAACAAACAAACAACAATCATCCTAAAGTAACAACCAAAAGAAATAAACAAAATATTTATTGTTTATTTTGTGGCCAGCTCATCCCTAGGAACGCCACCAGAGGTGTTCGCTGACCTGCACAGGAGCCTCCCAGGAAAGGCAAGAAAAAAGCTCCTTCCTTCTCCTGGTGTGCCTCTACCACAGAGAACACCTGAGCCCAAGGCTGTGCAGAGAAAAGGGAGGGGGGTGCTGATTGCACAAACAGAAGCAAAAATGTGTACTGGCATTCCACAAACAAATGCACCGGCACACACAGGAACATGGATATCTCTCTCTCTCTCTCTCTCTCTCTCTCTCTCTCTCTCTCTCTCACACACACACACACACACACACTGCCTTGTTTTATTCTATCTCCGAAGTCCTAGTATTTAAGAAAAGCTTAATAAGGGTAAAGAACCCGCTACGTTACGCCATATAAACACTGGATATCTATAGCGTTTTGATTTCTAGCTTAAAAGTCGGTTTGTGCCTCAATAGTATTTCCGGCCCTTACATACATTAGCAAGATAACTTGTTTAAAGTGCGCTGTTTTGCCCGCCAAGTATGGCGATCCTGTGAAATCTGAAGTTCTGCCCACTGTCTCCGTGGAACTACCATCCTTCTCGGCGCCTGCATGACCCAGTGTCTGTGCTTCTTGCCGGCAGGGTTCCACCTGTACCACAAGCTGCCCACGATCGTGCCTGAGAGCTGCCTGCTCATCATGGTGGGGCTCCTGCTGGGGGGGATCATCTTCGGGGTGGATGAGAAGTCCCCCCCGGCCATGAAGACGGACGTGTTCTTCCTCTACCTCCTGCCGCCCATCGTGCTGGACGCCGGCTACTTCATGCCCACGCGGCCGTTCTTTGAGAACTTCGGCACCATCTTCTGGTACGCCGTGGTGGGCACCCTGTGGAACTCCATCGGCATCGGCGTGTCTCTGTTTGGCATCTGCCAGATTGAGGCTTTCGGCCTAGGCGACATCACGCTGCTGCAGAGCCTGCTGTTCGGCAGCCTGATCTCGGCCGTGGACCCCGTGGCCGTGCTCGCCGTCTTTGAGAACATTCATGTCAACGAGCAGCTCTACATCCTGGTCTTCGGCGAGTCTCTGCTCAACGACGCAGTCACGGTGGTGAGTACGCTGGGCGTGTGGGAGCCTCCTGCCACGCACGTATCAGAAGGCTCACCAAGGCTGGAGGGTGAATGTCAAGTGCTGTGATGCCAAGGGCAGGGAGGCATTCCCCCCCCCCCCGCAGCAGTGGGGCGGTAGACGCCGTGGCGGACATCAGCCGGCTTCCCTCTAAGTCAAATTGTTTCTGCTACGGTCTGTCCCCCCAGACAGTGTCAGGCACACAGGCTGACGGCTCAGGCCCCCTGACTGTCTCCTACTTAGTGTCACACGGTGATAGCAAAGCTCAGTGGCTTGTGATTTTCACTAATGGGCCATACTGCAGACTTCCCACACCTTCCCCTGGCTGGAGTAGCACACAAAGCTCAGATACGTTTGTTTAGTATCTCAGTACTGCAAAGGACACAGACGAAGGGCTGTGTCAGGCAAGGCATGGGGAAAGGGCATAGCTTCCGTATCCCCTCCAACACATCGCACCCCACACAGCCAGCTGTCCAGATGCCCCTTGAACCCGTCTGTCCCTTTGGGTTCTTTTTGCACAGACATGGTTGATTACATCATTGGACAGAGGTTATAAATTTAACCTTCCACCCTCACCCTTCCCTGAGGATTAAAGTCTCAACTGTTTTGAACCCTGCTTTGGTCTTTTCAGGGGCCGGATCCCATCTTGCTGAATCTGCCAGCCACCAGCCAGTCACCAGCACACAAGGACTCTTGGCACTGAAAAAGTCTAAGGATTTGAGCAGCTAGATGTCTGGGAAGGGTGGGAAGATAGGGAGCATGTTTCATGATGTCAGAGCCCTTACCTTGGATTAATGATCGTACGTTGTGATCTTCGAACTCTTAATGCACACTTCAATCAACTCCCTATATTTTATTTATTAGAGCATAATTGGATCCTTGTTTTCATTTTGCACTGGCTCCCACAGAGAGTGTGTGGCTGCCACTGTCACAAAATACAAAGCACAAACGTAAGGTTAAGAAACACAGAAATGATCGTGGCCATTGTGTCTCTGCTGGCTTCCCACTCTGATTTGTTTAAATTAATGGTGTGATAATAACTTCAGAGATCTAGATCCCTGTGGAAAGCGATGCTATATTTACATATATGTATGTGTGCAGAGAAGTGATGTTTTAATGTTTACTAGGGAACATTCGCCCTGGGAACAGTTTGTCTGCTGATGGTGGTGGTAGAGAAATCTTTTCTCGTGTGCTCACTTTCTGCCACTACTGCCACTAAAGCAGCTCACCACTGGCCCTCATCATGTCCCCACAGGCAGAGCACACCCCTGGCCATATTGCTATAGGCAGATTATTTTATATATAAAGCACTAACTATTTTAGGTCTCTCTTATTTGCTTCATATGGAGGCAAAAGCTGTTGTGACCTTTGCTTTAGCAGATTTTACTTCTGAACTCGGGCCGTGGGTGGGTGGTGGGTGAGGAAGGAGGAGGACCTGCCCGTGATGCCAGAACCCTCAGTGAGCTCTCCCTGCAGTGGTTACAGCCCAGCGGTCCTGACACTGTAACCAGCTGCGCTGCGCTGGCGATGCCGTGAGGGTGACAGGAACGTAGTAGCTGCTGACTCCTAGTGAGCAGCTCTCTGCTCAGCTCTTCAGACAACCCACGAAGGAGGCATTGCCACTCGGTAGATGAAACTGAGGTGAAGAGACTGAAGTGTGTTCAGTTCACATAACTTTCAGGACTCGCCCACTAGCTCCTACCCTCCCAATGTCATCGATGACTCATTTGATAGTGGGCATGGATGGAGACAAGCATGATTCTCTGTTACATTTTATAGCAAAAGCAGATCCTTGGACTAAATAGAAAGTGTGTATTTTTAACCTGGAAAGTTAAAGCATATGGATTTCCATTAAATCCAGGTGGAAATTATTATGGAGAGAATAATTTTACAGTTAATAAGGCATACAATTTTAGAATAGCTTCTAAGTCTGGTATTTTTAAGACAGCAAGTTAACTTACTCAAATAACAAAACTCAATTCATACATCCTATTATTTATTAACAGTGATTGGTCATTAACTTTCAATATTAAATTTTAACTAGGAAACTGCCATCACAGTAAAGACATTTAATAACTCATTCTAATTTCCTCAGGCTTCTGGTTTTCCATCGGGACTTATATTTACATGTAAATGTTACCCTTGCTAGAGGAGATTGTGGATGTGGAGTTGGTGGAGTGAATCTGTTTAACGCAAAAGAAACCTTAGAAGGGAGTAAGAACACACCTTGCTGGATTCCTTCTAAGGAGCCCCAGAGAGTCAGGTTGGTTTCAGAATGACAAGCAGTTTACAGAGCCTTCCTGCCACCCAGCAATTTCTTCAGTCCAGTTTACTCAGAGTTTTTCCAGTTTCAGCAAAGGATCCGGCTAACCCACTATTGCACGTGTGGAACACAGCGGGAGATTCAAGGTGTACCTTCGGCACTTGGCCTCAAGGAGACACAGCCACTAGCCATTTTGTGGATGGAGAGGGTGGCTACCCCAGGGATAGCTAGAGAGGGACAGAGAAAGCTGCCGGTAAAGGTGGAAGCTCTTGTCCATGGCCAGAACTGGGAAGTCAGGACATGGTTTTCTGTGGAAGACCACGCGTGGGCTTGCGGGCTCCCTTAAAACTCTCCTGGAATATCAGAATCGTCCCCCAGGCTTGCCTCCACGATGGCGGCAAAGGGTAAACTTTTTGGCGTTTCTTTCACAGAATTGACTCAATGTCGCACTGAGCTGCATCTAAGTTAGGGGCGGAGAGTGACAGTGGGAGCAGAGGGAGCACTCATTGTCTTCTACAGCTTCTGAAAAGGACAGGGGTGTGGGCGTTCTATCGAAGACCCTTTGACCCAACCCCAGGGTCACATCACTAGGGAAGGGTTCAGAAACGTGTGGAATCTGAAAAGGCATGAAAATATAGATCCCGCTGCTTGTAGGTGACTCTATGATAGGACCATATAAGATGAATGTGTTGTCACAGCAGCCTGTTTCCGTTTCCTGTGGCTTCTGGGGAATGGTGACCTGAGCAGGGCGTGGCAAGCAAGTATGTCAAAATGCCCCTCCAAGCAGTAGCAGGAAGAATAGTGTTTTAGGAATAACTTGGCTGAAAGCTTTGCAGTCTTCTCTTTATTTCTGACAAGACACCAAGACTTTTTGCCAAATATTTTGTTTATTTAAAGCCACAGTATTATTATATGTGGCAAATAACTACATGGAAATTTCTTCTGGCATAGAACAAATCTCCTTGAAAGATCAGGAGAACTAGGAATATTTTTTTCCTTCTCATGTGTATGCATGTGATATGCATGTGTGTGCGTGTGCATGTATGTTTGTGCATGTACGTGTGTGTATGCATGTTTGTATGTATGTGTATGTATGCGTGTTCTCGTGTACGTCTGTGGTCGTGTATGTGTGTGTGCATGAGGAGGCCTGAGGTTAACATCGGCCTTTCCACCTTATTCACTGAAGCAGGGTCTTGAAGCTGGACGGAGAGTTGGGTAACACCGGCTGGCTTCTGAGATCCCTGTCTGTTTGCCCCGAGATGACAGGATTTGCGGGGGTCTGGGACTCCGACCCTTGACCCTCAGGCTTGAGCGACCCACTCTGTGCTTTCTCACCCCCCAGGTCCTGTACAACTTGTTCAAGTCCTTCTGCCAGATGAAAACCATCCAGCCCATCGACGTGTTCGCGGGCATCGCCAACTTCTTCGTGGTGGGCATCGGCGGAGTGCTGATCGGCACCCTGCTGGGCTTCGTAGCGGCCTTCACCACCCGGTTCACACACAACATCCGGGTCATCGAGCCCCTCTTTGTCTTCCTGTACAGCTACCTGTCCTACATCACGGCCGAGATGTTCCACCTCTCCGGCATCATGGCGTGAGTGTCCCCGGCCAGCCGCCCCCATTCTCGCGTCTCCAAGGCACGAACGCTGACTGAGTTGTGAGAGACTAGAGTGTGATTTCTTTCCTTACACTTAAATGAGAGCATCTACTATCCTAATTTATGCTCATGCGATCTGGAGCTGATGTGGAAAAGGTGCTAAAATCTACACTCACGTTTCCTATGAAAGGCGATGAGCCTGATTGTCGATCTGAATCTCACTCCGGCGTCTCAGAGTCTCATCCCGGGCTCCGTGCGGGAGGTCGCAAAATATTCCAACAAGGCTGCACTGCCTAAGCTGCCCAGGGTGTGGTAGGGCAGTTCGTGGGAGCCTGTTTGAACAGACCCCGAACAGTAGGCTTGTCGGTAACAGTTTAAACCCATTCAGTCAATACAGGATGCAACGGGTAAGCTCCTGAAATTTCAGATAGATTATTTTAAAGATGGAACTTGATTTTCTGATGCAGAGTTTAAATTATTTTGAAATAAGTAAATAATTATTTCTATAAAATATTTATTACATTAAAATATGCACTGTTATATGGCAATATAACAATATTATAATGTACAATGTGATATTATATAACAATATTGTACATTCACATATAAAATAAGTCATAATTACTACTTTGTTAACTAACTCAGAGAAAGTTTGCAAAGGTAGGATGCAGAGTGGTGGTGTTGGTATCACACTGGTTTTTCAGGGCGTTACACTGAAGGAAGCTAGTCGTGGAGAGTTTTTCCCAAACCAGCCCATTACATGTGGTCACATTCTCCCTGGGGACAGGGAAAAACACCCAAGGAAAGCAGGAATAGTGGAACACCTACCTTGGCTTTGCTTTGACATTCAGTTGCACCCTGTAAGCTCTAGTCTGTGCGTTAGGCGTGTGGGGAATCTATTTAGAGTTGGCTCTGTGATGTAGGCCGCATTCTTTCTGCAATTTTCTGTCCTGACCTGATGTAGGTGGTTCTTTGATTAAAGAGCGTCTGGGTTTGTGCCTCTTGGCAGCGCTTTCATTTCAGAAGCAGATGGAGTCTGTGGTGCAAGGAGGCAAAGGGAAGTCAAACTCGCTGTCCTGAAAGCCAGGAGTTAAAGGTTGGGTGGTTTTCCCTTTCAAAGAGAACCTAAATAAAGCACCGTATTAATCCAGTTTGAGCCAGTAATAAAACATTCCTGGTTGCTATTCCAGGGATAGCATCGCTGTGACTTCCAACGTCCCTGGGACTCTTAGCAGCGCTGAAAACGTGAGATCGGCTGGTTACAAGGACTGAAAGGCAGTGGGGGCAGGCCTGATGTGCAGCTTCTCAGCAGGGTGGTTCTGGAAACAGGCTTATAGGAACCTTGGGTTTCGGAATCTGCCTCTGGACTGTAAATACTGGATGTCTGGAACACTCAACGTAGCCATCAGAAGTTAGCCATTGGGTACAGTATTCGAGAGTGGAGATGGGGACCCTGAAGACACTAAGTGACTGAAAATGAGGGGGGAAGTGGGCGTGGGAGCGGTGCCAGGGACGAGTGGACTACGTCGGGGTTGATCCTTTCCAGGTGGCCACCAACTGAGGGCCCCGGACTACCTCATCCACCCTGCACCCAACATAAAAAAGGACTATTAAATCAGAGAGTTCCCAGGGTACAGGTCCCCTGCACGGCCCTCGCCCTTGGGTGGCAGTGGAAAGGGCAGTTTCCATCAGAGAACCAGCTTTCTCTGAGGAGGGCTTTGGGCTCTCATGTGGCCTGCTCAGCGCGGCCTCACCCCCTGAGGGGTGTGGTGGTCCGCAGGGTGCGTTGGCGAGCGCGCTCCTTGAAGCTCACTGCACGAGCTCCCGGCTGTAACTACTTCACCTTGGGACACTGGTCAGGGCAGACATCACGTCAAGAGACATGCGCATGCCCTCCCTTCTTAAAGAACTGACGCGTGCTTTTGGACTTACACTGTGCCGGGCCTAGACATTATTCTCACACTTCCCGTTACTTAGACTCTTACCATTTAAAACAAAACAAAACAATAAACACAGGAAGTAAAGATGTCAAGGAAGCTGACTGCTGTGCTCTCTGTGTCCTTTGCTGGGGAGATGGTGTCGTCCCTGGAATGCAAACAGGCGGGAGGGTAGCCAGGTGGCCTCCGTTCTACAGGACTCCCCAAGGACTTTTTTTAACTCTTAGGAAACTCGGTCTACTTCCTCTTTCTGTCCTCCCTGGCTCTCTCCCTAATCTTCTTCCATTCTCTCCCTCCCCATCTTGCCGTTGTGGGCTCCGGCTTTCGGTCCAGGAGTGTGGCCTCAGCTGAACTCTTAAAAAGCCTGTCTTGGACTGAGCTTATGGAATGATCAAGTCCTTAACACGGGTGTCTGGTTGGAAAGAAGCTTCCCCTGCAGAACAAAAGACAGGGCTTTAGGCTGAAAATAAAACTAGGTTTTCAAGGTGGAAAGCAGAATTTCTGAATTGATTTTAGTGAGAAACCAGAAGCCATCATCCTCAGGTATTTGGGCAGCTTATGTCTGCTCTTTGTTGTCATGAGACCGTAGTTTGACAGGCCCCTCACCACAGCTATATCACTCTGCGCTGGAGGTAGATCTCTACTTTTCCCTGACCTCTACTGAGCAGCCTTACACTCAGATTCAGATTTCCTTTGAGGTCTTGCCTAATGCTTTGTCACTTCATTGAATGTGAAAGCAGCATTTCTGCCTATCTTCCCCTATTTTTTCAGGTGGGACCTAGGTGTGCTGTGCTGTGTGTGTGTGTGTGTGTGTGTGTGTGATGCATCTTTGTCTAGGTGGTTCAGAGTTGATTTCCCACGACACTAGGCCTAAAGTAACGGGAAGGTTTTCATATCACCGTCTACCCAAGAAATGGTATGTAGCAACAGCTCTGGACACTTTTTATCCTCAAAGCACCACTGAAGTGGACAGAGAGACAATGAACAGGTCTTTTAGGAGTTAAAAACTCTTGGCTTCGTGCATGTGTTTTGAACTTTGTGTTCAGAGCATGCTCACTGATGGCCTCCCTGGTGATGGAGAGGGTACCTTCTTTCCTTGAGGGCCCTGACTGGTGCTCTGACTCTCTCCTAAAATCACATCCATTTAAAAACTGACCTTTCGTGGAAGTTTGTGAGCTCCCTTTGGATGCCAGTTCCTCATCCTCCACTTGTACCTCACACAAACCCCTGGGGTCTGATAAACACGTCATCACTGGAGAGAGGCGCTTGGCTTCTATGTAGTTTGCAGCCCACTGAGAAAGGATGGCTTCCCCATCCCCCAGGCTCCAGGAATTTCATAAATACTTCACTTCTTCAGGGAGGAGAGTTGATGTTCGGTGTTATCTTCCTTTTTAATAGGTTAATAGTTTCATAGAGATTCCTCTGAAGGATACTTCCTAAATATTTTCTGTTGATTGTTTCAATTATTGCAACCACTTTAATTGCAAAGGAAGTAGGAAGTGGGAGCTTTTAAAGCATCATTTAATGAATGTGTACATTGAGGCCCAAACTTGGCTGCAGGCTGTCTTGGTGGGTAGTTATAGCTGTACTCTGACTCTCTAGAGGCTGAGCCAGCCCAGGTGATGTTAAGAAAAATGGGAAAGGAGGAAAAAACATGAAAAAGAAAGAAGAGGGAGTCAGTAGAACGCAGGTGTCTCTAGAATGTTCGACCCATTACTGAGGTGGAGGTGCTGGCTCGGCCTGTGGCTGAGGTGGCCACGGCTGGGGTGAGAATCCTGTTCTCTCTTCTTATTCTCCTTTGTATGGTTGACAGTTATCGTTTGCCTTACCCTTTGAGAGGGATGAGAAAGCTTATCTTCATTTGCTGTGTTGTACTGTGTCCGAGTCCTTTATTAGTTCCTCGGTAGGGTGCTAGGTCAACAATGACATATGTTGTTCTCAGAGAATATCATTTATTCTATGAAGTGAAACTGAGCAGATCAAGGTCCCAAAAGGCCTTGGCAGGGGGAGTTTAGCTTCTTTAATTGTAGGTGAAAATGACTGACAGAATTGTGTTGGTGATTTGTTGGTTTGCACCAGATCTGAAGTGGGAAGAACGATGCTGGAGAAGGTTTGGGTCAGTTAAGCTGTGAGCTGGTTTGAGTGACTGGTTAGGGCCGTGGGCTTTCCTGGTGAAGGACAACTGTGGGCCGCAGCTGCTCCCTCCTCTTTCTTCACCGTGCTCTGCAGCTCCAGGAGCTTATCACTTTGACACTCACGAATAGAAAGTCATTTTTCTGCTGGCCACATGAGAAGGTCTGCTGCTGTTGTCAGAAAATGTAAAATCCTAAGAAACTCAGGACACTACAGGGCTCTCATAACTCATTGCACAAGACGTCACAATTAATGCTGCATTTCAGACAGGAGAAGCATCTTGATCATCCAGGTATCAACAGAAAGACAGGGTCGGCTGGAAGGACTCAGACACCAAGCCTGGAGCCCAGGGTCTCCAACTTCGTGGTATTGCACTTTTCCCTAGGTAACTATGACTTACAACACACACACACACACACACACACACACACACACACAGACACAGACACACACACAGACACAGACACACACACACACAGACACAGACACACACAGACACACTCAGTTATGCCTGCTCAGTTATGATGGCAAAACAGTTCAGCAAACAGTCTCCATTCAAGACCTGATTCTCTTAAAGAGCACAGACATCTGGTTTACACACAGACACACACACACACAGACACACACAGACACACACACAGAGACACACACACAGACACACACAGACAGACACACGGACACACACACAGACACAGACACACACATAGACACACACACACAGACACACACACACAGACACACACACACAGACACACACACACACAGACACACCACACACAGACACACACACACAGACACAGACACACAGACACACACACAGACACAGACACACACACACAGACACACACACACAGACACACACACACAGACACACACACACAGACACACACACACAGACACACACACACAGACACACACAGACACAAGGACACACACACAGACACAGACACACACATAGAAACACACACACACACATAGACTCACACAGACACACACACTACAGTAATTTTATTAACAGTTGTGGTTCATCCCTTCACTGATGTCATACCTGGGAATGACTAAGACCTTCAAAATCAGATTTAGCTGCTACCAAAATACAATTGCTAAACAGTAGAAATAATGCCAAAAAAAAAAAAAAAGGCAGCAAATGGGGTAGATAATAGGAAAGTAAAAATGAGCACTGCGATTTTCTGGGAACCTTTAGGGAAAAGGACAAAGAAACAAATAAACAGGTAATTTTATTTTGTTATTCCTTTTTCACATTTGCTTCAATTATAGTTTTTTTTTTTAAAGAGAGAATTTAAATGAGATAGTGCAAGTACATTGGGAATTCTTTTGTGTTTATTTCTGTGTTTCAGGTGCTTACTTACAGCCAGTGGATAATGCCAGCACTTGTGTGGTGTTAGTTTTTCCTTGTACCTATCAATATGGTGGCCACCACCCGCATGTGGCTTTTGAGCATCCAAAATGCAGAGAGCCAGAGTTAAGTAGTGTTCTAGGAGGAAAACAAATGTCAAATGTTTAGTCAGTCCAGAAGAGACAATTACAGAATATCTCATTAGTGACTTTTACGTTAATTGGATGTTAAAGTCACAATACTTAGCATTTTTGTCTATGAAAATCAGCGTCATCATTTTGTATGTATGTGTGGAAAGTGGAAAGTAATCTTGGAATAGGGACGCTCAATTGCCACTGTCTTTCTTGATAAAAGGTTGAGGTAGGAGGAGCAGCCCACTTCGGTTGAGATGCTGTCTCAAGAGCCCAAAACAAACGATGACATTCTTCTCATTTTCGCTTACTTTATAGATGGGTTGGAAAATGAACAGTAGTGGGCCCATTGTTGAGGATAATCAAGGCCGGATTTCAGAGTCGATGGCCAGTCTCCTCCCCTCCTAGCACTCTCCTGATTCTGTAGGAAGGTCGCACGGGTGAGGGATGACTTTACATCCAAACACAAGTTAATGGTTCAGAGTGCATCCGTAGGATGAATCAAATAAGCAATGAACACTATGCTGGGCTGACTTGAGAAAATCAGTCCATCGCATTCCCATGGCAACGTTCGTGTAAAACAGCAGAACCTGCTTACACTGCTGGGTTCCTCCAGTGTTGACACTAGGGCAGGTTTAGGGCATGAGTGGGAATTCTGCAGAAAAGAAAACGTAGTAATATTTGCCTGCTCAGTTATGATGACAAAACAGTTCAGCAAACAGTCTCCATTCAAGACCTGATTCTCTTGAAGAGCACAGACGTCTGGTTTACCATACAGTGCTGCCACCACTAATTTGGATGGTTTCTTTCCTGTTCTCCACGTCCCTTTAAAGAGAAGATGCATTGTGTCACTGTTGACTTACATTTCAAGAATACTGGATTGAAGAAAATACCATTACTTTCTACGAGCGTTTAGTCCAAACTGCAAAACAAGATAATCAATCATAAGTGAAGTCTGTTGATTTATTGCTGAGTAATAGTTACCTGTTCTTTCCAAAACTTTGTTTTTTAGAAAACTGATAATGAGGAAAGGGTCACTCTCTACCTAGAACGTTCTAGGATGCTGTTGACTTTATCTCAGTATTTGATCACGTGACTCCAAGTAAAGTTAAACCATAGAAAAATGCAAAAGATTTTATGATTTAGTTGTACTACCCTAGACAACTAAGAGTAGGTATTCAAATACAACGGTGTTGTGTTTGGAATCTTAAATGACTCCCTAAAACCCAAAGGCTGAAGGCTTTTTTGCCAGCCTATAGGAGGTGGTAAGACTTGTGTAGGCGGGGTGAAGTGTCACCTGGGGTGAATTCCTGAGGCAGTACATGCCTCCTGGCATTTCCCAGGTGTCTTAAGGCAGCTCTCTGACACGTGCTGATATGCTCTCCCACATGCCCAGAGCAAGAGGCCCGGGTGACCATGTGCAGAATCCCCGGGCCCAAATAAACATGTCTTCCTTTTAGGTCGTTAATCTCATGTTTCTATTGATAGACACCCACCTGACACCCAGAGTCAAGGCCTTCTCTTCCAGTGACCTATTGGGCGCCTGAAGGCGATTGCCTCACCTTGATTTAAAAGCCACTAGTTTTCTTCTCATCTGTCCTCAGCACAGGGAGGCCACGCCGGGGTGCCTCTGAGGCAAGGCAGCGTTCCATGGTGAGCAGCCATGTGGAGCGCCTTCTCAGGAAGAAGTGCTCCTGTAGCCTTCTCCCCCCTCTCCTGTCATCAAAGCTCTGAGTTTTCAGTGCTCCCAGGATATCTAGCCAAGTGGCCGGGCTGAGCCTGCCACCCCCATGCCCTCACACTTAATCCCTGGCTATTTGAGCAACTTGAGTCATCTGGTGCCCTTGTAGCCAGGTGCCCAGTTCAAAGAGGAGAGCAAAGCTGTGTGAATAAAAGGAGCAGAAACAAACCACACACATACACACACACACACACACACACACACACACACACACACGAGGCCTGCTGTGTTATGAGATGAATTCCAGACAAAGACAGGTATGGATCGTTGCAGACATGACACCAAAGGCTCGCTTGTTCACCAAACCATCTCTTTGCCAACACTGCCCTCCTCTGTGTCCTCTTTAGGTACCTCAGAGTGTAAATTAAGCTTTACAAAGACACAGGGCTTTGTGTGTCTGCAACCAGGTTGAGAGTGAGGGGCTCCATCCATCCAGTTCCTGGCAGGAAACACTTCCATGGACAGTGACTGGCCTAGTGATTTGAAGAATCAAATTGTCTGCAGACCTGTCTCCTGAGAAGCGAGCCCTGTTACCAGCAGAAGGCAGTGATTTACAACTGGTTTGGCCTGAGACAGTCGCCCTATCTACATGGACTACATATTTTCAGGGGAAAAAAATCATTTTTAAAAAATAGGCTAGAAATGATGATGTTTTCTGGTGAGATCTCACTGATGAGAAGAAGTGCATTTTGAGAGGGTGGGGAAACAGAACAGAGAGTTCCAGGGTGAGATGCTGTAGGGTCCCTAAGGCACTGGACTCCGAGGAGAGGGAAACGCCCCTCACCTCTGCTGTGCAGGCATCTGGGACACACTCACGTTTACGCACGGAAGACACACACTTGGCTCAGCTCGTCTGCTGTCGTGAACACGGTTGCAGGTGCTCCCGTGTCTTCTTCACCACTGTTTCTCAGGCACGTAATGACTGTCAGTGTTTCTGGGTGAAAGCCAGAGGGCATAGCCTGAGCTGGCCAGCTGCCCCCGGGGATGCTTCTCAGCAGAGAATGTGCAGCCGGCAGCTGAAGGAAGTGCCTTGCTGGGGACTGGGGAAGGGGGGATAGCTGGAAAAGCAATTAAAACATAGTGGCTCTCAAATCCCATGTTAGCCTTCGGGTCCACCTTCCAATAAAAGCTTAAATAATCCCTCTCGTGTCCCATCTAGTTCTGTTTCCCGAGCCCTCTGACTGTGACCCACTTGCTTTCTTAAAATGCTGGTGCATTTAGAAATCACTTAGAAGGACCATTGCACACAGACATCCTGATTCTCTTGAACGGAGCAAGGTTGGCCTCTTTCCAAGGATTCCCACTCAGGGCGTGGTTCACAGACATGAGCGCATGTGCCACAGGACATTCGCAACTCCAGAAAGCAGCCACTTGAGCTCCTGTTCCCAGGACCCACGAGCCAGCGTGACAATACTCATGACAGCGGTGCAAGGGTGTTGTGTGGCCGATCCCGGGTCCAGTGCCACATGTGATCTGTGCTCCGCTTTAATTTTTATGTTGGGGCCAGACCAAATCTTTGAGGCTCTTTGAAATCTTTCCCACCTCTCCTCATCTAGAGTCATTCAACTCCACAGTCCCATGATTCCTTGCAGTTCAGTACAATTAGGATAGTGACTTACGGTCCTTTGTGTGATGTCACTGCATGAAATCACATCTGTATTCGATGCCAACAAATGATGTGTAAGCTGAATTGAAAGCATTAGTAAAAGCTGCAATAAAAACAAACAAAAACAAAAAAAAAAAACAAAAAATGTGGGAATTCTATGAAGAGGACAGGCTATAGGAGAAACACTCCATTTACAGTAACTACAATTATTTATTTTATTTTAATATTTTACAAAAGATCATTCAGTTTTTATGCTTGAGTCTTCCTGTGAAAACAATTTTATTTGCATTTTATAATATGTCAAACTCACTTTCTCTTGGTTGTTGGGTTTCCTGGAAGAGACAACTCACTCTATAGTAAATCCATGCTCTGGAATGATTCATTTACTTCACATGAGTGAGTTCTTTCTCTGAGGACATACAGTGTGCCCAGAGGCACCCTAAGACCTGGATTTAATCAATACAGAGAAATCTACCGAATGGGTCTTCATCACTTCAAGGCTTGACTTTGAGTATGCCTTCATGTTGGCAAAGTTTTCATTAAAAAGTATAAGGTTTGTTTGTGTTATCCCTGTAACTTTATTTGTACATTTTAATACTGCATGCAGATGCACAGCGGGAGCACATGAACTGCGCAGTGGTCTGGCACCAAGACTTGCCAAAGCAGCTCCGGTCCTAGGAAGAACCTCCTAATGCTAAGGTCAAAATTAAAGTGAGAAAACTCACCGCTCTAGGTTTAAAGGTATTTATTCTTATGAACTTATAAGAATAAACTTATTATAAGTTTATAGGCACGTCCTTTATAAAGACATACAGAAGCATGCCTGTGCACATCTTTACAGAACTGATACATGTAATATATCTATAACATACATGTACCTATAACGCATGTATACATGCACATACACATTGTCTTCACAACCAGAAACCTGCCTGCACCCCTGCTTCTCAACAGGGGTGCTTGATCCCTTTGCTTTTAACAATCATGACATCTAGCCAAAGAACCCGGCTTGGTAGCCACTCAGGTACGGAACCAAGCAAAGCAGAGACCAAACCAAGCACAGAAAAGCCTGTGCTCTCTCAAAGCACACACTCTGGTAGAAGGAAAATGCGGTCTGCAGAAAGCTAGCTTCATGCGGTGCTATCATGGAGTCACGACCTCTTCGGAAGAAGGGAATCACTGGAGGAATTTTCTATTTGCAGATAGTCAAATGACAGATTGTTTAAGTAGAAACCCTGTCTTGCCCTTATTGAGGCAATATTAGCTAGCATGATTCTTGCCTATGCTATATTTTAAGAAATACCAGGATAAAGAAAACCTCAATTGCTGCTGAATGCAAAACCCACTAATTACAGTGATCTGACTTTTCCATCTCTAAATTGGCGATAATCACTGTACATTTATGTTAAAGCGAGGCGAGGTAATCACAAAGCAGTGTGTCTGACCTCTCTGTGGTCTCACACAAGAAACCTAACACCTGTCAAAACATGCCCATGGTTGCTGTATCATATAGGCCAGGTACTGAAACGGGGCTTGAAAATGAAATGAGAAGCTATGGAAGGAAACAAGTTATCTGTGCCATGTTGGCTTGTGCCCTCCTAAATCTGTCCTCTGCGTGTGTGATCCCCCCCCCCCAGCGTTTGTGTTGTTGTTGTTGTTCCTAGAGTATAGTTTTGTTCATATCGAAGCACCTTTTCTGTGAAGTGTGTATCTATGCAGTAACTGAGTCGAGGTGCATTAATGACACGCTGGCATATACAAAGCGGGGACATTGTTCTTGTGCTTAATGGCCTTAGGAGACATGCAGAGAGACAGAGATGAGATTGTTACACTCAAAGATCTGAGTCTCGGTTTCCCATCATGCCTGCAGAATCAAGTAGAAGCTAATGATTATTTTTTCTGACCCCGCCTTCTTCTGAGATCTTTAATGTCCTTCCACCCTCCAGAATACTCCCTCAGCAGCTCCCTCAGCGCCAGCCTCTCTCCTCCAAGCCTCTGCTTTTCTTAAGTTGCCCTTGTCTCCACCTGTGAGCTCCCTTTCTGTGACTTCCACCACCTATAGATCAGAAATGTCTGTAAACCGCCTGTGTTGAGTTGGGGAGGCTGCTGGCCGCTTACACAGCGTTCATGCTGTGTGGGCATCGTAAGCCAACCGTGGATAGTTTATAATGTGCCTCCACTGCCTGCAAATGCTGTCACTACTCGCAGGACTCAAGCACCATATTTTATCAGCTGCAGGGAGTCTTCAGAATACAGAACCATCGGCACGAAAGGAAAGCGCACTGTCCTCCTGTTTCCTTTGTGGATGGCCTCTTATTGATGAAAAATTTGCACAAATGGACCCTCTTCTCTAGTGTAACTAACAATTTTCTCCTCCAAACCTTTAACACATTCTTCCTTTTCATTTTGTGTTATTATTGATCCTTTCAGAATTTTGTGGGCGTGCACAGCATGTTCTAACCCACCCTCACGTCTCTCTTCCAGTTCCTCTTGAAGCCCCCAGCGCCACAGTCTTCTTTCACCTTCATGTGACCTTCTTTAGAAAACAATAATCCAGAGTCCAAGTAGTGTGGCCAATACGCACCGGGTGCATGGCCTCCCGCTGGGCAAGAGCAACCTAGCTGTCCTCCGGAAGCCATCAGCTTCTCATGAGCTCCTCCACTCAGGCTGCAGTGTCAGCCAGCTTGATCTGGAGAATTTCTTGTGTGCGCATCCACAGCGGCACATGACACACGGGTGCCATGGCGTCAGGTCTAGAAGACACCGCCAATGCCTCCTTTCTGTTCTTGTGTCTAGCACCCACAGTGTTGTATGGCAACAATCTCTTCCTGATCGTTTCTCCCCTTACACCAGAAGCTTTTGGAGGCAGAATCTGTGTCCTCCTTGCCTTTGTCTTCATAGACTGCAGCTCAGAATCGCTCACCAGGAGAAGAGATAAAGTTTCTATTTATAACCTTATTGCCTACTATAACAAATGAGGAAGTTGGATATACAGGGACTAGAGGTTGGCTCAATGAAAACAGCTATCGAGTCAAGTCATACTGGGAATAGTAAAGGCCAATATTTTTGAATGACCGTTAAGAAATTCAACTACAGTTTCCTAAAATATGAAGAAATCTGTTTAGGCTGTTATTTTGTCGTGGACATAGTCACACTAAATCCGGGACACACGCTCAAGTCAGATACTCCCGTGAAGCTGAGAAGAGGTGGACCCTGGTTACCCTCTCACCAGCTTTGCGGTGTCCTGTGATCTTTCGAGAAGAGCGGAGGGAAAGCAGGTTTACTGAATGTGCCGGCAGCCGCAGGGGCTACGTTTTGTTCGTCTCTGTGCCCTAGACGCCGCTTCACTTGAACTTCCCTAGGAGACCAGCTCCTTTGCTGTTCCGTGTCCTCGTGGGGTTGCTGCCTGTGCCGAGGCTTGGTCTGCAGTCATACCAGAACAGCAAAATCTGTCTGGATTGGCCACACCGCGCAGCCTTGATTGAGTGGCCGTGGGCATCAGGTGTGCCTGGTAGATCAGAATGGCAACATTTGGAAACTTGACCCCAACCCCTTCTGTGCTCCGGCCGTGTAGATGAGCAGCTGCTTCCTAGGCAAGGTGCTTCTGGGCTGAGCTGTAGTAGTCACCCAACGAGTTCTTCCTCACGACTCGATGCTCGGAGTGAGCCTGCTCCGTTACCGCCAGGGTCTGGCCAGCGTGGACATCTCTGCTGGTCACGTGACTGGTGTGGAAAACAATCCGCCTGTCATTCCCATGTCAATCATACCTGAATGACTGGTGTTTGCTAAGTTGCATCCCAACATGGCCCAAATTGATCCTTGCTTTCATCGTTTGCTTATTGCTTAAGAATGAGGTGTTCATGATAGGAGTGGGTAGCACATTCGCACAGCACTATTTCTGTCTTGAAAAAAGGAAATTTTTTTCAAATGATGGGTGGGTGAGACCTTCTACAGCCAAGAAGAGAAGGACTGAGTGTGGACTGGAGAATGGCAAGCTTCACCTTGATGGTGGGTGACACCTTGATAGCCGTCCCCCTTAAAGTAGAAGCAACTGAGGAGAACTGGGGAATGAGCACTCAGTTTCATTATTCTCTGTGGCTGTCTAGAGCTTTAAACATCCTCTTGATCTTGAAGCATCCTGCCCATGGTTTAGACTATTTTAAGAAGTCATATGGCCGTCATAAATTATATCTAATTTTTCTATTTTCAACATTGAAGATAAGCTCATTTGTTCTTGTTGCTGTGCCTCTCTTCCCCATAAAAGGCTGCATTGCAGACACTTTATAACTTTAGTATAGCTTTTACCTCATTACTTTATACTAGGGAATCTTAATTTCTAAAAATTTGATTTTAAAAATTCAAGTAAGCTGAGCCTGGTGGTGCAGGCCTGGAAACACAGGTACCCAGAGGGTAAAGCAGGAGGATTTCAAGCTCAACCTAAGCAACTTAGTGAGACTTTGTCTGGAAATCACAAGCGGAGTGGACACTGTGATGATGCTTAGTAGTGCGTGCTTGCCTGAGAGCTGATCTCCAGTTGCTCTGGGCCATCTTAAGCCAAAGCATGAAAAAAAAATCTGAAATTCTAAGGTGTAATTAGTCAGGATTCCCCAAAGACTTATACATCCCAATTCACAGAAGTTGCTAATAACTTAGGTTATAAGACAGTTGGGATACTGTGCCTGACACTTAACTGGGTTCTTGAGATGGGGAGGTTGCAGGGACTAAGCTCATGGGCTTGGTGGCATCACAAGGAGCCTTTCTAGAGGGAGTTAATCATTGTCACAATCAGGAGAATGTTAGAGGCAGAGTGACAGGGCCACAAGCCAAAGACCATAAGCACAAACAGGGCAGATTCCCTCTGGAAGTTTTGAGAAGGAACTCCATCAACATCTTGATTTTTCAGCCCAGTTAAATTTATTTTTGATTTCGACTCATGGAGGTATGATCAAATGGACTTCGAGGCACCGATTTCTCCAAGTAGACTTAGGAGACAAGTACAGGCAGCCTTGCTCTCAAGAGTAGAGGGGTTAGGGACTGGCAGGAAGTGGAATCCTTCCCTCCCACAAGACCGCTGGGCTCACGGAGAACTGGCAGGAGTGAGGGTCAGGTCTAAAACAGCACTGACTTCCTGGGTGAGCACTTGGGCAGCACCATTTGCTGGCTGTGAAGCCGTGAGTCCACCTTTGTTCTCTCCTTCGTGAAGTGGAGGTGATAATAGAACCTGCCTCATAAACCTGTTATGAGGATCAGCTGGCACAGCCCACACAGAGCATGTACTCAGTTCCCGGCTCCAGCAAGGCTTCTCCAAACACGAACCTGCGCTGGCTAAGCCCTCAGCTATGCGGAGGCTTTGCCATGTTTGTGGCTGCCCAGTTTTACTGGCTCATGTAAAAGGCCACCCTTTCTTTTGGAAACCGCATGAATTAATTATACATTCCTCGCCCGTATAAATCTAAAAGAAGCACTTTCTTGTTCTGGTGCTTGTAACAATGTGTCTTAATGCAGGGTCCGTGCAAAGGTGGAGTGTTTGTTGCTTTGTTTTCATATGAAACCATTTATGTGAGGAATGGGTCTGTTTGTTGCAGGGACACAGGCTTGTGTCCACCTGCTGGCTCTGATTCCCGAGCATCTAAGCTTTGCATTATTCAACCTTCCTGTGTCATGGGAGGAAGCTTTCCTTACAAGCGAATGTCTTGGGTTGAGGGAGACTGTCGGGCAGGCAGAGGGCAGCATGGGCATGAAGGTGTGGCTTCGGGGCTGAACCACACATGCTATGCCTGGCGGTGCCTTTGCGGCTCGGTTCTCGCTCACTGGGAGCGGTGGCAGCTCTGTAGCAGCCAGTCTTTCTGTTTCTGCCTCAGCTCATCCTGATAAGGAAGTCCGGTGGCTCCAAGTGGGGACCTCTTCATACAGGACGTGAGGTGCACGGCTACCTGCGTCCCACTACAGCTCCATCTTTGGGTTGCATGAGTTGGTAGGGGGAAAGGCATGAGGACGGTGAGAGCCCCGCTTGGCAGCGTGCGTCTGATGTGTTCTTTCTCCCGGGTATGTAAAGATGCCACGTCAAAGCAGCTACCGGAAGAGTGGTAGCAAATGTCTCGGGGGCCCCGAAGTGGCCAGAAAAATGCCAGAGAAAAGGGATGCAAACTTCACTTACTTAGGAATTCTTGGGTCCTCCTTTGAATTTCCTAGAAATAGGCCTGATAGACTAATCGAAACAACATTGAGAGCTCCAGACACGGTGATAAGGAAATGACTAAGTGGGTCCCGGGGATGCTAGTGAGGCGCCATTGAAGATGGCGGATACCCAGTTATCTGGGGGACAGCAGAAGGAAGACTGGCAGGCGCGAAGCCAGTGCAACCTGAGAGAGTTTACGTTAGTGTTTAATTCAAGGTTTTTAGATAATGTGGGAAGAAATTATTCACAGAGGAGAGGATTGCGTTTACAGGATGATAGCGGGCTTTCAAATTATTTTGGAGTTTTGAAATTGGGGAGGCTCAAAAGAGGGCTGACGGTGATGGTGACCACGGGCTGTTAGGAGAATATGGGTGTGGAACAGGCAGACTAAAGAAATCTGGATAGAGCACAGTGCTCCAAGCCACGGGTATTGATGAAGACACCCAGAGAGGGTGTTTTAAAGTTTACTTACACAATCAAGGGGCCATGGGCAGGAGGCAGAGGGATTATTTCAGGCTCCGGAACAAACAGAAGGCAGTGTGTGTGGGGCTTAGCAGCTGACTTTGGTGTTGTGACTGGTCGGGGCTTTGTTTAAACAGAAGCCACGCTCTCCCTCCAGAATCACGGCGTGCGCGATGACGATGAAAAAGTACGTGGAAGAGAACGTGTCCCAGAAGTCCTACACGACCATCAAGTACTTCATGAAGATGCTGAGCAGCGTCAGCGAGACCCTGATCTTCATCTTCATGGGCGTGTCCACCGTGGGGAAGAACCACGAGTGGAACTGGGCGTTCGTGTGCTTCACGCTGGCCTTCTGTCTGATCTGGAGAGCGCTGGGTATGGAACAATCGTTTGCTCAGGGAGAAGTCGGTGGCACTGACCCAACGGGACCTCTTTCTGCATTTGTTGCCTCTTTGTTTTCAGTTCTTCTTTCTTCTTCTTCTTCTGCTTCTAATTCTTCTGTTTCTTCTTCTTCTGTTTCCACTTCTCCCTTTTTCACTTCCTTTTCTTCTGCTTCTTCTCCCTCTTCTGCTTCCACTTCTCCCTTTTTCACTTTCACTTCCTCTTCTTCTGCTTCTTCTTCCTTTTCTGCTTCCACTTCTCCCTTTTTCACTTCCACTTCCTCATCTTCTGCTGCTGCTTCCCCTTCCTCTTCCTTTTTTCCCTCCTCCTTTTGCTTCTTCTTCCTCTCCTCCTTCTTCCTCTCCCTGCTCTCCTCTTCTTCTATTCCTATTCCTTTTTCATTGACTTCTTTCTTTCCTAATCTTGCTCTTTTTTCGTTCCCATTTTATTTTATCTCTTACCTTTTTCTTCATGCTTACATATCTTTTCCAGGCTTTCAATATAGATAAATTAGTCTCTCTTTTTGCCTTTAATTCTGATATGCAGGAGCACGTTGTCCTGGCCCAATAAAATCAGGGACTCAAGAGTCCCTGCAGGACCAGGAGGCAGGGTTGGTGGTGGGTGGGTCTCCTGGGTCTTTTCTTAACATTTTACAGTCACAGAGACCCAGAATCCCCAGTCCACGTCTGTCCATATTCACACAGTCTGCTTACCCTGGGACTTTCTTTGTCCATAGGTGTCTTTGTCCTGACTCAAGTGATTAACTGGTTCCGGACTATTCCGCTGACCTTCAAGGACCAGTTCATCATCGCCTACGGAGGGCTCCGAGGTGCCATCTGTTTTGCACTGGTGTTTCTCCTCCCTGCCACTGTGTTTCCCAGGAAGAAGCTGTTCATCACAGCCGCCATTGTTGTCATATTCTTCACTGTCTTCATCCTGGTGAGTGTAGCTTGTTCTTCCAGAAAAGTCTCCCTCTTCCTCAGGAGACAGGCACGTTCTGATGACCCAAGGGATGCTGCTGGCAGATGTGCAGTGGCATAGGTGTATTGAAGCCTTGGGCACCAACCAGACAAGGAACACGATACTTCCTCTCAGGGTTCATGTGCTGGATTGTGTAGGACATCACAAGAGTCCAATTTGGTCACTTGGCCTCCACAGAGGAAACAGTTATTTAAGGAAACTCGGCTCAGAGAAGGGTGTTTACTACTGGAAACTGATGAACCGCACGCAGTAATCCTTGTCATTTGCCTCGCTCTCTGACCTAGTAAGTGTACGTGTTAAGAGCTGGTTGTGAGCCATGACCTTCCAGCAGGTACTTGACAGGCACTGGCTGCTGACAGTGCCTTCCCTGGAGCAGGGAAATGGGGAGTCCAGGATACTGTGTGGAAGCGGAAAGCAACTCAGGCAATATGCCAGCTCTCAGAGTATATTTTACACAAATTCATTTACCAAATACACATCTGTCTTCTGCTCTGCAACGGACCCTGCCTTCAGAATTTAGAATTCTTACCTGCGCAAAACATAAGAATATATTCTTGTCTTTGCAGAACTTTCATTCCTGTCAGAGGTTAGGGCAAGATGGCGTGCGCCGGGAGGGAAAACTAACAGTAAAGAATGGAAGATACTTAAAGAGGGGGTTACCACACTAAGTGAGACAGGGGTCAGGAATGGAGAGGTGACCCAGACAGAGGGTTGGTCACAAATCTAAATTGATATTCACAGAGGAGAAAGGTGAGGAATATGACCTTTGCACAAAGGCCTGGAGGAGGTGGAGGCATTAGCCAAGCTGAGGGACATTCCAGGCACATGTGCTGAAGGAGATCTTGTTTGCTGGAAGCAGAATGTTCTTGGCTGGGGTGCAGGGTGGGCCAGAGTAACGGAGGACATGGCAGAAGCTTGCATTATGTTGCATTACGTCTTGGGGGAGACTGTCGCTCTCCCCCAAGAATTGGGGACACAAAGCAAAGGCCGAGGAAGGCTGCATACAAGCCCGGCCTGTGGCCAGACAAGAGGTGAGATCCTGAGGCACACTCAGAACGTGCAGGATCTCTCAGGATGTGGCATGTGTGAGGAAAAGGAGGAGGCTTCACTGACTCTCAGGGCTGGGGCCTGAGTGAGGAGAAGAATGGGCCTGTTCTCAAGGAGAAGGGAAGGTCTGCCCTGGAAAGACACCAGAACTGTAGATCTGGAGGTTGGCAGTTCAAACACAAGCTTGTTGTGTCGGGGGCGTCAGAGGGACTTACAGGGACTGACACTGACTGCCCAGGTAGTAAGAGCTCAGGTTCAGTATATCGGCCGGTCCTCAGTGGATGGTATGGGAAGCCACAAAATGGAACGGATTGTCCAGAGAGAGAAAAACGTACAGTGAAGAAACAGAAAAGCACTAAAATTGGGTGCTGAGGCAACCCTGACCTTAAGGCCTGGGCAGGGAGGGAAAGGGTTGTGGAGACTGAGGCATGGCTGTCTTGTCTAGCCATCTACAAATGCTTCATAGTCATTGATACCTAACCCACAGCGACCTCTCTAGCAGTCCTTTAATTGTGCCTAATCCACAGCGACCTCTCCAGCAGTCCTTTTCTCCTCCTGGGACAGATGCTAGCATCTCTGTGTGCCAGGCACGTCACCCTCGTGTAGGGGGTGAGGAACGGGGTCTCCGGGGTCGGACCTCAGCCCCCAGCATACCTTCTCAAGTGTCCGTAGTACAAAGCAGTTCTCTGCCCCAGACACCACAGGCTTGGCACAATTATGGAAAGACGCCAATTCAAGATAGGACACACAATACCAGCTTGGGACTAAGTCATCAGTCTTATCAAACATAAAAATACATATCTACAGCCAGAGTATCACATGTGAAAAAAGTATTATAACGTAATGCTATCAGTCATAGAATATAGGTGTACATTAATATTAACACACTAACACAGACTCGTCAGTAATAATTTTTGTGTATTTGGGGTTGAGACGCAACCAAGAAAAAAAAGCTAAATTATCAACTCCTTATGCTATGTGCCTCTGCACTCACTGTTTTGTTTTGTTTTGAAGACATGGTCTCATGGTGTAGCATTGTCTTGGCCCAGAATTAACTTTAGGCAAGGCAGACCTCAAATTCATCAGACTCTGTCTGCCTCTAGCTCCTGAGTGATGGTTTTGGAGACATGTATAATGTGAATGAATGTTTAACATTTAGTGTTACAGACAAGCTTGCTCTTTTGATTTGTCCCCTTTGGAAGTAGGAGTCTATATTTATCTCTTTTCTGACTTGGCGGCTCATCACCTACAGAGCAGCCACAACCCAGGCAACATGGTCTGCCGAACAGCATCACCGTGTCCTGTGCCTGAGTTGTTAACAATGACACTAGAGGGAAATGTAGAACTTACGACACAGCGGACAGATGATATTGGCCACAGAAATAAAAGGTCAGCAAGGCCTTTGGCAGAAGTGATGATGAAAGTTAGGCACGAAGTACGGTTATGACTCTAAAGTAGGAAGGATGTGAAGCCAGCATCTGGGTGAAGAGCATTCATGATGGCAGGAAGATAATACACCTAAGTCCTAAGACAGGAAGTGAGCAGAAGGACACTGCTGACCCACGTGACCACACTGAAGCAGCTAGACGGAGCCATACGATGTGGAGTTCAGAAAGCGCGAGTAGAGCACGCGTTGAACTGAAGGGTCCTGAGAAGTGCCCGTGGCAGGGGCGTGGCATGCTTTGGGGAGGCATCTCCAGGTCCTTGATGGGAGAGTGAAATATGGGATATACGTAGGTTGCTTGTACATGAGGGCGGATGTACAAATGTATAAAGGCCCCCATGGAGAAGAAGGGACTCGGCCAGCAGACGGCAGGAGCCGCGCATTGACTGCCGCAGTATGGTGAGCGTGTCAGGTTAACCAGCCCTCTAGTGAGCGTGCATGTTAGGGCCCTGTGCTAGTGCCCCCAGGCCGGTCTGTCCCATTACAAGTCAAAGGATCACGTGGTCAGACTCATTCTAAGCCCTAGGAAAGGGCTGGCCACAGCTGTGCACACTCCAGCCACCTCCCACGTCTGCGCCAGTGTGTGTACACCGCCGGCCTATCCCACCCCACCGTCGCCTCCCTGTTCTGCTAATCACCGGGCAGTGAAAACACACCCATATCTATGCATGCACACACACAAATCCTCCGAAAAAAGATTTTTTATCAGAATAGATCAGTGAAATAACTCAGGAGAGAAATGTTTGTCATAAATAATAGTGAGAATGTAAGACGTCTATTTCGCTCCAAATGACAGTTTTGTGTTGCCGGACCATCTGTGTATGAGTGTGTGTGTGCGTGTGTGTGTGTGTGTGTGCGCGTGTGTGTGTGTGTGCGTGTGTGTGTGTGTGTGTGTGTGTGTGTGTGTGTGTGCGTGTGTGCGTGTGTGAGTGTGTGTGTGTGCGTGTGTGTGTGTGTATTTGTCTGTGTGCACGCTCATGCATGCACCACGTGAATGCCTGATCTTCTCACCAGAACAGGACGTCAGGTGTCCTGGAACTGGAGTTGAGAACAGTTCTGAGATGCTGTATGCTTGCTGGGAATGCAGCTTGGGTCCTCTGTAAGAGCGGCCAGTGCCCTTAACCACTGAGCCACCTCTCCAGCAGCCCCCTTATTCAATTTTAAGATCTGATTTCTTCTTCTCACTTCAGAATTTCTTCAGGGATAAATTCCTCCAGCCTGATACATCATGATGACTATCTTCAAAAATAGGTTACACGTGACATGATTTATTATTTATCATAATTAGTCGTGATAATTTAAACACTGCTTAAATCATGCTGCTAATTTGAGTAACACATTATCATGACATTGAATGTAGCATCACTTAAGGAATTGCAAATGAGTAAACAGTATTGATTTCTAGACATCTGAGTTCAGTTTCTTTTCAACAAAACCAGTAATGCTATTTATATACAATAAAGCCACCGGGCCATGTTTTAAAATCATATTAGAAATTAGGGAGTGTGAGATGCAGAGCACAAAATGAGGCTTTAATAGAGCCGACCTACTCTGTTCTTTTGACCTTGTTCCATGTAAGCTCTATCGATAGGCCTCAGTTTACCTAGCTGTAAGGTATAGATTGCGGGACCTCCTTCTCAGGTGTTCCAGTGGAATGTGTATATACAGTGCAGGACCTGATGCAGAGTTTTGACCTCATGGTTTCATGTAAAATACTGGGCTAAACAATAACAGAAGAGAAAAGTTGACATCATTCAGTATACTTCAATTTTGGCAGAAAGATAAAATAGAGTAACCATCACCTAGTTATCTCAACAGTCATGCAGAAGACCCAAGAGCAGCCCTCCAGAAGTGAATGAACTAAATGTAAGAATGACAACCCATCTGGTCTCTGTCGCCATTGCACACGGATGATGTAATTTACATCCCTGTGCAGACTGGGAGGCGAGCAGGTGGGGACGGACACCAGCCTGATGGGTCAAAGACAGCAGGCTTTGCTATTCATGGCCACAGCCAGAACACTGTGTGGGTCTGTGTGGATTTTCCTTAGTCCTTGGTTCCGTCGATGTGACACAGGGACACAAAGGACATACACGTGTGTAATGGTCTGCTTTACAGTCGGGCAACAGCCTAGGAATTTATCACTGTCTGTGGAGGGTGATGATGCTTGCACCTGCAGAAATACCCTGACTAAAAAACAAACAACTCTTTGTCCATGCAAGAACATGGGGATGAGCAGGGACCATGGTGCCCTGAGGATATTTGATGATGTGGCCTGCCAAGCTGAACTGATGGTGCTCCCTGTTACATAGACGCTGTGAGGCCCCTACAATGTGCTTTACTTGGATAAATCAACCACTGTATTTAATGAATATAACATTACCAACTGGGGAGAATTCCACAGAAACCAGGATATTTAATGTAGTCCTAAATAAAACGAGTTAAAAGATCCAGTTTTTTAAAGAGGGAAAATTGTATGGTGAGCTATTTAGGATGTGACGAGAACAGTGAAAGTTACTGCCCAGCCTTTTTTAAAAATTATTTATTTATTTTTATTTTTTCCAATTTATTCACTTTGTATCCCAGCTGTAGCTCCCTCCCTCATCTCTTCCAGGTACCATCCTCCCTTGTTCCCCCTCCACCTCTTCTAGTCCACTGAAAGGGGGTGTCCTTCTCCCCTGCCATCTGACCCCACCTTATCAAGTAGATCAAAGACCTCAACATAAAACCAGACACACTAAATCTGTTAGAAGAAAAAGTAGGGAGTATTCTTGACCTCATTGGCACAGAAGACAAATTCCTGAACAGAACACCAACAGCACAGGCTCTAAGAGCAACAATCAATAAATGGGACCTCATGAAACCAAAAAGCTTCTGTAAAGCAAAGGACACAGTCGTCAGAACAAAACGACGGCCTACAGACTTCACCAACCCTATATCTGACAGAGGGCTAATATCCAGAACATATAAAGAACTCAAGAAGTTCAATACCAACAACCCAAGTAATCCAATCAAAAACAAAACAAAACAACAACAACAACAACAACAAAATGGGGAACAGAGCTAAACAGAATTCTCAACAGAGGAATATCGAATGGCAGAGAAACATTTAAAGAAGTGCTCTGTGTCCTTACATCTGGGAAATGCAAATCAAAGCGACTCTGAGATTTCACCTTACACCCATCAGAATGGCTAATATCAAAATCCCAAAAACTCAAGTGACAACACATGCTGGAAAGGTTGTGGAGAAAGGGGAACCCTCCTCCATTGCTGGTTGGAATGTAAACTTCTACAACCACTTTGGAAATCAATCTGGTGCTTTCTCAGACAATTAGGAATAGTGCTACCTCAAGATCCAGCTATACCACTCCCTAGACATGTATCCGAAATATGCTCCACCATACAACAAGGACATTTGCTCAACTATGTTCATAGCAGCTTTATTTGTAATTTCCCAGTACTTTTGGCTGAGCAGTCAGTTAGTTTAGTGATGAACAGTAGGGGATCATTGGGTCTGTAGAGTGGGACATAAGTTCTCTATAACTCTGCAGGAGTTGATGATCAGGATCTCATGATGGAGGCGAGTTGGATGGGAGGGCCCAGCTGTGGAGTCATCTGAAATAAAGAGATGGGAAGAAATTATTCATAAATGAGGGAAGAAGTATGAGGACGGGCTAAGAGCCCAGACACAAGCATCATTGGGAGATTGATAAATGTTGAGGAAGCTAGACAGTCCCTGGAGAGGGAACATGGTGGTTGGGGGTGACAGACATGCGGAAGGGAGAGGCAGAAGCCAAGGGGAGTGTGCTCAAGGAGAGGATTCTGTAAACTTAGAAAAGAGCAGCAACATGTCAGTGAGGAGTGGCCTTCCTCACAGAGTTCTGTGGTGAGGGTGACCCCTTGACTAACCAGACCCAAAAGAGAGATGCCGGAGACCAAGAGAAGGGGTGACAGGCAAGGAACACTTGACAGTGATGGCTCTTGTCCCAGCTTTTCTAAGATGAGCATTTCAGCAGCACATTTGATTATAGAAAGTACAGCACGGGCAGTTTGCTGCTGCCCAGGATGGAGAAAGGCATCGTTCATTGGAAGACAGATGTCTAACAGAGTGACGGGACCCTGTACAGGTGGTAAGTGCTGGAAGCCAGGGCCAGTCAATGGCCAGCAACACCTTCGTAATTCCCATTGTGTTTATCCCAACCCCAGATGCGTGTTATCAAGGTTTTAATGCGAGAATGGCCAAATATAAGATAGCATGGCCATCGCAGTGACAGGTGTATGTGTGTGTGTGTGTGTGTGTGTGTGTGTGTGTGTTTTATGTACATGCTCATACACGTGTGTGTATGTGCATGTTTTTTTAGGTGTGCTTACAGAGTGCTGCCTTATTCTCTTGAACTTGAGGCAGGCTCTCTTACTGAACCTGGATCACCTTGTTTTCGTTTAAGCTTGTGGCCAGCAAGTGCAGTAATCCTCCTGTCTCAGCACCTCAATGCATAGCCCCATGGTTACTCCAGAGATCTGAACTTGGGTCTTTATGCTAGTGTGGCAAGGCCTCTTATCCACTGAGCCATCACCCCAACTGCACAATGAAAATGGTAACATTTTTAATAAATGAAAATAATAAAGTTTTTAAAAAATGAAAGTTTCCCACAAGCTTTCTAGGGAAATGCTTGCTCAATCAGCAAGAAAATATAAGAAGTCCCTTCCCCCCTCTTTGTCAGTATTAATTCCACAAGTAAGAACTCCTTCTTCCCTGTGAATGGACCAAACGATGTTTATTTTAACCAGACAGCAGGTTAGGCTTTTCTCTTCTTCTCTTTCTTGGTGGATGCAGAGGTGGGGTGAAGAAGAGAGAGAGAGAGAGATTGGGATGAGAATGTCACTGCCTGGTAATTCTCCATGCCATGCTGTCAGATGATTCTGAGTCAGCCCTCAAGCTATGGTGCCGTGTTTGTCTGGCCAAGCTTGGCTGACAGGTGAGAATTTATTTGCACTTTGTAAAGAGTTTTTGGCATTTTGTTGTAAAACTCAGGATTTTATTTTTAATTTTTTCCTCCACAGATAGTAACATGCTATCTTTTTCTTAGAGGTCCTATCAAATTCCTTCTTAAGTAACAAAATTAGAAATTTTCCAAAGGGGAAAGTGGGTGTTCCATAAGGTGCATCGTCTCTCTGTCCTTCCAAACCACAGGCATTGGCCCAGGTAATAAAATACCCTGACACAAGGCACACACCTGTCACATGCTCCACTCCAAAACAGATGACCAAGAAAGGAAGAGGAGAGGGAAGGAGAGGATCCAAGCAGTGTCTAAAGACGATTTCTAATTAGCATGATAGGACAACTGAAAACACATATGTAAACACTTGTGTTCATATGTGAACACAGATGAAACATATCAAGAAATGTGATTTTAACTAGACGCTCAGTCTTTAAGTTTTATTAATTGTGGACTTACGTATGTTATACTTTTACAAACTTGAGTTGATCTTAGAGTTGGTGGGTGTGATTTCCTCAGCTTGCTCACTGAATGCCAGCCTGTCTGCCTGGTAGGATAACCAGCACCAGGCTCTGGCAGGCCAACCTCCGCCCTTACTCTCATACACTCTGAGCACAGGATGCCCCTTTATTTACTGAGGAAGCATTGAAAGGAGAAGGAACATGTGTAATAGCTGTTAGTGTCTTCAGAATATGGTAGAGGCTTTCAGTGTTAAAAATTATACTGAAGCCAGGCTTGTTGGCACATGCCTTTAATCCCAGCACTCAGGCAGGCAGAGGCAGGCGGGTCTCTGTGAGTGACAGGACAGTCTGGTCTACATAGTGAGTCCAGGACAGACAAAAACAGAAAAAAACCCACAGCAATAAAGAATTACACTATTTTCTTCTTTTTCTCTTGAGCTGCTGGCATTCTGCTTGCCGACCTATGGGACAAAGCACTCAGTGGAATCACCATCTCTGAAAATCACAATTACGTAATCATTTCTGGTGTTGTCGTTGTTTATGTTAAAACATTTCAGAACGTGTTGACTGGAAAACTGTCCTTAGCTCCTGTGGTATGTCCAAGCGGCAGGCTGAAATACAAATAATATGCGAGATGTCTCATACTAGAGTTGCATAAAATCAGTTTTCACTTAAGAACTCAAAAAATGAAACATGTTAGAAACATGTTCGTACTGGATTGATAGAACAAAACTGATTATCTCCTTTGAAGAGGTGTGTGTGCATGCGTGTGTGTGTGTGTGTGTGTGTGTGGCATGTATATGTGTCTATATTCCTGTATGTGTATATGTGTATGGTGTGTGTGTATGTATGTGTATATGTGTGTCTGTGTATGTGTGTGTGGTGTATATATGTGCATGTATATGCATGAGGGGTGTATGTATGTGTGTGTGTATGCATGTGTATGTGTAAATACGTATGTGTGTGTGTTACTGTGTGTATGTATGTGTGTGTGTGTGTGTGTGTAGATGTATTCTGTATCAAAACCATTCGTACAGACTAAAAGCCTAAAAGTGGTGGCTCACAGTGCAGTTTGAACAATTGAGAGGCTGAGGCAAAAGGGCTGACACAGTCCAAGGCCGACCCGGGCTGTGCGGGGAGCCCGGCTGGTTTCAGCTCATCACTGTGTCAACCCGGGCTGTGCGGGGAGCCTGGGCTGTGCGGGGAGCCTGGGCTGTGCAGGGAGCCTGGGCTGTGCGGGGAGCCTGGGCTGTGCGGGGAGCCTAGGCTGTGCGGGGAGCCTGGGCTGTGCGGGGAGCCTGGGCTGTGCGGGGAGCCTAGGCTGTGCGGGGAGCCCGGCTCGTTTCAGCTCATCACTGTGCCAACTCGGGCTGTGCGGGGAGCCTGGGCTGTGCGGGGAGCCCGGCTCGTTTTAGCTCATCACTGTGTCAACCCGGGCTGTGAGGTGAGTGTAGGCTTGTTTCAGCTCATCACTGTGTTTTTTGAGAAAATATCTAGATACACATGGAAAGATGAGACGGAAATCAAATGGCAGACAATATCCTTCAACATTATCCCTCCTTCATCAGGAAAACGTCAACCAGCCCCCACCACATGTGTGTGCCTTTCATGCTACCTGCCCCACAGGGGGCCTGGTCCCCACGCCAGCTCTCCCGACTCCATAGGAACCAATATCACAGCTGTGCACGTCGCAGCTGGTAGATGGCAGCACGGCTGCAAATTTCCATTTATTTATTTATTCATTTCTGAAAAAATAGTCTGGTTGCCTTTAGTCTTTCGGGTGAATTAAAGATTGCTAAAGTTCTGTTTCTCACCCTGAGAAATACCTTATTATAGTATGTGGTATGTAGGTACTAGTGAAGAGAAACAATTGCCATGTAATCTAGTCATCCTATTTAGAATTTTAATTGTAGTTTTAAATTACAAATATTTCTAAGATCCTTCAGTTAAGTTTCACAATTCTCTACATGAGGGTTGAATGCAATTGTCATAAGGTTATATATAGATAAATATTTGCACACAATGTATCTATTGTGTGAGTTTAATATGTACATAGTTTCTCTGAGTATATATGTTGTATTATATGGTAGTGTATACTAGTTACACAAACACAGCCTGTAGCCATAATATGATGTAATGTGTCATAAAATAAACATTGCTGCAATGTGATTATTGTTTACACTCTTTAAAATAACATTTGGGCTGGACTGTGTCTGTTGATTTTATGCTACTCACTTCTTGCTATTTTGATATGGAAGGGACTGTCTTAAGTTTTAGAACAAAGATACAAACTATCCTTTAACAACAAATTCTTGTTGTCAACTCTCCTTGACTTTTCTCTATTGGCTCTCATTGGTGTACAGCTTGCAAAGCTATGGCTGACAGCAGCACCTCTGGCCTCCCCTCCGTGCCTCTAACGGAGATGCTTTGATGTTTCACTAGTGAGATGTTGATGGTGGCATTTTGCAGAGCTCTTTGTTCAGAGTATGGAGTTTCCTTCATCTCGTTTCCCAGGTGAAGTCCTGAGAGGCCTAGAGTGCTCCTGCACTGTTTCCCACTGCTGCTCACTGTCCTGAGGTCTCTGCCAGGTGATGATGCCAAGACCCGTCAGGATTCCTGCTGAGTGTGTCCTCGGCTTGAAGCTGCCTTGGCTCTTCCCCTGTGTCTGTCTGTCATGCCTCTTCTGCCTCCTTTGTAAATGTGTTGGGATAAAGATGACCTTCCTTTAGACTCAAAGTCCTACAGCCATGGTCCTCTGAGGTCCATCTTTGTGATGTGATGCCCAAGCCCCTGACAGACTTGCAGAAGCAGCGTGGTGAAAATTGTTCCCAGAATGTGAGCAAATGGAAGAGTCACTGGAGGGTTTTTCTGTGAGCAAAATAGCAAGTGGCCAGTTCCGCTGACAGTCACTGTTTCCTTCAGTTACCTTTTGGCTTTTTCCACTTTGGCATCTAGTTTATGTTGAAGTTGTGTTCTGAAAATAAGACATCCATGGAAAAGAAAGAGAAGAATAACAAAACTTTACATTTACTATTTTAACTCTTAGCAACAGTCCAGATTTCGTTAGTGGCCGGTGATTGCTTAAGAGGTGATAAGCTACAGCTGAACGTCTTCCGTATGAGAGGACTTATTGAATCATGTTCGCATTTTTGTGCAGGGGACAACCATCCGACCGCTGGTGGAGTTTCTTGATGTCAAGAGATCCAACAAGAAGCAGCAAGCTGTCAGCGAGGAGATCCACTGCAGGGTGGGTGCTGGCTGACGGTGTCAGGAGGGAAGCCACGCTGAGCTGCTGTGCGCTCCTGGGGAGGGAAGGGAAGAGCAGAGGGCTGGGGGCAGGAGCTGGGAGAGTCTGTGATGGGAGGCGGACTTGCCCTAGCCTCGCGGTACCCAGTCCCGGCCTGCTGACATCTTGAACCGGCAGAGGGAACATAAAGCCTTTAACTTGAAAACGTTCCTTCCGGCCATTTGGCGGTAGGTGTCATGTCAGCAGAGTGAAGTCACTGGTGGTAGGTGTCATGCGAGCAGAGCGAAAATGATCCCTTGTGAGAAAAGCGCGTCATCTGTCTGTCTTCCCTTCTGCTTTAGTTTTTCGATCATGTGAAGACTGGGATTGAAGATGTCTGTGGACACTGGGGTCACAACTTCTGGAGAGACAAGTAAGCATCCTCACAACATTCTAGCAGCGTTGCTCTGGGTCACTCTTGGGAAAAAAATGTACCAAGTTGTGCGTTTTCCAGGCTGGAAAAGTCCTATGTTGTGCAATTGTGTGTTCTCCCAAGGTCACTCTTAGCTCTAGACAGGCATGGGGATACATGCTGTGGGCCCAGAGGACCAGATGGTAAGGCAAGAGGCATTTACGTGAGTTCAAGAGCAACCTAAGCTACTTAATGAGTGTGCCAATTACAAAAACAGCAACATCTTATCTTCAGCACAGATAGAGAGTTCGTATAAGTGAGGCAGGAGCTTATTTCCCTACACAAGTAGCCAGAAAGGAGGCTCAGGTTTAGCAGAGGAGAGCTCCATGCCACACTCCCTAGGGGACAGCCCTAACTAGCCTCCTTGCCACCCTTGAGGCAAAGTCACTTCTTCAGTGTCTGCAAGATGGAAGAAACACCACTAAAAGTCAAGACATTCTCCAACCCCAGCCAAGGTCCTCAGAAGCAGTCAAGCAGCTTTTCCATGTAGACCCCACAGCGGGGGCCATTTCCTCATTGCACCTGTCTCTGCCTCCTAAGTGCTGCGATTGAGTGCCAGCACAGCCCAGCACAGAGCTTACTTCTTAAAGGAAGCTCTGTGCTGAGCAGACACAACAGCGCCTGTCCCCGAGGTGGTTATAAATGAGGCGGAACAACTGACTGGATCGGTGATGAGAGCAAGAAGGGAGGGATTCTGGCAGTTACATGGGAAACATGGAGCCCAGGACTACCCCTCACCAGCTAACGGGAGCCCATGGCGGCTGTCCTGCCCTCGGGACATATGTTGGGAAGTGGCTGACGCTGCCAACAGGCCCTTTTCTTATAGATCGATCTGTGAGCGTTGGTGCACAGATCCCTGGCTAGGACAGATTATGGAACAAAGCGGAGTTTAGGCGGAACGTGAGGTCAGAGGACACATTCCAGGCTGTAGTGAGCTGTTCCCTCTTGCTCTTCCTTTCTAACTCACTCCCAAAAGTTTCCCTCCACTACTCAGTCACTGATAGAAACTTAGCTGCCTGTTCGTCTATGTACTTAAAGTGAAGAATTTTGAATGCTTCTGTTTGCTCACACATATAGTTTGGAATCAGGCTACATAAGTTGTATATTTCAGCCAGGCATGGTGGTGCACACCTTTAATCTCAGCACTTGGGAGGCAGAGGCAGGTGGGTTTCTGTGAGTTCGAGGCCAGCCTGGTCTACAAAGTGAGTCCAGGACATTCAGGGCTACACAGAGAAACCCTGTCTTGAAAAAACAAAACAAACAAACAAAGTACATGTCACAGACTTGGGCCTCAAATTATATAATAAAAACAACAAAATAGCTAACTAGTGAACAGGTGTGTGTGTGTGTGTGTGTGTGTGTGTGTGTATGTGTGTGTGTGAGAGAGAGAGAGAGAGAGAGAGAGAGAGAGAGAGAGCAGAACGGGAGAGAAGAGAGAGATCCTTAAGGAATGCAGTGAGTCACAAAGACACTAGAACGAGAGCAATTGCCCCTTAAAGCACTGTTGGGGCTGTCAGGAAGTCCCTTGAGCTGAGCCTTGTTTCATCAGTCAAGGAAAGATGTTTTTGTATAGGCTGGTTACCCAGTTAACCGCCTGGACGCACAGGTAATAAAGCAGAGTAAACCTGCACTGTGAGACTCTGGACAAATTATCATTTCTCTTGGGAAGCATTCATTTTTCTTTTTTCTGGAGGTGGGATTAAAGCTGCCCACTGTGCCTGCCTTGTTCTCTTGCCTACCCTGCTGCACAGTCTAGGAATTTTCTGACATAGATGAGTCCTATGCCAAACCAATAAAGCAGACTTTCTTTTTCTCTTTCCCTGTAGTTCCATCATCTCCCTTTGAGCTCGGTCACCTTTTCCTTTCTGTAGCCGACCAAGTCTCTCAACAATGAGTGGGAGGCATAACGCAGACTAGCGTGTTTCCTTTCAAGAGCGAAGATCGTGTTTCACATTCTTCCCTTGTGCATCCAAGTACAGCAAATGCAGACCCATGCAGGCACAGGCTAGGTCAGTAGCCCCTGGGCACTGTTAGGAACAAGAGGTGCTGTCCTGTTTGGCTTGTGCTGTTCCGACAAAGACCAGGACCCAAGGAAACCTGTGGAAAAAAGGGAATAATTGAGCCTATAGCTTGCTGTGCACTCCCAGGGCAGGAGAGGACCACTGCTGCCTGGCCTGCCTTTCATGGCCAGCTCAGCCTGCTTTTCTATACCACCCAGCTCCACATGCCCTGAACGGCATGACCCTCAGTTGACTTGCCCTCCTACATCAATTAATCAAGAGCACGCCCGTCTTAAGAAGGCTGTCTCAGCTGAGGCTCCTTCTGTCTACATAGCTCTGCTTTCCTTTCTGTGTCAGACAGAACAAAGCACAAAGCAAAACTGAAACCCCAACCAGCACAAAAGGGGTGAGGTTGTGATTGTGTGCGTCTGAAGTGGATCTCAGGCGAAGATCAGAGGATGTCCATGCGTCATGTCAGGTGGCTCGTGTCTCCGAGGTCCGTGAATGACTTGAGGAAAGGCCGCCCCGGAAGCCAGAGGCAGACTGTGAGCGTTAGCAAGAGGAGAGCTTGCACATCTGGCCTGTCTCTGGAAGCAAGTGTTGCTTTTCCATGGTATTTCAATCTGCACCACAGAGCTGCAGTTTTAACTAGTCCACAGGCATTTTACATTTCTATGTTCAGTTACCACATTAGCCTGCTCTTGACCGTCACGTTACTGCACAATCACCAGAAGAGTGGGTACTCGAGACTGGGGGCTGGCACATACGAGTTTCTAATCCCTTCTGCACACACCTTCCGTGGTGTGTGCGAACCACTGACACTGCCGTAAAGAATGCGCAGAAGGAAAAGTTACAATCGGACTTCTTTCCCTTTATTCCAAAGCACAGGCTTTACACACCCCATCAGCCTGGGGAGAGAATTCTTGAGGGACTCGAGTTGAGACTCAGGGGAGACCCAGCCTGAGGTGAGCAACCAGGAGCCGAAAGGTGTGAAAGGGAACACGGATGCGGAGCTTGCCAGAGGGGCGGGAGGGAAACAAGCAATAAGAAAACATGCACGCCCCCGCAGGAGGGAACACGGCCACTCCTGTCCGCGCTCACTCTCCCTTCTGCGTATCCGCAGTAAGAGATCTGAAACAATAACAGTCATCTGAGAAGGCTGGAGATTTTGGCCCACTGTTGAGAATCCTGGCTCAGCGAGCCTAGCACAAAATTCAAATAAACATCGGAAAGAGGAGGCCGCCTTCGTTCGGTGGTGGGTCACGCTACAGTGCGTTCAGGGCGGCTCTTTAATTATACAGAGCCTTCCAGCATTTAAAACCAAGGGCTAGCGCCAAGAGCGTGGCCTGACCCCATTTCACTGCAGGCCCAGGTGTGCCAGTAAAGCTCTCTGGGTCCACGTTTTATACTTACTCATTTCTCAACAAATATTTACTGCTTGTTGTTCTGCTTCTATGCTGGCATGTGCTGTTGCATAACAAGCCATCCACAGAGCCGGCTGATCAAGATAGAGGCCATTCATTATTAAACTGTGTGAGTCTAGAAATCCCACGCGGGCCGGACTGTGCTGGGCTCGTTCTTGCTGCCGCAGGCTGGATGGCAGTCAGCTGATCCTGCCGGAGCTAGACTCCTGAGCAGGGGTCACGATGACGACCTCACTGACAAGCTGTTCGCCTTGGTTCACAGCCCTTCATAGGTAGGATAGTGTGTGGCTAGTGGCCGTGTGGACACAGCATCTGGGATTCGCTGGCAGGCCTCTTTGCTCATTAGGTCATTTTAAGCCTCTTCAGTCATTATGTCAGGAGGAGGCCATTCACCAAGACAAGTAACATTACTGACCCCAGAGTCTAGGGAAAAGGCAAAAGAAGGTCTTCAAGGCTATGACAGAAAGCTGTTGCTGGGTTTGGGCCAATGCAGATACAGAAAGGCACTGGGGCCAAGTGATAGGCCTATACTACACAGGGGCTATAAGATGAAAAAAGAAAACTACTTGCCACACTACAAAATGACAGCTGCCGTGTAGAAAAACACGCGTGAGCAGTGAGAGAGGGGGTGGGGTTGGAAGAGGCATGCAGCCGGCACAGAGGGACGCATAGCAAGCCAGGGTCTGTCTTGCCGAGGTTCTCCTGACATGATCACCACCGAAGGTTGCAGAGGGACATGAAGGGCATGTACGGAAGCATTCCTAGTAGATGGGACAATGACTTTAAAGACCCTCGGGGTACAGGTGGCAAGGGCCAGAGGTAGGAGGGGCCCCACATGGGCAGCCTTGCACTGAAGCCTCACCCGTACCCCGCCACAAAAGTGTGGCACCATGCTATTACCCACATGGCATTTCCACCAGAGACTCCTGTGCTGAGAATCGCTCTAGGGGTGGGGACGCTTAGTAGGTGCCCAAATCTGTGTTAGGGTCCAGACAAAACTGGGACCACAGCGATGGCTCCAGAGGTGTCGAAGGTGACCACACTTTGGCATGCATTTTCACTGTGTGAGCGTCAAGTGATTGCCGACGGAGTAGGAAGGAATGTTAGTTGGTCGGGGGTGCCACAGCAGGCTGCACACAGTAGGCAGTTTAAACGGCAGAAATGGGTTGTCTCACTTCATGAGGAACGGAGAGCCAAACACAGGATGTTACCAGGATGTTCGTCTCCAGGGAGCCGAGGAAGGCAGGGTTGCCCATGGCTGGGGCTGCGCTCCCCGACTCTTCACAGTGTTTCTCTTTGCGTCTTTGTCTTTCTTTGTCTCTCTTTGAGTCTAACCAGCGTGCCAGTCAAACTGAGGACAGCCCACCCTGACAACTGCACCTCAACTTCATCTTGTTTGTGAAAACCATATCTCCAGAAACGCTCTCAGTGTGATGCACTGGAAATTAGGAATTCAACATAGGAACTTGGGCTGGGCCTCCTTACCCTATAACATGGAATATAGAAGAGAAAGATTACACAGGGTACCAGAGAGCTTGACCTGGTGGAGGTCGGGAGAGGCTACGGAGGTCGGGTCAGTTGGAACACTCCGAGTCTGGATGCTTGTTAGTTACATCACACATAGGTGCGTACACACACACACAAGCATATGTGAAGTATACGCGTGGTGAGGCTGGCTCTGTATTCTAAGTGTTTCCCTGAGAGCATTTTCTTATCCAACGAAGCATTCACCAATTTAAACTCCGACGACTTGTTTGTAGGTTTAAGAAGTTTGATGACAAGTACCTTCGGAAGCTTCTGATTCGGGAAAATCAGCCCAAGTCCAGCATCGTGTCCTTATACAAGAAGCTTGAGATAAAGCACGCCATTGAGATGGCGGAGACTGGGATGATCAGCACTGTCCCCTCGTTCGCTTCTCTCAAGTGAGTGTCAAGTGCTCCGCAAAGCAGGGTAGCAATGACAGTATCAGAATAACAGTATTGTTGACGTAAGTCCTAGGGTGGTGGCTTAAGAACTCACAACAGAGCGAGGCTAAAGTCAGCTCTGCGTGTCTAGCACCTATGCCGTGTTTTCCCGTGTTTTATGCTGTATGTTCTATTGTATTGGGAATGGCACGTCATGTTTAGGGTCTTCGTGCCTTTGTCAAATTAGCTTGGGAAGGTTCATGACTGGTTGAAAGTGAGCTAAAACTCTCTCAGCTTTATCAAGTGGAATGTTTTCCAGATGTGTTACATTTTCTAGATGACGATGCACAGAATGTAGCTTCTTCCTTATTGACTGCACAGCAGTGTAGCTAGGCTTGGGGAACAGATGGGGACCCCGGATGCAGTGATACCCAGCCCTGGCTGGACACTGGAAACAGCTTGGGAGTATTAAAGATTGCAGAGGCCTGCATTACTCCACAGGGACTCAGTACAGATTCCCTGGTGATGAGACTTCATGAAATAAAGCTAATTACATTTCTGTTGGAATGGGGCAGTTTTGCATTGCTTTCTTCTAGGAATAATAAATAGGTAACACTGTGAGTCGTTTTTTTAAAATGAGAAACTGGCTGTGGTGACATACCTCTGCAGTGACTGGGGCCAAGGTCTCAGGAGGGTTGAGATCCAGGCCAGCCTGGGCTACACACAGGACACTGTGGTGGGGGTGGGGCACGATGTGAGAGTTGACTCTGGAACTTCATGCACAGTTAAACTTGCCAGGAATGATTTTATCCCTGAAACGAGTCCTAGAAACTTAATTATTCTAAAACTGAATATTTTTAAAATGTTTAGAATGTTTGAAAATATTGAGAAATTCCTAATTTCTCTTTTTTTAAACTAAAGTCTTACTCTGAAGTTACGATGTGATAACACTAAAGAGGGAATTAGCACTTCTGAAATATTTCACAAAGTAAAATACATTTTCTCCTGGACTTTTACAGTGATTGCCGTGAAGAAAAAATAAGGAAGCTTACACCAGGTGAAATGGATGAAATTAGAGAGATATTATCAAGGAACCTCTATCAAATCCGTCAGCGGGTAGGAAAAATTATGCATCAAAATACTTATTTTATTTTGGCCGAAAATGTGCTCTCCAGCTGGAAACCATAAATACATTCCTCCGTAGAGAGAGGTCCTAGTGAGCACCACATGGGCACCCACCCTGGAGACTCCCTAAGTCCTCCTGCACACCTCAGCTGAAGCACCGAAGGCCCGGGGGTTCTGAAGCTCTGATCAGACATAGGAAGAAAGGAGCTGGTCGGTTTATGTATGAAAGTGCTTTTAGGGCCGAGGACATAGCTCAGCAGGCTCATGCCTGCAATCCCAGCCTATGGAGAGGCAGAGGCAGGAGGATCTCTGTAAATTCAAGGCCGACCTGGTCTGCAAAGTGAGTCCAGGATGGCCAAGGCTACACAGAAAAAAACCCGTCTCAGAAGAGAGGGAGGGGTGCCCTCCTGCTCTTCTAGAGGGCCTGAGCTCTGTCTCAGGGTGCACAGTGGCGCACAATCGCCTGGGACTCCAGCTCCAGAGGGATCCAGTGCTTCCTAGGCATCTGCAGCTACCCTCCCCACACAGACACAGACACAGACACACACACACACACACACACACGATAATAAGATACAAAGACACAGACACACACACACACACACACACACACACACACACGATAATAAAATACAATCTCAAAAAATCCTATAGCTTAGACTGTAAATTTATCAACTCTTCACAAAGTGCCAAAATCTCTTTCTTTGTACCTTCTGAGCTACTTCTTTCACTGTATTTCCATTGTCAGCACCCTATTCTATTAGCGTGCCAGTGATCCCAGACTCCTGCCTTTTGCCCAGGCTCATTCAGCACACTGCTTGTCTCACCTGCTTTGAGCCCCTCACAGCGCCAGGGGTCACTGTTGTCTCCACTTCACAGGTGAGGAAACAGACACCGCCAGCTGCAGAGATCACCCTCTTTCTTCCCTGTAGACTTAGCGGGCGGTCCAGCAGACGGTCCCATATTAGCCATGTCAGTCTCGGTCCACCCCTTTCCCTAATGCTCCGTCAAGGACAACAGCCTCCTGTCTGAAATGAAGCAAAACCAGAGTTGCTGCTTCCAGGGTAATTTGGGTCCTCTATTGCCAAGCTCCACTTTATCCAACATGATCTGATCCATCCAGTACACACCCTCATGGAACAACAGAGTCCGTCCTCAGGCCTCGCCCTGTGCAGGGGGCACTACCTCTCTGCACTTACAGCCAGCCCCTGCTTCCTGTTAGCTGGCCCACAGCATCCTGTGTGTAAGTCTCGGCCAAGGGCCACCGTACCATTCCACACCATTCTACATCTGGTAACACGTGGGCGTTATGCAGTGCAACTGACTGAGCCTTCGCTTTTGTCGTCTTGCTAGACTCAGATGCCCAACTAGACAGTAAACTTCTTGAGACAGATGTAGGACCTACACCATGTCACCTTTTCCTTGGCCTGAGGTACCTAGTACATTTCAGGACAGGGGTCATTTCCAAGACGTTTGTGCCAATCTATCAGGAAATGAATTACCAAGCATGCTGCCGAGTCTGCAGAGCCCTCATTTAGAGGTGACGGTTGCTGGGGGTGACAGGACACCTCAGCATGATGGCCCTGAGATCTATCAGAAGATGTGGGGCCACCCATGTCAGTATGACTCTGTCGGGATTGTATTTCAGAATGACTTTTGTTTTACTGTTAATCATGGCTGGATGCGCACAAAGCAGAGAAGCCTCTCTTTAGGTTGAGAGAACTGGCTGATCATTAGGTAAAACATCCCACACACACTGTCATTTCAGACCTTGTCCTACAACAGACACAACCTGACGGCGGACACCAGCGAGAGGCAAGCCAAGGAGATCCTCATCCGCAGGCGACACAGCCTTCGGGAGAGCCTCCGCAAGGACAACAGCGCCAACCGGGAGCGCAGGGTAACTGTCGCCTCCGGAATCACAGGATGGAGGGCAGAGCCCTCTGCTGATCGTGGGGTTCCCGGGGCTGGTTGAATGGCTGCTGAGGGCCATTTCCCAGCTCTCCTGGGGTGGACTGAATAGTAAGGTCATCTCACCATGGGTAGGGGCGCCTTGAAGGGCTTACGTAGGAGAACTGCCTAGGCAAGATAGTGAGACATACCTTAAGAAAGAAGGCAAATAATAGTTCATTCCTTTGATAGTGTTTCCCTTGCTTTTGTTTCATTTATTCAAAATCTTATGCAACCCAGGCTGGTCTTGAACTCACTACAGAGCAAGGATGCCTCTGAACTCCTGATCCTCAGATCTGCCTCCTATGTGCAGGGCCTTCCAGCCTACATCACTCTACTCAACTTATATTCTTCCCAGTCTTAGACCTGTGAAATTCACTGGAGAAGAACATTTCCAGAAATAAAATATACACTATGTTGTGTTTAAGTACAGTAAGTACTTTGAAGAAAATAAATATGTTTTGGGGCTGGAGAGGTGGCTCAGCGGTGAAGAGCACTAGCTCTTCCTCCAGAGGACCTGGGTTCAGTTCCCAGCACCCACATCCCAGCTCGCAATGGCCCATAACCCAGCTCTAGGTCATTTGGCACCCTCACACAGACATACATGCAGGCAGAACACCAGTGCGCATAAAAATAAACAAGCACACAACACATGTGTGTGTGTTATGGACATGTATACACACATATATGTCTTAAAAGTCAAAGAAGAACGTTAGTAGACACAGCTAAGTCACCGTTTCATCAGCATGGCTGGACAGTTTCGAATGAACGGATGGGGACACAGTGACAGGCGCAGGCCGCTGGGCTGCACTCTCAGATGTGTCATTGAACGATTCTGTGGTGAGAACATCACGCGTGTGCAGACGAGGAGCACTGTACAGTCCTCCAAGCGGCTTAAGCTCCTGACAACCATGTGGCCCGTGACTACATGTGAGCCTTCCCGACCAGGTGCCAGGGTAGAGACCGCTGGGCCAGGCACATCTCCCCTCCGTAAAGAGGCTCCGTAAAGCCCGGTGCTGCTGGGCGTGAGCATTCAGAGCACAAGCGGCCCTGCAGCCCAGCCAGGCAGGCGCTTCTCAACACAAAGACTGCAGTGACGTAGCCCTTCAGCGATACAACATGGTGGGCTTGTATTTTCAGTACTATCCTGTACTGCATCATCAGAGGGGGGAACATGATAAAGCCTTTCTAGGTATGATGCATGGCAGTGACCCTTAATTCATTCTAGAAACTAAAGATAAGTGTGCAAAATAGCAGTGACATGATTTTGTCAGACTTTGAGGTTATTCTTCCATTTCAAGATGTATTGAGAGAAATGAAACTTAAATTGCCCCGTTTTACTGTATCTCCTCCCCCAGAGGGTCCAGTCTTTCCTTTGAATAACTTCTGTGGACGAGGGTGCTAGGGTTCCTTAGGGACCAGTGGCTTTCACCCCTCACTAATGACCGCGTTCATGCTCTTTCTTTTGGAAGGTGTTTGGTTTTTAAAGCACAATGCTTACGGTATCTGGAAAAGTAACTTGGGGATGAAGAACACAAAGTGTAATAAAAGTTTAGTTCTGTCATGAAATTTAGCATCTAACACACTGTAAGGCGGCATTTCTGTCATCTGAAGGTGTTTTCTCTTTCCTTACAGGCTTCCACCTCGACCGCCCGGTACTTATCCTTACCTAAAAACACAAAGCTTCCGGAGAAGCTGCAGAAGAAGAAGATGGAAAATGCAGGTAACCAGTCTTCCTGGAGAAGAAATGCTTTCCAACCTGTTCTGGTTTTCTTCATTAAGGATGAATGAGCTCAGTCACTTGGAACCTCAAGAAGCAACAGGCTCCGTTTTATTAGCATTGTGGCCTTGTTTAATGGGTCACTGTGCATCTCAAAAATAATCCAGTCACTTGTTTTTCATAATGATGCTTTCATTATAGCACAAGCAAATCCTTTTACTGTGAGCTTACGAGACACGAAGCTGTAAGTCTGAAGATGTATAAACACATACATCTATGCAGTGGTTCTAATTTCTTTTCGTGGAGTGGATTATAGATTTTACTTCCCTGCTTGATAGCAATCTCATGCACACACTGAGCTCTTTGCTGTAAGCCCAGGAATTATGTTAGGATTCCGTTTTGCTAAAATATGGGTGTAACAACAATTCAAACCCCTTTGCAACCATCTCTGCTTATTATTGAATTCATCAAGATGAGGACAGTTTAAAGGCTGTTTGTGGCAATGGGGAGAGGCGTAAGAAACCAAAAGCAAGGGAATTGGAAGACAAGGTTGTGACCGTTCGTAAGTGTCTAGAGAAACATTCTAGTAAGTGGGCAAGAAGTGGGTACCATCTCTTCCCGTGAACCCCAGCCCCTTACCGGGGTCTAACATCTAGTCATCCTTCTTCCCGTTGCTTAGGAAGTACACACTGGTGCTTTGGTCGTTCCGTGAGCATATAAAGCACAGAGTGCATCCGAAAGTCCAGAGGAAGGGAAGAATTTAAGTAACAGAAAATCTGTTAGACTGTTTGCCAGTGTCAGAGGCAGAGCTGAGCTCCCTTGAGGTCCTGGGTGAGGCAGCCTAAGACAGGGCCAGAGCTTCTCGGGTTGAATTCCAGCCCCAATGCTTACTGGCTAATCTCTGCTGGACCTACAACCTCTGGTAAAAGCAGGGGATGAGACAGAGCCAGTGGGGAAATGTACTTAGCAGTGAAAGTGCTTCCGAATTAGCATGGACGAGCTCTTGTGGCGCAGATGTTCAAGGCCGTCCAGCGGGAGTTTAGTGAGCCTTCCTGCCACACCTCGCCCCTGGGAGGGGTGGGGCTCACGGGGGGCTCGCTGTGGCTTGCGCTGTCTCTGCTCTGCTCCCTTTGCCCACACTCCCTTTGCTCTGCGACAGATGGCAACAGCAGCGACTCGGACCCAGACGCCGGAACCACCGAGCTCACCCTGCAGCCCCGGGCCAGGCGCTTCCTGCCGGATCAGTTCTCTAAGGCCTCCCCGGCCTACAAGGTGGAGTGGAAGAACGAGGTGGCCGCGGGGCCCGCGCGCGCGCAGCCCGCCACGCCTCTCGCCCCGCGCAGCCGGGACGGGGGCACGCAGACCCCCGGCGTGCTCAGGCAGCCCCTGCTCGCCCGAGACCCGCGCTGCGGCCGGCCCCGGGAAGACAGCGTGGCCGAGGACGTCCCGCCCAAGCCCCCGCCCAGGCTGGTGCGCAGGGCCTCGGAGCCCGGGAACAGGAAGGGCCGCCCGGGCCCCGAGAAGCCCTGAGGCCGAAGGCGCGGCCTGCGCCAGCTCGCCAGCTCGCGGCCTGCTGCCCGAGCCCGGTCCGCCGTGGAATCCACCTGAAAGCCTGTCTAGAAGCAGCCTCTGGGTGGTCTAGCCAAGCCTCCAGCTCACGGGAGGACTCGCTTATCTATCCAAGCCCAGGAAGGTCAAAGGAAGGAAGCCCCGCAGAACCGCTTTCGTGACCTTGGGCTAGTAGGTGTGTTCGGTGCGGGCCTCAAAGGAAAAAAAAAATGTGTGCCTTTATTGAACTTGAATGACAGAACTTGAAAAATGTTAACACACCTTTGTTGGTGAAAATTTTAATATATTACAAATACGCCTCAGTTTTTATTTATGAAAAAAAAATGTGTTTATCTGTAGCGATCATTTTTTAAGGCGGTGAGAACGTCTTTCCAAGGGGTGACGGGCAGTTCCTAGAGGTGGGTCCTGAGTTCCGGGTCCCACTCTGCTCATCCTGAGCTGATGGGCAGCAGAACACGGTCCCTAGCAGAGGCTGTGGCCGCCAGGAACAGGGCACTGGGGCAATGTGTAGGCGGATGGAATGGCATGGCTCTCAGAGTGTGGGCTGGAAGTCCCTGTACAATTCTGAAACAAAGAGGGACAGACTGCCCTCAGCCCGTTCTTCCTGTGTTTGCCATGGCTGTGGAGTAACATTTAACCTCCACCCTACTCCCCACCCCGAGAGCCCCTTCCCCCCTCCCTGCCAGGAACAGAAAGAAAGATTCACCTGAGCAAAACCAGCTCTAGTTTCTAGACCTGGTGGCAGCTCCCGCGAGTGAGGACCTCTTGTGGCCAGGGAGGAGACAGGGCGGCAGCTCCTGACAGCTTGTTTTCACCCTGTGCGGGGCTGGGAGGAAAGCGGAGGTGGTTCCTTTCCCAGGCACCCTGACCACCTGCTGTGATAAAACTGTCCTTCAGTACACTCAGAGCTCCGAGCAGTGGGGGATGGAAGCTCTGCAGACTGTCTTCCGGGAAATGGGAGTCTTCAGGTTTGATGTTTAACGAGGAAGCACTTTGCAGAAAACCCCTACTTTTTGCACTAGTCTACAATCTGTTACCTCTTCATCTTTGATAACGTAGTGACTCAAATTTGTCATTAAAAATTAGATTCTATTCTCTGGAGTACTTTTCGGGAGTATGCAGAGAGGGACAGTGGGACACAATCATTAAAGATTCATATATAAATCAATGTTTCTTAAGCCGTACATTTATTGACTTGTCATGTTATTTCTGAATAATTATCCTTTAAGAATTCCCTGGGTTCACGCTTTAAATGAAGCCTCTGCTATCGTTTTTACCTTATCCTTTTGGCCACAGCAAACGATGCAAAGTAGCTCGGAAGGGTCCTCCTTTGCTCTTCTGTTGCTGTGATAAAACAGTCTGACTCAAAGCCAGGTAGGGGAGGGAGGGGGTTATTCCACCTAATACTTCCAGGTCACACTCAGCACTGAAGGCAGTCAGGGCAAGAACTGAGGCAGAAACTGTGCAGGAAGGACACAGGTTTGCTTTCGGGCTCATGTCCTCATACAGCCAAGGCTCACCTAGAGGGAGGCGTGGGTCCCAGCGTCCTCCGACAGCCATCATCAGTAAGGACAGTCTCTTCAGACATGGCTGGCCACGGGCAGGCAGATCAAGGCAACCAGGAAGAGGGTAAGAGTGTGCGAAAGTGGGACCAGAAGCTGTGCAACCCCTCCCCACCCTCTTCTCTTGGCTTTTCTTGTGCTTCTGTCTTGAGATGCCACCGCAGCATCCTGTGAGGTGGGAAATGATGCTCAGTTAGAGCACATGCTTCCCAGCCATCCCAGATGAGCCCACGGATAGCCACATAACATGCAACTGGAAAGCTACATGCTTAGAATTGTGCCAAACAAAGAAAGAGATCTCTATTTTAAATGACTATATTTTTATAAACCATGTATGCCTTCTGAGAAGAAATCAAAACTTTTATAGGTTTTACTATAGAAATAGAATTCATAAAATGCTATGATGTTTATTTTTCCAAAATACATAGTCAATGTGCATGGTAATGATAGTTTATGACTCCTGGCAAGGAAGGCAGAAGTAGAAAATAACCTTCAAATAATTGTACTGGTTTTTCTATATGAATAAATATTATAAAGAATAACACCTTTCTGGAACTGAAGGAAGAAACATGAAATAGGATGTTGTGACACTTCAGGCTAAATAAACCAAATTTGGCTTTCATTACAAAAAAAAATCACATAAAATATTTGTGACATTGTATAAATTTCAGAAAAGGAACACCCAAGTAGTTTTATCTTAATTATTATTAGTTTTTAATTTGTTTGATGAAAAAGTCAATAAAATAAATTTGATGTTAGGCTTTTCTCTGTACTTCCTTCTTTTGATGATTACTTGATTCTAGGAGAAATCCTGTAGAACTGTTCACTATAGAAAAGGGTACTACGGAAATGAAACTCTTCAAGGGCAATAACAATTTAAATTTCTGAAGTGTGCAACGAGCCTCCTTTGTCCAAGTGCCATCTGACCCAGTCAAAGTTCCCTAGTTCCTGAGAATTTTGAGAGTTTCCCTGTTCATTGCTAAGAAACTGGATTTGAGCAGCCCACACTTTAGATTAAGGGCTTTGATGCTTTCAGGCAGTCAGCAAATCAAGAAAACTTGGTACCAGAATCTACACCTTTGAAACCGTGTGTTCTGTGTACCTGCCTCCAAATGTCTGAGTTGGAATTTCATTCCTTCATTTCTGCAATGAGGGGGGGTTCATTTATATGAAAAGTGTAGCCAAGAAGTTATTAGGCCTTAACACAGTGTGTATTTTTTGGGTTAAAATTGCCCATTTCACCCCCAAGTATAGGAACAGGAGCATTAATGCCAGTTCAAGGGGCACACTGGACTTCATGCTTTAATGGAGGTCTAAAAATATTTGTCTAGATGAAGTGATTGCTGACACTATATGATGAGCCCTAAACACTACTAAGGCATAGATTCTGGGATGCCTTGGGGACATGAAAATCTACAGAGGCTCATCTCCCTCAGATAGAACACTGCAGTGTTTGCGCAGAACCCAGGCACGTCCTCCACATACTCGTTCATCTGAGGTGACCTATATTACCTAAAACACACACACTCCTTCAGCGGTGCCCTCTTGTGGATGAGGACAGGATAAACACGCTTATAAATGCTCAGCAGACATATGAGCTGCTTTGTTTTTGCTTTGGTTTGGTTTGGTTGTTTTGGTTTTTCTAGACAGGGTTTCTCTGTGTAGCCCTGGCTGTACTGGAGCTCAGTCTGTAGACCAGGCTGGTCTTGAACTCATGGCGATCCACCCATCTCTGTCTCCTGAGTGCTGAGATTAAAGGTGTGCTCCGCCAGCACCCGGCTTAGTTTATTTATTTAATTTTTAACATCTGTAGCAAGCAGATTGGACAAAAACAGTAGGTGTTAAGATGTGAGAGGTGAGGAAGCATGGCCCCCACCTTGCTGAAAAGAACGTATTATGACCCAAAGTGGTGACCCGAACTTGTGTTTCATTTTCTTGTTTCACTATACTTGGTTTGTTTGTTGAGGAATTTATATACCTATATAATAAAATATGTTCATATACTCCTCAAGCTTTTCCCCTCCAAGTCCATACCATCCTAAAAACATACCCTTCCCAATTCGTCCTGCTCCCCGTCCTGTTCATTTTTGATAGCCCACTGGATCCAAAAGTGCTGACTCACCATGTGTGCATGGCTGTGTGGCCACTGCCGCGAGCATGGCTTCCAAAGGAGTCTCTCTCCGGCAGCAGCCATCGCCTGTCAGTAGCTCCTCAACAGGAGGTGAGGAGAGCACCTCCCTGTCCATGCTGGGATTTGATGGCCTCGTCCTTAACAGGTAAACACAGCTGCCTGTTAAACACAGGAGCTCTTGAGTGCTACAGCTATGTCCTGTCCAGAAGACAGCACTGCACAGCTTCGTTCCCCTTCCTCGTGTGTGTGTGTGCGTGTGTGTGTGTGTGTGTGTGTGTGTGTGAGTGTGTGTGTGTGCTACAGCTATGTCCTGTCCAGAAGACAGCATTTCACAGCTTGGTTCCTCTTCCTTGTGTGTGCGTGTGTGTGTGTGTATGTGTGTGTGTACATACATAAACTTTGTTTGCATCTCCCTTCTAAGGGAACGGGAACCTCTCAGGCTGCCGAGCTGTCACCATAGCTCTTTGTCCCTCACAGATAATACTTTCCTCCAGAATTCTTCATGTCATTGACTCTACACTGAGCTGACCTCTCCAGAGCGGGCTTTGCAGAAATGTGTACAGGAAACATCCATGCGGGCAGTTGTGGTAACCACTGAGCAGGCAAGCACTTGATGCGACTTCAGTTTCGTGCTTCTGTGCAAGCTGAGCACACGTGCACCCGGGCCTGCCCACTGTTTTCACATTGTACATATGTGCAAGGACTCGAGCCAGCCATGTCCAGACACTGGCCTGCCTTACAGAGTTCACAGAGGCCATGGCTCAGGACACCTTATTCCCGTCTCCCTCCTGCAGCCCATGTTTCTCAACCTGTGGGTTGTGACCCCTTTGGGGTTTGAACTACCTCTTCACAGGGTCCCCTATCAGGGAGCTTGCATATCAGACGTTTGCAGTTCCTAACAGTAGCAAAATTGTAATTATAAGGTAGCAATGAAATAATTTTATGGTTGGGGGTCACCACAATGCCAGGAGCTGTCCTTCAGGGTCACAGCATTAGGAAGGAAGAGGACCCCTACAGTCCAGAGTAAAGGATGTCACAGGAAATTGGAGCACTCCCAGAAACACCAGTTTTGGGTAATTTGACTCTTATTTGTGCTGAAGAGGTCATGATGGACTGCAGTTCATGAAAGCCAATTTTAGAATCCAAAAATTTTAAATTATACTCGACCCAAATGCCTATCCTATTCCTCATTATAGGAATTACACTAGGTCCCTCAGTTTTATGTATAAATAGATGCGCTTTAAAGGACTCAGCGATAATGCCCGCTGCTGCATATGAAACCTGGCCTTCCTCCTCCAGTCCAGTGGCAGCCATTGTCCCTCCAAATGGTTTGCAGCAATTATGGAGTTTTGTATGAACCCACCACAATTTAGAGTTTCATCCACATACGGCATGGAGCATGGGCACTGTATGGGCACCTTGCTGCCACCGCTGCTTCTTCCTTTGCCCCAGGGCATCTCTCTTTTTACTCACTTATTTGTTTGTTTGTTTAATCACCTCACACCCTGATCCCACTTCCCTCCCTCCTCTCCTCCCAGCCCCACTCCCACATCTCCTCCTTCTATTCCCCCCTCCTTCCTTCCAGAGAAGGGGAGGCCCCAGTTGGTACCGATGCACCCCGGCACCTCAAGTCACTGCAGGACTAAGCGCACCGTCTCCCACTGGGAGTGACAAGGCAGCCAGCGAGGGAAAGTGACCCAGCGGTGGGAGGCAGCTTCAACACAGCCCCTACTCCCGTTGTTAAGAGACTCACATGACGGCCGAGCTGCACGTCTGCTACATGTGTGTAGGGGGCCCAGGTCCGGCCCATGCCAGCCCTTTGGCTGGTGATTCATGTGAGCCCAGGTTAGATGGCTCTGTTGGTCTTCCTGTGGCGCCCTTGAGCCCTCAGGCTCGCTCTGTCCTTCCTCCCACTCTTCCACAGCACTCCTGAGCATGGCCCATTGCTTGGCCTTGGCTGACTCCAGCTGCTGGAGGAAGCCTCTCAGAAGACATATGTATAGCTAGGAAGTTACTTTCAAAGCACTTACCACTTGGCCAAGATCTCAAAAGTATTAAGTGAAAATTCTAGAAATAAACAGCACATGAGATTTAAACCATTTCGAGCAGAGTGGTGTGTAGTTGAACTACGCCACTCCGTGCCCGCCTGCATGCAGCCCAAGTATTAGGGACTTGGCATGCACCTTAGCGATTCCATCACTGTGCGGATATGCATCCCTTGCGTTCTTCTAGGTCCTACTGCGCTGAGGATGCAGCTTAGATCTGCCAAAGGGCAGCTATGAAGCGCCTGCTCTGAGTGCAAAGGTCGGTGCTCTTAGCTTGGGGCAAGAGAATAAAGCTGTTAGTGACACTGAAGCAGGATAATAAATTCACCCTACATTTGCATTGGTACCTCACATTGGAACCACTATTGCAGTTAGGATGGGGAAAATTAAATTCATATCTGTTTAGAAGAAAACAATGGGCTACCTAAGGTTTGATACTACAAATGGCTGCAGGGGTGTCCTTGGGGTCCTGGAGTGGGCCTACGGCTGCAAGTGTGTGTGGCCTTCAGCAGTGAGCCTTAGACAAGCCTGAAGAAACACTCCCCAGGCCCGTGTCTCCAACTGCCACCTTTCATTTGGATTGTATTTGCACTGAAGAGGATTTTTATTTATTGAGATATAGTAGTTTAGTTTGACTGATAAAGACACAACTTTTCTATTACTGCAGCCTAGAATTTTTATCGTCTATCATTTCTGTACACTTTGCTAAAATAGCAATATTCTGTTTTTAAGTATTTTTATCATTGTTTTTTCAGTATTTCAGTGTGTTTTTATCACATTCAGCCCCTTCCCTGGCTTCCCCAGGTCCACCCGCACCTCTTCACCTACCCAACTGACTGTCCTCCTATTTGTGTGGCCCACTCTTGGGTGTGGGCCAGCGGGAACGTGGCTGGCTGCGGTGGTTACACCCTTAAGTACAAAGACTCTCCCTCTCAGTTGCCCACAGCTCCTCAGGTAGGAGTCAGCCTTCTTGCTTCCACCCACCTGCCTCCTATTCTGTCCAGTGAGTCTTAACTCTGTGTGTTAGATGTCTGGATGTGAGGGTCAAAGGCACGCAGCCAGATCCAGAGCACGCCCTTTCTGGCCCCTTTGGTGGGCCACAGGGATGACCACCCCTGCACCACCGCTCAGGCCACTCAGCTCATGGCCGAAGCCTTCCAAATATGGCTCCCTAGGGCCCATTTTTGCTTGTCTCTCTGGACTCTGGACTGAGCTGTGCACTTCTGAAACACAGAGCCCCACGAGAGGCCTGTTCCCCGGCGTCTGCCTGTGGCTGGAACACTGGGGGCGGGCAGAAGAGCGCCCTTCACCAACCCTCCACATCTCTACAGCAAGTGTCTGTTACCGCTCCAAGTTAAACTACTGATACAGGAACAAATTCATGTGGTTCAACCTGATACTTCACACTGGATCATGGACGTTATGTAAGAGAATTTAAAGAACACGGCACACATGTTAACAGAGCAGATTTAATTTCCCTGAGATTTTATCTCGAAAAAAATATAAATTCCACTCATCAAAAGAATGGCTCCCAAAGCTTTCTGTGTAAACAAATCAGCTAGACAACTCCTCACAGTGGTCCCTAGCAGCAATATGCTGGGCCTAGAGGGTGGACGCATCCCAGGACATGATGATCGACAGACCCCACTGTGAATGAGACACCAGACAAGATGAGATACGCGATAGCAGCTACCAAAAAGGAGACAAAACAAACAAAAGTCACATTGACACAGCCTTCAAGTCACTAACAGAAGGTCACAATGTTTCTCTAGATACTCGTTGATTTGGGTTTTCAGTATCTGCATGCGTCTTACTGGTTTTAAAGCCTCACTAAATTTATAGGTTTGACTTAAAAAATAAAGTGCTATGGTTTTAGGAATACAAACACGGCTATTGTAAGCACTTGTTAGAAAACCCCATGGTCTTTGAGAGTACAAACAGTCTTTGGAGAGACACTTCTGCAACATTACGTCATGACAATCGGTCCATTTAGTGTCTTGAACCCAGTCCCCACAACACTGTGATGCTGTGAGGAACCATGGCCATTCATGCCATGCTTTGGTCCCTTAAGGGCTCTTAGCTCCCATGTCAAATTCATAGCTTAAAAGTGAATTTTCTTGCAGCCAGAGAGGGAAAGGGATGATATTAAAGCTAAAAGGTGCCTCTGTCATAAATATATGAATTTATCCCCCACACATATCCAAACCTATTAAGATACTTTCTGATTTATAAGTAGTAAACATTGGAGTTATGAAAAGTTAGTTGTTGAAATACCACTCACAATCACGTTAGGTTAGGTTGAGACCAGGCATAACATCCCGGAGGAATGATCAAGAGGATTCAAAGGATGTGAGTGCTGGCTGTGGGAGGTGGACCCCTAGGCAGTGCCCACAAACCATCAGTGTCACCCCGGCTGTCAGCAAGCTCGTAGCGCCCACCCCTCCCTCCCTGGCCTGGACGCCCTGGTCCTCTCTCTGTAGAGAAGTTTATTTCAACAGCCCTCGGTGTCCTTCCTCCGCTGCCAGCATGTTATTAGCAATTCCTCCGGGTCTCAGGGCTTCCGGGACCAGGGATCTTCCCAAAACCTAAGTGATTTAGTCCCAGGGAGAAGAGAAGGCAGCCGGGAGCTGCCTGTTGCTAGTGCATTCTGGTTCCTGGGCGGTGGAAGGGTGGTGCGTGCGCCCCCACCGGGGCAAGCAGGAAGTTTAGGGCACACTCAGTCAGAAATAGTGAGGTCTCTACATTTTACTTAATCAAAACCAGTGTCCCAGCGCGTTCCTCCTCCTCCGTGAGAAATGGCCACCCGGGCGTAAAAGCCCACAGATTTGTCTGGGGCTGGGGTCAGCACCCGATGTCTCGGCGGCTGAGAAGGCAACAGGCTGGTTTAAGAGAAGCAGCTGGGATTCCGGCAGGCAGAGAACTACTTTTGGCTTCTGAGCTTCTGGGGGTGGGAGGGACCTGCCTTCCTCTATGGTCAGCGGTGATTAACACAGCGGCCTCCTCAGCGGGCGCAGCCGGGGTCTTCCCTCTGTCCACACACCAGCCGCTCTCCACCACCTTCACCTCCGGCAGCACGGTGGCTTTCCCTGAAGCCAGCTGGGGCGAGAAGCCCCTCGGAGAAGCTCCCGACCCGGGCCCCGGCAGAGCTGTCTAGGGTGACTTTCTAGGGTGCCGCTGCAGGCGCGCACGCGCAGGTGGGGCCTGGGCACACCCACAGGCCGCAGCTCTTAGACCTCCCGCTGATTGCCGCGGTTCTAATTCTGCTTCTCCAAGGGGGCCCGGTCCATCCTACTCGCTCTTTAGTCTCTCAACCCCGTGCCCAGTGAAGGGAGGTCTGTTCAGAGACATGATTAATATAGCCACCAGGGCCAGAGCGGCGCCCAGGCTCGGGGGCCCGCAGGGGCTGATCTCCTGGGCCACGCCGGAGAGGAGCGGGGCGAGGATGCGGCCCACTGCCGTCACGGACTGGCCCACGCCGATGACGGAGCCGCTGGCCTGCGCCCCGCCCACGCTCAGCTGCAGGTCGGTGACGCAGGTTCTCCCGAGCGTGGTGGAGAAGGACAGGAGCGTGGCGGAGAGGACCACCACGGCCACCGTGCTGGCCGCAGAGTAGAGCAGCAGCAGCAGGCAGGTGAGCGCGCTGGAGTGCAGCAGGACCCTGTGCGAGTCGTGCCCGTACAGCCGCAGCACAGGGCCCACGGCGAAGCCGGCCAGGGCACCCAGGGCGCTGGTGTAGCTGATGAGGTACCCTGTGGTCTTGGGCCGCACCCCAAAACGCTCCTCCAGGGCCAAGACGAAGTTACTGTAGTACAGCATGACGGCCACCCCCATGAGCAGGCGCACGAGAAACACGTCCCTCAGGGCAGAAACCATCAGGTTCTTCATGTCCTTCAGGGCCGACGTGACGTCAGCCCAGGGCCTCCGCTCCCTTTTCCTCCCGGCCTCAGGGGAGTGGTCCGCTCCCTGAAGCGTACCTTCTGACTTTATGGGTACAATAGCGTGCTCCTCCTCCAGGCTCCGGCCGTTCCCTGGGCTGCCGAGGTTTGCTTCTTTCCAAGGTAACAGCCAAACGAGACCTGTGGGAGCAGAGCGCAGAGAGGCCCGTTAAGGCAGCTGGTGTGCTCAGTTCCTACAGCGGCTCCTCGGTACTAGGTCAATCACCTGCACCTTCTGCCAGCTTTACCAGGTCCTACTGCGTCCCGCCTTCCCACCGTGCCCACCGTCCTGCGTTGGCATCAGGATCCTAGCAAGGGACTCCCGAGCTCCACAGAAGCTACCGAAACTCACACAAAACCGGCACTGCCTTCTCAGCTTGTGTGATTTCCGCTAGGCCGTCCCTTTATCCTGAGCTCCTGCATGAAAGTGTATGTGTGAATGCCTTTCTCACCAAACTCACTAATTACCTACCTGCCTGTGTACTTGTCTATCCAGCCGTGTGAGCACACGTGGCTCACGGATTGTGTTTCCAGTGTGCTAACAACACCACACACACAAGCAAGCAGGTCAGAGCCTAGAGAAAAATCCTGCCCTCAAAAAACCCAAACCCAAAAAGAGACTGGAACAGGTCAACAGGCAACAGGCTTCTGATGTGAGGGCCATGCCAGCATTGGGGAGGGCAGCAGGATGGGCCTTGGCCTGGGCCGGCAGGGCAGTGGGAGAGCAGGAGCTTTCAGGAAACACCAGGGCCCACAACACCCGGCCTAAGGCGGCAGCCGGGACAGCCGTTCAGAAGCCGTTCAGACTCCTTGCCTGGAGGGCTTCCGCATTGGGCATTCTAGGACCTCTTCGCAATCCATGCTGTAACAAGTTGGAGGCTAACCTGGGCTACAAGAGAGCCTGTGTCAAAACCATAATGATGATGACACTTGGGTAACACTGCTTTTGTGTAAAATCTCTCCGGGTCCGGTAGCCAGGCCACGGGTTTTGCTAGCACACGTTAGACTGAGAAGACTGAGGAGCCATTCTTAGGGCTCACGCTAATACACAGCCAGGCAGGAAGTGAGCCTGAGTCGGTCAGCTCAGCCTAGTTTCTTAGCTGGAGAAACGCAAGCTAGAGAGGAAGGCATGAGAGCAGCAGTGGAACAAGGAAAGCAGACACTCCATGCAGGCCACCTGGGCAAGGGCAGCAGAACTCTGTACCCAGCTGGACTGATGCTCTACCCCTCAGGTATGCCCTGCCCCAGGCCCGCCTATTCCCAGATGTCCAAAGTAAAAAACAAAAACAAACAAACAAGGAGAAATTAGAGAGTGGCCCTGCCACAACTGAAATTAAACCACGGAGCCTGCTTCCTGGATCTGGAAGTAAGCCAGCGTGGAATGTGTTGCTCATCATCATGCCAAGGTGAAGGCTCGAACCCCTGCAGTAAAGTGGTGTGTGATTAAACCGAAGGCCACCCAGACACTCGGCATGGTCCCTCTCATTTACAGAGATGCTTATCTAAGACCTGTCCATGCCAGGATCTCTGGGCAGAGAGAATTTTGGGCACGTGACTCATCAAGGTTCCCACAGTGCAGGAGGTGTTTTTATTGCTTAACTTCCACAGATACGCGCAGGGCCAGGTGCAGCCCAGGGTCTGGAATATCGCCGGCCCCATGCAGTCCGCTGTAGAATATGGGCATGGAGCTGCAACAGCAACAGCGTTTCGGAAGTGCTATGAGACACGCTAAGCAGGCAAAGAGCAGCCAGGAAAGACAAACGGACGTGTGTGAAGTGAAGAGCAGGAGGAAGAGGGCTGCGAAGGGCGCGTGGGAAGATCGTGGCCTGCACAGGAAGGGTCGGTGCAGAGCCTTGCAGGGGCAGCCAGCCCGCACACGTGAGGTGGGCCAGCAGGGCTGTGTGGGCAGAGCCCATCACTGGGTAAAATGAATAAGGCATGACATTACCCTGACCAGCAGGCACTGAGGGGGTCTGTGACGGGAAAATGCATAGTTGCTTTATTTTTTAAACTTCCATACATTATTGAAAAATCTAACAGCTCTATTAAATAGAGATGTTTCCATATACATCATAATTACTAAGATAATACATATTGAACAAATTAATGGAATTGGTCCCTGTCTTATGCCATACACAACAATGAACTCAAAATGGATTACAGACGAATGTGAGACCTAAGCACATAGCGCCTTGAGGAAAGGGGAAGAAAACAGCTTCTCAGAACCGGGCCGAGGGATGGCACTTCTGGGTAAGCTGTAACAAGAACAGCAGTGAAAGCATGCAGAGACGGGGCTACAGCAAAGCGAAACCCTGCGCAGGGGGGAACAGCTGCCAAGGCAAAGGCCACATAAAGAGCACGCCTTATCCGCAGAGCCCTATCTGCAAAAGTTGACACTAGATCAGACAAAACCTCCGCGTGAGGACTGCCCAGCAGGGCATCAAAGCAGATGCTGGGACTCACAGTTAAACTGTGGGCAGAGTGCAGGGAATCTTATGGAAGAAGGGGGAGATAGAAAGACCCGGAGGGGACAGGAGCTCCACAAGGAGAGCAACAGAACCAAGAAATCTGGGCACAGGGGTCTTTTCTGAGACTGATATTCCAACCAAGGATCATTCATGGAGATATCCTAGAATCCCTGCACAGAGGTAGCTCATGGCAGTTCAGTGTCCATGTGGGTTTCCTAGTAAGGGGAGCAGGGACTGTCTCTATCATGAACTCAGTCTGGCTCTTTGATCACCTCCCCCTTAGGGGGAGGCAGCCTTTCCAGGCCACAGAGGAAGACAATGCAGCCAGTCCTGATGAGACCTAACAGACTAGGGTCAGAGGGAAGAGGAGGAGGACCTCCCCTATCAGTGGACTTGGAGAGGGGCATGAGAGGAGAAGAGGGAGGGAAGGTGGAATGGGAGGGGAGGAGGGAGGGGGCTACAGCTGGGATAGAAAGTGAATAAACTGTAATTTATAAAAAAATAAATTAATTAAAAAAGAGAAAATCCCAGCATGGAGTGGGGAGATGGGCACCAAGTCCCATTTCAGGTGAGAGCGTACCAGTCACTGCCAGCCAGGAGATGGAGAAACTGAGTGTGGGGACAGACGCAGAAGAAAACCAGCTCAGTGCTGGTGCGACACACACGTGTCCAGTCACTCTGAAAGCAGACGGAGGACCTTCCAGTTAACTCTCATTGTTAAGCAGTGAACCTGCCTGCTCTATTACTGGCATCATTATTACAGGAGTGTGTATATGAGGGCATGTGCCCGAGTTTTATGTGCACAAGTGCGTGCAGGTGTCCATGGAGGCCAGAAGAGGAGGCCAGGTTACTCGGACCTTATGTTACAGACAGTTGTGAACCGTTGGCACAGCCGCTCGGATCCCACTGAAGTCCTGTTGGGCAGCCGAAGCTCTTGAACCTCGAGCCACTGCCCAGATATAAGGTGGCCTCTTCCGCATTTAAAGACACAACTGCATTCGGACAGAAGTGAGCAGACCTGCTTGGCTCGGTGGCATGTCCCACAGCGCACTCACCAGCGTTGAGGAGGAAGACGGAGCAGCAGATGAGGGCTGCCACGTAGAACCCGCCATCTGATTCTGTCAGGTACCCACCAACCACAGGCCCCAGGATGAAGCCGACGCCCGAGGCCGTGTTGAAGTGTCCCAGCACGCGTGGCCGCGCCTTCTCTGTGACCAGGTCGGAGAGCAGAGCCCTGGAGATGGAGAGGGTGTGCTTAAAAACACCTGTGAGGAAGAAGAGACATGCTCTGTAACTCGCAGACCCGAGCGGCCTTCCCGCTTCCATTTCCTCTGAGCTGCTAATGCCTTCGGGACTCGGCAGTCATGAATGGACTCCGGAGCCAGCACCTTAACCGCGTCATTCCCTCTTCCCCAGCACAGAGGGCCTCGGAGTCCAGCTTGCCCACAGCCCATCACGACATCCTAACGTTCCCTGTTACCCAAGCAAGACTCCCTGTGGCTGTTAGGGCTCAGGCAGTCCAAACATCCAGAAACAGACTATAGGACGATTTCCAGTATCTAAATAAATGCCAGCATTCCTTAGAAACTTGTGGAACCGGAACCAACTTCTGTCTGTGGAAGGGCTCATTTCCCTCAGCTCTGGTGGAAGAGACTAGCAGCTACCTGTGGTCGCACAGCAGAGCCCACGCCAGCCTCCAGGCTTCCTCAGTATAGCGAGCACCTGCTGCACATTCCCGAGTCCATGCTCATCCCAACCCTCCTCGACCTGCTCGCTCCCCAACTCTTCACAAAGGCAAGGTTCCCCCCCCCCCCCGAGATTCTCACTTCTCTCCCTCTTTCTCCAGATGCTCACTGATCCCCTCCCAGTGTGCTCTATTCTCTAGCTCTTGCTTTCTCACTATGTCCACTCTTCTCTCCCGCTCTCCTAGCCCTGGCCATGGCTCTGCTTTTTCCTCTCTCTGCTCTGGATACTGTCTATCTTTTACCTAAAATAAAAGCCTTCCACCTGGGTGGTCATGTCAGCCGTCTCTGTAGCACCCCCTCATATTCGGTGGCTCCCTCAGTTACCTAGTTACATGGCTTCCCTACTCACTCACCACAAAATACTACAAAGCACACCTACCCTGTGCCACCATCGGTCCTAACCTGTGGATAAAGCAACGAGAGCTAACCAAAAGGTCAAGAAACAGAAACAACCCCAGCAGCAACCTACAAATAAAGAGCTACAGCCACCCTCATGGAACGCGGGTTCTTCTTGCGGTGAAGGACAGACTGTGTTAGAAGGTGGCGAGGGGTATGGTCGGAACAGCAGAAAGGATGCCAGAGAGGAGGAACACCAGGCAGCTTTATCTAAGCAACACTGCCAGCCACACCCCAGGAAGACACTAGCGACTCTGATGGCGTCCTCAACAATGCCAACTGCATCCTACTAGTCAGAGACTTGTGAATCAGCTGCCGACTACCCAGCGGTTTCAGCCTGACGGCTTTCTGCTGAGGACTGTCTGACGAGCTCCCTGCAGAGGACTCAGCATCTCTCCAGGCTGTGGCTCGGCACAGGGGCTTTCGCTGGCTCCTACAGCACCCTGAGGTGCTAGAGCATCCTACAGCTCTACCACAGGTCTCAGCTCACACGCCTGTGTCTAATCCAGGGCTCCGGCTCAAAGGGAGCAATGCACACCAGACACAATGGGCAGCTCCCTCGGAAAACAAACCCGAAATCCCCTTAGGATGTCACAGACTCTTTCTAGCCTTGTTCTAGAACACGAAGAAGGTCTGGGCTGAGAGAAAATTCCAAATATTTAAGGAACTTCACGAATTTCTTTGAACTTGTATCTATGCTGGGTTTACCTTTTGAGGGAAGGCTATAGGAAGAATATTCCAGAAACACCTCGTGGGAGGGCTCTTCAGAGGCTGGGCATGGAAGAGCAGATGTCGAGCACAGGCACAAAGCAGGGGCACATTTCAGGACATAGGATCTGGGTCTACAACTGACGGCAAGAACAAGCCTAGCAAAAGTTCCGGTGTTCCCTCTCATCATGATGCACAGACACTGAGAGGGTCAGGTCGGGGCAAGAGGGAATCCAGGCATTACTCCTGTTTCTAAAGCCTGGGACGCCCACATGTTAGAAAGTACAGCTGACTGGACTACGCACAGCTCATGCTACCTCACACTAAAGAAAAGCAATCCCCTCCTTCCCCTAAATCTCAACCCATTTTGCAAACAAATTTAGGTTTCTCTCTTGTCTGCCGCCCTGGTCTGCAGAGAATTCAGAACAGGATATTGCACAGTGGTGGAGCACAGTGAGGGGTAATTCTGAGCAACGCGAACCAAACAATAATGCAATAAATGCAGCAGCAGGACGCAGTGAACAGGTACTAACTGTGACTCAGAATGCACTAGAGGGCTGGACTGTGGACTCTCTTAAGGAAAGGCAACCCCTCCCCCAGTGAATGTGGGGAGCCGACTTGAGTATGCCACAGGCTAGGATGGGAGCTTCGTGCACACTCCACATGCATACGAAGCAGAGTGACAACCTCAGAGGAGCTGACCCTCGGCTGTGTGTCACTGCGGCGCTCTGCTCCTGTGCGGTGCAGTGGAGAAGCTTATCTTAACGAGGACAGAGGTGCAGTGCGGCAGCCTCGTGACTGGTGGCAATGTCTGCCACGCTGCATGAGCTGAGGAAAGAAAACTGGTGAGACTTGGGGCTGCGGATGCCAAGAAAGGCAAGGAGGGACACACCTTCCCTAGCAGGTCCCACCAGACACCGGAGCGTGCAGCCACCTGAGGTTTCCAAGAGTGGATAAACCTCTCACTGGAGGTCCAAGAGGAAAGTGCTGTCAGGGAGTCAGGGGTGGTCCGGAGGGGTCTGGAGAGAGGAGACCAACGCCAGTGTGGCAGAGTGACTCACACTAACGATGCTCTGAGAGGCTGTCACAGGCCAGGGTGGGGCTTTGGAGAAGCTGGCAGAGGGCCTGGCAGCAGTAAATGCCCAGTAAGCAGCCACGGCTAACCGACCGCTTACTGCCATTGTCACTGCTACAGCCGCTGGTCTCTGTGGCTGAGCTCCAACAGCAGGGGTGTCACCACCAGGCTTGGGCCCGTACAGAGCACCACACGGAAGACGCTGCCAGGCACCAGAACTCACCCACAGGGACTCTAGCCAGTGTGAACAGGAACACGTTGGTGGACATTCCAAGGAGCAGGTAACCCAGGGCGCTGAGCAGAACACACACCAGCAAGGAGGGCCGCCTTCCAACCACATCACTCCAGCAGCCCTGGGAGGAACAAGCAGAGGTCTCTGAGAGCTGCCAGCACCACACAGGGACCAGTACAACATGGCCCCGGGGAGTCGCGCAGGGGCATGGCTGTGTCATGCCACATGCCACAGGCTGTTCTCTCTGCCCATCCCACAAGGTGAGTGTAACACGGATGCCACACCAGCATGATGCCTGGTGACCCAGTAGCTGGAAATCTCGCTGGACCGTGCAATAGAAGATTAAGCTCCGAAGCTTCATTTCATTTTTGTTTTCATTGTTTTATGCAACTACGCTCCTCAGAAGTCATGTTGTTTAGAAATTTAGAAAATCCAAAAAAGGAAGTAACTAGGAAAAAATAACCTCTATGGTCCCAAATCTAGGTAAACACAGGCTCAGTGACGAGGGTGTCCTTCCTGGGATGGAGGGCAAGGTGGGCAGGGGTCCAGGCCAACTTTCTAACTGGTCTTGTACTTCCTCTACCCCTCACAGCCACACTCCAGATACAAAATATCAAGCCTTCCAGCAGGATGACAGAGCTAGTCAGAGAATGCCGATCACTGCCCAAGGCCTAGTCAACCTGTCATCTCTGCCTTCTCTTCCTCCAGTTTAGAACATCCCCAAATTTAACACTTTTAAAAGATGTATTTGCTTTTATTTTATATGTCTGAGTGTTTTACCTGTATGGATGTCTGTGTCACATGTGCATGCAGCATCCAAAAAGGACCAAAGAGGGCATTGGATCAGGCTGGGCAAAGGAGCACAGGCCGTTATACCCAGCACTTGAGAGGCAGGCAAATCTCTGCAGGCTCAAGGCCAGCCTGGTCTACCTAGGAACTTCCAGGACACAGATAGCTACATACAGACAACCTGTCTCAAAAGAAAAGAGGCGACTGTATTCCCTGAAAATGAGTTACAGGTGGCTTCGAGCTGTGTCTTAAAACTTAACAATTTATAATAGAATCTCATCCAGTTTCCTTTAAAACCGTCCCCTAACAAAGAAGCAGCAGGGAAAACCTGAGCTCTTTAAACATGAGATGGCGGCAGCTGCTTCAATCTGCCGCTGCTGCTGTCTGTAAGAATGAAGAGATGGCCACTGAGCTTTCTGACTGGACGCTGAGATCTCCAGAGCAGGGTGCCCACAGCAGGCTGCATGGGAGACAGACCGGATGCCTAGTGACAGTCATGGATTTCAGACACCCAAGGGGCCAGGGAGAGGGACAAAGTCACTACTGTATCTCTCTACTCATTCTTTGGGTAGCTGGCCAATCAAACAAAGTGGCTTACTCTGAGTTACTCGTACATAATGAGGCAACCAGCTCAGTGCACACATTTCCATACAGAACAGTGGAAATGCAGGTGGGTTTGACCGCTGTCGATTACATGAAGCAAACAATGAGTGAGGGCTTCTGGTCGTGGTGTTTTCTACGGTACAAAATTCAGCACCGACTCCCGGAACAGCAGCACAGTCCCAGGGAAGCCTCTTATAAAGTAAGCCCCTTCCTCCCCCAACAAGCACTCGCTCAGCAGGCCTCACAGACTGTAAAGGACATGCCTTCCCCTGGCCAAGCAGAGGGCGGAAGACAGCATTCTGCCTGTCTCATATTTAACAAGGCTGAATTTTCCAGTCGCCCGCACGCCCCTCTTCAGCAATCTTCCAGCCCTCCACCTTCGTAAGCACTGTGGCAGATGGCCGATGCACTGTGCTGGAGATGGGCTGCAGGATACAGGAGAACTTGGTGGATGGAGGGTAGCTTACCACAAAGGTGCTGGAGAAGAGCTGCAAAACGCCGTAGGAGGAGCCTGAAAAACAAGTGGAAATACCAGAAGAGGGTGCTGGGGGAACGTGGTAATAGTCAGGAAGAAAACTCCGGGGAAGGGGCATCCTCAGGAAGCTAAACCATCATACATCTTTCATAAACTATTTTAAAAGCCTTCAAATTAAAATGTGAGCAAGCGCATGGGAATGGCAGCAAGGGCCAGTCTTGGGGTCCCTGAAAGTAATGCTGCTCCTCTAAGAGTAAAAATCAGAGTCCTGGAAATATACAACTGAGCAATGAATTTTTAACAACAACTCATTATAGCTCAAGCATCTTAGAGGTGAAAGAAGAATAAGAAAGTCCGTTGTACTCATGAATGGACAGGCCCTAAGTCATACATGCTAACTACAAAAACAAAGAGCAGTTAAAAAAAAAAAAAGCAAAATTTAAGAAGAAAAAGCTTTAGTTAAATATCGGACTTCTAGAGTTCCTTCCCTCAAGATGTAACAGGTCCACTGGGCTTTTCCTAATGGTCAGCATAATTCAGCATACAGATCTTGAGGCAAATCATAATCAGAGCGGGGCAGGGCGGGGGGAGTCAGGACAGAGCACAGGTGATGTGGAAAACTGAAGGATTCAGGGCTGTTAGCATTGAGGGCTTTTCAGTACTCAGCACAGACTGTTCTAAGCCCTGGGGACTCTAAATCAGCACAATCTGGACACAACCTCGTACTGTGTGGGCAGAAGCTCCGCAGGCTTCTGAGATGAGCTGGCAGTGTGGGAAGTGTGCAGCTAGCTTCCCAAGGTGGTCGCCCAAGCCCTTTCCCTTCACGTGGGACTTCCACCAATCGCCCTGCGGCCTCATCCAAGCTCCAGAACTGCCTGCAGGCAGGAGGCCAGAGGCCATGCTTCACCTGAGATACACACACTACCACACTGCCAGAGGCCCGGAGCTTCCGGCTTATGGGATGTGGAAGGAACTCAAACCTCAGAGCCTTCCCAAGGGCAGGTGGTCCGAGAAGAGATGAACTCCGCTTGCTTCAGGGTGGCCCTTGGAAATACTCCCAAGGTCGCTTCATTTCCCACTTACTTTTGGTGATGTTTGGCTAAAGGCAGAGTTATTTTGGGGGGATTTGAAATTCAGTGTTTTCCCCACAAGCTGCATCACACACTCACCTACGACTCCAGCAACTATGGGACTCACTCCAAGGGACTTGACATGAAGATTCAACAATGGAACGACCATGCTGACACCAAACAAATCCTGTGGGAAGTCAAAGCCCACAGGACTCATTAGCACTGAAGCTCAGCAGAATTTAACCTACAGCCCAGTCTCAAACATAAAACCTGGTCCTAAACTCCTGACCAAGGAAGAAACCACAACTGCAGACCACAAGGACCAGGTAAAGAGCCATGATAAAATCCAGATAACTGTAACTACCTGGGCCATCTAGACCTATGATCAATTTTCACTTCAGCTTCTTTGTGACTGGCCTTTGACATCCAAGGAGGGTGTGCCACCCAAGTCCCTCACCCAAAACGAAGGAACATTGAACAGAAAAACTCACTGTTGTGTGGATAACAAAGGAGGGACAGTTTGTGTTTGTTGGTAAAGCTGTTTTTGCTTCAGTAAGAATCTCAAGCTACATCATAGCCAAACTGTGGGCAGAGTGCAAGGAATCTTATGGAAAAAGGGGGAGACAGAAAGACCTGGAGGGAACAGGAGTTCCACAAGGAGAGCAACAGAACCAAGAAATCTGGGCCCAGGGTCTTTTCTGAGACTGATACCCCAATCAAGGACTATGCATGGAGATAATCTAGACCCCCTGCACAGATGTTGCCCATGGCAGCTCAGTCTCCATGGGTGTTCCCTAGCAAGGGGAGCAGGGGCAGTCTCTGGCATGAACTCGGTTGCCTGCTCTTTGATCACCTCCCCCTGGTGGGGTGGTCTTACTAGGCCACGGAGAAAGAGGATCCAGACAGTCTTGATGAGACCTGATAGGCCAGGGTCTGATAGTAGGGGAGGAGGATCTCCCCTATCAGTGTACTAGGGGAGGGGCAAAGGGGGGAAGGGAAGGTGGGACCAGGAGGAGATGAGGGAGGGGGCTACAGCTGGGATACAAAGTGAATAAATTATAATAAATAATAATAATAGTAGTAATAATAATAATGTTTTTTTTTTTTTTAGAAAGAATCTCAAGTTACAAAAAGGAACTGATGGACCAGAGTCTGTATTTGAGACAGCCTCATTTCGTAGCCCAGGTTGGCCCCCACCTCAGCCTCTTAGGTGCTAATATCACAAGCATGTTTCACTGTACTAGTTTTCAAAATCTGTCACACATCAATACTCAGAAGAAAGCCCAGGAAAGCACGAGGAAGACAGGAGGCTGGTGGAATACTGAGATCCACAGACTAAGGTCTCAATAAAGATGAGCTGTCACCTGCCACAGGCTGGGGACAGGGAACAGACTGCCCAGCTACATCACAGACCTCATCACCATCATAGCCATACCAATGAGCTTAGTGTTTCCCGTGAAACAAAGGAAAAGCTCATGGTATCAAGAGCTAAAACTAGAACGTTTGGCAAATAACTTCTCCAATCTTGTGCCCTTCCTCTTCCAATCAGAAATTGTTTTCCCAAGCCTTTAGGGTCGCTAAATATAAAAAAAAACACTAAGTTTTTTTTGGTAAGTCAGCATTAGCTCCTTCAACGACAGAGAAACTGAAGCTCTTCACAAGATTTTTCACAAAAAAAAAAAATCCCTAATCTTTTAAAAAGTACTTGGAAATCTTACATATTTCCCTCAAGATATGCTCTTGAATATATTATTCTCTTGAATACGTCACTACATTTCTCAAATTTTTGCATCAGACTAGTTTCGCCATGTGCAGAGCATACGGAAAGCCTGAGAGAGGCTGCGAATATCCAAGTCTGCTGGGAGGCCGCACACAACAAAGGGTGTGGGAACTGCTCTGTCTCCCTGATTCTCACACCATTCTCCACTCCAGCTCGTGGTAGTTGCTGTGACCCTCCGGGGCCGGAGTCTTTTTATGTGGCACACACAACCCAGGTGCCCTCTGTGGTGGGCTGGAGACAGGCATCACCCCAGGAGGACTGTGGTCAGCATCCTTCCCCAGAACATCTGCACCCACTTCCTCTGAACCCTGAGTACACAGCGCAGCAGGCAGCACCTCATCCTAAGGCACAGCCAAAGGGCAAGGACTCGGGGTGGTGGTGCCAGGCTCTCAGAGGCATGGAGCCTAAGAAGGGAAACCGTACACAGAGATGTCTCTAAGGCGTGGTCCTGCTGCAGGTGTGTGATCCCACCAGGCACCCCAAATTGTGAACTGTAAAACCCTGCTTCTTGTTCGGTGTGGTTGAGCTGTAACACACACCTCTTTAATCCAAGAACTTTCTGTTTACTGTAAACAGGTGATTGTGGTGTGGTTCAGCCCTAGCACACACCTTTAATCCAAGAGCTCTCTGTTTACAGGATTTAATAAAGTTAACCCTAAGTCATGAGGCGGAGCAAGAAAACAGCTGACAGGGCTTAAAGAGTAGGAGGGACTTTGAGTTGAGGGGTATTTAAGACAGCTGGAGCAGTAGAAAGGGCTTTTTAGCTTAGCTCTGGCTTCAGTTCCTCAGCTCCTTGCCTTTTTTGGGCTTCTTTGGCCTTGGGTATTTTGTACTTTTCTTCCCAGGCTGTCACTGAGCTGGTGAGCCTTTTGGGCTTTTTCCTCTGAGATCTGAGCTGAGGAGGAAGGTCAGCTGGTGCTTTCTCTGCCTCTGTGAACTAGCAGGTTTTCACCCCAGCATCTGACTCCTGCGTCCTTATTGGTAAAATAAAATGGTTGGGATTTTCATTTTTGTTTATAACATGGTCCTCCTTGTCTTCTAGCTTTGTAAACACAGACATTTGGTGAAATCTACTTTCTTCAAGATTCTAACAAGAACTAAATTGAACAGTTCCTCCATTGACTGCTGGGCACTTTGCAGACAGAGCAGAGGCTGCTTCTCTGATCCTCACCTACATGGCTCAGCGTGCTGACTCCTAATTCTAGCAGCCCTTCCGTCTGGAAATAAACGGTAAGCTTACTTCACCTGGACAGCGAACAGTTACTGTTTACCAGGCTCAGTGCTGACCAGGTACTGGCCACAAAGCCTTCTCCCAATGTCCTTTCAACTAATTGGTTCCTTTTGCCTTGAGGAAATCCTACTGAGTGTTTCTTTCTGCTGAACCAAACCTAGAGGAGTGAGGGTGGGCGTGTCAGGGTTCCTGCACTGAAAATGGCCCAAGACTCCCAACTTAAGCCTATCACTAAGACTGGGAAATCTCTGGAAGCAGAAACTGCCTTTGAGATCATGTACGACATGATAGGCATTCATAACTTTCTTAAGTATTACATTAATACGCAGATGGATGGAAGAATAACTTAAGAATAACTTGTCTCATTCTACAAGGGAAAGGACCACTTTCAATCAATCAATCTATCTACATATATATGTTTATATACACACACACACGCACATAAGTTATAACAAAACAAAAACAGTGCCATTTGCCAAAGTCACACAAGTGTGACTTCCCAGTTCAAACGTCAAACGTCAAGGTCTTCCGTGTAGAAGGACTCATTAGCAAAGACCTCTTGACCACTGCTGTGGGGAGAGGCCTGTGTCCCAACCGCGCTAGCTCCCTCAGCAGCCTCTCCTCGGTCCTGCACCGGCCCCTGCAAACAGTGACCTGGGGTGAAGTGGCAAGAGGAGGCGCCTCACAGCACCCTTCGGGGTCTGTGTGACTCCCCGGGAGCTGGGGCAAGCACAGCCCGCCAGGATCCCCAGCCTTGCACACTCCGCGCTTTCCCCGGCCCCAGGGCGGGCACTCACCAGGAAGCCAACCAGGTAGAGGCAGAGCAGGAAGCGGCGGGAGCCCTCGGCGCTGGGAGCTGGCGCCAGGCTCCCCGCGGCCGGCCCCTGCCCCGAGGCCCGGCGCCCGCGGACCCCCATCGCCAGGCGCCTCCGCGGGCTGCGGGTGCGCACGCCCCCGAGCCGCCGGCAGGCCACGCCCCGCGGCGGCCACGCCCAGGCGCGGCCACGCCCACGGCGGAAGCGCCCGGCGTGCGCCTGCGCAGACGGAAGGCCGTGGCGCGGGGCTGGCGCGGGGCTGGCGCCGCGGACGCGTTAGTTCGAGGCCGCCGACAAACGCTGTGACAGCGGACTGATGCCGCCCTTCCTCGCTCGCTGGCGGTGTGGGGCGGGAGGAACCTGTCGCCAGAGCAGGTTCTCCTCAGTGACAGCTCGTGCGGCTGGATCCCAGGCCCCTCCTCGGCTTGCCCGGGACGAGCTAAGCTGGCGGTGGGAGCTTTCCCGTCAGAGCCTCGGGCAGTAACGCAGCCGGCCTCTCCATCTGTGAGAAGTCTGCGCAGGGTCAGAAGCGGGACACGGAGAGGCTCAGAGCCGGGCGAGTGGCCTCGGAGTGAACAGCCGCGCCCGAAGAGCGGGAGGAACCGTGAATGATAAACGCAATAGAGAAACAAAGTCAGAGGACACGCGGCGTAAGGGCTTGTGGCGAGCAGCGGGGGAGACTCTGGAAAACCTTAGGCTGCCTCCAGGTTGGGGGAGACGGACTGAATCTAGCCCTGAGTGTGGACACGAAGCAGAACTGGTTCCGCCGGCCTCGTTAAGCACAGACTGGGAATTGTGACATGTGACTGAACTGTGACTTCGGCTGTGGCGGCGCACTTCCGTGACCTCAGCACTTGGGACACAGAGACAAGAGGGTCAAGAGTTCAGCTTGTAAAAGCCATGAAAGTAGACGGGGGTGGTTGGAATGCGGAGCAGGATCCATGGGAGTGGAAGGGAAGACTCTCGAGACGGCAACAGGCAGTGAATATGACAAACTGCACATGCACGCATATGAAATGCCAGGGCGGAATCAGCTAGCTCGTTAAATTAGATGTGCTAAAACGCACACTTAAAATAATTCAAGGTTATTCTCAGTTACATAGACCAGCCTACGCTACGTGAGACCATATATTAAGAAAGCAAAACCAGAAAAAAAAAAAAAGCGTTAACTAGAGAATGCATTTGGTGGTGTTGTAGACAAAAGATAGACAGAGTCAGTCATCGCTTTTTGTCCTCAGCTCTAATGAGATTCCACCAAGCCTGGGGTGGCACCCATCATCCTTTTCACCTTTACAGAATGGCGTGGTGTTCAACTTGCCCAGCAGATGGCGCTGTGGGCAATTGCCTGAGCCGAAGGACTTGTTGGATGTGGATCCTGGATCTCTCTCTCTCTCTCTCTCTCTCTCTCTCTCTCTCTCTCTCTCTCTCTCTCTCTCTCTCTCTCTCTCTCTCTCCCCATTCTTCTTATGTCCCAGTCGTATCCCCCTCCCTCCCTCCCTCCTGTACCAATACCTTCCCTCCCTGTTTCTCCCTCCCCTACTCCTCAGAGAAGGGAACCCCCCACCCCACCAGCTATCAAGTCACATCAGGACTCAGTGCACAGCCCCACCAGGGGAAAGTGATCGAAAAGCAGGCAACAGAGTCCATGTCAGGGTCAGCCATTTTTCATCTTAGTAGGGGATCCATATGAGGACAGAGCTGCCCATCGGCTGTATCTGTGTTGGGGGCCTAGGTCCAGTCAAGTCTCTGAAGAAAAAATTGAAGAAGATATCAGAAGATGGAAGGATCTCCCATGCTCATGGATCAGTAGGATTAATATAGTAGAAATGACCATCTTACCAAAAGCAATCTACAGATTCAATGCAGTTCCCATCAAAATCCCAACACAATTCTTAACAGACCTTGGAACAATTTATCAACTTCATATGGAAAACCAAACACACACACACAAAAAACAAAACAAAACAAAACAAAACAAAACAAAAAAACAACAACAACAACAACAAAAAAAAACAGAATAGCTAAAGCAGTCCTGTACAATAAAAGATCTTCTGGAGGAATCTCTATCTCTGTTTTCAAGATATACTATAGAGCAATGGTAATAAAAACTGCATGGTACTGGCACAGAAACAAGCTAGTGGATTAATGGAATTAAACTGAAGACCTAGAAATAAACCCACACACTTATGGATATCTGATTTTTGACAAAGAAGCCAAGACCATACAATGGAAAAAAAGAAAACATCTTCAACAAATGGTGCTGGACTAACTGGATGTCTCTACATGTAGAAAAATGCAAATAGATCCATATCTATAACCCTGCACAAAACTAAAGTCCAAGTGGATCAAAGACCTCAACGTGAAACCAGACACACTAAACCTGTTAGAAGAAAAAGTGGGGAAGATCCTTGATCTCATTGGCACAGGAGAAAAACTTCCTGAACAGAACATCAACAGCACAGGCTCTAAGATCTACAATTAATAAATGGAACCTCATGAAACTAAAAAGCTTCTGTCAAGCAAAGGACACTGTGATCAGAACAAAACAACAGCCTACAGACTGGGAAAGGATCTTCACATCTGACAAAGTTGTGGGTCTCTCTTGCTTCACCTGATTGTGGCAGGCAGAGTGCGGGGCCTACCGAGGCCCTCAGTCTTCAGGGGCTTTCCTAGCACCTTGCAGGAAATACCTTGTTTTCCCAGTCAGCTCCCATCCTCCACCTACTCAGCAACTCGTTCCAAGCTCTTTCCACAGGTGTCCCAGCTTGTGGCTTCCCAGGGATTTTTGTCACTGCTTTAGCTGAGTGGAATGAGCAAGAGAAAGACAAACAAACAAGCAAACAAACATTTTGATTTAAAAAGATGAAATAGAAATAAAAATAGTGGCAAGTTGTAGGAAATCTATAAAAACATTACCCTAGCGCTAACAAAGTAGATGAGGCCATGCTGCCCTGAGTAAATGTGAAGTTTAGTCATGTGTGCAGTTATAAAGCAGAGCTTAAAGGAAAGTCACAGCAGAAACTGAATAGAGGTAAAGGGACAAACAGACGCAGACAAGGGACCCTCCTTGGCTGTACAGAGCCCCTGCCCTTTCATGGGCGTGCACAGCGACAGCAAAGGTACACCCTACCCCACCCCACCCCAGCTGAAATGTGCAGTTTTGAGGTTTGTAGCTGCTTATGTGATATCTCTCAACCTAGCAGGACGGAAGACGACTTCCTGTTGAGGAAAGAGCTGGATCCCCGCAGCTGCGGGCTGCTCAGTTGTGGGCAAGCCATGGCTTGCAGCGTCCATTAGAGTCTGCCTCCTCGCATGGACGCCGACGGTGCACCGCACACGGGTCCACACTGCTGGCTGTGCGTGAACAACTGCCTTTCGTTTCCAACCCGCGGTCTCATGTGTTCTGCCGACGTCTGTGAGAGTCCACCAGGCTAGTTTTAAGTGGTTTTGTTTGGTTTTCTTGAGGGAGGATCTCCCACAGCCCAAGTCTGCATGGCCATAAAGTCATCATCCACCTGCTGTGTTGTAAGGAAGATGCTGCCAGACCAGGATTTCTAACTTAGTTTTTAGTTATTATATGATCAAATTAAAGAGACACAACAGACATCTGTGCATTGAGCCCTGCAATGATACTGGAAAGAAATGATTAAAAACCAAAATAAGTAAAAATACATAGAATTATTCTGACAGAAGGGTCAATATTATAATAGCTGTTCTTCACTTTTTAAAGATTTATTTTTATTTTTAATTATGTGTCTCTCTGTGTGTATGTACGCATGAATACAAGTGCTTATGGAAGCCATAAAAGGGTGTCAGATCCCCTGGAGCTGGAGTCACAGGCAGGTGAGAACCTTCTGACATGTGTGGTGGAAACCAAACTTATTCCCTACAAAACCATCATTTCAAGCTCCTAATGGCCAAGCAACTCCTCTGGCCTCCAACACCTGCAGTAGCCTTCTTACTTTAAAGCATACCACATTGCCTACTTGTCTCGTTAAGGTTTAAAAGATTCTTAGTCTACATTTGGGAGGTTCTGAAGTGGTGCTGGTCGGGATGCAGAACGGCAAAAACCAGCTTGGGGAAGAAATTTGAAATCTGCTAGCTAGTTAGAAACACACCTACCACATGACTACCTACTACACCTTCATATGTGTACACGCATAAACAAGGCTTCACACACTCAGATGACCATACAAGCTTTCTCTGCAGTAGGGCCATGCTGGAAGCAACCCAAATATCCATCAGCAAGTGAGTGGGTAAACACAGGGGATAGAGCCATAAAATCGAGGACTGCTAGCAATAAAAACCATGGACTCTGGCCTCCTATAACAGCACGGACTCTGACCCCCTATAACAGCACGGATGTGTCAACATAGCTAGTCTGAGTAAAGAAGCCAGCTCAACAGGAATGTGTGCTCCAGACTTCCGTTCCTTCAAAACAACAGAGGACTTGTGGATTCTGCTCCAACAGACGGGAGCATGGGAGTTCCACTTTCATTCCTGCAACAAAGGAAGGAAATAGACACAATGCAGAAGGCAGCTTCTCATAGCCGTGCCAGAGAAGTGTGTCACAGGGCAAGCCACCATCTAGAATCCTGGGAGAGACTGAGAAGACTGCAGCCAAGCTTCATGGGAGCAGAAGCTGCTGCCAGACTAAGTTGCATGCATGCTTCCATGGGGATTTGATGAAGCCTTGGACAGTGAGTGTGAACCCACATGAGCTCTCACCCAGTCACCTGCCTGGGGCTGGTGAGGCCATGGATGTTAGAGAGCCTACACCCACCACATTACTAGACCAGTGTAACCCCCAAGGGCATTCTAAATCTGTCTCCCTCCACTCACAGGCAATTGTACTGCACAACCCTCACCAAAGAACTCCTTTGTGACGGAGGCCATTAAAGAAAACTGTAACTGTTTAAAACACAGATAACGGATCACAGGATGCCCAGAACCAACAGGGCATCTTTAGCACAACTCCATTGAAGAAAGGTGGATGGAAAGATACAAGAGCCAGAGGACCAGGGAATCTGCTGTGAGATTGTGTGTCCTCGAAATGACACAAAAGCTCCATGATGCCTCAGAAGCAGGGCTGATTAAACAAGTCCCAAACGAGGACAACAACAGTAGACAGGCTAATACCAGAGGTGGGAGATCTCAGCCCTGAAGGAAGCACTCCAGGTGCCGAGGGGTGGAGAGAGCGGGAGAAATGGTCTTCCCCAGATGGAAGCTCCATAATAGCATTTCTAGTATGTAGTAGTCATTACAGAAAGCATTCATGTGCAAGCAACCCTGAACAGACTTGGCAAGATAGACCTCTTCACATATGTGAATTATATTAGTCTTGGTAATATTAGTTAATTAATGTGACTATATTAATTTATACATGTATTCACATATATATGAAGCAGCGGCCAGGGATTTGAGAGGGATCATGATGGGGAGACATAGGGAAGAGTTGGAGGCAAAGGGGGAATGGAGGGAAATTTCATAACATCTTAAGAAAAAGAAAGGAAGGAAGAAAGAAAGAAAAAACAGGGAAAACCTCCCTGAGGCACCCTGACTTTTCATGGGTTTTGCTAAGCTCCATGAGGTCCTTGTGGTGAAGAGGTCAGAAAATCCTCTTGTTTTCTGCAGAATGGGGGAGAAGTGATTGTTTAGAAACAAACCCAGAGGGTGGAGAGATGGTTAAGGGCACTTGAGGCTCTTGCAGAGGACACAGGTTTGCAACATACAACCCACCTCAGGCTACTCACAGACAACACACACACACACACACACACACACCACACACACACACACACACACCAAACACACACACACCACACACACACACATACCACACACACATACACACACCACACACACCAAACACACACACACACATACCACACACACACCAAACACACACACACACACACCACACACCACACCACACACACACAGCATACACACACACACACACACCAAACACATACACACCACACACACACCAAACACACACACACACACACCACACACACACACACCATACACACACCACACACACACACACACAGCACATCACACACACACACAGCACATCACACACACACACACACCACACACACACACACCACACACACACACACACACACCAAACACACACACACCACACACACACACACACACACACCACACACACACATCACACACACACACCACACACACACACACCACACACACACACACCACACACACACACACACACACACACACACACACCACACACACACACACACCACACACACTGCTTCTAAGTGCGCAACCCTGGGACTTTAATCCCCTGAACCTTTTTCATGAGATGACAAAAGATTTTCCTTCCTGATTATCTTATGAAAACATCAGCAGGATAGTAGTGAAATAGGAGTGAATGAGTGAGAGAGTGTAAAGCAAAGACTTCTCATGAGGGCTTTCCAGGGAAACGTCAGAGCGCAGTGAAGAAAAAGCAAGAAAAACCAGTGAAGCCTCTGCTCTTACCCAGGTCAGTGTGAAAGCTTGCAATAGGAACTCACCTGGGGTTCTGTTGTCTGTTTCATCTTGTCCTCAGTGGAATTCAGAATGTGTGGTTTAAGATAAGAGAAACCACAGGAGAGAAACTGCAAGCATTAGAAGCAGAACCAGAAATGACAGAGGCCAAGAGGCTGACAGGTGTCGTGAAATAACTGCTTAGTGTGGTGACAGTCTAAGAGTAACAGCAGGCGAGGAGCGCTGACGGAGATGCATGGGAAGTCTCCCGGAGCACAGAACAGGAGGAACAATGCTGTGGTAAAAGGCCATGTCTTCGCGGGACTCAGTAGGAGACCTGAGTCCACCAGTGAGAGAACTGAAGCACCCTGAGAAAAGTGAATGGAAAAGTCCCAAACTGAAAAACAAAAAGGATGTTACAGAAAAGAGCGGAATACTCATGAGCCAGATGGTTTGGGAGTGTAAGCTGTGCATGTTGGGGTACCCCAGGAGACATGTTCCTCACACACCCCAACATGGCCCAAACATAGAAAATGTCTCAGTAGGTGAGATCCTAAAACCAGTTAGCTGCAGGTACAAGCCTGTGGTCCTAGCTCTTAGGAAAGCTGAGATAAAATTGTAGGGTCCAGGTCAGGCTGGGTTACACCATAAAAGCCTGTCTCAAAAACAAAACAAAACAAAAATATCCTAAAACCCAGTCGAGCACAGAATTTTACTGTTATGTACAAGCTGTGGAGGACGGGCCAGGGATCTCGTGTGTGGCTACTGTGGTTGTAACCAACAGTCACTGAAACTTCTGTGTCTTAAGGAAATGGTGCCATCTGATGTGCCTTGGGGAAAGGTGTCTTCTTTCTGACATGAGCCATGTTTTCTCTGTTCTGTGTACCTGGTTCTCCTCGTGAATACATTCACATCCTCCCAGATGTCAAACCATCAAACCTTACGATGTGAGGTATTTGTGCGCCTTCCATGAGCAATCAGTGGCTGAGTGAATAAACCATGGTTGAGTGACTTGGATTCAGGTCCTGCCGTGAGTGACGTCTGGTCTTTCTGGACCGCCTCAGAAGTGAGTATGGTAAGGAATTATTTCCCAAGATGGCACACTTACACACATCAACAGCATTCTCTGTGGAACAGAACACACACTTAGGGAATGACCTGTGGGAACTGGCAGTATCCTATAGGGACTCCTGTGTCTTCCCTTCAACCAGTCACATGGTTGAAACACGGATCCCAGGTAACTGGGTTTTCCATTTCCTGGCTATTGTCGATAGCTGTGTGTAAGTGTGCTTCTTCTCCATGTTCATGGCAGCACTTGTGATCTGTGGCTGCTGTTCTTACAAGTGTGACCTGGGTATAATGAAACCTCAAAGTAGTTTTAGCTTGCATTTACTGAAATGCAAGCTAAAGGGATTGAACTTTTTTTTTTTTTAATGTGTCTCAGACATTTATATTTCACCATTTGAGAATTCTCTGCTTAATTCCATGCCCTTCTTTTTAAAATTGGGGTATTTGGTTTTTTGATGTTTAGTCATTTGAGTTATTTGAATATCCTACATGCTAACACTCACTCAGATGTAAAAACCCCCATTATGTAGGCTGCCTTTTCTGGTAATGATGGTGTCCTTGCTAAGGAGAAGCCTTTTAGTTTCAAGTGGTCCCATTTATTAAGCACTGATGTTAATCCCTTTCCTGCCAGAGTCCTGGTCAGAAAGACTTTTGCTGTGTCCATAAGTTTTAGCCTATTTTCTCCTCTGCGGGAACCAGGCACCTGGGTCTTAGGTTAGGCCCCTGATATGTCAGCGGTTGGGCTTTATGTACTTTGAATAACAAAGAACTTTATTTCATTCTTTCTTTGCATTTATCCAGTTTGACCAGCACCATTTGTTAAAGGTATTGTCTTTTCTCCTGTTGATTGTTGGCCTCCTTGTCAAAAATTAGGTGTCTGTGAGAATGTCGGTTTATTTGTGGGCCCTCATTTCTACTCCATTCATGATGTTGCTGTCTCATGCCATGCTGTCTTTATTGCTAGAGCCCCATGGAATAATTTGAAACTGATGAACTGATAATAAAATCTGATACAGTTACACAATGAACTGTCACTTAGCTACTAAGAAAAACAAAACTTTGAGATTTGCAGGTGGATGGGTAGAGGTGGAAAGAGTCCTGGGTGAGGTCACCAGGCTCAGAAAGACAGACATAACATAGTCCTTCTCTCTCATGCAGATGTTAGCTTTGAGTCTGCAGACATTCCTGCTTTATTCAGAATACGCATTGAAGTCAGAAAATTAGTGAGAGGTCATGGGGAGCCAGCACTTAAAGGAGGGGAGGTGGATAAAGAATTATAAGGGAATAATTGGGTTGAGGGTATTAAATTGGGGAGATGGGAGAGCAGGGCCGACAATGAAATATGGGAACAAGAACTGACACTAAGACTTTTCAGCGGGTCATATGGAAGCCTGCTACTGTAGGTGGGTCACAGTGGCACACGCCTGTCATCCCCAGCACTTAGAGGCAGAGGCAGGCATATCTCTGTGAGTTCAAGCCTAGCCTGGTCTACAAAGTGAGCCCAGGAGAGACAAGACTACAAAGAGAAACCTTGTCTAGAAAAATCAAAATCACTCAAATGCAAAATGTGTGTGTGTTTGTGTGTGTATGTGTGTGTGTGTATGTGTGTGTGCATGTGTATACCAAGTTTAAATGGAGTTACCCTATAAAGAAGGCAACACATTCCTTACTACCCACAACAGGCTAACAAACAAATGCCAGGATTGGATTGCCTCTATTGCGGTGATTAGCCAATGAGGTCCCATGGACCCTCCAATATCACAGAAACTTGCCTGGACGCTTAGTTACCCTCCATAATGACATAATACGATAAAGACCTCTCACTGCAGACAGCACCATATGCTTGAGTCATAGAACATGTGGAAATCAAGCTGGTGCTCACCCAGAGCCTTTATCCCTACTGACATTTTTTTAATTAATTCTTTTGAGAATTTCGTACAACATATTTTTATCATATTTACTGCCCTTCATCTCTTCCCATATCCTCCTTCTCCATCTTAAAATTTCCACTTAGCCAACTTGAGAGTTTCCTTCAACTCAAAAGAATCGGTAGCCCTCCTGTATACAAAAGACAAAAGGACTGAGAAGGAAATCAGGGAAACAACACCCTTCACAATAGCCACAAAGGACATAAAGTACCTTGGTGTAACGCTAACCAAGCAAGTCAAGACTTGTATGAAAAAAACTTTCAGTCTCTGAATAAATAGAAGAAGATATCAGAAGACATAAAGATCTTTGATGCTCATGGCTTGGCAGGATTAACATAGTAAAAATGGCCATTTTACCAAAAGCAATCTACAGATTCAATGCAGTTCCCATCAATTTACCAATACAATTCTTTACAGACCTTGAAAGAAAAATTCTCAACTTCATATGGAATAACAAGAAACCCAGAATTGCTAAAACAATCCTGTACAACAACAGATCTTCTGGAGGTATCTACATCTCTGATCTCAAGCTGTACTACAGAGCAACAGTAGTAAAAAAACTGCATGGTACTGGCAGAGAAATCGACTAAGGCATCAATGGAATTGAACAGAAGACCCAGAAATAAACCCACACACTTATGGACACCTGATTTTTGACACAGATGCCAAATCCATACAATGGAAAAAATATAGCACCTTCAACAAATGGTGCTGGTCTAACTGGATGTCTACATGTAGAAAAATGCAAATAGATCCATACTTATCACCCTGCACAAAACTGCATAAAATCCAAATGTATTAAAGACCTCAATATAAAAACGAACACTCTAAACGTGTTAGAAGAAAAAGTGGGGAAGAGCCTAGAACTCATTGGCACAGGAGACAACTTCCTGAACAGAACACCAACAGCACAGGCTCTAAAATCAGCAATCAATAAATGAGACCTCATGAAATTAAAAAGTTTCTGTAAAGCAAAGGACACTGTGGTCAGAACAGAACGGCAGCCTACAGACTGGGAAAGGATCTTCACCAACCCTGTATCAGACAGAGGGCTAATATCGAGAACATATACAGAACTTAAGAAGTTAGAAGGCAACAAATCAAGTAACCCAATTAAAAAATGGGGTACAGAGCTAAACAGAACTCTCAATAGAGGAACATCTAATGGCAGAGAAACACTTAAAGAAATGGTTAACATCCTTTGATTCTCTTTATCAATTGAATCCTCTTTGTGATGCCCAGGAACTCTGGGGGCAGAGCCTGCCTCGGAGTGTGACCCAGCAACAGGAGTCAGATGACTGAAGAAGTCCGACTCTCCCCTTGCCATCATCATTCAGACATCATCAGTGCCTCAGCTTTCGGGGGATTCATCGCCTGTGGGGGAAGCATCTCTGAGGAGAACTGAGACACACTGTTCTGTGGGTGCAGTGAAAGTCACTAGCGGTTATTTTAATACTACATCATTTAGCAGACAGTAGCCAGGTCTCCCCAGGGCCTGGGACTGCTTCGTTCATGGGTCCTTGTCTCTGTTATCTGTACCAGTAAAGGATTCTACTTGATGAAGTGAGTCATGGACCAGTTAGGGAGCAGCGGGCTAACCCCTAACATCTGGGCAACTTCTGCACCACTTGGTATAGCTTGTCAGTCCAGTCATCACTGTAGCTCTCACAGTTCATGCCCGGGTGAGACTGATGCTCTCTTCTCTCCAGCAGGAGCATGGTTCTCACTGGTCAGCACTATGGAAATTCCCACGTTTTCCAAAGTTCCCAAAGAACTTACAAAGAGAAAAAAGAAATTGCATTTTCCCAGGGGATCTTATCTTGAGAGGAGGAAAAGGCTGAAGCTTCGGACCAGCCAGAAAAGAACTTGTCTCCAGAAAGGGCTCTCACAGTGTCCTGATGCTTTGCTGGACACCTGGCTGGAGACACAGGTCTAAGACAACGATGGGGAGCTGGCCACATGACCAGGAGTATGTATCCACATTTCTTGTCTTCTATTTAGGCTTCAACCTCCTGGCCGGGCTGGGAAGGCAGACTCGGGAGTGTTTGTCCCTCTTCCCAGTGTGGCTGCGTTGACTAAGCCTCCTCTCTCTCCGCCTGACTAGTACCTGTCTAACAGGCCTATTGAGGATGGGTGGTAGGGTCTCGCTTGTTCTGGCTCTGATCCTAACTAATCATTCCAGAGGCAGTCAACTGCTTTTGGACAAGTGAGACATATTTTTTGTAATTTAATTTCCTTTGTGTGAGCTTCCAGAATAAACAGTTAAATGGAGAACAGTGTGAGCTATTGAAGTGAAAGAGTCTAGAGCCCTTGTTTGTGTTCAAATGTAAAAATGTCCCTTGAGGAATGTAAACTGGTACAACCACTTTGGAAGTCAATCTGGCGCTTTCTCAGACAATTAGGAATAGCGCTTCCTCAAGACCCAGCTATACCACTGCTAGGCATATACCCAAATTTGCTCAAGTACACAATAAGGACATTTGCTCAACCATGTTTGTAGCAGCTTTATTTGTAATAGCCAGAACCTGGAAACAACCCAGATGTCCATCAACGGAGGAATGGATACAGAAATTGTGGTATTTTTTACACAATGGAATACTACTCCGCAATCAAAAAGGAGGAAATCATGAAATTTGCAGGCAAATGGTGGGATCTAGAAAAGATCATTCTGAGTGAAGTATCCCAGAAGGAGAAAGACAAACATGGAATATACTCGCTTATATAGACCTAAAAGATAGGATAAACATAATGAAATCTATACACCTAAAGAAGATAATCAAGAAAGCAGACACAGGGTATGATGATCAATCCTCATTTAGAAAGACAAATGGGATATGCATTGAACGTATGACAGGAGTCTACTGAGCGCATCTGAAAGACTCTAACTAGCAGTGCTCCAAAATAGATACTAAGACTCACAACCAAACCTTCAGCAGAGTGCAGGGAATCATATGAAAGAAGGGGAGTTTGATGTGGAAAGGATAGGAGCTCCACAAGGACCAAACGTATCTGGGCACAGGGTCTTTTCTGAGATGGACACTCAACCAAAGTCCATGAGAGGATAAAACCTAGAACCTCTGCTTGGATGTGACCCGTGGTAGCTCAGTAACCAATTGGTTTCCCATAGTAAGGGGAACAAGGACTATTTCTAACAGGAACTCAATGACTGGCTCTTTGACCTCCCCACCTCCCAAGGGAGGAGCAGTCCTGTTAGGCCACAGAGGAGGACTTTGCAGCCAGTCTTGAAAATACCTGACAAAAGGGAGTCATATGAAAGGGGAGGAGGTCCTCCCCTATTAGTGGACTTGGAAGGGGCATGGAGGAGATGAGGGAGGGAGGGTGGGATTGGGGAGGGAATGAGGGATACAGCTGGGATACAGAATTAACAAAATGTAACTAATGAGAAAAATAAAATTATGGAAAAAAAAACGTCCCTTGAGGACAGCAAGAAAGAGAAGGCAGTATTTGCCTCTGGCCAGCAGATGGCAGTGTTCAAACCAATTCTGGTCAGTATCCATCAAGACTGACAACTTGGTTGCTGAGCAATCTTTTACCATTTCCTGCCAGTTGTTCGAAAGGCAGGGAGTTAACCCAGACCCACGAAGAGTTATTAGTTGTTATTTTCTCATATAATATAATCATACAATAATGGAGTAGCTGTGAAGATACTTCAGTGTCAATGATGTGGTACAGGAACCCGATGTCTGTCTGTACGTACTAAGTCCCATTAATAAAAGAAGTTTAAAATGTACTCAGAAATAAGCCCAAGTAAAAGTTTCAGAGGAAAACAATGAAACAAGCAAGCTGAAGTTCCCAGCATCTTCTGGAGAGGAGGTAGAGAAACATCCATTTGTCATAGGCATGAGGTCAGAGAAGCTGGGAGAAGGCCTAAAGCAGGCTGGAGATTTAAGTCCATGTCTGAAAAAGAGATTGAGAAAAGCAAAAGAAAAAGAAAAACTGTGTTCATACTGAGTTCAGAGGACACCTGGCTCCTGGCGACGATTAAACTGTGGACACATGGTTACACACAGAGACAATTTATTTAAAAATGGAAAGCTCCCCGGAGAAAGGAAGCAGGTCAGTGTGCTGGGCTGCTGAGCAAAGACTAGGCCATGAGGCCGACAGTGGGACCAGGCCTTTCCGTAGTCCCTGTCTCTTCCATTTGCATTGCGCTGGCTTTGCTCACACCTACGTTTCTGTAAATAAAGCCCAGGTGACTAAGGGCCTCCATCCTCCTCCTCTGTAAGCTAATCCCATCAACCTTGGTTTTCAGACTCCAGCGCCGTCTCTCCTACCGCAGCTGTACCCGCAGGCGTGTGTGTCCAGTTGTTGCTGTAGCTTCCAGGCTTCAGAGCCGGGTAAGCGTTGAGGACTGCTTTCTACTTGGATTTAAGGTCAGCTCCACATGACAAAAACCAGACTTGGTGTGGTAAACCTGGCCAAGAACCCATGGCTGGGGAGCTCATGGCCAGAGACCAACTACTGTTACTAAATGCATCAAGCCACTTCTTAATTCCCATCTCTGTGCAGTGGGTAAATGCAGCTCTGAACCCTCAGAGAATCTCATCCTGCTGGGATGGCGATTGACACAGAGATCCACAGTTAAAGTGCCGAGGATCAGTGACAGCAGACAGCACAGCCCTAAACGGGATGTCCATTTCACAGACCCTGCCTCCCAAAGCTCAGCAGTCACTGAGGAAGGTAGGAAGACTGTAGGAGCCAGTGGCAGTAGGTGACTGCAAGGAAGCAGTGGTTTCCGGACACACTAGGGCATGCGAACTCTCAACAGTTGTGATAGTGTTCATAAGCCTTCAGCAACCTCATGCCAGGATGGTTCTGCTCTTGTTTGTGCTAGGATCCTGGAGATCAGGCGGGCCCTCCTGGGTAACGGAGCATCTCCACAGATCAGGCAGCAACCACAGTATCTGTGGTTGTGTTTGCTCTGCCTCGCCTCATTTCAGCTGGGTTCTGGGGAAGTGTAGGGTAGAACCCAACCAAATGTGTGACATAGTGAGATCTAAGGAGGCTTTAAAAAAACACTGGGACTGAAGTGGAGACTAGGGTTTAAGGAGTAAGTACAAAGGACCCATAAGTTCTGTCTTGCACTGTGTGATCTCAGAGATGAGGGCAGCCGGGGTCAGCAAACTCTAAGCCCCCGCTTTGGGCAGGACACAGGGCAGGGCTGTTTGGATGCTGCTCGTAGACAAATCCCAGGCAACACAGGCCACAGGCAGGCGGTGCTGCTGTCTCAGGAAAACAATCTGAGCATTCGCTGGAGGTCAGCTCAGAGAAACTTTCAGTATGGCTGAGCCAGAGTGCACGGTCCGTGGATACCTCCGGTTGCAGGTAGGAAGAACCAACCTGGACCTGTCATTCTTTCTAAGGATTTTTGTGCCCACAAATTCCTTCTCCAGGGTTTCTCATCAGAAGAGGTAGGAAGCTGGCAGTCCACAGAGGCCTTGGTAGGTGACCAAAGATGCTGTGTGCCTATTGAGCAACAGTGGCCAAACGGAAAGTAAGTTATAAACAACTCAAGAGTACATTTTAAAAGCACACTGGCATGTTTAGATATGAAACCAAACAGAGGAACTGAAGAGACAAGGGCAGAAAGAAACAGTTGTTTCTATTGCATTGTCTTTGTGGATAGCAGGCATGGTTTATATTTTAAGAAAATACAATACTGAAAATGAAAAAAAAAAAAAAAAGAAAGAAAGAAAGAAAAGAAAGCAACCCAGAAAACAATGTACCTGAAACTTAAATTCAGCTTTGGGATATGTATTCAGAACAAATTAGTTTGTGAGCCACCAAAAACAGGCTGTTATGTCCCTCCATGATACTCCAGGAATTGTTTCTAGGGCTCTAAATGATCTTTTAGATATCATGTGAATGTATGAGTTATAAACCTACATTTTCTCTTCCCCTGAATGTCCACATGTAATTAAGAGGTTAATTACAAATTCCATTGTTTTTGAGAGCTCTCTCTCGGCTCTGGGTAGTGGCAATTTACATTTCCAAGAGCCTCTCAAGCCTCTCCAAGTTGTCACGCTCATTTTAGCCTAAGAGGGCCCTGTTCTGACTCTCAAGAGGAGGCCAGAACAGAACCCAGAGGCTGGGCTTCCCTCTCCACCTGTATGGATTGCCCAACAGCAGCAGTGATAATCTGAACCTGTTCCCGCCTCCGTCTCTTTATAGTCATGGGAAGGTCAGCTATTTTTTGATCCCCAAGGGAGAAGGAAAGCTTCTCAATCAGTGTCTTAAAATAGCCAGCCATTCTCAGCTGCTGGCCTGGAGCCCCTCCAGGGGGAGCAAAGGGACAGGGTGGAAGTGAGAAGCCACCACAGCCCAGCGAGGACCTGCTCCCCAGAGCTTGCCGGCTCAAGAGTGCCACTCTTCCTCTGTCGTTTCTGAGAAGTTGACTGTTCACAGTTTGTTCCTTCATTTGGAAGGAAACCAGTCAACTGGAAAATGAGACTGAATGTGGCCATTTTCTTTGGAGCTCTCTTTGGAGCTTTGGGGGTTTTGCTGTTTTTGGTAGCTTTTGGATCGGATTACTGGCTTCTTGCGACTGAAGTGGGCAGGTGTTCAGGTGAACAGAATGTGCGTTTCTTCTTCAAAATACCGATGTACTTCATAGCAATGAGAGCGGCTTCATGCGTTATCTGGAAGGACAGCAGTGGGCGTTTATCTCTTCACGGGAGAGATATGTAGGGAGGTAGCGGTCATCATTCTTGGGACTGTAGGCTTTGAGAGGTAGCAGGCTTGACTATACTCAGGGGCTGACCGTGGGCCACTTGTCTTCCGTGCAGATAGAAAACGTCACTTTCCACCACGAAGGCTTTTTCTGGAGGTGCTGGTTCAGCGGCGTGGCAGAGGAGAACGACTCCGGCATCTGGAAGTTCTGGTACAGTAAGTGCAGCTGGCCTGTTTTTCCTTCTTTGTCTGAGACAAAGGCAAACAGCCTCCTAGGTAGTACCTGTCACATGCAAGTGGAATGGATTCCTTCATTGTTCATTCTCGGTAGGGTAGCATCAAAGGGTCACAAACCCACCCTTTTATAGGAAGGAGAAACGTCTCTAGGAGTAATTTCTATTCTGTCATAAGAGTAGAGTCTGATTATTTATAATAAACTTGAGTACCTGCTGTTTCTCTGGCCATATTTAAAATCTACTGCCTCTAATTAAAAAAGCAGATTTTTGTCCACACTGGTTTCTTTTCAAGTGTCCATTATTGCTATGTTTCAAATAAGTGTTTCAGAAATTCCTTTGGCCATAAACTAAAATTTCAAATACAAAGGCCCAGAAATAGAGGTATTATTTTGTATTCGTAGCTTAAGTTTTTTTTTCTTAATCTTTTTTTTTTAAATGAAACTTAATTACAAGCGGTAGCAGGTGAATGCCGCCTTCTTTGGGTTTCACCCAAGTTTGTAGGCAACATGAAGAAAGCCTTCCTTTTGATGCTCTGTTCTTACAGGGAAGTTTAAAGTCCCCTTTTGAAGCCCAGGAACTTGAAGACTGTGATGCATTCCTTGAACTGTATTCCTTCTGCTGTGTTTATCTTTGCAAAGCAATTCACCAAAAACAGCTACTTGTCATTTGTTATCCTCAGCAATAAGAGAGCTAGTTATTAGCCTAAACCTTAGCGAGGCTTGAGTGTATAGTCTTCTTTTCAAATTCTCCTGTCAGTCCCTTGCTCTGTGTGTGTGTGTGTGTTTGTGTGTGTGTGTGTGTGTGTGTGTGCGTGCGTGCTGCTACTTGTCCCTAGACTGACTAAAGCTCTGGTGACCTTACATCCTCCTCATAGATTCTGCCACCTTAGCCACTGTCAGAATACAGACTTAGATCTTGAAACCCCAGTGCACATGGGACAAATTTTAAGATTTTATAGGACATAAGAGTTATTCTTGTTTCCTCAAATGCTAGAATTTTGTTTGAATTCTTAATTTTAATATCCCATTATTTGTATCTTTTCTCTAACATTAGAATGAATGCAAAAGAAACTTTCTGATAGTTTGAACAAGTCAAAATCATCCCTAACTGCATTAGGTTCCCAAGACAGGCATTTCTGAACACCCATCGTGTGCCAGACATCCTATTGGTAGAGATACTATATGAAAGTGGCTGCAGTTTTGTGCCTGTACTTTCAGACCCTGTGGGAATCTGTGTTCCTTCCATCGAATTCCAGTTGTTTTAGAAAACCCTCGTTCCAAGAACTCCATGTTTTTCAGTAGAGTTTTTGTCTCCTGGCAGGGCCCAGCACTTGTTGAAGGGCCAGGAGTTTTGTTTTGCCTGTGTGTTTTGCTGGTTCCCGGGTTCTCATTCCATCAGGCATGTGTCATCTCCAAGCCGTCAGTAATGGACACCGTTGCTCTGCTCTTCTTTCCAGCCAATCAGCCGCCATCCAAGAACTGCACACACGCGTACCTGTCCCCGTACCCCTTCCTGAGGGGCGAGCACAACTCCACCTCCTACGACTCCGCGATCAGTGAGTACCCCTGGCCTCCGCGTGGCTCCCAGGATGCCCTGGCTGAACAGTTTTTACAATGAAAAACAGTTAACACCTCTAAGTACAGCGCTCCATCTGCTTGGCAAACGTAAAGCATCGATGTTCGAGCACATCCTCTATAAGTCCGATTAGACACATCTTTGTCTAAAATTGCAGCCACTGTAGTACTGCCTACTTGTGCAAATGGTTTTAAGTGCAGCTTTGAGCTAGAAGGTAGCGTGTCTGCCAGAAAGGGCTGCTTGCTGCACACGGTCCACTACCCTGGTCATAGACGTGACTTAAGCCTATTGAGTGCGGTTGACCATAGACAGAGTTAACCGGAAATCCAGTAATCGGAGCAGCAGTGCGAACTCTCAGTTCCTTACAGAAAGTCGAATGTATTGTTCTGAAAAAAAATCCCAATCCGTGTAACGTTTTGAATGAAATTATATTGGCCAGAGTTCTGCAGAGCAGAAACAGTGAATATATATCTTTTGCTGTATGTTTGGTGGACTGGTTCCAGAAATCCCCATAGCTACCCAAGTCCTTGGTTCACAGGTAACCCGCTCGCCTCTGTCTAAACACTTCAGGCCAAGTCTAGATTTCCTATACTACATAATGAGCATGCAAATTTTATTTAAATGAGTGCTCAGCTGTGTCATATATGGAATGCCAATAAGCATGAGACAAGTGAGTTGGTAGAGGCAGGCGGCTTTTCCGAGAGTTTATAGCTCACAGCTGGACGAAACCATAGGTGTGCAAACTGAGGCTTAGAGCGGAGAGCCGCACAAACACTGCCTGTCATTCACACATCCGCCACTGCCGTCTGCCTGCCTGTCTGCCTATCGATTTTACGGATATTCCCAGGTAATTGTGGGCCTGCGAAGTCTGAGGCCTGTTGAGGACGTTGGAAGGGTGGACACACCCATAAAGCTTTTCTGTTGAGTGTCATCCTCAGGAACCCCGTCCTTGCTCGTAAGGCCTTCACAGTGTTGAGTGAAGCCCACCTGTGCTACACTCAGCAGAAGTCAGCTGACTACAGGAGCTAATGAGATCTAAAACCGAAATCTTTGCAGGAGTACCCAGCCTCATGTATGACCTGGGAACAATAGTGTGATACAGCATTAACTCTCTCAAAGCTAAGAGAACTTCACAAGGCTCATGAGTCAACTGTTTTTCTGCTTTCTGTCAAAAATACATTCATTATGATTGATTTTGTGTTTATGAAAGGCAGTAGCATTTGCCTCTGTGGCAGCCCCTTTGACAATTTATGGAAGAAGTGTCTAGTCTGGACGGGAAGAAAGGCAAGGATGAGGTCTCCTGCAGCGGGGTGCATCCAGACAGTCCTAAGGACTGTGGCCTTCAATGCTGGCTCTGATGTGTGCTCCCACGAAAATGGAGGAAGGCATCTCCTGCATCTGAGGCTCCTGTGCCCTGGAGGGAGCAGGCTCGCTCACTGACAGCAGAGGACAGGGGTGAGACAAGCAGGAACATAGGAAGGTATTTGGTTACAGGACACTCACACAGCCGTCCCTTCCCCACATTTCTTAGTTTTAGAAAGTGAACTAAGAGGCAACATGGGGTTGGATTTCCAGGACTCAGGGTCATTACCTTAATGTCAGTGTTGCCACTATCATCCCTGTGCCGAGGTCTTTCAGTGAGAGAGGTCTTACAGACACCACGTACTGAGAGCTTGTGCACCCCGAGGAGGTGCTGGAGAACTATGGAAATGGCGCATCATGAGCTGCGCATAATAATTATGCTGGAGATGGAGAGTAAGTGCATGTCCTGGGAATCCCACTGCAATTATGCTCAGAATTACTATGTAGCACTTGGTATAATTATTATGCCCATAATTTGGACCCAGTGACAAAAATCGTATCCAATTTTTAAAAACCATACCAAACTCCTGCTTGGCATCCAGACGTAACTTCATGCTCTCTTCAAGGAGCCTAATTGGACACTGAGTAAAAATGACAAAGTTGAGCAAAGACATGGCCTGGAACAGGACTGAGTTGTATGTTTCATGTGTTGGCTAATGAGGAACGAAGCTGTCCTTTGTTTCCTCCATTCATGGAAATGGCAGAGATTTCCTGAGTGTAGCCTGCCTGACGTCTGTGTTTGCGTTCCCTAGCTGATGAGACTTGCGTTCCCTAGACCCCAAAGCTCTTCTGTAGGCAGCTCTAAGCAGTTCAGTAATTACCAGGTATGACAGCCATTTTCAGTAACTTGGAGGTATGGTTTATAAAATCTGAAATATCATGGCCTGGAAAATTGCTGATATGAGTTTCCACTCACATGAGTTTTAGGATGGGCGTGGGTCAGCGCTGGTTTCTGTGTGAAAATGGAGCAGCACACACTCACATAGCCAGTTATCAGCAGAACTAACACACAGCCCCGTCTCTGGCTTCCGTTCCATTGCAATTTTATAAACTACAGTGAAAGACAAGGCCAAGTGTGGGCACTTAGTGCTAAGAGCCAGGAGTTTGGTGTCACGTGACTGGATTTAGCAGGCAGGTGGGGGATTCACGTCTAGCCTGGGCTACACAGCCATTCCCCATCTCAGAGACACAAAAAGAAAATCAAGCAATCAGCAGTAAGAAAGTGTGTTTTTTATGACTTCATCTGAACCGAAGCTTTGTGTACATTTGGTTATAAATCAGTGTTTTCTTTAAATATTTTTAACTCTCAACAACAGCCTGAGAGAATTGTTCATTCTCAAATTAATGTAACAGAAAGGTTGTCCAAGCTTAGTGAAGGTGCTTAATTCTTAATTTAAACAGGCTTGAGTAACCAGCCCCCTGGCGTCCTGCCAGGGGTTAGTGTCCTGGCTGCTTGAAGCTTGTCTCGCCACAGTTGCTTGTCCCCATGAACTGGTGGTGACAGACTAGATGTACTTCTGTCTTCAAGATGTATGATTCAGCTCTGACTGGGGCAGCAGCTTCCTTTGTGGGTGTCCCCATCACCACTGGCTTCGCTGCCCACCTCTAGCAGTATGCGCCTGAGGTCGCCTCCCTTGGCTTCCTCTAGCTCTGCAGCAGGGCAGAGCACCGCCTACTTTGATTTTTATTCACAGTGATGTTTCTAGAAATTACTATTACTTCTTAACTGGGAAATGGTGATAATTTGTGGAGCCATGACTTATATCAAACTAATTGTTAGAAGCTGGAGACAGCTCAGTGGTAGAGCATTTTCCTAGCATGTGCAATCATCAGTGAATCAGGCTGCACACAGGCTGCCCTGCCTCTCTCTCCCTTTCTTTCTCCTTCCCTCCTTCCCTCCCTCACTCCCTGTCTCCCCCTTCCTGCCCCCTTCCTCACCAAATGGTGTTCAAGTAAGAAAACTAAATAACAACAGAAATGTGAGGATGAAGAGAAAGAGGGTGTGTTTAGAAGTGAAAGATGCGGCAGAGGTTTGGGATCAGATGTGTTAAGTTTGAGCTGATCATGGAACCAGTTTGGAAGGAGTAGCTTGAGGCACAAAATGAGTTCCTGAAAGGTACCAGTTAGCACAGCAGTTTGTGATGAGAAAGAGCAGGAGCAGGTTTTGATTTTTGTGTGCAATCTTTTGGAAAATAATCCTGGGAACCAAGGCATTAATGTGTGAGGGCAAGAAGCAAAAAGGACAAACAACCCAAAGTGGGGGACAGCAGAACTGGGGACACATTCATGAGCAGAGGGGCCATGGAGGAGAGCGAGGAGGCATGGTATCCAGTGACAAAAGCAGAAGGAAAGGGGACCAAGAGGCACAGGCTGGAACCGGGTCATGAGCTAATGATGCCCAAATGACCAAAGCAGCCCATCTTCAACAACGCTCTGCTGCCAGTGTCCATCAAGACTGCCGTTTCTGATTCCTGCTTCTTCCCCTAAGCCTGCCTGCCCTGCTGGTTCCACTCTGGCCTGCCAGACCTCTGCTCTACAGGGCATTCTGGCTCTCCGCCTTCTTAAATTGAAATGGAGGCTCTCCTTCTGTTGATGCCCTTCTCGGCCCCTGGGGAACTCATTTCCAGTTCCTGCACGTTTTATCACCTCCTAATCCACACCAGAGCCAAGTCCCACTCTAGGCTGGCCCTTCCTCCTCCTTCTCCCAAGGGACAGCCTAATAAGCCCCTCATAGAGGGTGGGGCCTCAGGGTTCCAGGAATGTGAAGCCTCCCTGGGATGGCAGGGCGTGTGCAGCGAGAAAGGGGAGAGTCATGCAGCCAGCCAAGACCACAAGAACACGGCATGACTGGGGGCCTTCCAAAACCAGCCACACAAACTCATGCTGCTGTACTGCACGGAGCAACATCGCATTTCGAAATACACGTCTGGGCATGTGGCTCTTCTCTCTAGCTCGGAAATTCAGTTTGAGTGGAGTCAAGTAAACGCTTCACGTATGTAGTAGATGCAGAGGCAAACCCTTGGTGCCAAATCCTCTTACTGGGATGTCTCCCAGTTTCCACTTGTAGATCAACTTTCTGGGGTGTCTCTGGTTCGTTTATTAATTTTTTTTGCTTGTCCCTAGATATCAATTCTGCACACCATTCTAAATTTCACAAGTCTTATAAGCACTTCCAATTTACCTAAGCAGAAAAAACAATGCTTCAAAACTGAGTAGAAAATGTGGGTTCTGTTTGGGGCCTTTCCTTTGAAGAGAGTAGCAAAGGCAATATTTTTTTTTTTAATTACTAATTGCTGGCAGTACGGTTGGCACTATTCTGAGTGCTTCAGGATAGGCTTCAGGATAAGCCCTCATAAACATAACATCCTATGGATAAGGCGAAATGAAACAAAACAAAAATCCAGACACAAACCAGCTCCACCCAGCACAGCACTGTGATGGATGCTTGCAAAGTGGGCGGGGAGTGTAAGTTCTAAGCAATAGGAAAGGGAGGGCCGCACTGGAATGAAGCCGTCTGGGCAGCTGAAATGTCGTGCCTCTCTTGGGGACTAGGTAATGCACAGAGAAGGAGTCACTTAGGGGCTGGCATGTGGCCAGCTGCTGTGGGGAGTTAGGAACCCAGCTTCTAGCCAGCGCTCAGCCTCTGGCCCAAGCGCTTGAGCTAAGAGCACTGACAGCAGCTTGACTGGTTTGTGAAAGAGACACAGAAATAGAAGCCACTTCATACAGTTGTGAGTAAAATGAACAGAGATAATAGCATACAGTTGCCATAGTGTTGTTCAATACATGTCAGCTGTTACTGTGATGCTAACCCTGTTCAGGACTCCCAGACAGGACACCATCAGACCATAGCACTCATCATGACTCCTCTCCAGTGCAGTGTCTTCTGTGTCTGTGTGTGTCCATATCAGACACTTGGTAGTTTTCACACAGTAAATTTCTGTGGTAGTCACCATAATTACCATTCTGATAGTAGCATCCTCATCTACATGTGACCTGGCCAACATCTGGCCTTTATCTGACTGAAATTTATTGTTTGTGGAGTACATGTTCTAATGTGCCCGACATTTTGTGCAGGTTCTGATGGTTAGAGTTAGCTAAAATGCTCTTGCTCTGTTTTTATTTAGAAGGTTCCCTTTAAACAGTTCTCTCGATGCCTAGTTTCACACTTTCTGGTCCTCTGATAGTGTTGTGATGTCTCCTTCATGGCCAAATGCTGTCCTCAATCTGTGTTAGGTCTGAGGTTGACAGTTGTTATCTTTTGGGGCTTGAGGAATGTGCCCCGACCCCTCCCTTGTGATAAACATCCCTTGTGTTAGATTTTTTTTGTTGTTGTTGTCTGTATAAGGAGTTACCCTTCATCCCTGTTTTGTTTTACTTTTCTTTGCCTTCTGTCAAGAGTTTGATGCATTTGCCATTGTGTCTTAGTTTTGCTGTGAAGCTCTTTGGCTTCATGCTGTTGCAGCTTTACTGTGATCTATACTTTTATTTATTTTGGCAACTTTGAAAAATTTCAGCAATAATTTCTTTGGATATTTTTTTTCAGCTTGATCTTATTTCTTCTGACCTGTGAAACACAGAATACATGCATCCTCAATATTTTGTCATAAGCCCACAGATTGTTTTTTAGGCTCTGTTAAGTTTTGTAAGTCTACCCATTCTTGTTCAGATAAGGGAATTTCTGTTGCTTTGTTCAGAGTTCATGGACTGTTTCCTCGTCTCTCTTCATTCTGCTATATAACATACTTATTGATTGTTTTCACTTCAGTTATTTCAGATAACTCAATTTGCATTTTAAAATGCTTATTGTCTCTTCTGGTTTTAACTTGATTCTAGAATTTTCAAATTTGTTCCTGAAGCATTTTCATAGCAACTACCTCAAAGCCCTCATAAGATAAAAAAAATGTCTGCACCTTGGCTTTGGTGTATGAGGTCTCTGCTTTTCACTAATGTCACAATTTCCCTGACCTTGACATTACCGATGATGTTTAAATAGGAACTGAATTAGTGAACAGACCACTATGTGATCATGGACCTTGTTTAAAATTGTCATTTAAATCAACTTTTCTCCACACTACTCTGGGGAGGAAAAGAGTGGGCATGGCTTTATTTACATGCACTGGAGTCTAAGCTTCTCCTCTGTAACCTGTGACAGCTGTATGTGTGTTCCCTGTTATGATGACAGATAGTGAGGGCTTGGTCTCACCTACACTTCCTCTGACTCTGGCCTGGCCATCTGAGGCCCCATTACAGCTCCGCCCGTAGCCTTCCCTCCCAAGCATAGGGCTGAGCAAGGTGGCGAATGTCCTGCCTCTCGTAGGCCTCCTGTAACTCTATGCTGGTAGGAAGAGTTGTGCTTCGCCCCTGTCTGTGATGGTTGGAAGTTCTGGCACCCGGCATGCTCTCCTGTCAGCATGGAGGGCAGTCCTGCTGACGCCCCCTTGGAGGGGCCAGGTGTCCAGACTTCTCCCATGCAGAGTCGATGAACTGAGACAGCGTCTCTCCCATGGCGGTTGGCGAAAGTGACTCTGGAGCTCCTCTGCTCCTCCTCTGGCACTGGACAGAGCACATGGGCCAGTTGCAGACTCGCTGCATGACTACTTGTCTCGTGTTCTGAGCAGGAGACTTCTGTCTTCTTTTTCACATATCTGTGCACCTCGATTCAAGTTGGGTCACACAGGGTAATGGGAAAGCCCAGGCAAATCATCCCCGTGCTGTCCCTGGAGTCCAAGGTCCCTGGCTAGCCTGCCTTCTGCTAGCCACATTTATGGGTATTTTTGCCACTCCTTTTCCGTGTGACATCCAGGGTGTTTAGTTGTGCTGGGCAGAAAGAATAGAAACAAGTGTGTTTACTTCATCTTCCTGGAAGCAGAAGTACTTTTTATCTGGCTATGCCGAGCAGGGACAGCTGGCTGGATTACTGATGGATTAGATGTGGGATGTGACAGAAAGGACACTGGTTGATAACTCATTTTTGTCCTTAGCAACTGGGGAGATGGAGCAGCAAGTACTGGAGATGAGGAAGGGAGGGCAGGCTTTGCAAGCATTCGAGCTAAGTGACTATTATGTCAGCCTTGGGCTTAGAGTCTGAGGTTGAAGGCAGAGAACGTACCTGTGGCAATCATTGTGTGAAGGTCACTTTAAAGCTTCGAAACAAGAGGAAACTCTTTGCAGAACAAGGGCAGAAGGACAGGTCAGTGCAGGAACAGATCTAGGAAATTCCATTCACAAGATCAGGGAGAAGCAACTTAACCACATGCCTGCCAGGTTTGACACCTGGAGGTCGTCACATGGTAACATCGTAGGTTGCTAGGCAACCCAGAAGCAGGTGCCTAAATGCTAACATTCCTCCCTTTTTCTATAATTAAAAAATGAGGAGCTTGGGCTGTTTCTCATGTAAAGAAAGTTAAAGTATATGTGTAGGTTCATTGGAAGTGGCTCTTGGTTGCCATGCAAGGGGGTTGGGGGGGGGGAGAGACAGAGAAATAGCAACAACATGTCCAGTTACATGGTCAAGAGGAGGAGGGGAAGACCCTGCCCTGGAAAGTTAAGGGTAGAGGGCTGGGGGTAGAGTGTTACCCTCCTCACAAGGCAGCAGGCAGGGACTAAGGAATACTGGGATAACTTGGATCTACTTGTCCTGGGCCTGAAGCACATCATTCCATCCTTTTGTTAATAATAACTGAATAACTGGCATATATTCTCTTCTGGCTACTTCCTGCTGACACTGGGGGCGCTGTAGGAAGGTCAAAAGGCTGAAATGCTGGCCAAGTCCAGGAAGAACAGGCTGTTTTGATGCTATCCAGGGTCTGTGAGAACATCCATGGCTGGGAGGGAAAGTGCAGGCCCAGCTTGATGGAAGTCTGTGAGGTCAGCCTGGAGCACTGGTGTAAATGCTTTGGCGCTGCTTTGGATATAGGAAACACCTGGGTCTGGCAGGATACTGAAAGTTATTTATAAGAAGAAGACAAAGTTAAGTAGGTTATGGAGAAAATTGCTTTAGGTGTATATTTAAAACTTTTGGGAGAGCAAACAGAGGTGGAAGTTTTCAATCAAAGAGACTTGGACATGGAAACCTCCATTTACCTGAGGGAACATCCATTTACCCAATCATTGGCAGTAATTAAAAAGGTTTTGCTTTGGATCTCTCATCTAAGGAAATTGAGGCCAAGTTTGGTTACAGAGATGTGTACGATTAGAGGCCCTTAAAGAGGGCAGTAGGTACAGAAATCTGAAATTCTCCAGAAGACATCCCAGAGGAGAATCTGGAGGAACGGACACATGGACTGTTCCTATTAGGCAGGTAGGAGTCAGCGAACTGTCAAGGTGTCCCAAGAGCAAGGTTTGACTCAGTAGAGTAGTATAGTAAAATCTGTTCCAATAGCGCATCAGCATTGGCCAGAGACCAAGGGCACAGTTGCCTGTAGCAGACATGGTTTACCTAGCACTAAGATTTTCGTAGATGAGCAAGGGGGCAGGGAGAGAAACTGTGATAGTAAAGGGAAAATCTCACCCAGGGGAGAAGACGGTCCTAGATGAAGGGTTTGGATGTAGGTTGGCAAGAGCAGTAGGAAGCATTTGCACCAACCAGAAGTAAAGACTCTCCAATCCACTCATGTTGAGTGTAAGAATGTAGCAATCTGTAGCCAGGAATTGATACCAACCGGAAGGGAAGACTCAGCAATCTGCTGGTGTTGGATGTAGGAATGTAGCAATCAAGTAGCCAGGAAAGGGAAGTCCCAAAACCAGGGAAAGGGGAGGAATCCCACCCTCTGAGATAGGCAATAGGTGCAGTGCTTATCTAGAGCCCAATTGACCTGAGCTGGATTCAGGTGGATTTCCTGAAGCTTACAAGAATTATTTTTAAGTTTTACAAAGGAGATAAAACTTTAGACATGTTAGCATCACGACATGATGTAATTGTAATCTGCACTGAAATATACGTTGTAGAAAAGGCAATGGACAGATGCATTTGTGTTGACAGCATAAGCATTCTTTAGTGAGCTCTGATAAAGCAGAAGCCTCTCGTGAAGTAGAAGGGACAAAAGCACACTTGATTTTAACCTTTAGTATAATTACATATTATGGAGATTTAAAGGAGATTTAAAATTTTGAGCTTGGAACCATGATAGTGGATGGTATAGTGGAATGTTTTGTATTAGAGTTAGATTAATAAATCAGAGCTCTATTGATAAAGGTCAAAGTTCTGGACAGTCAATATAATAGTAGCATAGCAACAGGAGAAAATATTAAGCATTTTTGCCTATTTAGGATACCTTAAATCACCTTAGACCTTGCAACCTTTTTTACTTGCATTTACCAACCTTAAGACACTTTCTTAGACCCTCAAATAATATTATTCTTAGGCTTTGTATCTAGTTATTTACCATGAGACATAAGTGAGACTACTCTGAACATTTATTGTCCTTTAGCTAAAGGGATGGTAAAAGGTTACATTCAGGTCCGTTTCTTGAGTCTGGCAACAAGGCATATTGTGTCTAGGCCTGACAATAGCAACTCTAGGACTCAAGCTTAAGGCCTGGTCTCTTGCATATGAAGAGAACTGAGAAGGCATCTGAAGTCTCCAAAGACAGATGTTGGCAATATGTCCGTGGGGCTGAGTGTGAGGCCAAAACAGACCTGTAATGTTATCCTGGGCTGGGCGAGGTTGGTAGAGGTCACTGAATCTAGGAGCCATTTGACCTCCACCAGGCCAAGCAGCTGGAAGGCTGGAAGTGTCTGTGGCTCTTGTGCTGGTTGAGCTGGGCACAGAGGACAAGCCTGCATGGGAGCATTTTGACTTCCAGAGGCCAGTCTGCCAGCAGGCAGCCATGGCTTGTTGAGGCAGCTGTGGGACCAGCATCCCCTTTGTCTGCATTTGAAATAGTCACTTGGCAGGATTGCCTTTTCACTATACCCTGGCAGGATGGGGGCATTGCAGACCTCTTGTTTTCTGTGCAGGAATGCCAACAGCCTCAGAGCAGCAGCCCAGGTCTGGAGCATAGTTTTTGCTGTAGATGAGCCTGTCAGGAAGGCTCTTTCCTTATTATTTTTACCAGCTCCTGTATGGTGACTCAGGGACCACCCTCAGCTGTTTATTAAAGATGGCAGTGAGACCAGGTCTGTATCTGTAGGACTATAAATATGTCTTGACCATATTAAAGGACTTGATCATCCATGAGATGACTGACTATGAACTTGCATTTGTTAACCACCAAAAAGAACTTTAGATTTTGTCCCTTTTAAGTTCAATCCTTAAAAGTCATAAATATGGTCCATTAAAGTGAAAACATAAAAGTTTTCTGTATGATTTAATATATAAAAAGTTCATAGCTTATAGAAGTCTAGGGCTATACTATAGATTAATAATATTACCATTTTTAGAAAACAAAACCAAGCATATTTTAATTGTTTGATAGTAAAGATATAGCACAATGATCAAGCTTTAACATAAATAAATTCCTTTAACATTAATAGATCTTAATTTAGAGTATTGGTAAAAACTTGTACATAGTAACCCCTGAGTTATGAGTTTTAAAACCAACAATATGGCAGAACTATAAGCAATTTTAAAATTACATTTGAATTTATTATAGAAAATCTATTAGCCAGAAAGCATAGTGGTGAATCTGGATCATAGGCAGCTCACGGCAAGAGAAACAATATTTATTAATTTAGGAATTGATAAAGACATAGCAGTTAGACATACATTTTAAATTAGTTTAATTTGAATAGACCTTTATAAGTTTGAAATTTTAGCATTATATAAAATTATTTTTATTCTTGTAAAATGTAACTTTGAATACACACACACACACACACACACACACACACCAATTTATGATGAGAGTTGTTGCTGTCCTAGTCTAAAAGTAGATAAATTATTAGTCTAAAAGGAGATAAATTATTATTCTAAAAGGAGAGAATTAATTATGATTAAAATTATGCATACCACATAGTCACCTTAAGGTTTAATTTTAAGATGTTTTTGAGAGAATAAACCAGAGAGTCTATATAGTAAGATAACAGGCAGAGAGAAACAAACAAGACTTTGAGAAAAGAGAAGGGACTTATGTTTTTACTTCACGATACTCTTAGTGTTACTGGATAGTAGACATTTGAGTAGGACAAATATAGGTGTGGAAGTTAGAGGTTTCCCTAACAGAGGAGAATACGAGGAAGCTGTTCTTGCACAAGAGAAAGGGGAAATGGAAATAGACCATGCGGGCTAATGGTTCGCCAACCAAATAATACAACAGGTCATGGGTTTGGCCCAGCTAAGCCCAAGAACTTTGATGCCTGGTATAAGGGCTTTATCAGCAGTAAGGCCGAGCTCTTGTAGAGGGATTCTCATCCACGGGAAAGGATAGGGGCAGATAGGCAGCTTTAGAGTGGAGGTAGGAAGGGGCGCAGTGGCCTTTTAGGGTTTACAAGAGACTGAAGTTTTGCAGCTCCGAAAACAGTCAGGCAGAAACAAAGTAGCAGAAGCAGCTGGCAGTGGGGGAAAGCACCGTGGGGTTTTCCTTTGTTTGCTTGTATTTTGTTTTTTTTTTTTTTTTTTTTTTTTTATACCCAAGATGGCTGCCAATCATATGACTGCCCTTGATTGCCCTAGGTTAAGATGGTGGAAAACCATGTGCTTGCCCTTAGTGGAAATGGCAGTGACCTTATCCCAGGATCAACATGGCGGCTAGACATGTGTGGCATTCGGCCACAGTGGCATAGTGAGACCAGGTGCCTGCTGGTGGGATGGCTGTCCCGGCCTGGTTCAAAACTCTCTGTGTGTGTGTGGCACCACTGATGAGAAGGCTGCACAACTGAAAACCTTCCTCTGCAAGCCAGCCTCTCAGAGCAGGCAGTCTTCAACTATCCCTGTGCTGGGCCCCCAGCAATGGGTTACCTAACAGCAAAGTTTAGAAGCAGGCTGTGTCTGAGTCTAAGTGGCAGTTTCAGCATCTGCTGTGAGCATTTGGTTTCCCCAAGCTGATTTAGGCACAGCGTGAGTGTCTGCTCTGTTCTGTATGCGTGGAGCTCACGGCAGGCTGCCGAGTCTGAGGAGCCATGAGCAGAGGGACAGGTGTGCACGGTAAGGGCAGGGCAGTTGAGGGAGAGTGCGGGTTTTAAGGCATATATGGCTGAGTGGTGGTTAGGGATAGGGAGAACAGAAAAAATATCTGTTGCAGGCATCATGGTCTGATTGAAGGGGTCCTGGCATGACCAGACCAGGTGCTACCAGGAGAGGCCTTCCCAGCCAACACTCCAATGTTAGGACCAAGGAAATGATGATGTGCACAGCAGAGTTTATAGAAAGGATGTTTATTAGATGGAGATGAAGGAGAGAGTGAGACATGATGGGGGAAGGGAGAAGGCGCCTCAACAGAGAAAGCGGAGAGAACAAGAAGGCAAGAGGGCAAGCAAGCAACAAAGTGGCAGATTGATTCTTTTAAGGAGCAACTGAACCACACCTGCCAGGTGTGACACCTGGCAGTCTACATATGATGACATCATAGGTTGCTAGGCAACCCAGAAGCAGGCTGCCCAAATACTAACACTCAGAATGGGAACCTCAGAGCTTAGTCTTGGGCAACAGCAAAGTGTGTTTAATGAAACATTTTACCTCTTGTATCTCTTTTAGTTCTAACTAGACTCATAGCCCAGAGGCCTAATTCTGGGGGTTCCAAGGAGCCAGGAAGAGCCACCTAGTTCCCAGAGGCCAATTGAGAAGAAGACAGAAAAAGAATTTCTTCTCAATATAGGAGAAAAGCAGCACAATTATGGCTGAAGTCAATCCTCTGAAAGACTAAGCAAGTTCTAGGGTGATGTCCTGAGAGTCAAAGGCATGGAGGCCTTGACGTTTTGGTCAGGTGACATCTGGCTGATTGTGATACCAGGTTGGGGCAGGGAGTGGCTTGTCTTCAGTAAGGAAGTGAGGAGTTTTGATTTTTCCTTGGACAAATTCTGTTGTTGAATTCAAGGGACTGGAGGACAGGATGACTCAGAGTGAAGAACCAGTCAGAAAGGCTGGAGTGGCTGGCCTTCAGGGTTATGGAATCATCAGTCACTGGAATCATCCAGGTATTGTCTGTGGTCTGGAACAGAATATCATAAAGCTGGCATCACAGATTTGGCTCCCCATCTGCAACACTCTAACTCTCCACACTCTGAAGAATCTGTGGAATCTTCAGTGTGGGAGTGGCTTCAAAAAAATACCCAGGGAACTTTAGTTCTCTGTTACATTTGTGTGTTCCTCACCATGATAAACACTTCAAAACAAACATGCTAATTAATTTAGAAGATTGAAAATTTTCTTCTTAGTTTTGGTATAGTGAGTTGATGTCACTTTTTTTTGCTATATTTCTGCTTTTCATAAGTTAGTTTGGGCATACTGAGATAAAATGAAGCTGAGTTACAAATACAAGAATTTTAAAATGGGCTTGCCTTGTCGAAAGTGGGATTTCTAGTATTTTTAAGCCATGGCCTCCTGCCAGTCCACGACCAAGACTATGTTTGCATCTACAGCTGTTTGCTTTAGTGCTGTTAATGTCCTGTGGAATATTTATGAAAGTCAACTTATTCATTTGTTTCCAGAGCAATGGCAGTTGTTCCTCAATCAGAGGGTGTTTGCTGTAACAGCTGCTTATGTTCAGTAGCTAGGGAGGGAAGTCTTCCAAAAATGTGTCCACTCACGGCAGATAAGTGCATAAGGCAAGCTCCCTACAGATGTTGAGGGAGCAGCTGTGGCTGTCCTGTGCTGGCTCTTTGAGGTGGTTTTCTCCTTACAAATGCGCACGCAGTCTGAGTAAGCTGCTTCTTTCCAGCAGATACTTGAAAGTTCAGGGTGTACATCTCAGGGTGAATTGATGGTACTCAGAAGATCAGGAGGTGACTGCTGAGGCTGTGCTGGCTTTGAAGGTCCTGGACCAGGCCTCTCCCTTCTTGGGAAGTGTGGTGCTGTGAGTTCACTATAAGGACCACAGAAAAGCCTTCTTTTGGCCCCTTGAAGACTTGCTGATGAAGACAGACCCCACACTCGTTAATTGTGTACACTCAGTGTAAGAAAGTTTGTCACGGGGTAAGTGTCGGGGCCAGTGGTGCCCCAGCTCTCCTGCTTGTTCTGAGGAGTCATTTCTCCTTGCGCAGGTGTCTCACACCTGAGCTCACCCAGCTCCTTCGTCTTCACTGGCCACGCCTCTTCCAGGAACATCAGCTGGTGGGTTCAAGCCCCGGTACTTGCAAAATGCCATCCCAGCAGCCACGTGCCTCTTCTGCTTCTATTTTTTTTTTTTTTTTTTTACCTTCTTCCTGAAACTCTGTGGTCCTTTCTCTTTAGCGTCCATTCCTTGGGAGACTTCCAACTTGTTCACTTTCTCCGGGAGACAATTTCAGGTTTCCAGTGCTTTATTTCAAAATATTTAGCTTCTGGGTAAGGGACTATAAATCTCTACACAATGCAAAGGAGGCAGGGTACTATTGCCTTTTTTTTTTTTTTTTTTTTTTTTTGTATTTCTCATGCTGAATCAAACTGTCTCCTGGATGGTTTTGACACCAGTACACTGAGGGGATCTATAGCCAAGTTTTTAAAAGTTAGTTAGTGATTTAAAAAAGAACATTTCTGGAGGAAAGTCATAGAACTTGAGGCAGAACTATGAGAACAATGACTACATCCTACGAGGCACATCATTAGGTGTCTCTTGTTTCCTCCGGGCTCCTTGTCTGGCATCAAGCTTGCCATTGTCCTGCACCTTCATCCTAAACCCCGTCAGGTATTTCTGTATGCCTCCACTTCCATCTTTCTTGTCCATGTTGTCTCAGGACTGCCTTCCTTCCTGGCCATGCCTGCTCTCTCCTCCTTGCACCAAGAAGCCTTAAGCAGTGTGTTAAAATGGGGCCTGGCACCCTTCCTACATTCTGTGTAATGTGCCATCCACCTGTCATGCAGACGATCACCGATGCCATGCTATGGAGCGTTTCTCTACCTTTTATGCATTTCTGATGTTATGGTGCAATACCAGTAATTGATTATCTGCTTCAGCACCCGACACAAGACAGAGTTTCAATTTGGTGACTGCAAGGATGGGATTCAATTTAGTTGCTGATCACTTCTTTTGTTGCGTATCTTATTATACACATGGAGGAAGATAGCAAAGCATTTTAACACCGGGTAATTCTTAAATAGTTTTCTCTTTGGCAGGATCATAGAAACACCGTTCGAGTCACTTCCCAAGAAGAAGACTGTATTTATAATCACCTTCCTTAATAAAGGGCCTCAAAATCTCCTGAAAAGATATGATTTCCAGGATGTTAGGGATTTTCAGAATAGAGCCATCTGAAGTAGAAAACAAAAGATGCCAAGATCACAGGACACTTAGAATCCTTGCTGGGGAGCCCTTGCTAGAGATTTCCTAGGATCAGTTCAACAATTTTGGGCAAGGAGATTAAAATTTTGTATTTAAAAACGTGAATAAAGCTGTTTATGAACATTCCCTATGTGGCTTGCTGTTAGGGACAATGGCTCTTTCTGTTTAGACCTCAGTAGGAGTTATTTGTTTGTTTGTGTGTTTGATGAGAAGGGAATGGTGGGTAGGGAGCTTGGCTGACCGTAGGTGTTCAGAGTGGGACAGGAGTCAAGGCAGGAGGCCCGAGAGACCTCCCTGCTCCGGATTCAGAGGGTCACGCTGCTGTGTGCAGGGACGAGGAAACAGGGACAAGACAGTGCTGAGGTCCCAGCTGTCAGCTCCTGCTCCGTTGACAGCCTTCACAGGAGGCTGTTTCTTCCCAGTGTAAATCCGGCCACTGAGGCAAAGGGGTCTGGGCAGCCGGTTTATTTTCTTTTGCACTAAGGAGCTTCACCTGGTTCCACAAAACCCGCATGACCCTGAGACTCCGATGAAGCGCAGCGGAGGAGCTGACCGTTTGCTCATTTATATTTTACTGAGTTCACATCAAGCAGTAGTTTTCCCGTGAGCTAGAGAGGAATGAATCTCCCTCTGCCCTGGAAGGAGTTCCTGGTTCGGGGTGGGAATGGGGGCACACAGAGACTGCAGGGAAAGCAATCACTGTAGAGACTGGCATGTGTCAAGAACATAAATGAGGCCTCGGGTCAGGTGTCCTGCTTTACGACTATAGCACCCAAAATAGGCAAAGTTATTGTCACACATTAAGGAAGGAACCTGGGGCCTGCAGAGGCCAAGAAACAGGCCCAAGGTCATACAAATGATGACGGACATTCCATCTCTTGACCTACTTGGCCTACTCACCTCCTTTATGTACAGGCAAGGAGAAAACTTGCTATGTCCCTTCAAAGAGAGGAGGGCGGCGATCAGGTCCTGGAGGGTAAGAGGCACGTCTGTGGTGGTTAAGGGAGGAGTGGCTGGATCTCAGGGAGGACCTCTCTTGCCTGTCTTTTTACACCATCCTCGTGTGGCAGAGAGGAACCCGTTCTGTCTTCCTGATTCCGTTACAGGACCCAACCTCATGCCTGCATCCAAGCTCACTTCCTCCCCAAAGGCCCCCTGCCTCCAGTGATCTCTCTCTGGGTCTGCAGTTAGACCTTCAGCCTGTGGATCTGGGGCAGGAAAGAGAAGCACGCGGCCCCTCACAAGGAGGAAGGCTGTTGCCCAGAAAGATCTTCGCCAAGTCCTTGAAGCCTGCTGAGAACACTGCCCCTCCTCCAGGCTGAAGGGCAAGCCCAGGGCACTCATGTGGTGTCTTGGGCATCCCAGGACTGTGTGTACACTGTCTCGCCCTTCACTGCCCTGACAGCGTTCTGGGTGCTGCCGCCCTCCAGCATCCTGACCAAGCCACCATACATGAAGGATGCGTTAACCGCTCTAGCTGGCTCGCTGCTAGTGCAGCAGGGCCAGCTGCAGGCACAGGTTGTTGCCCATCCTTGACCACAGGCCTGACTGGAAACCGCAGCTGTGGCGTGCCATCAGCAGACAAGATCCAAGCCACCGCCCTGGGCAAAGACCTGTTCAGATTACGGCATGTCCTGACTGCAGACCGTTTAGCCCCTGGCTAAAGGCGGAAGTTTCCAAATGGGACCATTGTAAATTGGGGACCAGGCACATTCCTATTACTGTAGCTGTTACTCTCCCTGTCCAGGGTCTGTTAGAGAAGGCTCCATTTCCACCCTCAGTCTGCTTTAAGGCACTAACAGGATACTAGAAATGAACGCATGCACACCTGAACACGCAGGCTTCCCCGAGCCAGCGTGAGGGGAGCCCTGGCAATCCTGCCCAGCACGTTCCCGCCCCCCCGCCCCCACAGCTAGTAGTGCAGGAGGGAGACCAACAATTCACCACGTCGCTTTCTGCGCCTGCCGCCCTGGGAACCGAGAGTGACACGCGGTTGCCCGCGCCGGGTCAGGCCGCAGGTGTGGACATGCTGTACAGACAGCCCTCCCACCTTGGCTCAGGCAAGCCTGTATTTTTAGCCCTGCCTGTCGCTGCCAAGGCAAGCAGCTCAAGGAGCTGAAGGACAAGATTCCTGGCCTGCAAGTCAAGCTCTTGCCTCAGGCGGCAGCAACCTTTACTGCAGGTACTTGTTTGCCCTGGAGGGAGGGGCGCTGTGGGCTTGGCCTTGGCCTCCTTGGCAGCATTTGAAGCCCCCGCATGGGTGGGAGAGTGAATGACAGTTATCTTTGAGCTGTAGGTAAAATATTGGTAACTGGATAGGTATGTGCAAAAAAGGACAGATTTGAGATTGGGGTTGTTTCGGGTTGACTTCTCCCTCTGTACAGGCGGATGAAAGACGTTTCACTGTCTAGATTACAGTGTTACAAAGTGTCAAGAGGACATTTTGTAACTTGACAGAATGAACTGGGTGGCTGCATGGATACAAGGCAGCGAGGGTTCATTTTTCTTGCTCATCAGGTGGTACCGCAGAAGTCACTGCTTTCATCCCTGCTCTAGCACCTCAGCTATGCACCAGCCCCTCACACGCCCCCCCACCTTGGCACACTCATGTGTTCTGCCATGTTTTCCTAGCAGTTTAAAGATACAGGTATTTCAGCACTGATGTCAGTGATTGCTGCGACTCTCCAGCACTGTGGAGACACCGGCCCAGCTCTGCCATGTCATGTAGGCTTCACTGCCCTTCCCAGTTCCGAGTCACCAGTTCTGCCAGAACAGCCGCTGGGGGGTGGGGGGCGCTTCCTCCTAGTTTCCCATGGAGTTCTCGCCTCCTCCAGTTAGAATGACCCGGACTCTGCCTGTGGCTTCCTGAAACGGCCAGGCGGGCATCGAGGCCAAGCACAGCGTGTCTTTGTCGTTGTCGCTCAGCACTGAAGTGATACCACGGTGTGCGTTAAAGCCTACGAGGTGATGGGCAGCGTCGCCCAGGACAAGTATTGGTGTCAAATGAGCTGCTTTTCCCAGCTGCAGTGAACTTGGAGAGAAAGGATTGTGTCTTGCCTTATCTGTTCGGGGCCCTTTTCATCTGCTAAGTCGGGTAGTCTCTGCTTACCAGCAACCCCCGGGGCATTCTCGGAGTTCCTGGTGAATGTGAGTGCCATGGGAAGGAATTTATTCTCAAACCCACAATCAAAGCTCCGGGTGACTCTGCCCACCATCCTTCACATGAGGAGATTTTAGTGCCTGTTTACTGATTCACAGTAGCAAATAAGTAGCTTTTTGTGTTCTCTTTACTAGGGACTCAGGGTTTATGCTCATTGTGCTATTGAATTTCTGTCTGTGGCAACTTACTGAAGTGCACAGCTGTGCCCATAAATACACACACTCGCGCACAGGAGCAGGTGTATTAGAACTGCTAAGATGGCTCCATTATTGACCCACGAGCTTAGATAATGCGTGTTAGTGTTGACCGTGGTATTGACAAGAACGCTTTATTGCAAGGTGCAGTAGATAATTACGACCACAGCCTCTGTATCTGAGGGTTTAACTCATGCAGCCACTTTTCACAAATGATCCTAGCGCGTCCTCACATGCATGCAGGCGACACGGCTTCAGCTGCTACGCAAGCAGCCATGGAAGCGTGTCGTCACAAAGCAGACTAGCCTCTGTACACACGCGCTCGCACCCGGCTCACACGCGGCTCACCTTCTGCTGACCGATCCTTTATCATCTTAGATTTACCATCGATCGTGGCCATGCTCTTCCCAATTCCACAAAGCAGGTTCTCATTATGAAAGCTTGTTTGACTTTGGGAGGAAAGTGTGGCACATGTAAAAAGAATGCGATACAATGTGTCAGAGAAGCAGGAAGCTCCAGGGAATTCTGTGATGCCCTTGAAGGCATCCACTCCAGAAGTTTGGAAGCTTATGCGGAAAATTAATCACATGGCAACATCACCCAGGAATCTGCCCTGGAATTGCTCTATTTTTCCTGTTGGTTAAAACAGCAGGCAGCAGTACCCCTACCTTATTCTGAATGTGCACCAACCAGCACCAAACTCTGAGTCAAGTGCATAAATATGCTGTGGTGTTTCTGGAAGTGTTTGCTGTGGTTGCATGCCCAAGACATACACACAGGCAGACACACACACACACACACACACACACGCATTAAAACAAATTTCACACTGCTGTCACCGCACTGTAGTGGGAACTGTAGGTGTTAGGATTGCTGTCCTGTGTGACATCACCACCTCCATGGACAATCTTGGATCAAAGGCTGGAGCTTCCTGAGACTGTCTGTTCTGTGAAACAAAGACGTTTGTATCCACAAGTGAGAGCTACCAGAAGGCCACGCTGCAGAGCCTGTGCTGTATAAAGCTATCTGCATACAGTGGCAAGGAGCCTGTGCTGTGTAGAGCTATCTGCATACAGTGGCAAGGCTCCTTAAAGGTTCCCACTGTGGCTTCTTTTATCCAGCGAAACTTCTGTGCAACCTATAGGTGTATAAAATAAACATACAAAACAGACATTTGCTGAAGATAATTTACTAAGAAGTTTATTTTCAAAAGTTTGTCCGGGGCTGGAGATACAGCTGAGAACGGACACTGCTTGCCTAGCATGGAAGCATGGAGGTTGATTCCCAATGTGGCCTAAGCTGGGCTTGGTGGCAGCGCCTTCTAATCCTAGCAACTGGGAGGTAGAAGCAGGAGAATCCTGACATCAAACATGGCTGCATAGCAGGTTCAAGGGCATAGCCTGGGCTAATGAAACCTGACTCAAAAACTGTGTGAATGAAATAAGAAATGTTTCCATACATCACACACACACACACACACACACACACCGTTTATTAAAGATGAAAAAATACATACTGAGATAGAGGTGCCTATTTACCTTTTTAATAAAAAATTAATTCTTGACTTAATATTTGATATTTCAGTGTTAGAGAATCTTCAGTGCTTTTCAGAGTTGATCAATATTTTGATCTTATAGTTGCCAAAGCTGAGAATGTCACCTTATACCCAAAAAATGTAATAACATGACAAAAAGTATGTTTATGGTCACTTTAAAAATTGCTGTGAGCTTTGTTTTTATCTCAAGCCAGAATACCTTCAACATTTTTAATGAAATTCAAAAAACAACTTAAATTGGTTTTTGTTTTTGTTTTTATTTGGTTTTCTGAGACAGGGTTTCTCTGTGTAGCCTTGGCTGTCCTGGACTCATTTTGTAGACCAGGCTGGCCTCAATCTCACAGAAATCCACCTGCCTCTGACTCCCTGAGTGCTGGGATTACATGTGTGCCACTGTGCAGTATTTTTTTTTAAATCAAGTTTTCTGACAGAAGACACTCTAAAGGCATGACCATGTGATACTGGCATGCTGAGGAACAATGGGAGGAAAAATACTGAAGTGTTTTTGTAACTAAACTATTATGCTTTTGTGAAAGCAGAAAACTTTACCAGTATAGTTAAACAAACAAGCAAACAGCAGCAGCAACAACACCAAAAAAAAAAAAAAGAAAAGAAAACACCACCAAAACAAACTACCTCAATTCATCATATCTAAGAATCTCAAACCTAGTTGAAGACCTGAGTTTGAGTCCCTGTACCAAGTCCAGTGGCTCACAGCTGCCCACAGAATCCTTCTGCATATTCAAAACCATCTTCTAGCTTCCTCAGGACCAGCAACAGGGCCCTAGCTGCTGAGTTTGCTGCTGTGGTTGTAAATCTGAACGTTTAAATCCGTTTTAAGGCACGCAGAGGAGAAAGCAATGGGTCGTCACATTCACAGTTCCTTGTCACTTCCTTTCTTGTTTTTGATTTCTCAAGCGTGGTCTTGTTTTGACTCCTGTGGGTCTCAAGAACCCACTTGAGCAGCAGCTCACACGGGACGGGCCTGCTGCAGCAAATGCTTCATTCCCGAGTCTCAAATGCCCTTTTCTCACATCTGTATTTTGATGTTGCTAGGTGCAGACTCTCAGGCTGAGAGAGTCTGGCACTTTAAAGTGTTCTCCTGTGCTTTCCTAATTAGATCTTTTATTTTTTAGACTATATATTATCTCCCGCTCTCTCTGATGAGGGATTTGTGGTCACCGCTCCCTGGATGTGGCATTTTTCTCTCCCTAGATATGTTCAAGAGAGCGATAGTTTTCAGTCACTTTACTTTCAGCTGTCTGAGAGAATTTCTTTGACCTCACAAACTTTGGAGTTCCTGTGTCTATAGACTTGTCTTTCCCCACACTTGTGGAGATAATTGGCTTTGCTTTGTGAAGAACTTTGTTTCTACGCCAAAATCTGCTTCTGCTTGAGGAGTCTCTGTATATAAACATGAGAGCCTTTGATTTGGTCACACAAGGATCCAGAACACCATTCATTTTCCTCAGCTCATTTTTGTCAGTGTTTTCTTTGTGTAGTCACCAAGGCCATCTCCTATGGTGGTGAAGAGCCACCTCAGGATGTCACAGTTTCGGAAATTGTTCCTGCAGATGCAGAGACTCCACTTAGTTTGTTATAGGCTGCTCCGCTCTTTTCGTGCATCTCAAGAGCATCCATCCCTGTTCACAGTCCTCCCAGCACCGGCCTGACTCTGTCCGAGAGCCGAGAGCTAAATCTCTGGCTTCCCATTTGCTGGCTCCCTGCCTGTTCCCCAAAGTCTTGGTCAGAGTTTCGTGGTCCTGGTGTACAAAATAATCCTAAGTTGTATCCTAGGCAGGTTTGACTAGCATATTCTCTGACTTTATATTTTTAAAAGAATCCAGAAAATATTAACCTATCATGCCAGGAAACCAGTCTTTTCATCCTGTTCTTTATGTTTGTCTTGGAAGCTTTGACATCACCTGAATTTCCAGAGGACCCAGGGTCCTGCACTAGTGTGCCTACTTGGGATCCTGCGCTTGGTGTGCCCTACCTGGGGTTGGCTCTGGGGTACTGGAATATGGTTCTCAAAGGCTTCGCCACACTCCCCTGGGCATTTGTGCCTGAGGAACTCGGGAGTGAGATTGATGCTAGTGTTGGTTCCTGCACAGAACTGCAGTCTCCCAGCTTTCTCCCAGCACAGTGCCCCCATCCCCTCTCAGCTCTCGGTTGAGTTCTCTCAGCTCTCGGTAGACCCGGTCCTGTGGCATAGATCTTTGTAAAAACAGCAAGAACCAAAAGGAAGCATTCAACGAGGACTCCCCCACGCTTTGGAGAACGATGATCTCCTTTTCAGGTTCCTCCACGGATCATCTTCCAGATTTTGGGTGCTATTGTTCACTGGGGTAGAAACTCAGAGACACACTTGGGGGAGAATTGTCTTTCTTGGCTACTGAATATTTTGCCAACCTCACTACAGCTATAAGCCAGACATCACAGCAGGCATGGGGGCTGCAGGCATGGGGGCTATGGCCAAGAGTCAGCACCGGGAAGTAGGATGAAGGCTGACCTCTTCACCACTGCAGCCAGAGCCTGGCCAACCCCAAGACAGCAAACTTTCTTCCCTTGGCACCGTGATGGCTGATAGCTCAGCTTTCTAGAGCCCTGCCCTTTGTTTCTTAAGATCACAGTTGATTGACATACTTCTTCCTTGGAGGCAGGATTGAGAAAAATAAATTTTATTTCCCCATAAAGATTCTATATTTTCCTTAAGAAAATTATAATTTGACTAATATATCTCTCTGAGCTTACCCCATTTACACAAAAAGAGAATGCATTTTAGCATTTTTTGCCTTAGGGAAATGATGAATTTGTTTAATAGATTGGTAATTATCCAGCTCAAAAATGATCATTAGGATGCCTTTTCCTTTGATTACTATAAATCACCAGACCCACAATCCATTAATCACCAGCTGCAAGCAGTTTCTCGGCTTGTTTGTCCTTGAGCAAGAGGCTCCCGAATGACTTCACGCTGACACTTTCTTCCTGTAATACAAACATTTAATGAAAGCCACATTCCACACACGGCTGACTTTACCTCTTCGCTTTTATATTCTTTTTATTTATTTTGTTGATACAAGCCTTTCTTAGCAGTTTAACTTTTATTATCCTGTGTACCAATACCCTCCATGAGAGCCGTGGTCTAAACAGAAGCCAGCCTTTTGGTTAGGGCTGTCAGGGGCTCACCAGTGTGCAAATGCCATCTCGGTGAGATGAGGCGGTGTTTAGAAGTCACAGGGTTGCCTTCCCTGTAGTCACACTGGGCAGATCCTTAACTATTCCCCTTTCTAGAAAGGAAAACCTGTGGTTTGGGGAATGAGCTGATACACTCAGAATGTTGGTGGTGCTAAGGCTGAGCGAGAAGCATTGCTGAAGTGTGTCCATATGGGTGTGGCCGAGCTTGGTTTCCAGCTAAGGATGAGGATTCCAGATCATGCCTGGTCCACTGTGTGAGTTTCTGCTCAGCAGCCCTGCATGGCCTTAGAACAAGAAGCTAGGTCCCGAGTGCCAGCCGCTCCAAGCAGGGCTAACTGTTTCTGTCTTTGTTGTTGGTTTCCAGTTTACCGCGGCTTCTGGGCGGTCCTGCTGCTCCTGGGGGTCGTGGCCGCCGTGACTGCGAGCTTCCTGATCATCTGTGCAGCCCCGTTCTCCAGTCACCTCCTCTATAAAGTTGGAGGAGGTTCCTACATTGCCGCAGGTAGGTGCAACACCCAAGGCGTGGTTTCTAGTCGCATTCCCTGTGTTTGTGTTTTAGACACACGTCAGAGTTCGGGCCTTTATTAATAGCAATACACCGATGCTCAGGAACTGGAGTTCCTGCACGCTCGCTATACTCCTGGCCTTTTCACAGACTTCCCATTTCCGTGAGCTGCCAGCCTTTGCCCATTGAATCCACAGTAGACAAATGAAAACCCTGAGGCTGATGATCCACCCTGGCGTCGGTGAAGGATACTAGTCTATCCTTTTTTATCTGTGACCCGTCTGCTACACGCTATCAAATGTATAAATGCGAGGCTGATATTCACAATGACAAATGTCTTAGTCAGGGTTCCTGTTGCTATGACGAAACCACCGTGATAGAATTAAACACCGGAAGGAATGAAGATGATTTCACTCATACTTCCTCACCAAAGCGCATCACGGAAGGAAGTCAGGGCGGGAACTGAATTCGAGGCCACGGAGGGGTGCAGCGCACAGGCTTGTTCAGCCCCATTTCCCCAGAGCCCAGGACCACCTTCTGAAGGCAGCTCCACCCACAGTGGGTTGACCAGTCCCCCATCAAGCACTAATTAAGATAAGGCCCCCACAGACTTGCCTATGGGCCGATCTTCCAGAGGCCTTTTCTCAATCACAGTTTGTTCCTTGAAGATGACTCTAGGGTGTGTCAGGCAAACAAACAACAACAATACAAACAAAACCCCACACAGGACAGGAGGGCCTGAGCACAGCTGGCCAAACTCCCCGTGGTTGTGCTGTACCGGGGCATCATGGAGTGTTTCTATGTGAGGCCACAGCGAAAGGCACAGGAGAGGAGCTGATGACAGATTTGCTTGTCTTTAGGAGACTTGTGTGACAGCACATGATGCTGTTCCTCACACTTCAGCCAGGGATCCGTTATCACTCACACAGGACAGCCACGGCTCTTCACAATGAAGACCGTGCTCACCCATGGATGCTCACCCATGTGCTCACACAGCACCTCTCTGAGGAGCCGCCTCGCCGACGGCTCGGCCCTTCCTTTACCTTCTGTTCCGATGCCTTTCTTGGGCTACAGGCACCCGCCAGAGCTCAAGGCCCTTTGGCCTCTTCCTGTCTTTACTAAGGTAAAACCCCACATATTGTTCAGTCTGCTGTTTTTAAGTAAGTAATTCAGTGGAATTTTTAGTCGCCATGGACTTGCACACGCATCACTGCTAAGTGATTTCAGAATATTTTAGCCATCCTGCGAAGGAGCTCCATCTTCCCTCCTCCTCCCCTTTATAGGAAACTACTAATCTGCTACCTGTTTTTATGTGTTTGCTTATTTGGAATGTTTTATGTAAAGGACATCTCATGCTCCTTGGAAGAGATTTTAAAAAACAAATACCATTTTTCTCCAAACCGAAACAGTGCCTATTCTGAAAGCTAAGTAGGTGATTATGAGAACAGATCCTTTGACTTTTAATTTCCTTGATAGCACAGTTATAAATCATGTGTGCATGATTTTGCAAGAATATAAAGAAAATGAACATCGCATGAAAGAAACCACCACAGTACATCATATCGTTTGGGGCTGGAAGAGTCGTGTGTTCAGAGACAACTATAGCTGACTTCCTGCCATAAAGTTCTACCAGAAAATGCAGTCTTTAAGGACTTGTGAGGCCAACAACCAAAGGGTAACACTGAGCATTATCGACAGAAGAACTTTAGAATCTTACGTCCATTATTAATGATTTGACAATTTTATTCTCTCAAAGTTACATGCTATCTTATGGGGAACCATGCGAACATGGACTGCTTTTCTTGCCCGAGACTCATCAGCTAGGAACAATTTCTTTGTGCTATGTGGACTGCAGATTTGTACAGAACTGAGCTTCTAACACTTTATTTAGTTAGGTTTCATAAAATTTGAAACAAAGGAATTTCAGCCTATGGGCCATGGCTCCAACTTCGCAGTCTTTCTAGACTTGTCCAACCCTCACTTTCTTGGCCTTTATAACCTCTCTGCTTCTCTGCTGTCCTCTGCCCAGCACTTAGGAACAGGTGCAGCTCGGCCTCAGGGTACCGTGGCCAACTTACCAGGGCCACAGACAGGGCTGAGCACTTTATTTACTTGGGAAGATGGAACCCGGGAAGGGCACAGCTGAATTCCGAGCGGCCGCTCTGGGGCGTGTGCATACAGCGGGTTTTTGTCAGCAGCAGAGGCCTCTGTAGGGTGTTCCATGCTTGGCAGATAGACACTGAAGTTGCAGCTGTCGGGTGGGAGCAGAGAGTTGGTCCATGATATCTCCATGCTGTGCCACTCAGGGCAGGGCATGGGGAGAGGGTGTGGCCTCACCCTGTGCTTGGGCAGGTACCCTCCTCACCTGCCCACCCTGGGCACATGCTTTCTGAGGAGGTGCAGCTCTGAGTAAAATTTGTCTTAACTGCCAGGGTATTGTAGCCCTCAGTCTATGCCTCAGTGGTTCACACACCCAAGAAAACCTTAGCTCCCTGCTGGAGGGCTCTGATAAAGAGAAGATGGTCTCTTTCTTCACATTGATATAGAAGGAAAACTAACACAGACATACGTGCAGGCGAAACACCATACATGTAAAATAAAAGCAAATGGTTGTAAAATTAAAACCAGAAGCTAATTCACTAGTTAGAAATCAACGTGTGCTCTCTTCCCATCGTACAGTCATCTGCCTGCCTTGTCCTGAGTGCTGCCTGGGGTGAATCCTGAGCTTTGTGCTGACAGGGGAAGCAGATGGCACCGCACACCTGCCTGGTGGAGTAGCAAGGAGACCCAGGCTTAGGCCAAACTCTTGCTCTTGGGTTGTAAACATCTTGTCAATCAAAGGGTGGTGACCTGAGCATTTTGAATGGAAACGAGAGAGACCCCTGCTAGGAGATTCTAGAAGATTCCCGGATGGAGAAGCTCACTTTGTGGCCTGCACACGCTTGTGTGCCTTGCCTCATTCTGTGACCTCATAGAGTGCCCCTCCTCCAGGACAGCTGTTTCCTGGGCTCTCATTGCTCAGCAGAGGCTTGAGCAGAGTGACTTGACATGAAATTACGTAAATCTCCCATCAGGAGGACAAACAGGCCAAACCCCAGCCTTCAGTGGCTTACGGTGTCCTCTCCTGTACTGGAAGAATTGCCATATAAAAGGGTTTGAATGTGAGCCTTTTTGGAAATGTAGTGCCAGCGAAGACTGGCTTGGAAGACAGTAGGGTCTATGGCTTCCTTTCTTGCAGAAGCTCAAGGATACTGCCAAAGTTCCCCAAGCTTCCTAAGAAATCACGTTTTTTCCCTGCGTGATGGGAGCACTCACAGGAACCTTGTCCTGGAGATGTTCCCCTATGTGGGAGAAGAAGCAGCCACCAGAAGCTGGTGGTTTAGCTCAGACGCTCCTTCTGCTCTGGCTGAGGATGAATATGAGGTCTCACGGGGACAGGACTCTGTGCACCCCTTGTCACAGCCGTATCGTCCATAGAAGGAACAGCAGAGAGGTACAGGGAGAGGCCCTGAGCAGAGCAGGAGGGGACAGGAGACCCAGGGCAGGAGGGTTAGGAAGGGGCCTGCTGACAGACTCAGGGCTCTCCAGGCTGTAAACAGCGCCTGGGCCTGACGCACATACGGGGCTCTGTGGCAGTAGTGGCTTTGCCAAAGTCACCTCAGACATATCTTTCCTGCTGTGCTGGAGGCAGTTGTGGAAGAAAGCTTGATGGAATCTGCACTCTGACGTATGCCTGCCACGTGGCCTTGGGGTTGAAAGGGAGCACTCCGTCCCAGCCAATAGTCAGCAGAGCACAAGTCTGGAAGTCCCCAGAGCAGTGCTCTCAGGGGAGCGCGAAGACCTCATCTCCCTCCAGAGATGCCTTCATTTGCCTCCGCACACTTCCTCGGTGCTGACACTATTGTCATGTGGGAAAGCGCCCTTCAGATTGCACCTTCTGCTCCCCAGGGTCTGACACTTTGCACAAATGCCACGTAGTAGCTAAAGTAAGTCAGCCTCACCCAATCCGACACAGGAGAGATTTTTATCTCAAAAATATTTTAAAATATGACAGCTGTTCCCCAGAGGCTTCTGTGATAGGTGTGTGTGTATGCGTACATGTGGGTAGCAGCCTCATAAGCCCTTTCTGATGGGGTACTATAGGCATAAGTGATAGGACCCTGTTAAGAGGAAGCCAGAGCCCCACAGGATTCCAGAGGGGGTCCTTCCACACTGTTCTTTGAACCAGTAGTGAATGGCCGAAGAGTGTGGCGTTCGTTTCTTCACTAACATTGATAACGTCTTACACTTTCCTGCTATCACAGGTAATGTGCTTGGTGGGGAGCACATTTTAGCCCGGTCCACTGGGACAACCATATTTGCCAGGAGGCCGCTCTACAAAAAGCATTTACCTCCTCTAATGAGAGGGCTGGTGGGGAGGGTAGGGGCTGTCATTAGCTGGAAAATCGAAGCGTCACCCTCCAGATGGATGAGTTCAAGTCTGGATCGGTTTGTGCTTTTCAAAGTCCTTGGTGAAGAATGGGGAGAATGGTGCCATCTGGTGGACAGTCCTGGCAGAACACTGGAGGCAAACATTTCCATTTACCCTCTAAGTTGTTCTCAGGCTGTCAAGGGACCCTTTCACAGGGGTCACCTAAGACATCGGAAAACACAGATTTTTACACTGTGATTCATATCAGTAGCAAAATTACAGTCATGAAGTAGCAGCAAAATAATTTTATGGTTGGGGTCACCACAACGTGAGGAACTGTTTAAAGGGTCACAGCGTTAGGAAGGTTGAGACCACTGCTGTAAGATCTCAGAGCTGGAAGAAACCCTGAGGAGTCGATTCTTTGCTTCCAGACCAGCTCTGAAACAGCGGGGTCACATGAAATTCTCCGATGCCTTAGAACACTGGGAATTACATTACTAGCCATTTGCAGAAGCTCATGCCAAACCACGATGATGATGATGTTGATGATGACGATTGTGATGACGATGGTGATGATGACGGTGTCGATGATGATGGTGATGAAGACGATTGTGATGATGATGGTGATGATGATGATGTTGATGATGACGATTGTGATGATGATGGTGATGATGACGATTGTGATGATGATGGTGATGATGACGATTGTGATGATGATGTTGATGATGACGATTGTGATGATGATGGTGATGATGACGGTGTCGATGATGACGGTGATGAAGATGACAGCTGACGCTTCTTAAGAATAACATGTTCCCAGCACAGTGCTGACTGTGTGTGTCATCTCGCTCCCATGACCTCTTTCTTATGTGGGATCTTATATGATCACTGCTTTGCCAATGAAGGAACAGGTGGAGAAGGGAGAAACATGCCCAGGGTTACTTAGCAGCAGAAAGCATTCCAGCCAGTAGAGAGTGTTGAAAGCCAGTGCGGTCAGAATCCAGACTTGTGCCTTTCAAACACTTCTGGAAGCTCAGTGGTTGTGTATAAAGCCCCCCTTAGGGGTGAATGAAACTCAGCTCTTCAGGTGAAATCCTAATTGCCTGAAGATAGTTCTCTGTTAATTCTCGTTTCTCATTGGCATTCATTGTATTGAGCACATGGATGTCAAATGCAGAAAATCACTGTAAGTGTTTGGGTAGCCCTGTATGTAGTACATAGGGTGAGCTGACTAGGTAAAATCATGACTCCAGAAAGGGAAGAGTCAGTCCCTGAGTGACCACTTCGGGAAGTGGTGGGGTGGGGCGTCAGTGGCAAATGCCAGTTAGGTGGATGGTACACTGGTTACTGCAAGAACACTTAGGACTAACTCAGAGGACTGCAGAAATGCCGGTAGAGAAGTCTAAGAAAGCAGATGGGGAAGCTCGAGAGTGCTGGGCACACTGAGTTTGTTGTCCCAGATTTCCGGAATGCAATACATAAAAGAGCATCATTTGATTCTAAGAGGAAACGGTACCTATTAGTATAAAAAAGAAACAACAAGTTATTACAAAACACGATTTAACATATTTTAAAGGACATTTAGCTGTGTGCCCAGAAAAACAGTCTTGGCTTTAATGCACGCAATATTCATGAAATTACTTAGGAAATGCTTTTGACTGTAATGAGAAGTATTAGCATCTAGAAAGCTGGCGGATTTCCCATTTCCCTTTTGTATTGTATAGAGGACAGGATAGATGTGATGGGCTTGGCAACAGAACTAACTGTGTGAGAGGGTCAGCTTGTGTGAGTCCCTGTTGGCTAGGCACACAGATCTTGTGGAAATGCATTGAGGCCTCAAACATGGACATTTCTTAGGTACTCAGGACATTACACTGTAAATCACATGACCGCAGGCTTGTAAGTGCTGCGCTATCTTAAGCTGCTAGCATTTAGTGAGTTAATATTAAATTTAACCTGCTAAGATGAGGGGACCCTGAGATTCCATCCTCCTAGTCTCCACTGGTGGCCTGGCCTCAGGCTGCTGGCCTGGTGTCACCTGGGTTTTTTTCTTTTCCTTAGCTGTAAATATTAGTATTTTTAATGACAGGCTAGAAACATTTCTGAAATATTGTGGGAGCATAACTCCTTCCGAAGGAATCACAGCCAAAGGGGCGCAAGTATGATCAATGTCCTATTTCCTAGTTGGCGACTAGTTTACACGTGTTTTACAACTGAGCCTCATCATATTTCATACTGATTCATATGTTATTCTATGTTTGCCAAGTCAAATGTTGAATTTTTTAAAGAGAAAAAGCCCAAAACAACTGACCACAAAGAACCTCCCGTGCTACAAGGCTTTAGCCGTCTAACTGTTCAGTAGCACCGTGAACAGCCATCAAGAACTCTGCTTAGAAACCAGAGTTAGTGTGGAAATTAAGGCTGTATTCTGCTGCTTCTCAAGAGCTGCGTCCTCAGCTGGGCTGCAGGGCGACTGGGGTTCTGGGACTGAAGAGAAGGTACATGCAAACCCCGCCAAGTGCCAGCCCAATCCAGGGCCATTTTGTCAGTATGCATGGTAACCCACTAAAGATTTTATTGCCATTCCCCCCTGCAAAACTATTTACCTAAGCAAATGCTACCTGTCATTTCAAACTCTATCAGTATGCCAATGTACTGCAAAACAATTTATTTATTATAGCCTAATTCATAAGAGTCCAACCTAGAATCGATCAGACGTTGACAGGCTGATGAGCGGATGGACAGGCTGGACTTCATTGCTAACATGGCCTTTAGGGGCCGCAGTGGCACAGGCTTGGTAAAGTGTGCCAGGGAAACCCAAACACCATAGAGCCTCCACTGGAAGAGCTTCTAACGTCTAAGCCAAGTCATAGCCCGACACTTCAGTAGAGCAGGAACGGGATGCTGAAAGGGCAGGCATAAAGGATTTCTCTAAGTGAGAGATATATTGTGTCCTCCTGGTGTTACTTTTTTCCAAAGCCCATCTAACCTTACTTTTAAAAACATGAGCATAAGAAACAACAGAACTAGAAGGAATGTATACATGAGAAAAATCTCCAAAGTACCAGAGTTTAATACCATGTGGGAGCTAAGTTACTAAATGCCTATATGAAGAGTATTTGTATATTGTCTGCAAAAACCTGAGTTGCTCCCTCCCGAATCATTCAGTGCCCTAAGACCTAAGGTAGGCATTTGTGGCACAGCACTCGTGGTGAATTCACCTCATGACGAGTCACTCTCTCCACTATAAAAGGACAGCGATGACTTCCTTTTGGGTCTCCTGGCTGAGAGGTTGCCCATTGCTCTTCCCTTAACAGACCCATGAGCCCGGATTTTTGCTCTTTTCTCTTCTTACTGAAAGCCTCTGCCAGCCCTCCAGACAGCTCCATTACGTCTCTCTGTATCTTACTGGAATATTTTTCTTGTTATTGGGTGTTTGGGGGATATTACCAGATAAGTGTGGGAGATTTACCAATGGACTCCAGTCTGAAATAACCCCTTGGGTAATGTTTGGTCTTAGTGGACACTTAACTACTCTAGATACCCTTTTCCTTCTGTCCCTCCATTCCTGTCCCTTCATCCTTCCATCCCTCTGTCCCTCCATCACCCTGTCCTTCCATCCCTCTGTTCCTCCATCCCTCTGTCCTTCCATCCCTCTGTCTGTCCATCACTTGGTCCCTCCCTTCCTCTCTCCCTCTTTGCCTCCCTCCTCTCTTTCTTTCTTTTTTTTGAGAGGTAGGAATTACTGTATATGTCTGGCTGTTCTTCCTGGTGACTCACTACATAACCACATTTGAATTTGTGGCAAGTTTCCTGCTTGACCCCGTGAGAGCTGATATAATGCATGGGCCATCCTGCATCATTTCCATCCACTGAAAGGAGTGTGTGCATCTCCAAGTAGAGAGAAAAAGAGACATTTGTCATGATTCTAGTTTTCTTTTTGCCTTAACTTCCCTGGAAAGGCACTTTTTAAAATTATGACATTCATGGTCTTTCCTATGTCCATTAAAAGTTGAAATAATTTGGCAATGAACTTGTCTATCCTCACAATTAACCAAAGAATTATCTTGGATTCATAATTCCTCCCACAGTAGCCCATCACCACCTACAATTTAAATTAAAACACAGGCAATGCAGTTTTTCATTAACAGCTGAAGATCAATTTGTCATTTCAAGTCACTCTCAAACATCTTTAAAAATTCATATACACGGTATCAGTTACCTTTCTGCTGCTATGATAAAACGCCATGACCAAATTCAGTCTGTGAAAGAAAAACTTTATTTTGGCTTACATGGCCATCGGGAGATGAATTCATCCTGCCAGGATGACAGGGCAGCAGGTGGCAGGTGTGGTGTCAGGAGCGAGAAGCTGAGGGATCCTATCTCCAGAGGCAGGTGAGAGTGGAGGGAGTGCAGGTGAAGGCGAGAGAGCAAAACGGGAGCTGGAGAGACATCCTACTCTCAGAGCCCAGAGACATACTTCCTCCAGAAAGGTCAAGCCTAAACCTCCCCCAGATTATCCACTGGGACCAAGGATTCAATGCCTGAGACTATAAGGTACCTTCTCTTTATTCACACACACACACACACACACACACACACACACACACACACACACACACAAAGACACACACACAAAGTGTGTGTGTGTGAGAGAGAGATAAGAACATAGAACTTCTTTTAAAAAAATCTTTATGTCTTTTTCTCAATTTTCTGCACACAAATGTGCTTATAAATCTGTTTTTACAGCATGGTTATAAGAAGTTTTATACCTGTGCTTCTTTTATTCTTGTTTTCTTGTGACACAGAACTAGCATTGTGCGTAGAACGCCTTGGCCATGGGGAGTCCTGGTGAGGCTTAGCCTCTCTCTGATTACTCCCCTCATCAACAGCTCTGCCCAGTGTCCATCTGTAACTGGATGGTATGCCTTTTGCTTCTGGGTAGTGCGGGATAGGCTCTGAAATTGAACTTAGGCATATAAAACACACACGCTCAGGCATGGGTGTGTGCGTGTGTGAGATGACCCATGTGAAATGTGCAGGTTAAATGACACTAGGACATGCTGTCTATGAAGGATTCCTTGTACCTTTCTGGCTGCTCAGCTCCTTATTTGTTGTTTAGGGGGACCATAATACTAATGGTCTTTGAGACCATTCTTAGGCTTTTTTTCTTTTGCTGAGCTATTTTGTAATTTTAAAAATTAGACTCCAGAAAACAGGTATCATAAAATGTAATTGTAAACAAAATTTGGCTTTTGAACTATATGGTCATCTTTAACAATAATTTTATTATTATAAAAACAAATGGATGCCCGATCTTAGCACTGATTTCTACTCTACCAAAGGCAGTGTGTTACCCAATCCTGTTGGTGTTCACAGTCTATAAATAAATCTTCCCCACCCACGTTCCTCTCAGCACACGTGGCCACAGGGTTGCCCCACCTCGCCTAAACTCCTTTTCTTCTTGGTTTAGGACGACCTTCAATTTTATGAAGAAAAATTGCAAGCGCTCTCATCCAGCTCCCTCCATTACTGTTTTTGTAACTTTTAATTTCCTTCACAACAAAGGATCTGACCTTGAGCACAAGTTGTGTTTGCTTGTGTCACAGGGGTCTCCCTCAAACTGGATCTGGATCTTCTTTAACTTTCAGGACCTTGGAATTGTGGAAGAGCAGAGGCCTCTGTGTTTTGGGGACGGTGCTGGACTTGGTTTTGATGCTTTTTCGTGACTGGATCAGGCTTTGCATCTTGGTGTGGCATCTCATCCGTTCAGTGACCACCCCCACCATCACACACACACACAAGTCACCACTCGGAGTAGAGTGGCATTTGACATGCTTCTTTAGTAAAATGTACCTTTCCCGCCCTTACAGTTAACACTTTGTGGACGGTCTGAGCCTGCGGGAGTATTTGCTGTCTGGCCTACACACTTCATCTCTGTCACCTGCCATCGGCGACTGAGCATTTGCTCTGGTGCGTTCGATCTCTCTCTAACACGACCGAGATCACCCGATTCCTATTCTTTTCACATTTGTAGCACAATTAAGGCTTTGTTGTTTGATTAGCTTAGCCCTATGCAGCAGCCACCCGACTCTCCTCTTGACCGCAGACCTTGTTCAGCTTCTTATGGTTAAATCTCGTCGCGCCAGCAGTTAAAGGCGTTCACCCGAATTTCCCACCCCCACTTATCACTTGTAATTTAATGGGGAGGGAGGTACGGAGTGTTTTGCCCCATGGGTAAGATAGAATCATAAACTGATTTCATATAAATTAAATGGACTATGTTAATTTGTATCTATTAATGAACAGAATAACAAATGAAAGAAATGGGTATTTTTAATGTTTTCATAATGCAATCCTTCTCCAAATAACAGCATTCTTTAGGTATAAGTTATTTCTTACTAAAAATCATCTACATTATTGCTTACAATGTACTTTTTAACATTCTAAATCCAATCATGGCTCTTGAAAAAAATGCATATAAGGTGTCTGATTTTTCACAAAGGCAATTTCATATCTTAATAAGAATATCTGAAAAGATGATGTTTCTGTGATGGAAGGAAGATCAAAACCATAGCAACAAATAACCTGGAGACTGTGACTGTGTTTGCAGGAGGCAAAAGATGATAAGCAAGTGCCCGCACCTTTAGACTCACAGAGCACACTGTGTATGCAGTTGCTGTATAATGTAGGCACGGAGTCACTGTACAGCCATATTGCCAAAACCCCAAGTAAAGCTTCCTCAGGAGTTTGCCCTCTGGCTACATCTCTGCTGTTCCTCTGATGCAGCTGTTACTCAGTGGTGGTTGCCTCATCCTGTGGGCCAGTGTATGAATTACAGTATAGATCACAGCATGAAGCATGTGTCTTTTGGGGGAAACACTTAGGTTGATTTCACGTTGATCTTTAGCTGGAACGGTCAGTGTGAGCAGGAGTAAACTTGGACACCAACACATAGCAACATAGTTGCAAACCTTTCTTTTGAGTCTAAGCCTCAAGATTCTTTCTGAACTTGATGGGCTGGTGGTAGCATTTCACCCCCTCCGTGGAGGAGACAACGATTAAGTTGGAGGGCTGAGCTATTAAAAGCCATTCTCCTCCATCAGCATGCTGCCGTTTCTGCTCTTATTAGTAGAAATAGGTTAGCTTTTAGATACACAGCAATCAAAACATGAACATTTTATGCTTGCTATCATTGTTATCTTAAGTCTTCTCCAATGGACACGTTAAAGGCGTTGACACCAGCCCGTGGCTTTCCTCTCAGGGACAGAATCTCCTGGAGACAAGGCCTAGAGGGAGAGAGCTAGGTTATCAGGGACATACTCTTAATGGGACGCTGGGACCCTGCTCCTTCTTTTTCCTCTCTCTTGGTGCTTCATTGCTCTTCTTAAGTAAACAGTGTCCTCAGCCCAATGATTCACTATGATGTTTTAACGTTTGACAGGCCCTAAAGCCACAGGGACCGGCCTCTGAAACTGAGTCAAAATAGGCACGTCCTCTTTAGAAATTCAGTATCGCAGACTGATAGACACATCAGTGGGCTTCACACAGTGCAGGTTGTTTAGTTCACCAACTACTTCAGGGAGCATAACTGTAAAGGTTATGCTTGGTTCAACCTTTCGGGCAACAGCAAATGCCCCTCAAGTGCTAGGCTTGGTCCAAACCCTGCAGGCTGTGCAGTTTGTGTGACTTACTAGCACATCAGAAACCTCTGTCGTCATCAGAAGCTGATAACGTCAATGATGAGCTCCTGCCTGGTGGTTAGAGTAGCCGTTCCATCTGAAGAGCATGCTCCCAAAGCTGCTCTCAAATGTCGCTATCCACCAGCGTCTCTCTTCTCAGTGGTTACGGTCAGGTCTCGTCAGTGTTCTAGCAGTGATTTGAACTGATGGATTATGTAGGGGTGTTGATAAACTGTGATGTTGGTTCTTTCCCTCTTCCTCTTTGGCTTCCCCCCTCCCTCTCTGACCCACCAACTTTCTCTTCCTTCTTTCTCTTCTCTTTCTCTTCTTCCTCTCACTCCACTTTTTGGCTCCCTCTTCTCTTGCCCTTTCTTCTTTCCTGCCTGCTCCTTCTTTCTTCCTGCTTATGTTCTGCTCTTCTTCCTTTCTCTTACTTCCCCACTCCCTTCTCCTTTTCACCCCTTTCTCTTTCTTTCCTTCATTTTTTCTTCCTTTCCTCTTCTCTGCCTTTCTTTTCACCCCTTTCCCTTCTCTTTCACATGTTTTCTTCCTTTCTTCTCTTCTTCTTTCTCCTATTTCCCCATTTCTCTTTTCATTTTTCCTTCCCTTTTCCTCTCTCCTCCCTTCTTTCATTTAAATAAAGCCTGTGGAATCAAATTTATATAGTTCTTATATTTCTCAGACTCTTGTCATCAATTTTCTTCCATCTTTCTTTCAAGACACACACATGTGTGTTTAGTGCATTTAGTGCATTTAGTACATTAGCATGAATGGCTGGGTGATGGGGTTTCCGGAGAGGTGTCTCATGCGTTGAGAGCACTGGTTGCTCTTCTGATTTCCAGAACCCCCATGGTGGCACATATCCATGTGCAAGCAACTCCAGTCTTAGGGGATTAAACACCCTCTCTGGCCTCCTCTGGCACTGTGTGTGAGCACGTGGTACACAGCTATACATGCACACAGAACATCCACACACACGAAATAAAAATACCGCTTTTGATAGCCATTACACAGTTTCTACATTCAAGGGGCCACGCCTGTCCTTGTGTGGCATTCACATAACTTTTCCTTCCGTGGCCATGTTTGCTTGTGGCTGTATAGAGATAGATGGGCTTCCATGGTGTAGAAAGGGCTTGAAGAAAGCCAGGAGCCATGTCCGTACACCCTTAATGCCTGGGGCTGACTTCCACCGGCCACTGTCTACTGTGCCACGTGTATGTTAAAAGAAGTCATGATGGTCACAATGCTTTCCTCAATCTCAGCATCTGTTAAAGTGTGTAAGTGTCTAACGTAAATGTTCACACACTCAGCACAGTACCTGGAAAACAGCAAACACTCGATAAATGCCTACCAACTGTGGCTGCTGTCTCAGTGCTGGTACAGGTCTCCACTTTAAAATACACAGCCTGTCTGATGAGGTCAGCAGTTCTAAAGCTGCAACCCTTTAATACAGCTCCCCGTGTCGTGGTGACCATAGCCGTGTTTTATTGTTACCTCAAAAGTGTAATTTTGCTGCCGTTATGAATCGTGTTGTAGATGCCTGTGTTTTCTGGTAGTCTTGGGTGACCCCTGTGAAAGGGTTCTGCAACGCCCCAAAGGGTCCTCGTAGCACAAGCTGAGAAAGAATAGCCCAGTGTCTGACTTAGTGCAGAACTGGGGCATTTATCCTTCAGTCCATGGGTAGTTGAGGGGTCTGAGAGGGCCACACCTCCAGGCTGATGACCGGTCTTCTGTCCTCCTCAGGTGTGTTCTTCTCCCTCGTGGTGATGCTGTACGTCATCTGGGTCCAGGCGGTGGCCGACATGGACAGCTACAGAGCCGCGAAGATGAAAGACTGCTGGGAGTTCTCACCCTCCGTGCTGTACGGCTGGTCCTTCTTCCTGGCCCCCGCCGGCATTTTCTTTTCTCTGCTGGCTGGCTTGCTCTTCCTCGTCGTTGGACGGCACATCCAGATACATCACTAACGTTTGCCCAATTGTGTCCGGGAGAGCTCTCAGAGCACCACCCTTCCCTCTCCGCTCTGTGTCAGCTGATGGGCACTTAGAGCTGTTCTCTCTAATGAGTCATTTTTCCTGTGATTTCCCCGCACACGGAGGTCCTCTGACTTCCCCAGAACCCAAAGCTGTCTCTGCCGGAAGGAACGCGTTCTCTAGGGAGCAGGTGCTGGGTCCATCATTCAGTTTGGAGTAATTTGTAGCGTGCAAATGTGATCACCCACAGCAACCCAAGCTGAGGTGGAATGTCTCCTTGACATTCACTTCTGCTATTTTTTCTAACAAGGAGGATAATTACGAATGGAAAACAAATGTCAGGCGACTGATTTTGTTTCTTCTCCACCTACGTGCCCATCACAGCCACACACCCACCCGCTGACTTCTGAGAGCAAATGATTCATTATTTAAAAATAGACAGCAGTTGTTCCTACTATCAGAACCCCGAAATCCCGGGCTCAAATGGGCCACAGCAGTTACGCCAAATGTGCGCAGCCTAATTTATTACCAAGTGCATCACCTGAGATTTTTTTCTTAATTTTACTTGCTTACAGAAACCTCACACTGTTGGAAAGCAGCAAATCCACATGGCAAAAGTGCATCTTAGAAATGTGTGAAGTTAAAGGGTGTTAACCCGGATTGTAATGTGCTTTAAAATTTGTAAAAGCCAAGAGCCCCAGTGTAGCACATAATTAAAATATTTGATGTTTTAAAATTCCCATTTAAAACTTACGTTGCTAAGATGTTCAGCATGTTTGAATTTATTGAAAGGACGTGTTTTTAATACTGCCCATCTGTAACGTTCCCAGATACCTCCACGTGAGGATCGGAACAGCCTTGCTTTATGAAGACCGTGGCGAATTAACTGTCTCCGGTGTGTTACCTGATCCAGTTCGTCTGATCATTTGATTCCCATATTGTCCTGCAATTTCTTCCTCTTTGCAGCAGATGCATTAACACTCGCAGTTGCACAGTTTCTCCTAACCTCACGCAAGAAAAGGTTTTGTGGGGAAATGCAATTCTTTATTATTCACTAGCACAGGCATTTTGCAGAGCAAAGGGGTTCCTTTGCAGGATTGTGGATTAAGATCAAGCCCATATCTGAAAGGCTTCCTCCCTTGGACTTGCATTCTGAAAGTTTCCATCCAGAAGGGTTTTTGGCGTTAGAGAGGCCAAGAGAAACAGCACTGAGCTTTGCTGGGGACCCACTGCTGCTTTCTGCCGCTGGAGCAAGAAGGGAGGGCAGCACTGGGGCAGGGGAATGAGCACCAGGTGCTCTGCGCAGGAGGGCTTGGCCTTCTCAGCTGCTGCATGTTCAGTGTGATGCTGCCCCAGCCTTCTCCACAGCCTGCCGTACACGCAGGGACAGCTGGAAGGGCAGCAGGAGCCCGAGCGTCCGCATGAGGCGTTTCAGGGCCGGACTTCCCTGAGCTGCTAACAGCTCTCTGTAAAGCTCCAGGGGCTTGCTTCATCTTGCAAACCGTTTCGAGGACCTCAGTGCACTTCCGTGTTCCCTTCCCTTTGTTGGCTTTCCTTTCCTTTTGATATTGATTCATTTACTCCCCTGCTCTCTTTGGCTTGTTATCAGGAAAGTAATTCTGGGTTCTTTAAGTGATATTAAGCTATGTGATATTAAGCCTGTGATGTTAAGCTATGGCATGCCATTAACTGTGCCAGGAGATGCTTAAATGTATCTGGTTATTTGTGTCATCCGAACCTACAATTCTTTTTTGTAGAACTTTGGAATGGAACCTTTTTCAGGACTGTATGCCATTTACATTTCACATGCAAGCTGTTTCTAGTAAAAGTTTGAATATTTATAAATTTCAGATGGTCGCCCTTACTTTTTTATTCACCATTTTTTTTGTTTTTATTACTTTTTAATTCACTTGTGTGGCTACTGTGTGTTTATAATAAGGCAACTGGCCAGAGAGCTGGTGGGTGTGATGATTTACACAGCTCCACACATCAGAAGTCTTTCTGGGTTGTAAGGTGACTGTGACGCTCACACTGATGGTAAGCACCATTTTCAAGTGCTCAAGAAGTGGACAGAATTGGGTAAGTTGTGCCTGCTGGGTTAGTGTATAAACTATTGTGTGAAAATAAGTGCAACAGCTTCACGTCTGAGCGGCACTGTGCTCCAATTGTCCACCATTTGTTTGTTTCTGTTTGGGGTACACTGGCTCCTTTTGGAAGCAGTCAAGGGAAAGGTTAAGCTTTCTTGTTGATTTTGTACTGTAACTTTTTCATTTAACAAGTAGGACAGCTCTTCGGGATGCAGGTGAAGAGAGTAAGGAAGGCAGTGAGGAATGCCGTACATTTCTGGCAGCTGAGGTGTCTCTGCGTATTGGACTTTCTCAGTGGCCTTAGGTCAGTCAGCAGCAGATAACGCATTAACTAAAGCCAGCTGGAGAACCTACACAGTGCAAGTTAATGGTGGGGTTCAGTTTAGGTCCCGATGGTAGGGAAGTGGAAATGACATACTCACTATCTGGCGTGCTGCCGTCTGCAGTCATTTTACCAAGAATCTGCAAAATACTGTGTTGAATTTAAAGGTTAAATTTATTTGTGAAGGAATACAGTAGAGAAAATAGCACCATTTTGTAATTAGCATTAAAAGATACAGGTGTGTGTGAGAGAGAGACAGAGACACACACACACAGAGACAGACACACACAGAGAGACAGAGGCACAGACTCAGAGACAGATACAGATGAAGAGAGAATGTTGGATTCCGGGAATGCATGGAAAGGGAAACTGGTTGCTGTGGTCAGTGTAAGTGAGCTGGGCACAGGGTTGTTTTCTTGGATAGTACTGACATCATTTCCGGACGACACCTTAAAGGTGCCCCTCACCTGAGGATGAGCTACTCAACACTGCCATAACTTGATCTGTGTTTTCATGAAAGTCACCACACCGGTCTTGGAAAAGAACTTAGCGGCAGACACAGACTCAACGATAGTTGGACCTTTGGAGATACAGGTGAGGGGAATCAGAGGAGACACCAGCAGTGCTGGGTGACATAGTAACGAGAAAACTCAAAGTAAGATTTGCTTTTGGTGGGTCTCCATTGGGAACGGGAGGTTCCTGAACAGAGGTGAATAGAGAACTGAATTCCTATTGATTGTCTGAAGTAATTAAATGTGTGGAGACTTTTCAGTAATGGTCAAATGTGGGGGGAAACTTCCAGAAAGAACACGGGAAGACAGTGTCTTACATGCACAAAATGGGGGAAGGGCATAGGAAGAGTTCATGTCTTTGATATCATAACACAAAATAAACCAAGCAATGGATTCCTTGAGCTGGATGGCAGGGGAGAGAAGACAGAGGAAAACACCTATAGACAAAGGTGGTGATCCCCACTGTCACCCCATCCCGGCCTCTCAGAGCAGAAGTAGATCTCTGTGCTCACGGCCCATTCCATCACACAGTGAGTTCAAATCTAGCCTGGGCATCTTAGCAGTGTCTTATTTTAAATAAAAAAGAGAGGGGTGTCTGGGGAATATGGCTCAGAGGTGGAGGTGCTGCCCGGTGTGTGCTGAGTCCTGTTTAACCCCTCGATATGGGGAAAGGAGCTCAGAGTCTCTAAGCTGGCTGACAGCAGCAGAGCTGTGGTCCCCGGGCATTAAGTTCAGTGTGTGGGTGGTGAGTACCAGGGAAAATGCTGAAATCAAAGCAGAACACCATGGCTGACCTACCGTGACTTAGAGCTTCCCCGTCCCTCTCCTGGGCCAGCTGAGCAGCTGGCTTCCGTGCACTCCTTTTGGGGCCACCTGTATTTTGGACGGCATGGCTGGCACCTGAGTTCTAGCCTTGCATTTTTCAGAAAGCTTTGGGAGAGTGAGTTTGAAAACGTTATACCTGTGCATAGATGCATATGGTAAGTCTATGTTTACGTAAATGATATACTTTGGTCTATGGGGGAAACTGAGTTGTGTTCAATTTAGCTGTAGTTGCATGATATATTTGTTTATTTTTTCATAATATTTGTATTGATTATTTGTGAATTTCACATCACAAATCCCAAGCACACTAGCTTCCCAGTCCTCCCAGGTCCATGCCAACTCTTGTGACCCCAACCTCAAAATGACGAAGAAGAAAAGGAAGAGGAAGAAGAGGAGGAAGAAGAGGAAGAAGAAGAAGAGGAAGAAGAAGAAGAAGAGGAAGAAGAGGAAGAAGAGGAGGAAGAACAGCAACAACCACAACCTCAGCAGTTCTCTTCGGCGGCTTTCTGTCTGGGCTGTTCCTTTTTTTTAATGGTGGGTTAGTGTGGGCCAGGGGTTGTCACAGGAGCCTCCTCTGGGCCTCTGTCCAGCTGTGAGCCTGCAGTCACCAACACCATGGCACAAGTAGCTTCCTCGGCCGTTAGTCAGTGGGCGCACAGATCGTGGACTTGCACGCGGTGTCTGGCTACAGGGTCAGCATGCGTCACGGACCTCAGCGTGGCCTCCGGGGCGGCCCAGACCACGGAGGTCTTTTGAGGAGGTCCAATCCAGAAAACGAACTGTTCTCGTCTCGGATACTCTGTCCTTGCTCAGAACGGTCTTGCGGTTGGGCATGTGTTCAGGGAAGGAGCTGGAGCGCGAGCCCCGGGCTGCAGCACACAGCCCCATTGGACCTGCAGCGGCAGGTCCGCACCCTGGGCCCCGCCTTGCTCACACCTTTCACAGCCCACGAGGCTCCGCCTCCCTGCGCTCTCTGCTCTGTTCCTCTGTCTTCCCTACCTCCACACCCATTTGTCCGAGCGTCACCGGAAACTGCCGAGCGTCACGTAGCGTAGGGTTTTCCCAGATGGTGCAAACGTTCGTTTCGCCGAGTCGATGGTCTGGCTCAGGGTGTCTGGTTTCTGAAGCACCATAATCACTGAACCGTGGCCGGGACACTTCTGAAACACCCCCCAGCTGCGCAGACTCAGGCGAGGTTGAGGCAGGGCATCGGGCAGGCTCTGCGAGGGCTCCCGCTGCCACAGCCTCCGGCCCCTGACCTCTGCACCCAGGGGGCTCGCCAGGCTTAACCTCTGTCCTTGCGGCCTGCGGGCAGCTGCCCTGCCCTGTCCATCTCCCAGAAGGGCAGGCAGCATGTGGCTCCATGTTGGGTGCCAGCTGGCGAGCCAAGGAACAGGCTTATTCAGTTACGAAGTATTTCCACAGGAGCTCCGGGCCTTTGCACGTCGCCTGTCCTCTGCTGGTCACCCTGCAGTTGGCTCCGGGCATAACAGGTCCTAACTTTATAACGCATTTATAAAGTTCCTGTATAGTAACTGCTTAGAATGACTGTGCGTCCTCCTGGTCACATGGGAATATGGCTGCTTTCCTGCTCCACACATGTGACAAAACAGTCCAGCCTGGCTCTAGAGAGCGAAGCACATCAGCCTGATCCAGCACCCGGCTGTTCGCGGGGTGGGAGGCTCTCTTGGGTAAGATGAGAGCAAGCAGCAAAGATCTTCATACTCTCCTGCATCTGTGCACCCAGAGTTAGTGTGGCTTTAACCCGTGGGCACACGGCAGTCTCCTTTACCTCACAGCTCCTACGTTCCCCTCCCTTCCTTTCTTCGTTCTTCCCTTTCTCTCTTCTCTCTCTTGCTCTTTAAATTTCCTTTTCCATTATTCTTGAACCGAAGCTGCCACTGTTGAAACAGTCCATCAGTACCTCAGGTTGTCTTGACATTAAACTTCCTAAACACAGATGTTTAAACTGGGCAGCTTAAAAGGAGCGATAGACATAGAACCATTGCCTTGCGTTACCTTGTATGTTAGTGGGACCTATAGACTCATGATAAAAGAGATATCGATGCAGTGTCTCACTAAATGTCTTAGGGATCAAGTATAAAGTTGGATTAATACGTGTTTCTACACACATCTGCTTGGCTGTCCTCATGATGAGTGAAGAGTGAGGCCATGTCAGTCCTAGCATTTCTCTGCTCCTCGGATCCAGGCATATGTGCTGTGTTACACGAGGAGTTCATGGATAATGTCTCCCTGTAAGTCCCCAGTGAGAATGATGGCATTTCAAAAACATCTGGGTACCATGTAGCAATTGGTAGTGATAAATATTGATTTAATACTTATAACAATTTGGACTCTTCCAGAGCAGAATATCCGGCTTGTTTGTCCTTCCAGGTTTTCTGCAGAAGACCAGGCCAGGTGGATTCACTGTGAACTGCGTGTCTGGGGGCCACATATGTGTGTAAGTGGGGGAGTGTTAAGCCTTGGTCTGACCACCTGCTTCCCAGTCCTCTCTTTTCTTCTTATCTAGTATGTAGTCACATTCACAAACTTAATTCTGCATTCAGCTAGACTTGGAGGGGAAGGAGGAAAATATGGAACCCAAAGGACTTCAGTGAGAGCAGAGATCACAGGGCGCTGTGAGCAGATAGGGTGGGTGCTCTCCTGAGCTGCAGGAGGAATGGTCTGCTGGGTAAGATGCCTCAGTCAGAAGAGTTAGAGTTGTCCACAGTTGGAAATGGTGATCTTCTTGCTGGTCCTGCCAATCCTGGACCAAAATGCTCCATGGCTTCCATGATATTCATGCCTTCTTCACTTTCCCAAAGAACACACCCTTGCCATCCAGCCCCTCGGCCTTGGCAGTGCAGATAAACAAACAAACAAACAAAACAACTGGGAACAGTTCTGTTTGGTCCAGCATTTGCCATGAACAAGATGCCAGCACCTGTAAGCTTCGAGATGAAGTTCTCATCTTCAAATTCTCCTGCAGATGGACCTGCCGTCAGTGCCATTATGGCGTTTGAAGTCACTACCCTGGCACATGAATCCTGGAATCATTCTGTGAAAGGAGGAACCACATCCTCTCTATCCAGTGCTCGGAGCATGAAAGTTTTCTTCTGTCTTTGAAACTTTGTCTGCAAACTGTTTGAAGGAGACATGGCCCAAGGACTGGCCATTGGCCCTGATGTCAAAGAACACAGAAGAGTTGAGCATGGCTGAGGAGACAGCAGCATCTGTAAAGCCCTGGTCCTGGGATTTAAATTTATGATCCCCAAGTTTTTGCACCCCACTTTCTATCAGCTTGTTTAACTTGTTAATTCAACAATGAGAGCACTGTGTCACTAATGGTGCTTAGAGCTATATATAGCATGTCGTGTGTAATACCAAATAAAACAGACCCGCCATCTTTGTTCTTCAGTGCAGGGCCTGTGCAAGGATGAGAAACAACACCTGACATAAAAGAAGCAGAGAATGTCACATTCTACACTGCTCTTGGCAAAGTGCCTCCGTAGATCCTGGAGTCAACACAATTGGAAGATAAATCTGTTAACAGAAATCAACAGGAGACTCAGTGTGAGAATACTGGTGTGACTGGGGTACTCCATCTTCCATAGTCAGCTAAGCGTTCCCTGACTTGTCTTCCTCTAGATCTGTTTAAGAAGAAATTTGTGGTTTACTTTTGAAGTTTGGAGTTTCACTCCTATCTAGACAAGTCACAGTGGCTCCTACTGGTGAGAGCTCAGTTTCCTATTGAGGACAATCTGAAGGCATTCCTATAAATCTCATGGGGCTGGGCTGAGAGCGTCACAAGTTCAAGGCGAGGCTGGGTCACCTAAAGAGCCCCTGTCTCAAAGGAGAAGAAGAGTCGAGAGAACAGTTGAAGGCTCGCTGCAGCGCCCCGCCACACCCCATCCAGAGACTCTGCAATCCGCAGGTCGCCCATTTGTGACCCAGGAAAATGGTTGACATACAAGGAAATAGCTTACCAAAAGGGAGGGATAAGGCGAAAGAACATGAAGGAGGATTTTAAATATGGGCTTAAGTTGGATTCACAGAACTTCTCATAGCCCTTACTCTGTAGCTCACTCATTTTGAGCAGAGCTGAGTGAAACAGGGCCTCCACAAGCAGGGCAGATGGTCTACCACAGCTCCCAGTGCAGGCTGGAACCGTCTCTGAGCCTCCGAGGGGAGGCAGGAGGAAAGTGGGCTTTCTGTGTGACTGTCCTTGAGGGCTGCACTCTGCCATGCTACAGCTTTGACTCACTGGCATCAGGTACAGCCTCTGCCACCTCCCAGTCCACAAGTCGCTCCGTCTTCCGAGTGAAGGTTTGGGCCTGGTCGCTTTATTGCGGTGTTGTTTACATCATGAGATATTCAGCTTTAAAGCCCAGATTCTAGCACCTAACAAGCTCTCTCAAAAATAGTTTCCAAGGTGACTGCTTAATCCACACAAGAGGACAGAGGGAAAATGTCAATGAAATCTTTTAACTCTCCAGGCTGTTTAATGCATATTCATAGGTAGCTGCTGGAAAAGAATGGCGAGGGAGCAACAAATGAAGCTGCCCTCCGCCACTAGGAGCCAGGAGCAGGTCTACGAGGCAACCGGAAGGTTTTGCAGAATAAAGTTTTGTATACTTAGTGTGTGTGTGTGTGTGTGTGTGTGTGTGTGTGTGTGTGTTTAAGGAGTATGCATGTTGTAGGCATATGGTTGTTTTCCCTGCATGTTTGTCTGTGTGCCACATATGTGCCTGGTATCTATGGAGACCAAAAGGAGGCATCACATACCGTAAGACTGGAGATGCAGATGGTTGTGGGTCACTTCAAAGGTGCTAGGAATAGAACCCGTGTCCCCTGCAACAGCAGATGTGCTGAGCCATCTCTCCTACCCAAGTTGTGTTTTTAACAACACTTTTGTTAAATACTTTACCACTTTTGTGTTATGAAGTATGTTTCGAAGATGATTGACACTTTTCAGCTGAGCCGTACTTCTGAATGCATGCTGGCCTTGTTAGCGCCTTGTCCTTATCTCACATTTTTAACCACATTACGAGTGCCCCTGTGCACTACGCGGGGCCACGGGAGCTTGCCTAGGGTGACTGTGAGGTAGAGAGCATGGACCAGAGCATTCCCACAGGGAACCTGGAAATTGCTTTCTAAACATCCATGGAATGAAAGTTAAAACCCAGCAGAAAACAGCAGGTGATGAGGTTGAGTGCTGTCTTGGTGGCTACGAGGTTGCCTGCTCTGTCTGGTACTGCCATTTTTCTTGGGGAGAAGAAACGGGGGCAGAAGGGATGTGTAGGAGGGAGGAGCGTAGAAAGTAATTTTCCAGGTGTTTGAGGTCCATGCTTTTCCCACGTGTTCTCCGAGACTGTGAAATAAAACTGCCTTGTGCCTTTCTAGGTAAAGCAGACCCCTGGAGTTACATTAGATTAGTTGTATGAAAGAAAAGCAAAGTTGCACAAAGCAAGTCCCTTCCACATCCTTGACCCATGGTGAGTTAGCGCTGGAGTGGGAAACGCTGGATGATGTGGGGTGGTGAGACACCAGTCTGTCCGTGTGGTGTGCCCAGTGACCAGCCGAGTCATTGATGCGAGGCAGAGGGGAGCCTGAAGCCACTGGAACAACACCTCAGGCACAGGACGATCTAGAAAGCCAACTCCTTGGAGAGCACGCTGGGCTGTAGCAATGCCAGCCTGACTCACGGCTCCCGGAGGAGAGCGGCTTTTCAGGTAGAATGCCTGGCTCTTCAAGGGAGGCACCACACTGCCCCACTGGGCCTCAGGACTAGGCGACTCTCATCATATGATGCCTGCAGAAGCAGACCACCAAGGAAGAGAAAGCACCCTGGTTTGGATGGGCTTGCCAAACACAGTTCCTAGTGGAGTGACAGCTCCTGAAGACAGGGTGCGCTCAAGTGGGCACTCAAGTGGGCGTAACAGGGAAAGGCAGGATGGTGATGAAGCCCAGCTCTGCCCTCGGCAGGCCCCGCCACCTCTTATGTGGCCTCCTCTGAAGCTGGCCCTCTCTCTGCCACCCATGGCAGCCACCAGCCCCCAAATGGCCTTCCTGGCAGGTCTTTAAAACCCAGATTATGGAACTGTGGTTGTGCCAGGCTCCCATGTTGCCAACTGGTAGGTTCCTGGTCTCAGCTTTGCACTGGGTCCTGGTCCCTGAAATTGCAGGCACAGCCTCTGCGGTTTCTTTCTTCGAGCGGAGCTTCTTCTGGGAACAGGCTCTTGTTCTTGTTCGGTTGTGGGTGTGTAGGCAACAGACACAGTGCGTAGTCTCCCATCCTGGTGACCATCAGGTCTGGAAGCGCCGCTGGCATTCTAGAGTGTGCCTGTGAAAATCTCCTGGCTGTGTCACACAGTACACACTCAGGAATCGCCGGGGAAGGAAGGTGAGTGTGAGGTCAGTGTGCTGTGCTGCTGTGAATGTGTGACACAAAGCCCTCTGCCCACAGCTTAGCACAGACCTGAGAAGGAAAACCTAAGGAGGCCGCAATGCTGACAGCTGGACCTGGAACCGGGGAGCGAGCACAGATTTCCAGGGTGCGGGGATAGGTCGAGGGGTGTGTAAATACCTCTGTAAAGAACGGGGTGTTTTCTCAGAAAAGCAAAGATTTTTCTGTGACAAGTTTAAAGCAGACCAGCAGCCAGTCCATGAGAATTCATGCTCAGCCCTGACATGTGTCTGCTGTGTGGCGAGCTGTGATGAAGGGTGAGGGCGATTGTGCCAACGCCACCAGTGTCACTGAGGTTCCCTCTGGATGTGTAAGTCCCATTCACAGAAAGGTCCGAGAGTGGACAGAAAAGGAGCATCCCTGACAGTTAACAGAAAAATGGGTGTGGTCACGTGAAGGCTTGAGCAAGAGAAAAAGGTAGTTACTGCGAAGGGCAAAGTGCTTCCAAGAGTACAAGTGGTCCAGTGAGCAGGGGAAAAGGGTAAAGGCCCCAGCTGTGGGGTGTGGTCCTTTCCACCCACACTCCATTTCTAACCCCAGAGCTTATGTCTGGCTGCGTTAGTGAGGATTCTCTAGAGAAAGAGAACTGACCTAATGGACACACAGATACACAGAAACACAGAGACATAGGCAGACAGACAGACAGACAGCACACATACACACACACACACACACTCACAGCTTTATTAGAGTGTCTCACAGGCTGTGGCCCCGCTAGTTGCCTGTAAATGGAAATTCCAAGAATCCAGCAGAGTTTCAGTCCAGGAGGCCAGACATCCGGGCTGGTCTTCAGTAGACACTGGAATCCAGACAAGCCAGCTCTAGAGCTAATGAAGGGCTGGGCCAGCCAGCCAGCGTGAGGGCAAGCAGGCAAAGGGCAAACAGCGGTCCTCCGTGCCCTTCATGTAAGCCTCTACCAGGAGGTGTGGCCCAGCTTGCAGGCGGCTCTTCCTGAATCAGATGGTTGAACATTTCACAGGTGTACCCAGGCGTTTGGGTCTTAGCTAGTTCCACATGTGGTCAGGTTAGCGCCTGAACTGCGAGCACACCGAGCTCGCTCTGTTCATCAGTGCTCTGGCTTCCTCCACACCTTCATCTTTGTGGAGCTCTCTCATCTCCACTCTTCTATCGCATCCGTCCAACCTGGATGTTCTCCCAGCTTTTTTCTTATCTTCATAACGATTTTTCCAATTTTCATTGTTTTTTAACAATAAAAATATCCTTTAAAAATTCATTCTTTGGACATTTCATCTGTATCTAAAAAGAATCTCTTCCCAGCATGAGGAGCCTCAGGGAGAGAGCCGAGGAGAAGGAAACCCGGGGCTCTGAGCAGGCCGTACTCACGGCTCAGGCTGCAGGATCAGTTAGTGGATCGGGTAATTCTCATTTCCTCGGAGCACTTTGATGGAATGTACTTCCTGGGAAAGGATACTGAGAAGGTCTCATGTGATTTCTAGGGAACAGTGCCCCCACTTTAGCTGCCCCACCTTGACCCCCACCCTCTCCTATCCTAATGCCACATAGCCAATGCACTAACTGCACCCAGATTCCTGGTCTGAGGACAAGGGGAGCAAAGAAGAGTGACACAGGCCGGTTCTTCCCCCTCTCCCAGTTACTTCCCTTCTTTATCCTCTTCACTGGCACCAGCATAAACTGGGGACAAGGCCGATGGTGTTAGAAGGGATGACAAAAGCGTGAAGGGTATATGCACAGCCACCATGGAAGGGAGGGATGCAGGGCATGCTAGAACAGGCAGAAGCCCTGCAAGGTGTGTGTGTGTGTGAGAGAGAGAGAGAGAGGGGGGGGGGAAGAGAGAGAGAAAGCCAAGTCACCCACCGAGAGTTCAGAGAAGGCAGCTAGGCACAGTGGCACATGCCTGTGATTCCAGCACTCAGGAGGCAGAAGCAGGCAGATCTCTGTGAGTTCGAGGCCAGCTTGGTCTACAGAGCGAGTCCAGGACAGCCAGGGATACACAGAGAAACTCGGTCCTCATAAAAACAAAAGAAACATAAGCAAAAAGTGTGGCCTTGAGTGTGCCGGAGTGTTCTTCTGAGAGTCCTGAGGTTCCCACCACCAGGTTCCCGGCAGCCTGAGTGCTTTTCTTCCTCTCTTGTCTTTGTGTGACTCCAATTTGCATGTGTGAATTTTGTCTAATCTACTGGTCCCCATCCAGCTTCGTGGAGCGTGTACCCAAAGAGCGAGGAGAGAGGGGGGAGGTGAGCAGCGGCAGCTTCAGCAGGCGGCAGCCTGGAGGCTCTCGGTGCCCTCTTCTCTGAGGTAACTCAGAAATCACGATTCGCTCTGTTCTATCCAAAGGCTTATGTGCCTTGAGGTAGATTTGCCTTTTAATCCATCTCTCATTCCTCATCACGGCCCTTGTGATGCCTTATCCCTGTTTCTGGTTTCACCTAAACCTTTACCTATTACTCTCAATACCATAATCCTCAGACGTAATGACCAATCAATTTTGGACAAACATTTCATTCAGTGGACCGCTTTTCCTCAATGGCGTCCCACCTCGGCACTCGGAGGCGTGTGAAACCACCCGGGGGGTTTTTTAGTGGATGGGTATCAAGCATTCATCTATAGCCGCGGTCAAGGAGGCAGCGCCAGAGCCAGTCCTGGATCTGTGAGCACACGTGGCGAGTAAGGCTTGCTAACCACACAGGGACGCTGGGAAAGCACATGCTGATTTATCCGCCTGACAAACGACATTTCCATTTAGAGACAGGGCTCAGCCCATGCACATTTCTCAAGTCGTTGCGTAGAGAACAGGGATGCATTTGGCTTCTTGGAATGTGCTACTCCATGTAGGTTTCCAGCATGACCCACTGTGAACATAACGTGTCCTGAGCTGGGGCAGCTCTGGCCATGGTGCTGCTTCTCCACAGGACCCACATTTTCTGATGACCCACGGAAAGGGTCATTGTGTGGGCCAAGTAGAGGCTACCCTAGAGAAAACAGGAGTGCTAGGGCTAGCCTGGGGATCACGGTAGAGCACACCACCTTATATTCAGAACTCATCACCCTATCAACAAACAGTGAAAATGACCGAGATGTGTTGGCATCTTTCCTGTCTCCCGTGCCCGGTGTGATGGCGACAGAGGACTGTCGAGTATGAGGAAGAGAGTGCATGCTTCAGTGCGTCTCGCCTGTGCCCTGAGCTCTGTGTTTCCACTTTGCCCACAGAACAAACGTATGCCGAAAGGTGGGGCTAGGTCAGAATCAGTCCTATCAGTCCTTCATTTGAAAGACTTCTTCAATATTCTCCCAAGCCCTGTACCCTGAAAAGACTTCCAGCTATGGTGTCTCTGGCCTATTCTGTTGACATCACACATCAGTATGGACATGACAGTGGCTCCACAGCTTTCCTCCAGGAGGGTTCCATCCAGCTTAACTAGGTGAGATGACAATTGTGTCATTATGGGGAGGCCCTTGGAAGATGTCACTGCAAACTTCATTTAAAAAAAAAAAAGGTAGAAAGAGGAAGGGGAGGAGGAAGAGGGTCAAATAGAAGAAGGAGCAGAGCAAGGGTGGGGAAGAAAAGGAGAAACAGGAAGAGGAAGACCAGGAGGAGGGAGAAGAAGACTGGGAAGAGGGGTAAGACTGGGAGGAGGAGAAAGAAAAGGAGAATGAAGAGGAGGAAGAACAGGAGGAGGAGGTGGAAGAGAAGGAGGAGATGGGTCAACTGTGTTCGAGCTCAGCCCTTTAGGAAAAGCCAGAAGAAGCTGGAAGCCTGCGAGCCGTGTTTATGATATCACTGGAGGGACAGCTGGGGTCAGCGCTAAACTTTAAACCACCAGATGCAGGGAGATGGCTCTTGCATAGCAATAAGCGTGGGCTGTCACACTGAAAGGAAAATAGCCACGTTTTCACCTTGGAAAATCTATTCTAAATAGAACAGTAATTGTTTTAGAAAGCTATTCAGTGACCCCACCCCCACCCAGGAATAAGGTAAACTTTTCATTATAATTTATACAATGTGGTAATTTTTTGAATAGTTTAGTATTTTTTTTTTTTTTTTTTTTTATAGCCTGATAACAGATCCGCCAAATTGCACGCAGCCTCCTGCACTGGCAGGCAGACAAGCTTGGGTGACCTGCCGGGGCTTCTCATCCCTCGTGTCTGTGAGTCTTTGAAACACATCCCAGAGCTTAATTGTGACAGCAATCTTTGTTATTCTGAGCTCCTAACAGCACGCTTCCTGGGGACAATGTAAAAAGCGAAGAGGGGGTGCTGGGCAGTGTCAGAATGGGAGCATATGAGGACTTGGAGGGGGTGCTCCCCCTTTAGGCAAAGGGAGGTTCAGGGAGGTGGAGGGTGGCCTGGGGAGAAGAAGGCCAGTGGGGGTCATCAGGTTCTCGTTTAAGCTTTCACAGGCAGGAGTGAGTCACTCACGATGTCCTTCTTGCTGGAAGAACAACTGTGCTGCTTGAGAAGCTCCCGTTGATCGGGGCAGCCACTTCAGGGCCCTTCACTGCCTGGCATAGCCAACCATGCTCTCTCTTCTCCTGGGAGAGCTGAGTTCCAGACTAGAGAGGCAGATCACGCACTCTGTGCCATCAAAGTTTCCACTTAGGAAGTAGTAGCAAGGTGGGGGACCGGGGTGCTGGGGGAGGGGCAGCTGGCAGCTCTCGAAACCTGGGGGGACCTTTCCGAGGTGGAAATTGTCCTTGCAGCAGTATGGGCACGTGACTGTGCCTTGCTTAGCCTCTGCCCAGTCTTTTCTCCAACATTCTGTACAAGGTCAGACTCCGAGCCCTGCTCCACACTGAGCTGCGGTGTCCCCTCGGTCTCCTCTATTCCTGAGAGCGGAGTCCCATGTCTTTGTGACCTTGACAGTTCGGATTTTACTAGTTGAGTACTTATCAACTCTCTCAGGCGCTTTCGCAGATTGGAGCTGTGGATTTGGTGAAGGGCTTCTGTGGCGGTGTCCTAACTCACCAGGGAATCACGTCAGAGGGCTCACGCGGAGACCATGCTGTGTGTCAGCCATGATGACACTGAGGTGACACGACAGACGAACCTGCCAACCCATCCCCTGTCAGCGAATGGGCTGGAGTCAGAGAAGCAGCCTGGTGCCCTTAGGTCAGTGGCATGTACGTCAGTTAGCAGGCATGCTCGGTAAACAGGGACCCGGTGCTTTGGATTTTTGATCAGGCTTGCAGTCTCTTTTTTCCTGCTTCATGACTTGAGGCCATCAAGGAATAAACAGGTCTGCTCCAGTGTCTGGGCATTATGTGAGTATGCACAGCAACTCAGCAAATTATTTCCCAGCCCTCACTTGACCCACCAATGGGCTTTAAAGGAGAATAAGACCCACCAATGGGCTTTGTCCGCACCTAGGGAAAGAGATGTCAGGCTGCGAGGTCTGAGTTGGGATGGGAGAGCAGGCCCTAGGTAAGAGGATGCAGGCACGCCCTCCCCTCCTGCCCACCCCACTCCTGTTATTTGAATGGACACGGATGGGTTTGGGGAGATGGGTGACTCAGGGAAATTATAATCTCTACAAGTGGGTGAAAAAGAAGAGAGAAAGAAAGAAAGAAAGGAAGAAAGAAAGAAAGAAAGAAAGAAAGAAAGAAAGAAGAAAAGATAATCCAAGCTGTGTCCACCTACTGGGAGGTTGAGGATGTTGAGGAGGTTGAGGACATTGAGGACGCTGAGGAGGTTGAGGACATTGAGGAGGTTGAGGACGTTGAGGAGGTTGAGGACATTGAGGACGTTGAGGAGGTTGAGGAGGTTGAGGAGGTTGAGGACACTGAGGAGGTTGAGGAGGTTGAGGACGTTGAGGACGTTGAGGACATTGAGGAGGTTGAGGACATTGAGGAGGTTGAGGACATTGAGGAGGTTGAGGACATTGAGGAGGTTGAGGACATTGAGAAGGTTGAGGACACTGAGGACGTTGAGGATGTTGAGGAGGTTGAGGATGTTGAGGACATTGAGGAGGTTGAGGACGTTGAGGAGGTTGAGGACGTTGAGGACGTTGAGGAGGTTGAGGACGTTGAGGAGGTTGAGGACACTGAGGACGTTGAGGAGGTTGAGGAGGTTGAGGACGTTGAGGACGTTGAGGAGGTTGAGGACGTTGAGGACATTGAGGACATTGAGGAGGTTGAGGCATGAGACCGGGGAATTTCCCAGCCCTCACTTGACCCCGCCTTTAAAGGAGAATAAGACCCACCAATGGGCTTTGTCCGCACCTAGGGAAAGAGATGTCAGGCTGTGAGGTCTGAGTTGGGATGGGAGAGCAGGCCCTAGGTAAGAGGATGCAGGGACTTGGAGACCGGCGTGGATGACAGGGGGGATTCTGTCTCGACAAGCAAACGACGTGAAATTAAAAAGGACAAACACTAGGTGAAGGGGCCTTAGCAACTGGAGCACGGCAAACGGCTCTGGCAGGCCTTGCCCTTCCCCCACTCGCCCTGCCTTGCTAAAGGGTTAGAAGATTAGATTCCAATCCTAAAGGTAGCCACCAATTTATTCCCTTATTTGGCCACTTCCTCCCCCCTGACACTGACTACTAAGGTCCAGCCATCAAAATATTGAAGTCCAGCAATCAAAGGCCCCCTTTGGCTCACCTAATTAACCCACCCAATTAACCTTATTGTAACACAAGGTTTCTTCTTGTGCCTTTATAAACTGAAGTTTTCCTATGGGTCACATCTGTTTCCTTTCTCCAGAGGCAGTCCTCCCTCCCTGTCCTCATCCCCCATCTCTCTCTCCTCCTCTTCCCCTGTCTTCCTCTCTCCCTTTCTCCTGATCCCCTGTCCCCCTGTCCCTCTGTTCCCATCTTCCCCTCTTCCTGTCCCCTTCTCTCCTGTTCCTCTGTACCCGCCCCTCTCCCCCTTTCCGTTGTTTCCTTCCCCTCCTTCCTTGTCCTCTGTCTCCCATCTTTGTCTCTATTCCTTGCCTTTGTCCCTCTGGTGCACATAAATGTCCTTTAGGCTGAGAACCTGGACTATGAGTGTCTTGTGCTGACTTCCAGGTCCTTTCGCTAGGATGGATGGAGACCTGGCTCTGCAGTTAAGAGTAAACACTGCTTTTCCAGAGGACCTGGATTTGATGCCATCATCTACACAGAATCTCACAGTTGTAAATTCTGTTCTGATGGATCCTATGCCCTCTTCTGGCCTCCGGCATGTGTTGCGCTTAGCATGTTCAGGCAAAACACTGAAGAAGAAAATAATGAGTAAGTCTTGAAAAGAAATAGCAACAACAAGTGAACAACACCTGTCCAGGAAGGTTCAAGGACTTGCCAAGGTCAGTTGGGAAGGAGTGCAGAGCCACTGGCTAGTGAGACCTCAGATGCTCAGTTTACTCCTGACTTGCCTGTTGATTTGCGCCAGCAAGAGAAGCGAGGTCTCTCGAGGAAGAATACAGTCCAATATGTAAGCGGCTGGCTTGCACTCTGCATTTGTTAGCAGGCTGTTACAAAAGCCAGGCTCTTTAGAGAGTCGCTCTGGCTTCCACGTGGTGGTTGTTTGCTCTGCAATAAAACGTTCCCGGGGTCTACTTCTAATTTAGTGCAGAGATGAAAATTGCCCGTCACCTGTTTCACCCGAGGTGTTGTTGATGCCCAAATAACAGCTCCTAGATGGGGACTGTTCTGCTTGTCACCTTCTTTGGAGCTCAGGTTAATGAGCACAACCAGCAGTGCACAAAGCAGCGCTGGCTGTTGGCATGGGAAAGGCTTAGTAACTGGAGCAGCTCAGAGAAAAGCCGAAGGAAGCCAGAGGGGAGAACAGCCTTATAGAAATGCCTCAGGCCCTAGTGAGAACTAGGCTGTCCCTGTGAACTCCGCACAGAGGCAGGAGAACACAGGCAGCTGGCAAACGTTAACTTAGTTCAACAGACTGTGGGCCACACAGAATGTCCCAGTCTAAGGAGGGATGGGTTTGGGGTGTGACAGTGGCCTGGACTTTGGGGTAGACACCGTTCTTTTTCTCGGTTGTAGGGCCACGGTTATACGGAGCAGAGATGGGAGGTTTAGACATTGCTCCTGTTCTCTGTCCTTAGACACGAACTTGGAGCTGGTGAATGATGGTCAGCGCATCATTATCCAAACTCATGGTCACGCCGGGCTTCGCTCTGTGGGTTGTCCATTTTATTTCGGATAAGTTCATGATTGCAACCCAATAACATCTCGCCCTGAGGTCTCCTATAGTCTGCCTATTTATTACTGCGTTCCTCTTCCTGATGGTGCCTGACAACCACTGATTTTGTGTTCTAACTCTTCATCATCTTTCTTCAGTATGTTACATATGTAGTATGTGTCCTTTAGAGATTGTTTTATTTTACTTAGCATAAATATGGTTTGCCAATTCTTTTTCATCCTTCTCTGTTCAGTTCTGTGGTGGTAAGTGTCAAAATAAGCGCTCAGATCTGCTAGGCAAGTGCTCTTTTTTTAATCTTTTCATGGCCCGATAGCAACTTATTACCAGCAATGAATAATCTTGTATTTTCTGGATGATCTAAAGTTCTTTCTATCTGTTGGTATATTGAACGACATTTTGATTGTTAGTAAATTCTGGCAATCAGAAATCAACTTGTAACAAACACCATGGTCAACTGTTTTGGCAACATACATTTTTCAGTTCCTTTGGATAAAGAAAAAGAGAGCAATTACTGGATCGTAGCCTGAGACTAGATCTAATTTTGTAGCAAATGTTCAAACTGTCTTGAAAAACCGCAGTGAACGGGAATGGCCCTGCTTCACAGCTTCACCAGAGTTTGGTGTTGTCTGTGTCCTGGGCTGGCTCTTTGCAGGGGTGGCTCATTTGGTTAAACCTTTCTAAGTGTGTAATAGATCCAGACACTGAGGGGGGGACCGAATCAGAGCGTATTTTAGAAATACAGTTTTGACAACGCATGGAGAACTGAGGGGAGGCCTTACTGACATGAGTGCAGAAAACGTGAGCCTACGAGGGGCTCATAGCTCTTCAGGCACAGACACCGCAACACTAAACCATGCCACCACGGGCAAAAGAAAAGCAGAAGGCAATGAATTTGACACACATCACGAATGTGAAAAATGAGGGACAGAAATGGGTCCAAGGGCAGTTAAGGAACCTCTGTCTACTCCAGGTGAGGGCAAATGCAGCTCTGTGTGTGCGCAGACAGCCCACAGGGAGACGAAGTTCTGTGTGTGCATAGATAGCGCAGATGCGTGGGCTCTCTGGGAGAGTCATGCTGGAGCTTTTATGTGATGAAAAGATTCTCACCCGCTTTCCAGCCGCTTATTTTTCCTCTGTCTCTTGCTTGATCACACGTTCAACGTGGAGAGAATTTTTTCTGTTGTGGTTTTGTTGGTGTCACATGGCACAAGTAGGAGGCACTGAGCTGGTGGTTCCACTTCCTGGCTGACTGGGGTCCCGGGGGGACATGGAAGCCCTTTACACAGATACTGGCTTTCTGACACTGACTTGGGTGCTTGGGAGACGAAAGACATACACCTGCTACCGCTGGCAGGTCCATCTGGGTCAGAGCTGACGTCACCACCTCATAGGGCGCTAATTCTGGAGGCTTCACTTGCTTTATCTTTCCTGTTTTAATTAACAAGCAATGATTACATATTTACAGGACACAGCGAGAAAGGCTGTGGAATCATTAAATCAAGAGGCTTTAAACGTCTATAAAGTTTTTACTGTTTCTCGGGACCTATGATGAATATTCAAAATTCATCCTCACGATGGTTCTTTTATTGGTGAGCTACGAAAAAATCCGTGCAAGCCCGACCCACCTGAGGCGACAGGCCTCAGGTGTAAGCACGGGGGCAGCGAGACAGCGCAGAAAGCCAGCACCACTCCGAACAGCTGCGTGAGCATGTAAACCGGCTGTACCTGCGCTAGGAAGAGAGGAGATGGGTGCTGGTGGCCAAGGGCAGCCTCCCTCCACGCAGGGGACTTCGGGGCCCTAAGTGAAACCTCAGTGGAGAAGCCCAGGGAGTTGCTGGTGCTTTTCTGCTAACGAACCAGGGAGAGGGCGGTGTCTCGGCAAAAGAAAGACCCGTAAGGAGCTTGCGAACTGGAACAAGTCATAGCTTTGTTTTGACGAAAGGCAGTCACGGGCTGAGATGAGAATCAGAGCCTAAGGACAGCTGGCTATTGAGTCCTGAGAAGGAAGCTTTGACCCACAGCTTCAAAACTGCTACACACGGGCTGCAAGCTTTACGGTGGCCGCAAGAGGGCGCGATGCGCCCGCCAGGGACTCCTGCCTGGGGAAGAGCACGAAGCTGCTGAGGATGCCTGGGGTCTGGCGGGACAGGGAAGGGGCGAAGGGAGAGTGGGCAAGCGGCAGCGCAGAAGGCGTGGGAACGCGAGCGCTGACGCGGCTTTCAGGGTTTGTTGGGTTGTTCCTGTCCAGCCCGGTCTCGCTGGTCCTCCCGTGGCTGCACCTCGGCTCGGCACGGGTGTCTGAGCCTGGTGAATGGGGTGCAGGCTGTCCCGAAACCAGTGTCTGTGACAAAGACCACACCACATCAAAACAAAGCCAAACAGCAGCCGAGACGGGGAGCAGACGAGGAGCCCTGGCCTCGGGGGCGTCCACAGACAGCTTTAGATTTCTTTCTCAGAAACGAGATCGCGCCAAACAATAGGGAGCCCCCAGCAACGCGGGGAGCTAGGGCTCGGGCAGGGGCTGGTGCTTGGCGCACACACACACACACGCGCACACGCACACACACTCCTCTATTTGCCACGGCACGAACTCCAGAGCTGACAAATCTCCAGTTCACGTTATATTTAAGTGACTTCTCCGTTCATCCTCCCGGTTAAAACAAACAAGCCACATCACACACATTCCTCCGCCTCCCCGTGAACCCGGCGAAACACGGTGGCACTTTCTGCAGAGCCGTCGCCTTCTGGGTCACGCCGGGGCCTCTCCAGTTCTGCTGGGTTATTAAGTCAGGAGTCCTGGAGCGGCGCAGAGAAGCGAACCGGTGCAGAAACGCCGGCACAATCAGCTCAGCGTTCCGCGCGCGCCCTCCTGGGCCGAGCGCGCCCTCCTGGGCCGAGCGCGCAGGGACAGACGTGCGCCCGCTTCCAGCAGGCGTCGCCGCGGAGCTCTTAGGCCGGGCAGGGCAGGCCGGGGAGATGGGGAGCTGCGCCCCAGACAAAGGTCCCAAAGGCACCGGGTCCTGCAGCACTAACCGGCTGCAGACTTTAAACCCGCTCCCCAGCGGGGGGCGCAGCGGAAGCCTAAACTCCGAGCAAAGAGTCTGAGCACAGCCCCAGCTACCGACTGAATACCAGGCTGCCCAAAGCTACCCAGCAGGCCCGCGTCTCAGAAACCAGGCGGCAACGCGGACTGGGCAAAAGCCTCTCTCCAGCGCCCCAGCGCCTCGTGCACACCGCATCTGTCTGAAAAAGTCAGCTAGGAGCTAACAAGGCAGTTCTTGTTGGTGTTCATCGGTGGTGTTACACGAAGTTACGATTTTTAGGGCACTTTGACAGGTGTACAACACACTCATACCACAACCACCGGGTCACCCTCCTTCCTAGGCAATATAAAGACACACATCTGTATCTGAACGTAGAATGACCAGGTAAGACATATATTAAATATATATTTATAAAAAATATATAATAAAATATATATTTATATTTAATATATATTATATACACATATAATGTATGTATATAGTTCTGAAGGTCCCTGAATTACTGCTTCTGCTTCATCAAGATTTTAATATTTCCACTTCTATTTTGAATAAATTTAACACATTCGGGACTGTCATGGGCACCACAGGGCCGGTGCCAACAGCGGCTGACCCACGGCTCCTTGAGCCTGGTTTGTATTGGTCCAGCGGTGCCCTGGACCGTGGGACTCAGAGAAAGGTGCCAGCCATCCTATTCTGGGCCTCTCTGTTTCGATGGTGTATGGTGCCGGCCCTCTTTCCCGATCCTAGCTTGGGCTTGCCTCAACTTTTCCTTCATCACTCTGCTCTATATGCAAACAGATTCCTGACCTGGAAACGCAGTTCCCAGCATTCATTTCTATCATGACTGATAGTCAGTTGTCCTACCTCAGAGTGTCCTGAGAAGCTTTTCACAAACTCCTGTCCCAGGCTCTACTCAGATCCCCGGCCTCAAAGGCACCGGGGAGCCATGAGAATGCAGCCTTAACACACTCTGGATTGGGCAGCACTGTCCCCGAGTTTCTCACTCCTTGTCCTATCTACCTTCAGACCTGAAGCAGCCATTACTGTCGGAACGCCTCTTAATTTAACCTCTCCACTACTCATTCTGTGTTTCCTGGACAGCAGATTTCATTTCACAGTTAAATAAAATCATTTGAATCTAGATTCGGTGTAGACAATGATAGCTAGCGTGCGTCTCACGTGTCACACGGAGAAGTGTCTGGCCCGCAGTGGGCTCCTCTGAGAGAAGCTACCTCCTGAGAGTTGCCTGCTGCGGTCGGTCCACTCCTGCTAAGACCTCCCTGACACAGAGAGGACCCGGACACAGCCCTAAGCTAGAGAGGGAATACACAGTTTGATGGAGAGATGCTTGGGCCTGAAGTTACGGGCATTGACTCAGATGAGTGTGTTGGCTGTGTGCTCAGGAGTTGGCGACGGTGAGGCTCCCAGACACATCTGCAGGGCTCTCACGCTCAGTGTGCAAATGTACTCCAAGATAAGGTCCCTGGCCCCCAGTGAGTCACTGCCTCTTGCTAACAGAAGAGAGCATGGAGTCTGGTCGTGTCTGATCTACCAAATTCATGTTATTTCTCACACTTCTGATCCACTTTCTTATCTGAAAAAACAAGCAACCTTGTCAACACACTTCACTCTTTTCTGCACGAAAGTTCTTGTTTTCCAACGTTCTTAAAGGCCTCATATCCCAGCCTCTTCTTTAGCCTTCAGCTGTGGACCAACCGTTCACCCAACATTTCCCGAATACAGTGGAGAGCCCCGCTTGCCCTCACACTTGGGCACAGCGTATCTGCCGAGCTGGTTACAGGCCATTTAGAAGCAGACTCTGAGGTTCATGTTTGCTTTTAAATGCTCTTCGTTGTACCTCTTAATTGATTAATGCTTGAATGTTCGTGCACTCTGTTTCTTCTGAACGCTGAAGCCTTTCTCTCCTGCACCAGGTCTTACACATGAAATGAATGTATGAACTTCAGACCTGTTTGTATTTCTAAGGGAAGGGAGTTGGGAAGTGGAATAATAGTTCTTCCACCAAAGGAAAAAAATGCCTCCAATTATCCTCCCTCTTCCCAGTTCCCATGCAACACGGAAGCGCAGTGTTCTCTTTGCACAATGCATGCTTTGTGACCACCCCTGTCAGAGTGATTAATGGATAGTGGTTTGTAACCAGGAGCCTTCGTGGTGACCCAGTGGTCAGCTGAGGCCGCCTTGTCTCAGATATTTCTATCCCCATATGAGGCTTTAAAAAAAAAAGATGGCTTTGCAGAGGAGCTGAGGTTACGTTATGGGCATCTTTGCATGTGGAGTTCTGGAGGCCGTCCACAGCTAATTGCATCCAGGCGGGAAGCCCAATTTGCCTGCCAATCCCTCCTGGCTGGGGATGGCTGGGGAAGGGATGGTCACTCCAGGCCAGAGCTTTGGGCCAAATGTTTTGTGCTCCTTGAGGCTGTCTGCCTTCTGGCTGGGCCTGCTATAATCTCTCCTGACATCCCGGACTGAGAATGTCTCTCCAGAGCTAGCATGGCAACAACAGAGGGGGCCTATCCTTTCCTACAGCGACTTGGAGCCACACTAAGGCAAACAGGCCTGTCTCTCCCCTAACTCACCTTCTTGTGAGTCTGTGGTGTGTGTCCTGCCTCCCCTTCCCTAAAACTCCAAAGTCACTCTGCTGTGATCTTCTCGGGGTCCTTGGAAAACAGCAATGCCTGGGCCATGAGTTGGGAGGAAGCTCACGTATGGCGATAAAGGACTTTGATCTGAGCCAGGGGAAGCTTCTCTTGTTGTATCCGTACTTCCTCCCCGGCAATGTCCCTGGTCCTCAGGAGCCGGAGGAGGTGTGCTTGAATGGGTGTGCTGTACTGGTTGGTTTTGTGTGTCAACTGGACACAACCTAGAGTCATAGAGAGAAAGGAGCCACAGCTGCGGAAATGCCTCCATGAGATCCAGCAGTAAGGCGTTTTCTCAATTAGTGATCAATGGGAGAGGGCCCAGCTCGTGGTGGGCAGTGCCATCACTGGGCTGGTGGTCCTGGGTCTGTAAGAAAGCAGGCTGAGCAAGCCATGGGGAGCAAGCCAGTGAGCAGCACTCTCCATGGCCTCTGCATCAGCTCTATCTCCAGGTTCCTGTCCTGACTTCCTCCAATGGTAGAAGTATAAGCCAAACAAGCCCTTTTCTACCCCAATTGCTTTTCGGTGGTGGTGTTTCATTGCAGCAATGGAAACCCTACCTGAGACATGTGCTCACACAGGGGAGCTAACACATCATACCAGTGCACATGGATGAGATGGTATAACATGACGACAGACATGACTCGCCCACAGCCTCAAGGGATCTGTTCCTCCAAGCACCCTTACAAGAGTAATGCCCGAGTCCTGCAAGTCCTCTGCCTAACCAGCCCTTCTCTAGGGAGGACACAAACCACAGTTACCCTTCAGGACCCGGCTCACCACTGTTAGGTTGTAGGCCTTGTCAACCCAGAGTTCTCTCCTGAGCATTTATCACTGGGGAGCCCAGCTTCACAGGCTGGGTGAAACCCGTCAGAAAGTGAACAGATGCTTCCAGGCGAGGGAAGGACCTTTTCCTCCTTCGTCTTCATGTGGCTGGAAGTTCCAACACCTGTAGGACACACGTGGACGTCAGGGTGGAGGAGGTCCAGGCGGGTAGAACAGTTCCCAAACTGGTCAGGATTGTCCACTACCCATTAGCGATGTCGCCTTGCCTTTCTGATCTCTGACTCTCAATCATACCACCTGTAGAAAGGGCCAGTTGTAACTACGAATTCAGTTGGCTGTTTAAGGGACAGAACCGTACCATGGAAGGGCTGCTAGGAGCGGCGTGGACACAGTGAGTCAGCAGCAGAGGCCTCTCTGTCCCAACCCCTTCATCTTTCCATACCCCTTTGGTCTTGCACAGCTGCCTTCCACTTGAAGGGAAGTACTCCGTGCCTTCTGGAAACCGCCCCAACGGCCCCTGCTCCCGCCACTCAGGTGGGAGAGAAGCCAGGTGCTCCAGCTGGGTGCTCCGGCTGGGTGCTCCGGCTGGGTGCTCCGGCTGGTGTCTGTTCTCTGCACAGTGTAAATTTCTGCTCTGCATGTTTATTCTGGACCTACTATGTTCCAGACTCACGCAGTTCAGCGGGTGACCGGCAGTCCCAGCCCTCTGTGAGGAGAGGAGAGGAGAGGAGCCTAAGTCCCTGACCTCTTGGACACAGGACCTAGAGTAAAACAAGTGCTGGTCACCCGCCAAGGATCACCAACGGCCCAGGAGTTAGGAGGAGGTGTAGAGGGTTGAAATAGGAAGGTGCCTGCGGTATGAGGTAGGGGGAGGCATCCTGCCTGCGTTTTCACTCTAGGTAGAGTTGAGTCCTCCTTGGGTAGGTATGGAGGCTGGGAGGTGACACCGGGAGGGGTGCCCCCTGCTGGTCGGCCTTTGTAGGTGCTCTGGACCTCTGCTGTTGCATGAATCGTACCCACACCGGGGTGATGGATGTACGGCAGTTTTAAACACGAGGAATTGAGAGGCGGAATTGACTTCTCTGGTCACCAGCTTAGTAAGGACTGACTGGGGCCCGCGCCCAGGCCGCAGAGCAGTGTCGCCCAGCTGATGGCGGCTTCGGTGCACGCTTCAAACAAGAAGACACTGACACTTCCAGGACAGCGCCCCTTACCCCCAGGGCAGCCTGAAAGGACTGCTGCCCATCATCAAAGCAGCCGCAGTCTTCCAGCTCACACCCCGAAGTCATCTTGACTCAGACATGAAATGCTGGGTTTATAGGGTGCTGCCGGATTCGGTTCGTTTACCTTTCCCCACCGAGCCATACGAGAAAGAACACAAAGAAGTTTGCAAAAATTAGAGGTAATTAGATGGCTATATTAGTGGAAAATTTAAAACTCTGTTAAAAACCTTTATTACTGTCCTGTTTGGACATTTTCCGCCTTCAGATCTGTAACATATTATAAACCATTGATTACACACTATGTGGTCACCATCTTCTCACAGAATACAGTCATGACACCAGAGGACACCGGTGCCAGTGAAAAGACTCTGCCTCGGTTTACGTGCTGAACCAATAAATCCGAGGTGATCACGGGCATCCACATATTTGAAATTTAAATACAGAAGATCAATGATTTTCAGAGGGTTTTTGCCTCCCCAGGGAGTAGCAGAATACATTAGGATGAATCTAGGGAGTGGCTATTTTTTAAAAAGGAGAAGTAGACTTCTCACTCACATGTCTGTTTTTGGGTCTTTCTGAAAGAGGATGTCAACGAAAACTGAAAACAACGCAGTAAGAAGGAAGAACATCACGTCTGCTTGGGATGAGGGCACTGTGCATTCCGTCTCGCAAATGTGTCTTGGGATTTTAGGAAGGGTGGTCGCGTTTACAGCTTAAAGCGGAGAGACCGGCAGGCCGCCGTGTTTTCCGCAGGGCTGTGATGCCGCTAGCACAAGGCGAGCACTAGAGAGGTGGCTCAGCCAACCAGGGCGTTCACTGCCCGGGTCCCTCTCCAACATCCCCTCAGCCGTCTGTAACGCCAGCAGCGCGGCCCTCACACCCTCTTACGGACTCCCAGACACCGCCACTTACTTGTGCACAGCCCCACGCCGACCCACATTCACACGCGTAACTTAAACGTTTAAGGCACAGAAAAGGCTGAGGGGCTTTGTGAGAATGAGATGGTGCCACCTCAGTCGCCGGGTCTTTCGGGAGGATCAGCGCCTTGCGCAGGGGTGAGCCAGGCCTTGGTGTGCCCCGTGCCTTGGGCATCTGTGGTGTGCCCCGTGGGAAGGTCGGCGTTCGGGGGAAACAGGGTATGCTCGCAGCCCAGCTCGCCCTGTAGACGCTTCTTTAAAAAGAAAAGCACGGCCTGCTTTTTCCTGGACCTGGAAAGGTTAGCCGTCTCCGCCTATTACTCGTTCTTGTGTCTATGTATAACCGTGAATGACGAGAGCTGTTGGAGGAGAGATATAGATTATTGGCAGAAGGGAGGGGGAGGCAAGGGTAAGGGAGGAAATGTGGTGACTGTGAGATCATGCCGTAAAAGGAACCCACTGCTCCGTCTGCTTACTATATAAAAAGCAACGAGGGTCCAGCTGTGGAAGTCTCAGCCCGTGTCGGAACCCACTCCAGCTGCTGTGGACCAATGCTACCTCCATGTGGATTTTCCTGCTGTCAAGGAAAAGCCCTTAAGCAGAGAGAACAACACAGACTCTTGACATCACGAGGCTTTTGAGATGGACTTGTGGGTGCCTCGTGACCACACTATTAATCACCCCAAAGCCAACCTTCCCTTGTGTGACGTGAGGAGGGATGACCACCACATACTGAACCATGGACAGCAGCCGCCGCGATGGGGCGCGCCTGTGTCTGCGCGTGGAGCGGCGTGAGAGGCTCAGGAAATTTCCTCCAGCGCGGTGGAAATGTTTGAGTCTATCGCAGCATTTTGGTTGAAATCAGCAGTGGTTTCCCGTGTAGGTCCCAGACGTTATGATATATGTTAGAGGTGCGTTCAGCTACACAAGTCCAAAGGAAAGTGTGTTGGATCTCCAGGTACGCACCTGCAGCTCTGACAGTGAAACTCGTCTGGTCTCCGCTAACCTGTTCTTAAGCCCTTTCCTTGCTGGAATGCTTTGAAGCCCCTCCCTGGTGTGTGAGCACATCTAGCAGTCAAGGCCTTCTCCTAAAGGGATCCCCAGCACCCTTACCACAAAATCGACATCCTTCTCCTTTCATCAGACATCACGATGCATCTAGCTGGCGCAGTGTTTTGGCTGGTATGGCGTGTGCACATATGTACATGATCCTCTGGGTATGTGCGTAGACTAGAGGGCAGGGTTGGGTGTCTTCCTCGGTCGGTTTATTTCCGAGGACCGGGTCTCTCACTGAACCTGGGCCTCACCGACTAGCGTAGGCTGCCTGGCCAGTGATCTCCAGAACTCCCGACCACCCAAGCCTTCTCCGCCTGGCGTTACAGACGGCTTCGTCACGTGAGTCCTGGGGGTCTGAACTCAGCCTATGTCTGTGGGGCGCACATTGTATGGAGCCGTTTCCACACACCCCTCAGAACCCCCCGTTTCAGGGTTTGCTTGCTAGAGTGAGGACACAGAGGAGACCCCCACATCTGTGTCCTTTGAGGGAATGCACCTTAAGTGTCCTTTAAGCAGGACTTTTCCCTTCTGCTTCCCAGCACGGCCCATCCATCATTTTTCCTCCTCACCACTAATTTGCTGAAGACAGTGGAATACAGTTTTCTGAAGTTTTCAAATTCCTGGCTTGGCTGACTGGCTGACTGGCTGCTCGGGCATCTTTTAGCAGAGAACACTGATGGAGACCTGAGACTTGATTAGGTTAGGAAACCTCTCAGGAGCTTTCTGCTTTTCACGTGGGACGCCTCTCCCAGCCACGACCACCTGGTGGCAGTGCTGGTCACGTTTTTGTTCTCTGGAGTTTGTTAGAAAAGACCTTGCCTTCCTGTGACTTAGAGCTCTTGGCCTGCTGAGCGCAGGGCTACCTCACCGGCTCAGGAATGGGCTTCCAGCCAACCTGTGGGCTGGTGCCCAGGGTTCTCCCCAGGGCTCTGCTCTTATGGGCACACAGATCAGCTGGGGGCGGGGTGCTCTCCCAGCGACTTCGTTTGCTTTCCTGCCCACCTTTCTATTAGTGAAAAAATATGCCAGAGAGCTGGCTTTATTGTTGGTGCTCTGTTTACGAGTTGGGGTTTTCAATTTGCACTAAAACAATCACAGTGTTTGCTTTCAGACAGCAGATAATTTGATTAAAAAGTCACACTAAGAGCAGCATACAGTGTTCACCGCTGCCCACTGTCGCCCCCAGAACAGAACCGTGGACTACGAGCTTGGCTTTTGAAAGACTTCTATATTTTTTAGTTTTTTTAATTATCATTTATTACAATTTATTTACTTTGTAACCCTGCTGTGTCCCTCTCCCTTGTCTCCTCCCAATCCCACCCTCCCTTCCTCTTTCCCCCATGCCCCTCCCCTCTAAGGCACCTTTTGTTCTGCATGTGAATATTATACAGTGGCTGGACTTCACCTTCCCAAGATGGCCTCCAGGGCTGTGGGGACTGCTCGGGAAGTTCAGCTCTGCACAGGGCTCTGCACCAAGTCCCTGGACCCTGCTTCAGCTTATTTGTCAAGAGCATGCATGTAGCAAGCATTAGACGGAGTGCCCGAGACGGAAGGCTTGGTCAGGGCCCCTCTCGTTCGGCTGTTGGGCAGCAGAACAGACTATAGCAGTAAGGGTCTCAATCAAGTCAGCAGCGGCTGCCCACGGAGGATCATGTGACTCTTTGGAAGCCTGAATGAGAGGCCTGACGGCAGAGTCTCGGAGTACAGCAGAGGGGACTGCATCCTGGTAAAACAGGAATTAAGCCCCAAGCCCCAAATTGTGTATCTTCAATTCATTTGTTAAGTTCAGTAAGAACTATTGCACTTGGCCTGTTTTCTTCCTTGTAATTGGAAATTAAATCTTCAGCCCAGGCAACTAACTGTGATTTGAAGGAAGCTCAAACTGTACTTTGGGAGCTCTGGGTCCTCCAAGTGTGTCCGTGATTGTGTGGTTCTGCACATTACAGCATTTTCCCTCACAAGGTGTGGTTGCTGGTGACTGGCTTTCCTCACAGTTCAGTCTATTATCTGGGTTGCTTCAATTGCGTTTAGTGAACTAATGGACAAGCACATTTCAGTTCAGAGCTAGGTCAGGGGGAAGACGAGGAAAGAGCAAATGTAAAAGGCTCTTACTCAACACCTGAAGATCAGTTTTCAGCACAGATGGCCATGAGATCCTCTGTAAGATTATGGGATGGTAAGCCAGGGTAAGTTGTACAAAATCATTCAGTACACGTTCTGAACTTGAAAAAAAAATCAATCATATGTTTCTCTCTGTCACATTTTGGGTCTGAACTAATTTATTTGATGATACATCAATGATGAGAAGAAAACAGGAATATTTAAGGAATTAATGATATGGTGCCATGAGTCCTCTGCCAACCACTTACAAAAAGAAGCCAAAATATTAATGCTATAAAATATGTTTCTATACATTTGGAATCTTAATGAGCGTCTTCTGATGTGCTCCGGGTGGGGTGCCAAATCCGTCTATACTGCAGTCTCAGGTATGAGGGGAACCGTGAGAAACGCAGATGAAGGCGAATTGAAAAGTTAACACTCAGGGGATTTTAGTCAGAACACAGTCCTTAGGGGAGAGGGAAAGAGAGATCTTGGGAATGACTTGTGTCTGGTGAAATACAAAAGTTAAGACATTTCACGGTTTGAGGAAAGCCGTGGTGCTTCTTCCACTACGGTCCTCTGTCCCTTAGTTTAGACTCCTGCTGGGTGATTCTTTCTTCCACACTGTAAATTCTCGTTTTCCCTAAATATAGACGCTGGATCCGAGCCATCCTAATTAACAGCGAGGTTCTTTCGTGGTGAGCTCTGATGCTTCTGAAATCAATTTCAAGCTTTACGTGGTAGGCATGTGACCTTACTCTTTGCCTTTCCCTTTATCTGTTCATCTTAAAATGGTCAATTTCAAATAATATTTTAATGTCATACTTGCACAACTTTTTTAGGGGGTCTGGCTACTTACATTTCTTATACTAAATACATGCATATGTCATGTAATTATAAATCTCACAGAGGGGAGATCTGAGTGAACCTTCAAACTTTTCCCACCCTGCCGTAGGCACCCACCCCCTTTCAGCAGCAAGTTAAGTCTTTGTATTATAAATAAAGAAAGTGAGATAAAATGGTTCTTTCGCCTAAGGCTACCCGGAGAAACACGCATCAGATCCTTTGTTGTGGCACAGAATTCATGTCTTTTCTTGACACACAGCTGTTTGAGATAATGGAATTTTCACTAAGGGAATAGAAGGTGAGACTCAAATAACAGAAATTCCAGCACAGGCCAGCTGCAGGAGGAGGCTGGAAGCTGGGGTGCCGCGCTTCGAGAGCTGGCTCAGGAGTCCATGTTCCTTTGCGCCTTTCTGAGCATTGGCTGGGGTCCTCTGAGAAGGCGGCCAGCTTGATAGCTCAAGTTCTGAGCATGCGCCACGGACCCCAGAGCGCACCGGGCAGCCCTCTTTGGGCTCTGATGATTGGAGACAGGAGTTTGCCCTGACTGCAGCTGGGGATAGGGAAGAAGGAAGCGATCCAAATTCTACAGGAAAGCTGCAAACCATTTTCTCTGTAACCCAAAGTCCCGTGTCTGTTGCAGGTGCAGTCTGAGAGTATCTTTAAATAGACTTGGGTTTGTCCTTTGACTTCGGCTTCCAGAGTGTAATTTTCTTCTTTCTCTCTGATTGTTGCGAGGTGCTGAGCACGGCGGCTGTCTTCTCAAATTGCCTTTGAAAGGCAGTGACTTCTGCAGCAGCTCCTGCTTGCTCTGGGGTTTATGAGGTCAAGGAGCAAAATTCCGACACGCAGCGAGCTGGAGTTGTCCTCAAAGTGTTTGCGGTCCCTGGCTATACGTTAGAATATCACTTCAGGGATCTGAAGTAGCTAATACTGGGAAACCTTCTTCCCAGAGGCGAAATCAATTTCCCCAGGATGGGCTGATTTGAACTTGCAGGCGGGGTCTGGAGATGGGCATGTTCTTGGAAATCCATGCGGTCTCCAGCTGAATTGCCGAAGTCTAAAATTAACTTTATAACGCTTTCCTAAAAACAAAGTAATTCCACCTAAGACAGCACCCCGGAAGTGTGGAACACACAGGACAAAGATGAGACCAGGACCAAACCTTAACCGTTCTAAAAGATCTGTGATCTACAGGCTTGGGCGCCCTCTGTGTGGGTGTAAGTCAAGAAGAAATAGCAGGAATGAAAGAGATGGTTCAGGGAAATAGAGACTAATGGGGATGGCTCCAGGTGGAAAGGTAGGTGAGGAGACTGGCAGGGTCAGGGAGGAGAACACAACCAGAATGTATGGTATGAAAAGTCTATTTTCAATAAAAGGGGGTGGGGGAAAGAATGGCTTTCAAAATAAAAAAAAAAGAAAGAAAGAAAAGAAAAATAAGAAGTCTCGGCTAGGCACTTAGTTTGGTAATATGACAAGAACGCCATTACCGGACTGTCCGCCAACACTGTGAACACGCTCAAGAGTCGGACCATTGTCCATCTAACGCCTATCACTACTACAAAGTGACCATGCTGGTCTGTTGGTACAGGTCTGCAATGCCCCGTGCCAGGAGGTGAGGCACGAGGGTAGCCGATTCACGGCCAGCCTTTGGCATTCAGGGATTCCGGTCTCACGGTAAAACAGAAGGGAGGAGGGGCTGGCACCTCAGCAGAGGGGGCTTGTGGAATGTCCGTGAAGGTCAGACGTCCAATCCCCAACGTAAAAACCCAAACGCATGTTTAGGAGTTTTCAGAGGCATCGTGACGCCCTGACTCTCACACCTGCAAAACTAGAAGCATGTAGACCTTGCTAAGACCCAGGTTGCTGGGTCCCGTTCCCGGAGTTCCTGACCAGGTGACACACAGGGACGTGCAATTCTCACAGTTTGTGGATGACACCACACCTGTCATGCTGGGCACTGGTATAGAGCAGGAGCGTAACTATTCTCCCTCCGTCTGCTTCCCAGGGTATGTATGTGTTTTTATCAGCTTTTCCAAAACAAGCTAACAAAAGACAAAAACAACAAAACAAAACAACAAAAACCAAAACCCCACAGAGAAGCTCAGTCCTACAGGCCTCAGTGAGGTACAAGCTCAAGGAAAGGGAAGCAGAGTAAGAAGGGCCATGTGAGCAGGGCACACCGACTGGGAGAGTTAGGGAGCTGTGCAGATAGCCCTTGCTCTGTGTGCACTCGCCGATTGCCGAGAAGAAGACAGAAAAAACCAACTTGTCTGCCTGCTCTCCCTGCTCCACCGTCTTCAGCCACCACCTGGCGCTGGAGCAGGCCTCCTTACTTGCACTTTCATGCCTTCCTTTTTCCGTCTCCGCGGACAGGGTCCGGCTCACAGGCAGGTGAGGCACTGGCAGCAGCGGGACTGTCCAGGGTGCTGGGAAGACCGACTTTGCCAGGATGAGAAAAGCGAGAGCTCCCAACCAGGGCAGCCCGCTGCCAGCCAGTGCTTTGCTGTGAGTGACAGGCGTTCCTTTCCCCTCTGCCTGCCTCCGTTGTCCTGCTGTGCTTGGCTGGCACAAGGTGCTTCCTGCATGGCTAAGGGAAACACCTGGATGAGTCCACCCTGTTGAAGAGGGTCAGCACCCACAGACCTATGTCACGCATGCAGACATGCCACCGAAGCCCCTGGAGATCTGCCACGTTTCTCTCTAGACCCCGCTTTTCAACACCAGGAAGAGCACACGGCCAGCTTGTTGGCAGAGTGCCACTGGCAGCGTGAGGAGAGATGGTGTTTGACAACGTTTGTACTTGTCACCTCGCCTCACCGTAAGAGCATAAAGGTAACGCTATGTCAAATGAAATGCCAGTTAGTCAAAGGCTCAGCTCGAAAGGACGAGTCGCAAAGAGGTGTGTAATAAATCGGTCACAAACAGGTGTGTAATCAATAGATCCAAAGAGGTGTGCAGTGGATGGTTTTCGTATGTAGAACAAGACGAATGCGTTCTAGTGTCCCGACAGGCAGGGCTGTCACTTTCTTGTTTGTGTATCACAGGCTCCAAGACTCCTTTTTCCTAATGTCAGCCAAGGCAAGCCCATGGCAGCTTAACACAGAGGGAACTATTTTTGCAGACAGAAGTACACTGTAAATTCTGCTTCTGGTAAACATGATAACATACATGACCCTACTCCCTGGGAATTTCAGGCTTCTCATGTTTAAAGCCAAGGATAAACGAACTACCTCTCAAAGCACCTTTAATATGGATGGACACAGGCGATGTCATAGAATAAACACATGATTTCTGTTAGTTGCTCACAGATTGCAGCTTCTATCCTTTTCTTCTGTATGAGCTGAATGAATCGTATCAACGCCTTGGCCATGAGCTACTGCTGTGGTCTGACTGTGGGAAGGACGGAGGGTTTCACTGTTGGGCCTCACATCTTGTTCACCTTGTTTGTCTTCTCTGACTCTGTGAGTAATGTGAGCTTTCAGACTCTGCCTCCTGCCTCCCTGCTGTGTCTGCCCGTCCAAGGCGGAACTGAGCCCATATGAGCCCTTTCTCCCTTCAGTTGCTTTTGTCAGGGGATCTTGTCATAACAAGGAGAAGAATCAGGTGGTTATTAATCCATAGTATGACCTGGGATCATGAAAGGGGAAATCCAAAAAGTTGACATCGGTAGCTACAATTTGGACTTCATTCCCTGCAGAGGCAGCTGTACTAAAGGATTAGGTCCCAGTCTATGGAAAGCGGAGGAAGCGGAAGCCTCAGGGTGGCTTAGTGAGGGACAGCTGGGTCATTGCTGCTGGCCTGGGAGGGCATGTGGATTCGGTCCTTTCTTTCTCTCTGCTCTCTGGCCACCTGAGGTGAGCGGGGCCCATCCACCACTGTCCCGCATACTGCTCGGCCTCGTCATCCGCCCCAAACAGGACCACGCAGGGCGGAATGGATGCCTCAGATGTGAGAACACAAATAGATGCTTCTTCTAAGGAGACTGTAGAGAGTTTCACCCAGTGATTGACAGCTGGCTAGCCCATTGGCTCAGCATTTTTTCTTTCTTTCCACAGGACAAATGAGAACTCATAAAGAAGATAATGGAACAGGACGATGCATGGTGTTCCTCCTGACAAACTTGTCGGGAGGCAGGATGGACCCTTATCTGAGACACACAGGGAAAGATAAAAGATAAAGAAAAAGAGATTAGATAGCACTTGTACCATAAAGTCTGGAATTGGGAACTGGTGCCTGACAAGAAAGGAAGAAGAAATGGAGGAGGGACAAAACTGGGCTGGCTCATGTGTGACAATTTTGTATGGATTAAAAAGCCATCCGTAGGGCTGGAGAGAGGGCGCTCGTGGGTAAGAGGGGTTGCTGCTCTGTAGGCTGAGCAGAGTTCAGTTCCCAGCACCCACAGTGGGCAGCCCACCATCCCCACTCCTGCTTCAGGGGACCCAGTGCACCTTCCTGGCCTCGGTGGGCACCTGCATTCATTATGTGTATCCACACAGACGCAAATATGTGCTTATAAATAAAAAGAAATCCTTAAAATTCCATTCCAAAGCTAAAGAAGATTTGGGGTGGTTTTTAACCATGCAAATAACATGTGCAAAAACAATTACATTTGAGACATACACCAATGTTATCAGTTAACTTGGCTTAGAGTAGACGTTTATCCTACCATTCAGAACAAACTCTTAAAACTTTGTGGCTTGCAATATCCCATTTCACTGTAATCTATGTAGAACATATTTGGAAACTGTATTACAAAGAACGTTTATTCCTCTGTTTCAATTGTCGCCTTGGAGGCTTATCACCTTCGTCTGCTAACCTAGGCCTAGTCCTAGAAGCTTCCACCCTCCATACAATCTTCCAAGAATGTTTTCAGCGTCTGAGCCTCACTGCTGAATAAGCTCACCCTTTCTTGTTCTTTCTGAACTTTGGCTGGCTGGTGCAACTCAGCTGTCCTGGCTCAAAGTCCTCTCCCAGCTGACTGATTTAACCTGGTTTCTCTCTTCAATGGCTCTGCTTGGCCTCAAATCAACTCCACCAATCTACTCTCCCGACTCCTCGTTCCCTGGCTTGTTCCATCTTCACCTGTGTTTCTTTCTGCAACCCTGTCTGTACTGTCCCAGTAAGGCTGCCTCCTCTCTCTTTCATTCTCTGTGTTGCTCCCTTAAGTAGCTTCTCTTTCCTCTCATGAGAGTTGGGCTCATCCTAGTCCCTGATTCATCACTCTTTCACCGTTTCTGCCCCTCAATTAGACATCACTTTCAAATGTGGACACTTCCTAACTTTACCTTCCTTGTTTGGGATTAAAGGCGTGTATCATCACACCCGAACCTAAGATTTTCTTTACCTGAAACTCAAATAACAGGTTGGCCTTGAATTCAGATCTGCTAGCCTCTGCCTCCTGGATTAAAGGTGTGTTTGGATCACACAGGCCTAGAAGGTCTTTGGATATAATCTCTTGCTGGAGCAGCCAGGCTCTGAATTTAAACTCCTCTACAGAAAACCCTAAGAAGATGAGTAAAGTCATAGCCAGTACTGAACTTTCTATATACTATGCTTTTCTCTGTACACACACACACACACACACACACACACACACACACACACACGAGCATTTAATTTCTAGGTACAGCTGATATTCATAAGCACAATGTAGTGATAACGATTCACTGTAATAAATGTCAGTGTGAATGAAGCGTTTGGCATCACTCTCAGATCCCTTACTGTTCTGTTTCTCCTTCTGTGATGGGTGACAACAGTTACAAAATCAAGCTGGGTGTGGTGGTGCACACTTTTAATCCCAGCACTCAGGGAGGCAGAGGCAGGCCAGTTGCTGTGAGTTCGAGGCCAGCCTGGCCTATGAGGGGAGTCCAGGACAGCCAAAGCTACACCGAGAAACTCTGTCTCAAAAAACAAAACAAAACAAAACAAAACAAAACAAAACAAAACATAACATTCACGGACTCAAATGGTGGTTGTTGGCCTCAGAATTTCTTTGTGGATTAGTCTAATTTCTTTGTGGCTTAGATGAAGACAAACCTCTGAACCTCTCCTAGGTATTGTCAGCCCTTTAGAGGCCATTACTCTCCTCACAGGATCTGTGCAACAGGCCCATTCCACACAGGAAACACTGTGATCACACCATGAGCTTTCTCTCCAGATCACTCTCACTGCCTGTGCCCTTTATCAACTTTCTTTCCACAGCCATTTCTTAACTTGACCCTCAGGAGTACTGAGGGGCTGAGAAGCTTTAGATAGTGAAGTCCGGGCTACTCTGTGGCCAAGGGTTCTTCAGTTTCCTGTTCCTCCTGCTCCTCTCCCTCTCCTTCTCCTCTTTCCATCCTCCCTCCTTCTCCTCTCTTCTCCTTTCCCTTCTCCCTACTCCCCCCTGCTTCTTTTTGTCATTTCACTATAATGGGCAAAAAGGATGGGAGTGAGACTTGGATGATGCCGTGGGGATCTCACCTCCTGCTCATCTCCTGTCACTTCAGGTTAGAATGCTACAACCTGCCACAGAACAGCAGGAAATTTTGCCCAAGTGTTGAAAGTTTGTCACTTCCTTGGAAATCCTCAGCAACTGTGACCTCACTGTGGAGTTTGGGGTTACGTTCAGCAAACACTTCTGAAGCAAGTGCTGAGTGTTTCCAAGGGAAACCCAGGCTTCATCCACATGAGAGCTGGTTAACCTGTAGGCATGGGGCCTGGTGAGCTTCCTTACGCCTTAGGGACTGGTGCTCTCTGGCTCTGTATTTTCCCATCCCCCCCCCCCCGCTCTCTTGCTCTCCCATGCACTCATGCCCTGATGCACTGACTTGCCTTCATTCCAAAGCATCAGTGTCAACTTACCGTGGACTAAACCCTCTAAAAGTTCAAGTTTCCCCGTAACCTTTCTCTCTCTAAGTTAATGACATCAGACACTGTGTTATATCATCAGAAGGCAGACGAACACCCTCACAGTGTGGTCATCTGTATGAAGTGTGCTGCCCACCAGAGGGATGGGTAAAAGGAGAGGAGGAGGAGGGGAAGAGAAAGGAGAGAAACACCGGGGAAGAGGGATGGTCTTAAGGGGAGACGCACAGAGCGTGGTGGCATGGGTCTAGATCAAGGAGACTTGTCCTAACACTCATCACCACTCTGGACTGTAGGGACACCATTTCAGGAGCCACCAAAATCTCCTCTGTGTGTGTTCATCGCCCAGTGGGTTAGCCTGACAGGGCTGCTGCTGTCTGGGATAATGACAGGCAGAAAGAGTTTTGAACTCTCTCCACTTGCAATTAATTGAGCACATCAGGCAACGTGATTTCAAGACGACATCAGTGGGACAGGAAGGATAGTTATTCTCCTGCAGAGGGAGGCATTAAGTACAAAGACAGGGGCATATTTTGAACATTAATTCAGTCTTCCCCAGCAAGCTTTGGAGAGTTTAAGACAGACATTTAATATATGTGTGTGCATGCATACATATAGATATATAATTCATACATATAAATTATATTTACTATGATACAATTAAGCCACAAAGCAATGCCAAAATATAATGCAAAGTTCCCATATGTCTGGAAATTTAGAAAAAAATGTCGTTATGGATAACTCATATATCAGAGAAAAAGAATTCCAAAATTAGAAAATAAATAAGTACATTTCTGTATGGGATGCAACTAAAGCCATACTTGGAAATTTATAGCATTAAGCCCCTGCAGTAGGTTTCCAGAACTACACACTAGACATTTCAGCTGAACACTCAGGATCCGATAACAGTTTACACCCAAGTGATTTTGGATGGAGAAGCAAAGAACATAGAAGTGGAGGCATTTAAAAATTTAAAATATAGGCCAAGAGAGGTGGTGCAAGTGTTTAATCTCAGGACGTGGGAAGCAGAGGCAAGCTGTAGGCTAGCCCAGTTTACAGTGACTCCCTGTTACCCAGGGCAACAGCGTGAAGCTCCATCACCGTAAAATTAAAACAGGGTAATAGTTGACTGAAATAGTACAGCTAATGATGAATGTTTATTCTGAAAAGGGCTTTCACTGACATCAACATTGGTTGGGATGGAACTAGAGAACAAGAGGGAGCACAGTGAGCCGTGCAGGAGCACCAAGGGGGAGCACAGTGAGCCATACAGGAGCACCAAGAGAGACCATGGTACTAGTCTGTAGCTCTCAAGCTCCCAGGACAACATCCAAACATGTTTACCTCGATTAATTTGAATTAATTTGTGAAATAGCTGAACTGTGGGGAAACTGGAGGGGATCAAAATGACTAAAGCAGATGTGTAAAACCTTAAAACCCCTCCATCTTTAAGGGAAGCTGAAGAGTAATTATGAACCTCCCCCCAACAAAACTCCAGATCCAGATGTCTGACAGCAGCTAACCCACACTGAAAGAAGAGATGCTGAGGGTAGAGCACTTGCCCAGCGTACAAAGACCCTCTAGGGCAAACAACAGCAGCAACAAAGAAACAGGGGCTGTTCATTTCCCGCCAATGCTCATGAGTAGGGAGGATGAGAGAAAGAGTCCAGGAGCACCTGCACAGGCCTGTGGCCACTCAGGAATCTCCAGTCAGGAAGGCGATGCACAGGCCATTCTCCAGCTGCAGATGCAGTAGAGAAATTTCTAAACAAGGGGAGAGTGAATGAGCAATCCAACCTTGACGATTACAAAAGAGAGAATCAAGTACACCAGGCTGGGCGTTTTCCAGAAATGTAAAGTTTACTTAAGATTGGAGAAAGAAAGCAATGCAACTCGTGATATTAATAGAATAGAAGAGAAAAATAACAAGATCATCTGCGTAGATGAAGGCGTATTAACATCAAATCAATATGCATTTATAATTTTAGACCAACTCAACAAACTTGGAATAGAAAAACTTCCTTAACTTGCAGAAGATCTATAAAAAGCCTATGGCAAGTACTATATTTAGGAGTCAAGTGTAAAAGCTTTCCTCAGAGACAAGAAAATGACAAGAGTTTTACTGATTCTGTTTTGGTTCAGCATTGTGCTGGGTGTACTTGCAGAGCAGAGTGGGGGATGGAGAGTAAATCAGAGATATAGTAGTTGAAACAGATACACATAGAATATAGAACACATATAGTACCACGATAGAATTACATGACTCTCTGGAGAATCTGTGGAGAGATTAATAAAATAATAATTAATAAGCTTAATAAGTAAGCTCAGCTTTTGGGGACTTATGCCTGAGTCGGTCTTGGCTGCTACAGCAGGACACCATAGACTGATGGCCTGAAAAACATCACTTATTTACCCAGTTCCAGAGGTTGGGAGTCCAGGATTGAGGGGGGGGAGACATCGTTCGCGGTGAGTGCTGACTTAGCTCCCTGACCTGAAAGCTGCCATTTCACCCTAACATTTCTGGGCAGTCTCTCTCCCACTTTGTCAAAAGACATTAATCCCATTATAAGGATGTTCATGAATTAATCTAAACAGAATTAATTTCTAAAATTGTACCTCAGATACTCAATAAATATTGGGGCCCATTATGTGGATGTTGGGTCATTCAGCCCATAAAACCATACAGACATAAGAACACAAAAAGTGAACTTACTGTATGTAATATATTCATAAATAAATTATAGGTTACCAACAGTATTTCATTAGAGCATTAAATGAATTTTATCACCTGTACACTTATGGCACTAGCACCATTTATGACTATACCACATAACCATTCATCAAACAAGAATTTCCCTGAACATCTAACTATAAAATTGTATATAAGGCATCTAAAGAAGATTGCAGTGAATGGAGTTTGGTTTTGAAGATCCATCTGCTTTTTCAAACTGACCTAGAATAGTAGCTTCCTGAAATTAACAGCTAGGAAATACCTTCTCATTCCTTCTAAGCATTTCAGCATCCCAGAACGGGGAAATGAAGACCAAATAGGAGAGGGCTGGCTGTCCCCGGTGGCTACACTCTGCTGGGCTGTATCTTGTGCCCCTGCTTTTCCCTAGGCCTTGAGTTGTCCACCATCATCGCCCGGTACTCATCATCGTCAATGGCGTTGTTAGCTAAAGAGCTTGTCAATTTTGAGGACCTGCTACCTCCTAGTGTTTCACCACACTTTAACAAGCAGTGTAGAAATAACACAGACCTTTATTATTCAGAGACCTAGGAATATCAATTACAATCCAGATGTTCAGGATCTAGGTTGGTAACTTTATTTCCACTCCTGTTTGTTTAAAGGCCTAATCTTCGCTTCCTTAACAATCTTCATGAGTGAGACCATGACTCAAGGCTATGAGCGAATGTGTGCTGTAGAGACGATTGACTTACCCAGTCCCTTCACCTGCAAATACGTTTCTGCTGACTGGTCTCCTCATCCAGTAGAGCAGAGATTGTACCAGGTCATTAGGCAAGAGCGTAGTTTTCTCTATGCTCTTGGCCCAAGGAAGTCCAGATGGTGACGCTGTTGTGAACAGAAAGATAAGACTCCTTCTACCTTGTCAAGGTAACCCAGCCATGTTCAGGAACCAAGTGCACATGTGGCTGGGTTACAAGAAAACCTTTAAATCCCTGTTCGCAGCTAGTGACAGTATCTATCTTTACCCAAGTCCCTAGAAACATGCAGAACGCGACGATGGGGAAGGAGGTGGTGAGCTCAGCGCTGGCAGGGGAGGGAGGTGCAGGCTCTTCTGCAGAGGACCACCACGGCAGGGCCTCTAATCCGAGGATTTTCCGACTCCAACGACTCCGTAAGGGGAAAGTTGCCTTCAACGACAGCCCGTCTGTGACACCTTCATTTACGTAGTGTAAATAAATGAACTAAGTCTGCACAGGTGAGTCACTAGCCTAATGCCACCGGGCGCCCGCTAAACCCGGCATTTCAAATCACAACCGTGACAGGTGCTGCGAGCTCTCACACCTTTTTGTCACGACACTCTAATAGACTAATGTGATATCACACGAATGTGATAAGAGATGACAGAGGGTGTAGGAGGCAGTGCTCCGTCCTTCTGCCTGACGCAAATGAGCATTGATGGCAGCTGCCGAGAGGCAGACAGGCAGTCCCTCCTGGGTTCTGTTTTGTTGCAGAAGGGGGCTGAGGAGGTCTCGTGTGGACTTGGAGGTCTAGTTCCCTCCCCGGAGTGTGAGTGCACCGTGGAGCGCTGGCATTGAAGTGGCTAGCCACGGGGAGCTGCCGGGCTGCAGATGCGGTGCTCTACTTGAGGGCGTTTCTTCCACGTGGGAATTAGATGCAACACAGTGTGCCTGGAGGATAGAAAGAGACCTTCAGTTTCGTTTCTTGGCTTCAGTTTTATAGTTTGTATTTTTTTTTTTCACTTTTTCTCAGGAATCCTACGAATAGCATGCAGTGTTGCTGCTCACTTGACAAGGAGCAGAAAGATAGAGAGGGAGGGGAAAGAGCTAGCATAAGACAGGGCCCTCAAAAGCGTGTCTCACATGACTGATTTCCTTCAACCGTCTGTGCTCTGTAAAGCTCCCGAGATTTCCTAAGGGCGGTGTCTTGTGGATTTATCCGTGCATTAATGCACTGATGAAGTTAGAGTTCTCAAAATCCGCTCCCTTCCAAAACCCCAGCTATAGACACGGGCTTGCCACACGAGAGGTGTTTGGGGAGACAATTCGTTTCTGAGCTGCCACAGCCAGAAAGAACTCTAAATCTTAGCCTTTAATGCTGTACCTTGGAGTTATCAAAAAATGATATTGCTGCTCCCCGGAATAAAAGCCTGATGGTATGGAATGTATACCCCAGTGCCAGGCCTTTTAACCCCCTTCCCCCTTTTTGTGGAATACAAAAAAAAAAAAAAAACCTCTTAGGAGTTGTAAGAGCAGATTCTGACTGATGTTTAATGATGAAAAATCTATGAACTTTCATATGCTACAAGAGTGATTTATTAGGTAGTTTTTTAAAAACCAATCAGGCTATTTATTTATACGTATATCCGTGTGCTTGCATGGGTTCATCTATACCACGTGTATGCAGATCTCTGAGGAGGCCAGAAGAGGGCATCACTTCTCCCGGAGCTACAGTTACAGGGGGCTGTGAGCTATGAGTGCTGGGAACTGCGCCAGCGTCCTCGCAAGAGCAGGAAGCATATTGACTGCAGAGCCGTCTCCGCAGCCCCTTTGAGGAGGTTTTGCCGCAGAGCAGTGTGGCAGGTGTCCCGCTGAGCTGCCTCGCGCCCTGTTCTGTGATTTCCTGGCGTGGTGGCAGCGCGTTACTCCGATGATGAAGTTAGAGCTCGCGGTCCGTCCAAAGTCCCAGCTATGAACACCGCTGCTTTGGGGAGTTAGCGTGCCACATATGGGACGTCTGCAGAGACGCTCCTTACCCGAGATACAATAGCCAGGGGGAATTCTCAGTCTTAACCCCTGATGCTATGCTCTGGAAGTATCCAGGAGTGGCATTCTGCTCCCTGGAATGACTCCCTGATGGTAATATGTGAACTATACATCCCAGTGTCAGTGGACTTTAACCCATCTCTTCTACTCAGATGTACCCTGGGTTTAATTTGTTTCCTGATCTTGAGGGCTCGTTTCTGATGAACACTGACGTGGTGGGAGGCTATTTCTGATATTGTACCATCAAAGCACAGTGACCTCTCTGTCTTGGATTAATCTTCTTTCTTTTCGGTGTGTATGTATGTTTGGGTTTACATGTGAGTGTGTGGGTATAGTTACATATATGTTCAGGCAGAGGCCAATGTTAGTTGTCTTCCTCAATCACTGTCCACCTCTCTCTATCATCTATCTATCATGTATCTTTATTAATTATCATTTTGAGGCACAGTCTTTCAAATCAGCTTTGCTGGCTGGTTCATAAGCTCTAGAAATCTGTCTCTATCCCCTTCACGCTGGGGTTCCAGTCCAGAGCTTTGCTTGGGCTCTGGGGATCTGAACTCAGTCCTTGCAGCTGTGTGACAGCCACTTTAACGATGCTGAACCGTCTTCCTGGCCTCCCCGCTATCTCTTCATTTCTCAATCCTGCTGCTCCATCTGGGGAAGCCGGCTGCCCTGTCGCAGAAAGGCCTGGTAGGAGACTGACTCACGGAGACCTCGGGAGCAGAGTGAGTGATTCCAGGAGCTTGGTGACGCGATGTCTGCAGCCCAGGAATCACTCCCGCTCTGTGTGCTTCCCCGGCTCCCCGGGTTCCGGCTCACAGGAAGTGAGTGGCAGTGAACATGCTCTCCTTCCAGCACAGTTGTGTCTGGTTTGTTACTCAGCAGTAGACAGCTACTGCTGTGTGTTTCCGAGCACCTGGATTTAGCCGAAGCAGCTGAATGGTTCTAAGGACATGGATTTGGGGCTGGGAAGGCGTCTCAGTCCTAGCGTGCTTGGCTCACAGGCATGCGGCGTGTTGAGTTCCCGTCTCTCTCAAGACCTATCCTCCAGAAAAGGACAGGGGCCTGTGTTTCTTGGCTGGTGCTTTTCATTTGTGTACTATTAATTGCTTCCATGATTATGGGATGCTTTTGGAATTGTTGTGTTGGGGCTGGGGAGCAGGCTCAGGGGTAAGAGCGCTTGCTGCTCTGTCAGAGGACCAGAGTTTGGTTCCCAGCACCCGTACCGGGTGGCTCAGCAACACGTGCAACTCTACCTGCAGGTGATCTGATGCCCTCTCTGGCCGCCAAGGGCATCTGCATGTACGTGCACACCCGTGCACACAGAAAGAAACTTACCAGCTATAAATGGAGAATAAAAGGTTCGTCTGAGAAACCCAGCCCCTCACACCTGAAAGAGTTCTGCTCTCTGCAGATACACAGAGGCCTGAGGATAGACAGAGCAGGCCTGGCGTGGAGACTCTGTGAGCCATGGGAGATGCAGTGGTTCTCAGCTCCCTAGTCACTATGCACACCTCACAGGACTCCCTCACTGTCACACCTCACAGGCCTCTGCCCATGGCTCCTCGCTGTGCACACTTCACAGGCCTCCCTCGCTGTCACACCTCACAGGCCTCCCTCACTGTCACACCTCACAGGCCTCCCTCGCTGTGCACACCTCACAGGCCTCTGCCCATGGCTCCTCGCTGTGCACACTTCACAGGCCTCCCTCGCTGTCACACCTCACAGGCCTCCCTCGCTGTCACACCTCACAGGCCTCTGCCCACAGCTCCTCACTGTCACACTTCACAGGCCTCTGCCCACAGCTCCTCACTGTCACACCTCACTGGCCTCCTTCACTGTCACACCTCACAGGCCTCTGTGCACACCTCACAGGCCTCCCTCACTGTCACACCTCACAGGCCTCCCTCGCTGTGCACACCTCACAGGCCTCTGCCCATGGCTCCTCACTGTGCACACTTCACAGGCCTCCCTCCCTGTCACACCTCACAGGCCTCCCTCGCTGTCACACCTCACAGGCCTCTGCCCACAGCTCCTCACTGTCACACTTCACAGGCCTCTGCCCACAGCTCCTCACTGTCACACCTCACTGGCCTCCTTCACTGTCACACCTCACAGGCCTCTGTGCACACCTCACAGGCCTCTGCCCGCTGCTACTGGCTTATGCTCCTTGGCACATTCACCAGTATGCCGGGCCAAGAAGGGAAAAGTTAGGCCAAATGTACACGACAGCGGCAAAGGCGCTTGTAGAATCCAAGCTGAGAAACTTCCTCACTCAGCCATGAGTCAGATCTGGATTCTGTGGCGACGGCTGTGGCAGATAAGTGCTGAGAAGCGACCTGCAGGATGAACTAGTCATTGGTTTCTAAGGAGCCTTGGAAGAAAAACATGATGGCTGGTCCATGGAAAGCATGTGAGTCCACCACAACCACTAAGCACACACAATGCAGCCCTCCCACAAATTATGTACAGTAAGTTCTACCGCCTCCGCTTCACAGACGAGGCGCCGAGACGCAGAGCCCAAGCACCGTTTAAGTATTAACAAGCAGGGCGCTGCCTGGTCCCGGGCTGAGCTCTCATTTGGCTGACATGTTGAAAAATATTTTTCCTACCCTTGTACTCTGGAAACCATTAAAGAGCAGTGAATTCTACACAATCACGTCGCACTTGAAGACAACTGATATACGGAAGAAGTATTACTAAAGGGTTTATATTTTTGTTCTGTTTTAAGGAAAGCTCAGTGGGAAGGCAGCAATACAGGAAAGGGCAAATGCGAGCTCCTCTCCGCCTTGGCAACAACAGCCACAGAAATGTTAAGTCAAACGTCACCACAGTGTGCTGGGTCCATCCCGTGAGCTTTGCACAGCTGTTCTGAACCAGCTCCGTCTGCTCCAGTTCAGCACACTTTACTTAACACTGTGGCTGACATAATGATCCAGCAAATTTATGAATATCAGAGATGACTGCATGGAAAGTTAAGGTTGTGACCTCTTTAGCCAGTACACCGCGGTCCTTGATAGCAGTAAGAAATGGGCTTAAACCATTACTCGCAGTGTACCGTGTACTTCTAACAGTGTACTTATAACTCACACATGCCTATTTCAAAGAAGCATTACAGACACTGAAGCAGAAACAACCACTATTCTCATTAAAGGGTGCAGTGTCTGGAGAAGGAAGGGTCTGAGAATTCTGCAAAGTGATGTTTATTCTGAGACATTGATTTGCTACATGTAAATCTCTGCTTTCCTCATTAATGATATTAGAAACAAAAGTGATATAACTTGCTTCTATTCAAAGTTCAATTTTCTTTTCAATAAAGAAAGTTCAACTGATAGTATTACTGAAAGGTTGCAGAGGTGCAAAATTAAATACAGATGTCAATAAATGTGTGTGATATGCAAGCATCTTAAGACACCTGGTCTCATAAAAGCACTTATCCATCGAGAAAGCTGAGAGTTGGCCTTCCTTCCTTCCTTCCTTCCTTCCTTCCTTCCTTCCTTCCTTCCTTCCTTCCTTCCTTCCTTCTTCCCTTTCATGTGTATTATTGTGTGTGTGCACATTTGTGTGTCTGTGTGCCCACATGTGTGTGAGTGTATGTACCCATACACAAGTACAGAAGCCAGAGGAAGACACAGGTGACATGTCCTATCACTTTCTAACTTAATCATGGAGAACATTTTTCTCATTGAAATTGAACTAGACTGATACTAGAGTGATGACCAGCAAAGCACTGTGACCCTTCTGTCCACCGAGCCCTTACTGTGTGTTTGTGGGTGTTTATGTGGCTTTTGGGGATTTGAACTCAGGTCTTCACACTTGGGTAGTAAGCACATTTACCTGCTGAGCCGTGTTCCTGTTGTGATGCAGGAAGTACAATGAATGGATCTTTCTGGAAAGTGGCTTATTTTATGACTTCTCTTTCTTGTAGTTTATCCACTTCCATAACTAAACAGTAACTTTTATTTGCATTGGCTCATTTGACTTTATTGACTTGTGATAATGGATAATTTTCTTCTGAAAATCATCATCAAATGTACGAGTTTATAGCATTTAACTTTTGTTTTCAGAAGTCTTACATTTAAACTTGTTTGAAAAGAAAGTGGATGAGAAAATAACAAGAATGTTAAGCAAAATGGGAAGGTTGGGAGAATTCAAGGACAAATCTACAGTGTTACTCGTGGATGCAAACGTTAACTTACAAGAACCTGTTTTCTTTTCTGCAGTGGAATGGCCAGGAGGCCAGGAAGTGTGACTCAGAGTAAGGACAGCAACAGCAAAGACTAGAGGTGACTATTGACTTAGTGTGTCACTCGCAGACACATCCCAATCTTGTCACTTCTTTGCCCAGGTGTCCATCAAGGAATGGTGCATTTGGAACAACTGTAGAATATTCTGGACAATGAGCTAGCTGCTGCGCGGACGCTCCGGGGCTGTCCTCTCCTAGCACGTCTGTGCCCCTACGCCTCACTCTTGTATTAACTTAGTAGGAAACTTTGAATCAGTTTTCTTTCAAGTTACAGAGAAGCCGGTTCTCCAGGCTGAGTACCCATTATGAATTTAAAACCCTCCAACATCCCAAAGTTTGTCAACGCGATGACAGTGCAAGCAGAAAACGACACACTGGCTTTGTACACCAGGGTGCAGTCAGAAGTGCACAGGCACTAAAGGCAGAGACTAAGACTATCTTCAAGTCAGGCGTGGAAGACACAAAACGTAAATACCTTTCAGGTTGAGACTTGAGTTTCCTCCACTCAATATCTCATTTTGCACATGAAAATATCCCCAAGTATGAACTCAGAAGTGTTTCTGGTCCCAAACATTTTGAGTACAGAATATTCTAATTGTAAACAAACATTTTATGTGACATATATAGAGCCGTTTGGGACCATACAATAGGACATGTCTGTAACGTGTGGGAAATTACATAACTACAGTCAGGGCAGTGTTTCGACTCTGGGCTCCTGCAGCCCTGCACAGCCATCTCTCCGTCTTCACAGATGCTGCCTCTGAGTGGTGATGCAGCAAAGGAGGGTGTGGTCTCACCTATGATGGGCTGATCTCCCAGAGAACTTCCTGTGCATCAAGAATCCATACCTCAAGGTCACATGGTAGCTCCTGAGTATCCAGTACTATCAATCTCATGAAGATCTAAGCTAGTCAGAAATTAGAGTCAATGTCACCATGAAATTTTTTTATCTGGGACTTGGAAATAAGGGGATTAGGGTCTAAGCCCTGGGACTCACTGGAGAAGAGGTCAGGAAAGAAGAGCGCAAGGCATCTCTACCGTGGGCATCCTAAGCCATTTGCATGATCTCAGCGCTTTTCATTCCCGTGTGCATTCCAAGGCCTACACTTGACTAAGCCTCTCCGAGTCTGTCCCTTCAAACACTTTCCAGATTATTCCCTGACAGCAGAGCTTTGCATTCAGTTTCTCTGGATCCGGGGGGCCTCTGCAATCCTCTCTCCTGAGCATTATCAATAAGGACGTCACACGCTTAGTCCTACACCTGGGTAGCTGTGAGATGGCCACGTCCAGAGACCTCAGCAGCTCACTTTAGCTCTAAGGTGATACAAAATCAGGGCATTAAAACTGCTTTCTAGCCCCAAATCCCTGAGGGCCCGACTCCTGTGTCATACTGGATGGTTGCTGGCCTCTGGCGCTGGCACACACCTAGAAGGACAGTCTGAAGTGGGAGTCAGCTTCCTCTCCCATAAGTGCCCCTCACCCTTCTTGTCCTTCTCCTTGTAGGCAAGAGCATGTGAAATACTTCACATTAATGTTCTATTAACTAAAGCTCCGTTTACAGAATAAATACTTCTGCTGACATTTGACTGATTATATCAATTTTGAAGTTCAAATTTTAATTAGGTATTACCAAGCTCAAGAACAAACAAGCTAATCAGGCCCAGGCTCCTACTTCCTCTTTTGTATTAAATGATAAGTGAACCTAAAGCTATGCTTTGTCTTATTAATATCTGCTAAATATGGATGGATTACTGAATATATATTTATTCTTAAACTCATTTGGAGGCAAATATTTACAAGGCTTTTCTCTTATAATCTGATTTTAATATCTCAACTGAAACTGATTTATAACACATGACTTCAGATGAGGTATTAGTGAAAGAGGCCAGGAATTAATGAGCCGATCCTATCAAGGGTTTCTTGAAACTAACTTTGAAAGGGGAAAATATTTCTATTTTTTTAATCAAATTTTAATTGTAGGAATTTTCATGGCAAACATCAGAGTCCCACATAAACAAATCTTTAATAATTCTGTGTATGCATATATTTGCCTGCATCACCCTGCCAGCCGAGTTAGAGACCGCTCGAATGTTCGGCGCCATCATTTTGAGTTTGAAGCTGGCTTTTGGAGTGTGGAGCCAGGTGGCAAGTGGGTTGGCCAAATTGCTCTAATTTTTTTTTTCTTTTCCAGCTCGAGAATGTCCACCACCTACCCATTTTGTAGCAGCAGCCCACGACTGGTTGGCTACATAGGAGGCTGTGTAAATGGGTTACAGTTTCAGTGTAAAGCAGACAGAGCGATTTGACTATAAAGAAGCAAGAGACGCCATTGCTGGGTGAAGTGCAGACTCTCTGAAAGGTCTCGGTGTGTGGAGAGTGTGAATCCGGGTCCTCAGTGCTCTCCTCCTGGAGCAGGCTAGTCAGTTGCGATGTCTAAATTACATAACATGGGAGGAAATTAACTTCTTCTCAAACAGCCAGCTGCACTTCTATTTTGGAAGAAAAATATTTTGAATACTGGGCCCAAATATGCCATAAATTGCCCTCCATCTGTATTATCTGGAGTTGTCCAGAGGAACGGGGCTCGTCCTCTGTGTGGGGGAGGGGCGGCACGGCCCTGGCTAGTGTGGACTATCGGCAGTTGTACACTCCAGCAGATGTCAGGCTGTGGTGTGCCCACGGCTCACACAGCCAAAAACAGCAGCAACAACAAAATCACTATTACAAACTCTTGTAAACTTTTATGTGAGTTTCATTTAATATCTTTCAAAATGTTCTTTTTCTCTTTCCATTACTTATTTGATCTAACTTGAGAAAGCTTGAAGTGATTTTTTTATGTGAAATATCTATTTTTCAGAGATCTTTTTGAAAGAATTAAAAGAAAATTTGTGTGTGTGTACCTTCAAAGGCCAGAAGAAGGTGTCAGATCCCCTGGAACTAGAATTACAGGCAGTTGTGAGCCACGGAGGTCCTCTGGAAAAACTGCCAGGGCTCTTCGAGATTGAGCCATCTTGCTAACCACCTTCCCAAGACCCTGGTCTTCTGGTACCTTCTTTTCTTCAGCTGGGAGACTAAGAGGAGTTCTTAATCTGGAAGTTAACTTTCTTCCCTTCATTTAACTTTAACTCAGTTTTACTTTTGAGCAGAAGGCTGCTGCTCTGTGTATTCAGCCACACTTATAAGCGATGGGCATGTCTGAGTGCTGGGTGGTTCACTGCTGTATCAGCTTAGCTGTGCAGTAGCACCCAAATATACAACCGTTTTTTTTGTTTGTTTGTTTTGTTTTGTTTTGTTTTTTGGTATTGGTATTTCTGCAAGGAGTCCTTATTTTATTTTGCTTTGGCTTTTTCAAAGATCAAAGCATATCCACTGGCAGCCATGAGCAAAGCTGGTTGACTTCAAGAATGGTTGGACCTCTCTTGGTTGCTCACTAAATAATCTCAGCACTTGGAGGCTCACACAGAAGGATGTGAGTTCAAGGCCACCCTGATTTAAACTTTTTAAAATCTGTCATAGGATATTTTTCTTTGTATACATGCAAAATTTTACTAAAAAGCCATAGCTGCATGTGGCTGTGCATGCCTCTAATCCCAGCACTCACTTGGTAGGCAGAGGGAGATGGATCTTTATGAAACTGACTGGTCTATGTAGTTAGTGCATTCTAGACCAGCCAAGGTTACATAGTAAGACCCTGTTTTAGAAAACAAAACAAAACACAAACAAACAACAACAACAACAACAAAAAAAAAACCACAAAGCAAAAGTTAGGGCTCAGGGGGACTGATCTAAGGCCAGAGACCGTTTTCAGTTTTTCGTGTCAATGAAGCTGGACCCTGAAAGGAGAGGCATTGCTTGGGTCCAGGGGCCCTCAGAGTGTATACTGCCATGCCCAAATACCAAGGGCAGGCATGATGTCGGCAATGTGGGCCTTTTGGAAGAGTAACCCATAGCAGGGCTGCTCAGGCTGAGAGCAGGGAAAGAACCTGGTACCCAGACCACAAGGGCAATGATAACATACCCACTACAGGAGCTCACTTGACCTTGATAACGGGACCAGCTGGTGTGCTGTCCATCGCGGCAGAGCTGCCATCTGCTTCCAGAACCTGTCTCTGCTAATGACCTGGCGAAATAAACAGACACAGTCAGGTTTCCTCTCACGAAGACTTTAGCTCCAGAATGCTTGCTGGCCTCATGAAACCTCAGCTGCTATGTATTCTACCTTTTTTCTCCTTTGCTCTAGTCTTTTTCTCTATGTCTCTGTTCTCCTGGGGCTGTGGCTTTTACTACCTCTTTCTTTCCTCCACAACTTTTAGTTTCAAGAAAAGTTTTGTTCATATAACACCACATATTTTAATGACCACATGTGGGAGGCTTGTGTCTTAAGGAAGAGGAGAGATGTCCATGCTAGCTCAGAGCAATCACCGGACAGAGTCCTAGGGATGCTGCTTCCCAAGTCTTCCTGAGAACCAGCTCAGATATCCCCAGCCAACATGGAACCCATGATAAGATTCCTGACGGACATGCTCATACTCCGACAGAACTTCCTGGAACTTTGGATTTGACTTACAGAGGAGTTAGCACCAAGACATCTGTCAAGCAGAGAGAAGTGATCTACCCACCTATAGGCCTGAGAGCGTGGCCACACGGGGCCTGTGAGAATTTCGTGGCTGACTGGGACTTTCCGTAAGTATTGCGCATGAAGTGTTGTGAGGAGTTAAGAAAGATGAATACATTTTTGGTCTGTGTCTCTGTTTGTAAGATTCTTAAAGCAGAGTGTAATGACTGCTGTAGGAAAGAAAACCTAGCATTGGATGTGGAAGAGAGCAACCAGCAGCTCACATCCGGTTTCCAACATCAAAAACATGTACGAAGAATGTGTTCTTCATGCTGGGTCACAGGGAGGGTGGGAGGGTATTGGGACAGCATCTGGTGGAGGGAAGCGGTGGGCGCTACGCAGAAAGAGAGTGTTCCACATACAGGCCTGGGCAGAGGGTCAGGTCAGAGAAGGGCAATGAGGCCAGAGGTCGAATTGGCTGGTGCCTAATGAAGAAATTAGGAATTGATTTGACACAGGCTTCAGTATCATTGATTTATACTTTTTAAAACTTTGAAGACGTTCAAGCACACAGGAATCTTGACAGTGTAACACAGAGAACCCCCCCCCCCATTCCCTTCAACTGGATTCAGCCACTGGTGGCATCTTTCCCATCTGCCATCCTTCATCTTTCCCTCACAATCTTTCATCAAATCATTGAAAAGGACCTCGCTGCTGGGGCGGTAAAACACAACACACCAAGATTTTCCACATAATCTCTACAGCATGGTCATACTTGAGGAAATCTAAAATATAGTACAGCCTGCAGTCTGTCCCCAAACTTCCAATGATCTCAGGGTGTCCTTTTCATTTAATTGTGATTGGCAAACAAAATATGTACATATTTAATACATACTTACTTGGAAAGTTTGAAATATGTTGATACCAGTATGCTGTAAATATACCCGTAGTCTTCTACATAACCATCGTTTTTCAAATATCCACCATCTCTACATACATATTATCTCCTGAATTCGTTTCTGCCTCCTTTATTTGCTGTCACTGCTTCTTGCTTCTGAGAATGGTTAGCACACTTTCTGCTATTTCATCCACTTGGTGAGCCTGTCGGCATTACCTAACAGCAATGTGCCGGGCTTTGTTCGTCCTACCCATCCTGAGCAACTGAAGTGTGGCCCCTTTAACCAATGCCTCCCCATTGTCTTTTCCTCCAATACTCGACTCGTCATTCTTCCCTCGTGATTCTAGCTCTTTTAGAACTCTGAAAGAAGTGGGGTCTTGGAAAGTTTAGCAGTATTTACAGAATGACTCCAGCTGCTGCTGTGTGGCTAGATGTGGGAAGGTCTTTTCATTGTCATCTGGGATGAAATGCATTTATGATTCTGTTAGTAGCACTGCCTTTAGATTTAGGACCCATGTGGGTGTCACCTACCACTCTCGGTTTCTGGATGTTTCTTGCCCCAAAGCAAGCACTTGCCCCCTCGGTGACCCTGTGCTTTTCTAACCTAAGATGGAGAAGGCTTTGAAGTATCTTGAGGGATGTAGCAGGATCTTGAGCCATGACCATTTCTTCACTGTTGGACAAGGTCAACCCTCTCTGAGGAGGGCACCACCCAGGTGCTGTAGTGATGTGGCCGCCATGGTACTGTGAGGAGCATGTCAGGATGTATGACACCTGACAAGTTCCAGCTCTTGTCCCTGTGTGGGTGCCATGTTGCTCCATCATAGAGACTCATGTCCTCTTCGATGGTCTAAAGCTCTTCACAGAGGTGATAATTGCTTACAGACTAATTAGGACTCATTCTCAGCCAGTGATGTGGGTATCATAACATCCCTTGCATAAAAACCGGATGTACTATTCCCAAGGAGACAAGGGCCTCCTTCGTCCTGTAGAGAAAGCTGCTCTGGAATCGGAAAAGCATTCCTGCTGTCCGTGTGCAAATGTTGACGGTGAACATAAATCACCAGCCACACCCTCCTGGACGCCTGCAGCTGAGACTGCTCTCCACAGACCTCCTGCCAAGACCAGCCGACCCTGCCTTCTCCACATCACATGACCAGTGTGCAGAGGCTCTGGGTTGTCCTGACGGAGGCGGTGCTGCTCCACCAGGGTGAGCACGGACTACCCACACCTCGCTTTACTGTACGTGTGTCTGTCCTTTCTTCGTCACCTGCCTCTAGTGACTGTGGAAGGCTTGTCACTGGCCTCATCCCACCCTCTTGCCTCCCAGGTCATCAAGTTCTTGTTGCCCCAGAACTGCAGAGCAATCTACACACTTGCTCACACTCAGCTGGCAAGAATCTCTATTGCTGCCTTAGCACTGTTAAAATAATTGTGCTATTCCTGACGTGAACTCAATGGCTGGCTCTTTGACCTCCCCTCCCCCTCCCGAGGGAGGAGCAGCCTTGCTAGGCCACAGAGGAGGACATTGCAGCCAGTCCTGATGATACCTGATAAGCTAGGGTCAGATATAAGGGGAGGAGGGCCTCCCCTAGCAGTGGACTCAGAAAGGGGCAGGGAGGAGATGAGGGAGGGAGGGTGGGACTGGGAGGGAATGAGGGAGGGTGATACAGCTGGGATACAAAGTAAATAACCTGTGAGTAATATAAAAAAAAAAAAAATTATAAAAAAAAACAAAGAAAATAAACAAAAGAAACTTAAAAATTGTGTCACAACTCACAGATGTTCAGGGATCTCTGAAACTTTAGATTTTTTAAACATGTTACAATAAAACAATCACAGAACCTAACCAAAAACAAAAACCAAAAAAACCCAAAACGAATAAAATTTAAAGATAAAGGCTGTGGAAGGAAAGGCAAAGTTGGCTTTGTTTTTGAACCAAGGTTTCACTTTTTTTTTCCCTGTGTCAATCTCTAGAGAGTATGCTGCTGACCTGGAGGTGAGGATTGGTGGGGCTTCTCTCGTTTTAACTGCCATTGCTATCAGCTGCTTCATTGCAACTGAAATTAATGCTCCTTTGAAAACAATTGCAGAAAACTTAATTTTTTTAAAGAAAGGTAGTTTACGAGGCAGATTTGTTGAAAATGAAACGTGACTCAGGGTTTGAATTTGAAAAAATTTGTCCCACTGACAATGCAGAAAAGGTGAAACTTTGACATAGAAATGTTGAGAGCCGTTGGTGCTGACATGTTCTAAAGCAGCTGTGTTTGTGATCTATAGAGATAGCTCGTCAGTTAAGAGTGCCGGTGCTCTTCCAGAAGGTCTGGGCTGGGGTTCCAGCAACCCCATGGTGACACCTAATATTCTCTACTCCCAATCTCATGTAATCCTTTTTTGTCCTCTGTGGGAACCAGGCATGCATAATAGACCATAGATATACAAGGAGAGGAAATACACATGCACATAAAAAATAAAATTAAAATTAAAACAGCTGTCTTAGGAAAGACAATAAAAAACACAAAAAGCCACAAAACAATGTTGGTGCTGGGGAGGGAGAGATAGCTGCTTTTCATTCTAGTTTGGTGGCCAGATAACTCAGTAAGTGTTTCAGTACCTTGGCTCTTGATGCGACAACCTGTAACCATAAAAGGTTCTGTCCCGTGACAGTCAGCATCTCACATAGGCAGGAAGCTCCTGGTCTGAAGTATGAGCCAGTATTTGAACTTGTGCTCTGAAGGAAAGAAGTATGTAATTAGAGACATACTAACAAAATGATCCAAGAGGGCGAGAGGCACATTTCACAGTGTGGGCAAAACGGGAGAAAGTGCTGTGAGCAATCTCAGGGAGACGAAAGCAGCCTTGTGGTCTGTGGCTGTGCCGTGCGGCGGCGTGGTGACACTGGTAGCGTGGGATCGAGGGTAGGTGCCGTGTCACCCTGCTCTGTGTCTAGCTAGGCAAAGCGTGAGAGAGGACCCTTTCCTCACAGGGTAAAGGTGACCTTTACCCCATCCACACAGCGCACACGCAGGGAAGGACTGTGAATTTGGGCCTGTGCTGTTTGTTACCTTTCTAAACCTTAGGGAAAGGGACACCACACTGAAGGGAGACCTATGCGAATGTAAGTCCCACCCAATAGTTCAGAAAAGGGGGGTCTGAGTGGGGTATGAGCGCGTGTGCTCACGTGTGTCAGGGAGAGAGAGGGAGAGCTCTTTATGTGTGCCATCAGTATTGGGATCTTGGGAACGTGAGGGATGGTGGACTGTCTGTCTGCTGCTTCCTCGGCCTTCTGTGAAGTAACACGTGGTCTTTGTTCTTCGCCCAGGTCAGCTTTCCACCATGGTAGTCCTTATGATACACACTCTTGGGAATCCAAGCAGCACCTGTTTGTGAAGGGGAGCATGAACCACTTCTGGAAATGGCTTTGAGGGGATTTTCCCCACCAGTTTTCATAACCTTTATGTATCTGGTCATTTGATTTTTCAAGCACTTCTCTTCAGTTGATATTTTAAAAAAATATTAGAAATTTAACATCAGCTCACATTTGGTAGACTGGGGAAGGACCAGGCGGTTGCTGGCTGATCCTGAACATAACAGATCTTTCTAGTTGTGGCTCATGAGTGTGCTGGCTGTCACCCAGTCATTCACAACTCCAGGATCTCTGATAGACACAATCCATTTTAATTCCTTGTGTCAGGCATCGCTACTGCCCTCTAACCATTCTTAATAATAAGACAAAAGTGATATTTTAGGGTAACAGTTAATAAATAATGTGACTTACCCAATCATACCTTTCACTAAAATATTATTATCTTTTGGCAGATTCATTACTGTAGAGACATCAGGAGCTGATGAAACATTCTCTAATTCTACCACTAGTACATTTTCTAGAGTTGTCTTTCTTTTAATTTAATTCTCCCACCTTGAAAGCATACTGTCCATTGCAATTACGGAATAAGCATTTAATCTCACGTAACTAAGGCGTTTTAATCTTGTCCACGAGAAGACGATTAAAACGCTCTAATATTGCCATGATATGGATACATTTCATCCCAGCCCAGTGAATCAGTTCTCTTTGTTCTTTTAAGTCAACGCAAACCGAGTCCCCAAGCTCTACTCTTCAGGACTCATCCCACAGCAAGGCATGACCAATGTTTCAAAATACAGGTCACTGAGTGGAGAGGTTTCCAGATGGTCCTTGGGCAATGTGAACTTGACAGAGACTCACAAGAGAAGTTTCTAAGGGTGATTTTGGTAGTTTGATTTATAGTCTATTCTAGTTGTCTCAAAGCACAATCTTTTTGGCATTTTTATTTTTATTTACTTTTGTTTTCGGTTTTCAATACATCCGGACTGCAGTTTTCCCTCTCTCTACCCCTCCCCCCCCCCCCCCCCCCCCGCCACCAACCAGCTCTGCTCCTCCTCCATTTCCCTTCAGAAAAGAACAAGCCTCCCAGGAACACCTCCCAAAGGTAAGAAGATACAGTAAGACCAGGCGCATTTTTAAATGCTGTGTGACCAGGAGAGAGATTGGATCCTTTTGAGATTACAAGGTTGGTTTTGTGATAGCCTGTGTCACCAATCATTTCAGGTAAAACATCAGAATTCAGGATTTTGTTTTACACTTGTTCGGGCATTAGTACCTTTCTCTGATCTTTGCCCTCACATCGCTGTCCAAGCCCCAGGGCAGAGCATGTCTGTTAAGAGGACTGTGCGCCCCGAGTGCTTGCCATGCCCATACCCACAGCCTGTCCTATGAACTGGTAAACCCGTAGATAGAAACCTGCTTGTCTAAGAAGGGAGTTTTCCTAGGACCTGTTCGCCGCTGACAACAGTGTGTCTGTGGCGGTCACTGCTCCATCAGTGGGCACTTCGCTCTGTCTCATGCATCTGGGGCTTGGTCGAGGAACGGCACAGCTCACAGACTTCCGTCCTATCTGCTGCCAACTGAAATGTAAACACGTGCACAAGTCACATGCCCATTAGCAAGCTTGCATTCAGGTCACGCTACAAAATGCCTTCTAGTATGCATTTATTTCTCAAGGATGGCGTCAACTTGAAGATTATTGCAGATGGGTGAAACAGTGCTGTAGCTCCTCCTCCTAAGGGTCCAGCCCGTGGATGTGGATGAGGATGGGAGGTCCAGGCAGAGGGGGTGAGAGTCGCGGAGTCACCACACAGACCCCAGGAGTCGGAAGAATGCAATCCGAGACCCGCTGGATGCGGAGTCCTTTATTCCGGAGGAGAGAGCAGGTGATGTAGTTCGGGGCGACCAATCAGGTTCCTCCACACCCTCTCCAAGCCTGCCATTGGTTGTTCATCTCTGGGCGGAGTCTCCAACATAAGGTCACCAGGTCACGTACTTCCTGCCCGCCTAACTACTTCCTTCGTCACAGCAGAAGAGTCTGCTGCAGGCCCTGAGCCCTAATGGCCTTTGCCAGGCTTGCCCGCACAGTACCTTTTAGGCTGATCAGGATTTGTTAATCAGCGTAAACTATATTTATAAAACAAATAGAGACAGAGGTTTTCGGTGAAAACATTCAAACAACTGAGGCTGTGATTTTAGTGGTCATTACCTCTGAAGGCATCCTTTGGGAAAAGAGGAGGACACTTCTGTTCCTCTGCATGGGCTGCTTTGCCACATTTCGTTATGAGGGCTCTTTAAAAACACACAAGGAGCTTACTAAGTAAACGTTTGAGTGTTATTAATAACTGCCATAAAATATCACATAGGTACTTTTTAAGGCCACAATGATAGTGTCAGAACTTCATATTGGAAAACTTCTAGCCATACATAAATTCATGAGGTTATGAGATATATTTTGTTTGCATATTGTTTCTTTATTGGGTGGGAAACTCTTTGATTATTTGGGTTGAGGTGTTGACAGCCTGAGGTGCAGTCCTTGATTGCAACATATGTTAAAGCTGAACAGAGAGCTGCGAAGAGTGTAGGCTCAAAGCATTTAATTAGCTGCTGCTTAATCAAGTGCTATACTTTTCCTTTCTATGAATGAGTTCTCTCTCGCTGTATGTGTGTGTGTATGTGTATTTTGGAAGCAGCGATTTGATAATATATAATATATATATAATTTTTTTGGAGGAGTCCTGGAGGGAAAAAGTAAAAGCCTTACTTACAAAGGTGCAAACAGTCATGTTCAGTTTAGTCATTCTATGTGTTTCAACTTCAGCACTGATAACGTGCATTTTCTCATTTGTACTACAGTAGCCCCAAAAGGGAAGAGAGTTAGGATAATTTTAGTACGTTTTTATGAAGCTCTGCTGGTTGTCCTGGAGTTTTACTTGGGCAAACACACGATTACAAATCTCTCCCTTCAAGGGTTGATAGAACTGAGGTGCGAAAGACCAGAATAGAGGAGGCTTCAGCATTTAGAATCCACCTTCTGTTTGAGCATGATCCTAGGGAGAGGATACAAATCTGTCTTGTCGTCCGAGTCAATCTGCCTGGAAAATAAAGTTCTGCTGCCAAAGTCCACAACAGTTAAGATGCAGAAATCAGGACTCTAGGCAGCCTGAGTTCAAATCTCAGCTTTGGTCTTTTGTTTGTTTTTGAGACAGGATCTTGCTGTTTATTTTAGGTTGGCTTCAAACTCTTGATCCCCATGCCTCAGCCTCCCAAGTGCTGCGATTAAAACACGCACCGGCACATCAACCTATTTACCTTTGTTTTTAATCATTCTTTGACCTCAGTAAGAGCTTGTGAGATTTTCTGACTTTTAAAGGAGACAAGATTGACAATGAAATGTCCACCTGCTTCATAAGATTACTGTGAAAATAAAGAGCATAAAAGCAGGACTCTCCAAAGTGTTCTTGGCATACAGTAATAATTCAAAACACAGCTTATGCATGGACAAAACAATTATATATTTAAGCAAAGGATTTTTTTTCTTCAGCATTTTCTTTCTTTTTTTTTACTTTTTCTGTAACTCGCTGTTTCTTCTTACTGGGCTGTTGGAGTTTCCCTTAGAGCTATAAAGCTATTTCTCTTATAAAAAAAATGCCTAAAAAACATTTTAGAAATAAATGACCTGTTAAAAAGTACAGAACAACCATGATATGACCTTGAGAAGCAGTTTATGAATTCTGAAAGGGTGAATGAAAACATAATAATTAGCTATATACCTGCCCACCGAAACAGCAACTGTGCAGTCCTGGTCCATCTGTTTTTATACTAGCTGTGCAGGCTTCACCAGGGTCTCCGTGTTCAGCCTGTTGCCTGATAGCCGTCAGGGAAACGTGGCCTATGGAAAACGGAAGCCTGTCATCACAGTGTTCCTCTGTCCAGCTCGGGGATTCAGGCGGTGTTCTGGGCAAAGGAAATGCTTTTGAGGTGCACTGCTCACTGCGCTCTGCCTCAGGAATCACAAAGGCTTCTGGTGCAAGCACGTCTTACACCATGACTTTAGCTGCAGCTCCGTGCCGTTTGGAGAAGAAAGGCACGCTAATGCAGCTCTGCAGAGCCCGGGACCAACAGCACGTTGCCAGGCTGAACTGTGTTTCTGTCCACACCGAAAATGTGGGAATAATGCATCTTGTTTTGCTTGGGAATGCTTTAAAGAATTCACCGGACTCCACCATGCTAAAGCAGGGAACTCCCACAATCCCCTCTGCATTTAACCACCTCAGTTGTACTTTAAATTTCTCATATGTAAGAGGTCCTCCAGCTGATATTTATTTGCTGCCTTAGGCTAATTTGGAGTAGCTCTGACTTATTTATACACAAAATGATGAGTTTCCCCCATCACATGGCTCTAGATTTCATCTTAGACTATAAGAGACTAGTGATAGACTCTAAGTCTTCGAATTCGGAATAGAGATACATTGACTTTTCATAGTGTTTATTCAGGAAACCATTCAATAAAATTGGAGAATGTCCTTTCTCTTATGGGAACCGTAAGTGTCAGGGAAGCCATTTGGGAGGAAGGTCGATGAGGAGAGGCGCTCACCCTGCTTCAGGCTGGCAGACATGGTAGTTAAATCTAGGAGTTCAAGCACCGTATAACTGCAGCCGTCCTGGGGAGCAGGTGTAACTTCTCTTCTCCACACAGCTTTTACGTTTTAGAACTTGACTTAGAAGACCTGAAGTGCCGAGGTCAAAGGTCTATCTTACATGAATGAGAGAATGAAACCGCAGCCTGCTTCAGTGCCCTCTACTGACAAACGACTCAGGCTGAATCTGCGGGTTATACTGGTAGAGGCTGTTCAGGTTTTCAGAGGCAGGTGGTTGGCGTTGCGCCTGGGCTCCAGGCCCTCTGGCTGCGGTCTGTGCCCAGGCTGTCCGGGTCCTGTCCGGGTCCTGTCCAAGGTGTTCTTCACCACGCCCTACCCAGAGCATGGATCCATCTGGGTTTGCCCTTTCTCCCAAGAAGCCTTACTGTCCTGTGCTCATTCCAGGAACCTGGAGGGGAGCCCTGAAGAACCCGAGAGCTGGGTCCCTCTGCCTCATCCATCTCCTTCCTCTCCATTCCTTCACTTCCCTCCCCTCATCCTCTTTTCCCATTAGGAAAGAAAGAAAAGCCAAAACCCAATTAAATTGGCCTTTTTTTCTGAGCCACTGGCCCATAAGTGTTCTTTATAGGGAAGCTGAAATTCAATCCCCTTTTAAGAAAAAAAAAAAAAAAAAAGAGTTTTCTTTTCTCTGTACAAACAGGATCTGGCTGGCTGCAGGTGTTCCAGGAGAGAGCAAGTACTTGGAGTACTTGCAAAATTGTCTATTAAAGATTGAACAATAACCACGAAAATGCAGGAGGTTTCCTGGGGATTAATGAGTAGCTGTGAGGAGCTGTGACCTTCAGCTGGGCTCCAGGCAGTTAACCTCGGCTGCTCACTACTTCCTGAGAAACGCCTGGACCAAGGTGGTGATTGCTTTTGTAGGGCACAAACATGCAAAAGCACTTTAGCGTGATTTCATTTCAGTGTGCCCTTTGCTTCTGAGACTCAGTATGGCATCGTGTGGTGCATTTGGCAGCTAACAGCACAGTACTTGTTACTTTTTAGCATAAGTCTTATCCCATTAACCAAACTGATTGCAATAATGTGTTAACATTTTATTGTGGTTAAAAACGCTTCTAAAGAATCTGTAACAATTCTCAATCCGTAGGTAAAATTTGCTGGGACTACAGGGGATCAGGGTGACGTCATCACATTACTGTTATTTAAATACTCCTTTAAAAAACAATTATTTCTTTTATTTTATGTACATGTGCCTTTTTCCTGCATGCATGTCTGTGGGAGGGTATTACATCCCCTGGAATGGGAGTTTTAGACAGCTGTAAGCTTCCATGTCCATGCTGGGAATTGAACCCACATTCTCTGGAAGAGCAGCCCGTGACAGTAACCGCTGAGCCATCTCTCCTGCTCACCTAGCATTTCCTGTAAGGGTGAGGATTGTTATTTTCATTTAGTTTTCCTTCAAAAATCAAAAATCCCTTTGTCTCTCTCTTAATAATTATTATATAATTAAAATATCCCCTCAGCTAAAAGATTCATCTACAAGCCGGGCAGTGGTGGTGCATGCCTGCAATCCCAGCACACAGGGAGACAGAGGCAGGTGGATCTCTGTGAGTTCAAGGCCAGCATGGTCTACAAAGTGAGTCCAGGACACCCAAGGCTACATGGAGTAACCCTGTCTTGATAAACCAAAAAAAAAAAAAAACTAAAACACCAACCAATCAATCAAACAAACAAATAAATACCATTTTTCTTACATATAGCTCAGACCTACTGTCCTGAGGATGGCGCCACTCACAGTGGGCGGAGCCTTCTTAGCAATGAAGTCAGCAATGAAGATGAAGAAACTATCTGTCAGATATGCTCACAGGCTAATCTGATATCAGGAGACAATTTCTCAACTGAGGTTGCCTCTTCCCCAATGATTCTATGAGGTGATTAATGAGGTGACAGAAACTAACCAGAAAAGCACTTATGCGGTCCTGTTCAATTTTGACCCAGAAAATATTCTTCCTAGACATCATAGACGGGTAGGACAACTGGCTGCTTCCCTCCTTCAGAAGATTACATGCTGCTTTCTGCTACCATGAAAGCAAGTTCTCAGGGAAGTGGTGCTCATGTTAGTTCAGGGGCCTCTTGGCTCTGCGTCTGAAGTGCGAGGTGTCACCAGGAAGAGGTGACATTTTCAGGGTCAACCAAGGACATTAGCGATGGTCTGTAATATTTTGGAAGACTCTTAGACAACTCTGACCAACGATTCAAAAGAGGGGATTTTATTAGCTGGTCCCTGACTCTTGGAGAGAACAGCATCAGCCCAGATGAGAAAGTGTTATTTCAACTATATGTGCATATTTATACACAGATTTACATATATTGTAGGGTTTTATTTTTGGTAGATTGTTGATAGAATGGTTTCTTGTGATTGTTTTGGGCATCCTCACTGTTATTTGATCTTCTCCCTTCTGTATTTACCCACCCCTTAATTAGAACTCCCTTTCTTTTTCCCGGTCCCCAGTCAGATCACTAGTACACTGCTCTGAACCATAACAAGCCCAGCGTGACAGAAGCCTAAGAGTGAAGCAGCGGCGTGCATTCTTTGGCAGTGACCACCAGCTCTCTAACTGGGCTAAAGGCCCCTCAACAAAAGGGAAGTCACCTGGTACTAGAAACCTGGCCAGTTATCTGGAGCTAGTAAAGCCGTGAAGCTTGGAGGAAAACCTATGACCACCACTGTGCTAAACCAGCATAATCCATTTCCATGATCTAAATATTTGTCCCCACACCCACAGATGTAGTCTTCACTCCCCATCTAGGACCCTTATCTTTGCAACAAATGGAGAGCAATATAGAAAACGGCACCCACTCAAAGCGTGGAGTTGTGGGTCATTGACCCAATGGATGCTGCGTCTACAGAACATTCCTCACCTACGGCTCAAGGAACCTTGAGAAGAGGGCTGAAAAAATTGTCAGAGCCTGAGAACCAGGAGTTTGTTGTGAGGCTCTGTGTATCAGAAGATCTACCCATAAAGGCTCACCATCATGGCCGCCCAAACACCAGCTGGATGAGGACGACAACACTAGGCATGCAAAAGTGCAAGTGGGAAAGAGGTGCCAATCGTACCTGAAGAACTACAGGCGACCGAGAAAAGTAGAGAAAAACTGAGACGGTATTCCCGAGGAAAGAGCACAGCAATTGCTGATCCAGTGCCAAGAGGTCATCTCTGAAAACGTACATCCAGGCAACATACATCCAGGTCATATTCTATTTAGGAGTGGGTTTGTGTGTATGTGTGTGTTTGGGTGTGTGCGCACGCGCGTAACAAAGAAAGAAGCCATGAGTTTGAAAAAGAACAGAAAAGCGTATTTGAAGTATTAGGAGCAAGGAAAGGGAAACAGGAAATGATTTAATTATAATCTTAGAAACAAAAATAAAAAGAAAATATTCTTTGAGAATTATTAAATTCATTTGAAGAGGAGGCTGTCTGGGGCTGCTTTGGTCACGTTCCATTGGCTGGCTGCCTTAGACACTGAGGTTTCACCGTCTCACTCTTGTCCAGACAGCATCGCCAGTGGCCTTCTTTAACCAGACTTCTTCTTTGCTTTTTTTATGTTCACATATAGTTGTATTCTGGTTTACTGGGGACAGAGCTTCACCATAGGGCATTTGGGGAGTGTGTTGGTCAACTTTGGCTTAACCAGGATCTGAGATAACCAGCTTTTTAGAGAAAACATTTCTGTCAGTTGTCCCTGTTGCTTTTGGCCTGTTAAAACACAGCATACCGTTGCAGAGGCAAGAGGTGGAGCAGAACTTCTCACTCGTGTCCAGAAAGCGACAGACAGAGGAAGAGACCCACAGCACCTTCACTGACACTTGTTGCTGACCTGAAGACCTCCCTACAGGCTCTACCATGAGCCCCAGGACTGCCATTGCCTTTCCCCTCTCCAGACTGCAGCAGAGACAAGGCAGAGCATCCCAAGGGGACGTCATGGGAGAGTAGGCTGGCGATGTGTGCAGGAAGAGCGGGGTGGAGCTGGTACCAACCATGCCGCTGTGAGACATGAGATTGGGGTTTTAGCTCTGAATTAATGTCAACAGTTTTGACCTTCAGTTGTGCACATGGACCACTGCTGAAATCTCCTTCCCTGCAGTGTGAGGAAAATGACCCCTCAACACCGTGTAGGGCAGCGTCAGCATCATCGTCATCAACAGCAGAGCAACACACCAGCCATTACTGCCGGACCGTCTATGACCCATCAAGACAGCGCTGCGTATGAGCAGGCAGTTCTCATGACAAAGTCGCTAACTCCTTACAGACGCCTGTTCCTTTATCGCCCACCCACCCTAGGACCGGATTCTGCTGCTGTCCTGTTTGTCAGAGTAAAGTAACCAGACCTCTGGCTTCCAGGACAAAGCTGAGCGTTTTGGATGATGCTCGGGGTTTTACTCATGTTCCTGCCACTGGGAGGACCTTAGCTCAGAAGAGAAGAAAAACAAGGCTGGAGCAATGGTAAAGAGTGTTCCGGGAAGTCTGTGGCAAAGCATGCCCTGTGAGAGTGCAGAAGGGCAGGGAGAATTCCTATTTCTGTTGCTGATGGCATCCTCACGAGAATTCTTATTTGAGCTTATTTCCTGCTTTGGCATTCATTATTATTTTCATTCCTGATTTTGACAGTATTCTTTTTGTTTTTAGGCTGTTACTTTTGTACATAAAGTCAATGTTTCTTTTTTTTTTTTTTTCCTATTTGGGACATGGTACATTAATAAATTCTAGAAGTAGATAATGATTCTAAATTAGCCATTTGTGCAATGGGAAGTGTTAAGTGGGGCTTCAAGGGATCCAAGTTATGCTTTTTACTGAAAAAAAAAATCTACAAACAGGCTGAACACTAATGGGGATTTTTTAATTTTAAGAAGTTTCAGTTTTATGAGGGCACATGCCTTAATTTGGTCTTTCAGTGTGGTGATAAATATTAATGCTGGACACATTGCTACTTTTATTGCAATGGTGAATTTTTCTGTAATTTTATTCCTTATTTCATAGATGTACGTAACAGAAACCTTCCATCTCATGGAATCCCCTCTCTCCGTTGTTCTTTCCAGACCACGAGCATGAAGCCGCTAAGGACACAGCAAATCAGTCTTTAAAATTTTTCCAAACAGGACTCTCTTACACTTTTATATCTCTTTAGTAAGAATTTAACTGAAACAAGTTTTTGCCTTAGTCGCTGTTCTATTGCCGTAAAAAAATACCATGACCAAGGCAACTCATTAAGAAAAAGCATTTAATTGGAGTCTTGCTTGCAGTTTCATTATTGTCGTGGTGGGAGCTTGGTGGTGCTCAGGCAGACATGATACCGGAGAACTAGCAGAGAGCTCTGTGCTGATCTGCAGGCAGAAACAGAGAGAGTGGAGAGCCTGGCCCAGGCTTTCAACCCCACAGCCCACCCCACGACACACCCAGTTCAACAGGGCCATGTCTCATCTTTCCTGAAAGCTCATCAAGAAGGAGGCATGAAAGTATGTGAGCCCATGGGGCCAATGCCATCCAAGCTGGCACACATTGATAGCAAGAGCCAGGCCACTGGGCTGGTTTTAACATCTTTCATGGATTAGAACCACCTGAGTGGGGAGCCCCGGGGGAAGAGCTGTCCTGGTGGCCTTCGCCGCTGCAGGAGCACCACCCAGACTCTGGCACCCTTAGGTGGTTTCTCAGATAAAGGGGCCACAGGGAGAGCATCTGCCTTCTGCTCTTTGCTTTTTTGCTTCACTCTGCTCCTCGTGTTTCCTTTTTGATTTGGTCCTGCATTTCCAGACTTCCACCACGGACGAAGCTTTAGCAGCTTTCCAGTAATTTATTTTCAGGTTTTGTTTGTTTGTTTGTGCCAGGTACGGACGGCTGAGGCTCTAGCCTTGTGGATTAAGAAACTCTCAGCTGTGAATCAGATGTTGTTGCTATCTTAGTGTAAACTGATTAATAATAAGATGTGTGTGTGTGTGTGTGTGTGTGTGAGTGTGTGATTTAAGTGTGTGTGTGTGGGGGTACTCACCTGTGAAGGCATTTGTGGAAGTCATAGGTAACCTATCAGAATGGTTGCATTTTTTTTTTTTCAGTTTCTTCTCCACCTTAATTTGGAAACCTGAACTTTAAAGTCACCATTTTATCTAGGCTGAGTGGCCAGCAAGCCCGTGGCATTCTCCTGTCTCCACCCCAGTGCCTGGCTTACAAGGGCCTGGCTTTTCCATGCGTTCTGGGACATAAATCCAAGTCTTTACACCTGTGCAGCAAACCAATACACTCTCCAGTCTCACAGCTGATAATTTTTATGGAAATCACCAACGTGGACAAAAAAATAACCTATTCAGCTTTCTGTCAACCTCAGGCATCCAGATCGGTGAGGTTCCCCGTTCTTGGTGAGCACACAACAGTGTTTCCTTCGGCATGATATGCTCTCTGGACTGAGCCTGCAGAATGAGTAATAAGCCACTGCTAGGACAAAGAGGGGAATAAACAGACAAACACATCTCATGGCTGTCTGGGATTTTCCATATTATAATTATATAAGTTATTATGTTTCAGTTTTACAGATTTGAAAACAGTAATCCCATATGTGTGATTATGGAGCCTTATTCTATATGTGTGAATAAACCAAATTCTATAAGATTATTAACATATTCGGAGCTATATTTAGTCATATGTGTGTGTGTGCTTTGTGTTTTGTCTGCCTTAAAATCTCATTGTTACCCAACAGTTTCCTAAGATGGGGACAGTCCTGCAAACAGGATGTTAGGCTGCTTTGATCTACATTCTGCTTTTTTTGAGGGGTGTGTCAGGATAGGGTCTCTCTCTATAGCTCTGGCTGTCCTGGAACTCAGTATGTAGACCAGGCTGACCTCAAACTCACGGAGATGTGCTGCCCCTGCGTCTCATGTGGGATCCCATGATGGGATCAAAGACAGGCACCGCCATAGCAGACCCACATTCTGTGCGTTGATGGTTTGGGGAGCCAGGCACAGTAAGGCAGGGAATGGTGAGATTGGGGCCAGGCTGGACTACATAATGAGAACCTATTTCAAAAGAAAATTTCTACCCTGGTAGTCATGGCGCACACCTTTAATCTCAACGCTCTGGAGGCAGAGGCAGGTAGATCTCTGAGTGTGAGGCCAGCCTGGTCTACAAAGCAAATCTCAGGACAGACAGACAGGGCTACTCGGAGAAGCACTGTCTCAAAAAAAAAAAACAACAACAACAACAAAAAAAAAAACAAAAACATGAGTGCGACCTTTGCTAAGTCCTCTTCTAGCCATATGCCCAGAAATCAGTGCCCACCAGCAGACCCTGACAAGACTCTTGGAAGCCACCTCACTCATGTAAATTTTTTAAAATGACAAAAAACTTTAAGCAAATGAATAAATTTCTAAATCTTAAAAACAAAACAAAACAAAACAAACCCCTCATTGTTGTTGAAAGTACACCCCTGAGATTTATTCAAGTAATGTTAAAGCACGGTTCTCCTACGTGAATAGTGGGGTTAGCACCTTACAAATAATTATTTAAATACGGACAAATGTCTTTCTAAGAACAGCGCAGAATGGATTAGAAAGAAAGTAACACATTTCATTCTTTGGTAATATTTGAACAGCAGGGCAGAAGGATCCTTAAAACAGTCCAGGCGGGCAACTCCCAGGCTATTTGAAGCAGGATGTAGTTCCTCTTAGAATAACGTCCCTCTTGGAGCCTGCTGGTACATTTTGAGGAGGCTAGTACAGTAGCTGAACCTGGCGTTTCTAACTGAATGTGAACATGGCAGAACTTCCGTGTTCTGCATGGAGGATCCCAGTGCTGGTACAAACTAGTGAAAACAAATTTTCACATGCCCGTGCACACGCGCACACACCCACACACATACACTTACACAAAAGAAGGGGTAATCCTTTTCTTTGTCACGTCACAAAGTTTGATCTGGCCAGTATTTTTATACCTTTAGTGAGATGTACATTCTGAAAGTCATACTAGCATCCTGTTGAGAGACGAAGTCAGCATGGCGGCAAGGAATGCGTTCTGAATTACGTATTAGTAATTTAGAATGTTTGCACTCTTAGAGGCTTATAAAAGGCCGTGTTATTATTATTTTTAATTCCAAGGTCTTTCTGTATGTTCATTACAAGTCTACTACCTTTCTCAGAGCCTCTTTCTGGACACTGCCGGGTTCAAAGGACAGCATCAAGAGAACAGGGCTATAGCATTCGCGAGTTTCCACAGCTTTTGCCCAGTGGTGCTGAGGCAGGAGAACAAGTGAAGAGCAAAGATCAGAATGCTTTGCAGAAAGCTACGGCATTAAGAACGACGGTGTCCCTCAGAGTGGAGGGACAGAAATCTCCCAGCTGAAGCCGACCAAACCAGCCAAAGGCAAGGCAGAGGCGGTTCAGCTGTGTGCAGCTGACCGCGCCTCGTTATGGCGGTAGAATGCGGCTGGAGACGGAAGATGTGTGGGTGGGTGAAGAGCTGTAGGCAGCAGGCAGAGCGTGCAGGTAACGGCCCCGCGTGGTGCCCCCAAAGCTCCAAGTCCTTGTCAGCAGCCTGCGTCCTCCACTCGGCTCTCTCCCTGCTCTGTGGCCTCCCCCCTCAGACCTGTCTTCTTCTAATAAGCCGCCCTCGTTTCCACTTCTATCCACGCTTCCCAATCTCATCTTTGTTCCAGGATGCAAGCACCCGGACCGCCCCCCCCCCCCCCAGATGCCCAATGAACCCAGTGCCTGCTAATGCCAGCGCCTTGTGCCGCCACGGCCTCCGCGCTCACTTGGTTATAGGCAGTCTTAAGGCCAAGACTCGCATCCGTTCTAAGTCACATGGCCAACTCCGATGCTACAGACCGAAGCTGTAAAGTCTCCCCACCAGGAAAGGAGAGAACATTCAGAACAGTGATGCAACTTTACCACAGCTAGCTAAGCAGCAATTAGTAATGACGGTGCGTCCACAACTAGCCACTGTCTTAGCGAGTAGCAGAAAATAAGAAAACGAACCCGTTCAGCATCTGTTTAATTAGCAAACAGCCCTGTAGGCAAGGAACATGCCACTTAACTTCAGAAGGAAAGCTGAGGAGTGTGCCGCGTGTAGAAGGCCTCAAATGGAAGCTCTCCTGTTTGACGGCTGAACAGAGGGGGAGAAATAGTTCTGCATGGAGAGGCAGAACTGGCTAGATGTGACCAGCTGGAACCCAGTGTTAAGCACCTACATATGACACGGATCTGAAATAAAATGTCTAGAGCAAAGCAGAACAAATTTAGTGGAAGAGTGCTGGATAGAACTTGCCAGAAAAGCATGCCAGAAGGGACCCAGCCCAGCAAGGGGCCAAAGAGCAACTGCAGACCAGCTCTGTGGGGGAGTCAGGGTTCTAAATCAGGGGATGACAAGTTGGAGGAATTTTGAGGCTCCACCATATCTACGATCGATAGCAGAACGCTGTCCTTGCCTGTCTTTAGAACACATTTTTGGCCTCCATGTGGTCAATTTTTTTGAAATGAGAATTTGCTATCCAAATACAGTCTAAGATTTTTTTTTTTTTTTTGGTCAATGTTCTATTACTGTGAAGAGATACCATGAGAATGGCAACTTTTATAAAGGCAAATATTTATTTGAGGCTGGCTTACAGTTCAGTGGTTCATTCCATTATCGTCATTGTGGGAGGCATGGTGACACAAAGGAAGACAGGGTGCTGAAGATCTAAGTCAGATCTGCAGGCAGCAGGGAGAGAGGGAGAGAGAGGTGGGGGTCCTGGTTTGAGCATTTGCAACCCCAAAAGCCCACTCCAGTGACACACTTCCTCCAACAAGGCCACAACTCCACATAGAGCTACTGCACCCTGGTGACCAAGCACTCAAATCTGTGAGCCCATGGGGGCTGTTCTTATTTAAACCACCACAAAGAAGAAGACTTTTCTTTAGCCCGGGCAAGGGTCTAAACAGAGAAATGGATCCCATCTTCTCTTTCTGTCTTCCACGGTGCAAATTTCTGAGATCAGTCGTTCTGGTCTGTCATGGATGGCGCTCACCTGTCCTTCAGGACTCAGTGGGGACTTCCCATTTGTCCCCCTTGTATTGACGTCCTCCCCTCTTCTTGCTTTACAATGTCCCATGTTGTTACAGCATGGTCTGGTGCTTTCTATTTAATTAAATGCTTCTCCCCGACCCCTGAGATTCTGACTGATCTTTGAGCAAACCCTCAAGGATACCGAGTGGTGTTGTGTAACCTTGCCTCCAAATTATTCCTGACTGGCCAACAAACACCTACACCTGGGCAGGGCGGAAGAGAGCCTACACCTGGGCAGGGTGGAAGAGAGCCTACACCTGGGCAGGGCAGAAGAGAGCCAGGCAGAGAAAAGGTTGGCGGGCTTGGAGGACAAGGTGATCTCGGGAAGAGAAGGAGAACAGCAGGGGAGGAAGGAGAAAGGGGAGAGCACCCTGGGCTAGTATTAAGAAGAACCATGTGGCGGGGAGGAGCTTGCTCTGAGGATCAGTGATGGAGGGAAGCAGCCAGGTGAAAACCCAGTGCAAGCATTTATGAGAATTATGGACGGGAAGCAGCCCAGATAGGAATAATTAAAGCAAGTGGCCTGGAATGTGGGGCTGGAAGATACAAGAGTGGAAGGGTTTATCGCTGCCTTCCCCAGGGGTTCAAGACCATTGAAATCTAACAGGTGTCTGTGTCTTTTACTGGTATGATATCAGGTTAAAAATTAATTACTGTAATAATCTATGGATTAATAGTAAACACTAATAGCCAAATTTCTACAACACCGTGTTGCTTAGGAATTTTTTTATTTGTGAATTGAAGTAGTTTGTACATTTATATATGAAAATGGACACATTTTATCTTTTTTCATCTTTTTTCCCAAATGAGCTCAACAGATATTTGTTTGCCTTTTCTGGATAAATCATGTCCTAAGCTACAGTTTATATTGTCCTAACCTTATAATCCTAGAATCTAGAGCTTTAATAATAGTTTGTGGATTTAGTTAACTTTCAGGTTTTGCTTTTCAGCTATTCACCAAGAACATACACACATATTCCCAAGCAAGGATTTGTCTGTAGTATTGCCTGCCATTTCTTGATAGCTCGTCGTGTACAGTGGTTGATCCTTCACACGGGCTGTTTTATTTTGTGTAATCCTACGGCATTTTTGTAAGCTCAGCATTAGTGCTCTTGTTGTATTGATTATAAATAACGTTGAGGACGAGGGAGACAGGACAGGATTTAGGGAATTCGTGAGTCTGCAAATACTGTTGTCTTTTGTAGTATCTTTAAAAAGAACATGAAATGAAATGAACTGTGATAACTTGTAGAATCAGACATTCTGTTGCTCCATGCTTAAAAACATCTTCCCTTTTGTGACCACCAGGAATGCTCCAACTAATATTGTCCAAGACACCCTTTTTGGAGTTGAACAAAAGAGTCAATAAGCAGATAGTTACATAAACATTTATAAAAACAGACAAAGCAGTTAGAAGGGGAAACGCTGGAATCCTCGGCGTCTTAAATGTGATAGTACCTTGGTTTCCAGATGCCTCCCCATGAACAAAGCGTGCAGAATGGCATTCTCCCAAAGGGCGGGACATCTGGGTGATGATGGGTGCCAGTGAGGTCCTCCAGGCAGACTGGAGCTTCTCAGTGTCCAACAGCGGTCGCCTCTGTCAAGAAGGATGGACATTGCTTGTGGAGTGGTCCCTGGCGCTGGGCATTTAGAGAGCACCTTCTGGCAGTTTCAGACAGAATGGGTTGGCAGAATGGGGAGGACCTGCACCTCCTCGGGTCTCTGCCAGAGAGCACGTGGTCCTCAGACAAGAAGCACATTAGATGTCACGGGGAGAACATGCCCACATCTCACAAGTTTGAAGTGGCATTGAAGGAAGGCGAACTCTTTCGCCTGCTTAGAAAACAGTATCTCTGGACTCAGATCCGACCTCCCAGATGGAATGGTCCTTTGTGAATAAGGTTTTTTGTTTGGTTTTGCAACTGAATTGTGGTATCCCTTGTGGGATAGATACATGCAGGTATTTTCCCTCATGAGACACTCGCACAGGTTCCTGTTGGAGGAGTTCCTGCATACTGTAGTCACTGGTTTGGCTGGCAGGTTTTTCATTCATCTCCATGATGCCAGCACCTTGCCCTCTCTCTGGCTTAGTGCTTTTTTCTGCTGCCTAGACATTCCTGGCATCTGAGAAAACCTATAAATGATATGTCCAGCATTGAGAGTGCAAGCACCTCTTGCTACAGTTCTCTTCATGTCACTGTCCCTAAAGAAATCTTTTGGTCTTCAGAGTTTGAGGGTTTCTGTGATGCTCAAATTCCAAGGACACAGGCCACATGCTCCCAAAGGTTCTTCCAGTTCTTTAGACCACTGATTCTCTTTGATTGCTATGTTATAGGAGTAAATATCTCCAAAAAGCAGGTACGTATCAACCCTGCATGTCTTCAGGTAAACCTCTCTTTGATCAGCTTCTAGTCCTAACGTGTGGCTGGTGGATGGTGATTGGAAAACCAGCTAGGGGTGTGACTGCAAGATGCCATGGTTTTGTACATGCAGAATGACTTCTCCCCTTCTGTGATGCCCAGAGACAACATATACTTTAATAGCTTATGGCAATGAGGACTTGCAAATTGTAATTAAGGTGATGGCCTTTAAGCTAGGGGCACAAACCTGGATTGCTTCATCTTCTCCAATCTCATCTTATAAATCCCAAGATGGGCTACAGCTCCCACCAGAGTCTCAACAGATGAGAGAGAGGACGGTATGAGACAGACGAGACTACTAGACAATTCAGCCTGTCAGGGTCAGAGGCAGGGGGCCAGCAGCCAAGGAAAACCTCCGACGTGCCGAGATGGTTGGGCAGAGCTATGAGCCGCTGTGCTCCTGTTGCCTCGTATTTATAAATTGCTGGTGATCTGTCAGGGCAGGATTAGAAACCAACACAGATCTCTTAGCCACATCTTGAAAAGCAAGGAAGGAGATTGCCATCACTTTGTTTCACTCTTTGGGGCCTCAGTCAGGACTTCATACTTAACACCACGCTGCAAGCTTCCTCTTTCTTAGTGAGTACATGGCCACCTGCTTTCTCTCCAGAAACTGAAAGCACCTGATGATTCATGACGCACAACAGGTGGAGAGACGCTGGGCACAAGGCCGAGAGCAGGCAGTATATCCATTAATATTCTCTACAGCTCTCTTCAAAGAAAACCAAATGTTAACTCTAATGCATAATACCCCTCTATTTTATTGAGCTATAGAGAGAGGAAATTAAAAGCCTACATTTATGTTCAGGAAATATCTTTCTAAAACCCCTGAATTATAAATTCAACCCACTCAACTTCACACAAATTCCTAGTACCCTGTATATTTCTCCTATGCACACATTTCTTCAGTTCTCTATAATAATGCATACAATGGGCAGCGACATCGTCTATGATTAACTTCATTATAGTTATTTCATTCAAGTCGGATGTTACCCCATGTAAGTTTTATATTCCATTTTAGGATTAGTGTTAGACTCTTTGCCATATTTTCTTATGGGTGGAGGGATAAAGTGGGCTCAAAAACACATGACATACATATTAAAGGGAGCCATAAAATGAACTTTCTGAATTAGCATTTTGAGGATCCACAATGTCTTTGCCCCAGGTATCCACTTACCATTTTGAATAACTGCTAAGGTGGAGAAATTCCCACCAGGATTACAGAAAATAATAAAAAAATAAAAAATATTCCTATGGAGTTTTTGCTTGTACTTCAAGAGCATGTGATGTTTCCCAGATGAACCAGGCAGGATCTGCAAGGCTGTGCTGTAGCAACAGAGGGCCTTCACATTTTAATGACTTAGCCACCCTGAGGCTGCTCATCCCTTGAGCATCAGTGAGGGAGAGGCCTGAGTTCAGGTGCTCAGTGATGGAGCCAACTCCTCTGTGAGCATTGCTCCCAGCATTGACACAGCAAGTGTGTGGGGAGGTGCTGAACCTTCCTTGGAATCCTAGAGCTTCAACCTAGACATTACTTTGATGGTTATATTCATTGACCAAAGCCAGTCACACCATCATTGCTTCTACCACAATAAATAGGAAGTAAAATCTGACCATGTCCTTGAAACATTATTTAGCTAATAGCATTGTTTGCCAGTATGATAGCCTCAGAAATTCTCAAAAGTTCTCTTGACAAGGAGTGGGTTAGGGTGTCAAAGTGATTGAAATTTTCTTTGAGAACATAATAACTCAGCTTTGTCTTCCTCCCCTTCTGTTATCTCATGGCTACTCTATTGATATGTTTTAAAATCAAGACTGCTATGTGCTTTCTTAATCTATAGGATCCTTAGATTTATGTCACGTCCTTGAGCAGAACTTGGACAGTGGCCAGGACTCTTTGCCCTGTCCATGACTCAAAGGTGCCTCATCCTAACCTATATAGGTCAACCACCTCTCCTCAACATATGTCTAGGTTGAGAACACTTAGTATCCCATGTATTTAGTTTTTACTTCGAACAAGTCTTCAACACTTCAGTGCCCTGCACTAAGTCCTCATTTGACACAGAATTCTCACTAAGAAAAGTGAATGTCAAACTTTCAAAGTAGGACCAGCCAAGAATACAATCTGCCAAGTGAGAGAAGCAATCGGTAGTTCTGTACAGCTGTGACACCTGTCGATACAATGACCAGCACATCACAGTATCTGTAAAGGTGCAATAGTGACAATCACATTTTGGCAGTAACCAATAACTTTATAATTGGACTCAAGATCTAGTCAACACGAGGGAATCATGCCTAATAATAGAAAGCTAGCCATCTACCTGGGACAGGTGAGGTCGTGGATCTTAAAAGAGAACCTACTACCACCACTTTACCAGACCAGCATGATTCCAACCTCATTCTAAGAATTATCATTTTGTCTACAGATAAGTATAGTTCTTACCCCCCATTAAAGAGGCTTCTCTCATGGCCAGGCATGGTGGCTCATGCCTTTAATCCAACACTATGGAAACAGACAGATATCAGTAAGTTCAAGACTAGCCTGGTCTACACAATGAGTTCCCAGACAACCCAGCTATGGAGAGAGACCCTGCCTCAAAAACAAAAGTCAAAACAAACAGAAAACAACAACAAAAGAAGCCTTTCCTTACTAGTAATGGAGGACATTATAGAAAACACAAACTGGTCACAATGCAGAAGCCAACAGATCTTGGGGAGCCCAGGCAGAAGGGATGAATACACAGCTCCACTCCTGGACCCGAGGTTCAGAAGAGAGAGGAGAGAGAATGTAATCATCAGAGCCAGGAAGTGCGCTGGGAGACCGTGTCTCTAAGAAATGGCTGCCTAAACAAGACCTCAACAGTGACTCTACCAACAGACATGCTAGTAGGGAAAAAGGGGAGCCTCACAGAGTCCAACTACTAGACAAAGAGCTACAAGAAACCATGATGCAGGAAGAGGGAGAACTGGCCTCTCCCAGAAATGAGTCCCCATTACACAGTGCAATGGTCAGACCTGAAACAATACATGCCAAACATCCAAATGTATTTGTTGTATTTGTGCATCTCTATATAACAATAGCAATCAGAGAAAGAGAGGCCATGAATTTGAGAAGAAACGAGGGGGGTTATGGAAGAGGTCGGGAGGAGGGACGAGAAGGGAGAAAGTTATAATTATGTTTTCCTTAAAATATGTTAAAAATAAATGAAAGTAAAAATATGCAACTGAAGTTTGTTCTAGCAGAAACAATGACAGCAAGCAAAGAGAGGTAAATTCCAGCACGGAACTTTGCCTCGAGAAAAACTTATTTTTATTTTTCCTCATACTGAATATACAACTCAGTCAGGTGAGCAGGTATGCTTTGGTGTATGACTTTCATAGCGATTTTCAGTCTCGATGCATATACATAGAAAGATATTTCCAGAGTGAGGGGGTAAAAACATGCATGCTTAGGGAGTCTATGTGAGCAGTGCACTTTCCAAAGGAACTGAAAAAAATCCGATTTAGAGAGGAATTTGGTACAGCTATTTTGGCCATGACTGCTTCATGAGTGAAACTATGTTCCAAAATAACTACGTCCATACATGCTGAAGAATCAGAGCTCCTGAAGGCCACAGAAGCTTGAGCACTAGTGAGGTATTTTAAGGTTTTGATAAATTCTAAGATTAAACTTGTCTTTCATATGAAAAAAAATAAGAAAGAACTAGCCATAAGCTAGTTTTTTTTTGGTAGGTATGATTTGTTGTGCTCTTTGGAGTCCCCAAACCAACCGACCAACATGCCTTCCATGAGTTTCCCTAGGACCCACCTTCTCCTCTAGACATTTCATCAGGTATGAGGCTTCCAGGAGGGTGTGTGAAAAGGCAATTGTCTCTGATCTGTGAAGTAAGAACTGGGCCCTATCATCTCTGCGTTGCTCCTTCTTTTGAGATCTGCTTTTGTCTCCTCCACTAGATCGCTAGCTCTGAAATCTGCTTTTGTCTCCTCCACCTGATCACTAGCTCTTTGAGTAGGGACATTTGGCTTCCTGTTATATGTTCTTGAGTCTGAGATGCTGATTCTGAATGAGAGTCTGGCATGGAGGAGGCAGGTAGTAAAGCTTGGCTGAATGAACTCAGATCACATTCATTCAAAAGGAGGCTCAGAGAGAACAGCCCACACAGCATTTTATAATTGAATGGTTGGCCCATAGTTGGTGCACCTATCTGGGAAGGATTAGGAGGCGTGGCTTGGTTGGAGGAGGCCTTGATGTTCCCAAACCCCATGCTGTTCTTAGTGTTCTCTCTCTGCTTTCTGTCTGTGGAACGTAAGCACTCAGATACTACTCTAGTGCCATGCCTGCCTGCCACCTGCTGCCTGCTTGCTCCACACCATGATGATCATGGACTCTAAACCTCTGGAACTGTAACTTTCCAGCTAAATACTTATTTTTATTATTTGCCTTGGTCATCGTGTTTTGCAATAGAAAATTAAAAGATCAATCATTTCCTTTATATTGATATATCTTTTATTTATTTATTATAATTTATTCACTTTGCATCCTGATTGTAGTTCTCTCCTATGTTTCCCTTGTCCTACCCTTCCTTCCTTTACCCCCTCTCCTGCTCTCCCACCCACAGGAAGTGTGTGGGAGTCCTCCTCCCCTACTACCTGACCCTACCCTATCAAGTCTCATCAGGACTGCATGGATCCTCTTCCTCAGTGGCCTGGAAAGCCTGTGCCACCAGGGGGAAGTGATCAAAGAGCAGACAACTGAGTTCATGTCAGAGACAGTCTCTGCTCCCCTTACTAGGGCACCCATATGGAGACTGAGCTGCCAATGGACTACATTTGAGCAGGGCGTCTAGGTCCTCTCTGTGCATGGCTGGTGCATCAGATTCTGCAGCGCGACTCTAGGCCCAAATTTGTTGGTTCTGTTGGCCTCCAAAATATTTAGCCTCCAATATTTTTTCTTGTAAAACTTACATAATAGTGAGTGAGTCGTTGCTGGGAGGATCCCAAGAGAACAGAATGTGTAGCAGGGTCAAGTCATCAACATTCTGTAAATACTAGAGAAGGAGGAACCCCATACTTTAATGCTGATTGAGAGGCCACAGCTCATCAGCAGCAGTGTGCTGGAGCACAGAGGGATCACAGGAGACCCCAAACACACATCCCAGGATCTACACCATATTTGATTTTCATAAAAGAATGAGAAACAGGACTGCATGGACAAATTTTAAAAGAAATACATACAAATGTGTGTGTGTGTGAAGTGTTTACATATATACCAACATGTGTATATGCATGTGAAAAAAAAATCAAATGTGCTTACATTTGAAAACATTTTAAGAATTTCAGAAAAGATCTTATGAGCCTGGATGTGATGGAGTCAGAGGAGGGCGTCTTAGCACTTTAGATTCTGGCTTGGAACTTAGGCGTTGAGTGGTTTCCTGCTATGTGAACTGTTCAAAAGAGACCATGGCTAGATCTTTGAACTTCTTACCTAAGTGCAGAAGAGAGAAATGCGTGCTGTCTCGGCTGCAGTGGTGAAGTTCTATGGAGGTGTTTTCAGTTATTTGGTTCTGTCTGTGGGAACAGTAGTTCCATGTGTATATTTTGAGCCATAAGTGTCCTTGCTTTCTGAATATTAATACCAATAGGCCTTAGCAGTTGAGGCAACTGATGCTGTATTAGTATCAACCGTCTGTCTTTTCTGCAGGGATTTGTTCCATGATGCTTGGTGAGGACGGGAACTTGGGGTTGCATCAGTTATGCACAACAGTTTGTTCTTAAACCTGTACCAACAATAAAGTCATTCTATGGATTAGGCAGGAGACTGAGCACCAGCAGTGAAATACAGCAGTACTGTGAAAACAGGCGCGTGAAGGCAAGTCCTGTCGGGATAGCCTGCCTCCTATGGCTCTGTGATGACGCTGTGCTCATGTGACGCTGTGAAGGGAATCTCTCAGCACTTAGCACACTCTGCAGCCATGACTTCTTGCTGTAATATTTGAAGTATGATACCCAAACTAGCATGTGCTTCTTTTTCCTTTCCATAATTTCATGGATAAGAGGTTTATTCTTATCCCAACCTCAAGCTTTCTTTTTCTTTGCTTACAAAGTTGAGAACTTTTCCCATATCACTGAAAGGAAGCATGTTACAAGTTTTTGGGCATAACCCGATGGCTATTGTTAGTTCTTTTGGGAGATAATGACTAATGAGATGAGGATTACTTGATTATAAGCATTTGCTACCACAACAGCTGACATAATACCATTTGGCAAGTGGTTAGGTCATACAGAGACACAGAGAGACTGAGTGGGTCACAGGAGATCCCACCAATCTGTGTAAGATGGCACTCTATTTACAACTTAAACATTATTTCTAGAGTTTTCCATTTAATATTTTCAGAGCATGGTTGGCTATAGATAAGTGAAATCTCTAAAACCAAAACTTTTTGCTTTTGGAGGAAACTAGTGTCCTAGAAGAAAAGAATTTCAGATGACATTTGTCCCCATACTGCAATCACCGGGAGAATAATCAACGTGGGGCATTCATTTTTGCACTGAGCATTTCTATTTTTCCTCAGAACACAGAGAAATATAGTCAAAAGCACCAGAGTTTTCAGCCAATGGTCTCAGGGGATGATGGACCCATAAGACTATAATGGAGCTGAACCATCCCTATCTCCTGGTATTTTACTGTGTTTTTTCTATGTGTAGCCATGTTTGGATACAGGAATACTTAGGACAGCGTCGCGGTTACCTTTAGAGCTCAGCACAGTGCCACATGGTTCGGTTTCATAGCTTAGGAGCTCTTGGCTGTTACAGAGCCGAAGGCACGCAGTAATTGGTAGCACCTAGGTGTATGTAAACATATTCTGTGACTTTCACACAATTCAGCTACCTGATGATGGACTCCAGAATATAACCCTGCATGACTGCAATGCATTTGTATTAAATAATACGATAAACCAACATTTGAAAATGCTCCAGAATTACCTGTTTTCTCCCTCTCCTGTTCTTCCTGTCCCTCTCCTTTCTGGTCTAACATTCCTCTGTCTTTCTCTCTGGCTCCTGAATTCTCTGGCAGGACCAGGACCCCCTGAAAGGACCACCAGAGCCAGGTGACCCTGTTCTGATCATGCTTACTGAACAGAGGGGTGAATCCTCCAGATGTCGCTTAGGCAACTTGCCATTTTGCTCCAGGAACTACTTTATTTCCAAATGAATTAGTGTGAAAATGGGGCACCAAAGCCCAGCTTTGAGAGAGCTACTTGTTTCTGAGTGGGGATACAAACACGGATAGGTTTGGCATGTCCCTATGCAGGATCGCTCCTGAGACCTTCAATTGCACAGCCAGATGCGCGAGACAGAGACTTCTCCAACCTCCCGCTTCTCTGGAATAGCGAAGATGAAGAGCTGAACAGTGAAGTGGGCTTAGGGGATGAGCAGTTCTTGAGGAAATCTGTGGTGGTGACTTGAGAACCTAGAGCATCCATGGCCCAGTGAGTGCTTGGCCTGAGCAGCTCACACAGAGAGAAACTGCAACGTCAGTGAAATGCTTATTCTTCAACGAGCTTTGCATAGACCAAGACTGTCTCTCTCTCAGGTCTCACACCATTATTTGCAAAATGATGGGGCAGTGAGGTTAGTTCTGGAGCCCTAAACCCAGGGACCCCAGCTATTTTCTTTTAAGCGAAAAGCCAGCTAAAAGAAGACTCTTCAAATTGGTATAGAAAGTGTGTTCCTTCCTAAATATTTTCTGAGTAAGCTATTATGTGCTGGATGCTGAATTTTTGGTATTTGGGGTAAATGAGTGGATAAAGACAAAAAATACACCAGGTTCCAAGGGGCAAGGGCATTTTGGTGGCGGTGTGTGCTGGCGAGGCGCTCCAGGCAGACTGGGGCAGCCTCTAGTCTCTAACAGCGGCCACATCTTGTAAGAATGACGCTCATTTTGTGGAGGGTTTGTTCATGCTGGGTTTTTAGCCATTTATTTTAATCCTTATGACATATGTATTATTTCAGTTTTATAAGTAAGAGCACAGAGCTTTGCATAAGATGCCTGAGGTCATTATTACTTCTTTTTGGTGTGGAGAACCTGGAACCCCACCTCTAAATCCCTGCCTCTTTCTCTATGTCTTCATTCTTTGCTCAAAACGGTAGTTGTCCTCTTCCATTGCCAGGCTGGAGGGTCACTTCCACCACAGAACATATGAGCCAGTACTGAGGACTATGCTTGGAGAAAACCATTTAGTCATCCCTTTGTGCTAACTCAATATGACTTTAGAAAGTCTAGAAAAGAAGCCATGACTCCTGTACCCCATTGTTTTTCCTCCTGAGAGGAGTAAATAATATTCCCAAGGGTAAAGAGTTTGCACATACAGAACCATTCTGTCTTCCCACTGCTATAGCCTCCATCGGGTCCAACGCTGAGCTCCGCTCTGGCGGCTCAAATGCCGGCATAGCATCTGGTGTCTGGAGCCCTGACTCATTCTGCTTGCCCGCCTTCTTGGCTCATTGTTTGAGCGGACATGTGGGGGTTCCTCTGCAGCCCTCCGTGTTTATTGATCAGACCCTGTCATCTCCAAGATGGTGCTTCCATGCAATTGAACCCTCCACCTTCTGGGCTTCTTACTGGCTCATGGCGACCTCCAGACAAGCCTTTCACCTGGCCTGTCAGAGTAACGAAGGCTTGATTTCAATCCCTTCCCTCATTTCTCTGTTCACTGCTCTGCGGGTTAATGCAGATTCCGAGCGTCAACAGGCAGCTGTTAAACATGTCATTAACGCTGCTCTGCCTGTAAATGACACTGCTTCTGGGATCGCTCCCTGAGCGAGAGTTCTGTGATGAGCTTTGTCAATCACAGCTGACCTGCTGGGTACCGAATGGAACTCAGATTATCTTTTTCCTTCCTCTGACTCTTGTCATTTTTTTCCACAAAGAATTACTATTCTACTCCCTGAAAGATTGATTACTTGCACAAATAAGAGAGTCTGAGACATTAATACAAAATTCACAGGCTTTTCTTTATCTCTAACCTGCAACTCCCTCTACATTTCCTCCTGGTAATTATATTAGAATTGTATACACTAGGAATTGCCCATCTGATTATTATGAAACTAGTTTTTTCATGACAAAAATGAGCTTAAGTCTTGTTTTTTTTTTTCTTTTTTTTTCTTTTTGAAAATGATCAGTACAGTGCACTGGATGAGAGAGAAGGAGATTAAATCCAACTTGCTTTCATCCATGAATGCTTTCATCTCTTTTTCAAACACAGGAAATGATTACCACCGCTATAAGCTGCCATACATAGTAGCAGAAAAGGATAAGGGAATATTGAAAATTCTGTAACCACCAGTAGGACATAATATAGGCTCCTGGCACCCACGGAGCGACATGGGCTTCACTTTAACACACTGCCAACGTCAAGAGTTTCATGTTTCAAAGGAAATCTTCCCTTGAGATGTGACATTATGGACTAGGGAATACAAAAATCCCATCTATTTTTTTTGGACCATGTTTAATAGGTGATTAAGCTGAGAATTGTATTTACAAAGTGTAATAGCTAAAGGTTACAGTGAAATGCCACTGTGTGTCTTTAGCAGTCACCATGTCACCAAGTACATCTTACAGTGTGTTAGCAAGTGGGAAGAGGCCTTCAGAGCAGACTCCAGTCCTCCGTACTTCTCCAGCTGACTCTCCTTCAGGTGCATGGTGTCGATATGCCATAGCTATTTCATAGACAATTGTTAGGGAAAATGTAAACGCATTTCTATGGGCAAGCTACCCAGCAAGCAGAGAAACAGATATCATATTTAATTGTTCATACAGAATATTAACAACTTGGTCTTTTCATCATACATGTGTGCACATGTGAGTGTTTTGTGCGTGCGCGCGCGCACACACACACACACACACACACACGCACACATACACACAGGAGCACTAATGTAGCCTGGTGAAATTGACACTGGCATATTTCCTGAATCATTTTCTTGAAGATGTCATCTTTCCAGGGAGTGTCAGTTATGTACTGCTATCATAATGCCATGTAATGGAACCGCAAAGCCCTCAGTAGCCTTGACATAGAGGCATTTGGTGCTTATGAGTCTGGGATCAGTTGCGGCTTGGCTAAGTGGTTCTGATAGATTGGGCTCATCAGCTTAGGGGTGGGGTCTTGCAGGCTTCCACTTGGACTGACGGGACATCTGGTCCTGCTCTGTGTCTCCCTCATCCTCCACAACCTATTCTGAGCACCTTCACTTGACCAGAGCATGTAATGCTGAAAGGTCAAACCTCGGCTCCCACGCGTGGTGAACCTGACACGTGATATGAAAGCAGAAGAAGGGTAAAGGAAGTGTCTCACTCCATGCAGTCACATGCTAAACCACCCAGCAGCAGGGGAGACAGTGTCCGCCATTTCTGTTAATTGTGTGTTTGCTAGTAAATGTCTTTAGATAGAGGAGGGCTGGTCACTTTGAACTGAGCACAATTTCAGTTCAGCTTCCTCCTTCATGACCTTGACTTACACACGCATTTCTTCATTTTTATAAAAAGAAGAAATGTGTTTTCCTCACATTTAGAATTTAGGGGTGAGTTCAGTTTCAGGCCACTGGAGAGAACAATCTTTTCCTCCAGGTGTCTGGCTTGTTTTCCTCTGTGTAGGTGTGAAGACAGAGTTGCAGAGGCAGAGACGGGGGGGGGGGAGGCACACTAATAGAGAAATCTAAGAGGAAGTTACCGAAGAACAGGGACAGCATGTGTGCCAACGGAGGCAATGTAGGATTCCCAGCTCCAGCCTGGAAGCTTCACCGCATCTTAATTCTGTCAGAGACAGTGGAAGAGAGAAAAAGAAGGGCGTCCTTCAATGGATCAATAAGTTGATCACCAACAAAGTCCTCGACCCAAGGTCATTTGGGTATTTCATATTTTAACTAATTTACATTTCATGAAGCCCAAATAGTTCTTCTTACTAGTCAATTTTTTTCTCCATTGATTTTAATTAAGCTCACCATAGGCTAGCAGCCCTGATGAACAAGGAGAGTGTTTTCTATCAGAAAGCTATCTCGCTTCGGAGGCAGGGATTCTGGGGCTCACCACATCTTGTTCAAAGTGTTTTTGCTTCCATCATATGGCGTGATTCCCAGAAGATGAAATAAAGACCCTTTCAGCTGCTATGTCATAAATATTTTCCACCCTGTAACCATGAGAATTACCATATTATTCTCGATTCAGGCATGTTCCTAAGGACTCTGGGCCGGTGATGAGGCCTGTATCTGCATGGTTCTGCAGAGAGAGCCGAGAGTTCAGGACTGGACATGCCTGCATACCTCTATTTGCATGTCCAGTCCCATGGCTCTCTCTTGTTTCCCATCATTCCCTCCTCATCTTAAGACCCCGGTTCTGTGTCTCTGACTAGAGCTTGAACAAGGACCAGATGACTCACCTGGTGTTTGGGGGAATCTAATCTATTTATTATACGACTTGCTAAGAAATTGATGCTCTCTTTTTCTCTACCTACCTACCTATCTATCTATCTATCTATCTATCTATCTATCTATCTATCTATCATCTATCTATCTACCTATCTATCTGTATACATACAGATAATTAAATATGTGTGTTGTGTTTTTGTGCAGCTGATCTCAAACTCACCCTGAATCCCTTCTTCAGCCTCTAGAATGCTGGGGTTACAGCTGCCTACCACCACTGCACCGCTGTCATATCATTATGATAATGAGTTTCAAGACAAAAATCTCTTGCAAAATTCTAACTTACTCCAATAATGCCCTCAAAGGTAGGGTGGGTTTTATGGTTGAAGCAATGCCGGGGGGAGAGGGGGAGGCAAACTTCCAGAAGCACAGGGTCCTGTCTTTGCATGGACTCTCTCTCAAAAAAAAAAGTGTACTGTTTAGATCTTAAGAAGCATTTGCACCAGGGAGCGACTATGGGAGTCTAATGAATCCAGAAGCAGAAGACAGAGGTGCGTATCCTACTAGACAAGGCCACTGAGCTCAGACTCCTGGCATCCTGAGTAATTCTCAGCTCTACGATTCTGCTAAGAACGAATGGAAAGGAAGCAGGGACGAGACTGACAAATCAACCCTACGTCCGTCTATGATTACAAACATGTTCATTTTCAGTGGGCACAATTCATTATCTCCTGCCTTATAGGAACACGCAATTCAGTGAGTGTCTTCAAATACTAATGTTTATTTTCCCTCTGTCGAAAACAGATTATTTTCTTATGATATATTCTGACTTATGATATATTCAGTTTTCCTTCCCTCTATTCCTCACAGCCCTTCCCCACCTCACTTCTCATCTAGAGACACACCATTACTGTCTCTCATTAGAAAGCAAAGCTTCTGTGGGAAAAAAAAGCAAGACAAGGTAAGGTAAGGTAAGGTAAGGTAAGGTAAGGTAAGGTAAGGTAAGGTAAGGTAAGGTAAGATAAGGTAAGATAAGGACAAAAACTAACACTTTGGAACTGGACAAAACAAACAGAAGGAAAGGAGCCCAAGAGAAGGCACACCAGAAAGCAACTTGTCCACATGCTAAGAAAGCCCATAAAGCCACTAAGCCAGGAGTCACGATATACTCTGAAGGACCTGTAGAACAGAAGTGAGAAATAAATAAAGAAAATAAAAATAAGAAGAATTAAGAGAGAGCCCTGCCATGAACCACTGAACTCATGTTGTGTTGGTGTCTGCAGCCTCTCTTGAAGAGCAGTTTGTTTCCCCAGGGAGGCTACCTTAGAGGAAACTAAATTTTGTGAGTACTTATCAATTGGAGAGAGCTTCTGGGTTACAGACGGAGGCGCGTGTGCACTTCTCCTTTCAGCTCTAGGACTCCGTCCTGGGCAAACCCCTGCAGGTCCTGAGCAAGCTGCGTCTGTCCCTGCGAGTTCCTATGCACATCCATCGTGTGGATGTGGAAAGCCGTGTTTTCTTGGTGTCCTCCATCCCCTCTGATTTTTTTATTCCTTCTGCCTCCTCTTCCCTGGGGTTCTCCAATCCCTGCGGGGAGGGATTGATGGAGACATTCTGCTTAGGGCTGAGTGGGTGGTTCTTGAACACAACCCCCTTGGTGAATCACATATCAGAAATCTTGCATATCAGATACTTACATCAGAATTCATAACAGTAGCAGGATTACAGTTATGAAGTAGCAACAAAATAATTTTATGGTTGAGCGTCACTGCAATTTGAGGAACTATATTAAAGAGTCACAGCATTAGGGGGGTTGATTATCACTGGGCTGAGGGTTCCAAAGTCTCTCAGTCTCTGTAATGCCTGGCTCTGGGTCTCTGTATTTGTCCCCATCTGCTTCAGGAGGAAGGCTCTCGGTGACAAGGCACTGATCTATGAGAATGGCAGAATATCATTAGAGGTCATTTCATTGCTACATCTTTCATTTGTTTGTTTTTCAGAACGGTAGCATTTGCGGTCCCTCGGTCCCTCCCCCCAGACCTCTAGGCTACCTACTTTTAGGTTTTTGCTCTCCCGAGTAGTATTGCATATGGGTTCCATCTTGTGGAGTTGGCTGTAAGTCAAAGCAGAAATGGGTTGTTTACTCACGCAAGCTTTGTGCCACCATTGTCCTGGCAGGCCTTTCAGGCGGGACACCATGTAGATCAGAGAGTCTGAGGCTGCTTCTCCTTCGGGGGCATGGAGAACAAATACTGTGCTGTACCAAGGACACTGGCACACGGGGTGAAGGCTCTGTGTTTGAACCCGCCCGACTCCTGCATCTTCAGGGAGCTGTGTCTGCGTTGTCTCCTGCAGTGGGGCCTTGCTGTCATTTTGGGAAGAACAATCTGGGTCTTGGCCACAGTCTGGGTTGTTTGCGAGTTCCCGTGGGACCCCGTTGCCCAACATCTCAATTAGACGCAACCTGCTGGCACTGGAGACTTCATCTGGTAACAGGAGGTTTCAAGCTGGGTCTGTCTTCCCCACTTTCTGGTGACTTCATTTAAACCACTTTCAGAAATGTGTATATTTTAGGAAGTGTCTGCTTCATTGTGTTTCCATACTTCCTCTCAAATGGCCCTCAATTACGTTTATCCATCTCTATCGCTATTCTCTCCCTCTTTCTTCCTTGTCTCCACCTGATCCTATCATTCAAGTGTGCCCCCGCCCCCACATCCATCCCTCTCATATGGACCTGGAGACTGAATGCTACTGGGCCATGTGTGTCTAGCTCAAAGCCCATTACAGGGCTTCAGGCAAGCTGACGTGGGGCAGCCAGTAGGCCAAATGAGAATCTTACAGGGGTAGCAGAGGGAAAGAGGGAAGGGAACTTTTTTTCTTTGTCTGAGATTCAGGAACATAGCTCCTTTACTACATAGCCTATGCATGTGACAATAAGACACCAGTCCTTCTAAGAAATGCAGTTCCACAAAACAGCGAGAGAGAGAGAGAGAGAGAGAGAGAGAGAGAGACTTAAATAGAAGAAACCATTTTTAAACCTAGTGTCAAGCACTGCATTGTATTCATCTGCGGTTGGACAGAAAATCAGGCAGTTTTTCTCAGAGCCAGAGAAGGACAGCTTTGGACTCCTGCGGCTTAGTGGGTACATATTACATGTAACAAAGAGAAACAACGAGAAAGTAATTTACAATCTCGTTGCCCAGGGACAGTTACCATTAACATTTCAGTACATACACATTTAGCTTTCAAACACTGTTTTACTTTTTCTTACAAAAATGACTTCATAATATGTATTTCTGTAACCTTTTATTTAAGAATAATTTGTAGTTCATAATATGCATGTTTCTGGAATCCCTTATTGAAGGATGAATTTATGAAAAGGAATCTTCATCATTCAACCAATGTACATTTGTTTTTTAAAAAGCACTAGTCTCCAAATTACCTCTGATCTCAGTTCCTAGGCATAACTACTCCCAGCCTTTCATATAACTTATGTCTTTTTGCTGTTTATTTGTTTATTGATTTATTTATTTGTCTGTGCAGGCAGAGAGAAGCATATCATATATCTATGTTCGTGCCTTTGAAAAACCCAAGTTCTCATTGTAAGCAACATTTTACCACATAGGACACCCAGTCTCTGCAGGAAACAACCCATATCTAATTTATATCAGAAGACTCTGTTTGAATTTTACCTTTTGCCAGCACTGGATTTTGGAGTAGAACAGCAAGTTTGTGTGTTCATTAATATTAATGGTCATATTATATATATAAGTGGAACTTTTTAAAATTAATGCCAATATTTCAGTAAAGGTGGTTTAGATAATGTCACTCATGCTCAACACAAGAAGGACTAAATAGATAAGTTAAAATGTAAAAACAGACACAGCTCTTCATCAGTAAATATGGAACTGCCATTGTTGTTTCTTCCAAAATACAACAGTGTGACACTAAATTATCATTGTGGTTTTGTTTATGTTTGGATTGAGTTCTGTGACAATGTAAGAGATGGTGAGTACGGATGGTAAATGCAATTGGATATTCACATTATTTAAATGGGAATAATGCAAGAATTAATGCTTAGCTATTGATGAGAATTTTTCTATGAAAGTGAGGAGTTCAATGCTAGTTTGTCATAAATACTAATATTATGCCTACCTTTAGAGTCAGTATCTCTCTGAATATAAAAGTTCTCTGCTATCCTATCCAGCGATATCTTAAAATTGTTGTTTAAACTTCGTGTGTCTGTGCACCGCGTGTGTGCAGAGGCCAGGGAAGCCAGACGATGGCAGCAGATTCTCCAGCACTGGGCTTACAAACCATCTGGCTGCTGGGATTGAACCCGTGTCCTCTGGAAGAGCAGAGTGTTCTTAACCAGTGTGCCACCCCTCTATCCCTCAGCAGTAGCTTGAACACGGTTATCTATTTTATCCTGAAAAAGCTACCAGCTTTGATAAAGTTTTCCGGTGGACACAATAATAACATGATCTTCTTCTGCGACTGTACAGAGCAGCGGCCCTCAATCTTCCTAACGCTGTGACCCTTTAATACAGTTCCTCATACTGTGATGACCCCCAACCAGGAAAATATTTTCGTTGCTACTTCAAAACTGTAATTTTGCTACCGTTATGAGTTGTACTGTAGATATCTGTGTTTTCTGGTAGTCACAGGTGACCCCTGAGAAAGGACTGAGAAATGCTAATATAGTGTAATGTAAGTTTAATAACAGCATAAAAAATATTTTAAAGCATATCCTGGATACTACAGTTCCAAGTGAAGGTTCTGATTCATCAAACACACACTGTAAAAAAGATAGACTGTCTTCCCACTTAAAGCATTTAAACATTACTGCAGTTGTTGAAACATTGGGCTGCGTTGTTATATGAGAAATACGCAGCTCATCGGATGATACTCAAAGCAAATCCCATGAGCTTTAGTCATGATGTGAGGCCAAAGCCTGCCAGAGGCAACAGCTGTGTGGCCCAGCAGACTGGGGCATTGAGAGAGAAAATTCATCAGTTTCATTGGGCACTGGAGATACCCAAAGAATGTCATTTTGTGGTCGTTGGGTCTAATCCTGGAGTTCTGTTCTTGTGGCCTGGGCTAGACTGGCTTGGACAGGATATTTTACCAGTTCTCTCCCTGGTTCCGGGAAGCCAGTCTCTTACTTCAGCGTGACACTTTTTATGACACCGTAGCTCTGGCAGTGCTAACCTCTGGCTTCATTCTCATTGGCAGCTCTTCTAGTCCCCGGGTCACAGTTCCTCAGATCTGTCCACCAGTAAGAACGACCTGGGTGCTTGCTGAAACACAGGTCCATAGGACTCTCTCTCATGAACTGAATCAGGATCTTCAGCAGCTGGACAGCTCAGCTTCTTTAACTTAGGTGACATGTAGGGCGTGGGCACTTCCTCTCCTGTTATGTAGAGAAGGTGGTTCCATCCTTCCATGGTGTCCAAACCCTGTCAGTCTGCTTTCATTAATTGTCCTTGAGGCCAGGCCAGAAGGATTACATTTCCAAAACAGACCACAGAGTCCCTTTAATAATCTCTGGGCTGGAAAATTTCCAACAGTGTGGAGACAGCAAGTGTTTATTTACGCGAGAGGGTGAGGTTTGGGGGACACACGCTGAGTGCTTTGGAGGTTAACCATAAGAACAGTTTACAAAGTAAGCATGGATTCCTCAGCAGCCCCACAGTTCCCTGAGAATGCCTCTTTTTACTTATTTCCTGTAAAATGTTCTCTTAGCTTTGCTCCCATTTGGATGGATGAAGACATTTGAAATCATCTTAATGATTTAAGGGACCGCACTTACAATGATGGTAGAAGAAGCTGAGATCCTCTGAGGTTGCTTTAAGGGTTTTTTGTTGTTGTTGTTGTTGTTGTTTTTTAAATGACAGCTGTTCATTTGATATTCTCATTGCCCAAGGGAACCAGAAAACTGAAGACCGTCTACCTCTATTTGATGGATAATTTGAGGAAAATGAAAACAGCGTTCATGATTCACTCTCGCCGCCCGGCTGGTCACCTGATGAGCTAGCCTAAATCTCTCCGTGTTCTTACTTCAGAACTTTACCCCCTTGGCAGACATTGGCCCTCCCTCGTTCTCAAGTACAAGTTATCTCCACTATTCCCGGCAGCCTGGCTTAGCTCGCCAAACCACCAGTGCTGGTTTCCTTCTGCAGGTGGAAATGTTAGTGCAGTCAGAGTGAAGCGCTCTCTGAGCAATGGTTAGATACAGTCTTCTTATTTCCCCCCTACCACAAATCAGAGGTCATTTGTGGAACTTTCCAGAATGATACAAAATTCACATATAAGGAAAAAGTTTCTTGCTTTGCTAATTATTTTACACAAGTACTTTGTGTAAGTTTGAGTGGTGAGCGGGAGTTATAATTCAGCTCTCTGCAGGAGCTGACAGACACCTTCATTTTGAGGAGGATGAAGGATCGTTTCTGTAGAAGAGAAGCATGCCCAGAGACAGACGCAGGTTTGGGGAGATCGTTTTTTGTCCTCTAGCTTTCTTTTGTTATTTTACAATATGATTTGGGCTGGTTCTTTCTTTCTTTCTGTCCCATCTGTCTAGCGATGGAAGCGTCCAGGCAGAATTCAGAGAGAGTCGCTGCTGTCCTGGCTTCGTCCTGTGGGTTTGCAGGCAGACTCTTTAACAACAGAGCGTTTCGTTGGACTGGGAATTATCATAAGTGCTCTTTAGCTCGTAAAATTGTGGAAGCCCATTTCCCTTTGCAACATAAAGAATAACAGAACATGGAGTGTCTTTCCCCCTCGGAAGCTCTCACCCCCTTCTGCGCATGGCTCTCACGGTTCCGTCCAGAATTCTGCCACCAAGGGCCGGCTGCTTAGAGGCGGCTGACATCCTCCCATTACAGACCTCCCACTCTGCCCCCTTCCTGTTACTCAGCGCAGTTCCCAGCTGAGGAGCTACGTGTTTCCTCCAGGGGATTTCTCGTCCACACCAACAGGGCCCACAGTGTTCTTCAGTCTCCACCTTCAGTGGTTAGAAGCAGAGCTCGTCAGAAGGTGAACAAATGTGTAGATGTGTGAATGAATTATTGCCTCTGCTTGGGTATTGTTTCTGTCCTTCTGACAAGGCAAACAAACAAACAAACAAACAAAAAACCCTTAGTAATGATCAGACCCTTTGCAAGTACATTTTTCTTTTTTTGAGATTATAATATAAGCACATAATTTTCTCCTTCCCTTCCTCCCTCCATGCTCTTCTATATACCCTTTCTTGCTCTCTTTCAAATTAATTGCTTCTGTTTTCATTACTTGTTATTGCGTGCAAATACACACACACACACACACAGACACACACACACAGACATATTCCTAAAGGAAGCATTCTTATTCTGTATAGCATCTGTGCGTTTTCAGGGATGAACATTTTGTGTTGGATAGGTCAGCATTGGTGTGCTCTTCCCTGGAGAAGACCAAGTGTCCCACTCCCAGCATTCCTTTCTCACCTGTAATTCCTGTGCTGGGTTGAGGCCTCCTCAGCTTTCTCGTGTCTGCTTTGGCCTGTCTATTGCTGTTCTTGTTCAGTTCATTCTTAGGCAGCCATGTTGGTGAGCCTCTACCTCTGACATTTCTAAGGGACACAATCTAGCCGCAGACTCCTTCTTCTGGAAGAACTGCATCTCGGCAGCTTGTATGCCTACCTCACGGGTGGTGGGTAAACAGGCATCATCTTTGTGGAAGGACGAGAAGGAGGACTGGAGGAAAGGTGACGAGGGAGGGCAGATTCTAAAGGAGCAAAGTGTCAAATCTCCAGCTAGCAGAGGGTAATCTGTTTTGAAAGAGGCGGTTTCAGTTTTTCTAGATAGCTCTCTGTGCAGACACCTCAGAGACATCCCGGAAGGGTGCCAGTGCAGGCTGAAGACTTGCTCCTCGGGACATTTGGCTTTGACTGGCAGCATTTCCTCTGGCTCCATGCAGTCACATGAAAACTATCACACATCACACAAACACCGGCGTGCTATGAAAATTTTCTGGTAGTTCGGTGCACCCTGGCAGCTCATTGTCTCTTACCACCAGCCAGACTCGCTGCCTTGTTCTGGTCGGTGTGTTTGCATAACTTCTTGAGAACTGGACTGTGAGTATTGGATGCGTTTTCCTTCAGAGCGTTCAGGCGGTAACAATGGTGCGGGATCCTGACACTGGTGACAGCTGACCATGGGAACCTGTTCCCTCTGGATCTGGAGCCGCCTAGTGTCAGTTTCTGTACACACAGGCATTCTACCACAAGATGGGCTAATGTTGGAGCTTGGTTAAAGGGAAACAAAAACAAAAAACATAAGAAAAAAACACAACACTTTAACTCATTATAGCAAAGAGACTCCTAGTGAGACGCCTCCTCCTTAAAGTGTGACATCAGAGTCCGTATGTCAGCTTATCTTCAGTTTTGTTCAATGTGGGCAATCCCACAATTTAGGGATCAAATACACTAGCCCAGCACTTACTGCGGAGCCATCTTCTACCCTGTCAGGATCCTCACTACCTGTGGTCTCTGAAAACCCACTCTGTAGCTCAGGCGTGCCTTGCCGTGTGGCCTTCCTGCCTTGGGTTCACAAGTCTGGGATTACAGCCTTAATCCTTACCCTTACTATGTTTTTCTCACTCTCTCCTTAGTCTGGACCTTTCCGTGTTTTGCGTTTCATTCAATAGCCTTATCCAAAACTCTTGGGACAAGAGGTGCTTAGGATCATAGGCTTCTTCAGATTTTTGGGCTGCTCCTTCTATGTAGCAGGTATGTGAAGGCTGGGGCTCCACCCCAAGGGGGAAGTACATTTTTGCTTCAAGCAAACATATACATGTAGTTCAAGGACAAATAAAGTGTAAGTATAAATAAGAAGGAAATGTTCCTGAAGTATTCCACATTTCATCGGATGTCCGCTCTGGAGACATGTTTAGATGAGGACTCCCAGGCTGCATTGCAGAGCGGCGTTAGTATCCTACTGCGCGTGTGCCGGCCGACGTGCTCAGTGGTGGGAGACGGTGGTGCTGGGGAGTCTCTAGGAGTGCTTAGACAAAAGGCGAACGCGTGCCAGCTGGACCTGGAGCCCGGTGGGCTCTGCAGGGTTTGCCCCTGTCCAGAACACTTTCCACCAGCGCAGGATGCACCACGGCCAGTGGCTTACCAGGCGCCGACGCACCCTTTCTGTCCGGCAGTCTTGGGCCCACCGACCGCTCTTGCTAATAAGAGGACTACGACAACAATGAGGAAAAGAAAATGATAGGCAAAAAGTCCTTTGGTACAGTGTCCACCCAGAGGGCAGCCAGGAGCTGGTAGTTCTTCAGTCTGCCTGGGCATCCTAATGAGAATGGTCATTAACATTCAAAGGAAAGGCCCTCCGGTACCCTTCGCAAGAGCACTTCACCTGACCCTTCCTTTAAAGCCTTTGGAGCGATCTGCACGTTCAATTTTTTCTTTTTTGCCACCACCAGCTTTTGAAAATTGGCCTCTCCCCTCCATGGGATTTAGCGGCCACGTCAGCAGTGACTCCACAAAGCCTCACACCTTGGGGGTTTAAGGCCAAGGGTAGGGGCTGCTGGATTTTTTCTGGAGTAAGCAGAATGTTAATGCCTTGGTAGCAGATGGCCAGAGGAAATGAAAATATATACCTGAGCTCACAAGTGCCTCGAGGGGGCCCCTGGCCTGGAGCTGTCTTGAGCCCTAGAGGGGTCACCCGCAGTAATGACCACGTTCATACCCAAATTATTCAATGCCGATTTATTTACTTATTCCCACCATCAAAAAGACAATGCACAGCCAGCGGGAGAGAAGCAATTCCTCTCCTGTAAAGGTTGGGGTGCGCCATGCACATTCCGAGCCACGAGCAGGAGTGCAGAGAAGTCGGCGACCACAGCTATTTAATCAGGAGTGTTTGTTGATTTGAGCAGAGGCCCTATGCTGTGAAATGAAAACAGAAAACCAAATTTTCTTGAGCAATCTTGCTGTTCCTGCTTCAGGTGCGAGGCCATTTCACTAAAGCAGCTCAGACGAGAATGTCATTAGTTCTTAAGCCCCAGGTGAATTTGCCACTGTTCCACATGATTAAGCCAGATAATTGTGTGTTGATAGCGAATGTGGTTGGTGAAATACAATTTCTAGGACCTTCCTAAACAAACACAATGTAGGAGCGAGTCAGAGTGCTGTCATTTCAGTCCTTTGTCACAGGTTTTGCACAGGCAGACATCTCTGGCGAGGGCTAGCGACGAATTCTGGGGCGGCCGCCATCCTGGGGCTCTCAGAGGTGACCTGGCTTGGAAAGCAAATTACATATGGTGTGCGTTTGCTGAGGACGTTGAAGAAAGGACACCTCATTAAAGTGCCAATATACGAAACCATCTCCTGCTTTTATCTTATTCTGGACCCTGAATGTAAATGATTGCTTTAAGTTTGTTTTTGAAAGCATTCGTGATTTCAGCGATCCTTTCTGAAGTGTGTAAAAATACCGATGTCTCCTACGATAAAAACAACATCTGCCAGGGGCAAAATATAGTCAGCTTGCAGGGCCACGTTCAGAAGCAGCCAGTGTGTGTGCACGCTGAGAGCCCTTTTCACACGTGAGTCTCTGTGCACGCTGAGAGCCCTTTTCACACGTGAGTCTCTGTGCACGCTGAGAGCCCTTTTCACACGTGAGTCTCTGTGCACGCTGAGAGCCCTTTTCACACGTGAGTCTCTGTGCACGCTGAGAGCCCTTTTCACACGTGAGTCTCTGTGCACGCTGAGAGCCCTTTTCACACGTGAGTCTCTGTGCACGCTGAGAGCCCTTTTCACACGTGAGTCTCTGTGCACGCTGAGAGCCCTTTTCACACGTGAGTCTCTGTGCACGCTGAGAGCCCTTTTCACACGTGAGTTTCTGTGCAGAGGCAAATTTGTACTTGTACACACAGATCGGTGTCTGCCTCTTCAGCAGGTGTGGCTGCAGCGGTAGTCAGGGAGAGAGCGCTTGCCTAGCACGCGTGTGGCTCTGGGTTCAACCCAAAGCTCCGAAGAAAATGAGAGAAGGCAAACCTGGTGACTGGAAGGTGGGAACCTTTTAATTTGCTGTTATTGGGCCTGGGACCTCAGGCAGATTTTGATTTGTAGTTTTAAAGTAAAACTTACTGAACATTTTAGAGGATTCATTTTTTTCCCTCCCAGTGTATCTATTATTTTATTTCCCTAGTTCCTAAAATAAAATTGAAATAGCAACACGCTTTGTTTTGATACATTTGAAAAGCACATATTGCTAGGTTAATGCTTAGTGCTGGGAGATTCTTCCTAGGTGACTCCTTCCTTGTAGCCAGTGTCTGGGCCCGTAAGTTCTTCAGAATTTTGTGAGAAATTCCTTTTTTATTCCCATTCTCTTTATCAGTGGAGTTGGGTCAGATTTTTGAGGGTTGAGCTGTAGGTTGGAAACCAGCCATAATTGCCACTGAAAATCTGCTGTTCAGAAGGCCTCGGAGAATGCAGAGCGGGTTCTACCTCTCTTCCCCTTGTTGGAGTCAGCAGTGGTCCCAGGGGACTAGGCTGCTGGGATAACGGGAGAAGCAGGATGGAGGAAAGATGCCGCCTGGCTTGTAGCATTTTCCTCACCCCTGTCAGAAACAGCGCTGCGTGAGCCAAGGACTCAGCTCTGTGATACTCTGCCACAGCCTGAAGAGTTAGTCCTGTGTAGAGCCCACTCCTCAAGTGAAGCCGCGGCTCCTGGACTCCCTGAAGAGAAGACTTGACGACAAGGCAGTATGAACAGAGGCGGAGTCTAGGGAGCGGTTTCACCTAGAGGCTTGGTAGGATGGAATGTTCTCAGGTAGCACTCCTCAGCACAGGCACCGTCCCTCAGGGGAAGAGCCACACGTAACACCTTAACAATGGCAGTTATGACTTTGGTAGCATCTGAGGCTTCGTCTCAAAGGGAGACTAAGAATGTCTCATGGGAGGAGTGGAGTTAATGAGATCATGGTTCCCACAAGGCTTTGGATAGTTTTATAATCGTATAAGGTAAAATTGTGGGTCACAGGAGGAGGTTAAGGCTTATTTATTTATTTATTATTTATTTATTTATTTATTTTTTACTATGAATGGAGGCTCTTGTGAAATTCCTTGAAAATCCCTGGACAAGGACCTTCCTTTGTTATATACGCTCAGGCCATAGGTTGCCTGGTTGTTATTTTAATATTTTTACTTGAAATATCTGCGTAAAACAAATATGTCCATGTAAAATACTTCTACAGTAAATTTTGTTAGTTGGGCTAGATTTGTTGAGGCTTCTCTGGCAAAAGCCTTCAGCCAGATTCCAGAACGAGGACCTCCGTTCCTTATGTGTCCCCTTAGTTTTACTGTTTTCTCTCCTGTCCTCCTCAGGAAAGAGACCAGCAATGAACCTCTTCCTGGAAAGCAGACTGGCACTGTTTTGAGACACATGGGTTACTATATACATACATACATATGTATGCATATACATATATATGTGTATATACATATATATATACATGTCTATATATGTGTATCTATCTATCATCTATCTATCTATATGAAAAACTAATCTTTGGGAAATACTCATCCATGCAAATGGAAAGTACTTGCCTTGGTCTCAAGTTTCAGCTTAGAGAGTCAGTGGACTGCTCATTTAATGAATAAATTCTTTCTTTTTCTCATCAGGGAACTTGGGTGAGATGACTTCCCTTTTACTAATGGTTCTAGAATCCTGTGATTCTTTAAGAGAGGAAGAGGACTATTAAGTGTTTGTAGAAGTCAGCTAATGAGGTCCGGTGGTAGTGTTGCGTGCCTTTAACCCCAGCACTCGGGAGGCAAAGGCAGGTGGATCTTTGTGAGCCCAGAGGAGAAGTAAGTGAAGAAAAAGAGGAAGAGGAAGAAGAAGAAGAAGAAGAAGAAGAAGAAGAAGAAGAAGAAGAAGAAGAAGAAGAAGAAAGAATAATCAACTAACAGATGGACAAACAAGGAAACTCCAGGTAGGGCTCCAGGAGGCTAGAGCAACAGAATACAGGGATGAGACTCAAGGTGGGGTAGAGGACATTAAATGCTTATCTGTGCTCCATGGCAGAGCAGATGGCAGCCTCATGCCCCTGAGCTGATTCAGCGAGGGAAGTGAGTGACCTAAGCTGCACAGTGAGTGCATGCCCTCCAGAGGCCAACCAGTCCATCAGGACACGGCTCAGAGGGGGAAACACTATCACCTTGATGAACAGTTGGCGATGCACTCCTGGTTTTACTGGAAGCTATTGGACATCTAAATTACAAACTTCTCACTTAAGAAATGTTGTTCCTACGGACAAAGCTGCCAGGGAGCAGACTAAGGCTAATTTGGAAGCTTTACCCTGAAGTTCCAGTGACTGGGAAACCAGATGCCAGACTGGGAACACTGTCTAACCTGGCATCTTGACTTCCCCACATCTCCTGCCTCGTCTTTTTATGGAACTTGGGGCAACACACATAAGGGTATTTCCCGAGAAACTTGAAATCAGAAGATAAGCATAGACAGCAGGCAGTGCTGAAGTTGGTACTTGTGTCTGTATGATTTGTTCAGGTTCATATACATCTTGAAATACTCATTTGAAAACAAGAAGCCTTGGACCCCTTCATTTTCACATCCCAGAAATAGCTGAGGCAATGACGGAGTGTGTCCCTAGGAGCAGGTGGAACGGGCCAGGAGATCCACTCAGTGTTGAGATGGCCTTCTGACAGGCAGTGAGAAGTGGGTGTAGGCTTGTCTATTGCCCGCATATGTGAGCCTCTGACAGAGCAGAAACGCATTGCACCAAGGGATGAACAAAGTTGTTTCTGGAGCCAAGTCACCATGCCAGGACCTCATGTGTTTCTGTCTGTGAACTGTGATGCAGAAGGGAGAAGGTAGGGTTTGTTTCCCAATGGAAAGCTGGAATAAGACCAGACAGAGTACCATATCTATCCATTGGGTGACTGGGGCTATTACCACGTGGTTTTCATTAAGACAAATGGTAAGGATGTTGGAACTCATGCTTGGGATCTGCAGAACTGGGCTCTGGCCCTTCTCAGCTGCTCTGCCCCTGCTCAGCCTCATCCGTGCATGTCCATTAATGACACTCAATCAGGACGATTGGAAGTTGAGAAAATGGCTGTGTTATTTCCCCAAAAGGATCTTCAGGGGCCCCTAAAATGGGAGCTTGGCGGTTGAGCCTAAAAACCAACCCCTAATAATGATGAGTTTCTGCCTTGCAAAGGACCTCACTGAACATCATTCTTTCAAGTTTTCACACATAATTTTTGTGGCTCAGAAATTCTTTTTTTTTGGTTAAGTGGTTGCTGCAAAAGGGAGGAAATGTTGGTGGCAGGCGGCATTTTAACATGAACCATTGTGGCCCTTAACATTTTATAAGTAATCATAAATTTCAGTTGACAGCTTGTTCCTTGATTCCTTTCTAATTAGAGACTTAATAATATATATTTCTTGAAGGAGAAAGTGCTCTGGGCTCTTAGGATGCCAGAGACTTTGGTACAATGAAGCAACTGAGGCCAATGTCAAACATCTGATGGATTTGCTGTGTAAGAGGGTGTTAGAAGAGGTCCTGGGCATCGTACTATTAAATTTAGGGGAAGCCAGAATGTGTTTTAATACTTTTAAATTACTGTGTCCAAATAGCCTGACGTACTTCTTAAACAGCTAAATCTTTTTAATGCATCTCAAAAAAGGTTTCAAATGGACCTAAATGGGTTTGATGAATGTGAATGCTCTCTCTCTCTCTCTACACTTGTAATATTCCAGAAATAATGCAATTAATTTGATTTGTGCAGTTACAAATCACTAGTAAATTAGGTAGTTGTATTTAGAAAAGATTTGGTTTTACTTGACCCTTTCAAATCAGTGAATTTCAATTAAAAAAAGAGATTGAGATTTTTGAGTCATTATACCCTAGATTCCCTTTCTTTTCTTGTTTTAAAGAGATATATCAGAAGTTGCTTTTGTTTTTCTTTAGTAAGCAGTTGTTTCATTTGTGATAAGGGGTTTTCTTGTCTGCTCACCTCAGGACTTTCTCACACTGTTAACTCATTAGGCCAAATATTCTGTTTTTGATTTTTTTTGTTTCTTTTATTAACTGAATAAGCACCACCATTTCCCTTCTGCATCAGTATCTTAATTATTCATCACTCAGTAGTATGAACCCATCATGCTCCTTGGACAATATCTTCGTGATTTTGTTTAAATGGACACTAAAAACTCTTCAGTAGCTGGGTGGATAAGAGTGGCAGCTCGCTAAGGGTTAGAAAGTGTTCTTTCTGTTTTTTTTTTTTTTTTCCAGAGATGCTCTTGCCATTGGAAAACTATGAAAGTTCAAGTACTTTCACGCAATTGCAAATTGTGAAATAGAATGTGAAAGGGAAGGAGAATGGAAGGTGGAGGAGGAGGAGTAGGAGGGGGAAGGGAGGGCAGCAGCAGAAGGCAAGAGAGCTGACGAAGTTTTAGTGTAGATGTAGAGCATTCTGTGCAGGCCCAAACTGGGAAACCCCTATTTGCATGGCTAAACTGCCACCCAACTCTTGCCATTCTAGGTCTGCCCCAATATAATTTAACACCAAGTTTTCAAAGGATAAAGATCATCTGTAAATAACCCAGCTACCTTCAAGGGCAAACCCCAGTAACACACACACAGGCCAGAATTCAGCCATAAATAGTGGCTACCACAAGTCCAGTATGAAGTACCCAATGCAGATTTCTAGACATTGGAACAAATTAGAAAACTTGGAGAAACAGCAGGAACTGCTAATAGATACGTAAATGACAGCGTTGAGAAAATTAGGAAGTGTTTTAATGTTTAAGAGAAAATCATGGCCATAATAGGGTGTAAAGAGTTGAGGTTTTCTGGAGGAAAATATTCAGGTTTATCCAGTTGGTTTTACAGAGTCACAAGCTTGATAAACCATCAACAAAACTCAGGTGCCTCTCTCTGTCTCCCTGTCTCTCTCTCTATCTCTGAGTGTGTCTTTTTCATCCCTAAAGCACGTGAGCAGTGGCATATTGGTAAACTACAAGGATAAAGAGGTACATATTAAATACTAGAATAACCACAATAAGAAAAAATAAGGTATAGTTGTGACAAGCAGTACAAGGCACAGGAATGTTAAGGAAAAGAGGGATGGAAAATGTGAACATGAAACGAGCCTAGTCTAACTCATACAGAGGCACGAGGCTTCTGAATAGCTGTCCATAAAAATCTATGTTCAAAGGTGGAAGACTCTGGCTGTGATGTCTGTGGGAAGCAGAAGAAGTGCATGAAATGAGGAAATGATATCTGGATTAATAGTATATTAGACACTGCCAAAGTAAAGAAAAATAACCTTGAAGGCAATGCACAGAAAACAACCCTAACAAAGACATGGAAGAAACGGGGGCTAAAAACCAAGAGGATCTAGAGTATAAGGTGTCTATCACATATGCAATCATTGATAAGTGTGTTCATATACCGATCACAATGTTATAATTAAATGTTAGTCATAAAATGCTTGTGACTTCTTCCTTTCCAATTTGTATCCCCTTGATCTCCTTTAGTTGTCTTATTGCTCTAGCTAGAACTTCAAGTACTATGTTGAAGAGATACAGAGAGAGTGGGCAAGCTTGCCTTGTCCCTGATTTCAAAGGAATTTATTTAAGTTTCTCTAGTTTGGTTTGATGTTGGCTATAGACTTGCTGTAGATTGTCTACTATGTCTAGGTATGTGCCCTGTATCCCTGATCTCTATAAGACTTTAAACATGAATGGATGTTGGATTTTATCAAATGCTTTTTTTGGCACTTAAGAAGATGATTGTGTGGGGTTTTTGTTTGTTTGTTTGTTTTCAGTTTGTTTATGTGGTAGATTACATTGATGGATTTCCCCATATATTGAACCACCTCTGCATGTCTGGGATGAAGCCTACTTGGTCATAGTGGATGATCTCTTTGATATGTTCTTAGATTCAGTTTGTGAGTATTATAGTGAGAATTTTTGCATCAATGCTCATAAGGGAAGTTGGTCTGAAATTCTTTTTCTTTGTTGGGTCTTTGTGCAGCTTAGGTATCAAGGTGACTGTAGGTTCATACAAGGAGTTTGGTAATGTTCCTTCTGTTTTTGCTTTGTGGAATAGTTTGAAGAGTATTGGTGTTAGCTCTTCTTTGAAGGTCTGGTAGAATTCTGTGCTTACATGCATTATTATAATAAAAACAAAAACAAACAAAAATACTTATATATTTCATAATAATATGTAAACATACCTATATCTGTATAATACATACTGTGTGAAACTTCATAACAAAACAAGGTAAGATGGAAAATGATTCAAGAAATAATGGAATAACATATTTCTAATATAGCAAAAATAATAAACCCTCAGCAAAAGAAACTCATCAAACTCAAGAAGGATAAGCAGTAAAGACCGTGGTATAAAAGCTGACAAAATATGTAAGAAAGCAAAAAGTTCTCGAGAACTCATAGGGAAAAAATCACATACTGTGCAGGAGTTCCAAAGCAAACAATTGGGATGAGTTCTTCCTAGAGAGAAAATTCCAAACAAGTACAAAGCACAAACAACGTGGAAGCAGTACGTGTGTGCTACCAGAATGATTAAAGGATGCTCTCTAGAGAACAAAGAACACGAAACCCACATTTAAACGAGAAATGGAGGGGAAGAAAGCTGAGACATGCAAAGTATGTTTTCCACATACATTGTTACTTATGTTTGTTTTAGACTAAAGCAAAAGAAATAACAATGGGTTATAAGGCATCTAACGTATGTAAATATACGTGATAACAACAGTAGAAATGTTTTCCAATTCCTTCAGTAAATGAGCAGTGGGATATTAACGTTTGAGTGCAGATTTTGTAAAGGTAAAGGTATGTATTTTGGGCATTAGAACAGCTTCAGCGCAGAAAATGATGTACAGCTATGAACAAGAGAGCAAACGTATACCCTGCTGGTTGAGCCTCCGCTTTGAGTTTTGTTCTGGCTCCCGAGCCGACTGATGCCTCCCTGAACACAAGCAGCAGGCAGCTGGTCCGTGCGTGAGCAGTTGGCGTTTTTCTCCCAGTGGAAGTTAGTGGAGTACTGGCAACTGCCCTCTCACACCCCATGCTTAAAGTCGGAATTGTCAGAATTGTGTGGTTTTTATCTTGCAGGACCCCATTTGTCTCTTCTCTCCCCTTGGTCTAAGTTTAAAGGGTTTGAAGGAGCGTCCAAACACAAAGAACACACTTCATTATCCTCCTTCTTCAACTGCCGTGTGTATTTGTATGTGTGGTGTGTGTGTGCACTTGTGTGCGTGGGAGAGAGAGTGTGCAGAGATCGGCAGAGGGTGTCATACCCTCCTGTATCACCCTGTCTCATTCCTTCCAGCAGATCCTTCCTTGAAACTCAAACACTTCCTCTGCTAGTCCAGCAGCCAGGAAGCCCCAGAGGTGGCCCTGCCTCAGCTCTCCGCAGTTCTGGAGTTTCTGGTTCGGGCAGGACCGTGCCTGACTCGCCATGCGGGCGTGGCGGTCTGCACTCTGGTCCCTGTTTGCAGAGCGCATGCTCTTCAACATGGAGCCATACCTCTGGCCCCTTTCAATCGATTTTTTACTTTTTATACTCTGCTGAAGTGCAGCTCATCTGGTTACTACCAGTAACCAGTACGACCAGTGCTGCAAGCTGAGATCTAAGTCAGTCCGAGCAGTTAATGAGCGCCCTGCTGCTCCAGCAACCCTCATTTGACTCACTAAACTTAGCCACAAGGCCCTAGCCCACTGGCCCACTGGTGCAATCCAGCAGTCCCTGATCAGAAAGGCCAGTGGTGATCTAGGATGTACAGAAAGAGCAAGTGTTCTTCTGCTGGAGAAAGGGCGTCTGTGGCTGAGAAAAGATCAACCTTTTTGTCTTATGTGATTTTAGCAAATGACACAAATCTGTATAATGGTTTGCTTTAGTTAATTTTATCATTAAAATGTGAAAGCATTAAATGCTGCAAGCTATATGAGTTTCCCCACCCTTCTCCTCTTTAAGAATTACTTCTTGGTGGTGGGAAACCAATGTTTGTAGAAGGGCATCCTGATTTTCATTCAGCCTTGCATCTTTCTTGGGACAGTTACCTCTTAGCTGGTGAGCAAGCATTAGAGAGAAAGCAAAGGAAGGAACAGGCAAACATGAAGGTTCTGAGTCTACTTTGCTGAAAATGGAAAGATTTCCCTGCCCCCACACACAGCTACAGCATCTAACTCTTAAAATAGCACGTGACATGTAGTAAATGTTCAATAAAGCCGCTGCCTGGAGAAGGATGTGTCAGGAATGAACTGTCACAACTCACTGGAGCTGATAGAAAGCTGGGATGGCGTGGAGTTAAACTAGTCTCTGTAAGACAATTCACAGGATAAGGAGTGTTTGGATATTTGAAACCACCCCTTTATGTAATTTTGATACAATGGAAAAGAAAACTCTTTGTAGTATCATGTAATTAACAGCCTAACTTGGGAATGACAAAAAAAAGCAGAAAATAGTTGAATTTAGTCTCCCAAGGAGGCCCGCCTCTCAGGGAAGTGTTCACCCTTGTAGGCATTTTCTTCATTATCACTGATACCTGCTCCTCAGCCTCGCAAGTGCGAAATCTACTCCCATTTGTGGGACCTCCACCAGTCTTAGCTTTGTCTCCTGTTGTGGTGAAATACCTTGACAATAGCAAGTTAAGAACAACCTTTTGTAACAAAGGGGTTATTTGGCTCACAGTTGCCGTCTATCACTGTTGGGAAGGTTTGGGAGGTTGGGGCAGCAGGAATTTGAGGCATCTCATCACATCTACAACCAAGGGCAGAGAGAGAAAGAACTGTGTGACTGCTTATGCTCTCTACAGTCTGTCTTCCCTGCTCAGGTCCAGAGAATAGGGAGCTGAGGAAGCCCTGAACAAATGGGTCAAGAGCAAGGGAAGTCCCGAATGAATGTATACATCAAGGAGGAAACCTCAGGCCACCGCAATGACAGAGCCTTCCCCTGGAGCGAGGCCCAGAGGGAGGCCAGGGCCTTCCTTTGGTCTCAGTGCCAAAGTTGATAGTGTGTGCAAGCTTGAGTATTATGAGCTACCATTGGCCAGTGTCTGAAAAAGCCAGCCATTGCTGCTTCCTCCTCCTGGATGTTTATATCCTGAAGCTGTTTCCATACAGACACCTCCTACAGAGGCCTGCTAACCCTCTTTCCTGCCCTGTACATAGTAATCGTGCTGATATTCTGGGTCATGCCACCAGAATGCGCATCACACAGCTGATTCCAGTTTTGTTGTGGTTTTGTACTCATGTTTGCATGTCTGCCCTTTCTCCAACGCCTCATCAGTCAGGTTTCTGGAACCAAGCTGTAAGGAATGCAGTAACCTACCGAGGAGAGGCTTCCCATCCAGACAGCACAATGAAAACCTCTCACAGATGTGTCGGCAGGACAACCCAATCTAGACAGTACAGCATTAAGACTCTCCCTTCTCAGGTGATTCTAGCTTGGTCAGAGTTTACAATCAACCAGCCATCATACTGCATTTTTTCTAACATCTTGGAGCTTGAGAGGGAATAGCCGAACATGGGATTTCCTCCTGAAAATGAACTACTGGATCTGTGTTTGATAAGAATTGCTCAAAATGTTGTCCTGTGGAGAATCTGCGTGTACAGGGTGAACTTACCATCTCCTCACATAATTAATGGCCCTAAATGTTTTCACCCACACTATTCTGTTGACGTGGTAGTCTTGGGTCATAACTAATGACTTAAATTAGGACTGACATCTTTGTTCATAACTGACCATGGTTTTCCTGGGAGGGTTGGGGTTTTAAGCCAGTCTGAGGCTGCCGATATATGCTCCTAGGTGAATTCTCATCCCAGCAATATTTTATTAGTGTAGGTGGCGGGGTTTCCTTGGGAAATGCAGAAGCCCAAGTCAGCTGGGTAAGCAGGAATGCTCATCTTCTAGAAGGTCTTACGTCGTGGTGGAAGCAATAAGTATATAAGACAAGACCCCTCTGCCATGGCCTGAGAGGGAGGAAGGGAAACAAAGAGTCCTGTTAGTGTGCAAGGGCTCCTTCATGATTTGCTGTTCACATCCTGGAGGGGCTTTCCTCAGAGGCAGGGGGATGTCATGGCTAACCCAGCTTCAGTGACAACTCTGCAGCATCAGTAAATCACCAGCCAGGACAGAACATTGTTCAAGAAAAATAGCCACATAGAACACAAACACTCTGCCTCCTTTAGGGGTGTTTTCAAAACAGAATTATAGACCTTTGCTAAGCCTCTCTTGCGCTGATGGGTACAGACCGCAATTCTTTATTTTCTTTCTCTTTCCTATTTCAAACCCTAAAGTTTGGGATGATAACACATTTTGGGGGTCAGAAAGAAAAGTAGAAATAACCTCAACAAGAAAAACAAAAGCAACTTGTCCAAAGCTGGAGGGGAAGCAGGAGGCAGGATGAATGCTAAGCAGGGAGAACATTTTGAGTTGAGCCAGCAAAAGCCTAGTGTTTGCTGCAGGGGAGCAGATTAAGCTGCCTAAACACTTCATTTCCCTACGGGACTCGACTATATGAGAATGATTCAGGGTCTGCTGCATCGAAGGATGGAACTCCCCACCTCCCGTGGTCATTATCAAATTCAAATGGCCGATGCCCACCAGGAGGAGTAAGTACAGTCACGCGCACCTCCTCCGTATGTCTGATTTCAGATGCTGATAAACTTTTTATGCATAAAACCATGGGTATGCAGCCTAGGATACACATTGTATTTTAATGTTATCGACGAGGTTTTAAATGAACTCCCCAGGGTCCTCAGCTTTGTCTTACTTTTGAGCTCAGAATCCCAAACATGACTATATACAACCTTCAATCCCAAGTTATTACCTGGATTGGTCCAGGTAATAAATTGTCTTGTTGGGGTGGTAGTGACCAGATGGACAGAGATAGCTGCATTCACCTCAGAACAGGGTAGGAAACACAATCTAAAGGAAAACTCTGCTTCCCTGCAGAATCCACACAGAAACTTGCCTGGGCCTCTCCATCCTTCCTGCAGGGCCTCAGCCTGAGCTGCCTTTGGAGATTTCTGGATGCCCAAAGAGGGATCATCCTGTGCACTAGTCTTTCCCCCTCCACCTTCATTTTCTTCTTCCCTTTGGCCCTCTCTGAGGATCTCGGTGGTGAAGGACATGAGCAGCCAGAGGACTGTGTCCTGGCTGGCAAAGGTGTTTTGGACCCACACGGAATCTGAGTGAAGGTGAAAGTTGTCAGGCTGTGAAAAATGGCATCCGTGTTGGCTGACCTGAATTAGGGCTGTAAAGTTCTGCTCCTCACAAAGGCAAGATATATTATTGCTGTAACGGCATTATTCCGCTCCATCACTTTTAAACCTTGTTCCCATTATCTGCAAGTTAAATATAACCCTATGTAAAAACAGGAAGGACAGCCCTAACTTGTCCGGCTTAACAGCTCACACTTAAAACATAATAGAGCACTTGTTACCGTATTTTATGGAACGGAAACTCCAAATGTAAAGACGTATTAAGGAAATATCTCAAAGTTATTAGGGAAGGATATTTACAATTACAGATTGCTTTATATTATGCTTTTATGAACATCTCAGGAAATGAAATAGCCCTCAGCTGTAGAGAGTGAAGAGGGAGGTAATTTTCCTTAATACGGGTGATAAAATTAATCTGATTGAAATCGCTAGCGATTATTTCTCAGAATACTGAGTGGCAGTACAATCACTTACACTCTTTTATATTTTTTTAGTCAAAGCTTGTGTAGATGAAAGCTAATTACAAAGTAGTGATGTGAAGCGCTAAGGAAATAGTTTGTATAGCATGGAACAGGCAGGGCTAATTGGGGTTTGTGATTACACAGATTGTTGGTGAGGAGAATTAACTACCAGCAGTCTCTCCTGAAGGCTTCTCATCAACGCAAAGTAAAAATAGACAGTGGATCTGTTATTTATCTAATTATGCCTTGAATATTTCCACAAGCACGTTACATACTCTCAAATGGGTTGTTGTTCAAAAACTTCCTGTTTCACACTGCTTGTGGCCAAACTGCCACATGGATTTCCTTGACACCAAGCTATCTTCTCCGATCAGCAGATCCCTGCTCCTGGATACTCACTCAGTGCCGAAGGCTTCCGGGATTGCCAGGTGTTATGGGAAAGGAACATCGTTGGTCCTGATTCGATGACTCAGCATGCTGGTGTCGTAACGATGTTTGTAACACACTACAGACTAACTCAGAAGATATTTAGAAGTTTCAGTGAGCAAAACATGAGCTCATTAGGGAGGCACCGCTTCCTCTAGCACACTGCCACAGTTAATGGCTTTCTTCCCAAGGTCAGGCGATATGGCCCCTCCGTTACAGGCTGCGTTAAAGCTTGCATTGCAGAGCACACAGAAGAGCTAGCTAGTTCCCAGGATCACCTAAGTCAACTGACAGGAGGCTGGGAGCTCAGCAGCCAGCACTCCGACCTCGGCACCTTTCCCATCACACACGGTTCTCTACTCTTCCAGCTCGCTCCTCCTTCATTTATAAACTGTTTTATTTGGTGTTGGCTAAGGGTCGTCTCCCTGGCAGGACCAACGCTCCTCACCAAGATGGAAAACCACTCTGTCACCGATCCATCTTTGCTGGATCCCGGGCATTTGAGTGTGTTTGCCTGTATACTTAGGGTCTGAAAGGCTGACAGGAGCCAGTGGGCAATGTTTAGAAATGCCATGGAAGAGGCCTGAGAGGCAAAGCTTTTCATGTCTCAGACAGAAAAGCACTGCTTTAAGAAAGCCATTCTAGAAGATGTACCAGAGACGAAGTTTGCAGCTAAGGGAATGCACATTTATTGATAAAGTGATATTTCACTCTGGAAGCTTCGTCTGAATGATGGCAAGTATCAGCCCTCAGGATATTAGCCGGCAGGAGTGTTCACAGGGGCTTGCTGTGAGAACTGGGCTGTGTGAGTTTGGTGATGTTCCTCTGCCACACAAAACCCGATGTAAATGCCGCACAAATAGCTGTGATGGCATCAGAGCAGGCAACGGCACACACTAGGTGGTGATTTATAGATGCCGGCTCCTACTTGCTTACAGCTCTTCTTCTTTCTTATTCATCCATCTGCTTTTTGTTCAATCTTCTTTATTACAATCGTCTGGGTGCTGCAGGAAATTGTACACCAGCTTTAACTCCCAATGTGGTGAATAGTAAAGAAACAGAAGAGAACAGAAACATGCACATTCTTTCCCTGATTTGCTCTAGTTAGCATCTTAGAAAGTTCTTGTGTGGATAAATACAGCCAGTTCCTAAAATTGGATTCCGAGCATTATTATTATTAACATTTTTCTATGACCAATATGCTATGCAGTAGCCTGTAGATGATATCAGTAGTTTCCCTGCCTTCCTATGTGAAAGGATGATAAAAATTGTATTATATGGGTATATGCAAATTACAGAGGGCCTTGAGCTCCAGTAATTCTTATATGCGCCTCTACTCTGTCCACTTGGAATGACAGGTACTGAAAATTAAATGGTTTCCAATAAAAACCCTGTAACCTGAAACGAATCCCCACTGAATAATTAGAACACCTCACCCATAAAAGGTAATCATGTGTCTTCCATTTCTGAAAAAGCCTCCATCTCCGATCAGCATCAGTGGAGCTCTGACCAGATCTTTAATTCTTAGGAAGAAAAGGCACTGCTCATCTTTCACGAGAGAGCCTGCTGCTGTTGCTGACAGCCTGGAGTTGCCACCATACTCCAGGGTCGGAGCCACACTCCACGCTTCATGTGAGAGGGAATAAACAGAAGGGGGTGATGTGAGCTGCTTTGTTTTAGACACACAAGAGAGCATCTTTTTTCTCCCACTACAAAGGGCCGTCTGCAATAGTTAGCATGCTGAGGTGGGCATATTTCAGTCTGCAGTCCTGGCACCACGGTAGGGTATCCGGGAGAGTGCGCTTCCCAGTGTAATTATCTTTCCTCATCAACAAAGATGTGAATATGAATCAGGGGAAGAAAGCTTAATCTCATTCTTTAAGTGAGATGATGTTCTCCTACAATATGGAAGAGACCGGAGGATGAGAAGCTTGGGATCACTTCCTGTCTGCCACAGATAACTCAGAACCACGGGGCAGCTATTGATGTCTCTGGCCCTTCCCTTAGCTTCTTGCAACCAAAAAGGCTGATGGATCAAAACAGTTTGTGTCTGAATGGGAATCTCCCTTGTTCAGTGTAGATTATGGTCAACCAGATGGATCACTCTAGAAGCTTCCAGGCTGTTTAAATACAAGCTTGGAGACACAAGTCATTGAGAAAAGCATCTTTGTCAGAAGGGATGTAAAAACGTAAATGCTTAAGGGAGAAGAGTTGTCAGAGCTAATGAACTGAGCCTCGCCTGTCTGCGTGACGATGAAGAGTGGAAGTTTGGTTCTAATTTCCTGTAATATTTGTATAATCTGTAGGACCCCTGTCTCTGTTTTCTTTTCTAAACACACACACACACATTACACATAAAATACAAATAATAGTCTCCTTTTGAAGAGCAAATTATAATACTGAAATATGTCCTTGGCCTGGAAACAGCGTAAAAGTGAAACCTCCCAGCACACACACAGACAAGTCCTAATGATACATATTAAAGTAATTACACACACTTAGCAATTCTCCTCACATGAGTTATTGAACTTGGTCTCCTGGCTGTCTACTTCACCAGCTCTCTAGATATTCCAATTTCTGAGAATTTTGACCTTGATGTCATTTTTTTCTGCCCCCAAAGCAGTAAAATATAGGGAAATTTTTCTATACAGAGCTGGGTGAATAAAACGCAGCTAGTAGATTAAACCAGCAGAGATCCTTGTAGGTATAACCTGAAGACCAATATTGGATATCCAGAGAAAACACTGCTGTTTACTCTGCTCAGATACAAGTCAATGTATAATTACCAAGCAATAATTTGTACTTAATGCTGTGATGATTTCTGTAAGGTCACACCCAGTACTCTAAAATGTTTACATGATCTCTTAACAATAATCGTTTACAAGTTTCAGCATTTTACAGTTTTATAGATAGTTCAGTTTAATACCTCCTACTCACTACTTGGGGATTGTAAAATTTGGGACTAAAGAATTAAACTAAACAAACTGCAAACAGATGATGATATTTGAGCTCCCTTAACAAAGAACATGACTCCTTCTAGGAGGTTTTACAGACCTTTGCTTTCTATGAGCATGTATTTCTTGACTGGGCTATGACGTAAGAATGCTGAAGGTTTATAATCTGTTCACCTAAAGAAACTAATCAAGAGGGAGGACTCTTGCTAAAATGCTCAATTCCTATCCAGAAAGGCAAGGAGGATGGACATCAGAAGAAGAAAAGAGGGAACAAGTCAGGAGCCTGACACAGAGGACCTCTGAAAGGCTCTGCCCTGCAGACTATCAATGCAGATGCTGAGACTTATGGGCAACCTTTGGGCAGAGTGCAGGGAATCTTAGGAAAGAAATGGGAAACAGTAAGATCTGGAGAGGACAGGAACTCCACAAGGAGAGCAACAGAACAAAAATAATCTGAGCACAGGGGTCTTTCCTGAGACTGATACTCCAACCAAGGACTATGCATGGAGATAACCTAAGACCCCGGCACAGATGTAGCCCATGGCAGTTCAGTGTCCAAGTGGGTTCCATTGTAATAGGAACAGGGACTGCCTCTGACATGAACTGATTGGCCTGCTCTTTAATTACCTCCCCCTGAGGGGGAAGCAGCATTACCAGGCCACAGAAGAAGACAATGCAGCCACTCCTGATGAGACCTAATTGACTAGGATCAGAAGGAAGGAAAAGAAATCCTCCTCTATCAGTGGACTTGGGGAGGGGCATGCATGCAGAGGGTGGAGGAAGGGAGGGATTGGGATGGGAGGAGGGAGAGAACCACAGGGGGGATACAAAGTGAATAAAGTGTAATTAATAAAGAAAAATATTAAAAAAAAGAACGTCTGAAGACACCAACAAGTCAATAGTAGGTACTTTAGTTAGCGTTTTCCTTCCTCTGATTATGTCAAAAGAGCTGTGGGTCTATCTTTCAATGGCAAAAATATGTATTATTATTAACCTCACGTTTAAAAAAGTGAAGTAAAAGCTATACCTATATTATTAAACACATTATATGCAACCTATGACATTGGGACTTTGACTATAGCATGACGTGTTGATCATATGAGCATTGAGGCTGGCATCTGTGTAATAATACGAAAAGCATGTTGAAGTACCTTACAGTATTTTGTGATTACAATGACTGAAAATCATGATAAATATCCTGTCTAAATTTTTATATGTAAAGTAAAATCATGCATTTTTATGTAATACAGTGACTTGAAAGTGCTTGATGCATGAGGTGATTTTAACTAAAATTAATAGTGATTGGTTATGTATAGTTTAACTTTTTCTAAATTTACAATTCTTAATGAGAAGTTATTTGAAACATTTTTTTTTCAAATTATTGGTTGTACTTAGTATTTCAAAAATGTTTTCTCTGTAACTGAGTACACATGACAGCGTTTTCTTGGAAGACATTTAACATTCTTACTATCCCCACAAAATAATTTTCTGTTTTAAAAATCAATTGCATTAAGAAATATAAAATTTCGAGTTACCACATCCTATAGAGTATTTTTTTAATTTAATTTTATTTTATTAATTACACTTTATTCACTTTGTATCCCCCCATAAGCCCCTCCCTCCCCCCTCCCAATCCCACCCTCCCTCCCCCTTCTTCATGCATGCCCCTCCCCAAGTCCGCTGATAGGGGAGGTCTTCCTCTCCTTCCTTCTGATCTTAGTCTATCAGATACCATCAGGAGTGGCTGCATTGTCATCTTCTCTGGCCTGGTAAGGCTGCTCCCCCCTCAGGGGGAGGTGATCAAAGAGCAGGCCAATCAGCTTATGTCAGAGGCAGTCCCTGTTCCCATTACTATGGAACCCACTTGGACACTAAACTGCCATGGGCTACATCTGTGTAGGGGTTCTAGGTTATCTCCATGCCTGGTACTTGGTTGGAGTATGAGACTCTGGGAAGACCCCTGTGTTCAAATTTTCTGGTTCTGTTGCTCTCCTTGTGGGGTTCCTGTCCTCTCCAGATCTTACTATTTCCCACTTCTTACATAAGATTCCATGCACTCTGTCCAACAGTTGGCCATAAGTCTCAGCATTTGCTTTGATAGTCTGCAGGGCAGAGCCTTTCAGAGGCCCTCTGTGGCAGGTTTCTAGGTTGTTTTTTGTTTTCTCCTTCTTCTGATGTCCATCCTCTTTGCCTTTTGGGATAGGGATTGAGCATTTTAGTCAGGGTCTTCTCTCTTAATTAGTTTCTTTAGATGTACAGATTTTTGTAGGTTTATCTTATGTTATATGTCTATATGAGTGAGTATAAACCGTGTGTGTCTTTTTGCTTCTGGGACAACTCACTCAGGATGATCCTTTCCAGGTCCCACCATTTACCTGCAAATTTCATGATTTCCTTATTTTTCATTGCAGAGTAATACTCCATTGTGTAGATGTTACACAATTTCTGTATCCATTCTTCAGTTGAGGGGCATCTGGGCTGTTTCCAGGTTCTGGCTATTACAAATAAAGCTGCTACAAACATGGTTAAGCAAATGTCCTTTTTGTGTACTTGAGCCTCTTTTGGATATATGCGTGGGAGTGGTACAGCTGGATCTTGAGGAAGCGCTATTTCTAGTTGTCTGAGAAAGCGCCAGATTGATTTCCAGAGTGGCTGTACAAGTTTACATTCCCACCAGCAGTGGAGGAGGGTTCCCCTTTCTCCACAACCTCTCCAGCATGTGTTATCACTTGAGTTTTTCATCTTGGCCATTTTGATTGGTGTAAGGTGAAATCTCAGGGTCATTTTGATTTGCATTTCCCTAATGGCTAATGACTTTGAGCATTTCTTTAAACAAAATCCAACATCCATTCATGTTTAAAGTATTGGAGAGATCAGGGATACAAGGCACATATCTAAACATAGTAAAGGCGATATACAGCAAGCCTATAGCCAACATCAAACTGAACGGAGAGAAACTTAAAGCAATCTCACTGAAATCAGGGACAAGACAAGGCTGCCCACTCTCTCCATATCTCTTCAACATAGTTCTGGAAGTCCTTGCTAGAGCAATAAGACAGTTGAGGGAGATCAAGGGGATACAAATTGGAAAGGAAGAAATCAAATTGTCACTATTTGCAGATGATATGATAGTATACCTGAGTGACCCCAAAAACTCAACCAGGGAACTCTTACAGCTGATAAACACCTTCAGCAAAGTGGCCAGATACAAAATTAACTCAAAAAAATCAGTAGCCCTCCTGTATACAAAAGACAAAAGGGCTGAGAAAGAAATTAGGGAAACAACACCCTTCACAATAGCCACAAATGACATAAAGTACCTTGGTGTAACCCAACCAAGCAAGTCAAAGACTTGTATGAAAAAAATTTCAAGTCTCTGAAGAAAGAATTAGAAGAAAATATCAGAAGATGGAAAGATCTCCCATGCTCATGGCTTGGCAGGATTAACATAGTAAAAATGGCCATTTTACGAAAAGCAATCTGCAGATTCAATGCAATTCCCATCAAATTACCAACAATTCTTTACAGACTTGGAAAGGAAAATTCTCAACTTCATATGGAATAACAAGAAACCCAGAGTTGCTAAAACAATCCTCTACAATAAAAGATCTTCTGGAGGTATCTTCATCCCTGATCTCAAGCTGTACTATAGAGCAACAGTTATAAAAACTGCATGGTACTGGCATAGAAACAGAATTCTGGATCAATGGAACCAAACAGAAGACCCAGAAGATACAAACCCACACACTTATGGACACCTGATCTTTGACAAAAATGCCAAAACCATACAATGGAAAAAAGACAGCATCTTCAACAAATGGTGCTGGTTTAACCTATAGAGTATTTTTATAACATTGTAATTTCTAGGCTATAATGTCAAAACACTGAAAATATCAATATAATTTCTATTACCTCTGTTCATTTTTTTAAAGTGGAGTGGCCATACCAAGAAGACAACAGGTTTAATTTCTGTGACTTTCAAAGTAAATTCTGGATGAATTCTTCCAGTCTTGTTTATTAATAAAAATACAGATAATACTTCTGTCTCAGAGATCATTTTAGCTAAGCTGTAAAGTGATGCATGTTACGTGTAAACACTGGAATACTGTGAAAACCCAAGGATCACACACATGCTACCTATCAGCCCCGGGTTCCAAAGCAGATAAACCTGAAACAGGGGGAGATAGTTCAAGCACGTGGGCGAGGTCTTCAGGCAGCAGAGTTTACTTCTTTGGATCTCTGTGATAGCCTGCTGGCTGTTGGAACACAGTCCAAGAAACAAGTCCTGTGAGAATTCTGAGTGCTTGTGAAAAAACTTCCAGAAAACAGACATGGCTCTTGTGACCTCAGTTTCTTCAAAACATGGTATGGTCCTGGGATGTGTTTTCATGTGCCTGCCAGGTGTAGCCATGGGTTACCTCAGTCATGTGCATCTGTGGAAAAGCACGTTCTTGCCATGTGTGTCTTGTTCATGCCATTGAATGCCTTACTGGTGACTCTTCCTCACCCTCAGAGTATAAACTGTCTGGTGTTATGAATAAAGCTGGCTATTGCATGAGACTTTTGTCTGCTTCATTTCTGGGCCCTGCTCTCTCCGGCTCCTGCTGTAAACACCGCCGCTCCTGTGGGCACGCCAAGAGGAGGGCTCCTGTCTGGTCGCACTCCGGGGGCCCAGGGGTCGCATTTTCTTTCCTGGAAGAACCAAGAGTAGTTAATTCTGCGTCTAATTCCCTCTCCACAGAAGGGCACCCTTCTCTCTCACTCACCTCCGCGTTATTCTCGTGCTTCTGTGGAGTCAAACAAGCAGAGACGCTTGTGAGTGACCAACATTTAGTGACGACAGTAAATGCTGCTCTTTCCTCTGCTCAGACATAACTCAGTGAATCACTGAGCGGTGTCAGAGGGCGTGTCCCTGTCAGAGGGCGTGTCCCTGTCAGGAGGCGTGTCCATGTCAGGAGGTGTGTCCCTGTCAGAGGGGCGTGTCCCTGTCAGAGGGGCGTGTCCCTGTCAGGAGGCGTGTCCCTGTCAGGAGGCGTGTCCATGTCAGGAGGCGTGTCCCTGTCAGGAGGCGTGTCCCTGTCAGGAGGCGTGTCCCTGTCAGAGAGGCGTGTCCCTGCCAGGAGGTGTGTCCCTGTCAGAGGGGCGTGTCCCTGTCAGAGGGGTGTGCCCTCTCTCGGCCAGTGATGCTTTCTACCTGGAAATACCATCGGGTTTCTGCAGGCTGAGAGCTGCAGCCCCACGGTCTTGGTCCCAGGCCACACCCTTCTTTACCCTACCTGGCTCTCTGGTGGCATCCTCACAGTCTCTCAAGTTTGGCTTCTTTGCTTGAAGCTCACAGAACTCAGGGCAACATACAGACTTTTTTTTTTTTTTTTTTTTGATTCCCTAAAGCACCATAAAGTGGGACACAGATGAGCAGACGTGCAGGGTGAGGGACGGGGAAGGTTTCATGTTCTCCCTGGCCTGTTCTCCAGGCAGCTCCACATCCTGTGACTCCGGAGCACTGGTTTTGCTCTTCTTGGGAGACCGTTTGCACAGTCATGATCGAGTCCACCGTTGGCCATTGGCAATTGATTTCGCATTCAGTCCCCCTCCCGTCAGAACAGACGGGCATGCGAGACTAGAAATCCCGAGCCCCATCCTGTCTTGGGTTTTCGGGGAAGGTTTCCAGTACCCATCCTGAAGATACCTAGGGGCACAGCACAAACTGGCATGCAGTCAACCGTCAGCATACTGAAAGACACACCGCTGTGGAGATTCCAAGCTCCCTGTGCCCTCTCTGCCAGGAAGCAGAAGATAAAGCAAGGCCGAGTGCACGTTCACACTATCACACGCTGTGCTAGATTTTCTTCACCGGTTCGGAGCTTTCTGCCGAGTCTGCAGTTTCACGTCCTCATCAATAACTTCATCTCCTTTCCTCCCGCTGACGCCTGGTTTGTTTCTGTGGTTCTAGCCAAAGGGTTAGAACAAGCAGAAAGCTTTTCTTATTAATAATTGTTCCCCTATAACACATCTGCAGATTCACTCAACCATAGGTTAAAAGAAAAAAAGAAAAAGCAGGCAGGAAAGAACGCGCAAGTGGGCTGCACAGCAACAGAACTCTCTCGCCCTTATTTCACATCAGCGCAGCCCTGTTTATACTGTGTTAACTACAAACCACCTAGACGTGACTTGACATGTACAGCGCATACAGGGCACGTGCAGTTTACACACGGGAGCTGGGCACCTGCAAACTGTTATCCACTACAAGGCTGAATCTCAAGCGTTGGTCCTGGAAACATGGGGACTGGAGCAGTACCGTGGCCATTTTCTTCTTATTTCGACTTGTGCATTTCTGAGCAAGATTGGTTCCTTTACATTTTTCACGTGTTGATAACGTGTTTTTTTTTTTCCGATAAAGTTTTGTTTATAATTACCAGACCCTTATCATAAGTCCTTTTAGATGTGTTTTTTTTGTTTGTTTGTTTTAAATCTATTATTAATCTATAAAGTGTGAGATATTCCTGTTGTGACTACTGGGACTGGCTGGTGACCCACGTTCCAGAGGGCCTGACGCCCTCTTCTGGCTTCCGAGGGTGTCTGTGTGCAAGCATGGTGCATACGTCCTCACGCGGGCACACACCCACATGAAATGAATCAAAAGTGAAGAAAAGGGTTACTGGGGGAAGTTACTACATTCTAATCCTATATGTTTTTGAAAAAACAGGATTTCTCTTCACCTTGAAATTTCTATATATACTTTGGGATGAGCATAGTTTAAAATTTTGTTTATTTTATGATAACATACCTGATCAGTCCTGATAATTATACACATCAGTGTCAGTTTTAGTTATTGTTTCTCAGGTGGTTTGCTTTTAAGTTCTATCTTAATTTCATAGCCTGTAATGTGTCCTGATGTTTGTAAAATGTCATCAAAATTTGTGGTTATGTGTCCATCTTTGTTACTGGTAATGCATGTGTGTATGTTTATTATTTCCTGGTATTGTTGCAAGATAAATTATGATTGTATCAATTCATATTTTTAAATACCTAGTTCAATTTCATAATTTACCCGTGCATTCTTTCTATTATTGCTTCTTTAATCATATTTGCCTACTGTGTTTTCTTAGAATTAACAAGGGATTTAAAATTTTTTTTTCTCCTAGTTCTTTTTCATTTAAAAGTATGTATGGCTATAGCTTTTCTTCTAAATACTATTTTCTATTCTAAAAAACTTCTGTATATAATTTATGTTTCTATTAAAATTTTTACTAGTTTTTGATAAATTTTTGCAGTCTGTTTTGATCATATTCCTCTCCTCCCTCAACTCTTTCTAGATCCGCCTCTTTTCTCTATCCACCACACTAGTGTACTTTTTCCTACTCAACCAGTTCAACGTGTGCTGCCCATCAAATGAGTTATGTCATAGCTACAGATTATTGCACTGTTTACAGGAGATTGTGATTAACACAGAGACCCACAGCTGGCCAAGGTGCCGAGAAGGAGAGACTGTGGAAAGCTCAGCCACAAACAGGACAGCTACTTCACATCAAGGCTCAGGGCCACTGTAGAAAAGGAGGCAGAAGGAGGGTCAGAGCCAGCAGCAGGGGATAATCACAATGAAACATGGTTTTGTTTTTGTTGTCTTCAGGACCCAACAGGAGGACAGCTGAACATGAGAACTCATGATAGTTGTGAGAAAATAGTTGAGATCCTTGAAAGATCGAGCCAGACAAACCCCAGTGCGAAGGGTCGGGACATGAAGACCTACCCCAGGTGAGGAGGTACTGGCAGTTGAGAGTTTCTGGGAAAAGAGGGTCAATTTTCCTGGAGAGTGTTGTCACTTGTGAGTTGATTATGCAGCAGTGGGAAGCCACACATCATGTTTCTCTTTTCACATTAAAGATGCATAGAGTCAACACACGAGCATGTCCTTTTGTGGAAAATGTTAAGATGGAATCAGACCAAATGATGAAAATAGAAATCAGCTATATGTACTTGAACTACTTTCATTTTATACAAATTTAGAAATAATAATTATTTTTCATTAGAGTCTTAAGTCTTAATGTCACATTAAAATGTTTATTATACTAGATTTATCATAATGGCATCGGAATATTTGACTGAGTGTTTAATTTTGTTCGAATTTGTTGAAAATTGTTTTGTGGCCCATAAATTATTTAATCTTTTTTAATGTTTAGTTGTGGTAGAGGAGGAAGATTACTTCTAAATGTTGAGTACAAGAATTATAAGTGGTCAACTCAGTGTTATTGGCACCTTCCTTCCGCTTCTCGTGCTCACTCACGAGAGCAATGAAAACGCCAGCTAGCGCGTTCAGGTCTTACTCTCACTGTTGTGCAAATGGTAGTTGCACATACTTTCCTTGAGTGCCTTTGATGGCTACATGTCATAGAGTGTCTCCTTTCAGACCTGTAGGATGTGTGCAAGTTCCCCCCTTTTTCTTTTGTGTGCCCCATCTTTAGTTCAGTTTCTTTTAGCACCGATCTCGCACTGCTTGTTCCCCCGCTACTTCACGTGTTACAGCTCTTTTCCTCTCCTCCTTGGTTTTCTGTGTCTCTGTATTTGAGCTGTGTTTCCAAAATAGTGTATTGTTGAAATGTGTATTTTGCCTGATAAAAATAAAAAACTCTTACTAGGTGATTAATTTACTTCTATTTGATCCTACAATTATAATTTAATCAGTACTTGTTTTTTATTTTTTTGAACAATGGTATTCTACACGTAGCTGACATAGGCTTGAGCCGTGGTCCTGCCTTCACCTCCGAGTGCTGGAACTGCGGGTGTGTAAACAGCCTGCCTCCATGTCACATTGTTGGTGGTTGGGACTTGGGTTGTGTGTTGTGCACGTGTGAGGTGGAGACCCCTGTCTTTTATTTTCCTCCTCCTCAGGGGATGTTTTAAAGGTGTTATCTTCTCTTCTGAAAGCAGGTGTTTGTTTTATGCTCTAGTAAGTTTTCCCACTCTAGTTTAAAACACATTTTTCAAGATGAAAAGCTGCAGTTGTGATGCCTAGCTTTAAAGCTCAGTGGAGGTACCTACTGGCTCTGTGATCCTTTTCAAATTCCTTGCCATTCTGTTTCTCAGGCCTTTATCTCTAAATCGGGAATATTAATACAAGATAATTAAATGAATAAATACACCTGCTTACTTAGAAACATTACAGGCAAACGATGAAAGATCAGAGGATGTGCCTCCATTGTTAACGCTACCTGCACTGCTTTATTTTTCTAATTTTCAAAGTGAAAACAAAGTGACATATTTTGAATTTCCTCTGTTGAAGCCCACCTGTGGAAAGACTTTTAATTAATTTTGCCTGCAATAAGGTGATCAACTGTAAATCTGCCAGCGAGGACTCCTTCATCTCTTTGATTGTGTCTTCTTATCTGTTTGCTTTCATCTCTTCTCCAGGGAGAGAAATGGTCTCTGCAGAACCAGACTTTTATCCTCTAGACTCCTGCACCCTCAACAGACCCTTAACACTGCTCCTCTCTTATGAACCTGATTCTTACCTCATGAGTTTATTCTCTTTTCAGTTGGTTGTTTGAGGATTTCACATATGAATATAATGTGCGCTAATCAAATCTACCCCCTTCCCTGCCTTCCTGGTCCTCTCACACTCCCACCGCTTCCATCTTCATGCCATCTTTCACAAACAAAACCGCTGGACCCAGGCAGAGCTGCCATATTTCAGGGGCAGGTAAGATCACGCCGGGACACAGACAGACTGTCAGAGCCACGCCTCTGAAGAACACCGGCCTGCCCTCAGCAGCAGCAGCCACCCGTTTGCTGTACCCCTTAGCTAGGGGTGGGGCTTCAAGAGTCCCTCCCCATCATGCTGAGATCTTGTCCCATTCGTGTGCAATGTCTTATCACGTCCAGAGAACGCTGTTCCGCAGGAGCTCCCTAACCACTTCTGTCCCTTACAATCGTGCTGGTCCCTCTTGAAGGTGATCCCTCGGCCTTGGAGTGTGGGGTGTGATACAGATATCCCGTTTGGGGTAAATGCCCCATGGTCTTTTATTCTCTGCACATTGGTGAGTTGTGAACCTCTTTGTTAGCGCCACCTGTGCAAAAAGAAGCTTCTCTGTCGAGATTCACACTGACCTGTGGTTATAAAGATAAGAAGGAAGAGAGCAGTTTAACACTGTAACTGTAGTGGTTCTTCCCTGCGGCCTGTGACACAGTCCTAGGGGATTTTTTGGCTCAGTATCAGGTATGAGCTCTGTGTGGTGGAGCAGGCCTTAATCATCAAGTCACGGATCACTCCACACTCATGTGTGTCTCTCCCCAGGCCAGTCCTCATCTGAGCTGGCAGGGCTGGATAAGCCCAATGGCAGCTTCCATCCTCTGCTGGCGTTCATAGCAACTTTGAGCCATATAGAAGCTAGCCGGTAGGGATGGCACTTCCAGGCCAATACAAATCACATTTCTCTGAACCCTATCCAATAAACAGATGGTGTCCTCAAAGAAATAGGCTCTTACCGTCAAGTTCTGAAGGGTAATCAAGAGCAATGGTGGTATTCTGCATTGTTTGGGGGCCCTATGTGGCCACACTGCCCAACACCTCAAAATCAGGGAACCCACACCTGAAGCTGTAGCAGCTGGGAAGGGCATACCTTCCCCCACGAAGGCCAACCACACTCACTCTCTCTCTGTGTACACCGATGCGTGTATTGTCGATAGCTTCTGCAGCAGCACGCTTTGTGTGCGTTTTCGAAAGGCGTTGGTGTCGGTCACTGCTCCCTATACTGCCCCTCTACCCCCCCCTCCTGTCCCACTCTCTGTCCCATAGGACGTTTTCTTTAACGTGTCTAACATGGATTTTAAGTCTGTTTGTAATTTTGTTCTATCTTATAGACCCTTGGGGTGGATTCTCCTGAGTTCATTCCCCGCGCCTGCCGCCCGCTGCTCTCTGTCAGCAGGGCGCTGTGCTGCTCTTCGTTCTCTTCAGAGTTCCTTCTCAACTTTCAGGTGCTCCCAGGCGTCATTTTAAATGAATCGTCTTTTCCTGGGTGTTTCTTTCTTGTGCATGTTCTTGGATATTTTTGTCCCACTGTTTCTCTCTCTGAAATAAATTCATGAGGGCAGGTTCTTCTTTTGTTTGTTTGTTTGTTTGGGTGGTTTGTTTTGTTTGCTTTGGCTTTTCGAGACAAGGTGTCTCTGTGTGGCCTTGGCTGTCCTGGACTCACTTTGAAGACCAGGCTGGCCTCAAACTCACAGACCCACTTGCCTCTGCCTCCCTGAGTGCTGGGATTACAGGCGTGCGCCACCGCACCCATCTGAGGGCACATTCTTTACTGAGGAGTCTCTCCTGGTGGCACATGACACCATTAATGACTGAGTCTGACAGAGACTCCATCCTAGGTGCTCCAACCTTCTTTCGGTGATATTTTTCTCCTTTTCTTTTCTTTTCTTTTCTTGCCAGAATATCTCAATCGGCTTGTCGCTATTTTAACTTGCTGTCGTATGTTATCTGATATCCAACATCCTGCCACTTAATCTACACATTGGACAATCTAAAGCATTCACGTGTTTTCCCTATAATCCTACAAGAACAAGTCATCTTTAATGGCTTACAATGGTATAGAAAGGCTACTATTCATACTTTTTATTTTCATCTCTTGGATCTTACATCTAAAATCGGCCAGTTTCACAGAGGGTATGTTCAAAACAGTCCTAGTGGATGCCTGAATTCCCAGGTAATACAAGATAGTACAGATCTATCTATCATATGTATGTGTGTGTGTTCATTTATTTACTTTTCAACATTTGGATAAATATATGCAAACATACATCCATACACATATATATGAATTCACTGAACACATCAAAATCTAAGACAAAAATTAGGCACAGTAAGAGACTAACAGCAATATAAAAAATAAAACATAATTTAAAAAGTTTAGGCATTTTTAAGCTTTTTTCTCTCAGACTTCGTATCAGGTTTTCTGGGAGTTTATGTGTGTGTGCCGGGCTCAGCTGATAGCATTTGTGTTTAGGATTATTTTCTGTAGGCTTTTGCAAGCATTTTTTTCTGACTCATAGTGCCAACTATAGTTTTTAAATCAGATGTTTACACTTCTCTAATTTCACGTGAAATATTTGAAAACAAATAAGCCTAAATAAAATCTCAAACTCTTATTCATATGTTGATAGCTATTATGCATTCTAAGGGTTTTTTTTTAGTTAATCTTTGTTTTTATTATTTAACTTTTTTTTTTTTTTCGGGACAGATTTCTTTGTGTAGCTCTGGCTGTCCTGGACTTGCTTTGTAGACCAGGTTGGGTTTGAACTCACAGAGATCCACCTGTCTCCGCCTCCCTGAATGCTGGGATTATAGGTATATATCACCTTGTCCAGCTATTTAACTTTTTATAAGAAGCAATGTCTAATTTCCTTATTTATTTGTTTTCACCTCAAAAGGATATTTCTTACCATTCATACAAAAGTTTATGTGAACAATAAACTTAAAGCCTTGATGAAATGAAATGATAGATAATATTTCCATTTGCTATTATTTGAAAAACGTAAGTTTACAAAATACATTCTGTATGCAGGTATGACTGAATCCACCCACAATCCTAGCATTTTGTATGCTGAGGCAGAAGGATGGATTCTAGCCCAGGCAAGACTACATCAGGACCACTGTCTTCAAATATAAAATGGAGGTCTTACACTAAACTATTTACCCTGGAACCTCATTTTACTAAAAACCACACAATAGCACAGCCCGTGTGCTTGGCTAAATTGTTTTGTAAGTGGAAAGCATTTATAACTGATAGAAACTATACAAAACAGCAGAATGGAAGTTACCAGCCCTCTAATGAAATACCCAGCAGAGTTTGGAGACTCTTGGCAGCATGTGTTTCTGGCACAAGAAAAGGCGAAGCATGAGAGAAAAAGCTGCCCATGCATGCAGAGACAGAAACATGCCGCTAGCAGGCACAGGTGCCCTTGCTTCTTCACACCAATACGTCAAATTACACGACACAACAGTGGAAAACTATCTAAAATACCGTGTTCTGTTTCTCATCTTGCACCAATTTTCCATCCAGCAACCTGAGCTCTGTCCATCACTCCTTCTCACTGGACTTACAGCTCACCCAATTAAGCCTCTTTTTGTTTCAGGGATCCAGTAACTTATAGGAGACAGAGTTTACTTATCTGTAGGTTTCGGGAGGGAAATCCCTGATGATGGGAGAATGTGGCATCAAGTGTTTGGAGCAGGAAGCTGAGACACTGCATCTTCCACCTGCTGACACAAAGCAGAGAGCGTAAGCTGAAAGTCAGGCAGGCTCTACGCCGTCAGAGCCTGAACCAGCTACATTCCTTCCTGCAAAGGAATCCTGAAACTTCCACCAGCTCAGGACCAAGTGTTCGCACACCTCAGCCTACAGGGGCCATTTCTCACTCACCATCCCGAACTGCCTTGCCTTTGTCCTGCCTCTGAGGCTCTAGGTTCCCACCAGAGACAAACATTCCCATCACTCTCTTTTAGGACCACTTGGCTGATTTGACCATGAAAGTGTACAAATAAAATACAACACTACCAACTTTCAGTAAATTCACCTTGGTATTGAACTTCTTTCTGTTTCATGTTATGTTTCTATTCTTTTATTCCCCCTATAGCATTACATAATCTAAATGTACCAAACTGTGTTTTCCTAAAGTCTTGTTCTGTTTGTTCTACTGGAAACTGAGTCGCTTGCCATATCCTGGCAGACTTGGGTGTTGGAGAGTCCTGGATCAAGGCACTGGCCGATCTGGTGTCTGGTAGGAGCCGCTTTGGGTTTTCCAGACATCTGCTAACATGGGAGGGATGGAAGGAACTAACTTACTTCTTCTAGTCCTTTGCAAGGACTGTCGTCTCTTTTACAAAGGCTCCCTGCACATACTCACCTCCTCAAACTTCACATTCTATTACCATTACTGAGCTGTTAAGTTTAACATGCTGAGACCACAGCAATCAGTTATTGTTAGAGGCCTCTGGAGGCCCCTCAGTGGTGGCGCGTCTGCCCAGGCCCTGGTGCCGTCCCCAGCACTGAAAGTGATGCCTATTTCCCTGTGTCATACATGCTGCAATGAATTCCTTAAAGCCTTGTCTTCCTGTACCTGTGTTTCTTCAGACCTGTTTTTCTAAACATATTATCGGCTTGAATAGTGTGTTCTGTCACAGTCGTGACACTTGTTGAAAATAACCTGAAACATTAAGCAATCTCCAGTACTATGATATTTTTAAAGTACATCTCGTTAACGTGGAACCTTCTATGTAACTCCAGAAATAATAGCTGCTTAGGGAAACTTTGCCCTGACTGGCTGGATAGGCCACGTTGCTTTGTGGTTAATGAATAATTTATTGCATTTGGTGTTGTGGTAGTTTATTCAGAAGTTTTCCTCTGTCTGTCTCTTTAAAACATGTTGAAAGGACATATGTTTATTAGGCTTAGCACACTGAGAAGCAAGTGGCCCTCAGGTGTTGTTTGAGAAAAGTTTACCAAACTATGACTTATTGAACAGCAGCAATCCCTTAGGAGCTGTAATATCCTGGCAGGAAACCTAATCGGACCAATACAGGCTGCAGTTAGGAAGCACCAAGTGTGGTTGTATGAAGGGATCCCGCAGTGGGGTGATGGCTTCGCCAAGGGCACAGACGCCCAGGGAGAGTACAAACCTGGCTTGCACCTCATGTGCTTCCAGATACCACGCCTCACCATGTGAAAAACGGAGGAGGAGTTAGCTCATGGGGGCTGTCTATAGACCAACTTCCTAAATAAAAGAGTGGGGAAAAGAACAGAGTGGTCTGAAAGACAAATAGATGCAAAGCCAGCGAGGAGAGCACTGTGTGTGTGTGTGTGTCTGTCTGTCTGTCTGTCTGTCTCTCTTTCTCTTTATGTGTGTGTTTTGACCATGTATGGTATCTGCAACATTGGTGTTACAACCTCAGTGTGGAATGTTCTTCACTCTAGGTTTGAACACGCGATACCCAGCTGTTAGTGCCCCCTGTGGCAGGTAGCGCACCCTTAGGAAGTGGATCCTTGGAGTCAGGCTTCGTGCCTCATTCTGGTTCCAGCTTGAGCCATCGGATCCTTGCTCAGTTCCACACACCAAGCAGGTGCCAGAGACTCCTGCCCTCAGAGCCACCGGTCACTGTGCCTTCACTGTGGTGACTGACCGTGTAGCCTCAAACCACGAGACAACATAAACCTTCCCTCCCCTTAGTTGTTTTGGTCAGATACTTTCTTTGTCATAGCCACAAAAATGCAACTGATCCATTTGATTTCTTTTTTTTTTTTTTTTTTTTGGCTTTTGTAGAAGAAATGCTTTTATAAGAGCATCTTAAGAGGGATCCAATTGATCAAAGTGCAAAACCAAGCTGTTTTGGCTGAGGTAAAATCAGGGAAGCCTGAAGACCTACTGAGAGATGGCTCCTCTATCCCCATGTAGGTGTGACACAGTGTGACAACTGAGGCAGTAGTGGAACAGATTGTTACAGACACCTCTACACCTGCATCGCAAAGGACGGGGACAAAGCTAACAGACAGATTTGGTCTTGAGTCTGCACACTGAAAAACAACCTAATAAGCCACTTGTGGCAATGTTCTTTGCTGATCATTACAGAACACGCTACAATCTCAAGCCATGATAAAGCCTTAATCATACTGAAGATGAAAGCACATACCTCAGGGATGCTCTTGGTAAACATTTTCATTATCACGGTTGCATTCAATAGCCTGCTCCCAACATGCGCCGTTTGTTGAAAGTTGTTTATTCATCAGAAGCAATAAATACACAAGTCACTTGTACATGCAGAAACACACCTCTGAATAAATAAATTGCTACCATGTACTCAAATCTAATATTTTCTCCCTTTATAAAATCCATTGAGATGGGAAAAAACACCCTGGAAATCGACATTATGTACATTAATTTTTATCACGCATATTTCAAATACAATACAGGAAAGCATCTCATCTAATTTTGGAAAAGCAACTAATGTGGGAAAAATGCAAACTCTCTATAGGAAGCAAATAGTTTAATTATGCATAACTTCTAGGAATTGTTGGAAATGTAAAAATTGGGCAGGGGGAGACACAAGATATATATTCAGACTCAGTTAAATCAGCAGCTGCCACCAAAGTGGTCAGGCAAACAAGCCCTACCCCTTCCTGAGCTTCTGCAGGGCAAAAGCCTGTAACAGCTCCCTCTGAACTGTGTCATGCAGGACCCATGGCCCTCCCAGACACAGCCAGGAGCTTCAGGAAATGTGAGTACACTAGCCTAATGGCAAAGGAGACGGCTTTTTCCAAGATAATTTTCCTGGGGTTTTCATTCGCTGCTGGGTTGTACTAAGACAAAATCTCCTCTCCTCTCATATGACCTCCCGAACCGTGCTGTTTGATCTCAAAACATAGAGAAGGTGGAATCTGAATGGCACATGTGGAGAAAAGAGACTGAGAGGTGAGCTCTGAAAGGCTTTGAAAACACCAGGGATTTCAAATGACTTTTCTCTAGGAAATAATTTATTTTGGTAGTTTCAATCCAACTTTTCCACTTTATAACTTTTCAATAAAAACTTTTCTTTGGTGGTATAGTCATCAAATCTCCGTGTCTCTCCAAGTTCTTAAGCCCACTCTTGCTCCTGGCTGTCTTTCCCAATGCTACTAACCCTTCTCTCTCTCTCTCTCTCTCTCTCTCTCTCTCTCTCTCTCTCTCTCTCTCCCTCTCTCTCTCTCTCTCTCTCTCTCTCTCTGTGTGTGTGTGTGTGTGTGTGTGTGTGTGTACAAGTACATACACTGAGGTCATTATTCAACCTGTGGTGTCATTTGCCATTCATTGACTGATTGATTGGCTGACAGGACCTTTGACAGCCTTTGCCTCCCCAGCACCGGGTTTACAATCAAGCAAGCATGCACTACTGTGCCTGCTCTTGTGGGAGTGCAGAAGAGACCGCAGTTACTTATGATCACAGGGTAAGAATTTTACGATTCTTTCTACTCAGTCCCCCAATGCCTCTTCTGACGTCTATACGCTCTTCTAGATCCATCCAGGTCAGTGTGGTGTCTCTTAGTCACATGTGGCTTCTTATCCATCCACCCATCCATCCATCCATCCATCCATCCACCCACCCACCCACCCATCCATCCATCCATCCATCCATCCATCCACCCACCCATCCATCCATCCATCCACCCACCCACCCATCGATCCATCCATCCATCTATCTATCTATCTATCTATCTATCTATCTATCTACCTACCTACCTACTTATTTATTTAATTTTAATGAGATCCGTTGGAATGGAATGCATGTGGAACTCTCTCCCAGCTCACTAGCATGGGTGTGAGACTGCCCCATACCCTACAGTACGGATGTCACAGTTTTCCGCCTGGACCTTTTCCGCGTGCTCCCTTAGATGACACTGTCCTGGCTCTCAGACGGTAGGTTAACTCACCATCAGTTCTGTACCACACCAGACTGTCTCTGAGCTCCTTGGCCACTGTGAAAAGCCCCTGACGTCTCTCTCTGAGCTGTACTGTTCAGGGCTCAAGGCAGCCTCCATGACCGTATCTCGGGGACAAGACTCAGACCCTCCTTGAATGTGCTTCTGCTCCCTACCTCTGCTTTCCCACCACACCCAGACAGCCGTTACTTGCTCTGTGTGCTCTGTCGGTCTTGTCGGCCTGTTCCTACCCTCATTCTCTCCTCTCCCATCTGGCTCAGCTACATTCAGCCACGCTGACCCTGGATCAAAAGTCTGGAAAAGCATTTGCTCAAGTTCACCCTCCATTTGATTCTGTTGTCTCCGGAAGCCTGTGCTGAATAGTGCGCTCATGAATTAGTGAGAACTGAAGGGATTCCTTCAGAAATATTGTCATGTTGTTTAAGTTGGAGCGAAGCTGGCAATTCGCCAGCCCTGCACTTATCTCATCATTTTACTATTAGCTGAAGTTCTAAAACCTATATCTTAATATATGTAACATATGCTGTACCATAAATTAATTCATGATTAAATCCTCCAACTTTACATTTGTTGCTTTGTATATAAACTGACCTTTGAAGCAGGAATGTAGCACTAATTATGTTTTTCCTTTGATGCGAATGGCTGATAAGCTACCTCTCAGAACTACAAATCAAACCACACAGCACCATTCTCTACGATGTCTTTCCAAAAGCTTGGGGACCTTTACTAAAATCATTTTATTAATCTTCACACATCTGAGATGAGATGATTGGTTTTAATTATTCTTCCTTCTGCATTTGGGAATGCTATATGGATGCCATTTGTCACAGAAGTATACTGGCATTACACCAACTGTGCCTACTTAATTTATAGAGGCCAGAAAACTTCTCTTTCTTCAAAAGTATGATATTGTTGAAAGTTTCAGAAGTTCCAAGGAACTGCTTCTTGTCGTGTTCAGAATACTGCAATGCCTTCATCCCTCACCTCCTCTATGGAGTGCTATTTCCAGCGGTCAGGTTTCCAAGAACACCAGTCAGGGAAGATGGTACAAGGCTCTGAAGAAGCGAAACACAGCCTATTGCATCTCTTCTCCTGCACCTTTTTTTTTACTTACATTCAAGTTAAGTCTCACCTCTACCTTTTTGCCAATTGTAGACTTAGGGCAAAAGTGCTACCAAAACAAATCATATAATCTTGCTTCAGTCCCACCCTGCAGTCTCAACTTAGAATCAGCCAAGAGTGAAAAGGAGCAGGGAGGGGACCCCCATTTGTCATACTATGGGATCACCCCTTAGAGAAAGCAGGGCAGGGCTGCGTTTGTTTATTTTACGCCAAGGGAGAACACTGCTCTCATTTTGGAGGAAATTTACCATGGCTAACATCACGATGAACTTGTAGTCAGACAGTCATCACGTTGAAAACACAAGCAGTTGGGAAACAGTTTGGACAGAGGCAGAGTCTACAGAAAGCTTTAGAAACCTCCAACAGTTCAGTAATGCCATGCCAGCAACTGAGAGTCTATGGCATGCCCAGACTTCAGACACAAGGCAGTATTAGCAATGCCAACATAGATGCAGGCCAGGGTGGTGCTAGGCTGGCTAGCTTTGCAGTAACTCTAAACAAGCCAGAGACATTTGAGAAGAGGGACCCTCAGCTGAGGAATGGCATCAAGCAGAATGGCCTTTAGGTTAGTCTGTGGGAGCGGTTTTCTTCTTTAATGATTGATGTGGGTGGGGTAAATCCAGGGTGTCTCGGCCTGGGAAGGAAGTTCTACTCTGTATAAAACATCAGCCTGAGCAGGCCAGGAGGAGAAGTCCCGAAGTGATGGAATGTGAGCTAAGAGCTGTGAGAAGAAGTGAACCCCACAGAGAGCTACTGACGGTCATGGCGTTCTATCACATCAGTAGGGACACAAGTTAGACACGTGTCTTCATCCTGGAATATATTGATGTATTCCAAGGCACACAAAAATGCATGGAACTGAAACTTACACAAACGTAATAAGAAAGAGCAAAAGAGCACAAAGCACTCGTTTGTTTTCTACACTTTCCCTGCTAACAGTCTTTCCTGGATTACACACTTACTCACACTTACTTACTTTTTGTTTTTATGTTTTATGTAAGAGGAAGGGATGATTTGGGGTCTCAGTGTTGTGCGGTCAGTCCTATGGGACATTGGTCCCATGGCTTCTGGGTGATGCAGGATATCATGATGGAGAAGAGAGAGAATGAGCGTGGGGCGGAGTCCCAATACCTCTTTTAAGGGCACATCATATGGCTGGAAGACTACCAAAGTTTTCAATGCTGGGATAGTGCCATACTCAGGGCATTATCTGTCCTTTGGAGGACAGGGGAAACTTAGAGCTGGCTGTAGGAACTTAGAGTTCCCTGTTGGTCTCTGAGGAAGACAGTCACATGGGCCACAGGCTGGCCTCAGACTCACTATCCTCCCAAAGATGAGGGGCTGAGATGTAAGACTATGCATATGGAACACCACGCTGCTTTGTGTGTGGTGCTAGACTCAAACCCGCTGCTTCGCGAAGGCATGCCCGGCCTTCTACCAGCTAAGCCACATCTTCAGCCCCAGGAATTCCGTCTGAAGGAAACTCTGTTCAAGTTGAGTCTGAAAATACTGATTGAATGCCTCTTGTTTTTCAGTTTCTACTTGGCATTTCTACTGTTGCACTAGGGCTCTAACATGGTGGCAGACAATAAAGATTCTGCACACACACGCAACGTTTCCTGTTTCCCACATCCTTGCCGAGGTATGTCAACAGTGAATGGCCTTTGTTTCTTGCCTATAGAACTACTTGAGAGACTTGGATTGTAGGCCAGGGGACAATGATGGTCTAAGTAAGATTAAAACTGGAGGCCGCTCAGCTGCAGCTGGATTAAAGGAAGCTGCCAGGAGCCATCAGCACACTGATGAAAGACTGAGCTCACGCCGAGATGAGCTGAGAGCAGACTTCCTCACGCCTACCACCTGTGGCATTGTGGGATAGAGGATTCGTTGCTGTGAAGGTTTACCTGTGTATCCGTTGTTTCCATGTGTCACACGGAAGTTTCTCTCTCTGACACAACACTTAAGTTTCACTATGAATTTGCTAACTACAACCCTCGAGAACTCGGTACTCTTTGCTCATCCTAAGTTAACTTGGGCTGCCTGACGCGTGAGCCATGAAAACAGAGACTAGATAGGAAACACTGTAAGAGCTAGGAACACTTAAAGCGCCTATAGGTGACTGTTCCAGGATGAGGGCTTCCCGACTGGCTGGAAACAAGAAGAGAAAAATGCCGCTAGATGGATGGCCTAAGTACATGTTTTGGATTTCATTTGAATTTTATGAGGAAGAGGGTCGTGACAGAGTCCATAACTTCTTGTTGCTGAAGCCCTCTCTAGAGAACCTACCCAGCCTTTTAACATCCAGGAATAATGCGGTCATATGTGAAGCTCATACTCAATATTCAAGTTTCAATAAAAAGGCCACATGCCAATTATATGTTTATGCTTTTGTGAAGTTGTTGTATTGGGGTACATGAGAACTAGGGATGACGACTGAACAGTGCATGGATAAAGCAAGGTAGTTATAGTCACCAGTGACCAGAAGAAATCCCCCTAGTCTTAGGAGTTGATAGAAGAATCACTGCTTCCAACAAGGAGATGAAAAAGGGAGAAAGGGTTGGAAAATGGGGCCATGGGAAAGAAGCATTCCTTATTCCTTAGCTTACTTATTCTCAGGGATGGAGATTTAGTCAATGAAATTTCCAAAGTAGGCTGTATTTTATTTGAAAGAGATTCTATATGAAGTCCCATCTGGCCCAAAGTAGTAGAAAGGCAGAGGCACAGGTTGTGATGCTGAGAGATTAACCTGAGGTCTGAGGACTTGCAGACTTACAAGGGATAAGCAGACACTCCTTTAAACTAAATAGGATGAATGGTGGCCTACGGCGATTGGATTCTAGATGACTTCACGTGCCCTTCTGAGAAATGGGCTGACAGGCATGATGTCCCCAATAGGCTGGAATATTGAGAAATTAACAATTTGAGGATAAAATGATTTGCCTCTCTTCGTATCCAGGGGAAAATCATGAGGTGATCCACATGAGCAAAAACAGAACATACCTTTTGCAAAGGCAGGAGGACACAGTGAAAAGAAGAACCTGTCATTTGGGTCACAGAACGACCTTCTGAACAACAACAACAAAACTTGATGCCTCAAACTCAGGATGCAGTGAATTATTAACGGGCAGATGTGGAGCACAGAGCGCACACCAGGCCCCAGCACCAAGCCACGTGAGCTCTGTTCCACGGTGGATGATACATCAAACTCAGAGCTACTTTTCAACCCAGTATGTCTCAAATGTTTAAAGAGGGAATGATTAGGAATGAAATTTGCACTTAACATATGTGGTCCTCATTAATCTCAGTTAATTTAGAGAAGAAAAAAAATCCTTTCCCAAATCCTCTGAGCTGAAATCTACCTATCAAAAGGTTTTTCTTCCTTTCAGTGCCACAGTCCCCTTCCAGCCACCCCTCAAGATTTTAGAGGAGATGTGTGAAACAACAAGATGTTGGTGAAAACTGAGCAGAGAGATTGCTTTGCCTGGGAATGAAATTCCCTAAAGGCGATTAGATTGTCCTATCTCACATGTTACAATGGCATCCTCAGCCTGTGTGGCAGGTTAGAGCAGGCACCATGGCATCGTTGGGTCTGTGTGGCTCATGGCAGGTTACCCAGGGAACGCAGAGAAATGAATCATATCTACACAACTTTTAGAGCATGAAAGATGGTACAGAGGAGGAATCCAGTTCCAGAGCAACCTCAGATCAGAGGACTTAAAATGGGTGCAGTTCTACCAGAAGCTGTCACGGCACGGCGATGCTCCTTCCTTAATAAAGGGACACAGGAGCAGAACGATGTGCTTGAAGCCATATATGCTTTATTTCAGACTGATACGAGGCACCGGCGTTTGAATGGGTGTTAAATCACACCTGCTGGATAGGAAAACAGAAAGTGAAGGAAGAAAGACAAGAAATAGGACAGCTCTGCTAGCTGGATCCCTGGACATGGAAGGCTGTGACTTCGTAATTAGTGTAAAGACGAGGCCTTGTTGTAGCATTTTACTGTAGAACACTGAAACAAAGAAGGGTCTTCAGGAAATTATCACTGCTCGTCACTCCCAGTTTTCTGGAATATCAAATTTGCTGTCTGACAAATAGAAATAAGGAATTCGTTTAAACAAAGGAAAACCTTGTGCCGTAGGTCTGTGAAGGTCCGGTCTGCACAACAAGTAAGAAGACGAGACTGCTGCCCCTCTCTCAACCACCCTCTCCGCCAGGAGGACGGTTGCATTGATTATCTCCGCCAACATCTCAACCCCAGACACGTGGTAACCACTGGGTTAGAGATGCTTTTTAGAAATGACCTTATTATGTACATGTTCTCTCTCAAGCTTACAGAGACCTACAACCAAGCTGAGAGCCTTGGCCAGTTATGTGTTACTCAAGGCAGACCTATCTAGCTATAGAACTTGGGTTTTCTAATGTTCCACAGTATCACACATTCTCACTTTGAAAGCAAGCAGTTTCTCCTGTTCCCGCCTTAGAGAGACAGCAAGTCACAAATAGTCAGCGGAGGCTGGAACACAAGACTTGAACGCGGTCAAGCACGTGACATCAGGTGCATGTACATGGGTGTTGGGAGTGCGTGCACACGTGTATGTGTGCATGTGTGTTTGTTTGCACGCGAATAGACAGATCCAGTAGGTTTTACTTCCTAGCCTCCGACTACAAAGAGGCACAGAGCAGTTTTCTAAGTACTGGTTTTCTTTCTACGTGTCTCTAATACTAATTGTATAATTAATTGTTAATAATATTTTACAGATCACAGACATATTTGTCGTTAGAGCTACCAAGTTCTGTTTAAAAGCTAGTTTCTTATGATGAAGCATTCAGTGGTCGTAGGGAAATGAGACAGAGGCTGAGCTGTGCCAATTTCTGGGCCCGAGGAGACACTGGATGCAGAGCAGCTGGGTAAACGGCCACCGTGTCACACTGAAGTTGCAGCGGAACATCATATTTTCATTTCCAAAATAATATTAATTTTCCTTATTGTGACGTACAATTCAGCCACAAATAACTAGGTGGCAATATCACCTAAATTTACACATAGGAAGCATGGTTGCTGCCAAAGGAAAAGCTGCCCAAGACTTTCATTAGTTTTGTTCCAAAATCTATGCTAAAGTTCTAATTAGGAGGTAGCTAAAGTTATCAGTAGTGTGTGATGAAGTCTTGAGATTAAAGTTCCAAAACTAACACTAAAACTAAAACAAACAAGCAAACAAAAAACAACACCTCACCATATTTATGCCCACATTTCTGTTAAGTGCTACCATGAGTTCACGAAGCTCCGTAATAAACAGGTAACTTCTGGAGTAATGTAATGTAAGAAAAATCAAATGTAGCCACAGGAACATATGTCTCCATTCTTGCAGATACTGGAGCATGGACTTAACACTCTCATGCAGGACCCAGTGCTGCAGAAGAGGGTAAGAAGGAAAATGAAACAGGAGATCCACTTCAGACTGGAAGCTTGAGGGGGTGTTTGTCTGAATTGAAGGTTTAAAAAACGCAAACAGAAAAAAGCTCTGCCACCCGGTTTTCGTCTTTCACCATGAATGACAAAGCTAAGGAGGAGGAGGATGCAGGGGCAGGTAAAGATATAAACCATGACCACAGTATACACGCCATTATTTCCTGACCTCCTCCTGTTGCACTGTAATTACTTACCTAGCATGCTCAGCAGTAGGCTAGGGAAGAACGGCTCCTCGTGAATACAGGATTGCTTCCCAGGCACCGCTCTAAAATACCTACTGCCAAGTTCCCTAATTTCTCCCCTCAAAAACTTTGTGAAATCATAACCTTCATTCCCCACAAATTATAAGACTGGGGACAGAAATAATAAGCCAATGTCACAGCACAAACCTGGGTGCTCTGGAGAGCGAGCCAGTGACCCTGTTGCTGGTTTTCTCACTTGGAAAGAAATTCTATGAAAGATAATCAGGAGGTGTTTTCACGTGTGCTGCATTTGACCCACAAAGATGAGATGGTCTCCAGTTAGCCAGGAGGAAGGGAACAAGGAGGAGCGGGAGAGCCTGCTCAGAATATTTTTCCTTCTGACGAGGAGCCCACTGTTTACTGCCCTGTGCTGCATGAGAGGCACGTTGGATGCAACATGAGGTCAGTCTGGACACTGACGAGGCTTTAATTTTCTGGACATTGATGAGGCTTTAGTTTTCTGGACATTCATGAGGCTTTACTTCTTCAGATTTCTCACGTGTTCAATGACAGGACAATGGATCGCGGTTGCTTCTCACATCTCAGTTTGGGAAAGGGTGTGGCCTGGCTGGAGGGTTGGAGGATGTGTGATTCACATGGCTGGTAACAGTGGCTTCGGGGTAAATCTCCGACAGTCATCACATTTCCTTCACAGGGACGCCTACTAGCTGTTTCTTAGTTCCTCCGACATCTCATTGCCTGGGTTGTGTCACCCGTTCTCTGGACAGGAAGTGATCTCAAGACTTGAACATGACATCAAAAAAAACACTAGAACCAGAATTTCATGAACTAGAAAAACATTTCCAGTGTGTCATTCTATCTCCCTTCTTACATTAAATCTGAATGTCTTAACAGTGCTTGAGGGAGCATTTCTAAGCTTTCTGCTATGTTGCAGTCTCCACCAAAGGTAATTGGACCCATGTCAAGGACACACTTACTATGATTGTAGCAAGAGAATGTGTAAGGAAGCCAAGGGCTTAGATTTACTTGCGGTCTAAAATGCACTGCATGAGCTGAGTCTAAATTTGAAGACACAGGTTACAGCACTATAAAGTGCGATCCATCGCACATAACCTCTGGTGAACTTGGGGAGCGTGGGATGTAGCCGAGGGACCGTAAGGACCACTGGGGTCTATTTTTTTATTAAAGCACTAGGTAGTCTATTTGTTTCCATTTATTAAACTTTGTTTTCTGGCATAGTCATTGCATTTCTCATAGGAAAAAGTCACTGTATTCATCATTTTTTTCATCAAGCCCCAGAACAGTAAATGAAGAAGTACGCAAAGAAAAGGAAGGTTAGACTGTTTTTGTCGTGAGGCCAGTGACAGTTGACAAACAGCTTGCAGCTGGGTTAGGACTTGCACTGCAAAGACTACCAATCTCCATAGCCCTCCTGAGTGCTGTTAGCTTGGAAAATTTGGGTCTGGAGGGCTATAAGCAAGTACTTAACATACGAAGCCTTTTCCAAAAATGTTTTTCCTTACAAATTGAATACAATTACCAGTTATTAGCTGCAGAGTGTGTAAGGAACATGTGAGAACTGGCTTTTAAAAAGCACCTTAAATGGAAGACGGTAAGATTAATAGGTTTTCGCATATAAAGAAAATTCTTAAAAGGACTTTTTAATGTTTGAAAGACCATAGGTGGAATTGACTATGAGCTTAAGGTTTGGCTGTACCTGTGTAAGGTACCTGTGTAAGACACCTGTGGAAGCTGGTGACATCACCTTTCTTGCTTGCCACATTCGCTCGGGCAACTGCCTCACCTGCTCAGTTAATGCTGAGACAATGGCGCATGCTAGTCTCAGCTCAGGGAGTCTTAGTAAGATTTTTGAGCAAGTGTCTGTTCTGTAGGGCGTCTAAGACCAAAGAGGGTGGTTCTCAACCTTCCTACGCTGCGGTGTTTCAACACAGTCCCTCCTGCTTTGGTATCCCACAATCGAAGTTACCTGGTTGCTACTTCATAACTGTAGTCTTGCTACTGCTATGAATTGTGATGCTTATGATTCTGATGTGCAGGATATCTGATATGGAGACCCTCAAAGGGGTCAAGACCCCAGGTTGAGAACTGCTGACCCAAGGGGAGTGTGGTCCAAGCCCTGGGAGAATGAGGTCATGCCAATGCTTCCTTCTGTAGCAACAGTCCCGCCTGAGGAACTCCATCTCACCTCAAGTGGAAAGGAGCCCTTTGGTGACTCCCGATAGAACAGGTGGTGCTAAGAGAAGAAGCCACGGTCTTCTGCACCGGAGTCTTGAATGTGGTCTCCTCTGTAGCCTGGCATTTGGTCCACTAGCTTTAGAAGGCCAGAAACATCATCATTGCCAAAGAAGTGCTGGTTAGAACCAAACTCCAGAGCTCGCTTCAGAACAAGCAAACTTCCCTTGTGTCTCAGGAAAACCTCCAGGTGATTAAGATGCAAAACACTGTGGAGGTCTGGGAACTCCAATGGAAGGAAGGGATGTTGGCAGTCTTCCAGACCAACTGTCCTCTCCACTCCTGAGGTGTTCCCCATTCCCGTGCTCAGCAAGTGGCCTCATGAATCGGCCTTTTGGCTTTCAGTTCCCTAATACCCTCTGGGAGCCCTTTAGTGATCTCAACTCCAGAATCATCTTGGGGTCTTTTTTTCCAGCTAGTCAATCTTTCAAGTGTTTATTGGGGTCTTGCAGAAGAATGATCCTATCACACTTCATCTGGCTGACCCTGAGTATGGTGATTTGATCTCACGAAGACAGGCCTAGGTTCAAATCCCTGCACTCATTAACTCAGTGGTCCTTGGTCGGCAGCACATACTCTTGCTCTACCTGAAATGTCCTCTTCAAAACTCACATTGATAATTAGTTACCGTCATAACACAAGTAAGACATGAGACCCGCACAATTTGATCAATGCTGCTTTCGCTGGAATGGGCTGGTGATGGAAATCAGGGGCTGAGCCTTCTCACTTCCTCTGTCTTGGGCTCTGTTTTTTCCCACTGTCAGTTTGGAATGACATATCAAGATGTCCTTTCAGATATGAACCCTTCACCTAGTCTCTAAAACTATATAATCCAAACAAACTTCTCTTTATCACAAACAATCCAATCTGTGGTGTTCACCACATCTTCAAAAATGAACCAATACAAGTCTTCATGTTCATTTTCTCATCTCTTTCCTCATCAGGCACAGCCGGGACCTGGTCCCAACAGAGATTGGCTCAACTGAATCCTGGGAGGTGAACCAAATTTTGGTTGACATTGAATGCAAGACTAGAATAAAACGCTGAGCTTCCAAATACCCATGCTTTGTAAAACCACTGGAGATCACAGAGACAGGCAAAGTTGTTGAGGACACACTCAACAGCTCATGGCAACTTGGAAATGGGGGAGATAGGTGGAGGACATAGCACCAAATATTCTTAAGCAGACTTGGGAAACCTGTGCTGCATTACCTCTCTGGACTGATAACGTGGCTGTACAGGGTAGAAAGCCCTGGCCCCAGAGAATACACAATGATAAGTGAAGAGTACAGAGGGCTGTGAGAACAGAGGGGATAGACTGTAGGACCATGGAGTCCAGAAGACCTTCTGTTAGTCATCAGGACCCAAACGCTGAGTCGTGTCACACTGTAGGCAAGACACAGAGGCTGCGAGATGATGCCTGCGGGTGCTTGTGTCATCTTGAACTCAGGGTCTGTCTCCAGAAGTGGATCCTAAGACCTTCGGTTCTCCTTGGTGAGCCAGAGGGAGGGGTGCCGTCTGGTTCCTAAAGTGGCTCATGCCTGCGCCTTCACCGCCTGCAATGTGCCAGCAGTGTCCGTCTCTGATTCAGGAGAGGCCTCTTTGAGCTGGATGGGTGTACTCTGTGAGTCAGCTCTGCAGGGAAAGGTCCCTTAATGCCACAGGCACCAAGGTCAATCAGCAAGCATCCGGAGAGCAGCCTGCTGCATTGCAATGATGAGATCAAGCCATGAGCAGGGACGCACAATTAAGACAGGGTCTTTGTTTTGAAATTGCATCTCGGGCCAAGAATGGCGCTACTCTGGTAGCTGAGGCACCTGTGGGTTAAATGGTTTGCCCAAGGTCATGTAGAAAGAATAGGTTCAACTCAGAATCTTGAAAGCCATCTTCCCCCTGGAAGTAGCTCACGGGCTTCAATTTCCTGAACAATTCCTGCATGTGAATTCTGTTGTTCATGGGGCTGTTAAGGCCAGTCCTCATTGTATGTGTGACCATGATCGCAGTAGCCAGGAAGTCACTGCCAAGGTTAAGAATTTTCTCCCAGCTCTGCATCTGCAGGGTGAACAGACTTTATGAGACACTGTTCCTTCATCTCCCGAGTTTACTCTAACTCATGCTGCATCTTCAGAAACAACATTTGGAGAAGTGAGCCTGCCTGCCCCCATCTTCTCCGAGCCATGTGGCCAGTGAAGAACAATGGAGCTGGTTCAGCATGAGGCTCCCTCCATCTGACACATCCCCAGGCACAAGCTGATGTCAAGTGTAGAAGACTCAACTTCCACCGGGTCTGCACCATAGCCTTCCACCACTTGGAAGGGACGATGGGTTCAAGCCGTCAAAAAGCCCATGCGGCCACCCCATGCTGACTGTAGTGGAAAACGGAAGCCTTTGACACGTGGTTGCTTGAACTGTCCTGATTTCTTGGGTCCCACAGTCCATGCAGTGACACAGCGCCCTGGATTGACTTCACGAAGGAAGCACTTTCCTTTACCGCAGAGGCTCTTCAGCCTGGGTGTCTAGACCCCTCCCCAAATCCCCTTTCATCCGTTTTCACCATCACGACATTCTGACTGACCCCAAGCCCTCAACCCTGGCTCTGTGCATAAGCACAAATCCAACAAATGTCTCTCGGGCTTTAATTGTCCTTCCCTATTATTTGCAGAGGATAACATCTCTAAGTGGCTTTATTTTAAATTATCCATAATGTTTTATCAAAGCAGTAAGGCAGTCAGACTGGCCGTGGTGATCTTGGCCCTCTGAGCCCTCTGTGCTCCAGAGTCTATTTTGAGAACAGACAAGGTCACTGTTGGGTAGACTTCATCTTTCAGTAGAATTGCCATTTGCTTTGGGGGGTAAGGAATCTGTCACTAATAAATATATTATCATGGGACTTGAATCACTTGGGCAATTATTTAAGTTGATTTTTATCATAGCAGAGGCTTATACCTATAGCCTCCTTAGCATTTAAAGCAATATGGACTATATGATTGTTTAAATTCAATGGTTAGTCGTTTCAAGAATGGCCAGTCTGTCTCCTGAAAACAAAAACCAAACAGGACTGAGCGGAGCCTCTCTGTCACTCCCCTCCTGTCATCTGACACTGTTTTATTAGAGACTTGTAAAGACTTTTCTAAATAGGTTTCAAAGTCTTATTTCTTGCCTCCATCGGCATGAATTTCAAACCTGCCACCCTCCTTCCTGCAACCAACAATGCTTGTGATTGTTAATGACTGTTTACTTCTCATTCTGTAGCTCCCGACTCTGCCCCCAAGCTCTGCCTGATGCCTGTGCAGAGCTCTAGCCAGGATGCACAGGCTAACAACTGTCCAACCGAAATTAGAGCAGGAAGTTTGCCTTTGAGTGAGGCAAACTCTTCAAGCAGCGTGCGCAGGCCTAAATCGGCGTCTCCCATCAAAGGGCGGGGTGCCGCTCAGCCTCCTCTACAGCCGTGTTCGGCTGTTTTTAAAATACAGGAGAAGCACTTGGCTGCATAATGATGGCTGCAGAATTCAACCTCACAGGAGAGTCAAGCTCTTCCTGGGAGGGTTGATTTAGGCTTCCTCGCTCTCTTTTCGTCTTGCATTATTCAGTGGAAAAAATACAAAGTGGCATAATGATGGGAATAAGTTATCTTTTATCAAATCTGACTTTAAAATTTAGGTTATGTAAAACACGGAAACGCACAGGAAATTCAGTCAGAACCCCCAGTCGTATTATGTACTCTGTGTTCTTGAGAGACCGAACACTCTTTTAAGCATGTGCCTCAGAGCCAGTCTTGGATTTGCCGGTCCCGGTTAGAGCACCTTTTGCCAACAACCACCACCAGGGGAAGCTCTGAGCACGTCAGTGTTCACAGACAGGCTGAAATCCAGGCAAGATGAGGCAGAGAAGATGGCAGAGGAAAGGAACAAAGTCTTGAAATTGCTTTCTTGGAGATTAATAAGACTGAGTTTCTTTAGATCATTGCGCTGTGATTTGACTGCAGCCAGGGAGTGGAGAGCTGAGTCAGTGTGTGAACAAGGCTCGGTATGAAAATCGCCTGCACCTAACTTCTCCCAGGGAGAGAATTTGCTTGCAGTATTAGAATACAGGTCCTTGAAGGGGCTGAAATGAGCTTTTGCCTCTTGTGCCCAGTCTGCAGGGTGGTGAAAGGCTCTGCCAGGCATCTTCTTGTTCACCTGAGTTTTAAACACACTCTCACCCACAGACAAATGCATACCCCCGCAGTCCCATAAATGATAAATTGGATGCCTGTAAGAAGACAGTCACCTAATTGCACAGCGAAGCAGAAGAAAGCCTTGCAAATGGTATACAGTTTTCAAAGTGTTCCAAGCCTTAGGCAAAAGCCTTTCAACTGTGTCTAAAACTGAATGATAAAATATGTTGTACAAATTATCTGTGAACAGGAAGCATGTGGAAGTGGTGGAGGACTAAAATGTAACACTTGTAAAGAGATGGGAACTGCCAGTCATCTAGACCCGTTCCTTTCTTTCCTTCTTCCTTTTTCCTTTACTTTTTTTCGTTTTTATATAAAAACGTTTTTGCTTGCAAGTTTCATCATTTTTTCTTCTACCCTCGTTGATGTTCAAGTTTATAAGACACTTACCAGATCATACTAGGCTAATTGCAGCTTTATTTCAAAAATGGTGACAAAGAAACAGATAAGGCTAAAGGTTTGCTGCTGCCCAGCCTCCCCCTCAGCAGGACTCTCAACCATCTCTCCACTGTTGCTCAGGGCCTCGGCTATCTATGTGCAGAATTTTGAAAAGAACTGAAAACCACCTAAGTCAGAGGAGATAGGAAACTCAGTCTTCACAAGAGAAATCAAGCTTTCTGCTTCCTTCCTGTCTACTGAGGCAAAGGTGGTCCTGTGTCCACTTTAAACAAGGGGCTGGTGGGAGCTGCCTGCTCTGTCCCACACTCCATGTCTCTCTTGGCATGACTCTATAAGCTTTTCTCCACCCAGTTCTCTGAGACCAGCCATAGACACCTATGATCTTCACATAGAGAACTGTCCTTTCTGGGTATCACCTAACCACTTAATTTCGTGATCAACTCACGGCAACTATCTATATTTCAAGCTCTCTGCAGGCTCTATAAAAGTCAGAAGATTTTATATTGTGAGGAAAAGGAAGAAAGGAGTCTGTCCTACTGTGTGAGCATTGTATAGGAAACCTCTCAGCCAGCACCGTGGCTCAGCTGCTGGTTGAGGCTGTCTTTCAGCAGATGGCATTTATTGATACACAGCATACTTAGCATCTTTTGCTGGACTACAGATCTCTTCTCTTACTACTGAAACGGGCTCTGGGTAGAACGGCTTGGCACAGTCAGAAAGCACGAAAGGAGAAACTAGTAATTTAATTTACAACTTGACCATATCTGACAAGGAAACACAAGGAAGCAGCATGTTCCTAGTGAGCAGCTGAGGGTCACTAGAAGAGCAGGCTTCTTAGGGAAGCCTGGGCCGTGTGGGCGAATGCGCACACCCCACTCCCAGAGCTAGGCAGCATGCCAACCTAGTCCAACGAGGAAAAATGGAAGCTATGTTTGACCTTCTGCCCCCCCTGCCCTGTTTCTCCTTTCTCGCCCCTCCTTCCCTGTCTTTTAATTCTACCAGGCACAGAGCCCCTCTTTTGTGTCAGTGCGGTGAGGAGCTGTGGTTTTGATGACTAATAAGGCTTGGTCTGGCTCTGCAGCTACTGGTGGTGAGAAAACTGGAGCAAGTCAGAAGAAGGAACTGCAGCACAGACTCTCTTCCCAGCATGCCAGTGCGTGTGTCTTGCACTCTAAGATCGAGTTATCACATTTTGGTGTTCTTGCAGCATTGCTTTAGAATGCCAATCTTTTCATCCAATTTCTCTGCATTTCAGCATGTTGTTCAGAGGGCATATGGCTCTTCCTCTTTCCCACAGCCATATACAATCATACCCACCTTTATAGAGCCTTAGAATACTTTTGAAAATCCTTTCCAGCAACACCTCCTTGTCTCCTTTTTATTTAGCTGTGTTTTTTCATTCCCTGTAAGTTCATTTTATGTTCACTATTTTTCAATTGAAACTTTTACAAGTGTTGGTTGATTTTCGTTTGAATCATTTACACATTTGATGTGCAGCGTATCTGCTGCTTTCTCGCGTACCTCACATCATTCTCTTCTAACCCAAACATGACTGAGAACAAGGACTGGACCGTATGTTCCGCTTCAAGATGCAATAAATAGAATTTAAAAATAATAGCAAGCAGTAAGAGAATGCTTGTTTGTCTCTAAGGCAATATTCTTGTCTTAGTGCAATAATGCACTGTTTTCTACATTTTTTTTGTTAGAAATCTGTCTATCCATGTGTCATCTATCATCCCTCTACCTATCATCTGTCTATCTATCATCTACCTTTCTACCTACCCATCAGCTATTATCTATCTACCTATATCTATCTATCTATCTATCTATCTATCTATCTATCTATCTATTATCTATCTATCTATCTATCTATATCTATGTATTTATCATCTAGCTATCTATTTACCTATCATCCATCATCTATCTATAATCTATTATCATCTATCTATCATCTTTCTATCTATCTGAATTTCTATTTATCTATCATCTATCTATTATCTATCATCTGTCTAGCTATCATCTACCTATCTCTCTGTCAATTTCTGTATTTATTTATAGACAATGTATATATTCTGTATTTATTTATATATATATTCTGTATTTATTTATAGACAATGTCTTCTGAAGCTACATAGGATGATTTCAAAATCATCATCTTTCCTGTTAGCACAGAATTGAAACATGTGTACCACAATACCCGGATGAAAAGGAGATTTCTTTAAAGTAAACTTGTCAAATTGGTAAAGGCAGAATTTTGATCCATAGATTGTGGCTTATGGTGCATATTTGCTATGCTGAGCAAATAGTACATTCCTGATAAACATGTACTAGCCTAAAGTTAATGAGAGACAATTATCAGATTTTAGAAGATGTAGGAAGACTACTCCAGAAATGCCAAGGGTCAGAGAGGTAGGAGGTGATGGATACATTTTTGCCATATGAATGAGTATGAAAGTCTAGAGATATTTGACCTGTATCTGTTAAAGATATATTTTAACATTTTATTACACTTCCTTTAGTGTGTGTGTGTTTGTGTGCATTGTATACGGGTGCATACATTTCATAGTGCATATGTAGAAGCCAGAGGACAACTTGGGGGAATGGGTTCTCACCTTCCATGACATAGACCTTATGACTCAGACTCATGTCACCAGCCTTCACATTAGGATACTTTACCCCCTGAGTAATTTCTCCAAAATGTTTGTAGTTATATGTAGTGTGCTCTACATTATCTAGTGGAGTCTAATAGAAATGGATGGAGAGGGTGGACAAATGGATGGAGAGGGTGGACAAATGGGTTATGGTTCTTTGACTCAAAAAATGATAAAAAAAAAGTGATGAAGTAATTAGAACATTTTTCAGTGCAGTGAGTTTTCAAATTTATTTAATAAACCTGATAAGTTCTACTAATGTGTTATTTGAATGTGTTCCACCAATATTACTCCTTCCTTCTATCATTTTCTATATCTTTTCTCACTGCGGTCATAGACGAAAGCAAGAACATGCATTGGGGGGAGTGTATCAAAGAGAGCTATAGAACAAACCCAGTTTCCAGGATAATCCCATGAAGAAGCGCTGGACACTGAACACACTGGACACCTCCACTGGTTTCCATGGTCAGGTATACAGGATTATCTCATTCATGGGCAGGGCCTTCAGAGAATCATCAGTGGTGCAGAGTGGGACAAAGTTTTGCAGGAGGGAAACTGCAACCACAAATGATGTCCTCTATGAGTTGGTAATACTAGAGAAACAATGACATCAAGCTTCCGGCAGACCTCCTGTGGCCAGTCCTACCATCCTTTCGTTACTGGCTCTCAATAGCCTGAAGAATGAGGCCATAGAGATGCTTAACTAATCCCTATGTAATACAACACAACCACATTGGAAACAACAACCTTGAAAGGCTCAGATGCATCCTGTGCTTCTTTTTCGGGGGACAAGTGATTGTGACTTTGTGTGTGTGTGTGTGTGTGTGTGTGTGTGTGTGTGTGCACGTAGAACAGGAAAAGAATCCTTCACCCATCCACCCATTCTGCCCCTTATGTTTTATATGATTGATTTTTTTCCTCATCTATTCTCAGTTACTTCTCCTTTCATGAACTTTGGGATTGTTTTGACTCAACTTCATTAATCTCTTACCCTGGATCGTCATAGCTCTTTGTCCCAGGGCAGCGGGCATGATTAGTGAGTGAGTCATGGAATGGATGAAAAGGCAATGATTGACCAGGTAATCAGTTGTATGATCATAGGCCAGGAAGACCCTTGTGGCTTTGTGTTCTTCTCCTTAAAACCAGAGACAAATGAGCTGAAAACATAGCTTCAGCTCTGAAGGCATTATGCCTTGGTGTGCCTTCCTCTGCATCTCTCACCAAGGTGACATTCAGCCTTGGTTCCTTTGCTGAAATCCTGGGGTGCGAGTTTAGGGTTTCTATGGAAACCCTAATTGACAGTTTGCTTTTTCTGTTATTACTTGCTGCAGAACAATTAATAACTCAGCTAAATTTGGACAAGCAGCTAGTGTCCATTGATAAAACCACTGAAGGAATGTTAGAAAGAGTAACATAAACAACTTCCTGCTTGCTGGTAGCTACTTGAAGGAGCCGTGAAAACACCACATAGATTTTCCATTTAGCAGTCTCTTTACTAATAGACTTGAAGCATTGCTTTGGCAAACTGGTCTTTACATCTCAGTTGTGTTGTGAGTATACAATGAGGTCTGAGTCATGTTTAAAAAAGAAGTTTCATTGTGGTGGCCAAACCTCTTCATCCTCCTCAAGATAGCAGTAAGAAACCCAAGTTCACAGTCCTGCTAACAATTACCAAGGCTTGATCACGAGGTTCCTCCCCCTTCCCAGGTCCATGCACTTTAAAATGCTTGTCCTGTTCTGCATTTCTTAGTGGCGCATGCCTCACATTCAGATCCCTGAGTTACCACTGCCTTCCCTACACAGCAATCCAACCGTTCAGTCTCTGCTTGTGTGCCTCCTTAAGGCTCCGTTGAAACACGCTAAATTAATGCCTGTGCCTACCCCCTCTGTGTGGATTCAGGGACAGTTCTACACAAAGCTCGTCTGCCAGGCCTGACCGACAGCCTCACACCAAAGCCTCCCTTTCTCTGCAGGACTCCGGCAAACCAGATGTCAAGCGCACATTTCCAGAGTACTTTATGGGATCCACAGAGAGGCACTCACAGTATGATTTGGGCCTCAGTTTAGTACAACTTGTCAAAATGAATTGTTTCATTTCTATACCATAAATGCCAGGTTGAGAGAAAATATTTTAAAGAATATTCTGCATAAGATTTTAGGCTTTCATGTTCTTAATTAAAATCCCATGGGCTCGGGGTTAGATTCAGGTCTTGGAGGTGGGGGTGGGGAGTATGAGAGTCTCAAGTCTTTACCCAGCTTGAAACAGGACAATTAACATCCTGACTTCAGCTGCAGGGACGATAGCAGGGGAACAACCTGCACGAGCTTCATGGTGTCTGTCGCGGTGGCTAAAAGCTGGTAGAGAGAAGACACAAGGCAGAGGCTCAAGGAGGGACTGTCTTTCTATTACAAAAAGATTTGCGAACTCTTGCAAACAGGACCCATTTCTGTTTGGCTTTCGGCTTTGGCTGAGCTGGTTTCTCCCTCAGGACCATGGTTGGCTACTCATGTGTTCCTTAAGTGCTCAGTCTCCTCCCCGAATCTCTTGCTCCTACGAATACGGTCTTCTCACCAAATGAAGTTAAGGAAAGTGTTTTAGTCCTTTCTTAGTGGGCGGTTTTTAGGCAAGCCACGGACTCCAGTTTCATAAGTGCAAGGCAGGGATGGACAGTGTCCACCTCATTCTGTCACATCACGAGCCACCTTAGATACTGTGTGTTCTGTGGTTAGCCGAGGCCTTCACAGTGGCAACATATTTGTAAATATTTGCTCTCATGCACTGCTAAGGATGTTATGGCTGTTTCAGCTATTCTTATGTGCCACTGGATGACAGGGGTGTAATCTGAAATGCGCATCATTAGGCAATTTTGTTCTTACACAAATAGCATAGAGTGTCCTTGGACAAGAGAAAAGGGAGGAGCCTACTGAAGAAGCAGACTTTCAGATTTGGACATTATACATATGGTCCTATGATGTAGCTTCTTACTTCACAGTTGTGACAAAAACAACCCCAGATTAAATCAAGTATGAGTGAAAGGATGTAATGAAAAGATTTGGTGACTAGGGGCACATGAGGACACTGGCCTTGTGACGCTGCTGTTTCACAGTAATGTCCCGTGAGGATGAACAGGCTACAGTCCCATCCTAGATGAAAGTATAGTCTAGTAAAGGTAAGTCAGGAGTAGGGTTATGTACTTGTTTTGGACTTTTATGGTGGCTTGAGACAGGGTCTTGCTATGACACCTATTTGAGTTTGAGGTGACAGTTGATCCTTAGGCTTCAGCCTTGTCAGGGTTAGAATGGTGGAACTGTGCCCCCAGGCTTTCCTGACATAGTCATTGTCCCATCACCCAACAGGACGCACTCTCCAGGCATGCTGTGCATTTACACAGTTTCGGTCGGCTTGTCGGTAGCACCAGCACCACAGCAGTGCTCACTGAGCATGCCTTGGGATGCTTAGCTCTCAAGCCACTGAAATCCTTATACACCCTGTGCTTGAGTGACGCGTCACCCTGTCGCCCACGCCTCTAAAGTCTCAAGTACTTACAAGAATGAGACCTCATGATGACTAAAAACGCTCAACAAATTCTTCTTTCTGAAACAGCTGTGCCACAGCACAGCTTCCCAGTGTGACTAGTATGTCCACAGCCACTGACTTCATTTATTGTGTCTAATTTCTTCACTGGTCATCAGCCGCCAGTTGGTTCCTCTTTTACTTTGTTCGCGTGTTGATACTGAAGAACATGCCTTCTAACCTACAGAGTTTAGACTGAGCTTGAGCATGTGCGTTTCTTCAAAGCCAGCAGCTGCTGGTGCTCTTGCTCACCCCACACACCAGGGAACCGTTTTGACTCATCTGCTCACATGGGCTCCTGAGCTCCTTGCTGATTTTTTTTTTTTTTTTTTTTTTTTTGCTTTTCCGCTCCCAGAACACAATTCTATCATCCTTTAGACTGATGAATTTGCACTGTACTAAAGTTTCTGTGCCCACTTGGGTTCCAGATATTATATGCCATCTTTTGTATGCAAATATCCACCATCCTTCCTTTGAGGCAATTTTCGGAAGTCCTCATCGACTCCATCTCCCTTGGCCAGCTTTTCTTAGTCACCACAGTCGTCTTTGAGTTTATTCTCCACATTTCCTTGTGCTCTATATTCCGTGTGTGTGGCCTGTTTCTCTTGAGTGCATGGATCAACTCCGAACTTTCCTTACACGTTTCTACCTGTCAGTCCCCATACACAATATCTGTTAATGAAAAGACTGATGAAATAGAATGAAGAGAGGATTTTCTACACTTCCATATCCGAAAGTCATAAAGTGAACATTTCAGAGACAATGTCTTTAGTTGAAGGAGTCCTAGGAACATGGGTCAAACCTTGGCCCCTCCACCCACTCTCTTACTGTTTGTGAATTAGAAATCTAAACTTTCTTCCTATGTCCTTGTTTAAAGCAGAGATCCTATGTCTACATTACCTGTTTCTTGAGGAAAAACATTATACATAGGTGCTTTGGAACCTTGTAATTATAAAATTATGCAGATAAATGTTGGTTTATTGTTGTTATGGTTCTATTAAGAGCCTCCATATGTTATAATCAGGTGCTGTTTAGTTTTAAACACATATTTACACTTTCAACATTTGTGTCTTTTTGGTCTGTGCTTGCAGGTGCGTTACTGGCTCAGCAGGAAAGCCTGGTGGCCTTTCCACTGGGAACGCAGTCATGAACTTCTCATTCCTATCATACGCTCAGATCTTAAAATGGAGTAACAGTAAACTGCTTGTACATCCCTTCTAAAACTCGGTGTGGGAAAATGGAGGACTCTTGAAAAAGACAATTAGGTACAAATCATTGGCTCTTCTCAGCTCAAAATAGCACTGTCTTCTTGAGCTGGCCTGGCAAGGGATTTGGCTCTGGGAAGCTAAGACCAGGACACTGGAAGTGCATGCCTGGTGTTTCCAAACAAAATGAAAGCAGATGGGTTTACTTTGACTTACCCCTTGAATCAGTTACTTTTTAAGAGTCATTTACTTCCAGTGAATATTTGTCTTTCCAGGTGAGGAAATTAGTTACTTAAGTAGTTCTCAGGAAACATTTCTCAGAATTCTGTGGAAGAGGATGATTTGAGCATCTAAGGTACCAGAGTTCTTTCAGTGATGGCCTCCCTCCACAATCCCTGTGTGCAGCACTGTCGTCCTGGGGGCTCTCTGTAGGCAGTTATTGTAAGAAATCACGAGCGGCTGTTTTCACAGTTGGAGAGCACCGGAAGCACCCTGCGCCGTTTACCTGGCTTTTGAACACCTCAGCCAAAGCCTTAGATTACCGTTCTTGCTCATGTGAAAGTTTTATTTTACTTGGCAGAGTTCACAGAAAGTAGGTGGCAGAAGAGAGCTGCTGAGACCCCCCTGTTGGAGACAGTGGTTCAGGACGAGGCTGATCCTGTGCACCCTATCAAGCATTTGGTAGGACTCACACATCATTGCTTGTTAATTTAATGGCATAGGTGGAATCTGCATTTGCAGGTGATATTTAAATCTGGTTTACGATACTTGTCCAAGCTATTCCAAAATTTTTCTGAGTAATTTTCTAACTCTAGACAGAGAACAGGGGTGCATGGACTTAAAGAGATAGAATTGTTCCTGTCTCATTCCTCAACTAGCCTCCATGATTCTTAGTGTCTTCCCTAACTATTTATATCTGAAAGCTCGCTGCTCAACATCTCCCCATCTTCTGCCAAGTAAGGTTTTGTGAAGCCCTGGCTTTTAGATGCCACAAGTAACTGGCGCTCAGTCTTCCTTCTGCTTGAGACTGCTTAAATGTTATGAGATCACAACCATTTAAATGAAAAGAAAACTGTGAGTAAAATGTCAGATTCCATCAATGACTGGAAGAAAAGAATTTCCACCTAGCACTGTATCAGCTGAGCGGTCCTCTTCTGTGTCCTCTTTTTCCTGAGCAGAGAAGCAGGCAAACATCTTAGTGTTGTGGGTTTTGGTTACCAAAAAAAAATAAATAAATAAATAAATAAATAAAAATAAATTTTTTTTTTGCTTCTTTCAGATACCTATATTTCATTAATAGCAAAACGCTCTCCAACTTAAGCACAGCCATACATTTTCTATGCATTTCTTTCTCTGACTTCAGATATAAGAGATTTTGGGTTGTCCCCTTGCTGATCTATTTTGAGTCGAATGTTTTTAAGCTTTGTTAAGAGAACTGTTTTCTGGATGCCCTAATCAACCCTGAAGAGAGCGGAGAGCCAGCACACACTTCTGCCTGGATGTCGACCAATCTTATTAGAGCCCCCGCCTTGACCAGGGCTGCCACTCAGGGGCTCTGAGGAGATGCCGGGTGCATGATCGGCAAACCTCAGGGGACTCTGCTCCCCCGAGAGCCCATGCAATCGGCGAGGGGTTCAGCTGGTTGTGGTCCTGGTTTGCAGAGTATGTCAGCAGAGCAAGAAAGTGCTCAGACGAAAGGAAGAGCATGCCTGTTAGTCCCTGGTTGAATTGGTCCTAGCAGGCATCACCTGCCCTGGGACCTTGCACGGGAATTTTGGGTGAAGTTCTTGTGTGAGGAAATGAAGGGCTCACTGCTGTCTCTGTGGAGGAAAGTGCTGGAGGAATGTATTCTGTCTGCTGCTGGTTGCTCACAATCATAGATGCAAACACCAAGACGGCAAAGAGTCAGTGGGGACACAAGCCGAAAGCAGAAAGGTGGCAGTGTGGCTACGAAAGGCAGCGCTTTCTCCAGGGGAGAAGAGGCAGGCTGTGGACTACCAGGATAGTTGTGTAGATGAGGATAAGGGCCACATCAGACTCACACGTGTGGGGGAGAAACAGTTGTTCTGAGCAGAGTGCTCTTCCCCCTCTAAATGCTGGTCATTTCACCTGGCAAAGGGCACAGAGCTCAGAAACCATTAGGACCCAAAGTAGAAGTAAGGAAATAAATCTGGTAAATGCCCAGAGGCATCACATGAGAGAAAAAAATGGACATTGCTTACAAAATGGGGTAGCTGGAGAGCTCTAAAGTCTGGAAATGCATAGTCAACGTCGAGTTATCTGCACTGATGGATGTGTGGGGAACAAGTAGAAAATTAGGTTTTTTTAAAAGTCAGATACCCCTGTCCCAGGCTCCTGAGTCCTGGGGCCTCATGACCTTCCTGGGCATCACTAACAAAAGAGGGAATTGTCCGGTAGGCTCTGGAGATAGAATTTTCTGATTTCACAGCGGGTCCTAGTCTACTCAAACAACAATGAAAGCTGTGTGTGTCACGGGGCTGGAGGATGAAGACAAGGGAGATATTAGAATAATCTGAAGGAAAAGGAAAGCAAGTGCTTAGGTGAGAAGAATCAGGGGTTGGGGGGAGGCAGGCTTCCCGACTGCTACTTCCAGAATCCCTTCGCTCTGTGCGTCCTTATCCAGAAGCTCCGACCTGAGCCTTTATCTAGCCGCTGGCCCCGGTGTGAGCCAGGCACTACTGCAGCGCTTGGGATCTGGCTGGCCACACTCTCTTGTGCAATGAGGCACTGCAGTGTTCACTTGCTGCTTTGGCTGGGTTCACATAGGTGGCCTGAATCCTTGTATAAGATTGTTTCTCGCTGGGAAAATCAGGACCCGGCAAACCACTCAAGAAATGGAGCCAAGAAAATGAAGAAAAGCTGTTGGGAATTTGAGTGACCAGGTATGCAGGTGGCAAAGCTACCACTTCCAAAAAGAAAGAAGCTTTTGAAATTATAATGTGTTGTTGGGGCTCACAGAGCCTGAAGTGACAATCACCGAGCGTGTACAAGGTCTGAGCTAAGTCCTCTGCATAAATGTTATTGTTCTGTAGCTTGCTGGTCCTATGGGAGTCCTAACAGTGGGAGTGTGGGCTGTCTCTGACTCTTTCCCGCTCTTGGGGTCCCCTTCCTCCTGCTGGGTCACCTTGTCCAGCCTTGATATGAGAATCTGTGCCTAGCCTTATTGTAACTTGCTGTATTACGTTTGTTTGATAATTCTGGGAGGCCTGCTCTTTAATGAAGGACCATGGAGGAGGAATGGATCTTGGGAGAGACCTGAGGGCTGCTGGGGGGAGTGGAGGGAGGAAAAACTGCAGCCAGGATGTAACATATGAGAAAAGAATAAATAAAAAATACAAGTGTAAGAGCTTGTGACTGAAAGTCTGTTTTTGAGTTTTCTGTCTCACTTCATGTTTCATATCCAGTGTCTTGAGTCAAGGTAATTCTTTTCTCTAATATATAAAAAAGGTTCGTATTTTTTATTTTATGTGTGGGCACTGTGTGAGATCTGCAGAGATCTGCAGAGACCAGAAATGGGCACTGGATACCCTGGAAGTTGGGTTATGGACAGTTGTGAGCGGACATGGAGAGTAAGAAACAGAAGCCAAATCCTCTGTAACAGTAGCAAGTACTCTTAACGGCTGAGCCATCTCCCCAGGCCCACCACGAAGATGCTTGATGCTCAGATATGTAGTTTGTTTAAAGGCCATGGCCATTACTTACGAGGTCTCAACGATTAGCTTTGCAATTTTTTCCACTGATTATTTTTAATGCTATGGTGTGTGTGTGTGTGTGTGTGTGTGTGAGAGAGAGAGATCTTTAAGTGATGACAGTGCACACAAGAAAGAGGGAGAGATGCTATATTCCATCTGTGAGTTCCACTGTGTGTCAAGGACAGAACTCTGAGTGGGACTCAGGCATCCCTCTGCTGCATTTCCAGGATGTTGGAAGGTGGATGGAGCAGGAGACCCCACAGGCCTGTTGCTATCCCTCTCGCCTCCAAGTTACACAAAGATGGTGTGGCTTTCCATAGGTACTCAGGGAGGAAAGAAATTCACTTGTGACGTTGTCTTGGACACTGGGCCAGAGGGATGCAACCAGCAAGTAGGGAATAAGCCTGTCCAGAGTTGAGACTTGTGGGTAGGACACTTATTTAGACCGAATTGCTACATCCCAACTGTTTTAAAATATTTAATGAAGTAGATAAACTACTCAGTTCTAAGAATTCAGCATGTTATACTCCAAAACTGCTCTGTTCTATGAATCAGTATATTTCCAACTTCTTTGAAAAATTCTATGTTAAATGGCACCTAGCTAGTACTTGAAAACATTCAACTGTTTTAGTTCTCAGTAACACAACGGCAGTGGTGTGAACTGATGAAATGAAACAAAACAAACTAAAACAGCAAAGCAGAGTGCTTGAGCAAGGCCTTCTGGGGGCGGACGATCTGACCCCGAGTCTGTGTCTCAATGGCCCATAGGTTATTTTGGTGGCCATCCAGATTTGGAAACGTTTAATGTCTACACAACTAAGACATCCTCTGTTGACAGGTGCAAGACTAAGTTTGTTTTTGTTGTCCTTTGATGATTACCCCAGGAAAGTCTCTTCATTTCTCTAAGGGTGTAACAGACTACACAAACCATAAGTCTAGCTGTATTTGCTTAGAGCCCTGATTCCTATCTGTCCTCATTATGAAGCTCTCAGTTGAGTTTATGCTCATATGGGGAGGCCAGAGTAAGGGCCTTTGTAGGAACTGTTCTTTGTTTCGGTAAGGCCTCGGGGAAATCATCTCACCTTTCGGGGTCCCAATGTCTTCACTTCTAAAGTAGAGTGACATGAGGACCAAATGCATCACCACTAGACATTCTGAATAGAGAAGACTTTGCATTGACACTGGCCACGCTTATACCTGGTTGTACCCTTGCCATGGTGTTCAAAGCAGTGGTACAAGTGTGCCTGGAAATTAAAAATTATATGTAAAGCCAACCAGCTTGCCCGCCTTGGCAGGGGGACAGATGCCCACATGTTCACTTCCTTGAACTTGTCCAACTGTAGAAGCCATTCTGCGTCAGCCTCTTAGAGCGGAAATGGTGTCTCAGTCCCTGGAGGCCCCCAGCACAGGGCTAGCACGTTCTTCTTTTAGCTGTGCAATGGCCAGTCCTCCTCAGAAACCTGATCCATAATAAGAATCTGGTCCTTCCTATTCTTTCTTGTTACACTGTTCTATCTTGTCATTTCTGGGAAAGCTTTGAGGCTCTTCCCATTGTTGAAGACAAAGTTTAGCTTTCAGTGCCTTTCCCCAGACACAGAAGTGGACCAGCTAAGAGTCGGCTTGCAAGAAGCTCAGGTTGGACCAGATGTGCCTGAAGGATAGGAAGGACCACCCTCCAGCATGGCTACGTCTGTTCCCTCCAACTTGTTTCCACACATACAGTTTGGTTTCCACAGAACACATCATATGGAGTCAGATGGAGAACATGGGTTTCCCTGGCAGCATGGGAAGACTGCCTTTACAGCAATCAGTCCTAAAAACACACATGGTAGAGATCACCTGCAGGACCCGCTCACTGAGAACCCACTCTGGGCACTTCATCAACTCTCGTGATGTGAAACAGACATCATTGTCTCCATGTCAGAGTCACTGAGGAGTCAACAGTTTCAAGTATACATCTTAGCAGAACAGGGTCTGTCCCTGCCTCAGAGAAAAAAAAAGACTCAGATCTGATCAGCAGATCTGAGAGCAGATCTGATCTCCAAGGCTGAAAAGGACGATGGGACAAACAAACTAATAGAATGAGGTGCTCTGATCCAAGATCTATGTGGATTTCTTTAAGTGGGTTTCCAGAATGGGCAAGGAAAGAGGTTTTAATGGTGATGACATAATTCTCTATCACCCTTTTCTCTTTTTTTCTTAAACATTTAAAATTGTGCAGCATAACAGAAAGCAAAATAAGCACATACACACCTCTACGTTTTAGTACAGAGCCCATGCTATGAAGCTTTCAGGAACTTTCTTTGCACAATTCCAGGTCCACCCTGAGCAGGGTGACTGTCTGTTGAGTGCCCTGGCTTTTCTGTTTCTATGTTTCCGTAACTAGGAGAGTCTAGTTTTGGTTGCAACAGGAGATGTATATTAAAGATTATGCAGAACTTATGTTCTGGTGTATTATTTCTATTAAGAAGTTGCAGGTGGGCACAATGGCACAAGCCTGTAATCCCAGCACTCTGGGAGGCAGAGGCAGGCAGATCTCTGCAGTATGAGGCCACCCTGGCCCACAAAGCAAGTCCAGGTCAGCCAAGGCTACACAGAGAAACCCTGTCTCCCAAAACCAAAACCAACCAACCAACCAAACAAAAGCAGCACCCGAGGGTCATGCACAATATCACATTTGTTCACCCTTTTGTCACAGTCTTCTTTGCCTTCCAGAAAAGGCCTGTCCATCCATCCAGCTGCTAACATGTGGTTGCTTCTAATTGTGGGTAGTTGCAAATAAGGTGTTTAGTGCAATGCATAGGCTTTTACCTGATTCAAGTTTTCACGTCCTCTGAGCAAACGCTTTTGGGTGCCATTGCTGGACTGACAGCAGGAGAGTTTGACTTTTGCAAAAAGCTGACAAATTGTCTTAGACAGAGACTGTGTTATTTTGCAGCCATGCAAGAAGTGAATGGGAGTTCCTTTCACTCCTCTGCCTCAACGGTGTTCTGTAGACAAAGTTCTAGATTCTGGCCATCCAAACAGACATTCAGTATTAGCTCATTGTTTCAACTTGAATCTTCCCTGTAGAATACTCAACAGTCAGTCTAATATGATGTGTGTATTAAATCTTTGAAAATTTAATACAATGTATTTTAAGTGCATTCACCCTTAGTCCTCTGTTTAACTCCTCTGAGACCCAACCCCACGTCCTTCCTCTCCTGTTTTCTATTCAATAACCCAATGAATCCAGTTTGTGTTGCCTGTATTCAGCCATCGTCTGCAGTGTGTTCAACCCACCAGAGGCCATAATCTCAAATAAAGTTAACTCTTCCTCCCTGGGAACCAGTAACTGCCCAGAGCTCTTCAATTAACATTGACTGCATGGATAGTGTACCGCTCTTGTGCAAGCAAGCAGAGATACTGTAAGTTTATGTGGGCAGGGGTTTGCCTGTCCAGGAGAGACGGTCTATTTCACATTTCAGGTCCTCTGTGTCCAATGATTATGTTGATTTCAGTTAAGCCCATCTTTGCTGAAATGTCTGTTGCAATCAGATTCTTACTGCTGAATTTTAACAGTTATGTACATATTTGGATACAAGCCTTTCATCAAATGTGTCTTTTCTAAATGCTTTCTTCTGTCTGTAGCTTCCACTGTTACCTCCTCAGTGTCTTTCCTATCTTTCACTTATCAGAAGTTTCTCTAAATTTGCAGAAGCCTAGCTTTTGTCAAAACCTTTGGACCTCACTGTAAGGAGTTATCCACAAATCCCAGGTCACCTGGCTGTTTTCTGCTTTCTAATACTGTAAACTCAACTTTATTTTCTAACCTTTACTTTTGTGTTTAGCTTTGAACTTTGAAAAATCTTTTAAGATCTATGTCTAGATCAATTTGTATTTTCTAAACAAAAGAAAACACACCCGTATTTGCTCTATTGCATCAGTTTGATTCACTGTCACAGATCAGCAGTCTCTACCTATGTGGTGCATTTCTGGATTCACTCTTCTGCCTCACTGACCTATTTGTGGGTGTGTGACCTTGTCCTCACACCCACATCACACCTCCCTGGTCCCTGTATATTTTGAAGTTCAACCCAGGAGTGTTTTGTTGTTTGTATTGATTTGCTTTTTTACCTCTTGCTTCTCCGTCTTAACTTTAGAATCTGTTTGTTTATATTCTTAAGGTAACGTGAGAGGAGTTGGGTTAGGAATGAGTTGAACTTACTTTTGAGAATGGAAAGAAGTGGTTTACTGATAACACTGAGTTTCCTATCTATGAACATGGTAAATCTTTTCATTGGTATCTTTGAATAGTATAATATTTTCTTCATATCTATGCAAATACGTGCATGTATATAACGGCATGTATGCAGTTATATTTATTCTTAGTTATTTCAGTTTCAGTTGTTGCTAATATTAATAATAATATGCATTTTATTTTAATTTATACTTGTCAACTGCTGGTATATAGGAAAAACACTTATTCTTAATATGTTAATGTTTTGTCCTGCAGCCTTGCCTGTAAATATTTATCAGTTTTGGAATTGTTTTTGCTGATGGTTTCATTTTAGACATATCATCTCTCAGTAAAGACAATTTTATTCCTTTCCCCCCAATATAACTCCTTTTCATTTCTTTTTCTTATCTTATCACATTAGTTAATAGAATATCTAAAACAAAAAAAAGTGAAAGGAGACAGGAGATACCCTGTTTTATCTCAGATATTATCAAAAAGTTTTAAGTTTCTTACTTATTTTTTAAGTTTTCAGTAAAATACCATTGGAAATAAACAAAAGCATCACATCACTTTATTAAGCATGGCGATAACTTGTAACAGAAGTTTTGGTTTCTTGGGATTTTTGTTTGTTCTTTAGTTTGTCCACAGTTGATAACTGCCTCATGCAAAGGCATGGTCTTTTCCAGCTGGTAATGGCCTGCCTCATGCAACACAGAGAGGAGTGTTGCCTAGAGACTCTGAGAGATATAAATAGGAGTGCCCAGAAAGAGAAGGTGTGGCAGTTTGAAGAGACCAAAGATGGACAGTGTGGAGGCTTAGAGAAGACAGATGGAGAGAAACGTCTCAACATGGCAGCTTGGAGAAAACTGCTCACTGCATTTGCTGTTGATGGAGACTGGTATAGCCCCAAAGAACCTATCAACTCTAAACAGTTGGGAGAAGTAGGAGGGTCTGAGGCCCCTGTCCGCACTAATCTTCTCTCTCTTACCTAAGCTTAAAGGGTTGGTGGAAGAGAGGTAGAGGCATAAACATCCCAACTTAAATAGTTTAAAAACGAGCAAAGCTGTACCCATATGTTTTTGTCAGTGTTATAAAATCAAAGTTTCCTTTGATTCCTATTTTGCACAGCTTTTTCTCTAAAGTCATGAATGGGTGTGGGATTTTGTCACATGTTTTTAAAATATTACTGGAAAAATTATGTGATTTTTCTTTGATAATACTGTTTTGTTGAGTGATGAATTAAGTGGACATGAATACTTGGAATAAATATCATGTGGTTGAACTGTTCTTTATTTACTGATTACTTTTATACATGATTCAACTTAGTCTGCTGATATTTTGCCTGAATTTTTTTTTTGTCTACATAGCAATTATTCTCCCATTATCATTGTGTGGGTATAGGGTCATATAGTAATATCCCCTTCTCATTTCTGTTATTAGTAGTTCTCGCCCTTTAATAATTTTCAGGAACTTAACTGATCACAGAGAACTTTTCAAAGAATTGTGTTTTATTAAATATTTCCTTGGTTTTTCTCTATTAAGTTTCTGTTTGCAAATAAATTGACTCATGTTCTAAATTATATTTATCTGTTTATTTATGGATAATTTAATTTCTGCTTGCCCTTCTCATCCTTAAAGGAGAAAGATTTGATGATATGTTGTATTTTCCCCTCTTCTCTCATATGTATATGTAATGCTATGAATTTTCATCAAAGCTTGTATTTGTTACACCCCCTCCACATTCTTACAAGTTGTGTTTTCGTGTTTATTTAGTTCAACATATATTTAAAATATCCAGCTGTGTCTCTTTGACTCGGTCTTATGCAGCATCATTCTGTTTAATCCTCAGGCATGTGGAGTGATCACAGCCACATTCCTCTTTCTCATCTTCCGTTAGGATTGATGAGCGAATACTGCAGGATGCCTGTGCTTTCCATCTGATTGCAATGACATCTCTTTTAAGGCAGATCTATTAGTAACAAATTTCTATAATTTCTGCTTGTTTGATAAAGCCTTTATTCCTTTTTTGGCTTTGAAATGCAATTTCATGGGTGCAAAATACCAGGTTGGTATGTATTTTTGTCTTTCCACATTACACATATTTCACTCCATGTTCTTCTACTTGCATGATTTCTGGGACGCTATGTGCAATCCTTATTTTCTCTTTACCTATTTATAAGGTACTTTATTTTCTGCTGAATTCTTTCAAGATTCTTTATTTTTACTTTTTTGGGGTTTTAACATGAGTAGGTGTATTTTTATGGTAGGCAAGTAAATTTATTCTGCATGTTGCCCCATGTGTTCTAAGATCTATCTATCCATACAACTATGTGTATGTATGTATGTATGTATGTGTGTATGTATCTGTCCATCTATCTATCTAGCGATATCTATCTATAAGCTATCATCATGCATCTTTTATCTATTATTTTTCTATCTCTGTGTATCATCTATCTATGTATTACCTATTATTTCTATCTACATATCTATTCATCTACCTATCCATCATCTATTATTTGTCTGTCTGTCTGTCTGTCTGTCTTTCTATCCCTGTCCCCAGTGTATATGTTGTGGTATTCACATGTATGTGTGTGTGTGTGTGATGCTCCGTGCTGTTGTTTCCTAGCTCTAGACTACATTTTCCCTTTTATTTCTTTTCTCTTTCTTACCTGTCTTGGAATCTTCTTCTGTGAGATCTTCAAATTCTTAGATTCTTTCTCTAGCTACATTTGTTTAGTTCATTTATAGTGTTTTTGGAGCTAACATTTCTGTTTCATTTTTTTTTTTACAAATTTTTCTTCTGATTATAATACTAGTCTGTTTTTTTATACTGTCCATATTTCTCATTAACTCCCTCAACACATTCATCATAATGATTTCAAATCCAGTATCTAATATTTGCTCTATGTCAAATTAGCTTTGATGTCCATTTCGTCTCTGACTAAGTTCTTCATCTATTATTGTACCTGTGCCTTTCTCCTCAATAGGTATCAGGAATGAAGCTGTTCTCATAGTGAGGACCTCACTAATATGTCCGGTTCTGGTTCAATAGGCTTCCTAATTCTTCACTTCTCCCTTCTCATTTGGGGACATAGGAGGTGCACGGAAAGCACAACACAAAAGCATGAAAGCGTGACCGGGTCCCTCAGAATGTAAGCTCTCAGGCTTGGGTGGCAATTCATCTGTTAGTTTCCGTCCCTTTGTACTGTTTCAGTCTGTGATCCCTGCTCTGCTAAGTAGTGATTCATCAAATCCATCTGTCTATTTCTCTAATTTGGGGAGAATAGCTTGTCCTGTCCTCACATTTTTCTTACTGACCTAAAGAAAGCTTCTGGCAAAAACCAATTTGTTCTGTTTCTTACTTTTTAGGCTGAGGTGGCAGCTGCTAGAGTCTTTAGCCGGCTGCATCACAAGCTGGTAGAACTGTCCTCAGTATATAAAGTTGAGTGTGACTCCAAACCTCAGTCCTGGGCAACTGAGTAAGTGGTCTTTGCATTGCATTGCATTGTATTGTATTGCATTGCATTGTATTGTATTATTTATTGTAATTGGTTCCCTAATTTAATCAACCACTTTGATGATCATTGGAATTGAGTTGTTGGTTTTCCATATTTTCTGCTGTTGTGAGTAGAGCTGTTATATTTGTGTATTTGTTCCAGGGAGTTATGCGGAAGCATATCTGTGTTTAAATGCACACGAGTGGAACTCTGGGTCAAAGTTATGGGTGTTTTCAATTTCTATACATATTCCAAATTGAATTAAAAATGTTATAGTGCCAATTACATTTCCTCTGTTAATATTTGAGGATCAATTGACAATTATTCTTATCATCACTTGGCATCATGGATCTCCCAGTAGTTTCCACACTCTGCTGCACCGTCTACAGTGGTAGTGCAAGGGAACCTTTTGTTGTTGCTGTTTGTGAGACAGGGCTTCTCTGTGTAGCCCTTCTCTGTGGTCCCTGGACACTGTCAACGGCTACCACATCTCACTAGGCTGGAAACAGCCAGAGTGCAGAATTCTCACCCTCTGTGGCAGTGAGTGTGCTAGGTTCTCACTGGACAGGATGAACCTGTTCTGGTTGTCAGTGGTGGAAGATTGGAAAAGTTTTGCCAAACTTATGATGAAACTAGTCTATATTGTTTGGATATTTTTTTCTCCTTGGGCTATCAGAAGGTTGCCAAGTCAGACGCCATTGAGACAAAGTCCTATCTACCCATTTAGACACCTGCTCCTGCACCATCAGCCAGAGTCTTCCTGGACACTGAGAACAATAGAGGTAATTCCCTGTCCCGTACATTTGGTAGTTGACCTTTTGTGATATGCTACCCTGGATGGCCCTGATAAAAAACAGAGGTTGTAAAACAGATAGATAGATTGAGTGATAGATTGTTAGATGATAGATAGATGCTAGCTAGCTAGCTACCTAGATGATAGATAAAATAGATAGATAGATAGATAGATAGATAGATAGATAGATAGAGCCTCTATTAGTGTTGGTTATCGAAGGCACAAGTTTTATATCTGTCATTTAAGGACCTTAGGACTTCTTTCTTCTTGGGTATTACAACTCCTTTTCTTGGTTCATGTATGCAACTTTTCTCTCTCTTTTCAACTCTCACTTATTACAAATAACAGACTTATTTGTTGTTCCTTCCTTTGTTTCTGTTCTTCTTGACTAAATCAGTTGATGAATGATGTCCTGTTCAACTCTGCTGGTCTCCAGGCTGTAGCTTAGCCCTATCCGTCTTCCCAGGACAAGAGCTCAGACTCTTGGATGGCAGGGCTGAGTGCTGTGTTATTTGTGACTCCTTGTTAAGTACTGAGCCCAAATCACCATCCCAGCCAAGTTTGGGGAAGGATGTCACTTCTCGTATTGCCTAGAAGACAAGTATGGGTGATGCTATGCCCTGAGACCATTGCTGAAGGAGCGGGTCACTCCACATCCTCCTGGCGTATGCAGTCACAGCTGCTTAGCACTGGGAATATGTGCTGAGAAATAGCTTTGTTATTGTGCTAACATCACTGAGCATACACACCACATGCCGATGGTGCTGGCAGGTGAAGTAGCTTACGGAAGCTCGGCAGGACAGGTGGTCGCGTCAGGCACTGAAGCGTCAGCGTGCGGCACGTGACTCCCTCCACACAGCCTGGGACTGGATCAGTTGCAGACTGTTTTTAGAAGGAATGGGTGCGCAGAATCCCAGGACTCCCCCAGGCAACAAACAACTCCTTCCACTCTGCCCACAGAACCACATTCGAATGCTGTTTGGATTTTTATAATGGTCTACACAGTCACACAACACATGCGTGCCAGATATGGCTTCTGCTTAAGGCAGACATTTGAAAAGTGAGGCATTTGGTGGGGGGGAGGACCGCATACTCCGGCTCTTTTCTCCCTCAAAATCCTTTCCTGGGCTTAATAGCCAGAAAGTTGAAAAAAAAAAAAAGACTTTTTTTTTTTTTTAAAGTAGTTTTTTTCCATGCTTTTACTATCCTGGAATAAGTCACCCTCCCAGCCTTGATGGCTGTAGCAGCATCTCACCAGTCGCCCTTGCCTCGCTCTCTTCACTCACCGTTCTGGAGACAGGGCTCAGGGTCATCCCAGGCCACTGCGAAGCTTTCAAGGGAGGTCTAGGCACAGTGGATTTGGCTGTCTCGCTGTAGTACCAGCTGGTTGTCTATGGTAGGAAAGAATTGAAAGAGTGTTTTACACCATGGAAATTGTCTTCCAGGCCCAGATGGACCGTTGCTGTTCTAGCTTTGACAGGCCAGGATAGATATATTCAGAAAGCCTTCCAGCTATTTAGTAACTCTTCCAAAACACTGTCAGCACCCATGCTAGCATGCAGGGAGTGGGAAGGAAGTCTAAGGAGGGAACTAAGCCTCGTTAGTATATATTTGCATAATCAGCTCCCAGTGAATGGATGTGTGTTTGGGGGCAGGGAGGAGGTCTCCAGGGACACCAAAAGCCAGAGCGTGTTTGAGTCTTCCTGGGTCAGCCAGTCTTGACTCCCTCACCTAAGCTCTTGTGTATTTTAAATATCCAGTTAAAAAGAGCAACATCCTTTGGAATAAACTCACCTGTGGGCTAACAGCACTCAGTTTGGGACTCAGGCTTAGAGCTGTGTCTCAGCTTTCCCCAAAGGCCAGGGTCAGACTGGGGCTTGCACAGCCTGGGTGGATGTTGCAGTAGCCGGGGGTGCTCTGTCTGGTCATGATTCAAAGATGCTGCACAAACACAAGCTTTTAAACACAGGATCATAAAGATACTGTAGAATTCGTGGCAGCAGCGCCCTGCATTTAAATATAGCTGTGTGACTGTTAGCAAAACGATGTGGTTATGAGCTGACTATTAATATAGCTGTTTGCCTGAGACAGAGGGAGCTGGGAGGAGGAGAGAGACAGCAGAGAAGAGGAGGGGGAGAAAAAGATTAGGAGGGAGGGAGGGGGAGAAAGAGGTGGAGAGAAGGGAGAGAGAACAGGAGGGCAAGAGAGGCAAGAGAGCAGGTCACCTGGGTTTTGAAAGCTCATTTATTTTTGGGTGAAGTATGCCCCTTTTAGGGCCAGACTTTATATTTTTGGTTCAAACTTCTTTAATTAAACCTTTCAAGAATACAAACTGATCAGGCAGCAAAGGTGGTGGAAGTACATGGATAAGTGGAAAAATGGCCCACTGGGGCTACCTGTTCTCCTAATGGTCTACGACGCTCAACAAACAGGTGGCAGGACTGCTGTGCCGAGGGCCGCTCTCCTTCAATGTATCACATTTAACACACACATATATGCGTGTACATGTATGTATCTATATATGTAATGTCTTCAAGTTTTGTAGACATAAGTGAGACAGAGAGAGAGAAAGAGGGAGGAAGAGCTAGAGGAAGAGGGAGGGACATAGAAAGATCAAAATTCTTGAAATCTGTTTCTGTGCCCAGCTAATGAACACCTTAGGGTTTTTGTTTATATGCTCAGATACCAGGGTAATCTATACCTTAAAAATCAACCAGAAAGTCATTTTGCTACTTAAAATAATATCATTGAGCATGCTAAGCCAGTCAGGTTTTAGGAGTGGAATTATTGTGTTCTGCAACCTGTAGTTAACGGCTGGGTTCTCCTTGTCTTAGACCGTCCTGCCAGTGTGCCTGTGGTGACTGATTATGGAGATGTCTGAAGGGAACAGGCTGCCTCCACTGAGGCCGCTGACTGGAGCTCAGTGCTGTAAGCACTACATGTTGAATGTGAAGCACCAGCCTGGCTAGTAGCCAGTTTTACATAAAGAGGCCGGAAATATGTCCTCGCCTCCACCTTTCCATTGTTGTTTTCACCGAACAGGCCAGCATGTTTAGAATGTAACCAAAGTGTTCATTTAGAAAAAGAAAATATCGAAAGCATGGTTTTTGATTTTGTTTGTTTGTCTGTTTTTCTCTTTAGGACGCAAACAAGGCAGCTCCATCAGGCTGCTTTGAAGACTGAGCGCAGGCTGGGATGATCTTGGGTTTTAAGTCATGGCTACTGGAGCAGCAATGGAGTTAGAGAACGCCTCGGCAGCTACTCACGTTTCTTCTAAATAATCCAAGATGAAGTTTTCTTTGTTCCTGCAGCACTGAGTCACTGTACTAAGTTTTAATCTGTCCACACAGATAATTTCCTTTGGTGTCACCTAGTAAGGCTGCATTTAGTGACTGTTGTGCTGAATGTGTTTGGGGAAGACACTGGGCAGTGCAGACATCGGCCCAGGACACTATGTCCAAAGGGTTTGCTCATTTGCTGATTGTGCCCTCACAGAAAGCCATTCCCTGAAGGATTTGCATTTTAGAAGACATTTCCATGGCTGATGTCACCTCAAATAAAACTCTAAATGTAGAAAAAAATTGAAAGGTATATATATTCTCTGAAATCCCCAAATGCATAGAATTTCTAGCTGACAGTTTCTGTTTTGTCTGCACCAGCTTTTGAATGTCTCATTGAGTGGCACTATTTCTGTGAAATTTCATTTGAGTTACACAATATGCTCTAGAAAGGTCCCAAAGCCTAATCTAGCTTAATTACTTTGTAAAGAACACATGTATAAAATGTATATATGTATGTGTGGAGTACATAGAGTTACTTTCAGCTCTTTGACCATTTTCTAGGGAATCTCTACCCCAAATAACAGAATTTAGCATTTTTTTAAATTAAAAGAAAACAGTTAAATATTTGAAGATACATCTCTCTTCCTGAACGTAAGAGGGCCTACAGTTTATTCCGTAATATCCTGCCACCTTTTCTTCCTTCACGTGTTTCTGGTATTTTTGGGATCAGATGGTGGGATCTGTTCTTCACAAAGCCATGTTTTCTATAGTGTGTTTTGCAGATAAAAATGTGATTTCTTTTTCATTTTAGAAATCAGCCATTCTGTATTTGGTTTTGATTTATTCTCCATTTCTACTGACTGTGAGAGCAGAGCTCGGGTTTCCCTCTCATTATCGAAGCCTGAAGTTTTAATTATAATGAGCTCTGCTGACCCGCTCCGGAGACACTGAGTCATGAAACTCCGGAGTCCTTGGTTTGAGCTTATACAGTATCCACAAAGAGCTTCTGGGTGAAGGACACACAGACTGAGAGGCTGTGGACATACTCCAGAAAGGCTATGCCCTGCATCGGAAAAGAGCAACTGGATGATGTCATTCCAATTGTTAAAAAATAAAAAAAAGTCACACTGCTCTCATGGCATTCCCAAGTCCCAGTTTCGTTTTGAGTAATGCAGGCTATTTTTTTTATATGTAGTTAAATTTTAACTTGACAAATCCTTTATGTTTTCTCTCACTTTAAATTTTAAGTTGTTATAAAACTTGACATTGTTCATCAACCAGAAAGAGGCAAAGCAAGAAAATGAGGATTCCTCATCAAGAAACGGTTGCTGAGGCCTGCCTGGCATGTCGGGAGGAAAACGGGCAGCTGAGTTCCAGCGATGCTCAGAACACTGGTCTTCATGGCTGGTTCCACAGATATTCATTGAATAGTTAGTGTGTGTGATACCCTGTTCCATCTTTCTTTCCAACTATGATAAAACAACTGTGGAAATTCACTTATAAAGAATAAGGATTTATACTGGCTCATGATTCTGTAGGTTCTAGTCCAAGGCTGACTGGCTTCTCTGTTTTATGGTGAAACACCACAGCGCATCAGGGATGAGTCATTAGGAAACTGCTTCTTCTATCATCTGGAAGCCAAAGGACAAGGAAAGAGGCCTGGACAGACGGCTCAGTGGTTAGGAGCCCTTGCTGTTCTTCCAGAGGACCCAGGTTCATCTCTCAGCTTCCGCGTGATACGGTGGAGGCTCACAACTGTTTGCAACACTAGCTCCAGGAGGGCTGACACCTTGGTCTTGCCTCTGTGCCATTGCAGCCTGTGATGCACAGACAGATATGCAGGGGAAACCTATACACACAAAATAAAAGACGGGCAAGAGGCTAGTGTTTCAGCGTTCAATTCACTGGTCCTTCCTAATGACCTAAAGACCTTTCATCAGGTCTCACCTTTTAAAAGCCCACCACCTCCCACCGGACTCCTTGACATCCGAAGTTTCAAGGCATGGACCTCGAAAGCACAGAACTGGGGGCCAGGGCGGGGTGTCTCACACTTACAACCCCAGCAGTTGGAGCCTGAGGAGGAAGGACTGCAAAGCATAAGGCCAGACTTGTCCACATGGTGAATTGGAGACCCAGTCTCCAAACAGAAACAGTCCCGAAAGGAAAGCGCGTTCCGGGATGCACCACACTGTATGACAGAGAGGAGGCCGTCTCCTGCCTGTGCCAGAGCCCTCTTGACGCCAGGTTATGAAGCTCTGGTAGGGACAGACGTCCAGTGTCATCTCTACTCTTGATGCCAGGTTATGAAGCTCTGGTAGGGACAGACGTCCAGTGTCATCTCTACTCTTGACACCAGGTTATGAAGCTCTGGTGTGGACAGACGTCCAGTGTCATCTCTACTCTTGATGCCAGGTTATGAAGCTCTGGTAGGGACAGATGTCCAGTGTCATCTCTACTCTTGACGCCAGGTTATGAAGCTCTGGTAGGGACAGACGTCCAGTGTCATCTCTACCTCGTGTTCAGTCAGGCCAGTTGCATAGTTTTTAATCACTTCTTTTGTTTTTGAAATAATGACTTCATTTCCCCTTCTCTTCATCCCTTCACATAACTTTCCTTTTTTTATTCTCTTTAAAATTCAAGGCTTGTGTTTCCAATAACTGTTATACATACAAATATGTGTGCGCACACATGCATAAATATTCCTCACTATGTCAGTGCAGCCTGCTCAGTCTGCATGATGTTACCCGTATGTACATGTTCTCAGGGCTGACCGTTTGGTGTGGGTAACCAGCTTGCGGGCTGTCCTGTGAAGAACGCTGTTTCTCTCCTCTCAGCGTTCTGTAGTTGCTTGTAGTTCTCTCTGCAGGCTTGAGGCCTCCTGAGTTTCCCCCATCCATTCTGGCTTGTGTGTTGTTGTTGTCTTGATCAGCTTGAGTGTAGGAACTCACGTTACAGAGACTTTATGAATATGGCTTCTGACATTGCTTGGAGACACAATCTCATAGCAAGCTCCCTGCTGCTCTGGCTTTTACAATCTCTTTACCTGTTGTCCAATATCCTAAAATTTATAACAGAATTAGCAAATTCTATGGGTTACATAGTCTACTCTCACTTTCCAGGAAGCGGTTACTAAGCATTTGCTAGTACACTGATGACCACATTCCCTCAAGGGAAGAAGAGACAAATATTAAACAGGGTATGAAAGGTCAGGCTGTGACTGGCCTCTGAAGAATAAATATGGAAGGAGAGAGGACCATGTGGTGAGAGGCCCCGAAATAGTCAATAACTTGTAAGATACCACAGTCTGACCCCAAAGCCCCAGTGTAATGGAGAGACATAGGACACACGGCTTCGAGGTTTGGGTCACTTTCTGCAGATCATGAACCCTGATGAGACTCTGTGATCATTCATTGTACAGACAGAAGGAACCAGGCAGACTCTGAGATCACTCTGCTCTGTGCTTCTCTCCTGATCTTTTACTTTTTTATAATCAGCAGAATGTGGCTAGTGAGGCCAAAAAGTGGTACTTAAGGACAAATCAAATGTTTAGAAAAAAATATAAGAATTGTTACCCATTCACGGCTTCATACATCTCGGGATACTTGGGAAAGAATACTATGCCGGTATCATGAGGAGCCTGTGGAGTTGCTGTCCTGAATTAAGAGAGCATCAGTGTTGTAGCAGTCTAAGCTCAAACGCTTGCAGGAAGGCTAAGCCGTGTGCTATGGCAGGAGACCCAATCATGTGGAAACACACCTTTTAAGTATAGTTCATGCCTTGGTGAACGGGAGCCCAGGACTCCACTGTTCTCACGGGTGCACAGACACTATGGCCCCTATAGGCCTCCGGAAATCTCCTGTGGCTGCATTCCTCACAGCCCAGGGGCAAGCGAACATTCCCGATGGTCCAAGGGCAAATGTCCTCTGCCCTTCGGGGGAGGCCCCATCAAGTGCAGGTGAGGCCCATGGAGAAGGAGGGTGGAGACACCCACCTTCAGGGAGGAACGTGGCACAGATAGCGGGCCAGAATCTGAGCTTGCTCTCACGTTTAGAGTTCTCCCTTTGGCTGCTGACTGGCTGTCATTTCTTCTACAGATGGTTTAGTTATTTGACCTCTGAAACTTCCATTTATTTATTTTTAATTTTGTTTTTCTACCTATGCAATGGGAAGAAGAAGACCCACTATGTGCAGGACTTCTCTGGATTGCACTGTGGCGACACAGTGCCCTAACGTGGATTGCAATGCCGCTTTTCCCAGTGGGTAGAACTCTTCCTGAGGGGAGGTTCCCGTCCTGACCACACATGTACTGGATGCCATGAAGATCAATGTCTGATGGAAAACTGTGTGGCCAGATTTCTAAGAGGGAGACAGTCTATAGAATATAGACTATATTGCTTACGCTAGAGTCTACGGAGACGCAGCAATGTACAGAGAGGAAATGTCAAGTCAGATTAGCAGGCCAGACCACCTTCAGCGCAAAGGGATGTTTCCAACCCGGAATAATTATAGTTTAGATGCTGAAGTCCAAAACCCATGCTTCCAATGGTGGAAGAGAGCCCTGTGGGTGTCCAGATGCAGAACAGATTGCCTTTGCTACTTTGGAGAGCTGTGATTGTTGAAACAAACAAACAAACAAACAAACAAACACAGATCTGAAAACGGCCTTGGTCCCACCTTGCTGTTTGTCCCCTTTTAGTCCAGAAGCACGTTGTAGCTGCACGCTGTCCTCTTCAGCATCAAGAAAGCCTTTATGGGACTTCAAATTTCAAAGCTACAGGTGGTCCACAAGTGCCGCGCTTCAAAGAATGTTTTGATGAAATGTAACAACAATATTTGTGTAATACAGACCCTGGATCTTTGAACACTTCCTGCTCAGTTCACCCCATAAAGGTTCAGTTAGGAAAGATCAGGAGACAAGAACCCAAAGCCGTTGCCATCTCTCACTCATGTTTGTCCTTTCGAACACTTTTTATGCAACCCGGGAACACCAATTTATGTTGAGGATGTAATAATGATAATTCAAGACCCCTTTCACAGAGCCAGGGCTGGAGGTGAGGGGCGGCCGCCTAGGTGCGCAGCTCGGATCCTCGGCCTGTTAGGACGCGTCTTAGCGCGGTGACCCGTGCCCACAGCCAACAGTGAGCTTCCAGCCCCAGAGGCCTTTGTGTCGACCACGAGCACACTTCCCTGCAGAATCCTGCGGGCTTTGCCTTCAGTGAGAGAAAAACTGATCCTAACAGTTTTAAACTTGTTAATTCAAGCCATATGTCAGAGAGCCAGACTCCATATGGCGCCACACCACCTTATATTTACCGGGCTGCTTTTCAAACATTATTCTAAAGCTCTCTCTGCCCTCACGTTGACGCGGGGCGTCCTGCGCCTCCCGAGCACCGCGTCGACAGCGCTCCAGCTTCACAACCGCTTGCGGATGGAGCAGAAACTCGCGAATAGCAACAGCTAATTCCTGCTCGTTTTATTGGTAAAAAACGTGCTAATCAAGGGAGGGGGAGACGCGTGCTGAAAGGAGAACGGTTTGCCAATCGTCTGTTGCCAAATACAGCAAAAATAAATAAACAAACAAACAAATAAGTAGAGAGGAGACTGAAGGAAGACAGCCTCCTTGACTGTGAAAGCGGCTGGAGCGCCCATGACAAAAGCGCGGCTGCCGCTGGGAGTCAGAGCTTTCCGCTCTTAGTTGTAAGGCAAGAGCAGAAGAGAGAGGATTCTCACCATCAGCCCCGGAGCACAAGCCTTGGATCCAGGACCCCTCTTTTAAGTGGGAATTGTGTAGTCTGAGACCCTTTGGGACCTGAGATCTTAGGGAAGATTCTCCTACAGGACACGGAGGCCGCTTCCCAAATACCTATGAGGTGACTACAGATGCGTTAGGACCTAATTATCTTCCAACAGCGTTGTTTGATCCGTAGAGTCCAAGCAGGGGCAGGCATGGTTTTCATTTGCGAGGCACATAGAGTTGGCGCTGTTTGGAGGATCAGCGTGTGTTAAACGCTTCGCCTTTTCTCTTTTTTAAACATGGGAAAAAAAAGTGATCTCGTATCTGATTTCTGGTGGGCATTTAAATCTTCATTCCTGCTGTAGAGACTCCCACAGAATTCACTGGCAAGAGTCTCCCGCGTGGAGGCCGCTGCTTGGATAGCTGCTTTCCCTCCTCTCCTTAATTCTCTACCCTTCCCAGAATCAACGCCTGACTTCGAATTTCAGCCCCTCCATTTCTTTGTATGCTCTCTCTCATGTAACTATTTATAGCCTTACATTCTTTATTTTTCTTCCCTCCCTTTCTTTATTATTATTTTTCCTTTTTTTTTTCTGGGGAATATATGAAAGAAAAAAATGGCATAAGGTTTTTCTTCGGAATGTTTGAAATGATTCCAAGGGATTTTCTAAATTGTAAACAACATGCTGGCTATAACATGCTGCATTGTAAGAAAAAGGCTTTTCCGTGGTGGTGAAAGGTTCTCGACACATAGATACTAATTCCTAAGCAGCTGAACCAGGAGGAAAGTAACTGGAGGTCTTGCCATCTTCAAGTCCTCCACAACAGGCGTGCCCATTATCTTTCAAAAGTAAGGTAGGTCTGTGTGGGGAGACAAAGGCGCCAGACGTAACCTTCTGGTCAGTTTTCTGGAATTAACATCAAATTCATGAATGAAATGGCTCAAGGACTGGAGGACAAAACCAAATAATCCATTCATAAACTTCCCGGTTTATGACAAGCTCCCATCCAATCAAGCAGCTGCAACTCACAATTCCCCTTGCTGAGGACTGTGGCATTCTCGAAGCTGGGAGGGGAAGGTTGTATCTCTCCGCATATGTTGTGGAAAGGGAACTCAGCCCAGTCTATTAATTCCAAACCCATGCAGAAGATTAAAGCGCCTGCAGTCTGTTGAGCGCTGTGGAGACTCACTACAGCACTACATTTTTAGAATACCTTGTTGCTGGCACCCTCATGCAGAGACTGTGGGTGCCTGAAGGACTTTGGTCATTGGTATAATGCAGAAACGATGTTCCTTCTCATTACCTAAATTCCTGCCCTGTGCAATGGATGGTAAATTTTCCATTCAGACCAGTTTTCTTCTTGGTAAAGTGCTTAATGGTTAATTGATTTTTAAAAGGAAAATCTATATTTTGCAAGCGGTCATTTATACTCAGACTTTAACCTCTTTGTCTTGTTTTTCACTTCATTGTGTTTGCTTTCACCTCCTTTTGCCTCCCGCTAGCGCTGAGATTCTTACTTAGCCCAAAGATATGAAACTTAGACCACCTTATGATTGATGGCTAGAATAAACAGCACATAAGATTCTGTCAGACTAGAAACTGCTGAGCGATGGACACAAGCCAGTTTTGTTCTTCAGAGAATGATATGCTTTTGTATAGTTCGAGAATATTAAAGGGAGCTGGAGAGACGGCTCAGCAGTTGACAGCACTTCCTGCCCTTGCAAAGGACTGAGTTTGGTCCGTAGCATCTATGGTCTCTTACCATCATATATGACTGAAGTCTTACTCAATCTGTGCCATCTTCTGGCCTCCTCTGGCACTGCACACATGTGATGCACAAATACACATGCAGACAAGCACTTACACACATAGAATAAAAATAAATGCAATTTTTAAATACTAATATTCTATATAAGTAATGTGATATTCTAATAAAACCCTATAATTGCACATTCCTGCTCTGCTGCAAGAAGAAAACAGCCAATGCTGCCTCTGGGCAGCCACAAGATCTCCTAACTGTGGTCCCTTTCCTAACTCAGGCTCTCCTCCCCAGCACAGGAATCATCCCCACCCCCTAAACACCGTATTCAGATCTCCTAACTGCGGTCCCCTTCCTAACACAGGCTCTCCTACCCAGCACAGGAATCATCCTCACCCCCTAAACACCGTATTCAGAGGGTCGCTGCTGATCAACTTCATGAAAGAGCCAACTAAGCCACCTTCCACCAAACTGAGTCACCCTAGACATGTTAGTGCATTTCACTGTCAAGGTGATCTGGTGAGGCCACATGTGCACATCAGCCTGCATGGGTAATAACACACAATACACACGAATACATCATAAACAGCAAACAAAAAACCCAAGGCTCAGGCAATTGGAAATAACCTTCCTTTTTGTTTGAACATCTTCTCTGATGGTCACATTCAAGCCACTTACAATGAGGATATTAGAAACCTTTTTAAGCCCTTAAAATATTGAGAAGTGATGAGGCCTGCTAAGGCTGAGGAATGAATACGATAATATGATAGCAAATTGAATCCCTCTATTTCATTACAGCTGCCAGTTTTGGTTTGCTGTGGTTTTGGTTTTGAGAGACAGGGTTTCTCTATGTAGCCTTGGGTGTCCTGGACTGGCTTTGCTGAAGGGGCTGGCCTTGAACTCACAGAGATCTGCCTGCCTCTGCCTCCCAAGTGCTGGGGTCACAGGTGTGAGCCACCGCACCTGGCTTATAGTTGCCTATTACTATCCTAACATTTAATTATGTATACATTAGCACGTTTACACAACAGCAAGCCTATGCAGGCCTTTGTTTTCCAAAACCAACTTGGTCACATGGGAGGCTATTTGAAGTAACGATGCATCATCACAACCCTGAATAAACTTCTCTTCTTCCTGAAGTACCAACAATGTGTGCTCACCCTAATCATCCCCAATCAGTGCAGGAAGCCCACCGCGTGTTTCTCCTCAGCTGTCTGAATCACGTTGGCCCAGCAGATCCCGTAATTGAGAGGGACAGCTGCAGTGGCAGTCTTGGTACATTTTTTTGATCAGTTGTCTTCTGTGTGTTCCTAGCCTTTGATATACCCTCTGCGGACACTCCACGGCTACCCAGCAGCCACTTGGCCTCTCCAGCCCTGCCCCACTGTGGAAATGGACCTTAGCTCTCATTGATAACATTGTTTTCAGTGAAGGGGAGCAGACTTTGGCCGTGTCCCAGTGGGATCCTGAATTCATTCAGTTCCCTTAATCTCCTTCCCATTGGCTGTGGACATGTTAGAACATGTGAGGCCAGTATAATTAATTAAGACTCAAGAAAGTCATGTGAGTGGAAAGGTGGGAAAGGATGGGCAGCCGGTGGGTGGGCAGACAGGCAGAGCTTTCCTGTCTGAAGGGAGATATTAAACATTTTGCAGAACAACCACCCTCCCCCACCCTTTCGTCTACCTTCTCCTTTCTGCCATTTCTCTGGATGGGACTTTAAACACTCTGCTATCCCATGCTTTTGTTCTGTGATGGCATAAAAGACAGTACGCCCCTCAATACCCACTCTCCCACGGGCTTATTGTCCTGGTGAGAGGTGAGCTCCTGGCTAGCCCATTCTTCCTGGTTTCTCGTTACTGAGGAGCCAAATGCAGCCAGACATCTGGGATCAGCAGATCATGGTGTTTGGAAAGGAGCAGGCCGGCCTCTGTAGTTCAAGTTCATGCTGTAACGGTGCTACGACGTGCATTCTCAGCAAACTGGCTACAGTAAAGAATGCCATGTTTACAGTCTTACCTTCTACATTAAAAACGTGTTATTCTGAAATCTCTGTTGCTGCTTCCTAAATTAATCCTAACTTAGCTTATTAGTAGAAAATACTTTTGTCAAAAAGAAAAGAAAAGAAAAGAAAAGAAAAGAAAAGAAAAGGAAATCACAAGTACATATTTTAATGCTTCTGATGGGCAGAAGGGCCCATGTCAAACTTTGTCGAATTTTGTCACCTGAATGTCTTTCTTTTGAGCCCACACGTCTGAACGCTCCCCAGATCTTCATGCCTGCGGGGGTAATGAATGCCCAGATCTCCATGCCTGCGGGGGTGATGAATGCCCAGATCTTCATGCCTGCGGGGGTGATGAATGCCCAGATCTTCATGCCTGCGGGGGTGATGAATGCCCAGATCTTCATGCCTGCTGGGATGGTCCTGTCCCCTCAGTATTAAGTGAGAATGTTGAGCGAGTGTCCCAAATACGGTAGAAACAGTGTTTTCCCGGCTGGGGTTGGGGCTTCTGCATTCGGCCCGGCGCCTCCAGGCCGGCCTTGTCCTTTTGTCCGGACTGTGGTTCCTCGGCAGAAAATGCTTCGCATTGCACTTGGGCACAGTTAGCAACCCACCGGAAATTTTTTCTCGGTCTCTTGCTTTGCTGCCTCTCTACGTCTCTCTGACTGTTTCTCTCTTGTTTTCTCCTGTCCCTCATTAGAAAGGATCCTTCAGTGCTGTCTGGGCCTTGAACTCCTGGGCGAGGCTCAGATAACACTCTCCTCCCCCGCTTTCCATGTAGCTGGGATCTCAGGTGCCTGTCTTTCAACATAAACTTAATTTTTATTTGTCCTATATTGCTTTTTTTTTTTTTTTTTGCTTGTTTGCTTTCTGTATATGATCCTTTTGTCTGTGTATCAAGTTATGCGCCTGATGCCCAAGGAGACCAGATGTGGACCCTAGATCTCCTGGTATGAGCTATCTTAGCTCTCTTGAGGGTGCTGGGAATCAAAGCTCGGGGAGAGCAGCCAGTGTTCTTTTTGAACTGTGTGACTGTCTCTCCAGCTCTTCATTATAACATTTTCATTTCCAATCACATGTAGAAAAAGGCTGGGATGGGGTAGGGTGGGGTGAAATGAGATGCCGTGTGCAAGTTCCTAGCATTGGGCACAGAGATGGGTGTCTTGTCCTCTTCTCATGACAAAATCCTAACTAAAACTCTTAGTTAACAGACCTGGACTTCAAACCCACGCCAGGCCTCAGGACTTGCTGGGGCCTGCAGACACGGATTTCCTGTATGAACCCTGGTTCAATGGACCCCACAGAACGATGCTTCTCACAGGGTAGTGGAAAAGACCAAATGCGATGCTGCACTATTCTCAGTAAATATTGGGATGAGAATGTTTTACCCTCTTTTTTGCTCTTTTCATCCTCCCTTGGATGTGGTAGCAGTCCATCCTTCCTTCCTGTGCGTTAGTTTGAGGGAGAGGGGATCTGAAAATGTCAGTATAAATGAAAACTTACCTTAGAGTCTGTGTAACTAGTTCACTGCAAGGTTCATGCCTCTTGTGATTTAAATGGAGCCGCGCTAGGCAGCAAGAGTTAGATCTGGTTTGATTTGTTACTTCTGAGATCTGTGAGTAGGATCTGGTTTGACAAGGGCTGGTTTTGACCTGGGCTCTTACTTGTTTGGCTCTCACACATTTTTGTAGAGAGAGAAATGTTAAGTTCATTATCAATCATCTCTTTTTAAATTTTTTATTTATTTGTATTACTTATCATAGTTTATTCATTTTGTGTCCTGGCTGTAGCCCCATCCCTCGACTAGTCATCTCTTAAATGCCAGGGTTCAGTGGGAAACAGCACAGTGCTTTGTTGGTTGGAGTGCAACACATGCTCTTCCTTTAGGAATTAGAAGCTTTATTTTCCTTCAGTATTCCTAAGCTTTTGTGTTTTACGGAAAAAAAAAAAAAGAGAGAAAGTTCTGTAGATAACTTTTCTTCTACAAAGGCTTTATTCCTCCTTCATTACAAACATCAGAACAACCCCACCAAAAGTCTTCAGAACACAACGTATTTCTGCCCAGTTTTAGGTAGGAACATATGCCCATTTGAAGACCAGTCATTTCTACCTATGGAGGAATGTCCAGATTTCTAGTTGTATTTCTATAAAATATTTCAATACAAAATCTTTATATATTTTCAAAGAAAAACAAAATGTCACTCTTTCTACATAGGGGAAGTGACATTTTTGAAAATCATTGACATTTTTCTACATCAGGGCTGTTTCAAGCAATGGCATTATTAAATTAATGCAACAGAAATAGAAAAGTCGCCCACAGAGTATGTGGCCAAATTCTAAGTCTAAATGCGCAAATAGGATCAACTGCTGAAGAACTCGCTTGCTCAGAGCTGCTTAATTACCTGACAGCAGGCCCCCCCAAGTGAAGAAGGGGCCTGGAGATGAACTTACACGCTACACTTTAGCTCCCTTTGTATGTTTATGTGGAGAAAGGAGATAAATGCTGAACAGATATAGTACTAAAAATAACCTGTGAATGGATTTAATATATGAAGCAGTCCAGAATGCATTTCTGAATTTTAAAATGTCCCACCTATGGAGTATAAAGGTACTGAGGATTTTTGGCTTTTGTTTTGTTTTGTTTTGGTAATCTTTAAAAAATCTTAAATCTTATGTACTATTAAGTCTGATGTGTAAAAGAGGAATTTGGGCAGATAACGTAATGACCAGTGCCATCCCGTTTAGTTTTGCTTCATGCAAATTAAAAGGAACTTGAATCTTATGAATATTTAACACACAAACTATCTCCCATACTCTTTCACAGTCTGAATATTGGGGCTCAGGGCCATCTCCCTTCCTCCCATCACTCTGTCCAAAATGCCAGTGGCAGCAACACCATTCCCCAGGCTCCAGATATTTCTTCTTTAGTTCCAGGATCTTGCAGCGATCTAAGGGTTTATGAAAAAGATTATGGGTGGTGGGTGTTTAGGGGGACCATATTTGATTATATCTATGAAATCTGAACATGTTTATGAAATATGAGTGTATCTATGAAAGAATTAAAGTGTAAAAATGTGTTTTATAAAATAGTTTTGATTTTAGTCTGAGTCTTATTTGTTAAAAGTTGTGTTTGGGAATGATTGACTAACACATTGTGGGAAAAAGACCCTGTGTGTGCTAACACACCAGCTCAGACAGCAGCTCAAGCCTGTGCCCGCACAGAGGCCTGTGTCACTCGGAGGCACACAGTGTGCGCTCTGCCTCACCGAGGGCTGGATGGGCCCCGGTGAACAGCAGCTGCAATCTCTTCTTCCTTTACTATCCTAATGACTTTTGTGACGTCCTCTTGGATCTATACCAGTGATCGCAGCAACAAACTTCTCTTCATGCTCTGGCTTTGTGTTACAGTTGCTATCGTTAGGGCTTTGGGGATTACTGGGAACTGGCGACCAGGTTCATCATCAATAGTTATAGTTTCCGCTTTCCCTGCCTTCCTGTTTGTCTAGGGCACTGGTCTGTGCTGTTCAGAAACTGACGACAACATCCTCCACACCAAGATAATAAAAACACACCATCCTGGATCCCTGGTTACAGCTAGAAATGTTTCTTCATTTGTGTAGAATCCTTTACAGAAGCCAAGGAAACACAACAGCTATCAGCAGAAAGTAAACCCTTCCATTTAGGAGTTGAGTTACTACTTGAAAGTATTTTTTCAGAGTTTTGCTACATAAGTTTCTCTGGGTCCCAGCAAATCTTACCGTCACATCCCTGTAGAGACACAACTTCATCAGCACTGAGGTTCACTGTATTTTGTGAGCCTCCCTGCAAGGCATGGGGAGCCTAGAGGACCCCTGTTGCCTTAGCTGGGATGAGAAAGTGTGGGCCAATATCTTCCTGGCACATTCTTAAGAGGTTTGTTGAATGAGGCCTGTGCTATTCAACTCTCTTACATCCCAAGAGACTGGCCCTCACAGCCAGGGTTAATAATACACCTTGAGGTGACTCTTCAGTTGGAAGATTGCTGTCCTACTGTCCTACTGCCTACTCAGCCTGTTCGACCAACATGCTTTTTTTTTTTTTTTTTTTTTTTTTTTGCTTAATGGAAAATTTATTGCAACATTCCAACAGCGTGTTACTTTTTCCTTTCAACATCTTCCTCTGCAGCTTCCTTCTCCTTTTTTGCTCAGATGCCAGAGCTGGGCATTGGACCAGGCCATGTGAAGACTGGTGAAAGCCTTGAAGTTCTTCTCTTCTTTTGTGACTACTCTGGCTTTCTCCTCTTTGTAGACATTCCGGATGGGCATCACAGGTCCTGTTAGCTGGGTGGGTGAGTTACTCTTCATCAGTCCTATCTTCTTTCTTTGGAGCAGAGGGCTGCGTGGGGAAAAGTGTGAGCTTGGGGCAGTACTCCTTTGGGTGCTGCACATTGGCCTGTAGCGACTCGGTGGATTCCTTTCTCCTCCTTGGGGCCACAGAGATGCTCTCAAGCCATGACCCATTTCCTTGTGGATACCAGCCACCCGGAGCACCCAGAGTTCTTCCAGGATTATGCCCCTGTCAGCTCAGAGCTTGGTATGGCATAACTGGGGCACCTCTCTGTGGGCCCGGTGGGCCTGGGATGAGGGGCAACGTCCAGTGCTTTGCCTGCCTGGATTTGCACCTGTGGATCTCACGTACCAGCTGCAGGAACCGAGTGTGCGCTGGCTCACTGCTGCCAATGGATGAGGGGCTTGAGGGTAAAGCCATTCCTGCTGGGTGCTATGGCTACCTCCGTGCAGGAGAACCGCCAAGGAGTGGAAAGTTTCGGCCAACCTGTTTTTAAGAGATGAACGTAACCAATCAACCTTAGTTGTCTTGGCTTTGCCATGCAACCAACCTTTCCAACCTAAACTAACCACAGCTGTAATCTTAAATCACAGACCCCTCCAGGTCCCCAACCCAGAGCAAAGAATTTGTATCATTTGCTGAAAACAGCAAATGCAGACGTTGAAAGCAGGCTTCTAAAATGAATAGCCACCATGAATATTGAACGCAGCATTTGGATACTGAGTGATAAGCAATAGTATGTGATACTGTTGGTTGTGTGGGTCAGTTGGGATCAGTTGGAAATAGTGGCTTCATCCCTTGCCAAACTCTCATTCCTTCCCTTGGGATGCTTTCTGTTCGATAAACACAGATCAAAGCCTTTTGTTGGGGACAGAAACAGAAGAGATTCACAAAGCAGCCTTCACACAGGTAAGATTCAGATCATACAACAGAGGACTGAAGACACAGACACGAGGAACACGAAGCAGAGAATTGACATCTGGACTCTTGATTAAATGACTCCAAGGAGAAATACTTTCCTTTCTTTTCTCCATGTGACACAGTATGTTATTCGTGACTCTGAGTTAATCAGTAAAGAGTTTAATATATGAATCTCCATAGTAATATGCCTGATGTCATTAACTTACAAAAATTACTTGCTTTTATGGTTTGGAAGGTTTGGTCCACAATTGAATGGCCTCATGGCAGGGCTCTCTGTCAAAGTGAGGTATCATTGCATGATCCAGCAAATTGTTCACCTTGTAAGCCAGAAAGCACTGAGGAAAAGCCTTAGTCTGGTAATTCCATAAGAGTTTAGACACCTAGTCACTTGCATACTTGCTAGTAGGCCTGGTTTCCTAAAATGTTCACCATTTTTAAGTCACATGAAGTCACGTTGACCTCGGCCTGTGGACTGACAAGGATACCCATCCAGGCTTCCCAGCCTAGATAACATCTGTTACCAACACTTTCATTTCAGATTGACTTTGAGACCCATTATTCAGATTAAGAACGAAGAAAGTTGACGTTTTGCCCATCATTGGATTTGCACACCTATAATAATATCAACATTTAGGCACTTAACGAAACTATTGTCTCAAATTTTAGGACAGATAAGATGTAACAGAATTGCCTGGCAGTGGTGGCTCACGTCTTTAATCCAAGCACTCAGGAGGTAGAGGCAGGTGATCTCTAAACTTGGGACCAGTCTGGTCACAAAGCAAGTCCCAGGATAGCCAGGATACACAGAAAAAAAAAAAAAAACTGTTTTCAAAGTAAAAAAGAAAATTGAAGATATAATAGAAATTTTATCAAAAGTTGTGACACAGACACACAGAGTTTAGTGCAAGTGTGTACCAGGAGGCACCTACAGTTCAGCAATGTAACTAAATGCATTTTAAAAGGCCTGAGCTAATAAGAGAATAAAAATAAGTTGTGGCCATGTACTATTCGGCAGGGTAAACAGTGTATGCTTGTGCTCCATGTGCCCTAACAGTGACGAATAAGCACGCTCGACAAAGCAGGCTTGCTTCGTTGACACGGTGACGTGTGACATGTGAGCGGTGTGTTAGATCTCTGAGCTGCTGTGAACTCGTCCCCAGAACCCATCCATCTCCAGAACATTCTCAGCTGCAGTAATGGCCCCTCTGTAGATCCACATGACCGAGAGCCGGCAGAGTCGGCTTCTCCCATGGAGAGATGTCAGTCACATCTGGTCCCCGCTGTAGCGCTTCTTCTTCTGACCATCCTGGGTCCCGTTTTCTTCCTTTGAGAAGGAGTCCAGAAGAACCACCCCACACCAACATATCTGTCATAATTTCTAGTTTTAAATAAAAACCGAACCTCTCCCTTGAAGAGAGGCTCCGTGCTTTCAATAACTGTCCTCTGGGATTCCTTCAAATGCCAACAAAGAGGATCTCCCTGATTGCGCCCTTGCATGGTACTCTGCTGGTTACGCCTGTCTGCCACAGCTCTGGTCACTTCTCTGGTTTGTTTCTATTGGTCTTCATTCACACCTTGGCTCACGCTCTCCCCTTCTTCTTAGCTTCCGCCACTGTGTGGCGTGGCTCTCCCCTTCTTCTCCTTCATAGCTCTGCTGTCTTTCTCTTTGCTGTGGCGCCCTTGTCCGTTGTGCAGTCCCGGGCCGTCCTCCCTCACGTCCCACAGTTCCTTGTGTACACGTTTCCATCCCTCACGCCTTCTGCCCCACCAGGATCAAAGGTAGAACTCGCTTGTTGAAATCCCTACTCTGATGTCTAACTTGCATCACAATTCTTACACTTTCAAAAGAAAGCTCACTAGAGCTCACTAGATTCACACTCCACCACCTGGTCACTGGTCTCTCAGCCTCCCCTACAGCAACTAACGTCTCCCTTGTCTGATGGGCCCTCAGGCCAATGCCCTCCGACGGTCTCTGACTTGCAGGATCCTGCATTTCTCTGCAACCAACTCCGCATCAGGTCTGCTCAAATGCGTCTTGAGAACATCTCCTGAGTCTGCGGTTCTCCAGTCCTCTCCACTCACAGTGTTATGACTCCATCTTAAGCTCTTATTTGCCACAGCAAAACCAGAACAACATTTTCTTACCTATTTTATTTTATTTTTTTGTTTGAGACAGAGTTTCATTAGGTAGCCCTTGCTGGCCTTGAACTCACTATGTAGACCAGACTGGCCTAGGACCCTCAGAGACCTGCCTTCCTCTGGCTCTTGAGTGCTGTGGTGAAAGGCATGGCCGCCATACCTGGTTTAGTCAGCCATCCTCTGTGTGCATGCAGAAACACTCTCCCCACTCAGCATCACTCTGAGGCATCTGCCAGGCTCTTCCACGTCTCACACACCTTAAACCCACACAGGCTTTGTGACATCAGCAGGGATCCCGCCTTCTTTTCCTGTTCAGACTCTGAACAGGAAGAGGTTTGGGGAGAAACCTTTTGTTGGGTATTCAAATGGCTTACTCCTTTCTGATACATATGATTTTGCTCTAATGACATGGCTTTGTCACCTCCTCCAAGGCCGGCCACAGGACTGGAGCTGATTTTTTATAAAAACGAATGAACGAACAACAACAAAAGTCAAATCTAAGCACACATGCCCTCCATTTCATGTTGTACCAATCTGCTATACTTTCTTGTACTTTTCGGTATTTGATATTATCTCTAATTTTTATTCGTTTGCCTATCCCAGCTGGAACATTTGGCTGGAATTAGAGATGAAAACTGAAGCTACAACCAGATACTTGTAGAACCTAAAATTTCTTTTAAGTGAGGCAAGTACTCTACCAGTGAGCTGCAGCTCAGCCATATGCAAAGATATTTGTTCGCTTGGATTTATTTATCAAACTGTCTATCTATCTATCTATCTATCTATCTATCTATCTATCTATCTATCTATGGCACAATAGGTACAGTAACAAGTTATTTGATCAGGCTGGTTTTATTTCTCTGAGATTTTAAATGAACATATCTAAGCTTCTTGTTTTCTCTGAAGGATGATCTTAACAGCACAGCCCCCAAAACCAGCACACCTTCATAAAAGACTTCTACAGGGGATGGGTCAGTGGTTAAGAACACTGGCTTCTCTCCTAGAAGACCTGGGTTCAATTCCCAGCACCCATATGGCAGCTCACACCTTCCTGTAACTCCAGTTCCAGGGGTTATGAAACCTTCACACAGACATACATGCAAACAAAACAGAAATGCATATAAGTTATACATAAGACTTCTACATAGGGAAGTTGCTCCCCAGGGAATCAGTGGCAGCTTAGCAGCACCGGGGTCATATTCAATTTTAATTTGTCTTAGTTGTCAATGAGTGAGAGTAAAAGGATGATATGAGGTCTGGGGAAGCCTTAGAAAGTGGCGCTCAGCTCTCTGTGCTGCCTTTCATTGTAAAGCAGGAATGCCAGTTGGGTCAGGATATTAAACGCAGCTACCCTGAACTAAAAGCAGTGTAATGTCTCCCCACAGCCCCTACTGCTCTTCACAGGGAGTTTTGGAGGCCTGGTGGCCTCATGTCTACACCAGTGTCCTGATCCTACATGCTTGTCATCCGTCAAATAAGGCCCTCTCGCCTTCTGACAGACCAGACTTCAGAATGTGCTTTGAACTAAAATTTACCAGCCTAGAGAACGAGAACTTAAATTGTTTACTTACTTCTATTAAATCCTCTATGAAATGCTAGTGGGCGTGCCTCCTTGGCCCAAGCTAGAACGCAAATTACTCACAGCAGCAATTTCTGAATGTTTGGGTCTTATCGGAGCCCGTCTGCCTGCAAACCTGTGGCCTACAGACTGCACCACTTTGTATGTATTTGTGTCATGCGATGGCTATGTGGGTATTATTGCTCCCCACCTCAAGGCAGTTCTGCATGTGCTGTCTCTCTCTATTCTCACAAGCCGGAAAAAGGTTCCGACTTCTCTGTTATCAAGTATCTCAGCTCTACTAGAAAATTAAAAGGTGAGAGAGATTCTGATTAAGAAAACCATTTCCTTTAAATGTGGAAGGAAGGGATAGACAAGTCAAAACCTGAATGTTAATAAATTATTTGAAATGTATGTATTAGAAGAGAGAAGCTTAATTAATTATATAAATATAAAAAAGGGACAAGAGCAGCCAGCAGGTTAATAATGAATATTTCAGGAGCCAGTGGTTAAAAATATGTTTCTTAATTATGTTCATTTATGGATTTCTGATAGAGTGTTGAGGGGATAAAATAATTTAAATAGTAGGGTATGATGAATCAAAATGAATTGTGAATGAGAAATTGAGAGCAGACAAAAGTTGTAAACACTATAGTGTTTTTTCTCATGTATACACATTAATAAAAAACATTACTTTACACTTTATGAGTTGCAATTTAATGGGGTTTTATATGTAAAAAAAAAAAAAAAACCTAAACTCTAATGCTTTCCAATGTTTTTGTTATAAATTTGTCTTCAAAACTTAAATTCTCAGAGATCACTCTATAGCCAAGAATAAGAAATTTGGATTTCCCATGTAAAATAAATAAACAAGTTGCTACTATTTAAAGTGGGACACACACACACACACACACACACACACAAACCACCAAAAACCCCCACCTACCTCTGGATCCATTTACCACCACACATGCACAGAACTATGAAGGACTCCAAGGCCATGATAAAGGGAGATGGTGTAGGTCTTGCTGTGAACCAATGAATGAACGTCCACACATGAGGTGAATTCCATTGCTTCTCATGGGGCCAAGATGTTGGCCATGGTGGGCTAGTGCCTAACAAGCCCCCATTCCTCACGTCAAGTGGATGCTCCATTCTCCTCAACACTTCATAGAAGGTGCTCAAAAACCTTCAACACCACAAACAGAATAGTGGTAAGAGATGAGTGAATAATTGGTGTCCCACAGCCATTTAGAAAAAAAAACAAACAAACCAATGACACACACTCTTTGTTTCCAGTAGGACACTTACTAAGTAAGTCTTCGGGGCTGAGAGGTACCGCAGCAGATACACGCACTTGTACTGATTCCCACTATCTTCATGGAATCTCACAACCGTCTCTTTCCTGGAAGACCCCACGCCCTCTTCTGGCCTCCTCAGGCACTGCACTCACATGGTATAAGGACACATATGCAGGAAAAGCACCCACAAACAGAAAATTAAAAGAAAATAAAAGAAATAGAACTTGCGTTTGGAGATCAACTTAGGGAAATAGTTTTGGCCAATGCGGCCTCCAATTTCAGTAACAAATCTTACCATAGCCCATAGGACTGCATTTTCCTCCAAGTGAAAGAATGCACTTGGCAGGGTTTTTGAAGCTAATCTGGGCATGTCAATCGACTAAACCTAAAGAAGTCCTCGATTGTTTTAAGTCTGAGAGGCTTTCCATTTGTTTTTTTCCTTTCCTTCTGCCAAGAGTTTTCCAGTGTGGCTCTGAGGTTTCTATCCATGTCCATGGCTTGGGCTTAGCAGACACCTCCAGCCCCCAACAGACCCTCACCTCTCTCACTCAACTTCAGTTTCTGACTGAGCACAGGATGAGGTGTGAAGGGTGTCTTTTGATTCAGATCTGATAGATCATAGATCAGGCTCACGAGGCTGTGATTTATATCTTCCATCCAGGCCCTTGTAATCATCTTGCAGACATGAAGAAAACTGAGCCAGAACAGGCTGTGGACAGTCACAGCCAGAAAGAATGTTGGTTCTGGGTGACATTGCGGGGCGTTTGACTTAGCTAGCGTTCACTGCCATGCCTCCATGCCTTAGATTTCTTGTTACACAGAACATACTCTTCTTCCCCCTCTTTCAAGACTTCTAATTGATGCTTTTCTGCTGCTTTCTTGAAGAGGTCGTCTTGGTGGACACACAAATGTTGACATGGCCTTTCCCCTGTCGTTAAAAAGAAAAACGTGGTGACCCCTATCATTGCTTCTACTTAGCGATGCACTCCCCTCTCTGAGGTGCTGCTGGGAACATACAGCCGACAGGATTGCTTTCCTCAGTGATGGAATATTCAAAATTCAATCAGTTTTCAGTTCAAGGAAATAACCGCTAATAAAAAAATGCTTTTGGATCGTTTTGTAAAGCAGAGTATTTTATTCCATATGGCATCCTGCAGGTCCATATGGCTTCAGGGATTAGGGAGGTATATTTGTCAAAATATTCAATCAATTGCAGCCCTTGAAGTTGATAATGTTATGTGTTTGGAGCATACACCGTCCCTGGAATATGGGGAAAGTCAAAGGAGCAAATGCCAGCCAAGCGAGGAGCGGGGCTGAGCGTCAACTCAGGAGAGAGAGACAAGAAGGAAGAGCAGCCGCGCTGCCGCACTTTGCGTCATGTGACCACTAAGACTGAGCTGTGATGCCCTCGCCACGGCCAAAAGGGATGTGTTCTAGGTTTATTCAAAGAAGAATGGGAAAGGAACATGCTGATTACTTCATGCTCCGACTGGCATACTTTTAGAATTTCAACCCCGTAAAAGCAGTTCTCCTGAAACATATATGACACACATGAAATAAACTTAAACACCTTCAAAGGATTTGTCCAACTCTATGACCATATCCTTATCATTATTGTCATTGTTGTCATCCTCCTTCCTGTCCCACCTCCCTGTTCAATTTCACATCAATGCTTGTTCTTAACCTGTGGGTTCAGTTTGAGCTGTGATTGACACCGGCACTATTGTACAAACCCATCCTTTTAGATGAAAGAGCTAGAGGAGAGCAGTTGGCCACGTGACTGCATCCCCCCAGGCACTTGGCACCTTGTATGTCATGTTTGGGGTCCTGCCTTTCCCTTTCCTGAGAGTAAGGATGCAGCTCAGAAGGCCTGGCAGAGCTTGCTGAATAACAGGTCTGTGCACGGTGATAAAACACACAAACACAGCAAGGCGTATGCATTTTAGATGATTCTCCTTCGAGAGTAAAAGGAGAAGACAGGGTTCACACACCCCTGACAGCTTACTGCCAGAAACACAAGGTCGGATCTACCTGCAGGAAGAAGGCTCAGCTCACCCATCAGTCAAGAGATGGGCAGGATAAGTCTGCAAGGCCTGTAGGGCAGAAAGGCACCAATCTTTTTTTTTTTTTCCTTTATTTTATTTAAAATTAACCACTGTTAGATCAGAAGGCAGGATGAATTGAATACAAATTTAATGAAATGCAATGTTCAGGGGTTTGGCTGTTTATACAAAAGAATTTACATTTGAATAAATTCAAAATAGAATTTTCATCCTCAAAGGTCTTCCTGCTGATTGAGACAGTGAAACTGGAAAGGCATGAAGGTTAACCATGTCCTGGGACTACTGCCAGGAGCCATGATTTCAATCTTTAGACCCCACAAAGACCCACATCTGGGTTCAGCTTACACACAGATCAGCAAGACAGTGTCTTGGTAGACACTGTGAAACTAGTCACAGACTGGGTTGGTGTGAATCTGAGGAGCCTGTCCTGCAAAGACAGGATTGGTGAAAGTCTTCCCTCCCCGAAATCACACTCTGTTCCGTGACGTCACATCCCACATCGAGGCTGGTTCTAGAGTGTCCCCGCTTCGTGCGATGCATGCGCTCACTGTTCGCTCCAGCAGCCAATCCCATCAGCTACGCAGACACGCGTGAGGGCATGGAGCAAAGCACTATGGGAGGTCACGACACGCCGTCGACTTTTTCCAGATCTTTCACACTCACAGAAAACTTTCCCAATATTCCCAAGTTCGTTGATTTTGTTTTTCTTTCTAGGAACCTTTAAGACTGTACACATTAGTGGCTCCCTAGATTCTGTGGACTCGTTGCTGCTTAGCTCACGTCTCAAAGACTTGCCAGCTCTGGAAGACAGACACAGTTGGTAGTTGCTTTCATCTTAGGTGCTGTTTTCCCTCCTTCGCAGCTCGAGTAATGCTGAACGCATGCTAAGTTGACGACATGCTCTGGAGCACGAGGCCTGCCCTTCTGCGTGCTGCATCATTGCTTGCTGTGACATACGCTGACATAAGGCATTCTTGTGTCTGCTGCCACCATGCTGCGTCCCTTTGACTTCCCTGGGAGACTATCTCTGCCAGAACGGAATCTGTCAGAATTCGGGAATCAGCAAAATCTGGTACTTATTAGCTTGAAGCATTAGTCAAGTGGTTCTCCTTCTATGGGTTAAAAATGGGAATTATACAATTTTCTCATGTGTGTTGGAGAAAATTCACCAAGATTGTGAAGTGAACAGGCCCAACATGGAGGTATGGACGGGATTTTAAATGTTATCCCCTTCGTTGTGCTAAGAAACAGTAGTTTTCCCTTTAAACTTTGTCCTCAGATAACATTTATTTCTTTGCTCTTTAATGTTGTCTTATTGTTATGTGTTTTATACTTTAATATATTTTCATGTCTAAGAACACAGCATAAATGCTTTATTTGACAACAAAAAAACTTTGTTCTTCCTGGAACCAGTTTCTATTTCCCTGGAGGTTTCATGTATGTATGTGTGTGTGTGTGTGTGTGTGTGTGTGTGTGTGTATGTGGGTATGTATGTGGATGTGTGTGTGTGTGGATGTGTGTGTGTGTGTGAATGTGCTATCTGTTATGAAACCTCTATATTTTCAAATATTCGGATCTTCTTCCTTCTTAATGATGGATTACAGCTCTCAGTTATTTTGTTCTCTTCACATTTTCCACACACAGTAAGACACTGTGCAGTGCCCTGACTCCTTTGTTATTTAGCAAGTTTTTTCCGTCAGATGTTAAGCTTAGATTCTTAAATTCTTTCTTCTATAGCACTGTTGGTTATATGTTTTAGCTAAGGCTTTAATCATTTTACATCAAGATGGACTTTCTGAACATTTACAGTAAGACAGTGCTCAGTTGCGGACTGGCAGGCAGCTGGGCGGTTAGAAACACTTGCTTTTCTTTGAGATGACCCAGTACCAACATGGCCATTCACAAGTGTCTGAAACTCGAGTTCCAGGGGCCCCAGGGCCCTCTTCTTGCCTCCACAGGCACTGCATGGACACCCCACACATACACACATACATTCAGGAAGACACCAAAATACATAAAATAAATAATCCTAGACCCATAAGAGTAAATAGATAATCCTAAAAGGTAATTTAAAAGATGTTCATAAGGCTAATATGCATTCATAGTAATTTGTGTTGCTTTTGCTGTGCAAACTTTCCGGTCTTACAGCGTACATTCCCCGTAGAAGCTGCGCCTTCTCAGATGCCGTAGGACAGCCTGCCAGGGAGGCTTCACTGTCACGTGACTCTCCCGGATGATGTTTCTGGACACTTGCTTTCTCGGCGGCAGAACAGTGCTTCATACCACTTCAGAACAGGAGCGAGATGGACAGCGCTCTGCATCTCCTGCCCGCCGCACACGAGGGGTTGCCAACAGTCGTCGTGGAAAGCGCTGTCCCCCTTTGGGTTTTGATTTTAGCTGGAGGCCTCTTCACGGTGGCTCAGATGCGTTCTTTGAAACGTGACGGAGCCCAGGGATTGCGCAGCAGCCACTTTACCTCAGAGATGCATTAAAAGGTGTAATCTAACTGAAATGTAAATCACCGTTCTTGAAAACAAATTACTGACGGAGATAACAGGAGCGCAGGGCAGCGTGAAGCATCAGAAGGCCATTCCAGACCCATTCCTTTCAGGTCCAAATTGCAGAGGCACTGCTATCGAGGGTAATAGGGGGCTGCGAGGCATGCTGATTACAAGGCGAAGGTAAACAATGCTTTTAGACGCAGCATCTGAACAGAACACACACAACATTAATCAGCTGAATTCAAAAGGGGCTCACAGGAGGAAGTGGTTTTCCTGTGTGCCGAGCTCTAACTAGCCTTGAAGATGGCCACACAGACCCCGGGTTAGAACATCATTATTATCTTAATCCTTTACTGCTCATCATGAGCTGATGTCGACTCATAATTGCTAGTCCACTTGGGGGAAAATCACTTTCTTTCGGTATGTGGCAACTATGGAGTATTTATTGTTAGTGCCCTTTGTGCTGATAATATGAGCAAAGCCTGAGATTTCAAGGGACTGACAAGGAAAGGCAAATTAATCAGTGTCTCCTCAAACTTTCCCTTTGATAGACAGGCACTGAACGTTTTTATTCTGGGATGAGAGGGCCGCATGTGGGATATGGGATGAATTCATGTCTAGGAAAGTTTCTAAGTGCTGGGCTCCTGTGCTTGGAGGGGTGTGTGTGTGTGGGTGTGTGTGGGTGTGTGGGTGGGTGTTATCAGCTTGTAGCAAAATAGTGACATGGTGTGCCACAGGAGAGACCGAGGGCTAGTAATTGTGGGTCCCTTAGGCTGGAGCCTGCCCTGCAAGGTAACAACCTGATACCTGCTCTGTCCAAAGAGCTGGTTGTCTCAGCAGCTCCACCCTGGCACCAAGGGGGCCACTTTAGAGGCTCCTGAAGAGCCGCTGGTCCCTAGTCGGTGGCAGGAATATAAAATGCTGTCTCCACGCTCAGAGGAAGAAGTGTCGGCAGCCCGGATGAAGATGTTCAAGAGGCAAAGGTGATAACCTCGCTTCTGCCGTGGATTTGGCTCTGGACTGCTACCTAAAGGTGCTGCTATGTTGGGGGGTGTGGGTGTTGTCTTCATTTCATCAGATGAGGGGATAAGGTAAGAAAATACCCAAACTTTGCAAATGAGTGGCTTGGGCTGAGCTCAGATCCCTTCTAACTAACTATCCCTCAGCCTAGGCCTGGAAGCTTCGAGCCTCCATACAGTGTAATCTTCTGCAAGCCCATACTTTGAAGGCTCCAGTTTCCAGCTTCTGTCTGCTAACCTAGGCTTAGAATGTTTTCTGTCTCTCAGACTTACTGCTGAAGAAACTCACCCTTTCCAGTTCCTTCTGAACTCTGGCTGGCTGCTTCAACTTAGTTGTTCTGGCCCAAAACTCTTCTCCAAGCTGACAGATTCAAGTTGGCTTCTCTAGGCTTCTCACTGAATTTCTCTGCTTGCAAAAACTGCTCTTGAACTCCACTAACTAAACTGCACCAAACTGCCTACACCAAAGTCAACAGAGCTGTACTAACTTCGCCAAACTGTACTGACTGCATGAACTCTATTGTATGTCTGTCCTGACTAACTCTCTCTGCACTACTCTTAAGTAACCTCCTTCTTGGGCATATTCCATCTCTGACTCATCCTGTCAGATCTTTCTCTGATTCCTCACTTTGTCTGTCCTTCAACTAGACATTATTGTTTGGGATTAACAGTGTGCATTAAAGGCGTGTCTATAGCCCGGCCAGAGGCAGTAAAGGTGTGCTGTGTCTGTATTCCAGCCAGGGGGACAAAGCTGGACTCTAGGGGCATGTCCCCATTCCATCCGGATCACACAGACCAAGGTCTTTGGACTTCACCCCTTGCCAGGGCAGCCATGTTGCTGGATTTAAACTCCTCTACACAGGTGAGGCTTTCCCCATCAATTAAGTCAATCAGGCCAGTTCTTCAGGAGGAGGTCTTCACTTGGGTGATTCTAATTTGTGGCAACCATCACAGTGAGACTGTCTAGGGTGTGACAGGTGAGCTCAGTACAATGCGTACCTGACAAGCACGGGGATGGCCGAGACAGGATAAATTGTGTGGCGGGAGGTGATTTTATAGAATTACTTATATGACTCTTAACATGTCTAGAGAATACAATTTCTAGTATAGTTTTCTGTTATTCAAATAAACCCTGACATGGGAATAATTATTCTAAACGCACTTGTTAGAACAGTAATCTCAAAAAAAAAAGCAGAGTAAATGTCTTTCCTACACCTCAATTCTTAATATTTATGTTCTAAAGAAATTAATACTTTTAAATAGTTTACTTTGTCACATTGCATTTTAAACCCCCAATCCTTCCTCAGTGTTCAATATACACAGTCATATTGCTAATTTTTGGCCTGATTTTCAACATTATATATTTTACTTTCATTACAAAAGCTTACTTCTACTTATAGCAGTTACTGCTTTTTGTTTGTTTGTTTGTTTGTTTTGAAAATACCCCTTTCCCTTTTCTTGTTTTGTTTTTTTTTAATTTGGATTTTTTATTATTAATTAATCCAATTTACATCTCGGTCAGACATCTCCTCCCCTCCCTGTCCACCCTCCCTCTTGCATCTTCTCTACCCTATTTCTCAGAATAGGGGAGTCTCCCTCCCCAGACACCCCAGTTCATTTATTCACATGAGGACTGAGTTTGTCTTCATCCCTGCGGCCTTATAAGGAAGTCCCATCAGGGGGAAGTGATCAAAAAGCAGGCAACACAGTCCATGTCAGAGATATCCCCACTTCCTAATTCAGCCTTCGTGAAATACTTTATTAAATTACTAATCAGCCCTAATCAATTAGCTGCTCATCCCATCCCTTCCTCCCCCCTCTCCATTCTATAACAGTTTACTGAAGAATGCACGGTTTTTAGGTTTTTATTGGGAACACCATCATAAACCATTGTCCCAGTCACAAATGTTCAGTATCCAGTTAGAGAGGCAAGGTAAAAACAAAACAAAACAAACAGAAAACCAAGTAAGCAAACATACAAACAAAAAAGCAAAAAACCACAACAGTCATAGCTGTGGAGAGCCGTGGACACAGCTCAGACAAAGCCAGCCTGAGAGACAGGCCCGGATGCTCCAGGTAACCCGGAAGCCTCCGGCACCTGGACGCAGATGGCCTCTTGCTAAAGAAGCACACCTGCGGCCAAGCTTGGCGAGCTGAGTCGGATCACTAGGACTCACACTGTGGTGTGAAAGCTGCTTGTTAAGCTGCTTTTTCACCTGGGGAAGTAGTTTTTGAAAAGAAGTTAGGTGTTTCCACACCTTTTCCTTCTTGTATTGATGTGGCTTGTTTTTGCTTTGCCTGTAAATAATGAACCCTGCAATAAACCTGCACTGCTTCAGTCAGACTGACAGCCCTCTCAAGCCAATCCTGTGTGTAGTGTGATTTATCCTCACTCCCCACTCAGGTACCGTTCAACTCTGCTGGCGGGCTCCGGCACTTAGCCCCTTACAATAAATTGGGTGGCGTAAGATTTCGTTCAGAACAGTGACATCATACATGACCATGCATAAGCCCTCTTGTCAGATGTTTCCTTGCTTACCAGGAATCCTCCCAGCTGTTTGAATGGCTCCCTCGTGCTGTGAACCCTAAGTTTAGAACAGTGCCTTACTCAGCACATGACATCATGCACAGGTATAGCAAAGTCTTGCCTTTTGGCAGCTATGAAGGTCATCTGCAAAATTCTCCCAAATCTTCAAAAGTGGCGTGAACATTTTTTATTGTGGTTGATGTTGGCATGTCCCACAGGCTGATGACAACCCTCTTTAAATGAACCCAAAGCACACCCATGTGACTTGCTTTGCAAGGGTAGAGCCAGGGCTTATGATACCAAGCTGCCTGAGCGAATCACAAGTGTGAACAGGAACGAGCTGGAACAGTGCGAAGCCTAGCTCTAAAGACGCCTCCCTCCGTAACAAAAAGCTGCCTGTCTTCTTCAGCAAGGCTCCTTCTAAGCTACTGACCTATGGTATTTCCCAGAATCCAGTGCAGTGTTTACTAAGAAGTTTCTCGAAGCTTCCAGCAGCATCAGCACATTTTTAGGGAGAGAATTCAAATATGCTTAAAAGTTCACAGAGACGGGACTACTACAGAAAATTCCATTTCCTAGGGGGTTTGTTTTTCACAGGTACCTTTACCTTTGTGAAGGAAAGGTTGTTTTTATGTTTACGAGTGTTTGTCTACATAGATGCATGTCACGTGTGTGTCGCTGGGGAGGGAGGCAGCTGCTCTGTAGGTGCCGAGAACTAAACCCAGGCCCTCCACAAGAGCAGCAAGCACTTTTAAAACACTGAGCCAGCTTTTCATCACCCTCTTTTTAGGGTCTTTTTAGTGAATGGCACCAGTCGTCCATCTTTTACATGTATGAACATTTTCTTTGTTGATAACATTTGGTACTAGGAGTTACTAGAGTTGCCTTGATTTCGGATTTTGAGTCCTCCAGCCTGGAACCACAGAGGAGAACTGGTGCAGGAGATAAGGTATAATTAGCTCTCCTCCTGATGTGGTTTATTCTTTATTGCAGACTAAGATATGGCATAAGGACCGCATGTGGAGGTTGGTGATGATTAAATGGCAAGTCTGTGAAACTGTTTTTGAAAGTACTAAACTGGTTGAACATTAACACATCAAAAATCAAATTTTAAGCAGCTTCTGCTGAGCTGCAGCCCATACAGCTGAGGGGGCTTGGCTGCCTTCAGAGCAAAGAAATCACTCGTGTCTATTGCCCGCTTATCTGGACGAGTGGCTTTAATTACACTTTTATAACAAAGTAAAGATGTAGAACTTTTGTGCTGTGATTTTGCTAGACTGACAAGTTGGGTGTCCCCGTGATGGGTTGTGTGGATAAATGGCATCACTGTCTTATGACATACAGCTGGGTGCTGGCATTCACCATGCACTCCCCAAGGAGTAGGCATGGGTGAGCCACTTACATAAATGCAGCCTGGCATTTAACATAGCGAATTACAACTATGTTGCTAGGTAAACTCTCTCACAGTCTTGGATGTCCTCTTATTTGGGAATTTATGTCACTTCGGACTAAAGGTGAAGATCTTCTGAATGCCTCAAAATGGCATTTTGAGGATTCCAATAAGAACAGTTTACTTCATAAACACAATTCATAATTTACAGATAGAGTTTTGAGCCTAGGTTTTCATCTTATATGCTCCATGTTGTCTGCAAAAGGGTACATGAGTGAAAGAAGCTTTCCACAAGGCACTTTCACCATCCCCATAGCAATCAAGTGTCCTGAAAAGTATACCTGAGGTTTCAGAATGTCCACACATCCACTAACACACTATTTCAACATGAATTTACACCAGTGCTATTCATTTATTTGCAACATTTCTATACAAAAAATACAAATAAAAATCTCAGTGTTTTATCCAGAGCGGTTTTTATTCTTAAATAACCATTTTCTCCTCCACAGCCTAAGATCTTTGAAAAGTATCAAGTTTGCCTAGTAATGATCAAAAGCATTCTGTGATGAACACAAATGAAAGATAGTTTCTATTTCATTAGTTAATTCAGCCACAGAGGCAGCTGATATTGCAAATTTGTAACAAATTGGGCAATTCAAGAAGCTCTATTAATGGATGCTATGAAAGTAAGAATCATTTGTGTCAATTGAGTGAAAAATACACCTGTTGTTTCCAGCCAAGGAAATAATCATCCATCTAGGCCATAGGCTAAGGCTTGCTTTTAGTCTGTGTCCATTAGGAAACAGTACCCCATTGTTGGTCTACACCCAGGCAGCGCCCGCCAACCTCAGGGGCAGCAGGAAATGAGGCTCCGAGAACCTCTTAGTGCAACCCTATCCTGGGACAGGTGCCACTTTTAGACATTTTAATTGATCTCATTTGTCAGTTATACGTGTAAATCACACTGTTATCATCCCTGAACAAGGAATAGAAAACCAGAATTGTCATGGACTAGAGATAACAAACCAAGTCCTCAAATGGACTGGCAGATAGACTTCCTGGCTGAGATTCACAACAGGACATTAGATTGCAATTAGATACCTGGCAAAATCCAAATTACATGGAGGCCTCTTGTTTCTTTATATAACATTGACAGAAAACTGCTTAATATTCGACCAAGGCAAGGCTATGTATCATATACTGTGTGTGTGTGTGTGTAGGGGTCTAACAGGCTTGATTGGCATACATCATACTATACCTACTACTGAACTGTCTAACTGTACATCTAGTTACATAAGTCTCTGGGATTTGAAGGAGAGATACAGGCCATGATCGTTGGTGGATGGAGAAGAGTGAGGCATCCGAAGGTTGTAAATTTCCGGTTTGTCCCCAGGCTGCACAGCACAAGCTGAAGGAGAGTCTGTGTCTCCAATGAATGAACAGGAGACTGCTGCACCGGCTGCATCCTTGCGTGAGGGTGAGGGTGCTGAGGAAGCCTAAGGATTGAGTCTGAGTTAGGAGAGTCCAAGGCTTGACAGTTAAGGTGTAACCTTGCCAGGCTCCTCAACTGAGCATAAAACACACTTATTTTGTCCAGCAGCAGCTCTTGGTTTGCTGGATTCTTCACCACCTGTTCGACGAGGTCCTGTACCAGCTGATAGAGACAGAGTCCCCCTGTCTTCCAACTGCCTACCACAGCTTTGGTATTCTACCCATGGCCCTCTGAAAATATACAACAAATTATGAAAAAAATAATTCATACATTTATTTATTTTGTTATTACCTATGACCATTCATCTTTTAATGTAGCTAATTTATAAATTAAACTTTGTCATACCCCAACCAAGGACAGTGCACGGGGAGGACTAAAATCCCCTGCTCAGATGTAGCTCACAGACTCAGTCTCCAAGTGAGTTCCTTAGTAAGGGGAACATGGACTTTCTCTGACATGAACTCAGTGGCTGGCTCTCTGATCACCTCCGCCTGGGGGTGTAACCTTGCCAGGCCACAGAGGAAGACAATGCAGTCCTGATGAGAGCTGACAGGCTAGGGTTAGATAGAAGGGGAGGAGGACCTTCATATATGTGGACTGGGAAAGGGGCATGGGAGAGGAAGAGGGAGGGAGGGTGAGACTTGGAGGAGAGGAGGGAGGGGCCACAGCCAGAATACAAATTGAATAAATTGTAATCAATGATAAAAAACTTTCATTATATGAATGTATGTATAAAAACATTTTATATAGAGAGCTCATCCCTTTGTTAGCTTTGCATTATTATAGCAAGTTACCTGAGGCAGGATGATTTAATGAAGCAAATATATTTACATAGTGAATAATTTTGTTTCAAAGTCTTTGTAAATCTGTTGTATCAGATCATGGTGGATCTCAGTGATAAATGAAGATAGCACTTCCAAACAGGAAGCCAGAGACAGACAAGGGTCCTGAAATCCTTTGGAAACCGCACCCTCACTTGGCCTGAGAACCTCTTACCAGGTACAGCCCCTCAAACTCCAGCTGCTTCCAACACTGTGGCCCTGGAGACCATGTTTCTGTGACAAGGACATGGGAATGTGGCTAAAATAGAAAGGAAAGACTCCAGCTCAGTGATCCTCAATCTGTGGGTCTCGAAGCCTTTGGGGGATGGTGGAATGACCCTTTCATGGGGTCACATATCAAATATCCTGCATACTGGATATTTACATTATTATTCATATCAGTAGCAGGGTTCCGGTTATGAAGTAGCTATAACATGATTTTAGGGCTTGGGGTCACCACACATGAGGAACTGCACTGAAGGGTCTCAGCGTGAGGAAGGTTGAGAACCACTGAAGAGGAAGTGCTCTCCAGCATTCACTGGATCTGGGCGCATCTCTCCAGGGATAAACAAGGAACACCGGAGCACCTTCATCTCTGCCACTAGACTGTGATCAGGAAGTTGGATCCAGTGTTCTGGACGGAACTTAGTAAAGTGCTGTGTGAACAAAGCACAGCCTTTGGTCCATGCTAATTGGATTTCGGGACAACTGTAGCTAATGCCCTGAAGTCCCTGTTAAATATTTTAAAGCACCATGTTGCAGTCACACTTAACAATGACTACTACAGAGAAGCAGCAGCAGTGGACTGGAGTATGAGAAAAGGCTGAATCTGTGAAGTAAAAGGCACACAGAAGAGCTTCTTTTGATCCCGTCTGAACTGCGATTATCACCTTGTCTTGCTGTTGTTGTCTCTTTAATTCTCAGCTGAAGAAGAGAAAGCTCTGTTTGGCTTTTGAAGTCTTCCCTTATTTGAGGCAAGCTGATTGTATTTATAGATCAGATATGCATAATCTGAAAACACTTCAGACATGGAACTACAAAAACATGGTTTGGGTGAGAAACTATGGTGGGTGCTCATACCCAAACAGCTTGAAAAAAAACAACAACAACAACAACAAAATCCCAGGTCATCTTCAGGCTAAAGATTCTCCATCTTTCAGGGCCAGAGGACTTTTGAACAGTTTTAGTCTTTCACCCCCAAGAGAAATCAACATAGTTCCTCATTCATGATTTTATTTCTGGCACTCAACTTATGAAAACAAGGCAGTGTGGGAACGGAGTAATGCTGGGTGGCTGGGACTCCAGTGTGGTACTTGGAGGCAAAGTTAGTGGGTAGGTGATGACAATTCTACAGTAGAAAGTTGTCTGAAGAATAACGTTGTTACCAGTGAGGGATCTTAATCTGGGTTCATTTTCTCTACTGGTTAAATGACTCAAAAGCATGGAGGGTCACAGTCACCATGCACAGCTAAGTTTTTATTTTTTTCAAAGCACATCAAAGCACGTGATACAGCAAAGAGGAAGAAATGACTCCTTGAAATGGGAGGGTTTCTGCTGCATTACACACACATACACACAGACACAAATACACACACACACACACACACACACGCGCACCTAGAGGGGCTGGAATTTTGTGATTGGGACATAGGGGTAAGCATTTTTTCTTCTCTCCAGATTGGTTGTTTGGCTGACACTGAGGGTTGGATATTTGCATAAAGATGGGAAGCCTGATTAGTTCCCACTAAAACAGCTCAAGAAGGGGGGGGTGTCAAAACTCCTGTTGAACAGGTATCGAAGGTGGGGGAAACAGAAGGCACTAGATCAAAATTCATTGTCCCCCTCCCTCCAAATCTTTGTTCTTATGTAGAAGGCCCTGGAAGGGCACCATCTTATAGTCACGTGGACACAAGTTCAACTACCATAGCCTCTTTCCCTGACTAGCATTTTCTGTCTTTATGTCCATATATGTAAACGTGTAGTTTATTTTACTTTCCCAAATTGGGATGGTTACCAGTGAATTAGAGTCAGGAGTGCATTAGGAGTCCATGGCTGAGGCTACTTGGGGTCTCTGAACCAGCGGTGGTTGTGTTTCCATTTTTACAGAGGAGGCAATTCTGCTATGCTTACCAGGAACTTTCTGTTGAGATGGGCTGCTAAGGGGAGAAGAGCCTGGCTGGATACCCTAAATGAAGCATCTTAAGATCTTTGTGGGGCTGTTCGCCTATAACCTCACCATCGAGCCCAAGTTCAGAGACAGCGTCTCGACTAAAGAGAAGAATCAAAACAAAACGAAGGGCACTTTCGCTTGTCGTGCGGCCCCAACCACATAAAGGGCTGTTGCCCATCACGAGCAGCTATAGACTCAGCCCGCACTTCCGCATTGCAGGATGGACCATCATACGTACCTGGACACTTTGCAGGCTCCTAGAAGCCCAGAGAATGCCCGAGAGGCATGTGATTTCTGACTGGATGGATTTGAACTACGGATTCTGTGGTGTGGAGACAGGTTAGAGTATGCTGACGGTCCTGACTCAAGCACCCTGCAGTCACAATCACCGGGTCCTGGGAAGACCTTAACACTGTTGCAGCACAGACTTGGCCGTTCCCACTGTCTGTCTCCTTTCCTCCTCTTGTTAATACTGATGTGGCAGTGTTTGCCCAGAAATTTAGATTCTGTCCCTAACTACACGACAAGATCTGATTGCCCTTCAGTCGATAGGAGAATGGATGACCCTGGCTAGAGTCCTTAAGCTCCCTTCCTTTTCATTGGTCTTCATGTTCTTCCCTTCCGGGCTCTCTTCTACCCTCTTCCCTTTCCTCATTCTATCCTTCCCCTTCCCCTCCCATTCTTCCTCTTAACCTCCTATCATATTCATTGATAATTAGATAGTCAGCTTCTCTGAGATCCAACCCACATTTTGAATTTGAACAGTTCTAGAAATATGCTTTTCCTTGTCACTTATACCTTACATCTAGTCTCTGGGTCTTCACGACCAAATGTAAAAGTAGTTCAACTAAGGGCATAGCTTCCTGTTAGTCAACAAAGATGTGGAGTTTCACCTTTCCACACATAGAGTCCCATAGAGGGGGACAAACATGGCCTGAGCCCTGTTGTGGTCTTGGGGTGACTAACAGAAAGCAGTGGATGCCAGTGATTGAAATCTGGACTGCGGGTCGTCTGGTTCTGAACTGAGGAGGCTCTAAGAGACCTCGGCACACAGTGGCTTTCCACGGGGCCTCAGCAGGCACCTGGTAATTGCTCTCTGTGGAGTCTCTCCCTCCTTCACCTGCGGGCGTGCGGCAAGTCAGTGTCTCAGACATCTGGACAGCACCCCAGGAGCAACACAGCACAACCGTGAGAGCCATGCCAGCGGATACAGCCCTGCAGTAAAGATCATGGCAGAGCTGCCATGGACTAAGCTGAGCACGCAGAGAGTTGAAAATGTATGACTTTATAGTGTCTGCCTTAGCAGAGCAAGGAAAGAGTAATTTCTTTTCACTCTAGTTAATGGTCTGGGATGCAAAACAACAACAAAACAAAACAAAAAAAGAGCACCCAGGGATATATAAAGAGGGACTGTGAGAGGTAGGCTTATCAAACAGTGGAGGAAGGTGTTTTGAATATAGAGGATTGTATATTATTATATATTATACATAATATATAATGTTTATTATATTATATATTATATCAATTATATAATATATCATATCACATTATATCACATACAATAATTATATATTAATTATATAATATATCTTATAATACTATATAATTATATTATTTATAATAATTATATATTTTATATAATATAGAGAATTCTATATTATATATGTGTATAATGTATTCTAATATAAGCAGTCAACTGAATATAGAGGATATGGACAGAAAATATTTTAGCAGATATCTTTTTAAGAAGTGAGAAAATATGATAAATTTTATAATATTTCTGCACATCTATCAGCTTGCAACACCTTTTAGGGAAATTTCCAAGGAAGAACATGAATCAAATTCTTCTTCTGTGTTGCTCTCTAAGTCACTTACTTTCTTCTCTTTGTTCCCGTGAGAGTTAGGCATATCCTGCCTGCTCTGTCAAATCTTTTTCTGATTCATCACTTTGCCTCTCAATCAGACATCACTTTGAAACACGGCTGCATCCGTCTATAAACTAACTTTACCTACACTGTTCGGGATTAAAGGTGTGTGTTAGGCATGTGTCTGTATTGCAGCCAGTCATATTATGTTCCAGCTGGTCATATAGATGTAGAAGGTCTTTGGATGTGATCCCTTGCCAGAACAGACATGTTGCTGGATTAAAGAAAACAAAAACGAAAACAAAAACCTTCACTGTTTAAAAGGGGAAAAAAAATACCTACCACCAAAGAAAACTAGATCACAGTATATGTAGCATGTTTTAAATTCTATACCCATTATACATACAAGTATTTAAAGAAAATGTAAGCATACATTAATATAAAATATATTTCTATATCAGCAAGGTACAAATGCAATGTCATAGGGATTAACTCACTTATTGGAAACTTTTATTTGTCTGTGTCATTTAATATGTGAAAATGTATCATTAAAATAGAACCTGTCAATGATGATGATCAGCAAAATTCAGTTATCCAAACTGAGCAATATGATTCTGAATTATGAAAACTCTTGACCCATTTCACCCAGCAGTATTGACGTGAATATTTACAGATAATTTTATGACATTACTCTATACCAAGTCTTCATGGCAAAGTAGAGTTTATCCCGGAAAGGCTTGATCTTTAGCATTTAGAAGTCAGCCGATGCGATCCCCGGTTCTGACAGAGCCTGCAAACAAGGCAAGCACACTGTAAGGAAGACCCCGTACCTAAATACTGGGCAGCACAAGTTTGCCAGGGAGGACAGAGGACAGAGGAAGAAACAGCAGGGCCCCAGCCTGGGTAGGTAAGGGAGGAGAGGGCAAGCTGGAGAAGAGTTGGTGGAGGAAATGAATATGATCAAAACAAGTTGTATGAAACCCTCAAACAATTAGTCAAACTGTAAGAAAAAATTGTAATTGAGTGATGAAGCTAGAGAGAGCATTTGACAGAATCTAACCCTTAGTCCTAATGTTTTAAAAGAGGGAAACAAAAAAGAAACGCTTCAACGGTCTATGAATAGAAAGGAAATTCCTCCACCTGCAGATGCCACTGAGGAAAAAACGTGATTCGCATTAATGATAAATGCTGTGTCCCGTGTATAATCCACAGTGACGTCAACCTTGGATCAAACCTGCTGGTTTGCTTTCACAGCACGGAAACGTACCACGACAAGGCTGGCGCCAGCAGAGACACAGGTCAGCCTACACAGCACCGGCCCCACGCTGCGACCCTGACCTACCGGGTACACGTGCCCACTGCTGAAATGGTGGCAGACTGCTACCAGGCCGCCGGCTTGTCTCTTACTGGATTTGAGGCCTGCTCCTCAGGAGGAAAGTCATGCCTGCTACTGTAAACCTGGACAGGCCCTCGGGGGAAACTGTTTTCCTAAATGGTCATGTCATTTTCTATACCCTCTGTTTGTGCTGCTGTAAGCCTTACTCAGAGAAGCTTCTTTACAGCGAGTTGTAGCTGACTCAGAGACTGGGCAAAGTGACCGTGAGTGCATCACACTAACTGGGAGATCCGCACCAACCTCCTTCACTCTTAGACTCAGAGAAGAGGGCCTAGGAGGGATGTGTGCACCAGAGAAAAGAGAGGAGTGCTGTGAATGCTGTCTTCCAGACATTACATGCTTGTTGCACAGAACTCACAACATGTGTGCTCATCGGCACAAAAGCACATGGTGAAAGCTACAGCCTGGCATTTTGGGAGGGCATGAAAGGGAGCTGCCGACAGCTGGTGATGGCTATGAAGGAGCGGGCACTTTTATTCAGGGCATGAATACATCTTGACTACTCAACACCCCTCCACATACGAGCACCGCTAAAGAGACTCGGTGGGCATTTCATACATGTGCATGTGAAGGGGGGCTGGAGAAGCGGCTGGACGCGGTGGGCATTTCATACATGTGCATGTGAAGGGGGGCTGGAGAAGCGGCTGGGCGGTTAAGAGGGCTTGATGCTCTTGCAAAGGACTAGGATTCGGTTCCCAAATCGGGTATCTGACAACCACCTCCAACTCCAGACCCAAGGGATCTGATGCCTTGTTGGCACTGTGTTAGCATGCACAAAGCCACAGATAGTTTCATGTAATTGCAAATAAAGAAACAAAGGAAAGAACTTGACATCGGGAGGTATGTTGTGAAGGTCCAAGGGGAGTTAGAAAAGAAGATCATAGCATGCACATGGCAAAGACATGTTATACACATGTATGACATTTTCAAAGAATAAATAAAAATTTGCATGCGTGTACATATAATGTGTGTATATAATAAATTTAGAAATTATTTAAAAAGAGAAATAATTCCATCCACAGCAGAGAAGTCCCACTCTTGTTCTGTTGACTGCACGATATCAATTAAAAACTCACAGACAGTATAAAACGAAACAGTGTCAATAAACATTCTTGATGTGGCAAGAAATAAAGTCAACAGGTGGAATAAAAACATGGAACTTAGATCTAAAGATGAACACTGACACACCCTGAAGTGAGCAGAAGCTGCACTTTTTCCTATCACTCTAGAAGTTAAATGAATCCCCTGCACAGCATATATGATCCAAAGGCGGAGGAAAGCATGTAGCTGGGGCTGTTATTTCAAGGAGTCACGTGCTTGCTAGATCCTTAGATTTTCTTTTCTGTCTTCCATGCTATCAAATGCTTTAAGCAGAAGACAAGAGCTCAGGCCAATAGCGAGAAGCAGAATAAACAAAAAGTTGACGTCTGGTTGAATGAGAGACAGCTACCTGCAGAAGTGACAGAGCGCAGGGTGCCCTGGATGGCCAGGGCGTGACCTCTGCCCTCTATGGTGAGAGCCTCCCATGGTAGCCGGAGGCATGCGGATATCACGGTGGTGCACGCCTGCCACCTCAGCCAGCAGCTGTCAGAGACACCCAGACTGCACTCCTGTGTGACACCAACAGCTGCAGTCTTAGGTTATCAGAAGCCCCTGACTTGGTTGTCCACAGAGACTTAGTGGGAATCTGCATTTCTCCTAAGCACTTAGGGTCATAAAAGGGAGCCTCGACTTCCCCTGCCACAACAGCGTCGAGGGAAACCAACCAGGCCATTAGATTTAAACTTGATCCCGTTAACCAAGTTCCCCCAAGTGAGCAATCTCCCAGCCTGAGCAAAGAGAGTCAGTCGACCCCAGCACTGAGTGATGACAGATTTGACGGACACTCTCAGGCAGGCGACAAAATATAAATTTCACAGAAATTATAAATTCTCCTAATAAAAGGAAAAATTGAATCTTTATAAAGAAATTAAAATTCCTGGCAACGAAGTAGATACCAAGGAAGAACTATACAATGACTTCATAATATAAACCCAAAACTATGAATAAATAAATAACCACTGAATAGGCTCAATATCAGAATGGAACTAGAAGGGAGAAGCAACTGAATTAGAAGATAAAGTAACAAGATTCTGTAATTTAAACCAAAGAGACAAAAATGAGAAAAAATAATTGAAAATAGCATCAGAGACCAAAGAATATATAGCAAAGGATCTCTCAGATGACAGCAGCAGGAGGGCAGAGCTGCGAAAACACAGGATGATTCCTCCATTTGGAAAAACACGACCAATAAAAAGCAAACCAAAAAAGGCGTAGAGGTTTAAAAAGCCAAACAAAATTTAGGGTGGATAAATCCAGTAAAATTTATACTAACATATTATTATCATTATTCTATGGGAAATTTAAGACAAAGAAAAATACTGTGGAAAAACAGCAGGTAATAACGCACTTCATTTGGATGAGAGGAAATTTCTTCTCAGAGTACATGGAGGTACAGCTCAGTTGGTAGAATATTTGCCTAGCACGCTCGACAAAACAAAACAACAAATGAAAACACACAGAGGCCAAAAGGAAAGCTTAAGTCTTTCTTTAATAATAAGCTTGAAATACATAACTGTCAAGTCACAATTTCCTTTTCTTATCATCTGTGTTTCTACAGATCAAATCCAGGTCCTCATGCACGCTCATCAGCATTCTGGCCTGACCTCCTTCATGGGATTTAGAAGCCCTTATCCAGGGAGAATGTACTGAGGCAATCAATGTCACTGAGGCCCTCTCAGAAGAAGCAAACTGCCTGAAAACATTGCAAACAAAAGAAAAGATGCAATCTTGGACCATCAACAGGACTAAAAATTTGTAAAACTACAACATACGTACTTGTATTTTTGCATTTTGTCTATTTTTGTTTGAAGCAAAAATGTTAAAGCACTGATGCTATTCTGAATTAGCTTCCAGAAACATCTAATATTTTTATAAACAGAGGAAAATAAAGTTTAATGAAGCTTACACATGTTATTCACGAGAACTCAGTAACTTACAGGAATACAGGAAAAGAAAAGTAGAAATACCAAAAAGTTAAGGAGAACCAAAAGGTAGAAACATTATGAGAGCAAACAAACACGTCCTAATTAGATTTAGTCCCAATATACAGCATGGAATTCTGTTGGGTGCTATTAACTGGGCCAAGATCCATTGTCTGGGTAGTTCATAGGCCCTAAGGGAGAACCAAATACTCCTATTCTACTAAAGAGACATAGTGATAAACTTTCTCCTAAATACTTGCCTTTATGCTTATAGACTAGTGAATCAATCATTATAGAGAAGCAAATGTCTTTTAGCAAGAGATGCTGATCAATACAGAGACCCACACATAGTTTATTAAGAGACTGTGACGTGCTTGCTCTAAAAGGAATATCTATATTACACCTCTATCCAAGATGCTCAGAGATCATTGTGAAAATGAAATTATAAAGATTGTAAGAGCCAAAATGCCATTATGGATATCAGAGGGACTCGTGAAGCCCCACACCAGGTGAGGAGCTGTTTGCGGTGGATGGCTCCTGAAGGCAGAAACGTCAGGTTTCCACCAAGATGCAGCCCCTGACAGGCCACCCACCCAGAAGATGGCCTCACAGGTGCCCTTGGAGCAGTAACTGAGAGCTCCAAGCGGATCCACAGACCAAGAGAGACCAGCCTGACAGGAGGAGACCTACCTCTGGTGGCACACCTCCTCCAAGGCCACACCTCCCAATCCTTCTAATCCTTTTAAACAGTGAAATGTCCTGGTGACTAAGCATTCAAGTGTAGGAGCCCATGGGGACCATTCTTGGGCAAACCAGCACAGGAAGTAAAAGTGGCTGAAGGATGGGAAAATAATGACAGGAGAGGGAATGGGTATAGATTTGATTGAAACATATTCCATTCGTGATGGAATTCTCAAACAATAAAAAGAGAATCTGGCATTTAAAATAATGTAAATTAAAACAAAAGCCCTTCTAAAAATATACATATATCAAGACACATACTATGCATATACTGTTATATATAGACACAAAAGTTGTGCAGCTACTGCTCATAAATGAAGAAGGTACTGCTGAAGCATACAACAACAACGGGTAGATAAACTAAAAATAAAGACTTATGCAGAGAGAAAGAGCATGCAAAGCAGAGTAGATGGTGTTTGTCTCCGTCTATTTTAAAAGGCTCCAGTTTTTTGAAGTTGGTCTATAATGACATAGAGCAGATAGTATGGTAAGGGCAATGATATGAAAGACATAATATCTATCTTGATGATAGTCATAGTTTACATAATACCCTTTAGAATGGCCAATCTGGATACTGATAAGTAGAAGAGTGATGCTAGATCCTTACCTCTCACCCTGAACAGAACTCACCTCCCGGTGCATCAGTCTCTCTTACCATGAGATCAGACACTTTGAAACTGTTAAAGGAACTATTGGTAGACATTTCAACACAGAGGAAGAGGCAAGGACTTTCTGAGTAGGGATCTCATAATGCAGAGAATATGACCAAAAAGTGATAAATGGGTTCTCATGAAATAAAAAAGTTTATGTATAGCAAAGGAAACTGTCAGCCCATCAAAGAAGCCCCTAGAATAGATAGAAAGCTTGCCAGCAAAAAAGAGGTCAAAATAGCTAAACTTCAAGAAAAACAAAACAAAACAACAGCAAACAAAACCAACTGATTGAAATGTGAGCTGTGTATTTTGCACAGAGATTCTAAAACAGTATATATGTAAGTGGCTCATAAGCATTGAAAAATTCTTCAACATTATTAGCCCCTGGGAAAATAAAAATGAGAATTACTGGCAAGGAGGATCAGTGGGTAAATGCAAGGATGCCAAGCTGCACATCCTGAGTTCTAACCCTAGGGCATGCACAGCAGAAGGAGAGTTCCTCTGTTCCCAAAGACAATGCGGTGACACCTATCATGTGTGCCCACACAAACAACACAAATCAACATTAAAAGTAAATGTAATAAACTTACAGCTGCTTTGAAACTTCATTTTACCAAAGCGATACAGGTCTTTTCAGCAAATTCATTCCCCATCCCTTCCCCTAAGTCCTCCCAGATCGACCCTGCCACCTCACCTACCCTGCCAACTTCATGTCCTTAAAAAAATGTACTGTCAACAGATGTGCCCATGTGTCAATGTAAGGCAGGTGTGGGTGGGAAAGCAGGTATCTAGACAGCAACTTGTGGAAGTCTGTTCTCTTCCCCAGCACTTGAGACCTGGATATTGAAGGCCAACTGTCAGACTCAGCAGCGAGTGTCTTCACTGGCTGAGTGATTTCGTTTGCTTCAGTTTTGTTTTAATTTTTACACGTATTTTATTCTTCATTTTCTGCGTTTCTACTTTCTTTAGTATTTAAATAAAAATATGCCTGAGTCAAACTTCAATTTTTTTTTCTTTTAATTTATCTTCTATGTTTCATTTGTTAGTTTTACTTTGGTACCCAGGGTCAAAATTAACACATAGAAGTAAAAAATAGATAGTTCAAATCAATAGAAATATTATCAATATCAAGAACATCAATAAAAAATCTTTGTTCTTTTTTTTTCATTGACCTACTTTGTGTCTTGATTTCAAACAATTAAATATATTTATACAGGGCTGTGCTTTACAGCACGTTTATAAATATCAGAACTATACATCTAGTTGTGGCATTCATTGATTAGGTTCTGGGGGTGTTTGAATTTTGCAGCTCTTCCTATACTCTGTACACTAATCACCTGTCTAATGTAAAGTTGGAGAAGACTTTCACACTCTGTAGTCTCTTCATTCTACTGTTTTTCTTGGTTGTGAAGAATCTTTTAATATCTTGTGATGCCATGGGTCACCTGTGCATTTGGAGTCCTCTTTGGAAAGAGACTCCTTATGCCCTTGTCTTGGGGGTTTTGTCTATAATTTCTTTTGTCAGTCTCAACATTTCAGGTCTTATATTGGAGTCTCTGATCCAGTTTGAATAGGTTTGTGTGTGTGTGTGAACAATGTGTGGTATGCTGTGTGTGTGTGTGTGTATGTGTTGGAACGCCTGGAAATTTCCTGTATCTTTCGCCCATCAAAAGGATGGATTGGACATTGCTACTATTTCTAGCCTGTGTGCGAGGTCGAGGAATCCAAACTCAAATTGTTAGACTTGTGTGGCAAGTGTTTGCCCACTACGCCATCCTAGGTCCTTCTATTTACGTCACTTCTAGTTTTTCTCTTGTCATGTTGCTCTAGCTGTATTTTGAGAACTGAGGGAATGTCTTCTCTTGTTCCCTTCGTGATGGGAGGAAATGTGTTTTCATTCTTCCCATTTAGTATGATGTTGGCTTAATTCAATGACGTAAAGCATTTATTATGTTGAGCCATGTTCCTTCTACTTCTGCTTTCTTTTGGGTTCTTATCATGAATATTGAAATATTGAAAACTGAACAGCATTTTTCTGCTTCCGTTGAGTTGGTCATGTGCCTCTCATCCTTACGTCTGTTTGTTCACTGTATTGTATTTATTGATATGTTCATGTTGAACCACCCATGCATGCTTGCAAGAGGACAGACTTGCTCATTTATATGACTTTCTTAGTATATTTCGGGGTTTTTTATTTTCAGGATTTCACTGAGAATTCTTGAGTTCTGTGTTCATCAGGGAATTGATTTCTAGGTTTTGGGTTTGGTTTGTTTTTGATTTGATTTTGATTTTATATCTTATCCAGTCTTGATATTCAGGCAATCTGCCTTTGTGGAGTGCTGTGTTCTTCCTTTACTTTCTACTTTATGGAACAGTTTCAGATGCATCTTTGTTTCATCTCTAAAATGCTGGTAGAGTTTGGCAGTGCATCTGTCCAATCCTGGCATCTTCTTTGTTAGGAAAATGCCTATGTTTCATTGCCATAACTTGTTATGGATAAGGCTAAGCTGCTTTTAATCCTCTTGAGTTAACCTTTGAAGGTAGGGCATCTAGAAGTTTATTCACATTTTTAGATTTTTCAGTGTTATTACTATTTACTTTTATTTACTTTACATCCCGAGAGTGCCCCCCCTCCTCTCTGCCCAGCTCTCCCCTACCTGTCTTTTCCCTTCCCCTCTCTCTTTCCCCCAGAAAAGGGGATCCCCCGCCCCCATATCAACTCTCCCCAGCACATCAAGGCATATCAGGACTGAGCATATCCTCTTCCCCTGAGGCCAGGCAAGACAACACTTTCAGGGGGAAGTGATCCAAAAGCAGGCAATAGAGTATATGTTGGAAGCAGCTAGCCATGCTCCCCCCACAACTTGCCAGGTGACCCATATAAAGACCAAGCCCCCCCACCATTGGCCACGTGTGCAGAGGGCCTAGGTTCAGATAATGTATGATCCTTCATTGATGTCTCAGTCTCTGTAAATCTGTATGGATCTGGGTTAGTTTTCCTTGTTGGTCTTCTAGTGAGGTTCCTATCCCCTTCAAGTTCTTCCATCTTTCTCCCAACACTTCCACAGGCCCCGGAGCTCTACTGCATGCTTGGCTGTTAAGTCCCAGCATCTACCCCAATCCACTGCTGGCTGGAGCCTCCCAGATCTCAGTCAAGTTAGGCTCCTGTCTGCAAGCTTAGTAGAGCATCATTAACAGTATCAGGGCTCTCTACCATGGGGTGGGTCTCAGGTTGGGCCAATCATTGGTTAGACATTCCCTCAATCTTCATTCCCTCTTTATCCCTGCATTTCTTGTAGGCAGGATAATTTTGGGGTCAAAAGTTTTGTCTGTGGGTTGTTGTTCTCCTCCTCCCACTAGTTTTGCCTGGCTAGGAGGTGGTCACTTCAGTCTTCAAGTCCCCTGCCTGTTAGGAGTCTCAGCTAGAGTCACACCCGCACCCTCCGAGGAGCCTACCTGTCTCAGGCCTCCAGCTTGACAAGGAGATGTCCCCCCCCTCCCAGTTTCCCTTCTTGTTCCCAGGCCTCTCACCTGTCTCCTTTGTTCTTCCCACATCTGATCTCATTCTTGTTGCCCTCCTCATTTCATCTCCTGCCCAGTTCCCTCTCTTCATCCAATTCTGATGTCTATGTCTGATGTTCTTCCCACATCTGATTTCATTCTTGTTGCCCTCCTCATTCCATCTCCTGACCAGTTCCCTCTCTTCATCCAATTCTGATGTCTATGTCTGATGTTCTTCCCACATCTGATTTCATTCTTGTTGCCCTCCTCATTCCATCTCCTGACCAGTTCCCTCTCTTCATTCAATTCTGATGTCTATTTTATTTCCTCTTCTGAATAACATTTCTGCACTCTTGCTTGCACCCTTCTTGTTACTTAGCTTCTCTGGGTCTGTGGATTGTAGTATGGTTATCCTGTACTGTAGGCCTAAGATCCACTTATAAGGAAGTACATACCATGTGTGTATTTCTGGGTCTGGGTTACTTCACTCACTCAGGATAATCTTTTCTAGATCCATCCATTTGCCTGCAGATTTCATTATTATTATTTTTTTATTGCTGAGTAGTATTCCTTTGTGTAAATGTACCACAGTTTCTGTATCCATTCTTCAATTGAGGGACATCAACGTTGTTTCCAGATTCTGGCTATTAAAATAATGCTTGAACATAGTTGAGCAAATGTCTTTGTTGTATGGTGGAGTATATTTTGGGTATATGCCCAGGAGTGGTATAGCTGGGTCTTCAGGTAGAACTATTCCCACTTTTCTGAGAATGCACCAGATAGATTTTCAGAAAGTTTGTACAAGTTTGTACTCCCACAAATCAGTAACCTAGAAAGAAAAAGAACAAAACAGAAAATCAACAAAACCAAGAACTGTTTTTTTTTTTTTGAGAAAATCAACAAGATAGACAAACCCTTAGCCAAACTAACTAGAAGACAGTGGGAGAGCATCCAAATTAATAAAATCAGAAATAAAGGGGGGGGGGGTTGGATATAACAACAAACACTGAGGAATCCAAAGAATCATTAGATTAAACTTCAACCTCAAAAGCTTGTATGCCATGAATTGGAAAATCTAAATAAAATGGATGATTTTCTTGAAAGATACCACTTACCAAAGTTAAATCCTGATCGAGTTTACAATTTAAATAAACCTATAAACTCTAAGGAAGCAGAAGAAGTCATCAAAAGCCTCCCAACCAAAACACACACACACACACACACACACACACACACACACACACAAACAAAACACCTCAGCCAGATGATTTTAGCACAGAATTCTACCAGACTTTCAAAGAAGAGCTAACACCAATACTCCTCAAAATAGTCTACAATATAGAAACAGAGAAACAGAAGGAACATTACCAAACTCATTTTATAAGACCACAGTCACCCTGATACCTAAACCACACAAAGACCCAACAAAGAAAGAGAATTTTAGAGCAATCTCCCTTATGAACACTGATGCAAAAATACTCAATAAAATACTTGCAAGCCTAATCCAGGAACACATCAAAAACATCATCCACCATGATCAAGCAGGCTTCATCCCAGGAATGCAGGAATGGCTCAACATATGAAAATCCATCAACGTAATCCACCATATAAGTAAACTGAAAGGAAAGACAAACAAACATGATCATCTCATTAGATGCTGAAAAGGCCTTTGACAGAATTTAACACCGGTTCATGTTTAAAGTCTTGGAGGGATCAGGGATACAAGGCACATACCTAAACACAATAAAGGCAATATACAGCAAGATAAAAGCCAACATGAAGTTAAATGGGAGAAACTTAAAAGTGTTCCTGTTAAAGTCAGGGACAAGGGAAGGCTTCCCACTCTCTTCTTATCTCTCCAATATACTACTCGAAGTCCTAGCTAGAGCAGTAACACAAGTAAAAGAGATCAAGGGGATACAAATTGGAAGAGAAGAAGTCAAAATACTGCTTTCAATGTTTCTTTTTTATTCTTTGAAAATTTTTATTATCATCATTTATTACAATTTATTAATTTTTTAAATTATTTTCTTTTATTAATTACAGTTTATTCACTTTGTATCCCAGCTATAATCCCCTTCCCCATCCCCTCCCAATCCCACCTTCCCTCCCTCTTCTTCTCCTATGCCCCTCCCCCTGCCCAATGATAGCAGAGATCTTCCTCCCCTACCATCTGACCATAGTCTATCAAGTCTCATCAAGACTGGCTTCTTTGTCTTCCTCTGCAGACTGGTAAGGCTGCTCCCATCTTGGGTGGAGGTGATCCAAGAGCCAGAACATGAGTTCATGTCAGAGGTGGTCCCTGGTCCTATCATTGGAGAACACTCTTATATACTGAGCTTCTTTGGGCTACTTCTGTGCAGGGGTTATAAGTTATCTCCATGAATGGTCCTTGTTTGATATATAGTCTCAGAAAAGACCCCTGTGCCCAGATTTTTTTCATTCTGTTGCTCCCCTTGTGGAGCTTCTATCCCCTCTAAGTCTTTCTATCTCCCCCTCCTTTCATATGATTCCCTACACTCTGTTCAATGTTTGGTTAAGCATTTCAGCATATATTTTGATACCCTGCTGGGTGGAGTCTTTCACAGGCCCTCTATGATAGGCTCTTGTCCTGTTCCCTGTTTTCTCCCTCTTCCAATGACATTCTCATTTGCTTTTCTGAATGAAGATTGAGCATCTTACCCAGGGTCCTCCTTCTTGCTTAGCTTCCTTAGGTGTACAGATTTTAGTATGTCTATGTATATTATAAATCTAATATACACTTATAAGTGAGTATATACCATGTGTGTCTTTCTGCTTCTGGGATACCTCACTCAGGATGATCTCTTCTAGATCCCACCATTTGCCTCCAAATTTTGTGATTTCTTTGTTTTTAATTGCTGAGTAGTATTTCATCGTGTAAATGTACCATGATTTCTGTGGTACATTCCTCCATTGAGGGACATCTGGGCTGTTTCCAGATTCTGGCTATTACGAATAAAGCTGCTACAAACATGGTTGAGCAAATGTCCTTATTGTGTACTTGAGCATCTTTTGGATATATGCCTAGGAGTGGTATAGCTGGATCTCGAGGTAGCACTATTCCCAATTGTCTGAGAAAGCACCAGATTGATTTCCAAAGTAGTTGTACAAGTTTACATTCCTACCAGCAATGGAGGAGGGTTCCCCTTTCTCCTCATCCTCTCCAGCATGTGCTGTCACTTGAGATTTTTATCTTAGCCATTCTGATGGATGTAAGGTGAAATCTCAGGGTCATTTTGATTTGCATTTCCCTGATGACTAAGGATGTTACATCAATGGCAGAGAAACACTTAAAGAAATTTATAAAATTAGTATCCCAGCTGTGGCCCCTCCCTCATCTCCTTCCAATCCAATCCTCCTCCCTCCATGCCCCTCCCATAGTCCACTGATATGGGAGGTCCTCTTCCCTTTTTATCTGACCCTATCCTATCAGGTCTCATCAGGACTGACTGCATTGTCTTTCTCTGTGGCCTGGCAAGGCTGCACCGCCCCCCACCCAGGGGAGGTGATCAGAGAGCCCACCACTGAGTTCATGCCAGAGAATGTCCCTGCTTCCATTATTAGGAAGATTGAGATTGGAGATTGAGTCAATGGGCTACATCTGAGCCAGAGTTTTAGGTCCCCTCCATGCACTTCTGCTTTTCAATGTTTTTGAGTATAAGTTTTCACATTATTACTGAAAAACCTTCTGTATTTCACTACAATTGGATATAAATTCTTTGTGTTTCTAATTTTGTCAACTTGAACTTTCTGTCACGTTTTGTTATTTTAGTTAGGTATTTTTCAGTGTTGTTTTCTTTTTTTAAAGAACAACTCTGTTTGAATTTATGTAGTATTTCATTACGTTCTGCAGGCTTTTCGTTATTTTTTTTTTTTTTTGTCTAGTGCTTTAGAGTTTGTATTGCTCTTATTTTTTCTAAGGCCTTGAGATAGAGGCCTTAGAAATTAGATTATCTGAAAATTTGTTGGTTTTTTGTGTGAGTTTTTTATTGTTGTCATTCATTTGTTTGTTTGCTGTTAGCACACATAGTTCGTCATAGTTTTCTTTTTCTTTATTATTATTTATTATAATTTATTTACTTCATATTCTGGCTGTACAACCCCCCCTCCCAGCTCTCTTTCTCCCCCTTCCCCTAGTCCAATGATACGGGAGGCCCTCCTTCCCTACTATCTGACCCTAGCCTATCAGGTCTCATCAGGACTGGCTGCATTGTCTTCCTCTATGGCCTGGTAACCTCACCCCACCAGGAGGAGGTGATCAAAGAGCAGGCCACTGAATCTTATGGAAGAAGGGGGAGATAGAAAGACCCAGAGGGGACAGGGGCTCCACAAGAAGAGCAACAGAACCAAAAAAACTGGGCACAGGGGGCCTGCAGAGACTGATGGAGCTCAGTCTCCATGTGGGTGCCCTAGTAAGGAGAACAGGGGCTGTCACTGCCCTGAACGTGGTTGCCTGTTTTCAACGTTTTCAATTGGAGTTTTAGTATCTTTTCCACTGTATCCCAAAAGGTCAGGTAAGCTGATTGTTTATTGATTGGAATCTCTAACTTTCCATCCCAGTTTGTTGTGTTTATATCTGTATCTATCTGTCTACCTACCTATCTATCTACCTACGTATATATACTACATATATATATGTGTAGGCAAATATATATGTGTATATTTGTATAAGTATGTGTGTACATGAGTGTACATATGTATGTGTGTGTATATATATATATACATATACATATTCATGTGTATGTCTGTATGTGTTTGTGTAAGTATATATGTGTCGGAGCCAGCCAGCAGAGTCGAACGGTTCTTGAGTCGGGAGTGAGGATTAATATTAATAAAATAAACACACAGCACACAGGAAACTTTTTTAAAGGTCCAGACTCGACAGCCACAGCAAAAGGCAGGCTGCTGCAGCAGTCTGCAAGTCTCAAGTCTCTGCCTCCTCCTTTGCCTCCAGCCTTCTGTTTCCTAACATTTAGATTTCCCACATTATACTTGCTTTTTGTGAAATCTTAGGTCTGGTTCATGCTCCACGTCCTCCAAGATCTCTCCTCCAGCTCTGCTCTCCTTGCTTCTCCTTGCCCCTTCTCCTCCTCCTCTTTCCTGTTCTCTGGCTCCTCCCATTGCACAACATTGTATCTAGTTGCTTTATTTGTGTCCTATTAACACAAGAGTTGAGACAGGATGCTTGGAGCATCATCTTCAGCCTTCTTCTGCAGTAACTGTCGGCCTGTCTTTTTATTGTAGAGTTTCTAAGCCAGAGTAGAAACATCTCAGAACAATGGTTAATTTGCACCAGGAGCCTGAGGAAGAGGTGTGACCCTCACAAGCTATCCCATCTGCTGTCACAAACAAAAGGAGATGGACTTGCAAGTTCTCCTCTGCCATTAGTAAAGGCCTCCTAAAAGCCATCTCTCCACCAAGATTTAAATATCGAAGCAGGCCGCTGAGTCATGGCTCCCGACATATGTGTGTATGTGCATTTGTTATGTATGTGTATATACGTATGCAAATGTATTTGTATATATGTATGAATGTATGTGTATGTGTATATGTGTGTGTAGGTACTGAGCCTTTATTTCCTGCTTTCTCATGACCTCACGATTGACACTAGGGGGACTCCTCATCCACATCCCTGTGAATGGCCACATCCTACTTTTGTGTTGAGTTTTCAGCACTCCAAAGCCATGACAAAGGTTTTCAAAGCCCTCTGTCAGTATCTCATTCTCCATGTTTTCTTTTACAATTTGGCTGCTCTGTTCTCACCATGCCAAGCTTTCATGATATTAAACAATGTTTCTGATTTAAAAAAAAAAAAAAAAACATTCCAAGAGAAAAAAAAATTATTTTAGTAAGTATACTCTCAGACTTACTGTGGGGTCCAGAAACATGGTCCCAGAGAGCTATTTGAAAGATCAGGGCACCGGCGAGCGAGGTCTGGCTGGAATTCACAGGTGAGCGGTGAATTTTCTAATAATCCTGCTAATAGTTTCTTAGGAGGCTGCACTGTAAATGGAACTTTTATTTGCTTGAAGTGATTGTCCTCTTGGAGGCTAACTACAGAATAAGCTCGCCCTTTCTAATTCTTTCTGAACTCTGGCTGGCTGGTGCAACTCAGCTGTTGCGGCTCGAACTCCGAGCTGACTGATTCAGTCTGGCTTCTCATTGAATTGTGCCGCTTGGCCTCAAACTAACCCTGGCAATCTGTTCTGCTCTTCTGGCTCCTTCTCATTCTCTGGCTTCAACTCCTGTGCATGAACACATGAGCCCACTCAGCTCCCGTGCACGGCACTCAGTCAACTGACGGTACGGAATTCATCTCCACTCAACTGAACTCCACTCAGCTGACTGGACTCTCTGCTGTACTCAGCTCTACTCTGTGGGGATCAGGAACCGAGGGGAAGGAGGATGAGTGACAACGGAGCCCACGCAGAAGCCTGGGAGTCAGACTCGCAGGTCAGATCTAGCCTTATTCCTTAGCGTAGCAGCCTTTAAAGGACTGAAAGACAATCACCCCATCCCACGCTAGCCTCGAGCACCAGTAACCATCAATCAGGTCGGAGCAACCATAACGGGATGTGGGAGACATGGGGGGAGGGTCGGGGCTGCAAAGTCATATTAGCAGACTTCTGTAAAGAAGGGCGAAGCAGTCACTGCCGTAGCCTCGGATTCGCTTTGAGATTTCACTAGGAGTCCACAGTCGATCAACATTGTGTGCCGTGGATCAGGACCTTTTGCGAGTCACTCACCATTCCCCGTGGGGCTCCAAAAGGCCTACCTCGCCATCCCCACACCGCTCCTTTCTCTACTGCACTGTCTCCTCTACAGATGCGGTGGAAAGCTTTTACCACTGTCTCATCCCTTTGTTAGGTTTGCAGCTGCCTTGCTGTGCCTTGACTTCCTTATCCAGCCAGAGAACGGTACCAACCCTCAAAGCTGCGCATGAGCACCTTTTCTCTGAGAGTGAAGCCCAAGGCCAGTCTTCCTTCTCCTTAGTGAGGCTTTGGGGGAACTTTAGCTCAGGTTCTGAGGACCTGAAAGGGTTCATGACAGCGTGGTGTAGCCTGTTCTCTGCACCCAGCCTTCTGTGCTATCAAGATAGGTAGAGACGTATTTTCACGAGCACCGAGGGTGTTCCTCCTCCTGGCATGCGTATCTCAAATGCCTGCCTTCCTGAATGTGCCCAACTTTGTAGGTTTATGTGTCCTTCACTTCCTTTGCAAACCCAGCTTCACTCACCAGTCCAAGAAAAGCTATTGACGTTTAAAGTTTTTCAGATATTTTCATGTAGTGATAAAAATAACGCGTTCCATTTAAGAAACATGGGATGTTTAATAGGAATTTTCTCTTTTTTAGTATCTTGGGACTTCTCATGTCAACTAAGCGTGTATCATATGTGCTTCTCTGAGGAGCAATACTGCCCATGTTCTTACTTGAACTGCTTCTTTTAGCCTCGTCTGTTTTCTCCTCTTCAGTCTTTCGCTCTGTGTTTAGCCCTTCTTTATTTTCCTGCGTAGGAGCTCTCTGCTGCTGCATCTCCTGCAGCATCCCCAGCATCCCCTTTCACTTTGTGGTTTCCATTTTTACTCCACTTATGGTGTCTTTGATGAAAATAGAAAGTTAATTTTAATGTACTACAACTTTTAAATGCTCTCATGTATGGGTATTGCTTTTCGTTTCTTGTTCAGAAAAAAAACATTTTCTATCTCAAATTTTTAAAGAAATTCTCCTATGTTCATGTCAGACTCTTCAGTTCTGGATAAGAATGAACTTCTTGACTGGGGATTCTTTCAGTCTTGATTCTTTGCTCTTTGAGACAGGGTAGCGCCACACTGCTCATGGTGGTCCCCAACTCCTGGAAAAGCGTTCCTTCTGGCCCATTGGCTGACAGCCGAGACTATTAGTTTATGCCATTGCATATGCCTTTTGACGTTTTTCCTCTTATTCTTAGTGACCTCAACCAATTTTATAAGTGTTTTCAGAATTATGAAACATGAACTTCCATCATTTGTATATTTGTTTAAGCTACACAGTTTCAGAGTGCACACTTCGAGGGGTGAGAGGTCAATTTGAATAATGTCAGTTAAGTCAAGATTCGATAGCATGATAAAATTCTCACACAGCATATGATGAACATGTGTACAATACCAATATTTTCAAATGATTTTGGTAGTAACATGGGAGTATGCACTTGTAAAATGATTTAGAAGACAGTTCAAATTTGGCACTACTATTTTAGCATGTTTATGAATGGTCATTTCCTAATAGTTCTCCGGCATCTTTTTATAGAGATGTACATATATACTAATACTATAAATGTGTCACATAGGCACAGATTCTTCATAAATGCAACAGTCTACAGTTCTTTTCCCAACATTGGGCAATTAAGTGTTCCAGGAGTTAGCTTTCTAGACAGCAGCCTGAAGGGCCTTTCACGGCTCAGACTGCTTTAATCTACTCAACTACCCTTTCACCATCACTTGAGGGGTCAAGAAATGTACTCTGCCATTTTGTAAGATCAGCAGCCTTGAATTGCAAGGGCTGCAGCCATTCTGTAGTGTCACTGTTTCATGCAGAGAGCACAGTGGTCCTCACACCATCTCATTCAGAGACAGCCCTAAATAAACCACTCATAGCCAGAGGAGCTGGAGGAATGATGTGTGGAAGATGAAATTCATAGCTCTAACTGAAGAATTAAGTCACATTAAACTGTTCTTTTTAAAGGATTTGTTTTGATCTTTGTGTGTGTGTGTGTGTGTGTGTTTGTCAGTGTGAATGTATGCACTCATGTGTGTGTGCCCTCAGAGGCCAACAGGGAGCATTAGAATCCACGGAGCTGATGTGACGGATGTTTATGAGCCGTCGATGTTTTTGCCAGACTCTGGTCATCCTCAGGGGCAGCACATCTGACCCGTGTCTCCAGCCCCAACTCTTCTTCTATTTTAATTGCTATCTTGAAATGATGGTGTGCATGTTTGACATTTTAACTGTTCATTCATTTCTGAAATTTTAAAATTCAAGGAAAGGCATCCATATTTTTTATTGGTAAAGTGTTAAAAATAGAATTCTTAATGGAGTTTTTTGCAGGTTAGAAGTTTTAAACTCAGACATGATGAGAAAGAAACAACTTCAGCATTTGTTAGTTAGGATAAAAATGGAGTATATAGTATCAACACGAAGATATTTTTCTCCCCTGAAAAGGCACAGACAGGCTGGCATATGCTTTTCTCAGTGTAGACCTGCGCAGTGCTCAGCACAGCTAACACACAGCGAGCTTCGGTGACTTGGCTTCAGAAATGCTCCCCGCTCACACATGGCAAGGTCAGGTGGAACAGAAAGGGATACCGTGAAAATATGACCTCGGCACTAGATCTTCTTGGGAAGACTTTTGCCAGTTAGTAGGTGACCCTTCTATTTTCCTGTGTGTATGAGTGTGTGTGTGTGTGATCTGTGTACACGCACATGTGTGTTTGCATGTATATCACCTGGGGTGACCATGCATGTGTTTGAGCATGCGTGAAGGTTCCAGGTCAGGCCAACATCAGGTGTTATCCTCAGTAGCTCTCTATTCTGCTCACTGAGGGTGTCTTGTTGACAGTGGAACTTTCCATCGACCTTCTATCTTATGCTTGTGCAGTGAGACATCCTGGCCTACTAGCACTGTGTATAATTTCATTAACCTTTACTTTTATTTTAGGTGTATGGCTGCCTTGCTTGCATGCATGTCTGTGCACCGCGTGTGTGCAGTGCCTGCCGAGGCCAGAAGAGGGCACATGTACCCCAAGAATGGAGTTACAGGTGAGCTACTGCGTAGGTGCTGGAAACAGAACTCCAGTCCTCCGAAGAGCAGCCAGGGCTCTTGAACATTGAACCATCTCCACTCCACACTGTATTGAGAGCTGAGTCTGGCCTTTTCGCTAAGCAGTCGTAGTAGAGTTTACCACTGTTCTTGACCAAGCTGACCCAGGGGTAGACGGCTCTGTCCTAGCAATGACCCGGATGCAACAGTTGGCTTAACAAACAATTCCTTTATCCCGGGAAGAGCTTCTCAAAGATGTGATCTCCCGTCTGCTGCGTCCCTGGTGGAATCAGCGGTACCATCAGTAATCTTTACACACGAGAGGCTGATGTCTACAGACAAACATATGAAAACTGCCACAAGCTTAGGAGTCCTTGGTCCCATCATTAGATTTCACAGATTTGGGTACAATTAGCAAGTTCCCTACCTCATGGTACTGTCCTAATTACTTCTCTTTTCTCTCATCCATCAGCTCTTCTGCCTGGAGGTCAAATGTTGCGATTACTAATCAAGGCCGCTGGCACCACTGCCATGCTGGGGTGCCATGTTCCCCTGTCAAGGAACATCGATCACTCCTCTGTGTGTCAAAACGTAAATTAAATCAGACCCACACAAATCTCTATGTTTGCCCTGATTAAAGGCCCACGTTTTCCCTAGGCATTGCCAGACACAGTCCTGACTTGAAAGAGACTCGACGTTCTTAAAACATCATTTGGAAAGAGTGTGCCTGTCTCCTTGGGTCATTATTCTTCAGATTCACTTGCTTTTTATGGACTGTAGGCTGATGATCTAGACCTCCTTTGGGGTGTTAATTAAGAAGTGTCCAAAATTAATCAGCGGACTCACTAGGGCGAAGGGGAGCTGTCTGAAGGCCTTGGAATACAGCACGCCCCTGGTGCAGCGAAACCAGCCCTCGGCTACTGACAAGAGCACCAAGTGCACAGACGGCGATGTGACATAAAAATTTATATAGATGCAAATATACACTCATTTTTGTTGTCAGCTTGTCAGCTTTAATTATAAAGGTTGATTTGCTATTTGGCAGATCTCAACATGGTAGATGTTGGCCATTTGAAAAGCTTCCTATGGTCAGCGTCCTAGAACAATGGATCATGAGGACACAGCATTTGAGCCAGTGTGCTTAAAAACTACACTGAGCAAAAATGGCTTTTCCCATGGCTCAGCTGCAAAAATTCAGTCATTTTACGAAGATGAGAATATATATTAATATAATACAACAATGACGACTGATGAAAACCCATGGTTTGAAGGGTCATTTCCCATGACTATTTTGTAGTGTTCATTTTTGTGTTTTAGACTTCTCTTTTAATACAGCTCATTCCTATTTTATACAAGAAGTTTGAAATTTCAAGATAAAAGTTATCACTTTTTAACAAAATTTGGGGATTTTGAATCTGATAAAAATGAGTAATCCTAAATCTTTAATGAGTATTATTTCACTGGTAACAACAAAATTCACTATTTTTTAACAGGGTGTGTTAGTTAATAAAAATTTATTTTCCTCCAATCTCTGCTGTTAACCTCCACCTATACAGTAATATTTGAAAGTGAAGGATAACAATTCAATTGCACTATAATTAAGACTTTCAGCATCATTTGGAGAATGAGGACACATGCTTTTATCCTTTAGCAACCTAACACAAATAACTGAGTGCTAGACACAGGGCTTTATAGGCTCTAAATATAGAAGTACTTTCAGAGCCTCCAGTAGGGGAAAGTGAAAAAGCCATTCATTTCTACCATACATAAATGCTTGGGTATGATGCTATCTGAGCCTGCTATCTGGACTTAATTTTCTATTGATGCAATATTCAAAGCAATAATCACAGACCTTACAGATTTGAGATATTAGCCAGGCACAGTGGTGCACACCTGTAATCCCAGAACTCTGGGAGTCAGAGGCAGGCAGATCTCTATGAGTTTGAGGCCAGCCTGGTCTAGAAAATGACCACAGGACAGCCAAGGCTACTTAGAGAAACCCTGACTCACCACACATACACACACACACACACACACGGAAAAACTGAGATATTTTTTTCTACAAAAATAAAATGATGGGATCTTATTCTAAAAACAACTAACAGGCATGTGAAAAGGAAAAAAAAAAACAGAAAATAAAGGGAAGGGAAGGAAGAAGATGGGGAGAGAGGAAGGACAAAGATAGGAAAGAAGGGAGACAAGGAGAGACAAAGGCAGATTGGGAGAGGGAAGAATGGATAGAGAAAGAGAGGAAAATAGAAAGGGAGGGATCCTTTGATCTACTTCTCCCTCTCCACATGCTTTTCCTTTATTTTGTGTTTTTTTTTCCCCTTCACGCTTGTTTAGTTGTTTTAGAATAAAATTCCATTCTTTTCATAGCATTCATGCCTCTCCCCATATGGAAGAGGGCGGAAGAGAAGGAAGAATGAAAGGATAGAGGGAGAGATGGAAGAAAGGAGAGATGGAGAAAACAAAATTCCAATCATCATTGACGAATCATCATGAGAGGAGGAAGAGGAGACAGCTCCTTCCTTAGAGTCACACTAACTGGTTGTTGGCAGTGAGAATCTTTCCTCAAGTTATATTTTGACTTACGTCTTTATTTAGCATTCCAATTTATAAAACAGTTGTGCATCAATCCGTGGGACTTAATACAAAAAGTAATGATTTTTAAGATAGAACTTTATTCAAAAGATAAAAAGAAGTTTCAATAATTCATTTGAAGAAAATCATAAAAATTTTCCCTTTTTATTCCCCACAAAAGACAGAGTGGTAAAGCCTTAAACTCTTGCAGGAGATTTTAACCTTTTACACACTTTTGGGTTACTTAAGTTCTCTATGGAAACATTGTCAACAAAAATAGTTTTTGTAATAACTTTGTTTCCATTTTCCCTGGGTATAGTCTACTCATCTTTTAAATATTTCACCTTCAGAAACTAAAAATAGTAATTTTCCTTCCTTTCGCAGAAATACACTTTTGTTCCAGCACACCCTCTGCTACCACTGCACTGTAGGGCGCTCAGCTGGGAGTGGGCATAGTCCCACAAGCCTGAAATAACTCCCGAATTCTCTCAGCTCCCATGTCCCTCCCTTCAGCAAATGGCTGTCTTCTGATGTACACCGTATCATAGGTGTGACATTCTGTTGGACTTGTTGGGGTTTTGTAGCCATGTAAATGACTGTTTGACAAATACCTTAGCAACAGATCTATAGACAAAATGGAATCATACCACAGAGCTGCCAAGATCTTAAGATCTGAGTAAACAGTATCTGTTCCTTAGGTCTGCTTTGCCAGGTCTGTATTTCATAGTATGTCCATTCTTGATTTGAGGCTGCCCTACGGATAATTCAGAAGAGCAGAGAATTACATGCATTTTAAAAGGGAGACAGAGAGGGAGAGACGGAGAGTGCGTGTGGGAATGTACACCCAGCATGTGCACACACACAATTTCTTGAATACAGCCCGAAAGCCTCTTAATAAGGTCTACAAATGTGAGTTATGCAATTATGAATGAGAAATTATTATGACCAAGTCTGTTGAACACATCGGAATTTGTCTGTCTAATCAGATCTGGCCAAAGGCGATGTGAGTTGGAAGTTAATGTAAAGGAGCCATAGACACGTCACAGGAAACGTGGCAGGAAAACGGTGTTGGCAGGAGTCCCCTTAAGATGATTGCTGCCCGAGAATGCTAGAGTTGGAGATCAAGCCTCTTGTCTGGGGGTGGAGCACTAAACAGGGCAAGGATTTGGCCCCAAGAGTGAGCGGCCGGGTTTCTGTGAAGATGGTGATAATTCTATCTACCGCAGAGCCTGCCAAGTGCCCACACGTGTGGTCCTCGTGTGCCCATCTCCTGCCTTCTCTGGGTATAAGCTGAGGGTACTTACAGGCTTCCCATTCCTAGAAGCTTTAAAGCGATGTCGTTCATATCTAATAATAATTCCTACCCTGAATTAAGTTTACTCCAACTTGAGACAAAACAAAACAAAACAAAAACAAAAACAAACAAACAAAAACCTGCCATTTAATCTTGGTAAATGTTTTGATCCAAAAATATGGTGTAATTATAGAATGGGATGGTTCACAGATAACTAGCAGAGACAGTTAAGAAACAAACAGAGATTTCAAATATTCTAAGCAAAAGCATTTCTAGAGTAATCATGGCGTCTGCCAAAAAGGCTGTCTTTGTTTTTCCTTGACATTTTGTTGATACATTTCAAGGTGGTCATATTTCACGCTGCCATTTCGACACTTCTGTTTATCATGAACATTTCCAATTAGATAGATCTAGAGGATAATATTTTGTAATCATAAATTAGTCATTCCAGACTGTACAACTTCACATGAACTTTTCTAATCCGTGATCTATTAAGATTTCAAAGTGGTATTCTGTGAATAACTTCTCCAGTCTGCTATCCTATTTGCATTTTGGGGGCATGTCTTTCTTCTCTTCAGAGGTTGTCTTTATTTTGGTTTCTTAAAAAAAAAAAAAACCCACAAAAATCAACTATTTAAAATGTTAGAAGGAGTGATCAACAATTATTTTGTACCGAGAAAATAAACTTAAAGCAAAAAAAAATTCTACCCTGAGAAATAAAGCAACTGGAAAATGCAAACAGGACAAAAATGGTTAAATACTTCCATTAATTAAAGATGCTTATTAATGCCTTAATTTATGATTTTTCAAGTATTTTTTTCACACAAAGCCTTCCAAACCTAAATTACCAGCTTTGATTTTCACAGTGGGATGGGAGAATATTATTAACCTTCTCTTGTGGTTGTAGGGATACAGGTTTAGCAAAGTTTTCTTACCACAGTCTTCAAAGAAACAAGACTAAAAATCAGGGTTGCTCTTCTCTGCACCCCTTTGGATTCCAGTGACAAATTTCTAAGGTTGGGGTTAAGTCAGATACTACAGTTGGCATGGACATACATGAATGCTCTGTCCACCTGCTCCCAAATACACACATTACTGGGTACAAACCTCACTCACGTAAGTTTAAGCAAAGTCTACTCATGTCTGTTGGTTACAGGAACCCACTTAGATATGAAATCTCCCGGGTTTTCAAGTACCAAAGAAAGTGACTCCGTGGTTAGGGATCTACACACCTTCCGTACACTGTGGATTGTCTCCAGATGAGTCATCACGGTGTCCTAAGGGGACAATTAAAAACAAAAGTTTAGCACAGGTCCAATAAACAAGCGTTAAAACGCTTTCACTGGGCTTGTCTCACCTTGTGACTGGTAGTTAGACACCAAATTCATGCCTGTCCGAAAACAACTGGCAGGATGGCTTAAAGTAGAATTTGAGATTTGTAAAATGTCAGATTTCTTTTTATTTATTTAGTGTAATATGGATCTTAGGTACTTTTACAAACCACTGACTAATTTAATAGTCTAGGTTAATTATGAAGGTAAAGAACTTCTCATCAACTATCATTTCTAAACCAAGATGGCCACACAGGAAAGGAGGCATTAATACCATAAAATAAATTGCCAAATTGTCTACAAAACATCGAACTAGTTTATCATTAATAATTTACACATAATATTAATACAAACACAAGTATAAGCATCTTAACTTCCATTTTTTATATTTGTGGATGACTTCTTCATTTTCATTAACAAACCTGCAAGCTGGGTTAGTTGCCTCTCAGACACAAAGACTGTGCTAACTTTCAAAGTTAGAGAAAATTTTGAAAACTTACTTGTCATTTACATTTGCTTTCAAACTGCGCTTTGAACTTAACTAGGGAAAACAACATAGGAACTTTTACAACTCTCAGAATAATAAGTAATTTTCAAATCAGCAACTTTAAATACCAGTATTCTTAAAGTCATATATTTCTTTAAATATTTTTAATGCTGCTATGGATTTATAGCTAAAAAATTTATTAAATGCATTCATCAAGTAAAATTTGAAGTTCCACCTTTTGTTTTAGACAAAAATTAAAATATATTTACTTGATTTGTATCATCTACCCACAAGTAAACTGGTAAACTAGATAAAAATGAGAAAGCAAGAAAATTATAAAAAAGAATTAAGAGTACCTGTAAAATTCCTTTTAGCTATTTGTTCCAGATAAGTTTAATATAAAAATACTGTTAGCATAATTATCAACCATAAATTTGGCTAAGAGTCTAGCATTACCCTGGAACATAAATATGATTCAGATCCTTCAACAACCATCAACATAAAGCTACTCACCAATGTTTCTCATGAACATATACAAAATCCTCAACAAAGCCATAGCAACTTGAATTCAACAGCACATTTAAACGATTCAATTATTGCAATTAAGTGGGCTTATTCCATTTGTGCAAGGATAGCTCAACAGAAACATAATACCACACAGCAAACAGCTGAGTGCTTATCCTCCAAGATCTGAACAAGACAAGGATATTTATTTTCAGTCTTCCACTACGAACAAACTCAAGATTAAACACAAGACCTGGGAATATGAATTTCATAGAAGGAAATATGGGAAAAAGCAATGAGTTAATTTGGGCAAGCTTTTGTTGTTGTTGTTGTTTGTTTTCTTTTGTTTTAGATAAAACTACAAAGCACAGAAGTAAAACTCAAATCAACAAATAGGATTGCAATCAATGAAAAAAATCTGTACAATGGGATAAAAGAATTTAAACTATACATCTACCAATTCATGAAGAATACAATAGCAGAAATCTAATGTAAAATGAACTAAAGAATGAAAAGATACTTTAAATCAAAATAAGACATACAAATGGCCAACAGGTACATAAGAAATACTGCAATGCCACTCATCATCGGAGAAATGCAAATGCAATATGCAGTAAGGTATGTCATCACCCGTCGGATCAGCTACTATTATAAAAGAGAAGTTGTTGGCGATTGTGCATTTAGTGTCAGTGGCAAAATAAATTAAAATAAGCATTACAGAATATAGTATGCTGCATTCTCAAAAGTTAAGTGTAGAAGTAGTATTCAGTGTAGAAATTCCACACTTGGGTGTATATCCAAAGATACTAAGTCAATATGTTGAGATGAGCCACACTAACTCCAAGAGCCGAGATACACTATCCTTCTAATATTCATGAAGGGACGGATGGAGTGGGGGTTGGATGGAGACAATGTGGTAAGCGTGGGCACTGCTATTTCATCATTACAGAGGACGAACGCCTTTGAGTCACAAAGGTTAACCATGGGCGAACCAAGGCATGTTATATTAAATGAATTACGTTGGGAAGAGAGACTAATATCACGTGATCCTATTCATATAGAATCTTAAGATTTGATCTCACAGAAATTAAGAACAGGAGTTATTAGCAAAATGGGGGAAAGAGGCAACAGAGAGAAAATGGTCAACACACCCAAAGGTAGAGTGAAGTCACTAATGCACACACTTCCCAAATGATGGAATAATAATAGTAATTGAGAATAATGTACTTTTCAAAGTATCCAAGAGAATATATTTTGAATGGTCTTATCAGAAAGAAATGATACATGTTCAAATTACTCCTGATTTGACCATATGTATGAATTAAAGGGGGACATTGTATTCATATATGTACAATTGTATCCATGTAACCTAAAAAAGAAAAAATATTAAAAAGCCAAAATGTATCAATCTAGCATTAACCTGTTTTTAAATTTTCCAGATAAAAATCTGTGATCTTGTAGCTTGACGTGGGTATGGCACAGATGTAGGGTTCTGAGACTGAAGCAGTTCAGGGAATGGGGTGGGGTTTGTTTGTTTTATTTGGTTTGGTTTGATTTTTGAGACAGGGTTTCTCTGTGTAGCTCTGAATGTCCCGGTACTTGATCTGTAGACTAGGCTGGCCTCGAACTCACAGAGATCCGCCTGCTTCTGCCTTCCGAGTGCCAGGATTAAGGGATGAGTCACCATGCCTTATGTAAGTCACAAGTAGGTTGTGCTGATGTTATAATGATTGTAAGCTGAGAGCTGGTAGGGCTTCACGAGTGAGTATGGGACTGGGGGTGTAGCTCAGTGACATAGAAAATTACCTTCAACGTGCAAGAAGCACTCTGGCTGTGATCCCCATCCTGTAGAAGAACAAACAAATGAGAACCAGCAATGACAGCAAACCTTTGAGGTTGAAGTTGGCTGGCTGCTCTAAACACAGGCGCTCTGAAGGGAACTCACTCTCCACGGATTCCCTTTCCTGGAAACTCATTGCTTGCAATCAAAGGACAGGTAGGGAGAGGCAACACCCTGACCACACGGCCGGACAGCTGGACAACTGGACCAATCTGGTGAGCCCAGCATCTGTGAGCTTTGTCAAGGCAGCTTTAGTCTCCTCCCTCCCCTGCATGCTGTGCGTCTCTTCACCCACCCTGTTCTTTCCTGTAGCTCAGGATGCACCATTCCACCCTTCTCCAGTTACATATGCTGAGTGGCTCTTGAACATGTGCGAACGATGAATGTGTCTCCCCCTTTTCCCTTTAATGTTAATCTAACTGAAGTCGATTTAAATTACAGTGCAGCCCTGGAATTTGGAGAGTGTAAGTAGCCACTTAAACTACTATGTATAAATGTATATATATATATATGTGTGTATATATAGTCACAGCTAACTCAGAGATAATGGTTTCTCATATGAGAATGGGACAGGATACCCTGTCCCCAAGTGTGGAATTGCTTCAATATAAACAAAACATATACATATATATATGAATAAATTATAGTGTCTGAAAAGATTCTGTAATCTAAGACCATAAGCTTTCCCTATCACACTGCCTGCATATAGTTAAAAGCTGTGTTCCTTCCCCAGTTTGCACGCTTCTTATTTATTTATTTTTTATTAATTACAGTTTATTCACTTTGTATCCCAGCTGTAGCCCCCTCCCTCGTCTTCTCCCAACCTCACCCTCTCTCCCTTATCTCCTCCCATGCCCCTCTCTAAATCCACTGATAGGAAGGTCCTTCTCCCCTTCCATCTGACCCTAGCCTAGCAGGTCTCATCAGGACTGGCTGCATTGTCTTCCTTTGTGGCCTCCTAAGGCTGCTCCTCTATCAGAGGGAGGTGATCAAAGAGCCAGCCACTGACTTCATGTCAGAGACAGTCCCTGTTCCCCTTACTAAGGAACCCACTTGGATACTGAACTGCCATGGGCTACATCTGTGCAGGTGTTCTAGGTTATCTCCATGCATAGTCCTTGGTTGGAATACAGCAAAACTAAAAGTAGCCAAGCAAACAAGCACACTACCCACAACTGGCATCAAAATAAAGGATCTAACAGCCACTGGTTATTTATCCCTCTCAGCCAGTTTGCACACTCAATCATGAATAGTGTGAACTGCTTTTACTTCATGAGAAATGACTGAAGACTTTACATGGACCAAGTATAGTTAATATGTAGTTTCTTTCAGAACATACATTTATTTTTAAACAATCATTCGTAAGAAATTTGCATATTCCTCACTTAGCACTTTGCATCAGGCATAATACCGCGTGGCTGCACGATAAAGCACATTTGTTAAAACCCACTCAACTGCTCTACTGCGATTGTGTGCTTTTGCCTTTACATACGTTTCTTTTCAATGAGCTAAAAAGCCCTTGTGATTCTAATGATTATTTTACATTTAAACACACAGAGGACCTTGACAGATCCTACATAAACATCATCATAATCTGAAATTTGAAATAACCTACTTAGGCACAAGGTAACTTGAATGCTACCACTGCTCTGTTTTTCTATCTTGTGGATAATGGTAACATCAAATCTCATCCCTGAGTGAGCAACTCTCCACTTTGTCGTGGGTAACGAGATATAAATAAACACAAGAAGACACTCCTACTCTACCCATCACTGCCAGTGAAGACTAAAGTGTTGGAAAAACAATGTGAAAATGAAAGCATAAAGTGTGTTTTGAGTAGAGAGAGAACCATCTGGAAAACTGTATTTATATTTCCATTAACCTTTTAATATATAAACTGTTTTAACTTAACAAAACGAACTAGTTTTATGAGCTAAATTTCACTCACCAACTTCTCCTTTTCAGTCTCCTGGGGAAAAAAAAATGATGTTTATTTTGTTCAGCCAAAATAATTCTGGTGAGAAACAGCATAGCTGACTGATCATAGCTAAACTATCTTTCTTTTTTCTACCTTTCTTTTCTCCTTCTCCCTCCTTCTCTCCATTCCCCTTCTCTCTTTTTAATTCCTTTCTTTCTACAGAGGCTGATAAAAAACAAAACAAACTTATAATTACTCTGTGTATAAAAACCAAAATTATTTATCTTCTTCTTGAGGGATAGTTACAGGCATTAACTTTTAAAACACCACCTTTGTCAAATATTTATATGGAATGAAAGTTTTAAGTATCTTTTAATTTACTGAATTTAAGTTATAAACGTCCCATAAAAAAATGCCCACAAATGTCATTCTTAGAATTCGTGAGTAGAACAAATCTGTGTCCGTATGGTAGTGACAATGAATAAACGGAAACCTCTGGCGATTCCTGGCAGATCCTTCTCTGACCCTGGCATGCACAGCCTTCTAACGGAGTTGCTGCATCGGGGGTTGTTTGGGAGTCACCTACCTGTACTATGATGGGAGGTTAAGGAGCTGCTGTGTCCGGCCGAGGCTTCCTTCACAGAGCTCGGCCTTCACCATTCGGGAAGTTCTGACACCCTGCGTCCAGCACCTCGACCACGGGCTGCTGCTGGCTAATTATTTCTGAAGAGCAGCGCAGTGGACCCCGATTCTAAGTAACTGGATCTGATAATGAAGCGATGAAAAAGTCATTCTCTTTTTCTCTTCCAGACCGTTTCTGCTTGGATCCGAGGAGCCGCGAGGAGAACCGTGGGAGCAAGGGGACGCAGTCACAGCTTAGCAGGCGTCCTCATTAATGCCACTCTGCCAGCTCGGGCGTCTCCACCGCCCCACCAGGCCGCACACTGTTCCTAGTCAACTCTGCTGACGTGGGAAGGAAAAGTTTCCACAAACACGAGTGACTGTAAAAATGAACCGTTAGAAAGCGATTTTGTGAGCCTGCACAGAGGAGGCGTCCATCTTGGCGTGTGTTGCCAGGGGCCCGGGGCTCCTTCCTCCCATCCCTGTCCTTCCCAGCTTCCCGCTTCCCTCCCAGGCCCTCTTCTGGAAGAAGCCAGGTTGAGGAGCGCGGGGTGGGGGGTGGGGGGCAGCTAGCGGGCAGTGCCTGTGTGCTGTGTTTGCGCCTGCGTGGAGGACTCGGCATCACGGAAAGCGCCTGGGCTCGGAGAAACTTGGGCCCGTTTCCTGAAAGCTCCGTGATGGGGATTCACCCGTGCTGGCATGCGTCGGCCTGGCCCGGGCATGTGCCCTCACTCTAGCTCTACAACAGCTCAGAGCTGGGCACCAGGCTGCTGCAGCACTGAGGGGTGCTGACTTGCTGGAGGCATTGCTGGGGAGGGAACCTAGGCCAGCTCCTGCCCAGGCTTCACAGTGACACTTAGCCAGAGGAATTCTCACACGCGTTAAGGACTTGTTCCTCTGAAAGATGACCCTGCCTGTATGGCCATGCTAGCGTCTTCAGTCCTGCCTTGGAGATGCCCCGGCCCTAGCTCCACGGTGGAGCCAAGAGGACCGAGTTTTGCAGATAGGCCTAGCTTAGAGGAGAGCTAAGCGGGTCTCTGCTTCCGATGAACGCCTTGGATTACCCTAATCCAGGTGCATCTCCAGAGAACACGGTCTTTCTAAAGATCACCCCTTTTTTTGTAGACAGACTGTGTGCTTTTCCGGGCAGCCAAAACACGGATCCTCCCCATTGCTACTCCAGATTTGGGAATAAATGGGAATATTCCTTTTTACTGTGAATACATGATTTATGAAATGTTCTTTGGCTTCAGAGGCCATTCATTCATTCGTTCGTTTTTTTCGTTCATTCACACTTCAACAAACACTGTGGAACTCCAGTACATGCCAGGAGCTTCAGACAGAGATCAGTCATAGCAAAGAAAACCCATACAGTAGAGTTGGGGAAGAGAACATCATTGTTTTATCTCCTTTACATTGTTATTAAAATAGAAAAAAAAAAGATCACCTTCTTTTGAAAGCCTCATTTCAATTTTTGATATCACTAGAAAAATAAATCTTTTAATCTCTTTTAACCCCATCGGACAAAACTTCTTCAGATGCCTCTGTGAAGCTGGGTTGATGGGGGACACAGCTGAGACAGCCCGATGACTTCTTTTTGGCCTGACACCAAAGTCAACTTGGAGTTGAGTTTGTTTATGGCACATTCCTACCGTTCTTGTGACCATACTCTGAACTGTGAGACAAGGTTCCCTGTATAATTTACCTCAAGATGGTGTAGGATAATCCTTGGAACAGATTGAGGACGGAATGCTGGCGTCATTCTTTGTTCTAATTTAGCATAATATGCACAAATGTAGGTAGGTGTGGCTGTTGAATGTGCAACTGCACTCCAGACTCAGGCTTTGACATATTTGCTCCCCAGGTGGTGGCGGTTTGCTACAGCTATGGGACTTTAGGGAGGAAGCAGGTCATTGCGATGGGCTTTGAGAATTCATAGCCTCATCCCACTTCCCCACACTCAGTGGCTGTTGAGATAGGGTCCCTCAGCTTCCTGTCTCCAGGCCCATCCCAGCATATGGATATCTAGCCCTGTGGAGCTCTAAGTGAAAACAAACTCTCCTCAAGCTGCTTCAGTCATGAAGCATTTTACCTCAGCGATAGAAAACAGGACAGAGTATAAATAAAGTTTTCGATAGAATGTTGATGTTACTATCAAGTTAGAAACGGAACAGACCTTTTAAGAATGTCAAAATCTATAAAACAAACAAAACAAACAAAGAAACAAAGCCAAAAAACAGAGTGGCACAAATTATTTCAGCATTCACCAGTAAAAATCCAGTGGCTGCAGCATTTTCATAAACCTGGTGATGCCGTCTCAGGAACGACTCTTGCATGCCATGCCTGGCTCCTGTACTTAAGCGATGGATTAAGTGAGTGTTAGAGTTAAGCCCTGGAAGCTTCAGAACTTCCTAAAGCTCACTTTAGAAATCTCATTTTGTTCTTCATTTTGTGATGAAAGTAAGACAGCGTGTTATCAGCCACAAGGGCCAAATATTACCCCAACACAAAAGACAACAGTGGCTTCTTTTAAAATGACACAGCAAGGTGACACATAAATAAATGTGCATATTTTCCTGTCTCTGAAAATTTCCTGCCATGAAAGTATCGTCAAATCAGCTCACGTGCAACTTAAAAGGCTTCCATCATTTTCCTTTCTCAAGGACCTCTCCACTTCTAAAAATGTGCAAACAACCTCATCTTGAGAACATACTTTGCCTAACATAAAAGTTAATCTACTCCGTCAAATTCACATCAAGGAAAACACAGAGGACTTTATGAGATTCCACTGCCAAGGACAGAAGCAGGTGATCCGGGCCAGCGGAGGGAAGTCGGCCTGCCTGAGGGACAGACTCCCTCCACGGAGCTGAGCTGTGCTGCCGCCTCGGGACGCACATTTGGTCTTCTAAGTAGTCACATGTTCCCATGCTCACCTCATCAGTTATATTTATGAATGAAATAAAATGATGGAATTTCATGAGATGAAAGAAAGCATTAAAAGAAATCAATACAATAAATCTTAAAACATTTCACTGTTATCACATTTTAACTGTTCTTGACAGCAATTCTAAAAGTGTCTTTTCAGAATATTCCCTGTTCTACTTCACATGTCTGAAGTCTGGGCTATCCTTATTGAGAGCAAAGCAGAAGCCCTACTCTCAGCAGTATTTTTCATGGTCTACCCCCAGGTAAAGGGAACAACTCCAAGACATTTTTGGACATCATTTGGGATTAAGAAGTGTAAAAGATAACCTTAATTTTTACTTTTAGAACCACTGGTATTAATCCACCTTTTTCCTACCTCAAAACTTTAAGCTAACATTGTTTAAAAAAAACCATTACACTTTAGGAAAAATATTTCTATAACCAACTTGACTCTTAAAACATTTTAAAATAATATTTGTTCAGTGTATGGCTGTGTGCCTGTGTCTGTGCCGGTGCCTTGACCCCTCTGTACACATGTGGCTGCGGAGGGGGTGGGGGGTGAGGGGGGTGGTGGTGTGTGGGCACAGTGCTTTGACACTCCTTCCGAGTTCAGAGGACAGCTTCCATGAATCTATTGTCTCCTTCCAATCCAGTCCTTCACCCGACTTTCTGTCTGTTAATGTTCTAAGTCAATCTTGAGTCAATGTGCTAGTTTGACTTAGGGTGTTGTGTCAGAAACACAGCAACAGACATGCTCACTGGTTGTAACAGTGTGGTGTTCTGCACATCAGTGAGGAAATCTGTTCAAGAACTAAATACAGGATATTCATCCTCACTTTACATTTTATTAATTTTCCATGTTGAGCTTATCTGGAGAAATCAATGTGGTTGATTTAAAGAATTTTTTTCTCTTTGTTCCCTATTGTATTGTTGTTTCTAAATGTGTGCTTGTGTGTTTCATCACTTCAGATGAAACTCTTAAGAGACACTTGACAAACATGTTTAACTACATGGATCAGTTCCTGGATTCCTTTAGCAGAGAGCAGCACCTTGCTCACGCCGAGGCCTTTGCTCAGTCTGAAGCATGGGAAGTGCCGTAACTGGCATCTGCTCTCCATCAGATGGATAAATTATTAATAGTATGCTGCTGTATTAAGCAAGCGCCAGTTCCGGCGTTGGGATTCTGATTTGTAAAATATTGGGATGTAAATGTATTAAATAAGGATGTGGCCATGTGAGGGGGAAAGGCTCTTTAGAAGGGGATCTTAATCAGTTTCATGCTGAGCAAAAGAAAATTGTAAACTATGCATTAAAAGAAGATTTGCTGAAAGTTATTTTTGCTGGATCCACTGCATTCTAATTCGCCGCTTCTCTTTTGCAGCTGATAATGTAAGTAATCCTCCCGGCACATTCATGAGCAAAGTTTGGTGTGGATTTGTGCGTGTAGACCTACATTACAACTGGTAGACTTAAGGTATTAGGAAACGAGTTTTTGGATTTGTTACAGAGGTGCGGAGCCCCTCACATCCAGAGAGACCGGTTTCCCACATATGGCAGCCACCTTATTATAAAACAAAACAGTGTTAAGTCAAAGTACCTGATTACAATTCCTGGCTGTCGTGCGGCTCCGATAGCCAGGCTTATGTTTAATACCTCAGAAACAGTATCATTTATTTTTCTGTCTTCTCTTATCCCTACGTTATTGGGTTTGCAGGCTTTGAAACCTTAAGCAAAAAGGATAAAATACAAATTATAGAAAACATCAGAGTATGGAGAAATCCAATCGGATTCCTTTCCATCCTGACAGGATGCTTCTCCTTCCCCTTGTGCATTCCGGGTGAGTCCCAGGCCAAGGAGCAACCCGGGGAATAATTAATAGTCTGGGGTACAAGGAGAGAGTCCACACCTTCCAAGGAATGGCTGATTATAGTACTGAGTTAATTTCCAGGTTTGAAATGACAACCATCCATGTTATTTTTAATTAAATCTATTGAGAGTATTCACATAAAGCTTTATAATGTATCAGCAGTAGGCTGATGGAGTGGTTCTATTTCATCTTACAAGTGTAGGTGTCCTTATTTTTAGCTGCCTCTACAAATTTCAAATTCATTACACAATTGTGGAAGTTTAGAAGTCATTCAGAATGTGAACATGAAAAAAATTTCTTGCCACCAATGCAGTAAAAAGAACACTGCTTTAGTAAAACAGGTTCTAACAAGTCGTATGTTAATAGATCCCAAAGTGCATGACAAAGCTATTCCTAGGCAGATATACTTAGTTAGCTGCACTAACTAGTCAGTTTGTAACCAGTCAGGGCTAACGTCCCAAGGACTCGTCCTGGCGTTGATTCTCATGCACTGCTCTCTTATTAACAAGGTTTTAATTCCAGTACTGACAGCCCAGAGTGCTGGGCTCTAATGAACTGTCTGCTCTGTGGAAAGCCCCGGTGTTAATGCAGAACTTTAGTTACAATAATGATAATCTTTAGTATTTTTAGCTTGTCAGAACTTGCAAGCCAACAACAACCAGTCTTTTACTAAAACCCTACCTCATCAAACTAACTTAATTAGCGATTCAGTTCCTTGTTTTTGTTTTGGAGCCCCTCTGGCTACTAATTAAAGCTTAATCGAAACCGCTGAACTGAGGTTGTAAAGAATTCATTAATATTAAAATTAGCCCCAACAATTTTTTGGGGGCTGGTGCAATTTGTATTTGTTACTGTCAGGGGTTTGAAACTCAGCTGAATTGTTGGGGGAAAAATACTAGAAATTCTCAGTCTGCCTCACATATGAGCGGTGTGCACATGACAAATGTCAAGCTCAGCACAGACAGATCGCTTCTGACCACGCAAGCTCAGCGCTCTTGGGCCATTTAAAAATATATGTAGCCCAAATATAAATTAGGGTCTCTTTTCTTCAGCCCTTCACATTGCTTTATCCTCCTAAGTGGTTTCATATTTTGGATAAAAGAGCAGAGAAAGGGCTCTGGAAAAAATTTCGAGGATTGATTTTTTATGTATTATCTTGACAAGATTAATATGTTTGAAAAACGAACAGATTCATCTCTTCACTTTGATTTTTCCATTTTTTTGCAACATCAAAGATTATTCTAGCAGCGATACTGGTCACTCTGCAAAGTGAAATCAAATGAGCTCAAAAACTCAGGTCCAGGACACACTTAAAAAACAAAATGAAACCCGATCTTTTATCAGAAATAGTTGAAAAGGAAATGTAAAACATTTTTCCTCTAATAAAATGGTCATGTTGGTTTGTGCCTTCAGTTTTCTCCTAACAGTCTCTTGCTGGCTTAGTAGCAAGTTTGAAATTATTAGCTATTTTGAAGATCACATTAAAGCATCATTTATTCAGTATTTGGGTTTTTGTAATATGCTCAATTTCAAAGAGACTGCATTTTGTTTTGTAGCATGTAACGTGAAAGAGCAAAGTGAAAATACTTCTTGGCATGGTGAACGGGATGATTTTCATAAATCAAATCCCCTTTTCATTTAAATTTTTGATATTTAAATAATTTTGTAAAAACATGTATATTTATTTTACCCTTTAGGAAAATTCCGAGTAGCAGGAAACAAACTTGTTGGCACTAAAATATGCGACTGATACTATTAGCATATCTTATTAAACCTGAAAATTAAAACGCGTTTACAAAATGCAAAACTTTATCAAAATATACAAGAAAATTATGCTCGCATCCAGGTTTCATTTTGGTAACATTTGTGACAAAATAATCATGCAAACGTTTTAAAAATAAATATATATCTACGTTTAAGCCCGTGCATTAAATCAACAATGGCATATAAAATACACAATTTTAAATCTTAGCGACAATTTCCTTGAAGTTATTTAAATGCATTTTGACTTCTGACAGGAGGATATAATTTATAAAACAGAACATGCCTATCAGTGGATCCCAAATTAGCATAATGAGGATATTTTCATTTCTGCAAGTGCAGCTTCCGACATCCCAATATGGAGCTCCGAGAAGAAGCCCATAATAATAATTTTTAAAAGGTCAGTAGACGTGGCCAGAAAATTATGAGTAAGCTACCTGGAAACTATCTGATCTGAGTAAACAAAACAACATTTGCTTTCAAAGGAATTGCTGTTCAGACGTTAAACACGTGCTTCTTGAATGTGGTGGAGCATGACCGCCTGGAGGCCTCGCTGGCTCGTCCTTCCTTCATGGAGGGGTTTGAGGTTAGGACGGTGCCGTGGCTCGCACTGACATTAAAAGCATGCAGGATTTTAAGATCAGTGTTTTGGGTTAATTCCCTGCCATAGTTCACGTAAACCCGCCCACCGTGGCGGCAAAGGCAACCTTATGAATTGTTTTACGGGTTTCACATCCCTGTGGAATGAAGTAATTGGGGCATCAGTAGAAGCACATACCACGGATGGGAGCAGTTTCTACACGTCAGCGAGGCCAGATTCTGTGGGCGCTTCTATGTTCATGTTCATTTGCTTACTTTTATAATTACACGTAGAAAAGCTTCTAAAGCAAATATTATCAATTTATAACTTTGAACACAAGAAAGTACTATAATTTCCCAAATGCATTCTTAATAATATTAATTTCCGATAGCCTTTGAATACGTTAGGGTATCCTTCTTAGGGAAGCTGGGACCCTGCTGGTATTTCTGTGTCTTGGGAGCCTTCATCCCCCTTCACCCCTGCACAGGCAGTAAGTATCCACCACACATGCACATCTATGTAGGAAAATCTCCCAACACCTCTTCCACAAGGATGGAGGGACGTGAGGCATTTTCTGAGAGGAAAACACAAATTATACACAGGGTTGCGGTGGTCTCCTGTCGACATAAATGTGTCATTAAAAATGAAAAGATTCCAAGGAGAGCACACGCCCATGCCGTGAGTACTCTGTTACCACTGTTTGGGTGTGCACGTGTCTGGAGCCTTCTTACTGGATCTGCACTGTCCTGTTTGTCTAGGACACTTTTACAGCCTTTTGCATGGAGGCTGAAACCCATTGCTACTGTATAATGTTTATACGCAGCACACATGTTCCAGAAAAATAGTTTAATGCATCAGTCTAATTTTGCAAGTACTTCATGTTGTTTTCTTCCTGTACATTTGATTTTTATATAGAATCATGGTTAAATATGTATTTTAAGTTTTAAATGTACCTTTCCTTTTTAATTTAACTCTAGCACAAAGGGTCTTTTCATAATGATTTAAAATATAATACAATGGTGCTTTGAGAAGGGACATATATGTAGCATTGACATATACATTCTTTTCTATATTTGCTTTATATGTTTAATCCAAGAAAATAATCCTTTATTTTTCAAATAATAGGCACCAAAATGGAATGCCAAATCTAATTGATTCAAGCCAAATTCCACTTGAACACATCTATTGGTAGAATAGAGGAATAACTTACTTCAGGAAGTTAATAAAAATTTGTCATTTGTGTAATGATTTTTTGAGCAAAACAAATGTTTCTCTGTATATTTAACTGTGACTTTATTATCAAATAATAGCAAAGAAAAAAAATTGGACTTTTGCATATAAAACTGTACCATTTCCTTTGTAGTTTCCTATGGAAAAGCAGAAGGAAGGAGTGTGTTGGCTGGGGCTGGGTGGGGAAGAACAGATAATATGTAAGACACAGTGACCAGGACCTGTATTGGTGACTACCATGTGTTACATTGTGACATACTGAGGCACTGCCAGTGGAATGGTTCCCTGGAACATTCTTAACTTTGTCCTGCCTGGCTGTGCACTATAGGAAAATTTTCAATAAAATTGTCTGCACTGTAACCTCCAGCATCAGTGCTTTCAAATCATCAATGGAAAAGCACTGAGAAAAGAGGAGTCCAGGAGGGTAGTTCCCAGGGACTGAGCAGTGGTGGAAAGGGCAAGTTGATATGTAAGATATACAATGTTTCCATTTCAGAAAATAAAAGGAGTTCTGTGATTGGCTGATGGCTGAGCACAACCAACAGGGTGAAAGGTAGAGGTAATGCTACAGACCTGACCACTTGAGGAAGAATTTGAACTCGAGGCTGGAGAGATGGCTCAGAGCTTAAGTGCACATACTGCTTTTGCAGAGGACCCAAGGTTAGTTCCCATCCTGAGCTTCAAGCTGGCCATAACTACCTGAAATTCTAGCTGCAAGGTATCCAACGCCTCTGCTCTCTATGGGCAGCTGGATAATCTGGCATACGAACACATAGATGCACATGCATATACATGATTAAAAATAAAATATTTAAAGAAAGTAATGCTATATATATAAGTAAATATAACAAAAGTAATTTCCTGCCATTGCAAATGGCACAAGGTTTCTTAGTGACAGCTGGGACAAGTTGTTCCCTTTTCTTGTTACCTATATTAACACCTGGCAGAAAACCCAGTGATTGCTTGTCAAAGATCAGGAGAAAATAAGGTACAGCCAGATCACTTCATAAGTAGAAGTCACCTGTATAATTAAAAGATCAGTTCAGCAGATTTTTCTCATTATTATGAACGGATTTTTACATGAGCCCCTGGGCATCGCAGCTTACCTGGGTTTCTGTGGCTGTGTTTATAAAGCATGCACAAAACATCGAGTCGATTTTAGTCTATTTTCTACCCCCACATATATTCTTTGCAGATATATAATTCTTTATGAAGCACTTACTAGTATATCTCCTGGGATATTATTAATACTCCTTAGATGAGAAGCAAGTAAACTCAAAATTATATTTTATATTTACAATAATCCTCAAAGAGAACATTTTAAACCCTGTTCTGTGTCTACTAGGACTTCGGCGTTCCTCTCACGTGTGCATTTGAATAGATTGTCCTCATTTTCAAAGTAAAAATAAAATTGAGTAGTTTTGACACAGATTGCTATTGATACGTGACATAAGTCTACATCTCTTTGATTAAATCTGGAGAATATTTCAAAATAATTTTAATGAGCCACCAAACCCAGAAAAAATATTATCTTCTTAATATCATCTCCGTCGGCCTTGAGAAAACAGGTATTTTACCCCTGGTTGAATGGCATGTGTAGGACTGTACATCACGTTAGACTGGTGAGTCTCAGAGGTAATTGAGCCTTGAGACTCATGAAAGGTGGGCGTCTTCGTTTTCTCTAACGGCATGCAGTAGTGGGTAGAACTCTTGATAGCTTACAGAATTTCACAAAAAGCGAACTATTTTTTTTTTTTTTCTACACAAGTAGAAAGCAAAGCACCTCCCACACCTTCCTTGGCTACTTTCTGATGTACAAAGACCTTGGATATAGAATTTTGGTCATAAACATTCCCATTGTCAAATGTCTTTGCCCATTAGCATTCATAGTGTTCATCCCTGATGTGTGCCTTGGTCTGCGCTCTGAGCTCATTCGTCAATGACTGCCAATTATTCTCAGCGTGTATCAGACTTCACTCCACCTGGAACACGTGCTAGGGACCGCTCCCATCACACGCACTGACCGTGCTTTCCGTTAAACCGAGCTGATGCCCGTCTTTCTTTCTTTCTTTCTTTCTTCTTTCTTTCTTTCTTTCTTTCTTTCTTTCTTTCTTTCTTTCTTTCTTTCTTTCCTTCCTTCCTTCCTTCCTTCCTTCCTTCCTTTCTTTATCTTTCTTTATCTTTCTTTCTTCCTTCCTTTCTTTCTTTCTTTCTTTCTTTCTTTCTTTCTTCTTCCTTTCTTCCTTCTTTCCTTCCTTTCTTTCTTTTTCTTTTCTCTTTCTTTCTTTCTTTCTTTCTTTCTTTCTTTCTTTCTTCCTTCCTTCCTTTCTCAGGTTTAGCTACAATATTCCTTTAGAAAAAAACAGAGATGAGGAGTCATTCACTCACTCAAGCAGCTCAAAACTGAGGGGCCCAGAGTGTGGCCACCTTTAGCCCTAGAAGGTTGGGGAGGATCTCAGAGAATTATGGATCCAAACTATACTTTGAAAAAAAAAAACAATTATTTTGAAGAAAAAATAAATTTGGAAGCAGATTACCTTGCTCTGACACTTGCATAGCAGTGCGCCTTAACAACTAAGAAGACAGCAGTTTGACAATATCTAAGCAGCCTCACCTGGGAAGTTCTCCATACCTTTCTTCCTAGGAATGCATGTGTAGGTTATTTTCACGCAGACTGCTCCAGAAGTAAGTCATTCACAGCATTTCTGTTTTCCAGGTCATACATTCTGGAGAGAGGTTAGTTTCATGTTGTAGACTTTTATGCATTATATGGGAACATACTCTATAAAAATGGAGGTGCAGAAGGAAAGAGAGAAGCTGGGCTTTCTGCCTGAAGAAGCCTCTCATTTTAAGTGTGTGTCACACCGGGGCTGACAGCTGGTGAGAGTGCGAGAAGCAAGTCACAGGCAGTGGCAGACTGGGAACTAGCCACGTAATAATAGCCAAGGAATGTTCAAGTGTCACTTGCCTCGTATCCAGGTTTCCGTACTTCTCAGAATGCACTGCACATCAGTTATTTTACTTAGCTTTGAAATACACAGTTGCTAAATTTTCCCAATGTAGCTCATAGGTAAAATTCTCAAGAGAAAGAGGTAAAAAAGCAGGAGCTTATCTCACAACCTTCTACAACATAATCAAGTGTGGGTCAATAGCACCAGCATCTATTGCTTATCAGGATGATGCCCACCAGCTAAAGCTGTGGAGCCAGAAACTTGTATGAATGAGGCATAGGAAGCCTCAGGAGTTAAACATGAGAGTGAGAGAGAGGAGCAGGATGCCTGTGAATATTCGTGCACACGTGGGTAGCGTATGTTCTGGCGAACACACCTGGGCTGCACACCAGGCTGCCTGGATTCCGCGGGTCCCAAATTACAAACAGACAGCGGGAGAGCTGCCACAGGTCAGCCAGCAGGGCAGCGGGGTGAGGGGGAAAGTGCCAAATTCTCAAAGGTTCCCAGAGCACAGTAATATCTACCCCTTTCCCAGCACCTTTCATCTGAGAAAGAAACAGAACCAGACCTGTCATCAAAGGGAGCAGGCGCCTGCCAGCCTCATGCTCACCGGCTGCTCGCTCGCTCGATTTCACCTCCTCACTCTTCCATTCCAAGGTGATCGGAGCAGAGACATCAAATTGCTGGGTGTTGGATCTACTCTCGAGCAGCACTTCCTTGCCCCCCGGGGCTCTCCTCAGTACTTTCTAGCATCTCAGCCACAGTGTGATTCTCACACAGAGCCTTGGGGCTCTGTCAGTGCCGGGCTTGTCTTGATCCATCTAAGCTCAACGTGAATGTTTCAGCTTTGAACCAAGTTATGCCTGATCTTTGCTAGTCAAGCCTCCGAGTGCCTCACTTCATTTGTGTTCCTTTTTGTGCCAATGAGCCAATGTGCCAGCGTTGCTTTCCTCTGATTTGCGTCTCCAGCGCTTCCAAATTCTCTGTGGCTTCCCATAGTCTGAGAGTGAGCAGTGCCCCAGAGCTGAGGTGATGGGCTGTTCAGCCTCTTAAAAGAGAAACAAAGAGATTGTCTCCCTCTAATTTATATAGAATTAAATGTAGTTTTCACAAACAGACATAGGTGTGAGATTACATATAAAAACTAAAGATGTGAATAGATGGCATTGTTTTACTATCAGTCTCTTAGCTTTAAATTAAGCCACATGTGATCAATATGGCAGTTGTTTGTTTGTTTTTTGTTTTTGTTTTTGTTTGTTTGTTTTCTGCTTCAGATGGGGCTATGAGTTCCAGAAACCAGCTCACAGGGACTTTAAAAGGACATGGGTTATTTACATACCTACCTCTTCTCCATCAAAGGGAGCCCCTTGTCCAGGAAGCTCATCCTTCTGGAGGCACTCGCTCTTCCCAGGGAACTCGTGGAATGGCTTCTTGACTTATTCTGAGAAGACAAGGCCACAGTCAACATCCTAACATTCCATGACAGGCAGGGTATCAACAACCCTGAAACACTTCCCAGAGCCCCTTTCCCATTCCTCAGAGAAAGAAAAGATTTCTCTCAGTCCCCCAGCTGCCAAGCTGTACTTACCTCCTAAGCTAGAGCTGAGTTACAGGCACTATTCCCAGTGACTGAAAATGATTTAAAAACTATTAGCGTGTGTGTGTGTGTGTGTGTGAGAGAGAGAGAGAGAGAGAGAGAGAGAGGGAGAGCCCACATGTGCATATGCTAGAGCATATACAGAGGTCATAGGACAATTTTGAGAAGTCAGTTCTTTTCTCCATTTCGTTGAGCCTGAGTCTCTCCTGCTGCTGCTTCTGTGCTCTGGCCTCTGGGACAGCTGGTCTGGCAGCTTCCTGGGCATTCTGTTGTTTCTGCCTCTCATCTTGCTATAAGAATACTAGATCCCAGCACAGGCTGGCCCGAAAGTGAAAGTGGCTCTTAACCTCTGGTGTTTAGCCTCATTAAGGGGTCCTTAGAATGGAAGCAGGAGCTAATAATGGTGATGAGGATCTAGCTGGTATATCTACCTCAGGTTTACAGATGTTACATAAACAGGGGAATGCAGAAATGCATGCACATAGTTGGGAATAGGATAAAGAGGCCGTTTTCTCCCAGTGATGCTGCTTTAAACATTTCTTTCCTTTCATTTGGTGAGTATTAGTTTGTGTGCATGTTTGTGGACCACGTGCATGCCTGCTACCCCAGGAAGGCAGAAGTAGCTTATCCCTCGGAAATGGAGGTGAGGACTGCTGAGAGCCATCATATGCATCCCAGGAACAAAATCAGGGTCTTCCGCAAGAACAAGCATGTTTAGTGGCTGTGGCATCTCCCTAGCTCAAAGGGTATTTATTTTCAGGGGGAAAGTGCCAATATCAATCAAGACAGCAAGGACAACAACCACAAAACTGAACTCAAAATGAAACCCAAATTCATATGCATTAATTAATTTATTAATTAATTTATTTATTTTGGTGCTGGGGGTAGAACCCTGGTATCAAATGTTCTAGGTATTTGTCCTACCACGGAACTCTCATCCTTGTCTAGTTAAGCTGCTCTATAATGCAGGAGTCTGAGACCACGCATGCATGTGTGTCCACATGTCTTATAGTTAATAATAAGGAAGAGCAGTCAGCTGCCTGAAGGATAGCAGAGATGATTCTAAGCTTGCCCTCCCTGCTTCTCTCATCTTCAGGGTCAGAGGTAAACACGTTCTTAGAGAAAGGAGCTAGCAGGCAGTGGGCAGAAAGAGAAGATGAAGACTGTCCTCTAGAAGAGCTAGCAACCACAACCCAGCGTCACAGGCCACGGGTCAGTGAGAGCTCTGGTCTCTTCAGCACGGTGGGGTCAGCACAGGCCAGGAGGCCTGCCCGTGAAGCTCTAAGACATCAGGGATTTGGGCCTCTGGCTGGCTTTTCTGGGCCTGCAGGATTAGCTTGGCTTCTGTTCTGCTGTTCCAGGCCCAGTTAGTCCATAGTGTGGCCGTATGACCATGCCGCCTACAAAGCCTCTGTGCTCAGAGTTTATCCCCCCAGATCTGTTTCTGGTTTTATTTCTTTAAGTCATTTGCTGAGCATACATCAGTCTCTTTGACCAACTTAGAAATCTCTGTCTCAGAATCATCTCTCTTGCTTCCTGGAAATCTGTACTTAGGAGGTAGAAGTTTCAGATCACAAACCAAGCGTTGCCCATTCCCAAACCCATCTAGAGGTACGGAACAAGGGTAGACTCCAGCGACCCAAGAGTTTCAGAGCAGCGGCCTTGGACACATGCTTGGCTCAAATGTGGAGGGTCATCCAAGGCTCCCAAGGCAACCGTCTTTGTTCCTGAAAGACGGGGCTTGGGAGGGGTCCGTCCGTGGGCAGCACAGACGGCCCCAGCCAGGGTGTCACCCTGAGCTCTCCTGTTTTCTCCCACAGGCCTTCTGCCTCTGGGTTGCCTTCTTCATCTCCATCCCTAAAGTTCCAACACAAACAATAGCAGCGCTCACCTCGCCTGTCATCCCCACCCATGGCTGCCGGCAGGTTGCAACTGCCCCTTGTGGGAGCCAAGCAGAACCAAATGGGGTTTCTCTCCTGATTTCCTTGGGTTTTAATTTGGAGAAAAGGAGAGCCGCAGGGAACCAAGTCATCCTTCCCGGGCTCCATCAGCAGCCTTCGCCTCCCGCAGCTGTTCTGATTAATGGCTGCGCCTCCTGCCGCGCCTCTGTAATAGGTGTCAGTAAGGTGTTTACTCAGAGTTTTACACCCAATTGTCATGAAGGTCAAAACAATAGGGCGTCTCCCACGCAGGTTAAATATCTTTCCAGGACTTCTAGTTTTCAGGCTGCTCGCTAAACTCCATAGGGTCCTGTAGTCTCCCGGGCTGATTCAGTGAATTCTTAGGAAAGATGACAATTGCCTGGGCTTCCATGGCGCCTGCTTACATTCCTGTCCTCAGGAGTGGCTGCCGTGACCTACAGGCAGGGCGGATCCCTGGAGCTCTGGAGTAGGCGCCACTGTCTTTAAAGCTAGGAATGGGGTCATGCCACATCCAAAATGAAGGGACTCGAAGGAAGTGAAGGACGGAAGCAGGAAGGGCTGGCTGTAGAGCATATGATGTCAGTGTGAAAACATCGCAGGGAATCCACTGTTTTACACAGTTGTTTGCACGGAAAAAAGCACCCCTTCCCCAAGAGAGAGCATCACACTCATAGAGGTGACGTATTCCTTAACCTTACTCCCGTTTTTGCTATTTTGAACAGCCACCATAAAAAGGTTAAGTTTTCCCTCAGTTTTTCCCCACCTTCTTTAATGTTCTCCCTTCAATTTCTTTACCTCCTGCCCTGACTCCAGAAGAGAGAGAAAAAGTGATACGACTTGGAAACATTCACCCCCATCTGCTGCCCATGGGTGCTGAGTGGGGGATTTTGACCCTGTTTCTGAGGAAGAGGAAATGGGAGTTCAGAGTGGATTTCCTGCACGTCACATGCTACCAGAATGCTGCCATGTGTCAGCACAAACCATGCCTGCAGCGGTCTCCATCCCTGCGTACTCGTGTTGGTTGTTGTTTTTTGTTTGTTTGTTTGTTTTGTTTTGTTTTTTTTCCTTCGGTGTGTAGGCCGCAAAAGACTACTGGAGTCCTTCACGCTCCTGGGGATGAGATTCTGAAGGCATTAACTGAGCTGCATTTATTTCCTTTAAGACCTCACATGTTCACACGTTTGTTTTAATGTGTAATGAATGTCTGATTGTCTTTGCAGATGGCCTCGCTGTGCATCCAAGAGTGTCTCCTTCCACGTCTCCAAATCCGGAGACTAAGGTAGCATCATCCATTGAATTTGTACATATATGCATAGCATGTGACACCTGTCCAGGAGAGAATCATTCCTATGAGATTTTATTGAAAGCCAATAATTTTTAAAAAATAAAAATTTCTTCTACTTAAGGAAGATGCTGCACAAAGATTAGGAGTGATGCTTGTTTGTTGTTAAGAGATGTTCAGATATGGGCAGCTGGAGTTGATAACCATGTGGCATGACCCATGTTCTGCTCTCTCCTGAGGTGGAGCCTGGGAGGTGGGAACTGGGAGGCAGAGCGGTGACAGCAGTGTGGAGCTGACTCGTAAGTGTCAGTTTGGTGCTGGAGCTCCCTCTAAAAGCAGCTTGTGAGATGTGGAGGGTCTACTGAGCTGAGGTACACGTTTCAGGCATAACAGTGCAAGCTCTAAACAAAGGCATGCAGTACCCAGCTCTCCATGAAAGCTGGAATGCTGCTCCGAGCTCAGCATGTGCGTGGTAGTGAGTGGGCAAAGTATCGGAGAAATGAACTCACGCCTGTGAGATAAGTGCTGCAGAGGAAGAATTCGTGGGACCCTGTCAAGAAACTTGAATATAAATGAGCAATAGTCAGACCATGTTAAAAATAGTACTCTGACTCACCATTTACAACAAGCAGGTTATCAAATAACCAGCCCAGGAAGCCAGCCAGTTATCCGTCAGCCAGACATGTAGACACTTAATCCACTATCTCTCGAAACAATCCTCCAAACCAAACAATACCCTGAGTTGCAATCATCCCCAAATGACTAGAACTTGATGAATAATTGATGGCTTTTTAAAATCTCCTACCTTCTTTTCCCAGCCAACTTCCAATTTAGGAACAACCAGAAAAAGCCAATAATGAATTGCACTCTGAAATGTTGATGTGTGAAATGCACAAACCCAGTCACGTCTGAGACTTTGTTTCTGGCTAGCCGCTCACAGCTCACAAGCAGTTCAGTTCAGGGTGTCCTGAAGTCCTCCTCGCTGTCCACTACAGAGCTTCCCATCTCCTGTCTCCTTGGCCTCTCTTCATTCTGCCAAATGCAAATGGCAGTGGACAGCACTCTTGTGGCGAGCTGTGAGAGGAGAGCCTTTTGCTCTCTTTTGCTTGGCTGTTGTTGACACTCACACTGTAAATTATGTCAGTGCAGGGGATGGAAGCATGGTGCAGGATGGGACACAGAGAATTAGGAGGTGCTGAGGAAGGGGAGGAAGGAGAGGAAGGAGAGGACGTCTTATCACTAGAACAGGTGGACTAGAATGGACAGAACTCTGTCTCAGGCAAGGGACCATGAGATTTCATAATACACCAAATGTAATGCTTTTTGATTTTGAGACTATCATCTCAGGTCATGAACTTACACACAGAACCTACGAATGTTACACTTTACCTTAAAAAAACAGGCAAAAAACAAACAAACAAACAAACAAAAAACCCACACAAAAACAAAAAACCCAAAAACCTATTATGGAGAAGGTTATGTTTCCAGTGGAGAAAGCAGTGCTCAGGGAAACGATGGTAGAAGCCTGCATCACGTGATGGACGATGTGAAAGCCTAAAGTCACGCCAGACTGGTCCCAACCCTACACATGGCCACCCCAGTGTCACTGTGCTTCAGCAGTTCTGGGACGTGGACTTCAGGAAGCCAGAGTCAAGCATCTCGCCCCTAGAGTCTCCTCTGCATTCTCAATGTGAGCTAACACTACCCTGACCCATGCTCAACTTCTCCAAATGGTCCTGCAGGCGTAGACACCATCTGTGAGGGCAGATTTGTGTTACAATTGGCTGGGTGGAGCCTTTCTATAGAGCACAGCTCCTTTCTATCACGGGTAAGAGTTTCAGGAGCCAGGAGGAGAGCTGATGGGAGTGTTCAGCTCCTGTGAAATGTAACTCAATCTATGGTTGCCCTCCCGCATGCTTGAGACCATCTCCAGAATACTTACAACACCCAAGAGAAGCTAACTGTCGTGGAAAAGGTGGCAGTGCTGTGCCATTCAAGAAATACTGACAAAACCAACTGTGCACATGCCTTCAGTGCGGACACAAGTATTTTCTGAATAGTTGAGTATGCCATGAATTAAATCAATATCATGGAGCCCACATGTGCAGAGCAGAAACCAGCACTGGGTTTGTTCTGAACACAGTCAGACACTGCCCTCTGCCCCCACTCCCAGCTTAGAGGACTTGGGTGGTGTGCTCCATCTACTAGTGCAGTTTGCCCTCCCTCATCTCCTCCCAGTCCTCCCCCAGACCTCCCCTCCCTCCCCCACACTCCATCATTTTCTCTTCAGAAAAGGGGAGGCCTTCCATGGGTATCAACCAGCCTTGACATATAAGTCGGGGGAGGAAGGATTGTAGGAGCCAGAGGGGTCAAGGTCACCACAAGGAAACCTACAGGGTCAACTAAGCCGGGCCATCCAGGCTCAGAGAGACTGAACTGCCAACCAGTGAGCCTGCATGGGACTGACCTAGGCACTCTGCACACATGTTACAGTTGTGCTGCTTGATCTCTTTGTGGGACTCCTAACAGCAGGAGCAGGATCTGTCTGTGACTCTGCTGCTGCCTTTGGGACCCCGTCTCCTGGGTTTTCTTGACTCTACAACTAGAACGGTAGGCTTGCCCTTCTCTCTGAGGAGCTACAGAATTCAAGTGGCTTCCTTCACATAAAAGGACTGGAAAACACACCACAACATCAATGTGGAAAAAGGAACACAAAACAAGTTGTTTACTTGGTTTTGAATAGATGAGAGGTCAGTCATCATATTATGGGTGCCCACAGAACCATTCTGCCCTGGGTTCTGTTTTGTCAGGCACAATGTAGGAACTGCTGAGAGGCACACAAGAGCTCCCGGTTCTGTCTCACACACACAGTGGCTTTGGGTACCTGGTCTTCATGAAGGGTAACCTTTTGTCTTGCCTCATAGTCCCCGTGAGATTTTTCTGTGATGTGATGTATGCAGAAAGCTCTTACTGAGCACGCTCACATCAGTGCGAACTGTGCGAGTATGGGATTGCAACACTGATGCTTAACAGCCACTTACAATCCCTGCAGCTGTTATTATAAAGAATAAGTGCATTATGAAGAATAAGTGCATTTCAGGAACTAAAGATACACACAAGCTACCTGCCTCATCCTCTCCCGTCCGGGGCTGCTTCACTTCAATAAGTAACCTCCTTTCCCTTGGTGATATACATTCTATAGTGATATATTGGCCTTCACCAGATTATACACTTTGTTTTTAATACTGGATACACAAACTCAGAGTATTTTATTGTATTTTCTCTCTTTCCCGTTTTAATAGGTCCTACTTTATTTCTAAATTAAATAGCATGGGGAACATGCTACCTACCAGACCTATGGTACCTCCATTTGTCAAAAACATATTCTGCATGGCTTAATATCATTCCGTATGCCTTGTCTCCACTATAACTTAATGGCTACAAACATTTTATTTTGAAAAATATGTCAGTAATTTGATAGGGAAGAGGGTGGTTAATAAAAAAAAGTATTCTTTGGTTTATTCATAAAAATCAATCAACTCTATTTTAATAAGGGGGATTTAAAATTTTCTTGTTCCCACTTTTCACCACTGGCAATCATCTAACAATAACCCCACAATTTCTCAAAAATAATTTTTTAATTCTTGAAATGTTTACAACTTCTATAAACATTTGTGTAATGAAGTTATAAGAACTGTCCTCATGTTCTGAAGATCTAATTTACTTGATCTTTAACCGCAAAGGGTTCTTGGAAACTGCAGTTTTCCGGAGACCATCCTGCCCCTCTGGCAACAACTGACCAACTCTGCTTTCTGCCTCATCCTCATCTCCCAGGAAAGGTCCCCAGGGGCCTGAACCTCAGCCCTCCACGCCTCTCAGATTTTCCATTTTCCTACTCAGGACCCTGGAGGAGAGATTTCCATTAGCTCCAGGGTTACACACAAAGATGCAGGTTGTGACTGTCTCTGACAGCGTTACTCACGTCTGGGTCAACTGGAGAGAGAGGGTGGGTTCAATAAAGGATGACTGAATGTAATTTACCTGCATGAACAGGGGTCAAGAGGCTTGAGGGGAACAGCCATGTTAGGTGACCTCGCAATCCCTCTCATTTACATCGTGAATCAACTTCCTATCATGTGTGGCTGAATAATGAGATAATGAACCTAAAAGGTGAAAAGATTGGTTTGGGCTTTTCCTCGGTGAGGGTTCGGCTCCTGTTAGCCCCGTTGCTTTGGGTCTTTCATGAGGTGGCACACCTCAGAGAGAGGGTGCTCAGCTCGTGGTGACTGGGGAGCAGCGACAGAGGGAAGATAGTGGACAAGACCCAGCATCCCTCAAGGCCCGCTCCTGGGACCTGCTTCCTCCAACCAGGCCCCACTGCCTGGAGTCTCTCCCACTTCCCAATGCCAGCATCAGCTGAGGACCAAGTCCTCTGTGGGCGAGGCTTTGACGATGTTTTGTTTTGTTTTCCTCACACTGTAGCCCACATTCGTCTGGAACTTTCCATGTAGCCTACACTGGCATGAAACTGCCAATAGCCCTCAGTCCTGCCCCGCAGCCCTCCCTCCACCCCTGCTCTGTGTACTATTACAGGTGTACATCTTTCCTTACAATACAGGGAAACTAAGATACGGATCATAATATCAGGTATATTGCTCTGAATTTCAGATTATGCCTCGATTGAGTTTCATTTTATTAGGAAAGGTCATTACCTAACACTGGAAGGTCTATTCTTTTGTTACTTGCTGTGTGGAGCACAGTTGTTCATTTAGACATGGCTTTGCTATCATCATCTTACAGTCAAGGAGGCTATGGGTCTGAGACAAGAGGAAATTCAGGGTGAAGCTGAGACCATGACCCAATCCACAGACTGCTTATCAGTAAAACCTTCTACTAATATTCGCATCAGCATTTAGAAGACGTGAGGGATGACTACGTGTGTGAGGTAGGTGCCAGCCACACGGGTATGCGTGTCTGTGTTCGCAGCTCCAGAGTCCACCTAACCACCCAGTGTGGTGGATACATCCATCACCTTGCTAGAGAAGCGGAGAAGGCATCTCCCAGGAGCACACTGGGCAGCCACTTAGCCACAGCTTCAGTGAGATACCCTGTCTGAAAAGATACCTCTACATGCATGAGCCTACACACACACACACACACACACACACACACACACTATTCACAAAGTTTTCTATTCAAAATATTCAGAGAGAAAGGAGCTTCTGAAAAGATCTGTTATAATTTGGGAGATGTTTTGTAATCACCTATTCTAACTTCCTAATAAATGACACAGAGACCAATAGATTTATTAATAAGTTTTAGGCTTATTAATAAATAGCCTAAATAAATAGGCTCTATAACTAGGCAGTCATCATTGATTCTAACTCACTATACTAGTCCAGCTACTTCTTGTTAGGATTTTGGAACCAAACCTGCTTCTGGGTTGCTTAGCAACCTCTGATGTCATCATGTGCTGCAGGCCAGGTGGCCACACCTGGAAGGCACGGTTACCTTGCCCTCTAAAGGGACCAGCGACACGTGGTCTTTCTCTTGGTCCCTCTTGCTCCCAGCCTCTTGGTCTTCTCCCCTTTCTCTATCAGGGCACTCCCTTCTCTCCCCTCCTTTTCCTCTATTATGTCCTTCTTCCCCCTTCTCTCCCTCCCTTTATATCCACCTAATAAACCACTTTCATAGAAGATCTGTTGTATGCCTAATTGTCTTTATGTAATATGTCCCATAACCTTACATTTGGTGCCATGACTCGATTTGCCAGATCCTTTTAAACTCTGGGACAGAATGGACGGCCACAATGGATCTTCTCTCTCTCTCTCTCTGTCTAAAAACATTTACTTTTCCTCAACTGTCTTGTTGTGCACAGCACATCTGTCCAACCGCCTGCAGTGGCCTCCTGGCTCCCGCCACCGTGGCGCTACCTGCTGCTTGAACTTGTTCCAGGCCCACAGCAATGGCAGCAGCAGCGGCAGCAGAGGCTGGGGCTTGTCCCCTGCCAGTCGGCCAAGCCCTGGGCATTCCCGGGCTTCAAAATCAACTTAAAGAGGTCGCTGCCCCCCCCTAACCTCAGCCTGGAAACCGTTCCTTTCTCTCACTGCTTTTATTGCACACCTGATCTGGCAGCGGCAGCGGGCAGTGGCCAGCTCCCCTTGGTGGCTCCCGGACCAGGGATCCACACGGCCTTCCCGCTGCCACTACCCGCCGCTTGGACTTGTTCACTGCCAATGCTCCAAACCCTGGGGCCTGCCAAAATCGGCTCCAGAAAATCTGCTCCGCGCGCTGCTCTAGGTAAGACATCTCTAAAAACCCTGTGCACAGATTTGCACAGCTGCCTCAGCTCCCTTGAACGAGATTCTGAATCTCCCATGAGATTGCCGACGCCATGTTGGGTTTGGGAGGAAATGGGCAGAAGCGTAGCTTCACTATGGATCCACAGTATGACTCCACCATGGCTTCGCTGCCATTTTGACTCAGGGCAATGTGGCTCCGTCTTGCCTTGCGCCTCCCCCTCCCTCACTCCTGCAAAACTCCAAGCCGCACCACATGTGCACCCCCACTCCTATGTCTTTTCAAATTCTGACTACCCGAAGAGGCTATTTCCAAGTTTAGAAATTTCTTTCCTTCCTGATTTCTGTGCACTCTGCTCATATATATATATGTATATGTTTTAAATGATGAGACTTCCTTAATCCTAACTGTTTATTTTATCTTTTAGACTAGGCCTCAACAACAATCCTCATTTTAAATTGGTATGGATATTCATAAAAATTCAAGTTACGTTCTACTAGCTATAATTCAACCTTGCTTCAAAATAGATTTTATATAATAATAAAATTTCAAGGTTATAAATATCTATTCAAATTAAGTTGGTTTAAAATATACATCTAACCGCCTTTGTCTTTTCAGTTCCTGAGTTAATAAATGCTGTTGCTGTTTCTCCTGCCTTGTGCTGCCTGTGATCAGATTCACCACTAGGCTTTCTGGCTAATGGCTTTGCTATAATAAATTCAAATGTAATTTTTAAATTGCTTCATACTGTTCTGCTATATTGTTGGTTTTAAAACTCATAACTCAGGGGTTACTATATACAGGTTTCTACCAATATTCTATATTAAGATCTATTAATTTTAGAGTATTTATGTTAAAACTTGGTCATTGTGCTGTATCTCTACTACCAAAAGGTTAAAATATGCTTGGTCTTATTTTCTAAAAGTGGTATTATTGTTAATCTATAGTATAGCCTTAGGCTTTTATAAGCTATAAACTTTTAATATACTAAATCCTACCAAAAACTCTTGTGCTCTCACTTTAATGGACTATATTTATGACTTTTAAGGTTCCAACTTAGCAACAATAGAACCTAAAGTCCTAACATTTAATGGTTAGCAAATACAAGTTAATAGTCATCTCATAGATGTCCAAATATATATTTATAGTCTACAGATACAAACATGGTCTCACTGCCATCTTAATAAACATCTGGGAATGGTCCTTGAGTTACCATATAGGAGTTGGTAAAAAATAATAGCCTTCCAGACTGGCTCATCCAGAGCAATAGCTATGCTCCAGACTGTGGCTGCTGCTCTGAGGCTGTTGGCATTCCCGCACAAAAGACAAGAGGTCTGCAGTGCTGCATCCCGCCGGGGTAGAGCCCAAAGTCAGTTCTGCCAGGTGACTGTTTCAAATGCAGCCAAAGAGAACACTGGTCCTACTGCTGCCTCAGCCAGCCACACACTGCCTGGTGGCAGACTGGCCTCTGGAAGTCAAAATGCTCCCAAGCAGGCTTGTCCTCTGTGCCCAGCCATGGAGGTTCAACCAGCACAAGAGACATGCACACTTCCAGCCTTCCAGCTCATTGGCCTGGTGGAGGACAAATGGTTCCTTGATTCAAAGACTTCCTCCACTCTCGCTCAGCCCAGAGTAACATTACAGGTCTGTTTTGGCCTCACAATGGGGTCCCAAGGACATAGTGCCAACTTCTGTGTTGGGAGACTTCAGATGCCTTCCCAGTTCTCTTCATATGCAGGAGACCAGGCCTTAGGCCTAAGTCGTAGAGCTGCTATTTTCAGGCCTAGACACAATGTGCCTTGTTCCCAGACTCAAGAAACAGGTCTAAATGTAACCTTTTACCATCCCTTTATTTAGCTAAAGGACAATAAATGTTCATAGCAGCCTCACCTATGTCTCATGGTAAATAACTAGATACAAAGGCCCCCCTCAAAAAAATTATACATGACTGAAAGTCTAAGAAAATGCCTTAAGACTGGTAAACGTAAGTTATGCATGATTGAGAGACTAAAAAAGAGTCTTAAGGTTGGCAAATACAAGTTACAAATACTTAAATGTCTAAAAAAATGTTTTAAGGTTGATGAATGCAAATTATAATGGCTACGAAGTCTAAGGTATTTTAAAATATCCTAAATAGCTAAAATTGCTTAATAGTTCCTCCTGTTGCTATGCTACTGTTATATTGACTGTCCAGAACTTTGACCTTTATCAATACAGCTCTAATTTATTAATCAAATTCTAATACAAAACATTCCACTTAGCACCTACTATCATGGTTCCAAGCTCAAGATTTTAAATCTCCATAATGTATGCTCATACTAAAAGTTAAGATCAAATGAGTTTTCCTTCTACTTTATGAAAGGTTTGTGCCTTTTCAGAGCTCACCTTAAAGAATGTTTGTGGTATTAACACAAAGGTGTGTGTCTACTTCCTTTTCTACAACGTATATTTCAGTGTAGATTACAATTGTGATGCTAACATGCCTAAAGTTTTATCCCCTTTGTAATTTCTTGTAAGCTGCAGGAAATCACCTGAATCTACCTCTCAGGTCAACTGGCCTCCAGATAAGTACTGCACTTATTGCCTGTCTCAAAAGGTGGGATTCCTCCCCTTTCCCTGGTTTTGGAACTTCCCTTTCCTGGCTACCGGATTGCTATCTGCTGCATGCAACAGGGGCTAGATTGATGATTTCTCCTCATTGGCCAGCCATTGGATTGGTGAGTTCACCTCATTTATCAGCATAAAACACCTCTCTTGGTAGGGGAAGCTTGACTGTTTGACATCCAGCAACTTCCTACTATCTTTTGAGATGGAGAGTACTCCCCCCCCCCCCCGTTGACTCTCTGCTGACCTACATCTAGGGCTTCTTTTCCCTTGGAGAGCCTCCCACACGCTCACAGTTCCTTCTCCCCCCTCTTGCTCCCACAGGAAAATCCTAGCACTAGGACTGTGTTCTCTCGAGTAACTGTGCCCCTGGTCTCTGGCCAAAAGCTGATGAGCTATTGGACCAAGTAGGACCATCTCTACTGAGTCATACCTTACCTTTGGGATGCCTCTGGAAGGTCACTGGCTTCTTTGCCTCCCAATGAGAAATGCCCAGATGCCCATTCTTCCAGATTCTCCTCTGGGACGTCTTCTGGAGAATTTCAGGTTTCTACACCTAGTGGCTGCTAGCACTAGGGCCTCTAAGTTTACACACTTCTGTAACCAAACCTCGCCTCAATGACAGATCCAGAGCAAAGTCTTTTTAACTACTTCCAGTGATTAGGTAAGTGAAGGTCCCCCAGGTAAATGGAGGCTCCCATGTTCAAGTCTCATTGATCCAAACCTTCCACCTCGGCTTGCTCTCCCAAACGTTTTAAATATATACCTAAAGGCTTTTCTCCATAACCTACTTAATTCTATCTTCTGCCTATATATATGTTTCAGTGTCCTGCCAAACACAGATGTTTCCTACATCCACACCAGCACCAAAGCAGCTACCACAAGTATTCAACTCTGACCTCACAGACTTCCACCAAGCTGGACCTGCACTTTTCCTCCCAGACATGGATGTTCTCACAGACCCTGGACAGCATCAAAGCAGCCTGTTCTTCCTGGACTTGGCCAACATTTCAGCCTTATGACCTCCCTACAGTGCCCCCAGTGTCAGCAGGAAGTAGCCAGAAGAGAATCTACACCCGTTATTCACTTGTTGTTAACAAAAGGCTGAAATGGTGTGCTTCAGGACCAGGACAAGCGGCTCCAGGTACTCCCAGCATTCCTTAGTCCCTACCTGCTGCCTTGCATGGCTGGCAACTCTCCACTGGCAACCCTCTACCCTAAATTTTCCAGGGCAGAGGCTTCCCTTCCTCCTCTTGACCAGGTAATCTGACCATTTTGTTGCTGTAATTTCTCTCTCTCTTTTAACTCCTTGCATGACAACCGAGAGCCGCTTCCAATGAACCTAAATTCATGACTTTAACTTACCTTACATAAAAAGCAGCCCATGTTTTAATTACAGAAAAAGGGAGGAATGCTAGGATTTTGGAAAAAACCTGCTTCTGGGTTACTTAGCAACTCATGATGTCATTATGTGTCACAGGCCAGGTGGCCACACCTGGAAGGCGCGGTTACCTTGCCCCTTAAAGGGATCAGAGACACGTGGTCTCTCTCTTGATCCTTTCTCTCTTGTTCCCTCTTACTCCTGGCCTCTTGGTCTTCTCCCCTTTCTCTATCGGGGCTCCCCCTTCTCTCTCTTTCTCCCTCTCTCTTTTCCCCCTCTCTATCTTTTCCTCTATTATGTCTTGCTTCCCCCTTCTCTCCCTCTCTTTATATCCACCTAATAAACCTCTTTCATATAGAAGATCTGTTGAATGGCTAATCATCATTATTTAATATGTCCCATAACATTACACTTCCCAGCCACGTGCCCCAAATTTCTTGCCATATCAGCCCAGTCTGGGCTGATTCTGCTCCATCAAGCCCATTTTCGTGACCATGTTCTTTGTCTACCTCTTCTTTTTTTTCTCCTTCACCTTATGGTTCCTACCTGAGACCCCAAAACTGGGAATGGAAGCCCTGCTTATTCTCTCTCACCCAGCTATAGGCTCTCAGCAACTTTATTAACTCATCAGAGATAATTGGGGAGCAAACATCGATCAATTAATGTGACAGTGCCCTTGTCTGGACTGCAAGGAGATTTCAGGGCACAGAGTTCAGCATCTGAATACACAGGGAGCCTGGCCAACCCCCAAGAAGCCTCAGCTGAGAAAATGCTTCCATCAGAACTGCCGTGGGCAAGCCTATAGGACATTTCCTTAGTTACTGGTTGATATGGAAGGGCCAGCCCATTGTGGGGGTGCCACCCCTGGGTTCCAGAAGAAAGCAGGCTGAGTAAGCCAGCAGGAGCAAGCCAGTAAGCAGCCCCCTCCCTGGCTTCAGCATCAGCCCCTCTCTCCAGGTTCCTGTCCTGACTTTCTTCACTGATAAACAGTGATGTGGATGCATGAGCTGAATACATTCTTTTCTTCCCCACTCGCTTTTGGCAGTGGCGTTTCATCTTCACTAGTCTCCCCAGGCGAGGCACTTGGTGGAGACCGTCCTCCCTCACGTCAGGATTTATTATAAGCCTACTTGTCCATCTCATTTGTCCACTCTCCGGTGGCCGTGAGAAACAAAGAGAAGTTGTTTTCATATTTTCAGCATTTTCTTTGGGATGTATCTGCATGCTCATGTTTCTTATTATGCTCACATATTTGGACAAATGATAATCATCTGATATACTGATTCTAAAATCAAAATAGCTACATTGTTAGCTGTCACTTAGTAATTATTGAGTATAGAAAATGGAATGTTACCATTTCTTGGTTTTTCTTTTTAAAATTTCTTCCTTTTAAAACAAAATTTACATGTATGCGTAGGCATATCTGTGTGTTCGTATGCTCATATGAAATAAGGTGCCTGTGGATTCCAGAAGAGGGTGTCAGATCCCCTGCAGCTAGACTTATAAGTGATTGTGAGCCGCATGTAGGGAACCAGGAGCCAAAGTCGGGTCCTCAGGAATGATAGTGCGTGGTCTCAACCACCATGCTATCTTCCTAGCCGCTTCCCACTATTATTTAATATACTCTATTTTCCTCAACTGTCTGATGATTAAGAGAAATCATAATGAAACTATTTCTAGGAAGTTTTTTTTTTCCCCAATTTACAAGCTAAATATTCATTTCTAGATTCTGACATATCATTATCAAAACTGGAGTGGTATTTACATTTTTTTAACAAATCAGTAAGTATTATGATGCCTTTGCTGTAGTTTTAAAAAATGTTCAGTTAGCTCGTGTAAGGAAAAGCCTGAGCAGAGTCAGCATTTCCTTAAATGATAAATGCCGCAGGCCTTCGGCCACAAAAGGTGTAGAGTTGCAGGGGAATGAGCCCTGCGCTCGCCTCTTGAAGGGGAATGAGCCCTGCGCTCGCCTCTTGTGATAGCTGCAGATGTGGTATAACGGTGGGCGGCATTCTGGGTGCTGTGGAAAGTGCTCTGAGAAGACAGTCGTAACTTCCTTCGCGCACAGTGTGTCTCCTCTCCCGAGTCCACGACCAAACCTTCCCGAGAGCCGACCAGACAACCAGCCTCAGGACGGAATCTTTCTTAGTGATCACCCGTACACGTGACTGCACTGTGCTTCACGAGCCTCTGGTGTCACAGCAGAGACTTGAACCCACGTGACACCACGGTCAGAAGGCAGACGTCCACGCCAGCACCATCTTTCACTGTACCCCAAGGGCGCAGCCTATGTTTGTCCCTCACCCCTGTGTCAGGGTACCAGGCAGTGTGGTACAGTGAGAGGCACATGGCTAGAGATGAAGAAAAATCACCCGTTTCATCCCTGAATCCACATGTTACTGGCTCCATGGTTATATGACAAGTTTGGAGACTTTCCTCAGAATTGCAAACTGAATTTACAGCAAGAATAGTAGTGCGTGCCTGATAGGGTTGAAGCTAGGTATAAAAAAAATGCTTAAAACAAGTTTTAAAAAGTCTATTTAGAAGGATTAAGGGAATGGCTGGTAGGAATGGCTACTTTCACCACGTTCTATAATCAGTTACATAAATATACAGGAAGTATTGTGTATTAAGCCATGTACTTAGGCATGATGCCCAGGAGTAGAAAAACAGGCCAAGCCTCGGGCATCCTGGAGCCTCAAGCCCTTCAGAGGAGTGAGTCCACAATTATAATCGCAGAGATACAATGACGCTTTGGGCAGAGTCTGAGGCGGAGGCAGAGGTCGCTTTCAGCGGGCAGGTGTGGCTAGCACGGAGCAACCTTCGAGCTCAGATCCCAGGAAAGAGAAGACAGAACAAGGGCTGTGAGGAAAACCAGAGGAATAGCAAGTGCAGAGGTCCCTGCAGGAAAAGGTTTAGGAATGGAGAGGCATGGACAGAGGAGGAAGAGGAGACTGGTTATGTATCTTAACGAGGAGGAGGGGGAGACCCTTTGAGGATTTCAGCGCTACACAAGGGTCAGGATTTGTGCAGGGCAAACACCTGTGCCTGAGTCTGTAGAATGGGCGAAGGCAGTGGCTCTCTAAGGCTGTGACACTTTAATACAGTTCCTCACGTTGTGGTGACCCCCAACCATAAAGTTGTTCTGTTGCTATGTCGTAACTGTAAGTTTGCTGTGGTAACGAACACCAGTGTGACTATCTGCGGGGCAGGACACGTGAGATCTGACCCATTTGCAGCAGAACCCCACAGGCTGACAACCACTGGTCCACCCGGACATGCTTTTGGTGTGATGGGCAGTCTGCTGGGGCGGGCCGCTACTGCAGGCATCCCTCGGGGGAGCTGTCAGTGTGTGCTGGAGTACTACTGCAATAGCCAATGGGAAAGCAGAGGCAGGCTCAGCACGACCTGGTGAAGGAGCAAATACAGTCCCGAAACAAAGAGCGAGGACCTAGCCTGTGCTCAGCGTCTACCACCTATGGTGATCTGCCCCACACCTCTGCTGCTATCCATTGCGTAGCTCTCCCTGGGACCAGCCTACCCCACCGAAAGATGGCTGACTTCTCAATCCATGAAAATGTAATGCAAATTCATCTGGCAGGAAAATCTGGACTGAACAGATACACAGTTACTTACAGTTTTTATTCTGCCTGCATGGAATATTTTGATACAAAATTATGTCTGTGTTTTATTACCCCAGACCTCACTGGGGAGGTGTATAATATGTGGTATACATATCATTTTACTTGTGCAGATTCTGCGTTACTCTACATTCAAAAGTACATCTGCTCCAAGGGTTTAATGGACCCATAACTGTAGTTTTAAAAACCAGGCTCACAGATGTACGTAAACTCTCTGAGCAGAGTCAGAACCCACCCCTGGGTTGGTCCAGTACCAGCATGCTGACCACTGACTACCCCTCTACCTCCCCCCCCGACCACAGCTCACCCCCTTTCCCATCACATGTGAGAAACTCACTTATTGGCCATTTGCCTTCTCTAATTAGGAATTGTAGAGGGTGGGAGGTGAAAGAGAATACACTGCGGAGGGGAAAGTTTTCTCCCGGTTGCTGTGTTTCCTTTCCCAAGATCCCACAGCATTTTCCGATTAATGTACAGCAAGGCTGCTCACCTTCTTTATCACAAGCCTCTTTCAAAGCCATCTGTTCCACGAGGCATCGCAGCTACATTAACCGCATGTGTCTCCAAATGCTGGTACTGCACTGGGTTTTATTGTTCATTGTCTCTTGTGTCCTTGTGTGCATTTGTATTGTAATCCCCCACAAGGAAACGCTTGCTTTGTTCTGTCTGCTGTCTGAACACGCCCACCCTGAACTGCACCTATACTCATGGCCTGTATGAATAACAGATAAAAATAAAAATGCTGCCAAGCTGTCTTGTACTCTTGAGAGTTAAGGATCACTACTTTTCTCTAAGACATCATATAATTCAGTGGAGAGACTTCAGAAAAAGTGATTGTTTAGTTAAGTACAAGTTTTCATTTCTTTTATAGTAATGCACATTATGTAGGAAGCCATTTGGTGTTGATTAAAAAGAAACCAAACCATGACCCACATCAAGTGACGGCTCTATAAGAAACATAGTTGAGTTTCACACTGGATCCAAAGTCACAGGATTACATCACTAAGTAAAATGAGAGCACCCCCCACTTTCTCACAAGGAAGGTGGAATTCAAATTGAAGAGAAGAACACAGAGTGAGCACAACTCAATGATATGCAATAACTGTGGGTTAAGGTTGTGTACCTGCCCCCAAGTACTGGGTAGGTAATGGCTGGTGAGGGATATGAAAGGACTAAGAAAAGGCAACACAGTTATTCTCTGAAGACAAGAGGAGGGTACAGTACGAGTCATCCATTTGTAACAGCAAGAGGAAGATCTGGGTACCGTGGTGCATGTGTTTAAGCCCAGAACAGAAACAGGCAGATGTTTTGGAGTTTGAGCCCAGCCTGGTCAACATAGTGAGTTTCAGAGCAGCCAGACCTTGTCAAAGAAAAGAAGAAGAAAAAAAGGAAGAGAAGGAGGAGGAGGAGGAAGAGGAAGAAAAGGAGGAGGAGAACGCAAACTAACATACACTGTTAACTTCCCGTAAATAAGCAAAAGCCAGCGGGCACACTTACATTATCTGTTACTAAAGCAGAGGACTGTAAGTGCAAAGCCTGGGCTATAGAGTAAGTGCAAGGCAACTGGGCAACTGAGTGAGACCCTGTGTCAAATAAAAAGCATGTGACAAAGGCACTTGCCTAGAAAACATTAGGACCTAGGCTGTATCCTCAGCTCTGGAAAGAAAAAAAGAACAGAAAATTACAGAATCAAAAAATGCTTATTGAATACGTAACGTGCCAGATACACTTTGGCTTTGAGAAGATGGTCTTATTTTATCATCCAAGAACAACAAGTGAATGACGTGATTATGCGCATTCTTTAGATAAGGAAACTGAATCCTGGTTGAAGTTGTGAACAGCTGATTAATGATGAAGCAAAAGTCTACATTCTTGCTGTTGGATTCCAAAGACTATCAATTTTCCAGTTTGCTATGTTTCCATCATTTTAACTGGTCACCACGGAATTGCTTTCTAATGTGCATTTCTACAATAGTTTGTTTTTCTCCATAGTGTTTTTTATTTCTCTTGGTGTGTTAGAGTCACGGTACAATGATAAAAATCAATATTTGCAGAGACAAGGTTCCTGACAATGAGAGCTGTAGATGGAATTGGCAGTAGCTGTATTTGGGTTTAAGCTTAGGTCTCAGGTGTTGGTTCCAGGAACACTTGGTTTCTCCTGACAGTTGTACAAATGAGTCTTTTCACAGAAATCTCTGCTGCCGCCCTATCCTTAATTCAAAACCTATATGTATTTACAGGAACAGCTCTGTGAGGGAAGTGATACACAGTGTACACTCAAGAAATGTCCTGCCAAATTCTAGGGAGCACTCCTCTCCCTTCTTCAGGGAAGTGCGCAGGTAGATACATGATCCATGGAAGCAAGAGACACGTATGGCACAGACTCCTTATTTAATGGTCTGGGCCCTCAAGTTTCATTTGTTGATGAATGCACAGGGAATTAACTAGTATTCTAGTTAGTCCTTCATCACTATAAAATACCCTAGAATCTCTGCTCAGATGTAGCTTACAGGCAGCTCAGTCTCCACATGGGTTGCCTAGTAAGGGGAGCAGTGGCTGTCTGTGACATGGACTCTGTTGCTTCTTCTTTGATCACTTCCCCTGGTGGTGGGAGGGGGAACTACCAGGCTACAGTGGAAGAGGATGGAATCAGTCCTAATGAGACTTGATGGGCTGGGGTCAGATGATAGGGGAGGAGGGCGTCCCCTTTCTGAGAAACAGGGGAGGAGAATCAGGGGAAGAGGGAGAGAGGGTGGAATCTGGATAAGACAAAGAAGGGGGCTACAGTTAGGATATAAAGTGAATAAATTATAAAAATAAATTTAAATTAAAAGATACCTAAGGTAATTAATTTAAAGATGAAAGGTTTCTTTAGGCTCACGACTGGGTAGACCCATGGCATTTAGGTCTCTGCTCATGTCATAACCAAGAAGTGACAGAGGGGAAAGGCCAGGATCTCACATTCTCACTCTGGGCCATCCCATGAGGACCAAGATCTATGGAGGACATTCCACAGTCACAAACATGTACTTACTCCAGGTACCAACCAGCAACAGGCCAAAGTATGGCTATAGTCAAAGTCCAACTTGCTGAACATGGAGTTTGTTGATCCTATGTACTAGAGCATGGGTGAGGGGTGACATACAGGAGCAGAAATGAATCAGAGATAGGTGTATCACCACCAAAGCCCTCTTCAGCATGGTGACAACTCATAAAGCTAGGAGCCTGGAGCCACTCTACAACTTTCGAGGAGCTCAACAGGTTGGAGTGTTCCTCCCAGGCAGTGAGGTTGGTCTCTGGATCTTTGATCTAGGGTCTTCTAGTCTTCTATTCAGCTCAGCTTGTCTGGGAGTGTTTCTCAGTAGTCCTTCCTGCTCATGAGCTTTGGAAGAAAGGAATCCAGTGCCTCTGGTCAGTTTCAGGGACTTCCTGAAACTTTGGTGTGTTGACTTCCTGACTTTTAAGTAACTTCCTTTCAGGGTGGAGCTTTTTTCACTGTCCTTTACACCATCCTGAGTTTTGATGAGGTTCTTTCCAAGACAGACTAATTTATCTGGGAGCAAATTGCTACATAACAGATGGACTTGAGGTCACAAATTCTTTTGCTCTGTTAAGTTGTACAAAGTAGGAGGCAGTTTCTCAGGCCTTTCATAGAGCATAGAGTAAAGCAGAGGCCCTTGGCTGTGTACTGGGTCAAGTGGGGCAGTGTTTGCTCAGATGTTCTCTTTTGACAGGGCCACTCAATACATGCATATCAATCATCTTTCCTTAGCTAGCAGAGGGAAAAGTGAGTTTACTGGGTGTGTATGCTTGTAATCCCAGCATGCCTGGGGTTAGAGGCAGAAGGATCAGGAGCTGTTTGAATTTTCTGTGTATAAGATCTAGCCTCAGAAAACAGCAACAACAACAACAAAGCAAACGAACCAAAATAAAGAACACTTTGTTAATTTTAATCAAAGTCAATCAAGTTTGCTTTGATATTTTGTGGCTTGTTTAAAAATATCACTCATTTTGTTCATGGATTTATAGTTTATTTACACCTACTTATTACATTAATTTAGGTATGAGACTAGAAAACATGTATTGTATGCTTATTTTGTTGCAGAAATTCTAAGAAGCAATTCACACAGATTTTTTTTTTCTCCCTGTCAGTCCTCACAGGAGATCTCTGTAGAAAATGTGCTATTGTTGATACTTCATGCATGAGAAACATGAAGCTTGAAGGGGCTATTCCTTATCCAGGTCACCCAGGTCACGCTGGGCTCAGGATTCACGCGCAGGTGTATAAACACAGGGCCATAAGGCAAGTGCTGCTTCCCAAAGTCTCCTGTGCATAAGAATTACCCAGAGGGTTTGCTAAAGCACCTAGCACCTGCCTGCCCCAGGCCTGATAGGGATTCACCCAGTTGGTGCTGCGGCCCAGGTCTGCATCGCTACCAGGTTCCTGCAGACTCTGGACGTCGCTGGGAGGTCTAGCTTTCTCGCCGCACTGGGTCAGAATGGCAGCATGTTCCCTGGGGTTTCTTCCTTAGTGGAAAGAGGATGACTTTGGACCTCTTAGATGACTCAGTCTCAGAACAGTCAGTGATATTGCTGTGTGCCTGCCTGCTCCCCCCAGCATGGGACAAAGGATTTTGTACCTATTAGCTATAGAGACGGGTTCAGCTCTTGAGGCGTTTTCTTGTTGGAACTCCTAAGAAGCACATCCATCTTACAAATGATGTTTCAACTCCGCTAAAATATAAATATTTATGAGTGTGAGGTTAGCTGTTTGGCATGCGATACATATTTTTTTTCCTTCAAATTTTCCCATTAGAAGACAGTTCTTTGGGAAATCCTTTAGAAACGAATACTGCATTTGTTTCATGATGATTGTGGACAACTCAACATCCAGACAATCCACATTCCAGGGTCTGACGAGAGGCCATGTTCCCACACTCTTCCAGTGCTAACGAGGCACAGCCTCAGCACTCAGCACAGATTCTTCTTGTTATCTAGTCTTAATCAAGGAAGGAAAGTTGTGAACAAAGAAAGACTAAGGAGCCAGTAAGAAAAAGAGCCAGGGACACGCAGAGGGTAACAGGCCAGGCTGACCAGGAGGACATCTAAGGAGTCAGTGCAAAGCACATCAGTATGGGCAGGTGCTTTATCCCAGGCTAGACAGCATGGGTACCAAGCTGATTCCACTGGGTCCGTGGATGCTTTCCCTTTATCCCAGGCTAAACAACAGGGGTACCACGCTTATTCTACTCTGTCCATGATGCTTTACCTCTATTTTGATGTCTCTAGTTGGAATTTGTCTCTGTGGTAAAACACTTGTCCCAGCAAGTTAAAGTCAGGATGAGAAAAGCTGGAACACTCACAGATGAAGGAAAGCACAATCCCACTTGCAGCCTGTGTGAGTGCAAACGATGCTGTTTTGCCTCTCCTATGGTCCTAAAGTCGCATGCATCCAGTAGAGACTACAGTTGTAATTTTGAATTTGTGTCTTCTCCCAAGCTACTGATGTGAGCATAGTCCTTTCTCTAGGTGTTAAGCAGCAACAAGTGGAAGGCTCCGAGATGTGGATCTCATCTCTAAAAAATATAATGAGAAAATGTGGAGTCTGAAGTCAAACAGGCTGAATGTGACTATTTTGTCTTTGGCTATGTTGGTGAATTTGTAAGTGACTTGGGTTTTCTTGCTTTTCAGTCGCTTCATTTTTGGATATGGCTGGCTTGCTGTGTTGGTGGGAGGAATATTTCCATGGTAATTCACATGCCATGCAACTTGGTACCACATTCCTGAATGATATTAAACCGAGAGTATAAACTAACATGGTCAGCACAGAAGTGCCTATTAAATACCAACGAAGAGGCTGGTTGCTTTTAAGGGGGCTCTCCAGAAAGAACGTTTTATTTCAGGAACTCCTTTCTCCGGATTTGATTCTGTTTATGGGTTTGAATGCAAACATGATAGGAGTAGGCTTGTGTCTCTGTGGAGACACAGCCACGGTTCTTTTAAAGTGAAAGCCGCTGGTTTATTCTTCTTCAACGGAACCCAAAGTTGACAGAGAAGAGAAAACAATAAAAGATGAAGAAGAGAAGATACAAGGGAGAGAAGGAGTAGAGAAACAAAGGCAGAGAGTGAGGGAAGGAAGAAAAGAAGAGGATGTTTAAGTGTGAACAGCAGGCGACCCAATGCTGTAAGTCGCCAGCAGTGCTGACGTGGGCTCCTCAGCTTCAGTCTTCAGCTTAGGAAGCCGGGCTGGGGCTCTCGGCGTTGCTTTCCTTTTCAGTTAATTCTTGTAGCAGTGGAAGAATAAGCATCCTTTCCCATTTTAAGGAAAGAGAGTGAGAGAGAGGGAGGAAGGGAGAGAAAGAGACAAAGAGAGACAGGGACAGAGACAGACAGTGTGATGTAATCCACTGTGGTCCTAGAGTTTTAGGTCACAGTTCATCTTTCCAGTAGATGCCTTTAGATGCCCTGCTTCCCTGCACTTATTCCAAATTCTCGATATTTACTGTAGTCTTAAGGTGAAGACAGGAAGGTGAGGGTTAACATGGACAGAGGAGCTCCTTTCCTTCCTCCCTTTCCATCTGCAAACTTTGGGTCAAAGAGAGAAATATGTAACTAAGAAAATGCTTGAGATGGGTGTCAGGTCCCAACTTTAAATCATTCCTTACATTGCTGTTGCATGATTGCCATGAAAACATTGTAGCATGAATCTTACATTATTTCAAGCAATTAGGTTTTGGTAATTCCAGTACTATTGGTTCACATAATTTTGAACTTCTTGAAATAACTCTGACAGTTTGACACTTATTTTATTCTATTTTTCTTTTTAGTCAATGCTTCATTTAAATCATCTGTTCAGTTTATTAGGCAATCTACGCAAAATCAAGTGATAAAGGGATCAAGATGTGTGTGTGTGTGTGTGTGTGTGTGTGTGTGTGTGTTTGTACAGACAGACACACAGAGGGGGAGGGAGGGAAGGAGAGGGAGGCATATGAGGACTGTCATAGTGAAGTGAAAACTTGCAGAAGCTAACACAAGCCACAGCCATTTCCATGTCATTTCCATCAAGGACAATTTCTAAATACACGCCCTGCGAGCCTCCTTCCAATACAGACCCTCAGTGATGGTGGGAGGAACTAATGACAATACTTGCTCTCACTAACACGTAGACGAGCTGCGGAGAGCACGTGTTTGATGAGGGAGGTTGTATGCACGGCTGGTGAGCTCTCAGGTCTCCTCTCAGTGCACTCGCCATTCGTTCTGCGGCAACCCAGAGCAGGGGACTGGCTTTCAGTGGGCTGTGCACGGAGGTAATGGACTCCTCCACGGCCTGAGTGTAGACCGGCCTGAGTGTAGACCGGCCTTCAGTTTAAGACTGCTGATAGCGTTTTCCAGGGCTGATAATATTCATCATCCCTTAAGAACTGGGATTTTCAGAGGATCTCCTGAGAACTACTTACAGCTACTCCTGGTACCTCTGAGGTGATTCCGGGAGGAAGATGGAGGAAGTGGCTAAAGCATAAGCTGATGTTTGTGAATACAGTTTGCCTGACATAGGGATTGCCAAATTTGGACTTTCCTCCCACTCTACCTCTCCAGTAAATCCAAACACATTACAGTTTAATATTTTACAGGGGCTTGAAGGGCTCCTTGGAAAGTGACTAGGAAGGGACAACAGTTTACCACCCCTAAACCACTCCACAGAGCTGCGGGGCTTCGCCTGCAGCGAGGGCAAAGGACCATCTTTACAGAAAGGCACTCGACTTCAGAAAGAAAAAATAACAACAGGTACTTCCATCTCCAGCCTCCTCAAACCAATCTGGGACTTTAGGAGTCAATCCCTGATCTGATGAAGTGGGTAGTTTTTAAACACTTGGGCACACTCTCTCCCTGCTGCAGAGAAAGCCTACATAAGAGAAATGGATTTCGTCAGCCCAGCAAGGTGAATGGCTGCGTGAAGCCGCCAGGTGGGCAGACCTAGCCTCCCGAGTTTGGTCCCTAGCACACACCTGAAGAAAGCAGAAGGGAAGAACTGGACTCCATACCTTCGTCCTCCTGTCCTCTGACCTCCACTGACACTGAGTAGCACCATCCCCAGGCCTACCCCCCCTGCTCGACCCTCAACACATACAATTGTTTTTTCAATGGGAGAAATGCATTTTATTTTCCCTCTCATTGCTCCATTTTTGTGGAGCTCCAGTCTGTTTTCTTGTGTCATGTGGGGGCCTGTCAGTTTGTTTCCAGCTATTGTTCCTTCTTGCTGTCCTAAACTCACTGCACTGAAGAGCAAGGACGTTCTAGAATAGGAGGTAAGAGGCACGGCGGCGGGTACCAGCCTCACCTCAGGCCTTGATTCTGTGTTTGGATGGCGATGGATCCCTGCTCCCAAGACTAAGGCATGGAAGGTCTGAAAATTCATTTCTGAGCCAGGACTCCGCCTAGGATGTTGTTTGGGGCAATGTGGCAGATCGAGGCTTGAGGACTGGATTTCATTTATATCACAGAGTTCATTTATCAGGCTTAAGAACCAGAGAAGGACAAATTGGCGGCTGCCGGCAGGCTGAAATATAAAGTGTACGAAGGCCAGCATTGCCGCATGAGGTATGGGGTGTGGCCTTTTGGAACTCCTTGGAGGAGACGTGGTTTGTGTGTCTTTGAGGAAGCTCCTGGGTTCCTCCCCGGGAGGAGAGGGCAGAACATTTGGACTTGCCGAACCCTGACCTTTTGGAGCAGTCTGTCATATCGACAGTGGATCCCAGAGTAGAAAGATTATCTTATGTTCCCTAAAACATGAGTAATAGAAGGTCCTGCCCTGACCTCAGGAATCTGAGGCCTCTTGGTGAGGGGGAGGGCTGAGCAGCATCTCCTGGGCATGGCTAAGGAAGGAATTCTCCTCTGCCTTTCCACCATCATTTCCCTAAGGAGGACCGAGCAAGCCCTCGTTACCAAAACTGACAGCAGCAACCTGGGGACCATGGGAATCCTCTGCAAATCCTGCAGGCATGCTCATCAGGGACCAGGAGGTCTGTGTTTGAGAGTGACGCCTCGTGACAACAGAACAGCTAGCATAACTGTTGGGCCAGGGCCCCCTCCACTTTGGGGAATCAGAAAGACTTCAGCTCTGGAGACCTAAGTGTTGTTAGTAAGCCCCAAGCCCTCACCTTGCTAATGGCAGCATTGGGAAGCTGATGGCGGAGCTTCGGTACCCACCAGGCATGATGGGAGGTGATGTGGAGATTTCGGGAGTCACCCTCCACTGCCAAGAGTACAGAGTACTAACAGACTGACATTTGCAACCAGTACTTATGTGCTTAACAGGTCCAGAGCACAGGTTCGTAACTGGATAGGTTTACGGAGTCATTTCCTGTTAGGCTGGTGGGCTAAAGGAAGGCAGCGCCTCTCAACCGTGAGCTCTCCGGTGTCACACAATCCTTTCACAGGGGTTGAATATCGGATAGCCTGCGATATAAGATACTTACATCACGATTCACAACGGTAGCATAATTACAGTTATGAAGTAGCAACAAAAATAGTGTTATGGTTGGGGGTCACCACAACGTGAGTGATTGTATTAAAGGGTCACAGCCTTAGGAGGGCTGGGAACTACTGGGCTAAAATGCATAAACTGGCCCCAACCCCCATGTGCCGTTGCGGTGTGCGTGAGCCTGCACGTGTCTGCCTTTGTGCCTGCGCATGCTCTAATCAATGAAGAAAGTAAGACAAGTGCCTCATGTCTCCATGCTGAGAGGCTGCCTCTGCCCGTCACGAGGAGGTCTTCACACTCACCATAGCTCAGGAGAGGTTCAAATTCGACAGTCTGTCTTGCAGTGCAGCGAAGCCCTTTATCAGATACAGGCAAAACACAAGCAGACACACTTTTTCTATGCCTTACTGAGCCAGCGGTTTCTTGTTTGGCCGGCTTGGTTGGTTGTTTTTGTTTTAGAATTGGTCTGAACCTTTGCTCTTTCATTCTGTGCCGGTGTTTTGGGGAGCTTAGTATGCCCTTGAATTCAAGGGCTCTTGGCATGCCCTTGTATTTGGGGAGACTGGTATGCCCTTGAATCTGGTTCGCTTATGTTCAGTTCACTCTTTACTAGCCTTAAAGCTTGGGGAAAGTCAAAGGTATTAGGGATGAACTTGGGTTCACTGTGCCCATGTAATGGCATATGAGTTTGGGAAAGATGGCAAACCATGGTTCTTTTCAACTTCAAAGGCACAATGTTGAGAATCCATTAACAGTCAAAACAAGTTGGGTTTCTTCTGCCCTTGGTCAGGGCGGTATTTTAAAGCAATTGGAGGGCTAAAGGGAAGAGAACACTGACTGGCCTTTGATAGTGTCAATACAGACAACAAAGGCTGCGGAATTCAAATGTCCGACTTAATGAATTGTGTCCCTTCTGCTATAAACACAGAAGAGGTTTTAAAATGCTGCAAGAACCTCCTGTCTGCCTGCTTTCTCTTCACCTTTTTACATATGGAATTTTCCAGTAGCTTAAGGGGTCATATGGCAGAAGAGTAGGTCTAAGAAAAGATAGGTCGGGGGAAAAGCAAACTGACAATTAATACATTTATTTCTTTTTGCTTCTTTATAAGTTAATGGGTGTTAATTAATAGGTACTAAAATTAATCATGGTACGCTAGGATTATTTAACATTTTTTTTTTGGGTCCAATACAGTGGCAAACGGCTTCTACCCGAGGAACTTGCCCTCCTACAAGTAGTGTTTAATTACAGGGATTAGCAAGCAGCAGCTCCCTTACTTCCCTTTAAATTTTGTAGACATCTTCCAGCCGAAAGCCCTGCTTCTCACATCTGCCCGCAGCACAGGGTACCAGAGATGAAGCTGGTGCTGGCAGACATCACCGAGGACCGGTGGGCGGAAGTAGGGTCTCTAAGGAGTGGGTGTGTAACCCTGTGAATCAGATGAAATGCAAAAACAAACAATTTCCTTTTAACTGTGCCTCAGTCCAATGTCTTTCTGGTATTAAAGAAGCAAAACAGCCTTAATTGTTTATTGATTATTCAGGTCATACAAACCCATGTTTTATTAGCATAGGTTTTGACTTGGGCATCGGGTTCTAATTGGGAAGTGACGTTCTAAGAACAGTGTTTCTGGATGACAATGAGCTTTGATGCCTTTTCTCCGGATGACGGGGGTTAGGGTATGCATGGCATGAACTAGGTGCCTTCGCTAACTGGGGAGGTCAGTGTGCATCCTGAGTGAGTTTTCTGGTTGACCAAGAAGGTCTAACTTAGATCATTGTAAGGGGAATTGGTTTGGCCTCTCTAGCCATGGAACTGTATGCCAAGTGCCAAGCTGGCAAAAATTATATGCAGAGAAGGGTGGGTGAATCCCCAGAGAGGATCCTCAGCTACTCAAAGGAGTTTCTGGTCAAAGTCCTTGAGCACAGTGCAAGATTGAAAAATGCAGTGGGCGGATTTTTTTTTTCGGCTCTTTTCAATCTAATAATGTCAGCTTTTAGGGTTGAGGAGTGGGGAGATGGGGGTGATGTCACCAGAATGCGAATATTCTGGGATTAAAATGTTATCTTTTACTATTGTGCTCCCACTGCACAGCAACCGGGGCTTTCACGCAGGCTGCCAAGAATGACTAAATCTCTTTCTTTGTAGAAGTAATTAGATGTTCTTGGCCACCACTAGGTGGAGGTGGAGGCTCACTCAGCACGCTAAGGACAGTCCACGGATGGCTGGAAAATCCCTAACAACAAATTTAGTGTTTGAGAGCAATCAGTTATGAGTCATCTCAGACTCACATTCATGGTCATCTTTTAGGGGGAGGGACACACAGAGTTCTCTTTTAAAAATCACCATAAAAACACACCAAATGATTCTCAATGAGCAGTTTCAAGTTGTTTCATGTGAATTGTTTTTAAGCCATAAGTCTGGAAGGTTAAGGCTGAGAAAATAAGTAAATCCTGGTTATAAACGTCTTCTGCCAACACAAATATTGTGCTTTATTCTCACACCAGTTGTTGATTCTTAAAACAAAACAAAACAAACAAACAAAACAGAGTGAGAAAGAGGAGAGAGGAGAGAGAGAAAGAGAGAGAGAGAGAGAGAGAGAGAGAGAGAGAGAGAGAGAGGAGAGTTTCCTTTCCAGCCTGATTTGTGACAATGTGCCAGCCACTGGCAGGAGTTGGAAACTGTGTGTTCAAACGTAAGGGGTTGTTTCTAACTGGGGTACTTTTTGAGAATCTCATTACCTCACATCTCAATGTGTGAAGTGTGATTCACAGCGCAGTTTGCTAAAGGCTAGTTAGCTCTTGTCTCAACGGTCTTAGGTGTCTAATATCCCATTAATCAAACCTTAGTGAAGTGAAGCATTTCAGTGTGTTTTGGCTAAGCCTCTTCTCTCTACTTAGTTGACCCCTTTTCTTTTATGTAAACTTTTCTATGCCCATTGGTGGATGGCATGCGCTATCAGATGGCTTCCAGAGTAGACAATGGTACCAATCGTTTTCTGGGAAGGCAGGGAGTCATTTATTATTCTTCCTTTCACACTTGTCTCCCAGATGAAAATGCCCCTGAAGTTCATTTAATCATTCACTCACATTTTCTCGCTCCCCCATTCTCTGTGCTCCTTTCAGAGAAATAATACCTCCTAGATCTCATCTGTGTTGCCCATGTAACCCTACTCTACAGAGCGGCTACTCCACCTGCCACGGATCCCATTTACAGACTCGATTTTCTCATGAAGGAGAGCAGCTCTCCGCTCCAGGCTGGGAAAGTTCAAAGAACAATGCTATCACTGCCACCCTACAGTCATGGAAGTCCAGCCCCCCTCTGGGAGGCACAGGAAAGTCAAAAAAGAATGAATTTTTGTAGTAAGTAAATCACTGTATCAAAAGATAATCAGGGTGTCAGGGTAGCTGAGTGGTCTAAGGTACCTAAAGACATTTTAAAAATCAAGAAGATATCTAATCCTTGATACCAAAATATTAACAATTTAATGGCTATGCAAATTAGTTGATTAAGACAGACTGTAAATGTTTTTAGTGATCACTAATTACCTGGGGGAACACAAGAATTTATATCTAAGACACAATTTCCAGCTCAGCACTGATATCTGGCTGCTGGAAGTTAATGTTAAGGAAACTTAACTTTCCCAAATGTACATCTACAGCAAGGACCAGGTAATTCAAGTGCAGAGGACACCAGGTAAAGAAGTCCACTTTCTAGGCTCAGCTGTGTGCCTTTTAAAAAGCTTCTTTCACAGCAGTCTAGGCTGCACTGACAGTGTCTGGCCACAGACTGCACTGGAACTGGAGAAAGCAGAGTCTACCTGCCTCTGCTGGACCTGGGGGAATCTGCCAGTTTGGCTCAGATCACCAGCACCGGTGCTGTGGGAATGTCATCCGTATGACTCCTTTATTCAGCAAACTAAATACACCAGAAAACACTGATGTGGAAGGATTGCGCGACCCTTTATGCACAGGAAAAAATACTAAATCTACTCTTGTAAGATGTGGCTTTCTCTCAACACTTGAATTTTCTCCTGCCTATTAGGAAAAAGCGCTAAAAGACTAATGGGTTGCGTGTTACTATTATCCCTATTTTACAGTTTTGCAGGAGAAGTTCAGTGACGGAGAAGTGATAGGACTGCCCAGGAGCATGTAGCTAATGAGTGATGAGGCTTGGACGGACAGCCGGGCAATCAGCTGTCAGCACGTGCTTCACAACCATACTTAATCCACGTGCCCTGTAAATGGGAGAGAAGCTCATGCCGCATGGATCCCGCTAAGTTTATCCCACAGACTGGTTGTAGTTCGTAAGTTCACGACGCCCACACTCACATGAGAAGGGCCGTCGGCACACACCCGAGAACACGTCCACTGTCACGGGACCCTTGTCCATAGAGATTTGCTTTCAATACAGCACAACATTTTTTTTTTTAATATAAAAGGGTTCTTCTTAGCTAATTTGGACATGTAAATTATCCTTTAAAATGCCCGATGGTAGTGTCACTTTTTCCAAGAGATAAATGCAATTTTCTCAGCTTGAGTTCTCTTTTCACATGATAGCATTTTTAAAATTTGAAAATAACGTTTTTTAGCATATCACTTGTCTTCCCAAAAGTGATCATAAAATACATGCTTTAAATTTGTTTTTAGTACAATCAGTACATGCGAATAGGGAAGTTATTGGGAAAGGTAATTTTCTAAAAATCAGTCTGTGTTATTTCTTTGTAGAGGAAGAAATGACTTTAAATAATCAAAATATTTTTTAGAGTAATGCTATATGTTGGTTAGTAAAAACTGTTTCAAGCAATGTTCATGTGAATGTCATACAGGAGCACTTCTATGCGCGAAATTAAGTATGAAGAATCTCACACAATCAACATGAACTTTATTCCCTTGAACCAGTCATATTAATATGAGCTAGCATAATGCAAACATAAAAGTCCAGTTTTCACTCAACCCGAATGGCAGAGAACTCCAAATCTAGGAAAAACTTCGCATCAGGACTTAGTGAGAACCAGAAAGTAGTACCTGTGTCTGACCCCCACCTCCTTCTTAGGGAGACCTGCCTCTTTGATTCCACAGAAGCTTAAATTCTTCATAGTCAGTCGCGGTTTGTGTAGAAAGGTGGAGTGCCTGCCTCAGAAGATACAAATTCTAACAATTGTTCAGGAGGCTTGTCCCTGATATGACCAATAAGATCATGTGTGTATTCCCCATGTGTACACAAACATGGCTCCCGGGAAGCCATCTACTAAGAAACTAGGAATCCTCATAAGAACATGCACAGCAAAGCAATGAAAAGATTTCCTTGGCACATGGAGTTGAAAGTGAAATAAGTTATGAAGGCGCTTCACACTAAGCAATTTGGGTTCAACTTGCTCTTGGTTGTGCTGCGGAGAAAGGCACGTGGTATGGGACAGGTGGGCACAGGCAGGCGAGGGGCAGAGGTCACATTTGCCTTCAACTCCTCTTCACCACGCTGGGCGAAGGGCGCCCTCAGTTTGTCACCGGATTTCTGACACATCCGTGCAGCAGTTCCTAACCTCCCCCCTTCCGTGCTTCCTGACTTTGGAGTTGGGATTCAACAGTGTTGGCTCCCACTTTTCACTCTCGAACTCCATGGTCATCTTCACAGATGTGAACATTTTCTTTCAAATGGTTGGGAATGAAAGGAAGAGAAAAACAAAGAACAGCAACAAGAACAAGGAGGTAGGCTACCTCAAGAGGCTCCTCCCCTGACAGAACAAATGTGGGATCAAAACGCAACGCCGTTCATCACACGTGGCTCCGTGTCGATCATGTTTGCTGGAAGGATGAGTGGACGGCATGGAAGGACATTTGTCTAAATTATCCTGATAAAGTGCCAGCACTCTGGGTAAAGAGAAAAATGACTGGGGAGGCCAGCCTGCACACAGAAACCTTGCACTGGATTAACTGAGGAATGCCGTAAGGATGCACGGAGAAGCTAGTGCATTGCACACTTGTGGGTAAACTCCGTTTTAACACCCCAAAGTCATCCCTGTGGCTTGTTATTCACCTCCTACCCACAATCCCAACCGTGGTGACTCACCACCTTCAATATAAACTGAGACTTCACTGGCCCGGTGATAGAAAGCTAGTTACCAGATTGTAAACAAATAGAAGTGACGCCTGCGAGTCTGTGCTGACAACAGATAAGAAGATAAATGCAGATCTTCTCTTAATTAGCCTTTCTTAATTAAAAACAGCGGCAGCATCGGGATCAAAATGAACTCTGATGGGGCTGTGGTCACTTGGTCTTCTGGGTATCACTTGAGGAAAATTAGATTTTTTTTCTCCCTTTCTAGGATAAATTGTGCACTAAAGAAGGGATAAATGGTGGCTGCGAGCGGCGTCCCCTTGGTTTTATCTGTCTGAGATGGATGTGCCTCTTGCCGTTCGCAGAATGGCGTGGGGGCAGCCCTAGCCATCATTAGCACCCCGGGATGGATCCAACTCACTAATTACTTATGCTGTCCTGGTTCACTGAGATTTAAGTACCAAGTCAATCCCATTATCTGCAGTCTCCCAAGCTTGCCACAGCCATCCGTCTTTCATGGAAAAGAAGCACAAGGGTTATCAACTGGACCCTGCAAGACTTGGGATTTTCCTACTTCGGGAGAAGGCGAGATTAGCGGGACTCGAGTCCAGGCCCTGCTAAGCCGCACTCTGGATACGATAAAAGTAAATAAGGTGACAATTATCCATAACTATGTGAGGAAACCGGGAGGGGAAAGGCAGAGAGTGAGGGGGCAGAGAAGGAAGTAAAGGAAAAGATAAAAACCGCATGGGGAAGGCTGGCCCCCTGCTGTCTCGGCAGCCTGAGGGTTCAAGCCGCTTTCACATCACCCCCGAGCCACGAACGATAATTCATCTGTTACAAACATAGGATAACACGCTCAGAAATCAGGAATTAGAGTACTCTGAAGGACCGTGCCCCCCGGGAGAGGAGAGCTGGAAGGGGAGACGCGCCCCGGGAGCCCCGCGAGTGGGCCGCAGGGCCAGGCCTCCTCAGCTGCTTGGGACCGTGATTGGCACCTGCCCCGCGGAGGGGAAGGGCCTGGCGGCTCTTGGCAGCGCTGTCACGTTCATTTGCACACTTTACAGAGCAGCAGTGTGGCTACCAATACAAAAAAGGGTCTTGTGAGCAGCGCGACATCTCTCGGAATATTTGTCTTCACAAATGATTGCTCTGCTGCCAGCTCTTGACACGGTGCTCGGAAACATGTGTAATTGTTGGAAGTGTAATGACGATTATTTGCATATTTAATGTTCAAACAGTACTGAAGAAGCAACCTAGACTAAACCTTCTAGGGAAGATTTGAATATCTTCGGCATCAGCTCGAGGAGTCCCAAGAAGTAGGAGGCTGATGCCGGGCAAAGGCAGGGATAATTGGCTTAAAGTTCACCCACACCACCCCGCCCGGGTGCTTTTATTCCTGGGCACAATAGCGCTCTCCAGGCTCATGGGGGTGCAGGTTCACCAGCATCAGAAATGTGCTTTCTCTTGGCTCCGTTTCAAACATAAACTGCAAGACGCTCTGTGTCAGCCTGGTTTTACATTAACCAACTGTGAATCCAAGGACGGGAGCCAGGAAATAGGCGTGCAGGCTTTGCTGCTCTGACAAGAGCAGGTATACACTGAATTCGTTACACGCTGTGTATCCACTGCCAGGGGGAGAAGTCCTTTGGGCTCTGACACCCAGCACATCACTCCAGAAAAACTAAAATGGTATCCTGTGAGGGTTAGTAGGGAATAGTCCTTGTTGTCGCAGGAAGCAGATTAAGAATTAAGAATCTCCAGGCTTTTATTCAGTGGACCCCTGTTCCACGATCCCCCACCCCCACCTCTGTCTTCCTCTCTCCCTCAGAAACAGAAAATAGTTGGTAATCTAAAATAAATAAGAAACTCCCATTTGTCCCAATCCTCTAGCTCTCTAAATTTTCTTTCTCTCTCTCTCTCTCTCTTTCTCTCTCTCTCTCTTTCTTTCTTTCTTTCTTTCTTTCTTTCTTTCTCTTCCTTCCTTTCTTCCTTTCTTCCTCTCTCTCTCTCTCTCTCTCTCTTCTCTTCCTACTTTGCAGCTCTGCAGCTGGTGGACAAACTCTCAACACTGGCTCTATCATCATCTTTCCCTCCTTTCAGTTTAAACTCATGTTTTTCACGTAGGGCTGTAGGTGTGAAGCTGAAGGCTGTGTCACTTTGCTGTGTACATGTGACTACAGGGATTTGTCTGTGAGGCCACATTCCCTCCTGGGAGGATTTTCACAACCTAAGGATCTCTTGTTGGAAATATTGAGAATGCAGGTCATTTTGGGTACAAACAACAGCCTGCCACGCTGTCTCTTAATGGTGATACAGACACTGGTCCTCAGAACTCAGAACCCCGTTGTCCTGCCAACGAGTTTGATAGACTCTCGCAGCAGGCAGACCTGTGCTAACCCACACATCCAAACACATCCTGAACAACTTGAAATGTGGAAACCATGCCGCCTGCTCCAAATCAGCAGGAAAGGAGGTTTGAGATGGTAGTAATCATCGCGGGAAGGTGCACCTTGCTGGAATCAATAGAATAATTTTTGATAATGTAGCCACTTGATCTGGTAATTTGGCCTTTCACCTGTAGCGAGCAACTTCACTGGAGACTTTTGAGCTATTAGATGCCTCTTACTTGGCCGCTATCCTGTCCTCATCTTTCAGTAATTAGCCTGCCTTCCCTTCTCTCCTCTGCCTGCCTTGCTCCCACCTACACTCCAGTCATTTTCCTCTTCCCTGACTCCTTCCCCATCCCATCCCCAGGCCCACCCTGCTGCCTGTCTCCAAGCCGTGCAGCCACCTGGGGGGCCGCATCGTGAACCCGTCCATTATTATGCCGAGAACTGGTGAAAAGAGACGGCGTGTTCCTACTTCTGACCCCATCTGGTGTTTGCAGCCTTGCTCTGAGGGATGGGAATGGATTGCCAATGTTTCTGAGGAGCACTGTACATGGACTCTCGATGGTAAAAGATGAGATTTGGCAATGTTGACTTTGCATACCCATTGATGATTTATTCTTGAGATGTCGGATAACGCTAGCCTTGTACTTCTGAACAACAGGGCAGCCAAGCCCTCTGAGGTAGGGCAAACACAAGTTATCAAGCTAGAGAGCTCTGGCACCCAACAAGTTGCTAATACCAGAGCCTTTCTTTATGACTCCCCCAGTGAACACTATTTCCAGACAGAGAAACTGAGCATGGAGAAAATGCATTACAATTGCCCATCCTGTGCCAGAAAGGTGGAGCGCAGGTGCTGAACACCCCAGTTGTGTTCTACTATGACGTGTACTAACGCACAAGAGTGAACATTACACCCTTCATCCTGATAACAATTTTGAGCCTGAGATCTGGGTGTGAAAGCAGTTGTATTCTCTGAGAGCTGCTTTTGAGCATCATTGCAAGGCTCTGCTTGCCATTTGCCTGTTCCCTATAGGAAGAAACTCATCGGAAGCAGAGATGATCTCTCTTGGCTCCTCAGACCGTTTCACTGCTTCCCTCCAACATAGAGTGTCGAGAGCTGAGGGAGCTGCTCTTTAACAGGATACCAGAACAGCCCTCGGGAGACAAAGATGAATTCTATTCTTTGTTAAAGTCTTTGAAGAGTCAAGTATTTAAAAACACATGATGATAATTAGCACCATCCCTTTAGGGACTTATTGGTTTGACCTTAGCCGTTTAATCTGTCAAAGTGTGCTACTCAACCTGACAGACAGACATATACAACTTAAAGACATATGCACTAGCAGGGAGTGAGGAAAGGGGGAAATTAGGAGACAAGAGGGAGGAGGTGGGTCCTAGCCACTGGTCACCAAAAGGGTCAAAGCCAGAGGAAGTCTCAGCAGCAAGTAATTATCTTCTTTTTTCCTAAGCTTGAGAAAGAAAGCAAGTTTGTCTGTGTCTGTGGTAGAAGCTTTTCGCCGGGAGCCGAGAATCGAGTCAACGTGTAGTCTTAAAAGTACAGATGAGGTGGAGAGTACCTCACAGGTCCTAATTCAGGCTCAGACAGTTGGCGGTGCCAGTGCTGTCTGCACACCTTATGCCTTTTTGAGGGTTTAAGAAGGACGTTTACCGTTCACCACAGATGCGTGTTCTCTCCTGTTTCCCAGGTGCCGTGGTTTGGGAGGGTTGGAGCTGGGGAATGGGAATGCTGTGTGTCATTTCCGAGTCACAGCACAGGTGAGCGGGTGATGCTCTACCAGAATTCCCTTCTGCTGAGGTAAATACAGGACCTGAGATCCAGAAGGGACAACTTCCAGGAAGGTATAACCGAGGACCAAATGAGGCGCAAGGGAAACTAAGAGAACAAGAATGGGCTGGCCAGACCTTTGTAGCAAGCTGCTTTGATGCTGCTCCTCCAAGACCTTGCTTGCTTTGTGAGACCGTCACCGAGCCCTGCACGAGGGTGCCAGCTAATTCCCCACTGATCCCTCATCCTAAAGGTGCCGTCACCTTTTCAGGATACTTACACTGGTGCCTTTCCCAATATTAGATCATATTTAACATAAAGCCTATGGCCATTAATCAATTACATAAAACATCAGAACTGTTCTATTTATTTCTATTTAAAATATGAAAAGAATTGTCTTTAGACATTTCTATTCGAGTCTATCAAATAGGTGTGTGTTCATATTCTCACAAAGCTGTAGTCAACACCTCCAGTTCACGCCTGCCTACGTGTGGAGTTGGGAGGATCTCAGAAACCCGGGAGGAAAAGCATAATGGAAGACTTAGAATTCATGAACAAGAGTTCTAGTTTATGGATACAGTTGCATTTAGAACAGAGCATACGGTGTGGAGGGCTTAAGGCACCCGGTAATGAACACAAGACCATATTCAAGGCTCATCTACTGGAGTAGCTCATCCGCTGCACTGAAGTTGACCTAGGCCTTGGGGGCAGGAGGTTCATAGTGCAGTTTTGACTTGGCTGAGGGTGCACTTCGGCCAACTCACTTTCCTCCAGTACCTGATTGTCCTCGACCTTCTGCCATCTTTTCTTAGAGTCTGTTTGCCTTCCTCTGAACATCTTTCATGTAGCTTTGTACCTTCATTTTCCTTCTTTGTTTTCTCTGTGGTCCATGATCTAACCCTTTTCCGTATTTTCAATACTGTCTAAATACACCATAACCTCCTCAACGCTTCCTCCTTCCAAAGGATTCTCTGGTGTCCATGACTACCACAGGCTTACCAGCTTCAAGAACAATATGACCAATTTATAATCTCTGTTCCAAGACGTGTCCTAATGCTTTATGTCATTATTTTACATTTTATACAAAATGTGTGTGAATACCAGTCCTGGTTGTCAACTTGATACTGTTGGAAAGAAGGAACCTTGATTGAGGAATTGGTTCCATCATACTGGCCTGTGGACACGTCTGTGTGGTATTTCCTTGATTGCTGACTGAGGTAGGAGTATTTATCCCACTGTGGGTGGTGCTATCCCTACCCTGGTAGTAGAACCCAAGTCAGGGAGCAAGCTAGTAAGCATTGTTCCTTTGACATGTCTGTTCTAGGTTCCTGTCTTGATTTTCTGCCCTGACATCCTTTAGCAATTAGCTATCACCTGGAAATCTAAGATGGATAAACTCTTTTATAGTGCAGGTTGATTTTTGTCAATGTTTTATCACAGCAACAGAAAGCAAACTAAAATCTGGAATGTGTGAATGCCAAGACTGAAGCTCATATTACCCTGTAACCCACAGCACATCCCTCAAGAGTATTGCACTTTCTCTCTAGGATGTCCAAGACTGAAATCCTCATTTACTGGTTGTCATTTTGTCTCCAGCTTGGTAAGGCAGAAAAGTGGTGGAGCCTGGAGAGGGTGGCTTAGGGCAGTGGAACTATGCCAGTTGGGATAAGAAGCTCTTAGAAGGGACCCATGCTTGTCACTGGGGCAAATTAGTTCTTTGAAAACTGTATTGATACACCTGGGCACAGTGGCACATGCCTGTAGTCCCAGCACTTGGGAGGCAGATGGATCTCTGTGAGTTCAAGGCCAGCTTGGTCTACAAAGAGAGCCCAGGACAGTCAAGGCTACACAGAGAAACCCTGTCTCAAATATTCAAAAACAAAAAACAAACAGAAAAAAAAAAAACAAAACCCAAACAAGAAAAAAACAAAACAAAACAAAAAAATCAAAAACAAAAAAACCAAAAGATCCAACTGGATTGGTAGAAGAGGAAAACGGACCCTGTTTCCTATTTGTTTCCCGTCTCATTAAGTCGTGTTCCTTTCTCATATGTACCCAATACTAGTGCAATCCTTGGGATGTGAGTTACTGACGTCATGTAGCCATCAGAGGCTGAACAAGTGGAACCACTTGATTTAAGATACGGTGTTCCGGAAACCGTGAGGTTGTAGACCCCCTTCACTTATAAAATTCCGCCTGGGTATTTTGTGACACCACTAGAGAAGGAATTGACACAATACCCCACCTCCCTTTGGCTACATGAGCAGCAGCATTCTTATCCCGCTGACCATTTTCATCAGAGAGCTTGGAATCACTTGTATCTACCAGTTAGCAGAAGCTGTGAGACTCGTCTTCATCTTGTGCTCATTGTGCTAATTTCCCACCACTTCCATAAGACATGGCAGAGGTCTTCATCAGCCATCAAAACACAGATTCACTTTGGGCACTGTGTCTTTCAATTTCTTTGCTGATATTATTATCTTGGAGGTGTTTCTAAGTGAAGACCTGAAAGTAATGTGTCTCCAGTTTGAATACTCCAGAGATACCTCACGTCTTGTGAAATCAAGGCCCAACTTACCTTTTCATCTGGTAAAGGTTTCCATGTGTCCTGCATTTTCTCCCGGCAGCTCCTGTTGGCCCAGGTCTGCACACTCACTTTAGGACTCTGCACAAGGTCTTTCTGTTCTTTTTCTTGGCTCAGCTTGCTCATTAGCACTTTTCTACCACTCATCCCAACCAAGGACTACTGTTGGGATGTTTTCCATAGCATTACCTCACATCCCCACAACAGCTTGGTAATAATTGGACACTGAGGCTTGGAGCATTCAAGACCACATTCAGCGGGAGGTGCAAAAGGAAACTCAAGCTGGGCCTAGCGGCACAGGACTGCAATCCCAGGAGTCAGGATGCCAACACAGAATTACCAGCTCAAGATCTGCTTGGAAAACTTACTGAGAAGCTGACTTCAAATCAAACAACTAGGAGGTTGGGGATAATATTCAAGGAAAGAGGCCCCAGGTTTAATTCCAGCAGTGGAATGAATGAATGAATGAATGAATAAACAAATGTGTATTTTGAAAGTGCAGTAAATAAAGTTGTGTTTCTCACCTATGGCTCTTTATGTCTTCCAATAAAGATCGGATCTCTTCTGGGTTTAGATTCTTCTGTGGTACTTTGGTTGCTTGTTTCTATATTGATATGATGTAGCCATATTAAGGAGATCTTGGCTGTAGTTTTCCAAATGCCTGATGTGTGCTTTTGAAGTCACCTCATTGAACCCACATGTGCATATTTACACACAAATGCACATAGAGTTTTTAAGAGTCACTTCATGTCTTTGAATTCAGTTTCTAAATTTTGCCAAGTGATTGAACTGATGAAAGACACGGGAGCCCGGAGGCCTTGTCTTCACAGTCTGTACTGCTAATGAAAATAAGCTGAGCTTTAGGATGAGCGATCTTGTCGGTGTGTTTTCTCATGGTGCTGGCTGATCACCACAAAGAATTTTAAATTCTCAGTTTTAAGTAATCTACAAACTCCTGGACAACTGGAACTGACTATCATGAGCCGTGAGTTTCAACATAAATCCAACTTTAAGTTGCTGAATAGACACAGGTATGTTGACAAGGGAGACTCGGAAAATGGATCCAGAACTGTATTCTGTTCATGTGCGTGTCTCTGTCTTGGAGCGGGCATCCCTTTCTTATTTTGTTAGTTCTGAGACAATAGGCAAGAAGCCTTCTGAAATGTTTGCTGATCCAGGATGCCAAGTCCCATTGCCTGACATGATTCAACAAATGTCCTTCTGCACTGTACTCGAACAGGAAGCTAATTGTGACTTTCCTTGTTCCAGGAGCCTTTGGCCACTGCCCCCTCGTCTCCCCACCAAGGGAGCAGAAGCTACAAGCTGGAGATTCAGATGGCCTGTGAGTATGACTGGAAATGTCTTCTGGGACCAGCTTTGGGGAGGCAGATCAATTTTATTTTGGGTGAATGAGGGTTATGTAGAACCTTGGGGAGTGGGTAAGGATTTCCAGGGTGCATACTGATCACTGGCTGAGGGCTTAGGTTCTGACATGCCTCATTTACATGGAGAGGCTTTGCTGAAATGCCAGGTGCTGGCTGAAAGGGAAAGGGAGAGGAAAGGGAGATGTCATTTCCTGAAGGACTATGTAACATTCCTCAGGTAGGGGGTGTGGGAGATCCAGGCTTCCCTCACTTCCTACACCCCCACCTCCTCATCTCCTCATCTCCCAGCCCCCTCTGCCCCCCCCCCCCCCAGTCAGAGAAGAGGTAGACTTGCCTATCAAGGGAGCCCTCCATTTTGCAAAAGCTCAGGGCTTTTAGATCATGGTGGAGTTCAACCTCAGCAGCAGGGGTTCCTGACACTAATGGTGGTGATGTTGGTGGACACAATTACTCGCCTTTTAACAATTGCAGCTCCCACGCATGGCTGGCTCTGAGGCAGTCATGCCACCTGGGTTTCCACTTCTTTTTTGTTCTTTGTTTGTTTGGTTGGTTGGTTGGTTTTTGGTTTTATTGTGATAGGGTTTCTCTGTGTAGCCTTGGCTGTCCTGAACTCACTTTGTAGACCAGGCTGGCCTTGATCTCACAGAGATCCTCCTGCCTGGGCCTCCCAGAGTGCTGGAATTACAGATGTGTGCCACTGTGCCTGGCTGGGTTTTCACTTCTTATAACTCAGAATTATTGATGTGGGTCGGTCCAAATAGAAGGTACATCTCCTTTTAAATAATTCTTCCACAGTATCTGCTCAAAAGCACGGCTGAGACTTCAAACTCAAAATTATTTTCAATGCATACTTCCTTTCTTGCGATTGTGGCCTGAGACAGTTTCTCTCCAAATCCAGGCAGTCTAGCTGATCCCCAAGAAGCACACGGATCTCCTTTTCCCTGCTGCCCCATGGTGTCACCTTTCCTCGGCATTCTCAGCCTTCTCACTCTGAAAATTGTTTCCTTTATTCTTTGATAGAGGTTTATGGGTGTCTGTCTCTTCCAGATATTTCTCCAAAGGGTTCTTTACTCAAAGTGAATTTCTTTTATTTAGGCCTTTTGGACTGGCTTGCTGCCGTTTGTTTGAAAGTGGTGGGGTCTGTTGTTTTTGTTTTGTTTGTTTGTTTGTTTTCCCCTGTCCACCAGGATGGCCTCCCTCAAGTTTTAAGTGTGGCATCTCTAAGTCCCTCAGATACGTTTGCTTCTACAAATGACAATTCTATTTAAGAGGTTTATAGACTGGTGACTCAGATGATTGGGAAATGCTTACCAACAGCTCTGTAATTTCTATTTTCTCAAAATTATACATCATAGCTGTACTCTGACGTCCCTTAACCAACATTGCCTACAGTTGAGATGATGAATACAAATGATCATGGTACAGAAGTAAATAGCAGTGTGCAAGTTTGGGCCGCTCCTTACGACGCGCTTTCATTACTGAAGGACGCATTTATGAAATGGTGTAGTTCCTGAGACAATGTCTCGCTGTGTTCTAACAGGCCCGGGCCTATTGGTGATCTTCTTAGCTATACCTCCCCAGGGTTGGGACTCTAGATGTGAACTGTCTTCCTTAACCTCAAACTTCCGATATCTTAACTTCATGCCTACCATGAAATTTCTTAAAATTCAGTTTAATTTAGTAATACAGAATTTACTCTGTGTAGGGTTGTGTGGTAGACAGCTGGGAGGTGCAAAGAAGAACGTCATTAACCCTGGCTGGCACTGGCTGACTCACGCTAGACAATATGATTAGTGACACAGGACAGCAGAAAGTAACTGCTGTCAGACCCCAAAGTCATGGAGGAGTCTTTTGGACCAGGGGAGCACTTCCTCTTCCCATTACACAGGGACACAGCTAAAGAGCAGTGAAGAAAGGACACCCGTGGACTGCAGTGGACCGCAGCTCTGGGAAAGGACTGCTCAGGCTGGGAGGAATGGGGCTGCCTGCTGGTAGAAGCAGTTATAGGAGCAGATACAGACCACAAGAGTGGAAGAAAACATTAAACGGAAGTCGGTAGAGCTAGCAGCAGAGCTAGGAATGCTGGGATTTGGTAAGGGAGCGACAGACAGCTGTGATGGAGCCTTGGACTGAAGACGGGGCTGAGGGTGCAGAACACAGCTGCTATGCTTTGGATTGTAACTGGTGCACAGATGGTTTGGAGAAAGGAAGGTCAACAGTGAACACCAAAGCTGCTGTTACTAGTTAGTCACTTGTATACAGATGGATTGCTCTAGAGATGACTCTGTGTAAGCCAAGTGTTGACTTCTCCTTATGAAGATCATGGGTGTCATGTAGAACAGACTCTTAGTGTGACTAGTAAACTCGGTGATATTATTATCCATCTCATAGCTTGAATTTTGAAGGAAGAGTCTGTGACAGGACAACATAAAAAATGGTGGTCAAGCCAACAGTGTGCCTGGGTTTCTGACAACACCAGAGCTCAGGAATCGACTAGATTGTCTGCCTAATTTGGTTTGGACTGACCATTTTGCAACTGATTCTGCCTGCGGACCCCCTTGTCAGGCCTCACCTCTCATGACAGGAGAACACAATGGCCTCACCCCAGCTTTATGCACTGCCCTGCCCACTGCTTTTATTCAATCAACAGTTCTCCCTGCCATTCCCTTTTCTTCTCCCCTCAAGCGAAGATACTTGGTAAAGAGCACCTCTTGGATGCCGACCGAGCGAAGGCGAAGGCAGGATGACAGGAGAAGGAAGTTCCTTTCTTCCAGAAGCAATATCTTGGAGGTGGGCTGTCAGGGAGCCCGTGAGCTCTGAAGTTTCAGAGACTGAATGAAAGAAACACTCAGATAACAAAACAGAGCGCTGCGGAGGACTCTTCATCTGCTCCGGCCAAATCCCTTCTTTCTTTCCATCCTTTCTCTGCTAATCACAGCTGCCCTCTCATTCCGTGTTACTCCGCTGTGAAGAACAAAACCTCCCTCTGACTATCTGTTTTTCTTTTCTTCCCCAGAGTGGGTCTCATTACTGGTGATTAGCAGATGATTAAAACCAATTCAGCTTCCCCCAGTAGATATTTTCTCCCTGTTTGTGCCTAACGCGTCAGCCTTCAATGAACGTGCTCCTAAGCTTATTAACGGGCTCAGAGGATTAGCTGCCGCCAAGCTCGGTGGCTCCCATATTGTGATTCAGGGAGTGACATGGAACCATTTGCTGAGTGCAGACAGGACCGCTGGGACCAAACTATCTAAATCACAATTTTATTTTCCATGTAGAGCAAGATAAAAGAAAACCCAACCGTAATTACAAAAACTCAACGTTTGGACAAGTCTGAAAATAGCCTTAGACTCAGTAGCAGAAATAGGCTAAGCCAAATAAGACAATCAGGAGGGGAATGGATGGTGAGTGTGTGTGTGTGTGTGTGTGTGTGTGTGTGTGTGTGTGTGAATGCGAGAATGCAGCACACATGATGTAAACCCATGTGGTTTATCCATGTCTGTCGTGTTGGATGACAGTGAAGGTCTTTGCTTAGCCTCTGCATTTATTGTGGTGTCTACACAGTGTGTGTTTGTACAAGTCCCTTGCAGAAAGATCTTTCTTTTCTTGAAGAGGGCCATCAATTAAGAGTGTAACTGACTATGAGTAAAGGTATTACTAGGAAAAACATTTCATCCTCCACGCCTGTGAAGCTAGTTATAAATTCAGACAAAGAAATGCTGAATAACTGGGTTTGCTTAAGTTTAAGAGTGTAAAAATGACACAGATTTTAAGGTTTTCCTATGTTCAGGGATTTCTTTATTGCATAAGTAGTACATGATTGTGATTGTGATAACCACCAGCATAGCAAGAAACTCACTTGCTAGTGTCATCATTAGTACACTAGAAAGCACTGAAGGAACATGGTTCTAGAAGTTTCTGAGAGGACATTGTTCGCTGTGGTCAGCAGGTGTATGATGCATTTAAAAGACTGTGTTTCTGGGTGACGGGGGGAGTAGCACTGATTTGTTCTTTCAAATCATTTCTTACTTTAATTCTCGAAGTTTTTCCCATTTATTTTTTTCTTCCTTTTCAATGCAGCTTAACTCTGAGAGTGCTGGAGCTTGAAATCTGTTTCAGATTCATAATAGCAACAGGGTTTGTAGAAAATGTCAACAAATCCCCCATCACCGGCAAATGTAGGAAATGTGAAAGGTAAGCCATGCCAACCTCTCGTGGCTGCGTGATGGAGGAAGTCTACTGATGCGGGGAAGGGGGGCAGCTCCCAGCAAAGCTGCCGCCCTTGTATCAGGCAGCAGGGTCCAGCCATTCCAACGAAACAAAGGAGACCATGACAAAACAATAGGGAGGTAATGAGGTATTAGTGGATGAGACTGCCAATCACCAGAAATGGCACAATCATATTTTATTTAATTTCAATCACTGAATAATCTAATAGCAAGTGACACACAAAGAGTTTTTATTGGTTTAATTTTACTAGCATTTAGAAATCTCTAGAACACCTCTGACCTTGGTTGGTCCCAGTAGCAGGTAATTGCCAGGGGATCAATTCACTTCTCATTAGACAATAGGCATCCAACAAATGCAGTATGTGAAATCAAGTGACAGTGAGCCCGGATAAAGGAGGCAGGATATGAAGAAGGCTGGAAGAATATCAACTCACATGCTGTGCTCGAGGCAGAAGTACTCGAAACAACGTGTCCATAAGAAGTGACTGGAGTGAACAGGGAAGGTCATGGCTTGGTAGTTTTCATAAGCATTTCTTAATGTGCCTCTGAGACATGACACAGAGGCCAGGCATGGGGGACACGGTTAGACAAAGGGAAATAGTGCTTAATGCAATTAATTCTCTTGGATGTGTTTCTCTGGCACTTGTGAGAGTTTTGCTGTCAGTATCGGGACAAGCTCAGAAGCAGGGCATTGCCAACCTCTGCAGATGAATAAAAGAAACTGTGCCATGGGAGGCAAGGACTATTTCTGTTCCCGCCACAGCCAGCTCTGCAGAGCGTAAGGCCAGAGCAGCATTCTGAACTGAGGGCCTTCCACCTGCTGAATTAAACATCAGAACAGGAAGGCCACTTGCTTTGCTTCCGCAGTTCCTCGAACAGCAAGCTGCAGCACAAACACAGTCCTGTAACTCCGGGAATCGAGAATTACCCAGACTCCTTGATACACTGGGTCATCTATTCAATCATAATGTGTCCTTCCTCTCCTTTGCAGAGTTATGGGATGGAAGGCCGCGTGCACAGGTTGGTGTATTCGGGGAGAGAATGCACCTGTCAGGTTGCTTTCATCTTTATCAACAGGATAGCGTGGCAGGCAGGAGCTGTGCACTTCGGTTCGATCCAGCTCTGAAAGTCACTTGTGGTGTTGGGCTGGAAATCCCTTGCCTCGAATACCTGGGACCAGCAGGGTGTCAGATTAGAGCTCTTCATCCTTGACTTCTGAATATTTACATGTAAACAGTGAAGATATTTGCACTTATTTCCTGTACTTTGCAGTGTGGAGGCAGGTTACTTTATGCAGTATTTTCAGTCTCCCTGCATTTTGACCTTGATGGTACGTGGGATCAGATCTGGAATGTTCATTTGTGTTGCCCTGCCTGAACTGAGGAAGGTCAGGTTTTGGATTTTAGATTGTAAGTTTTGAATGTGGATTTTGGTTTTAGATTTTCAAATTATAGACGCTTGAGCTGTTGATGCTGAGAAACTTGGCAGGAAACTTTAGTTATGTCAAGCGTATGATGGAGGTGAGTATGTTTTCCATAGATTTAACAAGTGAAGGAACACAGGGAGGGTCACTCCATATTCACAAAGCACAAGTCACAGGATTAGATCAGATCATAGCAATGACGCTATCTGATTCTCGTGGACAAGGGAGACAAAATACTTTGTGATGTGAAGACCCTGTATAAGTGGCTGAGCACAAGGGTTATCAGCTGAGTGTGTGAAGACATGTGGGGGAAGTGTGAGAGAGAACAGTTACCACACAAGAGAAAGTTAGCACCAAAGTGGAACGCTAAGAGAAAAGTGGAAGGGACAGACCACTGAAATGTCTCAGCCAAAAAACTCCTGATACTAAGTTTGAGAACCTGATTTCAGTTCCAGAGCCTGCACGGTGGAAGGACAGAACTATGTCCTGTAAGTTGCCCTCTGACTTCCACTGATCCGTATTCAAGAATACTACATAACACATGTTCATGTAGGCACATACACACACACACATAGACATACACACACATGAACACACTCATACATGCACACATATAAACAGAGGCACACTAAATAAATAAAAAGGTAATAAAAAGATTAATAATGATCCAAAAAACATTTGAAAGTGATAAAGGAGTGTTAGCAATCATAAATATTACCTGGAATGGGAAAGATCATGGAAGTATGCACAGTCAGCAAAAGAGTGGGAATTGGCACTTGAATAAAAACTAGAAGAGGGAAACAAGAATCCAGGTGCCTTCATGGTGGTCACCCAGGTGTCTCTTCCTCCTCATCTAAAGGACTTTGTCTGGAGAGCCATCCTCTGCGTAAGTGCAAGCAGGGCCAAGCAGGGCCAAGCAGGGCCAAGCAGGGCCAAGCAGGGCCAAGCAGGGCCAAGCAGGGCCAAGCAGGGCATTTGTCCACTGATGGTGTGCATCTGTGTTCTCACTATCATCATTAGTAACAATATGACTTGACATCATGGCCAGTTTAACCCAACCACTTAAGAATAGCATGGCTCTGTTATCTGCCTGATAATCTCAGGGTTTCATTCAGAGGCACAACCATGACATAAACAAGGGGAAGATGGCCTCAGAGCTGTGGATGATGTGCACATAGACTTTTCCTTTTGAGAACATGATTGGGAGTTATTACAAAAGGTCAGTATGAGATACAAAGAGAAAAAAAGGAAAGAGCGAAAGGTTCTTCCTTTCTTGCACCACGTGGCAGGCCCTGGGATCCCGGCTTTCTCTGGGTTGGAGAGAATTCCTTGCTAATGACAAACTAGAGGCAGACAGCAGAAACCAGGGAAAGGACTTGAGTCAGACACGTGGGGAAAGCACCGTGAGGGGAGAATAGTCAAGAGCCAAAAGCAGCTGCTGGGTAGGAGGCTCTTTTCCTCACTGTCTCTCACCAGCGGAAGGCCCCAGACGGTCAGCATCCCTGCAGACAGCCCCAGGGGCCCGAGGCTCTGTGCGGTGGGCAGGCTGACAGCCCACTGGTCTGTGCGGGATGCACTAAGAAGAGGAGAAGGCAGAGGTGGCACAATAGGCCTTCAACTGCTTCTTAGGGGTTTTGTTTTGTTTTGTTTTTGTTACTTTTCTGTTGCCTGGAGAATAAACTTAAGGGAAAAGCTTTATTTTATCTCATAGTTCCAGGTCATATCCTGATGAGGGAGAAGTCAAGGCAACAGGACACTGAGGCAGCTGTGGACATCATATCCACAGTTAAGCAAAGGGTAGTGAAGACATCCACGCTAACAGAGCACTCACGCCCTCTACCCTTAGACACTCCAGTGTCACATGCCTAGGAAATGGTGCCACCTACAGTGGCCTATCTTCGTGTGCCAATTAACACCACCATGGCTCTCTACCCCTCGACAGACCCAGAGGCCCTTCTGTAAAGTGACCCCGTATGTCGTCACATTGACAACTGTCACAGTCCTCAGCCCAGTTACTCCAGCAAGGCGGGGGGGGGGAATTCCACCTACAACATTCAGAAATGGAGCTGCTCCTTGACACCCGAAACAGCCTGGTTACTGCACCTTCATAAGCACGAGCTGAATCGCTCTGCTTCTGGAGCTGCTGTTGCCGTCCGTACTTTAAAATATACCATGGAATTTGTGGCATGAAATAATAATGATAATGATTAATAATAATAATAATATAGCAAATAAACTTTACTAACTTTGTTCTAGACGCTGTAATTATTATGTCTAGCATAGTTATGTCTCTAGTGCATAGCCTGTTAGTGGGGCTAAATGTAACTAAACAGAAATATTCGGATTCCACTTGAGTAGCTTTCACTTTTGTGTGACAAATATAATGTAAAGTCTCTGGAGGCTTTCAAATTGAATTATCACGTCGCCGATACCTTACTGTTAAAGACATCTTAGATTAAGACAAAACCTCACTGGATGCTGAAAGGTAAGCTGATGAAGTAATTACTCAACAAGTTTCAGAAGAGAGTCCCAGGCAACAAATACGGGAGCACTTTGGAAATTGGAATATAGTTATCAATTAATGAAGATTATGTCCCGCTTAGGGCCATGAGTGTTGACACTATACTTGAGGATATGGAATTCTCTCCAAAGGCAGAGATTGATCCTATTCACAAAAAGGAGTGGAGGAGAAAGGCCCACCAACTGAGAGAGGAGGAGAACAGTGCACCCTTCAACCCAGTCAAATGTGATCCTGAAAAGTGACTTTTGCCAGGATGCCAGCTTCCTCCTAGCGTCCTAGGAACGCAGTGATGGGTACAAAGCACATAGATCTTCACCACCCACACAAGGCAACATTGGCTGATCTACAGCTGCAAGCGTGACACAGTTGAAATGGCATGTGGGATGTACTCAGCCAGATCGCGACTGTCCCATGTGAGGCCAGCATCCCCAGGGTGGGAGTACAGACTTCGCCTCAGTGCCCAGCTGTGCCACATGTGTCTGTCCTTGAAGAAGCTGGTCTTCAGAAGGCCAGCTAAGCTCTCCATGTTTCAGGAGAAACATGTGAATTCAGGAGAATTACGTGAATATAGAATAGATAACTTCTAGTCCATTTATCACTTTTTCAATAGTAGGAATAAAACAAACACAAATTGATCATTGTTGCTCCTGTATGGAGACAAATAATGAATCAGTAAAAATATGCATGGCCATGATGGTTACAGTGGATCCAGTAAGGCCCATTGATTAGAAGCCTGAATCTAAGGTTGGTGAGAATAGGATCTTGAGAGGAACTTATTTAGACAGAGTTCAGAGCAAGAAGGAGGCACCCTTATAGAACAGAAACAGGAACGTTCACCTAGAACTTCAAAGGCCCCAACATCCTTGGGATGCTTAAAGAGCAACAGAGAACCTGTATTCTGGGAAGGATGTGAGGATGAGAAAGGATAGACGTAATAGACCTGGAGATGTAGGAGGGGGAGAGGGCAGGTTGCCAAGGAGACAGTGGTGCCATCATTCCGAAAGTGCTCTCAATTTGTAATGATATTTTAAGTTACAGCACAGCAAAGAATTTGAAGCATGTAATGATAGAGATGAACTTTTGAGGATTTCTAACATCCGAGGATATTAGATACTGTGAGTTGTCTGATTTATTTTTGTCTCTCACGCACCCTGGGCCAGATGCTACTAAAATCTTGTCATCTCACCCAGATCCACAGATAGGCAGCTTCCAAACAAACAGAAAAGCAGTCTTCTCAGACTAACCTGCTGCTACACACAAAGCTGAAAAACCAGGGCTTTTTGGCTTACACTGTACACATGTTTTATATCACCACCACCACCATCTCCATCACCACCACCTCCATCACCACCACCACCACCATCACCACCTCCATCACCACCTCCATCACCACCACCTCCATCACCACCATCACCTCCATCACCACTACCACCATCACCACCACCATCACCACCACCTCCATCACCACCACCTCCGTCACCACCACCACCACCATCACCACCTCCATCACCACCTCCATCACCACCTCCATCACCACCACCACCATCACCACCACCTCCATCACCACCATCACTTCCATCACCACCACCACCATCACCACCACCATCACCACCACCTCCATCACCAACACCACCTCCATCACCACCACCACCACCACCACCTCCACCACCATCACCACCATCACCACCACCTCCATCACCAACACCACCTCCATCACCACCACCACCACCATCACCACCACCACCTCCATCACCCCCACCTCCATCACCCCCACCTCCATCACCACCACCACCTCCATCACTCCATCACCACCACCTCCATCACCACCACCACCTCCATCACCACCACCACCTCCATCACCCCCACCACCTCCATCACCACCACCACCTCCATCACCCCCACCTCCATCACCACCCCCACCTCCATCATCACCACCACCTCCATCACCACCATCACCACCACCTCCATCACCACCACCTCCATCACCACCACTACCATCATCACCACTACCACCTCTGTCACCACCATCACCACCACCTCCATCACCACCTCCTCCATCACCACCATCACCACCACCTCCATCACCACCACCACCATCACCATCACCTCCATCACCACCACCACCATCACCACCACCACAAAGGGAAAGAAGCCCCGTTGCAGTGTACCAAATTCAAAGGAAAATTGCAAATAGCCAGGTGGACTTGACTTTCTTTCCCTTTGCCACTACCCTGTAACAAGGTAATTTTGAGTCAATGTGAGATCCTGTGTTTAATTCCAGTCTCACAAGAGTAAAATGAAATGAAAGGAAACATTTCTTCGTTGGGCCTGGTGGTGCACTTCTGTTGTGTGGGCTCCCAGGAAGCTAAGGCAGGAGATTTCAAGTTACAAACCTCCCTGTACTACAGAGCAAGACCTTTCTCACAAAAACAGCTGAACATGGAGATTGAAGTTAGAGAGATTATCACATGTGTACAACATCACAGGTTCAGTCCCCACCAGAGCAACTCCTAGGACAAGAAAATTAAATGAGATGTGGAGTTTTTTAAGGAGATGATAATACAAATGTCCAACTTATAAGGAAAATCTGCACTCCACCGAAAGGATAGAAAACAACAGAGGCAAATGAACTAAGTAGTAGTTATCTCTCAGGGTTGCTCCAGCAGTTAACACAGAAATGGTCAATAAACAGTTACAGTTGTTTCTGAAAAAGTTACAAGACACACACACCACACACACACACACACACACACACACACACACACACACACGAAGAAAAAGAAACATATCCCTCACAGAATGTGCTCAATAATACACAGTGCAGAAGACAGTTCCACTGAGTTCGAGGATGGGTCAATGTAAGCAGTAAAAAGAATGGAAACACCGGGGAAATCCACAGGCTCAGAGGTTTAGTACACACTGAGAGCTAAAATTTGTATCATCCAAGTCTGGGAAGGAGAAGACAGAGGCACTGAAAATGTCCTTAAGAATGTCTGAAAACTTCCAGTATTAGCCAAGATGTAGATCTATGGTGTCTATGGAACAAACGGATCCTAAAGAAATCTTAGAAATACCATGAAACAATCTGACCTCCTTTCTTTGGGGTCAAGCTTTTCAAAGACCCAGAATCCATATAGTGCCACAGGTCAGAGAGTAAGCCTTCATTACTTAGGCTTTTGGGGCACATTTAAGGTCCAAACTACAGCATTCCATCCCCGGAACCCCCAAAGTTAATGTCCGACTCAGAGGGTTAACGCTATGAACTCCATCTCCAAGAGTCTCCAAAGTGCCATCAAATGTCCAAGTCAAAGGTTTATCTTCAATACACAAGACAAAGCCTTAGCTTTAAACTCCTATTAAGATCAAAAAGAATGTTGGACACTTATCACCCTGTACAAAACAACTCCATATGAATCAAAGACCTCATCATAAAACCAGATGCACCGACTCTCACAGGAAGAAAAGCAGGGAATAACCTTGAAGTTACTGGCACAAGAACAGACTTTCTGAAACAAACACCATTAGCACAGGCACTAAGATCAACAATTAATAAATGGAACCTCATGAAACTGAGAAGCTTTTGCATGGCAAAGGGTACCATCATTTGGACAAAAGTAGCCTATAGGATAGGAAATATTTTTCCAACTAAGTTTCTGATAAAAGGCAAATATCCTAAATAACTCAAAAGTAAAACCATCAAGAGAAAAACCCAATTTTAAAATGAGGAGAAAACACAAATGGATGAGAAACACTTAAAGAAATGTTCAACATCCTTAACCATCAGGAAAATGCAAGTCAAATCTTTGAGATTTCATCTTACAACTGTCATCTTCCACTTTACAACTTCTTAACTTAGAATGGTTAAATTCCAATAACACAAGTGACATCGCATGCTGACAAGGATGTAGAACAAGGGGGCGTTGCTGGTGGGACTACATTTTTTAACAATCACCGTGGAAATTGATATGGTAGTACTACAGAAGGACGGGAATTGTCCTACCTCAGGATCCATCTATACCCCTCTTGGGCATATACCCAAAGAATTCCCCATCCTACCGCAGAGACATTTGTATAACCTTGATCAACTGTTCAGCATTCATTGCTGTTCTGATGTATGATGACAGCCAGAAATTGAAAACAACATAGTTGTCATTCAGCGTTGAATGCACAAAGAAGACGTTGTGTATTTACACAATGGAATATTATTCAGCCATTAAAAGGAATAGACTTCTCAGGTATATGGGTGGAAGTGGGAAAAAAATCATCACGAGGTAACTCAGACCCAGAAAGACAAATATGATATGTATTTGCTTATAGCTGTTAAGCCACTGATAACAACCCAAGAATTCCTAGCCACACAGATGTTACATATAGAGTAAGAGACTAGGGGGAAGAGAACAGAGAGATTTCTTTTTTCTAAGAAACAGAAAAAGAGTAAGTAAGTATGGATGGGCAGTAGGGAGGGGTGCTGGAATGGAAGCACCATGTGGAGAGGGAGAGGGAAGAGGAAGATGAGGAAGGGCGTACGGGGAGAGACAGCTAAAATTAAGGACCAACTAAGGGGAGGTAGAATGGAAACCTAATACAGTAGAAGCTTCCTAAATACATACATGTATGGAGGCTATCTAAATATCATTGCCAAATACTAGGAAAGACAGAGCTCAGATGGACATCTTTTATCACCAACTGAGATCCTTTTAATCAAGCTGTTGGCTAAAGGATTCCCATGGGAACCCCAAACAGCCTTGGCTATCGCTGACACTGGAGCTTGCTCTCTGCAAACTGATTTAAAGGATATATTGCTGAAGGCACTGTCCATTCAACTCATTGACTACGGAGAAGCTGAGCTGATGTCTACACAGAGACTTGACCACTGCATTCTAGTGTCTTTGGGACAGGAAGGTACTCCACAGCTACCAGAAGAGAAATGCAAACACCAGCCTAGCTACAGACCTTTCCTCTACAGTGAGTAGCAAGACATGCGAGTGCAATGGTTCTACAAAGCTTGCGAGAATACCAACCAATATCTGCTTTGGCTAGGTCCACTACCTGAGGTGGAACTATAACGAACACTACTTTCATGAGCAAGAATCTGAGACTACATATCCCAGGGACCCAGGGCTGGCTCCCCTGACCAGGCAAGGTAGAGGGCCCACTCTCTAGAGCATTGTAGTAGAGGGCCCACTCTCTAGAGCGCTGTAGCTGGCGAGGGGCAGGGCCAGTTCTGTCCAGACCTTGGGCATCCACAAGAGGCTGCTCCTCCCCACCTTCAAGTCTTCAGTTCCATCTCTCTTCAGAAGGCTCAAGCTGCTCCACTTCTCCTTCTTCCCATCTGACCACCACATACTTGCCCATTGTGGTGGCTCCTTCCACAGACTGGCCTTAGGCTGGTGGGCCCCTGGGTGACATCTGTGTACACCCTGTGTTGTGGTGTCTAACGGGTGTCTAAGGCCCAGCTATGCTCACGGGGAGGTGGGGGTGGTAGGCAGGGTTCTGTGTGTCTATGGCCCATCCGTGCAATGGGCAGATCTGTGGGCATCGTTCCCTGCCTGCACTGCATGGCATGGCTGGAAGCATGTCTCTGTCTGTCTTCCTCCTCCCACGCTGTGCTGCCTACATTTGACTTGATTTGATTTTTCTCTGTCCGAGGCATAAAACAGCTTTGACCACTAAGCCATGCTTCATGCACAGGTGAACAAAGGACTGCCATCTGCTCTGCCCCTGACTGATGTAAGAACAGCCCCAACAAGGTTGCATTTTTGCCAATTTCCAGGGCTTGGTACATGCCTTTAATCCCAACACCTGAAAGGCAGAGGCAGGCGGATCTCTGTGAGCCTGTCTACAGATCTACTTCTAGGACAGTCATGGCTACACAAAGAAACCATGTCTTGAAAATAAACACGCACACACACACACACACACACACATATACACATACACACCAAATAAAAACCAACCAAACCAAGAGCTACTTGGGCCTTACCAGAAAGCTTTATAAGGTTTCAGGATAACAAAACACACCTTTCAGTAACTGACTAGCATAGAATGCAAAATTAAAAGCTCAATGGCATTTACAAAGTAGTGAAATATTTAGATAGAAAATTACCACATATAGGCTCTACATGGCAAAATACTGTGAAATCAGTAAATAAATGAAGAGACTTGCTATGTTCATAAAAGGAAGGATTCAAATACTAAATATGTCAATTCTCTCCAAACTAAGCTGTCAATTTAGTGCAATCTTTTCCTTTTCTTGATATCAGTAATCTTTATATAGATAATCATTTTATATAGTTTTGCAAAAATCCTGTCATGAATTTTATACACATAGATACATTCAACCAGAATTCATACAGAAAACAGACCTGAAGCTAGCTGAAACCATCTTGAAAAGCAAATAGGAAACAGGAAAAATCATTGTATATAAGTTAAGGGCTATCTCATAGTGGCAGTGCCAAAGGTCTGTGGCACTACCAAAATGATAAGCACACAGAGTACCTCAAAATAGTCCCACACATAACATGTATAGCCAAATGGTGTTTGACAAAGTGGAGCAGCAGCTGAATAGGCGTCAGGTAATATTTTTAGACCCAGTTGTGTCTTCCGTTTACCTACACACATACACATACATGGAAAATGTTTGCAGCACACTAGTTAAAGCTGTAATCCTTGATGTGGCTTAATGTGGAACCTTTGCTAGGTAAGTAGGGTTAGGTGGGGCTGTGAGTTTATGCCTTATCACTATCCCAGAGCAAGAGAAAATTTGCTTTCTCCCTGTGTTGTAGAGTGCTTGGGACTGATTGAAACACCTAGACTGGTAGAGAAGCTCTTTAAGAAAGAAAGTGAACAACTCAACCTACCTTCAGGAATTCCCTGAAACTGACCAGGTTCACTAGATTCTGATCTCTATGCCCCAAGTATTCATATACAGGAAAGACTGTAGAGAGTCACTCTCAAATAAGCCCAGCCACCTGAGAAAAGCAGAGATCAAACCCAAGGAGACTGAGAGAAGCAGAGACCAGCCAAGCTGCCTGGAAGAGGCTCAAAACTACTGGGCCAGCTGAAAAGAGCTCTCTTCCACCCGCTGAGCTGCACTTAGGCTGTGCAGTGTGCGTCAGGATTCTAGGTCATGTGATCTCTCTCCTGTGCTGGGGTGGTGATGCAACTGTCTTTGAGCCATTTCTGGTCCTGCAAGTAATGCCTCACCTGTATCCCTGTAAGTAACCGCAATGGTGAACCCAGTGGCTCACCAAGCTGAACTTTGGTGGTGTCAGCACGTTGGTCTGACACATTGGTCTGACCTCACACACTGCGTGTAAGTAGACAGTGCTGTGTCTCTTTGCATAAATCTTTATTTCTCAATATTTTTCAGTGCTCAGTGTGTAGACCTTATATCTATTAACTCTGTCACTTTGTGAAGGCAGCAGACTGCGAGTTAGGTAGGGATCCTGGCGTCACAGGCTTAATAGATTAAACCGGAGATGATAGACACTCATATTTTCAGCTTCAGACTCAAACCTCCTTGCCTTTTCAGCTGAAATCTGCTCCATAGTTCTTTTAAATCCGTCTTGTGCACATTGTCATTGGACTTTAGCAGTTCCCTTCTTGCTTTTGCTCTGGCAAATTCATACTAATCGCTCAGGTCTCAGTTGGAAGTCAATTTGAGGGGGCATGATGAAATCTTTTAAGCATTTCCTTTCATGAAAGAACATCTTATAATGTTTTGAATGTTCAAGCACTAATAAGAGAAATAGATCTAAGGTTCTGACTTCGACGGGAGAGGATGGTGATATGGCTTAATAATAGCAGAATCCAGTCTGTGTCCCAGATACCACAGCAGTCACATTTTGCATATAATAGTACATTAAATCCTCATGATGCAGAGAACAATGGGAGAAAAATTGTAGAGTTAGGAAATCAAGATAGATAATAGAGGTTTATCAAATTTTATCTTCATTCTAACTATTATAGGGAATCTTTAAAAGTGAGAGTCATTTGGAAGTTACTGCCTGTGTTTTCAGGAATTTTACCAAACATTGTACCAAATAGTCACTCTCTCTTCTTCCCAGAGACTGGGTTCAGGACTACCTTCCTATAATCCAATCCAGGGAGGTTCAATCAAGTACATGATGTAAAACGGATATTTACACAAAACCTCTGCTTGTCCTTCAGTATAATGTCTAGACTGTTTATCACACTTAATATAATATAAATACTAGACAAATAGCCCTGTCATATATCCATTATGAAATGATTACACAAAAATTCTGTACATGTTAGAAATAGTCCCAGTTTGTTTGTTTGCTTATCAGTATTTTTTGTCTTGATTGGTTGAATCACAGGGTGCAGGATTCACGAACACTGAGGGCTGAATGGAATGAACCCAGATTGCCATGCATGCTGCTTAACAACATCTGGATGACATACTATTTCAGTTCTACAGATTTGCAGAGTGCCATTAAAAACTCTCAGGACACACAGCCAGTAAGAGGTGTGACAGATACTTAGCACTTAAAACCCAGAGCTTGGGTACCAGCTTCCCAGACCCAGGTACCAGCATGTTCTCTACCTGGCTGTTTAAGGAAGACTCCTGCTGCTGGCCTGCCCCCCCCCCCCCTCCACTGTGCAGTTCATACTATTTTCTATTTGGAACAAGTTTCCTCCTGGCTCTTTAACATTTCATTCTCCCTCACGAATGATCTAGCTCAGGTTTCTCCTCATGCATATTCTTATATATCCAGAATCTTGAAGGGTCCTGCATTTCATTGTCTTTACTCAAATGAACACGGTCTTTTGAAAATTGATGGGAAACAAATATTCCGTGTGAATTCTTGTGATAGAACACACTTGTGAATTCTTGTGATAGAACTCACTTTAACACAAATCCTCAGAATCACTTGGGATCTCATGGAACATGCTGGGGACCAGCTTGGGCTTCTCTGCACTGATCCAGAAAGCCCTCTGGAACTTTCCAAGTGGATAAAGAACAGTACTTAGGCCTACTTGTTGACAGCTAGCCCCTCAAGTTCCTCCCCTTCTCTGGGACCCTGGCGGGCAATTCTGGTATGTCTGCACCACAGGTTATGAGAACTGATTTCTGTTCTCAAGTTGCACTAACAGGTGAAGCACTCTCCGCCATTTGTGTGTTGCTGACATGTGAATTCTTCAGATCACAAGCCATCAGAGAAAATAAATAGGACAAACTGGTCTGTCTCTGTAGTATTAAATTTAGTGGCTTAGAATACTTACATATAATTTTACTGTGTGCACATTTTTACGGGCCAAGGTCAGGGGTATGAGCTCAGTAGAGGAACGATTTCCATCTCCTGCCAGGAAGCTGCAGAGCTTTCACAAATGATCAGCACTCTACATCATCTTTCCCCCATCATCTGCAGGAACTGACAATACAGGACTTCTTAGAAAGCCTTAGATGCACTTCCTTTCTCAAGGGATACTTTGGAAGCAACAGAGAACCAAAGAACACTGCAGAAGGATCCCAGTCAAGGTTTCCCTGAGCACCGGCAGCACGTCACGGAGCGTAGCTTCATGCTCACGCGTGTCCACATCTTCCTGTGGTCTTGCAGAGTGCAGCCATGGCTGTCCACATGGGAAGTCCACCGTCTTCAAACATTCTCTGGATTTGTTCATTTGCTTATGGCTGTAAAACTCTACCGGGCACCACTGAGCATCTTTATGGAAAGAAGAGAATCTATGGAAAAGCATCAACTGCATCCTGTTTTTCTCCTCCTAACAGCTTGCGATCACTTCCTCATCTGGCATGCCTCTGAGAATGAATGGAGAGAGAGAGAAATGAATCCTTCAACAGCTGCTTCATAGGAGAACAATCCCACCCTGGAACTTCCTGCCGACACTACGGGCCATTGTCACCTCATGTGCTGTAGCCAGTAGCCTAACTTCTTTCACAAAATGACGGTCTTCAAAGAACCCTCAGAAATGACTTAATTCTGTTACTGGCAGCTTTATGTAAGAAGAACGCTGGCAATTGATCCCTCATGCTTGCTAGGTCATCCATGCACAAATCATGTTTTAAACAGAGACAAAGACGAATACAGGATGCATTCATACCGGGAAGAATAGATGTTGCAATGGAAATGTATAAAGGAGACTACAGACTCTCAAGAGGCAAGAGGGACTCTCGTGTTCCAGAACTGATACAAAAATGACTGTATTGTGGTAGCATCACCCAGATTGCCTTTGATGTTTTGCTTAAAATGATAAAACGGCTTTTTGACTACCATAGCCACTATGTTTCTCATAGTGAAAGAGAAGTAGGTAATGTTTAATATATCATTAATTAAAGAAAAATTCACTTGTAATTACCCATGCTTATGTATGCGATTCCCGGCTTATTCACTCTGGATTCTTCTGATGAGCTGACTGACAGCTCAAGGCCATTTCTATGTAAATACATTTTCTTCATATAGATGTTTTTCCTGGATATGATGCTATTCAAGGATGCAGTGATGGACTAAGCGGGTCTGCTTGCCTCCCCCGGAAGAGGAGCAGTGTCCAGCATTGTTAGAAGTTGTGCGTGTGCACCGCACACACACAGGGAATTTTTTCCTCTAGGCAGTTTGAAAGGCTGGCGATTTTCTGTGATTCAAACTTCTGCTCTTAGCAAAGCATCTATCACCCTCCTATTAAATGGAGGGGACTCTGTCTGAACCCTTCCTTTTAAAACCTTCCCCAGAAGCCTGTGTTGTTCTACCTCCTTCTTTTCTTTCTCTCTTGCAGACTAAGTCCTTGTGGGGGAGGAGGGCAGTGTGTATTGCTGGAGAGGGGAGGAAGAGCCCGGGATAACATCCCTGGCACTTTGGGTTGCAGGAGCCATTGTTTCAGAGGAAGCTACACTACAAACAAGGTGTTAAGTGGCTTAGCAAACAAGAATTAAGGAGTGATGCTAGCAAGGAGGGAGGAAAGAGCTGCTCGAAATCACAAAAATCATCAGTCTGACTGATACTTAGCAGTTACATTATTTAAAACTACAACTGTCTGCTAAAAATATAATAATAAGTAAAGTGTAATTAAAATGTTGGTGCTAACATAGAACTTAGTAAGCCTCAACTTTAAGTATTCCGAGATGCTTCTCGGGGATTTACTATGCATTGGTTCTCATAAGAATCTTAGGGTTCTTAATCTTAAAGCTTACAGCCTGTCTTAGAAAAAAATGTGTAAAGATGCAGACTATGTTAAAAAAAAAAAAGCAAAGACACTGAGACATGCCGACTAGCACGAGAGTGGTTGTAGCTATAGAGCCACCGTTCACAAAGGAACTGAAAGATACATTTTTAAATTTTATCAAAATTTCTTGGTTTTAAACAAATGTGATTGAAGTTATTATCATTGCAAACAATGACACCTGTGCCCAAATCACCATCACTAAAATGAACAAGGAATATACAAGTTATTACAGTAATTGCAGTAAGTTTAGCATGAGAAAAGGGTTTACCAGAAAAAAATATAATAAGAATGGCAAGAGAAATCATAGAGAATTACTAACTCCTCTATCTGATTGAAAATTCTGCATTTCTTTATGCCAAAACCTTTCACAAGCACACTGAAGTGGCAAACTGAAAAATCAGACTGTACCCGTGACAGATATAAAGAAAGGTTAACATTCTGGCCAGTCAATTAAAGAATCACTAATCCCTTCAGAAGGAGGGATATGGACCATTAATTCTGTTCACTCTTTACTTGATCTAAATGCTACCATTTGGTCTAATGCATGCTCCTCATCTCACTGGCTTTCAAAGGCCCCTTTCTGTCCAGGACGAGCCGCAGCTGCGGGATGCCCTTCTTCCCCACTCCCAACCATCAGGGGGCTACTGTTGGATTTTCCTTAGACAAGAAACCTAGTCAGAAGGATGGCATGGGAGTATGCACGCACTTTTATTTGATTCTGTCTCCTGTCACATTTTAAAAGTGATTCTTAAGTGCTTCATCTGCACACACACAAAATCCCCTTCCCTTCTTAATAAAGGTCCTTCAGCAATACACTATCGGAATTACACACTCGGACTAGTGAAAAGTCACCATGTCCCTTGCAAGCACCTGTAACCCACAGAGGGTCTTCGGCCTGTCTGATGAGGTGAGCTGTGGGTCTGTTTGCCTTTCCTCCTGTACACTCTTGGGCTTGTTTGTTGGTGATATCTCTGCCATACAGATCGTTTGGTCCTCAGCAGCTCAGCAAGTGCTTATGGATGAGAACAACACTTTCATCCCCTCAGATGAGGGAACATACCATCCTTTGAAAGGAAGCAGCCTTGACCCTTCCAAAGATGTCCTGGCTTCCGTTTCCTGGTTGTTTCCTCTGTGTACCATGGTTTCTGCACATTTCACTTTTAATTTCACAATCCCTCCTTTGTTACCAAGTATCTTCTCCTAGCCCTTTCCCTCTCTACCTCCAAGAAGCCAACTCGCTTACACTGTTCTCTATAAAGTCAATGGAAATCACACACTTGAGACAATGGATGGGGGCACAGAGTAACACAAGAAATCAGCCAAGAGCACACGAGTGTGTTATTGATATCTGTGTGTTTGTTCCTTCCCCAGCGAAGTGTTTTTCAAAAGTCCACTTGACACAACAGCTAGAAAGAACTACAGATATAGCTTGTGCACACTCAGTTTCTTAAAGTGCTCCGATGATGTTTTGTAAAAAAAAAAAAAAGAATGCAGAAAGATGGTCCTTTTCCAGAGAACAATAAGATCTTTTTGTTAAGTCTCAGGTGTAAACTACTTTTGCATGATTGTACTGTGAAGCTGAATCGATGAGCTATAGAAAGAAATACTGCTTTCATGCAATATTCTTGTTATAACTAGTCTCTCTGTTTGGAGTCCAGGTTTAAGCGTGCTATGATGTATGTCCAGATAATGCTGGATCCTGGCACAGAGCATAGACTGTACCTAGAGTTCTAGCACTTTAGGTCCCTAGCCTAGATGCTAAGAGTGCAGATGCCTGGAACCATCCAAGTACGTTTTAAAGCTGAAACTGCCATTTTCTGATGCATTGCTGGGGGAAAGGAATTTTTCCTCACTTTCCTTTGCCTCATCACTATAATCAAGATGATAATAGAACTTGCCACATATTCAGGTTAAATGGGTCAGGTAGGGACTAGTGAAGCAAACAGAACTTGGGACACGGCAGAACCCATCACTGCTATTGTTGTTGCTTAGTGTGTTCTTCAGCTTGACTTTTACAGAAAAGTATTATTTTTTAAATTTTGTATGTATGAGCGTTTTGCATGCATGTGTTAATGTGTGGTTTGTATGTATCTGGTGCCTACAGAGGCTGGAAGAAGGTACCATATCCCCTGAAAACAGTCATGGATGGTTTGAACCACCTTGTGGGTGCTAGGAATGAACCCTGGTTCTCTTCAGCAGCAGCAGTGATCTAACCACTCAGCCAGCTCCTCAGGTCCTCAGCAAGAGCACTGGTGTCAAATGCTTAGTACCCAGTCTCTGGCCTTATTAAGAAGTACGATGTTTGAGGATGGAGAGATGGCTCAGTGGTTAAGAGCATTTGCTATTCCCCAGAAGAATAGAATTCAGTTCCCCTACATGGCGCAACTCCCATCCAGCGTTCCAGAGGGTCTGACGCCCTCTTCTGGCCTCCATGTGTTCTTACACACATGTGGCATACACTTACATGTACTATAGACTTAATGAAAACGACAGTACAAGAACAAGAAGGCAAGAACTGGGTCCTGTGGAGGGTAGGTAAATGGACCATGTTCTTGCAGGAGACTCCAGTCCTCCCTGCCGTTCTCCTGGTCACCATGCGATGAGCAAACTTCTCTGCCATAACTTCTCTTAAACACTTAGGAAAAAGACAGGGAAGGACAACAACTGTTCGTATTCTCTCATATCTAAAGATGTTTCTTTTTGGAATTTTAAAGTTTCTTGATATGTCTTTCTTTGGGTATAATCAATTTTGCCCAAACTCTCCTCCAAAACGCTTGTGCTGGACTACAAAGCTCCCAGCTCCATTTGAATGTTTCTGTCTCAACAACTTCACTAACACTGATTTCAAACATTTTCTTTGTGAATACTTCAGTATTTATTTTGCTGTGATCCTCCTCTACTTCCTTTAACCAATATCAAATTCACTTTTGCTCAATCAACACCTTTCATCATCACATTTTCTTCTCCTTCTGCAGAATTTACAGGAGCACACATGTATAGAACTACAATGATATAACCTCCAAACTAATTTTCTTCTTCATAGGCCCAGTAATGACTTAGTTATCTTGGGCATTAAGAGTCACTGCACTCAGAACATAAAGGCCAAAGAAAGTTTGTGATATTCTGACAGTGCAAATAAAAGATGTTTAATGAAACCCTTACTACCTCTGTGATGGAAAGAATAAAACAATGCTCAGGTCATCTTTCATACTTTCTGTGACAAATGTTCATCTTTTAAAAAGTAGATGTCGGGAACACTGACGTGATGTGATTTTCTCCTAACTTTTTCCCCATAAGGGTTTTAAATCAGCAAAGCACACAAAAATAAGGCATTGAATGTATTGGTTGGGGCACTCCCATATTCTTTATCACCACTGGTTTATTTGATTATGTCTCCTTCTGTGTTTGCTCATTTGGCAAGATTGGATTTGAGTGAAACCTTTAAAACTCCAGAGCAGTGGTTCTCAATTTGCAGATCATGACTACTTTGGCAAATCTCTGTCTCCAAAATTATTTACATCACGATTCATAACAGTAGCAAAATTACAGTGATGAAGTAGCAAGAAAAACAATTTTATGGTTGGGGTCACCACAGCATGAGAAACTGCATTAAAGGGTCGCAGTACTAGCAAGAGTGAGAGGCACTGTCCTCCAGTTTAAAAGTCCATTATTTCCTGGAACATATACCGTGAGAACAGTTCTGAAGCCTCATCTGTAGTCAGTATGTGTGATTATTAAAATGTGGTCTGCATTCTCAGCTGACATGTATGTATTCGGAGTGACTCGGTGTCCTGGGAAATGATCATGGAAACCCCTCTTGACCCTATTCCTAACAGTGCTCTCAGAGAGGAACCCCCAAGAAAGGATCAACAGGAGGACTCCAGGGAGAAGGACAGACTGGTCTTCTGCCTGCTGTGTCTGCTGGCAGGACACCTGCTGTCAGCTCAGCTCCCTACCAGACATCACTCTCCACGCAGTCTCCTCACAGTAGCTGCGGAGGCAGGAAACTTCCAAGAAATAAGCTGATCCATGGTTTCCCAGGAGCTGTGTGTTCCCCACTACCAAAAGAACACAAAGCTGCTTGACTTGTTAGGGATGAAAGTGCTAAACTCTAATATTAAATCATTGTTATTTTTTCCAAAATAATTGACTTTGAAAGACTATACACTCTCAAAATGCCATCTACTTTGTCAGAACCTTGAGCCCATCCTTGAGGTTGCTTTCTCCTGAGACAGCTGGCATCTTTTGAAGACAGACTGGGTTTAAGAAATAGTTAAAATTTACATCACCATGCCTTGTAAAGGAGGTGAGAACTGAAAATAAAGAGATTAATTCTAAGGAACAAGAATGTTTAGACTAGGGAAGTAAAATTAGTCAAGAAAGAAATGTGCATTCTCTGCTTCTCCAAAAAGAAAAATAATACAAAACATGAATTTCAATTGTGTGTGTGCATATGATAGCACTAGAAATTCACACCAGTGGCTCAACATGGCTGTTCAGTATTTTTTTTATTGGCTTTACATCCTTGTTGTAGTAGCATCCCTCCTTCCCTCCCTCCTTCTCTTCCTCCTCCCTCCGTCCCTTTTCCTCAGAAAAGTGGAGCTCCCTTTCCCATCCAGTCCAGCTCATCAAGTGTCATCAGTAGGGAGCATGTTCTCTTGCTCATCAGCCTGGTAAGGTACTCTCACCAGGGGGAAGTAAGCAAAAAACTGGCAAGGGAGTCCCTGTCCGGTGCAGCCCCCACTTCCCTTCCCTTACTAGAGAACTCACATGAGATAAGCTGCCCATCTGCCACATCTTTCTAGGGGGCTTAAGTTTGGTTCATGCGTGGTCCTTGGCTGGTGCTTCAGTCTCAGCAAGGCCCTCTGGGCCCTGGATAGTTGGCTCTGTTGGTCTTCTTTCTCCTGTCACCTCCAGGTTCTTTTCTCTTTCCTCTTACTTTTCTGCAAGATTTCATGCACATCACCCAATGTTTGGCTGTGAGTGTCAGCATCTGTTTTGAGGCGCTACTGGGTAGAGCCTCTCAGAGGACCACTCTGACAGGCTCCTGTCTGAAAGCTTAGCAGAGTTCCATTCATAGTGTCAAGGATTGGCACTCTCTGATATGGTGGGGTTTTGGTTGGTTATTCCCTCAATCTCTGCTCTACCTGTTCTATCTTTGTCCCTGCACACCTTGTAGGCAGGGTAAATTTTGGGTCGAAGTTTTTGTGGGTAGGTTGGTGCTCCCCTCCCTCTGCTAAAAGACTAGTCTAGTTAGTGGCTGACCTCTTTAGTCTCTAAGGCCTCTGCTACTAGGAGTCTCTGCTTGAGTAGCCCTCATACCGAAAAGGTGCTCCACCAAAAACCAAGGACAATTGCTCAACTATGTTCATAGCAGCTTTATTCACAAGTGCCAGAATCTGGAAACAACCAAAGCATGGTAAAGAAACAGTGGCACATTTACACAATGGAATACTACTCAGCTAATAAAAACAAACAAATCATGAAAATTGCAGGCAAATGACAGAACTAGAAAAGATCACCTGAGTAAGGTATCCCAGACCCAGAAAGACACACATGCTATATACTCACTTATAAGTGGATTTTAGCCATACAGAACAGGATAAGCATACTATCAGGCACAGGCTCAAAGAAGGTAAGGAACAAGGAGGATCCAGGGAGGAGGCATAAATCTCACTCTGAAGGGGATATAGAACAGACAGAGGGAGTTGCTGAAGAAGGGAACAAGGTAGGAGAGGGGACACAGAGTTAAGAGGGTGGAGTTAGGATGAGAGGACAGAAAGACTCTAGGGAAAAGGGAAACTATCTCTGTGACTTGAAGACCCATGTCAGGGTGGGCTCCTCTTCAGAGTTTTTAGAGACACCTTGATCCTTGGTGCATGCCCTTCTCTCTCCCAGCTCTGTAGTTTCACCTACAAAACTGGTCCAACTTGTTCAGAGTAGATGTTCCCATGGCCTTCCTCGCTGGGTTCTTGCATGCCTTGGCCCCTCAGCAGTTCTGTCTAAATGGCCAAATGAAAGAAGATATGGCCCACTTTGTCCAGGGTTGTGGCTCTCCATTCCCAAGTGTTCTTATTCGGCTGTGTGTGCCTCAGATCGGGTGCCAGTTTCCACCCTTTCTAACCTGTGTGTCTGTGCCTGGTGGCAGAGCTGCTTCTTCCCTATTCATGCTAAGCCTAGTCTCCAAAGAACAGAAGTGCATCTCGAGCTTCCGCGCCCCTCTTTTCCCAAACCTAGCATAAAGGTGTGTGCCTTTCATGGGAGGGTTGGACGGGTCTCAGAAACTCCCTCTTGTTGATGAGCGTGGAAGTCTTTCGATCATCCTTTCTTTATCATTCTTCCATTCATCATTTAAATACATGCAGACTAGCACTTCTGGTTTTCTGTTTGCTTGTTTCCTAAGTCCTGTTCGTTCTCCATAGATACCTACTTCTTGTTTGTTGGTAAATGTTTGGGCATGGCCACCTGCTCTCTACCTCTCACCTAATTCAGCCAGATGATGGCGGTTAATTATCTTCTATGATAAATTTCTTATAGTCTTACTAACAGCTATGATTCTGTTAGTGACTGCAAAACACTCAACTTATCACAAAACACACAAATTAGTAGTTGCCAAGTGACATTTGTGATCCATCACGATTACTGAGAAAGTCTGAACCATTTTAGTTTTAGACAGAAGTTTATTATCAACTCATTGGGATGGGGGGAGAGGAAGAAAGAGAGACAGAGAGACACGCACAGAAAATAAGAGCAATGCTATTTGAATTAGCTCACATTGATCTTCATAGACAGGGACTTCAGGCAAAGTATGAAGCCGTGGTTCTCAACCTTCTTAATGATGTGACCCTTTAATAGTTATTTGTGTTGTGGTGACCTCCCCAACCACTCAATCATAAAATTATTACCTCATAACTATAATTCTGCTACTGTTACAACTTGTAATGTAAATATATGATATCCAGGATACATTATATGCAACCCACATGTTTAGAACTGCTAGAGTAAGGGAATGCAGAGCACCAGAGAACACATGCCTTGGCTCTGGTCAACATCTCAAAGATAAGGACAGAAGAGAAGCTAGAGGACATCTTTCCGACTTCTGACTCAGACAGAAGCTGAACATAAGAGGACCTCGTGGCCTAACAGGACCTCAGGGAGGCTTATGTTTGAAATTGCCATGTTGCTTCTCCTCACCTGAGATATGGACAGAGTTCCAGAAGCAATAGCAGCGACCATCTCAATCCTCAGAGATTCGAAATAATAATAAACATTTTGACATTGTTTCTAGCCATGTTGTAGAACCTATACTCACTAGAATATTAAGAACACTGCCCAATAATTACTTCTAGCAAAAGGTGCTTAATAAAGTATTAGAATTTTTGTTTATTACCCTCAAAAGATTCAAGGTTCACATGGGTGTCGCTCCTCTCCCAACTCACACACACATACACTCACACAGAATGCAGAAAAATACATATTACTTTATATGGGACAGTAGCCACTTGCTCTATTACTTTGCTCCCTGAGATTATGTTATTCAATATAACAAAATGCAATATGCTGATGGCAAGAATTGCATTTGCCAAGCAGCATTCTCTGTGTTCTCCTAACTATCAGAGCTCTCGCTCTCTTTTTATTTCTACAATATTTATTTTTAGAGATTTAGTGTTTTGAATAATACCCAGGGTATAATCCATCCACACATCTGATCTTTTGTTGTCTTTTTTTTTCAATAATTACACTTTATTCACTTTGTATCCCCCCATAAGCCCCTTCCTCCTTCTGTTCCTATTCCACCTTCCCTCCCCCTTCTCCACCTATGCCCCTCCCCAAGTCCACTGATAGGGGAGGTCCTCCTCTCCTTCCTTCTGATCTTAGTCTATCAGATCTCATCAAGAATGGCTGCATTGTCATCTTCTGTGGCCTGGTAAGGCTGCTCCCCCCTCAGAAAGAGGTGATCAAAGAGCAGGCCAATCAGATTATGTCAGAGGCAGTCCCTCTTCCCATTACTATGGAACCCACTTGGACACTAAACTGCCATGGGCTACCTCTGTGCAGGGGTTCTAGGTTATCTCCATGCATGGTACTTGGTTGGAGCTTGAGTCTCCGGGAAGACCCCTGTGTTCAAATTTTCTGGTTCTGTTGCTTTCCTTTTGGAGTTCCTGTCCTCTCCAGATCTTACTATTTCCCACTTCTTATATAAGATTCCATGCACTCTGTCCAATAGTTGGCCATAAGTCTCAGCATCTGCTTTTATAGTCTGCAGGGCAGAGCCTTTCAGAGCCCCTCCGTGGTGGGTTTCTAGCTTGTTTCCTGGTTTCTTCTTCTTCTGATGTTCTTCCTCTTTGCCCTTAGGGATGGGGATTGAGCATTTTAGTCAGGGTCCTCTCGATTAGTTTCTTTAGATGTACAGATTTTAGTAGGTTTATCCTATGTTATATGTCTATATGAGTGAGTATACACTGTGTGTGTCTTTCTGCTTCTGGGACAGCTCACTCAGGATGACCCTTTTCAGGTCCCACCATTTACCTGCAAATTTCATGATTTCCTTATTTTCCATTGCTGAGTAATATTCCATTGTGTAGATGTACCACAATTTCTGCATCCATTCTTCAGTTGAGGGGCATCTGGGCTGTTTCCAGCTTCTGTCAATTACAAATAAAGCTGCTACAAACATGGTTGAGCAAATGTCCTTTTTGTTTACTTGAGCCTCTTTTGGATATATGCCTAGGAATAGTATGGCTGGGTCTTGAGGAAGTGCTATTCCTAGTTGTCTGAGAAAGCGCCAGATTGCTTTCCAGAGTGCTTGTACAAGTTTACATTCCCACCAGCAGTGGAGGAGGGTTCCCCTTTCTCCACAGCCTCTCCGGCATGTGTTGTCACTCGAGTTTTTCATCTTGGCCATTCTGATGGGTGTCAGGTGAAATCTCGGGGTCAGAGCCCTCTTTTATTGTACGTGTTGAGGGAGACCTCGGCACAGGGAAACGGAGCCTTGCACACTGTGTATCTGTCTGTAATTCCCAGAGTCAGGTTTGACACAGATTAGAAAACTTTCTGCCCTGCAGGCTGTGGCACTTGTAGTCATCCCGTGGGCTTGTGCGTGTAAAGGCCACATCTCCTGTGTCTGAGTCTAGCAATGTACCCCATAAACTTTCCTTGGCTTCTGTATTCTAGAGTGACACTGTCTCATCCCTGAGTATTCGGTCTGCCCCAGCGTGCTCGATTTTCTATTATCAAGTCCCTTGCAGCCATTGGCTTTTGGCAACCCTTTCAAATCCGCAAACACCTTCCTTTTTCTCTGCAATCTAATTCCACTCACATTTAAATCTTTCATTTTTCCCCGAATTATCATGTGAACCTCATTTTGCAGGATTTCTTAAAAATACAATTAAAATGTTTCATACAGGTTTAGGCCAAGTGGGCCTGGATCCTAGAACACACCCTGAGCAAACCCTCCAGGAATCCAGCTCACAGCGTGGTCTACAGTCTGGGATTCCCTCCCACTTGCTTTGACCTGATATTTTGCTTATCCTGCTATGAAATTCCTCAGAGGAGGGAAACAGTAGCTTGCTTCATTAAGGCTCATCATTTACAAGATGTTGACAAATGTTGGCATTTATCCTGTTAACATAATAAATGTGAGAAAAATGACCATTTGGCATAGATAGTCCATTGCAGGATGCAAGCATGCCAACAAGGAAGGTTTGTTATGTCTAAGCAGCATTGTTCAAAGCTACATATCAGAATAAATATGTTTTAGAAAAATAATTATTTATCTTTCCCCACAAATACAATTTCTCTCTCTCTCTCCCCCTCTTTTGTGGTAGTTGGCGGCAGACAGAATAGTTTAATACAAAATCAAAACCAGAACCCAGAGTAAATATCTGTACAAATCATGTTTACATATTTGCTCGAATAAAATATTTAAATTTTTGTCCTTTTTGAAAAAAAAAACTATCAGGTTTGCTTGATCATTGTAACATTTGGTTATTTTCTTAGTTTCAAATGTAGTCACTTGACAATAATACAACTATAATGTTCTGCTTTACATTCACCTAATGATACAACAACATGAGTAAAGGGAATAAGAATGGAAACTAGGAATTACAAAGATTTGACTTATTCTTCAATGGACAAGATTAAATGCCCATCACCAAACATATATGAAAGTTAAACTTGTTTGAGTAATCTGAATTTTGCAAAGAACTTTTAGATACACCCCCACACACATAAACAGACATGCACAGACACCCATACACATCTATACAAACACACATATATGCATCCACATGCAAACACATAAGCATGTACACATGTACACATACACGCGGATATACATGTAAAACATACAGAACACCACACACATACACATGCACATGCACTTTGGAAAACTATCTAGGACTAGCCTGGCGTTCATGACTGGGTCCTAGTGTACTGAGTAGCATGAACAACTCCCGAGAACTGCAATGTCAGAAACCATTCTATGAGAGACCAAGGCCAAAACAGAGCTCAGTATGGTCCCAACTGAACAAGACAAATGAAGATTAGAACTCACAATCACAGCACCACCAACCCTTACCAGCGAGATAAAACCTTGCTTCCTTTAGCTGACACCAACTGAATGCCTGCCAGTTCCTTGTAATACTCTCCTGCTGAGACATCCCTGGTTCCTTCTGAGCTGAGCACTGCACCTGCTTTCTTCAGTGCTGTTCTTCTCCAGTGATCTCCGTCCTGAGGGGCTGACAATGTGTGGGAAACAGAGCATCACCTTACTTAAAAAGACTGCCCATCAGGAGAAGCACATGGGGGTTAAGCCCATATATTTGCAACCTTTTCTTGCCATTTGTGTCTTCAGTCAATGAGTTTTTATAGTGTGTCTGGGAGGAACATATAGTTTGGCATAAACAGAAACTAAGGTAAAAGCAGTTGTGTGACCCCATAGTTAACATTCCAAATTGACAGTGTCAGACTCAGAACACAGACTGTCCTGGCTCTTCTTTCCAAGCTCCGTCTTCGGACATGAAATGTGACTAAGCTCCTTCCTGCTAATTCACAACCTAAAAAGCTGTGACTGTTATTTATTTGTCTGTATCTCCAATGGACTGGAGGCCCCAAGAAGGACATAGCCTTGAACTACCTCTTTACATGCAGCTACTCCTGAGTGGTCGTCTGAGGAGCTCACTAACTGACTCATCTAGGGCATGGGTCAGGCAGGGCATCTGTCCTTACTGGCAGGAGGAAAGGAGTGCCAGGGCATCTGACAATCAGTATTTCATTCAAGTTCAAGAATTCGAACCTCATGAAACTGAAAAGATTCTGTAAAGCAAAGGACACCGTCATCAAAACAAAAAGACTGCCTACAGATTGGGAAAGAATCTTCACTAACCCTCTATCTGACAGAGGGCTAATATCCAGTATATACAAAGAACTAAAGAAGCTGAAAAGTAGCAAACCAAGTAATCTAATTAAAAAATGGGGGACAGAGATAAACAGAATTCTCTATAGAGGAATATCGTATGGCAGACAAACACTTAAAGAAATGCTCAGCGTCATTAGCCATTAGGAAAATGCAAATCAAAATGACCCTGAGATTTCACCTTACACCCATCAGAACGGCCAAGATGAAAAACTCAAGTGACAACACATGCTGGTGAGGTTGTGGAGAAAGGGGAACCCTGCTCCACTGCTGGTGGAAATGTAAACTGGTACAACCACTTTGGAAGTCTATCTGATGCTTTCTCAGTCAATTAGGAATAGTGTTTCCTCAAGACCCAGCTATACCACTGCTAGGTATATACCCAAAATTTGCTCAAGTGCACAACAGAGATATTTGCTCAACCATGTTTATAGCAGCTTTATTTGTAATAGCCAGAACCTGGAAACTACCTAGATGTCCATGAACGGAGGAATGGATATAGAAATTGTGGTATTTTTACATAATGGAATACTACTCAGCAATCAAAAAGGAGGAAATCATGAAATTTGCAGGCAAATGGTGGGATCTAGAAAAGATCATTCTGAGTGAAGTACCCCAGAAGTAGAAAGACAAACACAGTATATACTCGCTTATATAGACCTATAAGATATGATAAACATAATGAAATCTATACACCTAAAAAAGATAACCAAGAGAGCAGACATGGGTTAAGATGATCAATCCTCATTTAGAAAGACAAATGGGATGAGTCTACCACAGAAGGCATCTGAAAGATTCTACCTAGCAGTGTTTCAAAGCAGATACTAAGACTCCTAACCAAACCTTCGGCAGAGTATAGGGAATCATATGAAAGAAGGAGAGTTAGTATGATGGGGAAAGGATAGGAGCTCCACAAGGACCAAATATATCTGGGCACAGGGTCTTTTCTGAGACTGACATTCAACCAAGGACCATGTATGGATATAACCTAGAACCTCTGCTCAGATGTAGCCTGTGGTAGCTCAGTAACCAATTGGTTTCCCATAATAAGGGGAACAAGGACTATTTCTAACAGGAACTCAATGGCTGGCTCTTTGACCTCCCCACCCCCCAAGGGAGGAGCAGTCCTGTTAGGCCACAGAGGAGGACTTTGCAGCCAGTCCTGAAGATACCTGATAAAACAGGGTCAGATGAAAGGGAAGGAGGTCCTCCCCTATCAGTGGACTTGGAAAGGGGTAGGGAGGAGATGAGGGAGGGAGGGTGGGATTGGGAGGGAATGAGGGGGCGGGATACAGCTGGGATACAGAGTTAACAAAATGTAACTAATAAGAAAAAAATAAAATTAATAAAATTTTAAAAAATGTAAAAAAAAAAAGAATTCAGTTATAGTAGTATCTGTGTCCCAGGCCCAAGGTAGACACAGTTGAAAGCTAATAGCTCTACCCTGTAATGTGAGAGTGTCTCCTTGTGAACTCTTCAGATATAACTTAGGGTTTTTTCCAAAACTGTGATGCTCTGGAGTTACCTGAAGTAACATGTCACTGCTCCTGTTTTTGAATTTAAAAACGTAGTTGGATACTTTGGTTGTAATGAAGGGTGATTCAGAAAAATCACCATGAGGAAAAAGGGAGAGATAGGTGCAAAACATGTTATAATGGTTTGCCTGTGGTATATATGCAAGATTAGAGTCCCACAACAGTGTGATGCAGCCTTGATCATTCAGGCCTTTACAGCCATTGAAGCAGGACATTCTCCCCAAGCATGGTTGGATACCATAAAAAGCTAAAATGTTACGCTCAGGATGCGAGGCTAAGCACTGCACTCAGGGTCAGCCGCTTTGGACCCAGAGAAGAGCATGTCTGGTTGCATGCGGGTTAATGCCCCAGGTCCCGCCTCTGAGAAAAAGGTATCGGACGGGTCTGATGCTCTTTGGGTGGATGACACCTAAACGAACATCGGTACAAAGTCCCAATTTATTTCTAATATCAGAGATCAGACCTCTACTCTTGCCTGATGCGTCTAAAACAAAAAGGGGGAACTGTAGAGAGCTGCAGAATGCTATGCCTTAAAGATGGAGCTGGTTTCCGCCTTCCACCTTCCCGATGGTGAGTGCTCTCTGTCATGAACAATTCCACATTTGGCTAAGGCTGAGGATCTGGCTTGCTTCCATGTATGTGGACCTATCTGCATTGCCCACGTGGCACGCCTGGGTTGGCTAACCAGAGGCTATTTAAGCTGTGGGCTGGCTTTCCCCAGGGTCCGAGGATTGTTCAAGGTTTCTGAATAAACTGCATTGAAAAAAAAAATGAACTAATTTACGGAAATTTTGTTTTCCTTTTACACACTTGGACTTAAAAGCAAGGCGGAACAACAACAAACAAACAAGCACCAACCCCCCATGACAACATAAAGCAAGGACTTGCAGTATTTATGGTGTCTCAGGGCTTCAAGAACATCCTAATACATCACCATTTAAACACGCTGCCATTGTTTACAGTTACACAGATTCTGTTAATGATACTTTTATTTCGCATCAACACTTGTAATTTGTTCTCAAATATAATTGATGATGAAATAAATTAGAAGCAATTAAATAATGCTTACTGGTATTATCAGTTGTACCCAACAGGGATTCAGGACGAATAGGAGTGGTGCTTGGATCTCAGTTCTGCTTGATGTTCAAATGTGCCTTTTTATGGTGCTTCCAGCTGCTCCGTAGAGCTGGATCAACAAACAACCATGTTAGAGGCCAGTATTTTGAATATTAAGTTCATTTATCCATCCACTTTTAAACACTCTTGACAAAATACTTGGGGGCTCTTGGTCAGTAGTTGGCAGGTGCTCTGACAGGTGGTGTTGGTCAGACAAATCGTCGGAGATTACGTGATGTGACTCACAGGAAGCAGGCGTGAAGCATGCTAGTGCCACGCATGCACGCTGTCATCTTTGAAGGTGATGGCATGTGGACATTCTTACTTTGAGGATAAGTTAGAATTTTCTGCCATGCAGTGATGAGCTCAGACCACAGTTACCCCTGTGCCCAATACCTCCTCACAACCCCATTCAGTTTTGCTCAAGTCACCCTGTGCCAGCATTAAATGGCCATTGTGACATATCATAAAATGTAGTATAATCAGCATACGGCTCTTAAACTCTGCAAGCACTCATTCTTTCGCCTGTCAAGGATGCTGTAGTGAAGATGTCATCAACTTGGGGACTCACACAGAGCTGCTGGCCTTCTACAGGCCACTCACAGTGTGAATAAGAAGAAACCTGCCCAGTGCACTAGAGGCATTGCGCTTCTGTTAATGTAGCGGGCCTTTAATAGGTTCTGTGGCTAATCTGAGGGGGCTTTTACCGTTCATGGTCTGCTTGGAGAATTTTGTAGTTAACCAGAGCCAATACCTGCCTGGCTGTTAACCCCACTCCCCCAGAAACTTAGAAACAGCCTTGTCAGATGCTCCCTGAGCTAAGTCTGAAGGAACCTGTGCTCTGGGTCTTTGGGCAGGTATTTTCTGGAAATGCACCTGCTCAACCTGAGGCGACTTGAATGATTGTAGGCTGGAGTCACTCCATGCACTCAAGGGAAAAATGTGACAGAAATTTTGGGGATTATTTAGATTCTGTTCACCTTCTAATTTTTTTTTTTTTCATGAAGAGGAAATAAACATTTGAGACAGTTCTTATCTGAGTTAATATTCTCAGGCACACTTTTAAAGAGAATAAGGAAACAAACCTGAAATTGCTGCTGTTTTTTTAACATTATTTGAACACATTGTGGAGCAGTTTCATCAGGAATGAACATTTTCAGAAACAGAGCTTGAGTGTTGTCATCAAAGCTTAACCCAAAGAGTGGAATAATCCATTCACATCTCTGAAGGTAAATCTCCAAACACGATCCTGCTCCTGTCTGAATCCAAGTAAGTTTAACTTGGGAGGTATAAGGGTTTTATTTTGGAAGACAATCCTTAAATTCATCCTAGCGAGCAATGCAGAATGACAGTCTACTCTTGGTGTGTCGATAGGGAATACTGCCTCCAGTTTTGGAAAACTAGAGGCCATAGATTTGTGCTGGAGACATAATCTCATTTTAGAGGTAAGGTGCTTGTGGAAATTGATTTGTGAAGATTTGGAAATTGGGTGCTTTGCAGAATAAGGTCACCTTATTTGCATTCTCTGGTATAAATCCATATTTTCTGTCATGCTTTTGTTTGTTTTTGGAAGATTGCCAGCTTAAAACGAAAGACTAGCTCCTGCATGAGATCAGACAATTCCATCATGAGGAAATCCACCTGTGGCCTGAGAGAGTTCATTCTCTGACTTTAGTCACAGACAGCAAGGTGCCTTCCTGCAATCACATATAGACAGGCACTTGTGACAGGCCCTCATACTATCTTAGCTAGAGCTAACGAAGCTCTGGATTTTAAGGTGAATAAAGTGTGTCAGAAAGATGAAAAGATCTCGTTGCTAAAGACTCACTGAGATAGGAGCAGGAGAAACTCTCTGGGCACACTCCTCCCTGCTCTGCTCTCTCAGCTGGTTTGTAAACATTTGATTACTGGTAGGTAACATGGACAACAAAGTATTCAAGGTTCTGCTGACTGGCACATTTTTAGACCCATAAGGCTAGAGTATGTTGGCTTAGAACGTTCTCCATGAAATTTGAGAAAATTCAGTTAAGTGATTAGCTTTCGGTGTTCTATGAGGTTTGTGTTTTCCTGAGAGCTGAGGAGGCCAGGCTGTGTTAATGTGTTGTATACATTAACAAGGTTGAAGAGAGAGTGCCCACTGCTGTGGGGTACCTTGCCTCTGGGACAAGCGAGCAGACACGAACAAGAGCAGAGAGGAAATGTGCTCATTATCAAGATGCCTAAATAACTTGCATCTCCATCTTCAGCCCTGTTCCACAGCTTCCCCATAGTTTCCCAGGATGCATCTGGACAGCAGGGGGCTATCCTGTCACCAGAAGCAGGCTCTTGTCAACGGGAGCCAGCCCGGTTCATCACAGGATTAGCAATTAAACCTCTGCAGTCTGCGCCTTGGTCACACCGCGAGCCCATCAGTTTAGGAAAGGTTCTCAGTTTTAAGTTCATCGTTAACTGAGTAAATTTATTAATTCTTAAGGAAAACTCCAGGTTTCCCAGGAGGATACACTTAGAACATGCCTGTCTCACTTCATGTTCCAGGATTGTGGTTCACTGCACTGCCAGGGAAACAAAGCTTTGTGTGGGGAGTTGGTTTGCCAAGACAGAATAAGGAACCTTGGTTCCTAATGTTCCTCTGACCATGTACACATTGGGGCATTGGGACTCACTCTTTGTGGTGACATGGTGTGAGCGTTTTCTAACTCCTCTATTCTACAGATCTCCTAAGTGCTGATTCACAGTTCTGATGTGTTTGTTTGTTTGTTTGTTTTAAGAAACCTAGAGCATTGGCAGCTGTTAGGTAATCCACAGAGAAGTTAGTCCCAATGTCTTTCACAGGATGTCAGCATTACAAAGGCAGCTTGTTTTCCCAATCTTTCCCGCTGATTTTACCTCATGTACCCCTATAGTGTCTGCCTCATTGGAGGCTATGGTTACTTTTTTCTTTTATGTAGAGTAAACTTTGGTCTGTTTGCCACAGCTGTGCACCTGCTATTACTATATCCCTGAGAATAATTAGTTAAGCTGCCTCAGTCAATGACAGCACTTCAAAGAGGATGGAAAAGTCCATCCCCCTCCTGTCTTTTTAGAAATGCCAAGAATCTCTGTTCTCACAGGGGTCAATTAACAATATTAAACATACTCTGATCTAAAAATGCATTGTCTGGATTTCAACAGCCTATTAGTGAGAAGTGAACAAAGCCAACCCGCACTGTCTGTGTGCAGTAGGTACAGATAAAGTGATTCACAAAACAGCGAGTTGTTAAGTCACAGGAAACACAGTTGACAAGGTATTTTTAAAGCCCAGTTACAGCAGAGGATCTTCAGCTAATTATGCTCAGCAAAATAGCTGCTACTCACCTCTTAAGACACAGTAGCCCCTTCAAAACAGGTCCAGCTGGGGTAGCATGTTCTGCATAGCAGGGCTCTCTTAGTTGTTTAAAAGAAGGAAAGTCATAACCATTCTATTTTACCAATAAAATTTCTGGAGCCAGATGCTGGGGTGAAAACCTGCTAGCTCAGAGAGGGAGAGAAAGTAACCAGCTGACCTTCCTCCTCAGCTCAGTTTTAGATGGAAAAACAAAACAAAACAAACAAACAAACAAACAAACAAAAAAACACACAAAAGGCTCACTAGCTCAGCCCAGGAAGAAAAGGCCAAAAATCTCCAAGATCAAAGGCTTGCTATCTCTAAGTCTAAAAGCCGGGGAGGTGAGGTGCTGAAGCTTCTTCTTCTCCAAGCTGTCTTAAACACCCCTCAACTCCGGATCCCTCCTACTCTCTAATCCTTGAAGCCTGTTTCTTGCTCCACCTTTTGACCTTGATGTAACTTTATTAAATCTTGTGTACAGAAGCTCTTGGATTAAAGGTGTATGCTAGCTCTCAACCACACCAAACAGGAAACAGGGGTTTAGAGTTCATGGTTTTGGGGTTCACCATGGGATCAAATATCCTGCAACATAACCCCCTCAGAAGACAGCTACTTAGATGTTTCCCAACTCTGACCCCACTTCCTCGAGATTTCCTCAAAACCTCAGCAAAGATGCTTAAGCCTTAATTATAATTAACATACAGACATTCTGCGAAGAATGACCCTTAAAGCCGTTTTCTTTTGATAGAAATGGTTAAAATCAAATTCTAAGTCAGAGGGTGGAGCGGTAAATGTGGAGGCTGTGGCCAATTGTGGGAACAATACACTACGGTTCTTAGGTCGAGTCAGTCCTGGGAGTTACCTGCAGTCTCCAGACCCTACATGCCTTCCTCTCATCTCTTCCTGCTATTGACCAGATAGGCCTGGAAGCTCCCGAGGAAGAAATCCCAATTAAAGAAGGAGTTATCAGCTCTGCCTTTCGTGCCATGTGACAAACGTGCGACACGATGTGCTAGTGAAGTGGACAAAACAAAAAATCAGCATCATCATTTCTGTGTTTGAGTGCATTTATATATGGAATATAAAAAACGGTAGAACCCGTAATAGTAGAGAAGACTAGTTACCACGCGTGGAGCAGAAGAAATGGCAACATGAGGTCAAGTAGAACAAATTCATGGTTATGGAGGACGCATGAGATGGAAGAACACACGGCTGCCAAAAATGTCATGAAAACCCCACAGTATTGTGATTTGAGAAGTTGCTAAACTATTAACCATGAATACGTTAAACAACTTACCACACACACATACACACACACACACGTATCGTATCATAAGCCATGTAAGGCTTAAATTTGTACAACTAGGAAATGCTATTACTTAGAGCTTAGAAACTGGGATTACTTAGACTTTCTAGAAACTGAAAAAGACCTTGTAAATTGTACCTCTGTTTTGTGGGCTGTTTGACAGCATATTGAGCCTTTTCCTTCTTTTGTCTGTCTCTACTCTCCCATTTGATGCCTGGCCTGCTGTACCACTTTTCTGACTTTCTGTTACCAAATGATACTTTCCATTTTCCTAAAGATGAGTCGGTGATCCGAAATAACTGTGATGATAGCAAGTGCTTTGTTAGCATAAGCCTAGACACTCGTGAGAGTTATAAAATGTCAGAAAGGAGATATGTGTATGCAACCCTATGATATGGTTGTACATACATTTAAACACACAGATCGAATTATTTTGGAAGTTGGAGAGACCAGGGGCTGGAGAGATGGCTCAGTGGTTAAAAGCACTGGCTCCTCCTCCTGAGGATTCAGGTTCATTTCCCAGCACCCACATGGAAGTTCACAACTGTCTGTAACTCCAGTTCTGGGGGATCCACACTGTCACACAGACATACATGCAAGAAAAACACCAATGCACATAAAATATACATAAAATCATTTAAATCTAATAAAAAGGAAACTTAGAAAGGCTACAGGACATGGGTTTGTTCACAATAATTTATTGTCACTATGGGAAAGCTAGAAGAGATGACAGAAAGTGTGTTACAGAAATATGACTGCAGTATACCGTGAATTAATTCATTAAAAATACTTTGTTCTTTCTCACAAAGCCAGAAGAATCAGTAGAAGGCGGGGAGCTCTTTGTTAAGCTTGGCCATTCACACATGTACATATCAATTGCATACAAGTCCAGAAGGAGAACAGGTCATACAGGTGAGAAAAAGAAGCAGTGCTGGGCATTGTCTGCTTCAGTGTGTAAGGTCCAGTCACAGTTACATTTCTCCAGGACAGAAGGTGACGGTGATCACCTAGCCCACAAGTACATCCTTAACCTTAAGAGCTTCTCTCCCTTCCTAAGGCTGTGCCAACCAAGCTCCGTATGTTGTGGTGACTCCCACCCACAAAATTATTTCCATTGCTATTTTATAACTGTAATTTTGTTACTGTAATGAATCACAGCATAAATATCTGTGTTTGCTGGAGGTCTTAAGCGACTCCTATGAAAGGATCCTTCAATCCCAAAGGGGTCTCGGAACACTTCTATAAGCAATGTGGGGAGGTTCTGAATATATCAGTCAGGAAGGAAACATGACAAGTACTCTGCCTTTGGAAATTTAATCTGACAAGTAGGCAGAACAAAATAGAAAGAGGAAGAACTGAAGATGCTTAGGAGGAGGCAATGTCAACAGTCAGGGTAAGAGGGTCTAATATCTGGACTTATGAGTGCTAATATGAGGAATATCTCCAAGGTTTTATGACTAGTAAACAGGGAGTGGTCTCATACAGGAATTGGAATAGATTAAAAATAAACTCACAAATAAGCCTGGGGCTAGTGAAATGGAGAGTAGAGTTAAAGCTGCCAAGGTTGAAATTTTGGCGCATTCTGTACTGAGAAACAGGTGAAGAAAATGTTCTAAGGACCAGTCCCTCTTCCTCAAAATATGGCCTAAAATACTCACCAATCCAGAAAGTATGTGAATCTGAGCACCCGCTGACCTTTTAGGTCATTGCTGCAAAAATCCTACCCTGCCTCAGTATCCACCCTTGGTTGTGATAACGTGGAATGTGAAGAGTAAAACAAGTGTAAAATTAAAACTGCTCAGCGTGATCCTTGTTAGTCATGTCAGCCGTTCAAGTATCCTAATGGTTAAGCATAAAAAGAGTTAGCAGCCACTTACAGAACCAAGTCGACGTGTAACCGTCTGATAAACATCACTGCACATTTTAAGGATCTTAGCTCAGTTACTAGGCACATCAATTTTCATTTTGGATTTGACAAATTTCATGAAAAATACTTGGTAAAAGTACATGTTAACCTCGAAATTCAGAACAATATGGCTTCCCACTCACCCCAACAGTGAATAAGGCAAATGTTCACCTGGTTAAGCATAGTGGGCTCCGGGGTGCTCAGACTTTACCAGCTTGATTGAAGCTGGGGTCATGTGCGAAGAGAGAACCTCAACTGAGAAAACAGGGGTTTTATAGGATTGCCCCAGACGCAAGCCTGTGGGCTATTTTCTTGATGACGATTAACGTGGCAGGTCCAGCCCACCGTGGGCGGGGCCATCTGAGGGCACGTGGTTCTGGGTTCTGTAAGAAAGCATGGGTAGCAAGCCGTGGGTAGCCAGCCAGTCCATTCCTCAACGGCCTCTGTTTCAGCTCCTGACGCCAGTGCCTGCCTTGGTTGAGTTCCTATCTTGGAACCACTTCCCTCAGTGGTCGACTGTGATCAGCATGAATGAGCCAAATAAACCCTTTTCTCCTCGAGCTGCATTTGGTCATGGCGTTTATCACACCCACAGAAAGCCAGCTGGGACAGTCTCTAAAGACTTTGCTCTTCCAACTAACACAACGTATTTCTCCAAACCTGGGTTTGAGTTCTTGTATCAAAATCTTCTGAGTGTGTGTTTGGGGGCAGGGGTTAATACTGGGGTCACAGGAGGAAATCAATGTCTGTGTTGGGTTTAGTGCATTATCCAAAGGAGTTTCCATGTTCAGAAATCTTCACTGTCAATAGTATGATGATCAGAAAATACCTGTCTTCAAGCTGCCAAGTTCATCTCAACCCTAAGTATGCCATGTGTGTTTAAAAATGTTTTATTATTTGTGTTTTATCTGTCTATAAGTACAACAGGGACATGCAGTGTCCATACAGGAAGGAAGTGGGCATCAGATCCCCTGAAATTGGAGTTAGGCATGATTGTGAGCTGCTGGTTGGATGCTGGGAACTGAACCTGGGTTCTCTGCAAGAGCAGCCAGTGCTCTTAACCACTGAGCCAACTCTCTAGCCCTTGAATCCCTATTAAAATGCAAGATTTAAAAATAATATTATAGTAAGGATAGAAAACATCTTCCTTAGTGAGAAGCAAACAAATTGGAATATAATGTATTGAGACAGATGCAAAGTCCTGAAATTTAGATTCTGTTTGTACGTTGCCATCGTTTTTACAGTGATTCTTTATAACGGGGCTAGGAGTCACTTTTTTTTAAATTGTGAGTGAGGAGAATGACAAGGGAAGGAACTCTTGAATTGACAGTCAGACAGGATTGCAATCAAGGAAGATCACTCCCTCAGCAAGCATGAACACTAAGCAGACTAATGAATCCGTGCTCCAGGCCACACCCTTTTTGGAGCCCAGATGAGAGCCCTATCAACAGCAATCAGGTCCAGGAGCCAGCCTGTAGGTCAGCTTGCAGACTACTGCCGTGTTATTTAAAAGCTTACTTCTCTCTAGGAAAACGCTACGGATACAGGTATCACTGCTCTGCAACACCTGCTTCTCCCAAATCTAAATCATAAGATCTCTAAAACCAACAAGGTATTGAAATACGATAGTTCTGTGTGTTTTCTATGTGGGAGTAGTTCCTCTCTACTGTAAGTCCTTCTATTTTTAACAGAGAAAATTGTATTCCACTCATTTATTACCCTAACAAAAAGGCAGCTTCCAGTATGCCAGCTTCCTTCAGAGTTGCCAAGAAATGCCTTGATCTGTCACCAACCAGAGAAGTTAATGCACGATGCAAGAGGAGGGATTCCTAAAGCTTTCACAAGCTCTCAGAGTCCTGCCCTTTCTCACCCCCTGTTTGTATCCCTGGATTAATCGAAATTTCTAGTGCAATCCTTTCGAGCTGATTTCTTTTATCTGGGGCATCGGGATAGGTTGAGTGCACAGAGAAGTTTAAATGCAGTTGTTTTTTCTCTACTCCATCAGCCAGTATGATCCTGGAAAAAAAAAAGCATGCAAAAATAGCACTGAAGTTACAAAGCACATATTAGATTTTTGTTCTAAAATGAATCTCCCTGATGCATATCTTAATGAGCAGGAGATAGACATTTCTTTTAATTAAAGAATTTATTGTTTCAATTAAACAAACTTGGTTTTGTTTGATGGCATCCTTTAAGTATGGGCAACTTTTGTCTCCTGCATTCTGCTATTTCCTGTACTTCTTCCCCGACAGTTCGTGAAAACAGAAGGGTGGCTCATACATTCTCACCGCTCCGTTCTGATACAATGCTGGTATCTGATCTTTGACTCATTAAATGAGGAGAGTCGTCGCCGCTGCTGCTTAACAGCAGGCCCATCCCTCGTTGCTCTCACTCATTGCTCTCTGCACCACTGCTGAGCAGTGAGCGTGATAGAATAGAAGTGAGCTTAGGGCCAACAACAAAATTGATTTTCTCTCTTGGCCACAAATATGATGTGTTTCTGGATCTCAATTATTTGTCACTTTGAATCCATCAACCAAAAGCTCTAGGTGGGGTTGGTTACACACTTCTTTAAGCCCACCTCTTAAGACTCAGAGGCAGATGGATCTCAGAGAATTTGAAGCTAATTTGGTCTCCATAACAAGTTCCAGAGGAGCCAGGGCAACATAGTAAGTCCCTATCTCACAAAACAAACCCCAGATAAACAGATACAAACACACAAACCCCAGTTCTTAGTAACCATATACCACTATGTCGGAATAGATTGTAGAATATAGACATGGAACCCACGAGTTAAATAGTGTTTAAAACCTCATTTTGTATCATGGACACATACTAGCTCTTAGTGCAGTGATGTCTGTAAGACAGGACAGATTCACCTCAGCGAGCCACAGTCTAGGGTGTGTCTAATGCTGCAGGCCCATCAAGTGAGGGAATCGAGGACTTTGCTGTGAAAAGGCAAGCATGGAGCTCACAGGTCCGCGAATTAGGCTCTTTTCTAAAGGAAACACACATTAGGGTGTCAGGGATAGTGTTGAGAACTTTGCTGAGAGCAGTGAGGGGTGCCAGGAGGGAGTCTGAACATCCCAGCTCTTCAGTGAGCAAATCCTGTCAGTCCTCCGTGATCTTCATATCCCCTATTAGTGAAGGGTTAAACCGGAACGCTCATCAATTATTTTATATATGTTCTCAAACTGGAAACATTTTATATAATAAGCATATTCCCAGAAAAAATGTGATTTATGGAAAACAAAAATAAATTTTAAAGACACCCAAATAACTTATTGTTAATGTCTTTCCTTCCAGGCCCAGTAGCGCAGGCCAGTCATTCTAGCTACTTGTGAGGTGGAGGCAGGAGGATCACAGACAAGCTGAGAGCCTATCTGAGCAATAGTGTGAGTTTCATTGTCATTTAAATAGGCCCCTTATATAGCTCCAACTCAATACAAAGCAGGGAGGACTGAGGGTAGATTTCCATGGCAGAGTGCTTACTTGACCTTGGCTTCACTCTTTAACATGAAACAAACAAACAAACAAACAAATAATACAACTAAAAATAATCTGTTTCCTACTCTTCCCACCATTTGAGCAGCAAAGTCCATAAAGTTTATGGTAGTGAAGGTGGCCAAGCTGGACCCTTGGCTTTGAACTTGTTCCTAAGATGCACCCATGTCGAGGTGGCTGACAGTACGTGTGGACCAAGAGAGGCACCCCAGTCTCCATCAAGAGGAGAACTGAGAATTTGGATTTGAAGCTCAGGACTGAATAAAAGCCTTGAGATGGGAGTTTAAGAATCTTAGAAAAACTGGACCCATGTTGACCTGGCCTTAAAATATATCCCCTGAATTCCGTTGTACTTCACAGAGAAATGAGTGGTAGTCTAGTCCTTAGAAACACAGATTCTTGCTCTTCTGAGATAATCTACAGACAGCGCTTTCAGTTAATTAGTCAAATTGACTGAAAACTTAATTACACATGTTGCTACTCAAAAGGGAGTTACAACAACCACACATGCAACTGTTGAGGGCTATCCAGAAGAGGAGGCCGAGCTTGTGATTGCCTAAAGACTGTAGAGATGGATAATTCGATGTAAAAGAAAACACTGCCTCCCCCCTTCACACCAACAGTTAATCAAAGATTGCTGAAGGGAGGAGTCAGGAGAAGCCCCACCTTTATGCCATTTAAACATCCACTAGACGCTTGATTTCCAAACTTCAAATGTTAAATTTTATGCCAGAATAGCCACCAGTTATTTTTCTTTTAATGCTCTCACAAGTTTGTCTTTAGAGCACATGACCTTCATACTCAATGGTTATAGCTAAAGACTTTTGAGATGGTTAGGGTAAATGTCAGCTTGATGGATTCTAGATTTGTGGACTTACTTGTTGGAAACTTATGTTGACATGCGAGCATTCGTAGCAGTTTTGGGCGTGACCGTTCTCTAAGTTCAATCCTAGACTCCTGTACACGATTTCATCCATCTCTTGTTTCCTGGTTACTGATGCACTGAGATGTGGGTGTTGCCTTGACTTCCTGCCAGAAAAGACTGTACCTTTGACTATGAGCTAAAATAATCCTTTAAATTGCTTTTGTTTAAGTATTTTTATGAAAACAACAGGAAAAGAAACCAAACAACAACAAAAACATTCAAAAGGTGAAAAATTTGAAAAATTCAGCCAATACTTTTATTATTGACCGATATAACCCCAATAAAACCAACACACACACTATCTCTCAAAATGTTTTATTCTCTCTCCCTCCTTTCATACACACAGATACACAGCCCACACTATTTATCCTGCAAATAAACCTTTTTTTCTTTTACCCTTTTAACTCTTAAACACACAATCTCTGTCTTATAGACACAACCTCACCCCCTCTTACACAAATACACACACAGTGTAGAATAGAGCCTACACTCATTCTATCTACTAAATCTAGTAACATAGTAACATTTGTTTAGGCTTTACATATTAAAAAAAAAAACTAATTTTACCAGAAAAAGATAACACATAAGCTTTTTTAATTACTGGTTTGTTCATTCCAGAGATAAAGAAGAATAATTATAAGTTATAATTCCCCCAAAGTTAAATACAAAAATGATTAATAAAGATTTAAGTGAAAAACTAACTATGAATTTAGTTCTCCATAATCTACATCTCATCAAATTCACAGCAGAAATAACTGAATATATCAAAGATTTTTAATTGGATTAATGTTGATATAATCTCTTGAGTACATTCATTTGTCAGATAAAGGCTTTGTCTGTCGGCTCAAAAGAAAACATTATCCTGAAAAACATCAGGTTGGGAGCATTTCAAGACTCTTCTAATTCTTATGGTAGCAGGTGATTTAGACAAAGCATCACGTGGAGCTTGTGAGGGGAACAGACACCACAACTTTCCCTCCCTGAAGATGGAGAGAAGGAAGTGAGAATGACTAGTTTATCTCTACCTGTCTTGACATCAAGACTCGGATTCTCATTAAAATAGCCATGGGCCCCTCTAGGTCTTTCTATCTCCCCCTTATTCCATAAGATTCCCTGCACTCTGCCCAATGTTTGACTATGAGTCTCAGCATATGCTTCAATACCCTGCTGGGTAGAGTCTTTCAGAGGCCCTCTGTGGTAGGCTCCTGTCCTGCTCCCTGTTTTCTCCCTCTTTTGATGTCTATCCCATTTGTCTTTCGAATGAGGATTGATCATCTTACCCATGATCCTCCTTCTTGCTTAGCTAGGTGTACAGATTTTAGTATGTTTATCCTATATTATATGTCTAATATCCACTTATAAGTGAGTATATACCATGTGTGTCTTTCTGCTTCTGGGTTACCTCACTCAGGATGACCTTTTCTAGTTCCCAACATTTGCCTTTAATTTCATGATTTCCTTGTTTTTAATAGCTGAGTAGTATTCCATTGTGTAAATGTACCACAGTTTTTCTATCCATTCCTCTGCTGAGGGACATGAGTGCAGGGAATATTTTTTTTTTCCTCTTTTTCCCATTTTAATATATTGGTTCTGTGCATTCTGGAAAATTACAAGACAAGTTTATTTTCCTTACTTTAAATAACATCTTCTATGACATTATTTAAATCTTTTAAACATTATATTTGATCATATTCTTTTCCCTTCCCAAACCCTCAAATATCCTCCCAGTTCCCAATGCACTCAACTAACTCAGTGCTATCTCTCGAGTGCAGGGAATCTTAATGGAAGGAGGGGGACCTGGAGAGGATAGGAAATCCATACAGTGAGCAGCAGAACCAAAAAAAAATCTGGACCCAGGGGTCTTTTCAAAGACTCATACTCCAACAAGGACCATGCATGGAGATAACCTAGAACCCCTGCACAGTTGTAACCCATGGCAGCTCAGTGTCCAAGTGGTTCCCTAATAAGGGGAGCAGGGGCTGTCTGACATGAACTCAGTGGCTGGTTCTCTAATCACTTCCTCCTGAGGAGGAAGCAGCCTTGCTAGGCCACAGAGGAAAACAGTGCAGCCAGTCCTGATGAGACCTGATAGGCTAGGGTCAGATGGAAAGGGAGGAAGACTTCCCCTTTCAGTGGACTGTGAGAGGGGCATGGGAGGAGAGAGAGGGAGGGAAGGGTTGGGAGGGGATGAAGGAGGAGCTATAGCTAGGATACAAAGTGAATAAATTATAATAAATAATATAATAAATAAAAAAAATAAAACTCTTTAAAAAATCCAGCCGTGGGCTCTGCTGTGTAAGGGAAAGAGTCAGGTAGTGGTGGTGTTAGTGGCTAGGTTGTGCTCTCTGGCTAGAGAGCTTGTCTGAGTTCTGCCAGAAGAAAGCTTTGGTGGGGTGTATTAAAGCCCACGGGGCCACCTGCAGGTGTCGCCTACGCTGACATTGCTCCCATCAAGACGAGAGAGGTGGGTCCAGTGACAAGCATGAGGCAGAGTGCCACCAGGGGTCACTAAGGTTGCTAATCCCATCCTACGTGGCCAGATTCGAACATTTTCACACGAATTGTGTTCCTGCTACTTCAAGTATCCATGCAGGCTCTTGTACAGTTAGGCAGGCACTAAGTCTAAGCCTATAATTGTGGTCCATGCCTGAGTGGATGGTCTGTGTTCATGAAAACATGAACGGAGTCTTTTCAATGTGACACCAATTTTGTCTTCATGAAAGTTCCCTTGTTCCCCAAAATGACCTACTGGTTTTCTATTCCTACATAACAAATTACTAAAGCTGCAGCGACTTAAAACAAGGCTTGGTAATTTTCCACAGAGTGCAGCTGGGGACTTCATCGGGGTCTGAAAACCTGAAATCAAGATGATGGAAGACTGTAATCTCACATGCACCTTGAGATGTTTTCCTCTGCCCACTTAGATAATTTTCAGAGTTCAGGGTTTATAGGTCAGAGAAGTGTAGTCGATGTTTTGGGTTTCTTTACATTATGTTATATTTTTGTTTTAATCCCAAATGTGGAATATGGAGCTGCTTTTAGTTTCCCCAGAGCTGGTAGTTGCCTCATGCATCTGATCTTTGACAGATAGAGTTAGGGAAATTCTGAAGACTCAAGAGAGTACAAATGCCAGAGCCTGAGAGGGGAAAGGATACTTTGGGGAGAAGGCTGGAGGAGGGAGAAGGTGCTGGTCCTGCTGGGCTGCTGGATATCCTGAGTAGTGAGACTGGCATTTTCCCAAAGGACCTGACAACCCTAACCAGCCAGAATTAAGTCTAAAGAGACCTATGTCCCCTTCTCTCTCTCTCCTAGGGACAGGGGGTTGGGAAGGGAGGCAGTGGTATAAAAAAAATAGAATAGAGTTTAGAAGTGCGGTCTGCAGAGAGCCAGTGATCAACGCGTGACGTCGCAGTGAACAGAGGCTGTTCTTCGGCGATAGCCATGTCGACACATGCTCCCAGCTGCCCAGTCAGCTATGTGGGCATGTATGTCTGGTGGCAGGCATTACCCTCTGGATCCTGAGCTCCACAGCCTGGGAGAGCTGAGTCCACCCTGGCCTGCCTTTTGGAATAAACTGGTCCAAACCGATGCTAACTGGACAGAGCTAATGAAAAGGAGCGTGGGTTTCTCCTAAGTCCTTGAGTCATCTTGCTGGGTGTCCCTTGCTCACACAGCTGCACATCAACCTCTGTTGCCTGCTTGCATGCTTACTTTGAACAAAGCCCTCTTTCAGTAGTTTCCAGTTTTGCACTCTTGGTCTACGGCTATGCCCTTGTGGGATTCCACGATTTTAGTACATGCTAATAGGCATTCCTTGAGCCGATTCTTTAAACTGCTCACCTTCTCAGGTCTGTCTAGCTTGTGACGTTGGTAAAAGTAAACCTGTGATTCTCTTATTTGTGTTCTTAGTCCCATTAATAAAAGAATTTAGAAATAAAATTTGAAGGATGCTCCAGGACAATTAGAGGGAAAAACAAAAGGATCAGCAAGCCATGAATCTACCTCATCAGTTGTTAGGAGACAGGAGAGCGAAAAGAAGAAAAAAAAATTCACATCCTTTTGAGTTAAGATCCAAAGTTCAGAGATGGACACAGGTCACAAGCAGCTGCATAGCAGAGAGTGTGAGAATGGAGGAGGGAAGAACTCTAGAGAAATGAGTGAGAAAGCCTAGACTGTCAGGGAGAACACACTTAGAATTTTTCTCCAAAAATAAGATTAAACTTAAAGAAAGAAAAGGAAGAATTAAAATTTTCTGAGTAATTCAGAAAAGCTGATAGGTGGAGATTCCATCATGGAATTCAATCATGGTTTATGAAGGAGGGAATTCCTGGGAGGATAAGTGCATTATTTCACTAAGGGAATAATTATTCCTCCCATCTCCTTAGTGTGTCTCTAGTAGAATCAAATGTCTTTCGGGGTGGACTCCAGGCCTGGGCATTGATGGATCCATCTGAATTAACCCTTAATGGAAGAGACAATAGTGTGTAGTGCTCTAATCTTTGAGGCAGATCACAATATCATGTTTCCACTCATGGCCAGAGTTGGTTTCCATTATTTTTACCGAAAGAAGCAGCTTTCTTAATGGGAAGCTGTGATCTTGTGGCCATTTCTTTCTCTTTTTTAAATTAATTAATTTTACATCTCAGTCATAGGCCCCTCCCTCTTTTCCTTCCAACCCTACCCCCACAGCCACCCCCACATCCCCTCTCCTCTATTCTTCAGAATAATGGAGCCCCCCCACGTAGACACCCCAGTTCCTCTATTCACATGAGGACTGACTTTTCCTCCCCTGTGGCCTGGTAGGGAAGTCCCATCAAGGGGAAGTGATCAAAAAGCCGGCAACATAGTCCATGTCACTGCCCTAAATAGTGGGTCAACAGACATGAAGCCTAAGAAGCCCATCAGACCCACCTTTCTGGGGACTGCACATTGTAATATGGGTATCCTGTGCTATAGGGCTAAAATCCATTCAGAAGTGAGTATATACCAAATGTGTCTTTCTGTGTCTGGGTTTCCTCACTCAGGATGATCTTTTCTAGTTCCCACCATTTGCCTGAAATTTCATGATTTCCTTGTTTTTAACAGCTAAGTAGTATTCCATTGTGTAAATGCACCACCATTTCTTTATCCATTCTTTCGTTGAGGGACATGTGGGTTGTTTTCAGTTTCTGGCTATTAAGAATAAAGCTGCTATGAACATAGTTGATCAAATGTCTTTGATGTACGGTGGAATATCTTTTGGGTGTATGCCCGGGAGTGGTATAGCTGGGTCTTGAAATATGGCTATTCCCAGTTGTCTGAGAAAACACCAGATTGATTTTCGAAGTGGTTGTACAAGTTTGCATTCCAACCAGCAGTGGAGGAGGGTTCCCCTTTCTCCATATCCTCGCCAGCGTGTATTGTCACTTGAGTTTTTTATCTTGGCCATTCTGATATGTGTAAGATGGACTCTCAGAGTCATTTTGATTTGCATTTCCCTGATGACTGAGGAAGTTGAGCATTTCTTTAAACCCTCCACCATTCAATATTCCTCTGTTGAGAATTCTCTATTTAGCTGTGTATCCCATTTTTAAATCTTATTAGGATATCAAAGGGATACAATTTGGAAAGGAAGGAGTTAAAGTAGCGCTATTCTCAGATGATAGGATAGTATACATAAGCCACCCCCAACTTCCTGCAGCTGATAAACTCCTCCAGCAAAGTGGCTGGATACAAAATTAACTCAAAGTGTCAGTAGACCCACTATACATTAATGACAATGTGACAAATAAGCTGAGGAAAAAATTAGGGAAACCACACCCTTCACAATAGGCACAAATAATATAAAGTTTCTTGGTGTAACTCTAACCAAGCAAGTGAAAGACTTGTGTGAAAAAAAAAAAAAAAAAAAAAAAAACCTTCAGGTCTCTGGAGAAAGAAATTGAAGAAGATACCAGAAGATGGAAAGATCTCCCATGCTCATGGATCGGTAAGATTAATATAGCTAAAATGACCATTTTACTAAAGGCAATCTACACTTTCAATGCAATCCCCATCAAAATACCAGCACAGTTTTCACAGACCTTGAAAGAACAATTCTAAACTTCATACGGAAAAACAAAACAAAACAAAACAAAACAAAACACCCAGAATAGGCAAAACAATCTTATACAATCATAGAACTTCTGAAGGTATTTCCATAACTAACCTCAAGTTATACTACACAGGCGTCATAATAAAAACTGTGTGGTACTGGCACAGAAATAGCTGGCTGACCAATCGAATGGAATCAAAGACCCGGGAATGAACCCACACACCTATGCACACCTGGCTTTTGACAAAGAAGTCCAAAGCATGCAGTGGAAAAAAGAGCATCTTCAACAAATGCTGCTGCACAAAACTCAAGTCCAGGTGGATCAAAGATCTCAACATAAAACCAGATACACTAAATCTGCTAGAGGAGAAAGTGGGTAAGACCCTTGAACTCATTGGCACAGGAGACAACTTCCTGAACAGAACACCAACAGCACAGGCTCTAAGATCTGCAATCAATAAATGGGACATCCTGAGACTGAAAAACATCTGTAAAGCAAAGGCACTGTCAATAGAATGAAACATCAGTGTTCAGATTGGGGAAAAAGATCTTCAGCAGTCTTCCACCTAACAGAGGGCTAATATCCAGAAGCTACACAGAACTCAAGAAATTGTCCCCATTTCTTGTGGTTTCATATAGTTCAATGAAGATCAAAGAGGAAGGGGAGGCAGGCTTTAAATCTGACCACACAGAAACTACCGAACAACACCTCTCCAGGGCTTTCGTGGAGAGCCTGCTGATTCCATTAACTCTGTATGACAAGTTCCCAGGCACTGCTCATCTTTCATGTCCAGTGCTTACCAGCCCACTCATCCCCAAGCAAGTAATTTCTTCTTTTAGTCTTTACTCTCACTGCATCCTCTGCTATGAGAACACCGTGAACTGTCTGTCTCACTCAGGCTTCAGAACACAGGACACTTTTCATAGAACTGTGCTGCCTCCACAATATTAAACTCTAGTAGACAAATTTCTTTCTCAGATACAAAGCTTCAGACACCTGTGGAACCAGCCTCATGTTCTGTCCTTGTGCTGTGCAAACACACAACTATCTAACACATTCTGTCTTGTAAAAGTCATGTTATCAGTGCTCAATTATCACCTTGAGATGCAGTCGCAGTAATTACTTATAAATATTTATTGGCGCTGAACAGGTAGTTTTTGTGCTTTTATTCTAACTGAAAAGACTAGGGCAGATTATAGAAGCCATTGACAAGAAATTGGTTTTAGAACATGATTTCTTAATACAATAGGAATAAGCCCCTAAAAAACATTTGCTGGGTGGAAAAAGTCATTATTTATTCTTGAAACACCTACATGTGTCTAAAACACATTGAAATGCCCCTGAAATTGCTGAGAGTTTTCATAAACTATTTTGCAGCTATGACACCAATCTTGGTAGGAAATGATTGCCATCTCATAATTATGTCACTAACACTATTGAAATATGTACTAGGGAACCTATATTCATATGTCATAGACGTTAGAATTTACAAACTATCCCTGTATGAACCATACTTTCACAGCAATCATGTGTTCTGAATTCTACTTATTTATTTGAAGAGTGAGCTAAGAAGAGTCACAGCGTTAAGTGATTTGCTCAGCTAACTTAATTAGTAAAATTCTAGATTTCTCCCAATTACACTTGTGACCTTTCTGTTTCTAATGCATGCCAATTCTTACATCTTGTGCAGAAAATAGTTATGAATTGGCAACATTTGTCCAGACTGAACCTTTGTCCAAATTACACTTAACAGAAAAGTGTACAACTTCACCAAGATGTGTGAAATTTCTCCACTCTCCATACTAACCCCTGGTCCCTATCCAGGGATCCAACATCCTGGATCACTGTCTTTGGCCTCACGGTAGTGGCTCACAGCTGTTCCTGGCACACTAGTTTGAGGCTTAAGACTCTGCTTACCACCAGGAGAAATGAGACACATCCTTTTTCCATTTCACGGGAGGAGTCGGTAATGCTGAGCATCACAGACACCTGAGAAAAGACAACCTTTCTCCATGACTGTTACTGCTCGTGCTAACCCTTCCAAAGTGACTCTCCATTGTACAGGAAGGAAGTGAGATGCAGCCTCTACATGTCTGGGAAAGAAAACATCAAAAGTTCAGTACACCTACAGAAATCCAGCATTCACTTTACACTGACAAAACTGGCCTTGGTCTCACCTGATTGGCATGGAATACAGAGATATAGACGATTTTCTTCCTTCTGAGCCAGTATGAATTTTGCCAGCATTGCTGTAAAACTGCCCTTAACCAATCATAGCTTCCTGAGCTTTTGGCCCCATGTTAAAAGAAATCTGCTTTTCACAGACTGATTCCCTGCCTCTACCCCCTGGCTCCCCTGGTTCTAGGGAAGGGCTCCCTTTGAAGTCAGCTGCCACAGCCAGATTCTCCTGAGTGACTCATTACCATCAAGGAGGGAGAACAGACTAGACTTTCCCAGAGTCACCCAGCCACTCAGATGTGGAATCAGGAAGTCAACCTGGAACGTTCGTCCCTTTTTAGCTGACCTCATTCATTAGGCAGCTCGGCCTCTCCTTTGGAAAGTGGAGCAGAACACATTCCTGACTGAAACTGAAATTATAGTAGAAGCCTGCCTAGGCCAGCATCCGGTGTGTGACTGCAAGGCTGTGGTGGAGTGGGCAAGGCAAGTGAGGCTGGTAGCTGAGCAGAAAACTGATGAGCTCCACTGTATACCACTGAGGTATCAGGGAAGAAAGCTGCACTATGAAGAATCATGTTCAGCAAAAGAGATGCTGCAAATGCAGACTGCATACACACAGCTGGGAAACAACTACTGGGGGACCGAAATTCGTTCTCAGGGTTACATGTTCCCTCTCTCCTTCCTCTGCCTTGTCATTCTCTCAATCTGAGTGTTTTCAGCCTCTCAGACTTTACAAACGTTCATACTTATCAATTGCCATTCTCAGAACTGTAGCACCCTACTTCAGACTACTAGAGAGGAAATGGGTACATGTGGAGACAAACAAGTCCTATCAGATGGTGAGAGGTGGGGGGTACCCCAAGGACAGCCAGAGTGAGGGCATCAGGCTGCACTGGTTCCCACCTTCCTCTTCTCTTCCTCAGCTCAGGATCAGTAAGAAACAAAAGAAAATCTGCTTGCATTGAAATTCATGTTGAAAATCAGACAGAAGAATAACAAAACATTGCATTGTCTCTCCTGTCAGGACAGTAGAGGACCTGGAGTAAATTAAAATCCCAGAGAAATTCAACAGTTCCCAATTTCACCCTTCCATTCTACTGAAACAATGATTGTGGGGAATAATTAGCCTTTATATTTCCCCACAGCTCTGCAAGTAAAATTTATAGTTACAACGTACAGACTTTTCAAAGGAAGAAACTTATTTGACCTACCTGTACTTCTTGAAATATGTATTTAGCACAGCTGTTCTTTTGTATTAAACTCATCACAAAGTGCAGCTTTCATGTAACCCACCATTGATCTGCAGCAAGTGGAAACAAAAATCTCCCCTTAATTAGTATCATCCAATCGCTTTTTACATTTCTACAGAACACACACTGTGAACTGTTTAATGGACTATTATTTAGAAAAGTTGTAAAGAGTGCATTGGAAAAGCAGACACAGGAGGAAAAAGAAAACCTAGATGTGTAGATGAAAAAATATGTTGGGATTAACAGAGAGCCAAATATATGGTTAAGTGCTTCCCTCACAGACTGTGGGAGAGATGGACTGTGCCACCAGTGATTTCCAGTGAGAGATGGAGAGAGGGAGGGAGGGAAGGTGAAAGAGAGAGAGAGGGAGGGAGGGAAGGTGAAAGAGAGAGAGAGAAGGAGGGAGGGAAGGTGAAAGAGAGAGAGAGAGGGAGAGAGGGAGAGAGGGAGGGAGGGAGGAAGACTCGCTGCCTTCGCCACTCTCAACTGTCTGTGGTAAATTTACTTCTTGGCTCCTGCCTTTTGCCCTCCTGTTCTGGACTCCTTCGAACCTGCACAGAGCGAGGAGGGTAAACAGAACTGCGAGAATCGCTGTCTCACAAATCACCACAAACACACTCTGACTCGGTGCACTTTCCATTTTTCTCCTCATTAGCTGTGCCTTACTCGGAATGAGCCAGGGGTTTAGACACAATCAAATCCCGCAGATAACACTTGACTGGGCTGCTCCGGCAGCCACCGCGTCCTAGCTACTATAAGATACATTCAGAAAGCAAAGGAGTCAAAAGAAGCTCCGCTCTGCTCTCGTCTCTGTGCTTACATAATTTGAGGGCCATCAAGGCCCACAGCAGCAATCTCGGGCTGGATGTTGACCTGAGGCTGGCCTCTCCAGGGCCGGCAGGACTGTGCTTAATTACACAGCACTGTGCAGCAGGGCGTCCTGGGCGCTGGCATTTTCATCCCTGAGATCCTTAGGTCTGTTGATGCCTGAGCAATAATAAAATAAAATCACACAGGGAACAGCCAAGGAGTAAGACGGAAGAAAAACAAAAACAGAAAACAGGGCCCCCTCAGACGAGGGCGACTGAGGCCGAATTTCAAAGCAGTATGAGACACTTCCCTTCGTTTTTGTAAAAGTTTTTGAAATTTCGCCTGTGAACTTTTGTGTTGATTTTGGCTTTAACACAGCAAACACATTTTGGGGGAATGCTGACGGATGGACTTCCCGTTGAAGAGGTCATGTGCTGGCCAAGACATATCATTTTGCTCTAAACACAAGGAAGGGCTTGTGGGGACAGTGTCACTTCAGGTTGCCGGTGCTTCCGAGGGAGACATGAGGGAGAGAACCCTTCTTCCCTCTTGGATGTAGGCTACACAGGCAAGCCTGGAGACGGTTCATTCTAGGCTGGGCTGCATTGCTCTTGTGGTGGTCCACAGACATTTGGTCTTGCTCACACTGCTTAGAAACAGCCTAAGCAGCAGGCCGAGCAGGGCTCCCTACTCCCAGCAGTCTGTGCCTGCCTTGCCTCCAGAGGGCTCTCACGTGGCTGTGTGTGGCTCTTCTTTCTCCTCCAGTGCCCCTTGATCATCGTTATTGTTTCTCTGCACTGGACATTAGCATAGATACAGATGTTGTAAGCAGACCCAGGAGTGGTGGAAACCGAACAGAAGCCATCGGTGCTGCTACACAAAACAGGAGTATTTATGAAGAAGGCAGAGCATAGTCTCAGCAGTGAAACCGAGGAGCACAATGTCTCAAGCCCACGAGAGGGGGGCCTCACAGACAGTGGTCCAGCACCTTGTCCTCAGTCCTCCTTTGTTATGTTTATGTTGTGACCCAGGGATGGGAAGGGCCTCAGAGCAGAAGAGAATAACTGTAGGTCATGAGGGCTGTCCAAGTCACCTGGAGAGCTAGTACAGAGAATCAAGGAATGTGGAAGTCGGGGAGGATACTCAGCTCCCAGGAGAGGCCTGTACCCCTGAAACACAGCGAGAGAGTCCCACATTAGAGCTGGTACGGGACAGTAGCCAAAGATAAAATTATAACCAGTTCAGCATTAGCTATAACTGACTCTTCCTGGTGTTTCAGGAATGGGCAAGAGCTCACTCTGTAAAAGAGAAACAGTTCTTCCACTGAGCAATAGTGGAGAAGTGGGTTTTGTAGGCGTTAACAGGAAAACAAGAGAAAAACCTGAAACTGAGTGCTAGGCTCCTGCCAGTGGAAGCAGGCCTGACTCCTTTATTGGGCTGACTTGGGTAAACCTGAGCTCTTCATTTTCAAGGAACAACTTGTCTGTTTTGGGACCTGCTTCCTTCAGGTGTTGGTCTGAGGGTGCAGTATTTGGCACCAGCTACTCCATTTTGTGTTGGATCTGAATCGTCAGAACTCATCGTAAGAGCACAACCCAAATCAGTGGCTACTGATTCCTCTTGTTTGCTACCAGGAGTAAATTAGGTTTGCTTAAGGGGAATAAGAGTACAAATTACTTCATAAATCTAACAGCTGGAATTAGGTCCGTTTACTGTGTCCTCGGTTGTGTAGAAAGTTTCATGTTGGGGCTTGTCTCTGGCTGGCCATTGGATCTGGGAGCAAGAATTTCAAGGCAGTGTAGAAGGGGGAGGTAATCGTAGGAAGTAGGTCACTAGGCCAGGTACTCAGGGAAGTCTGGTCTTGGCCTCTTTCCTATCTTTCTCTTTTTGTTCTTTTATGGGTTGAAGAACCTGCTCCCGACATGTTCCCACAGCCATGATTTTCCATTAATAAGTCGAAGAGTGAAAATATGTTCTCACTTTCATTTTTAGTATCATCCTCTAAGTATGGAGGTCTTGGTCACTGTAGAAGGAGCACAGCAGCCTTTACAAAGGACATCAGGGATGTGAAACAGTGAATGTTTATATTGATGGCACAGCATCAACCACCTCATGCTTAAGAATGTTTGTTAAGATAAACACTGCAGATAATATATGGAGTGCTTGAGAAAAACTTCTACTGGACAAGCCCTTCTGAAAACACTAGGAGAAAGTCAGCTGTGTATGGAAATGCATGTTCTGAGGCTACATGTGACAAAACCAGTCGTCTGCTGAATTCGTTGGTATCTCTAGACGCCTACATAGGACTTAATGAGTGCAGCAACTCTGTTGTTATTCCAAGATGGGCTCATCCCAGGCTCTGAGGAACAGGCAGGAGGCTGACAATGGTGGTGAAACAGACAAAAAAGATGAGTTTGTAAAACTGGCAGAGGTTAGGTGTGGTAAACCTTTTAGCACATGTCAAGGCATCTCAAGATACATATCCTGTCTTGTGAAAGGCCATTGCATTTGCTTATCCTCATGTCTACCCCCCCAATCTTTCCTTAAGTTCTTAGGTAGGTAATGTCCATGACTGCCAGCCAGCCTGAAGTATAGAACACATAAAGCTTCTCCAAGTTGTCAGATTGCTCAGTATGGACGCGTGCAAATTTTAACATATATTCATTTTACAGACAGCAAGGCGAGGGGACATAGAAAGAAAGTGCAATGTTTGTCTTATACTTCCTAGTAGAACGTTGGAAATAACTCTTCAAGCATCTGCTGCCTTCTTGTTCACAGTGCAGAGATCTCTTGCATTCGCCAATAGTGTGATTGGAGAACCTATGCTATCCATAGGGGCCACCCAGATTAAAGGCTCATAGATCGCACTGTGGCGATATCTCAAAATCCCACAGGAATAAAGGCACTTTAAAGAGCTTTACTTCTGCCAGGAATCTCAAAGCTTTGCAGTTCTGTGATGTTCTTTTCTAGAGGTTCGGCTTGGAATTTGGTGCAGGGGAGAAGGAAAAATCAACCATAGACAATTTGACTATATTTTTATTCGAGTAAAACACAGAAATTTGAGCAACACTAAAATCTTCCGACACACGCTCATAAATCGAGCACGCTAGGCCGTGCTGGTTTTCATTTTACTTCCATTTAATTTTCTAATTAATCTCTGAAAACATTAATTAATTTCATCTTTTTCACAGGCAGTCTGGCACCCTTGGGCCTGAAACATCGCAAATATTGCTGGCCCCGAGCACTGGTAATCAAAATTTCTAATTCATTTGAGCAATCCAGTGTCTTGCTCCTCGTTTCTCTCCCTGGTATATACTTTAACATTCCTTTAACCCTTTGGGTTTTCTTTTCAGTCCAAGGACAGAAACAAGCAAATCATGTGTTAGGCAGGCACTCTTCATCTTAGCCTTCTCCACAGCCCTCGTTCTCTCTACTTCTTTCTTTTCTATTTCTTTCTGTTTTTCTATCTGGGTCTTATTACGTTTCCCATTTTAAATTTGCTGAGTAGCACAGGCTAGCCTCAGCTTTGTAATTATTCTATCTCAGTCTCTTGGATCACAGACATGCGACATCTTATTTCAATCTGAAATTTTCTCTGGATGAAGGACTAAAATAATGAACGGGTATATACGTCAGGTTACAGAGAAATGACGAAAGAGAAACAACGAGGGCTGAAGCTGTGGCATGGTGAAGAGGAGTTCTTTGTAAAGTGCTTACCTAAGTTCTGAGAATTCAACTGTAGTCACACTCTGCCCTTCACCCACACAACCCAGGATTGTCTATTTTTCTCACCATGCAACTCTTACAATGACAAATATAAAAAACTGATAATGTTAAAAACAAAAATGTTAGTATTGGTAGTCACCTTTCATTTTGCCATAAGGAGAACATGCATCTCACGGCTCCACATTCTGCCAAGAGGAGTAGATAAACAAAAAGTGGAGTAAACATGACCTCAGTGCTCCAAAGGCTAAGATTTGTAGGTAAAGAGCACATAAAATGGTGACCACTCTATATAGTGACGTGACTGAGAAATTACAGATGCGACACTCTGAGCTGTGCAGAGAAGGCCACAGAGGCAGCTCAGAGGGGGAGAGTCCTCGCCGCCCAGGCTCCGCTCCCAACACATGCGTGATGCTCACTATCATTGGTAACTCAAGTTCGAGGGTACCTGGTGCCCAGGTCTGGTCTCAGTAGGCACTAAATGTGCATAGTCCACATTTATACATTCAGGGAAAACACTTGTACATCTGAAAAACAAGATTTGCAATGAAAGTGTGCTGAACTGGAGAGTTCATTGTTTCGAGTCACCGAGGGTGTGCTGTCTCACACAGGGCTGTGCAGCCTGGCATTTCCAGACCCGGCAAGTCATGGCGATTATTTAGGGAGGCCTGGGGTAGCCCTGGTCAACAGATACGAAAGCAAACATTTTAAATCTCTACACCATCTTTTGACAACAGGGTCATCATGATATTAAATAACGTATATACACCAAATTGTAATGCAGCTTGTGTTTTTGACATGAGTTATTGTTGCTTTGAAATCACGAAGACTCCTCCAAATTATTTCTCGGAATCTTATGCACATGCCTTTGTACATAAACTGTTAATCTATTTTTGAATTTGATGTGGGCTTAAGGCAAGACACCCAGTTCTCTTTTCCCCAAAAGAACAACCTCATCGTGAGTTATCAAGTTAGTTTGCCAGGGTTTCAAGGGTACTGATAGAAGACAGTCACTGCATTAGAGTCAGACGGCTGTGTTCACGTCATGGCAACACAAGCAGCCACAAGGCCATGACTTGTGTGCATGTTCTGTAGCTTCAGCTTTCACAGGAAGCGTCAGGTTCGGAAGGCAGCTGGCAGACACAGTGTGGGTTATATCAGGAGAGCTGGCCCTGAAGACTAAGGAATCTGAACATTTTACATTGGGCCACAGGCTTACCTCATAGAAAAGCTCATAGAAAGCTGTTGGCTTGCTGAATATAAAAACGTCTGATCACTGGAAGAGAAACTATCATCCCTCTTCCAGGCAGAGGAAGGCAGGAATGAAGCAACAGTTCAGGGTGTAGTTATCAATTAAAATATAATTATATCACTTCTTTCTGTTTTCTCCCTTTATTGCCACCCAGATCATCCCAAATTGCTAGCTCTTATTTTAAAATATTATTCTACAACACATAAATACAATCATTGGGTCAATTTTGTTGGATTATGGTTTCATGTCTCACCATGTTGTATGACCAGTCATGATAGGGGCTCATGCCTGGGGAAGCTAATTCTTTGTCTCTGTCATGAATGGCTTCTAGTTCTTTGTAGATTTTTTCCTGTTTTTTTTTGGTAATGTAATTGCTCAGGTCTTGTTTCTGCAGTGATTTCTTAGAAAAGCCATATCATAGCAGGCTTCCTAGTATCCTTGCTCTAACAATCATCCTACATCTTCCACCGTGTTGTAGATTTAGGTTCTGTGCTTGTGATGAATCTGTTGTGTCTCCCCACAAGTGTTGACCTTTGCACTGCGTCTCATTCTGGTTTTCCATTGTGGTCGTCATTAGCTGTAGAGAGAAGCTTCTTTGAGGAAAGGTGAGGGATAGCTTGTCTGTGTATATAAAGACAACATTTAAGGCTGAGCTAAGGAATCCCGCTAAGTTAGCACTAGTAGTTTCTATCCTAGGATTGATGACCTCACTAGCCCAGTGTACTTGGCAAGGTTTTCAGTACCAGGCATGATTTCCTTCCTGTGGAATAGGCCTCCCGCTAACGGAAGCTGGACGATAGGCAGGAGGCTTTCCGGTTAGATCCAGCTTGGATCATCCCAGTTCTACACCCAATGTATACAGTAGCCACAGAGATCACAGGCTCTTGCCTTCCACCTCTGCACCCAATGTATACAGGTTCTTGCCTTCCACCGCTGAGAGGCTTCCAAGCATGGAAGAATTGCCTGTATTGTTTTAGGGCTTGTTTGCCCTTCCCTGACCAATCACTCAAAGCTTCTCACGCCTGGTCTGGGATTTTTATTAGGCTGTGACTCTTGTTAGAGGGTATTGTCAGCCTAACTACATACATACACATAATGTATATACTATATATAGTATTATATATTATCATATATATTTACAATATCATATAAAATATGTAGTATAGTATATATTTACATATAACTATATATACTATATTCTATATTACATAATACATAATATGTAATATGTAATGTATTTATTATGTATGTATGTATGTATGTACACATGTATCTAATATGCAATCATATACATATTATACACTATTGTATAATATATAAATGTTATATATCCTATAATACACATTTTTATTATATATTTATTATATTTATTATTAGTCTGTGACTCTTGTTAGGGTTAGGGGATATTGTCGCCTAACAATATATACGTAGTATAATTTATATAACAGTAATTAAAAATTACAATACAATAATTACAAGGTATAATTATATAGCATAGTATGCATATGTCTATATACGTACATATGTGTATAATTTTCGGTAAATATGAAATATTATTAAGCAATCTTAGTGTTGTCTCTCCTCCCTCCTTCTCCTTCTGCATTGACCTCAATTCTCCTACACATTGGAAGCCCCACTTGTCATTTGCCCATTTCCTCCTTATCATCTGTACCCTGATAGTCCTCTCTCAGCCCCCAGTGGTTCCCTTTACACCTCCTGATCCCTGCTCTTACTCGACGCTGCATGTACATCTGAAGATTTGGAAACTGAAGCGAGAACACGTGGCCTTTCCATTTTTTCTGGGTCTGGGTTACCTCACTCAATGTAACATTTTCCAATCCAACCACTTCCGTGCAAACTTTCATTTTCATTTACAGCTGAATAGTATTCTGCTATTTATGGGTGCCACATTTTCATTACCCACTCATCTGTTGAAGGATATCTAGGTGGTTTTAATTTTGTGGTTATTGTGAATAAGGCAGCCACAAACATTGCTGAGCAGACTTTCTTGGGGTGGGATGCGGAAACCATTGCGCATATGCCAAGAAGTGGTATCGCTGGGTCCTGCAGCCGATTTGTTTCTAGTTTTGGAGGCTGTCCGTGTCCTGGTTTCCGAAGTGGCTACACTAGTGGTTTGCATCCCATTAACAGTGAGTCATTGAATGACATTTCCTCGTTCTTCACAACCTCGCCTCGAGTTTTTATTTTTTTATTTTTATTTATTTATTTTTTTAGTTCTTTTGTTGAACTTAGCCATTCTGGTTGTGGTCAGATGAAACCTCAGAATTGTTTTTCATTTACATTTCTTTGATTGAATAGGGTGAATCGATTCAGTATTTGTAACTAAATTATTGGGATTTCTTAGCCATTTTTGGTCTTGCTGTCAAGAACTCTCCACTTAGATCTCTAGTTTGTCTTTTTAATTAGGCTGTTTGTTTCCTTGGCATTTTTGTTGCTTAATTCTTTGTGTATTTTTGTATATGAATCCTCTGTCAGATGTATAGATGGCAAATACTTTATCCCATTCAGTGGGTTTCTTCTTCACTAGATTGTTTCCATAGTTGTACAGAAACCTTTTGTTTGTTTGTTTGTTTGTTTGTTTACTGGTTGAGTGATTGATTGACTTGAGGCCCACATGTCAGTTGTTAGCCTTAATTCCTGGACAAATGGGGTTCTGCTCAAAAAGCCCTTTTCTACATCTACGTTATGTAAGGTCCTGCCTGTATTTTATTCTGACAGTTTCAGCATTTCAGGTTTCTAATGGAGCTCTTTGATTCCCTTGGGGCTAATGTTTTGTGCAGAGTGAAAGATCGGGTCTAATTTCATTCCTCCACATGTGGACACCCAGGTTACCCAGCACTGTTTTTAAAGATGCTGTTTGTCTATTTTCTGCTATATGTTTTTGCCATCTTCATCAAGTATCAAATGGCTGTCGTTATGTGTACTCACGTTTGGGGCTTCTCACTTATTTCATTTGTCTGCATGGCTGTTTCTTTGTGACAGAACCATATGGTTTTTATGAATATAGCTCTATACTATACTGCTGAGTCTGCATCCACAGTGCTTCTAGTATTTTTTTTTTCCAGCATTGCTTTGGGTATCTAGAGTCTTTTCTGGCATCACTTAAGACCACTGTTTATTTTGGGTGTTGGGCCAAGACTCTGCTGATCTTCTCATGGAACAGCTTTTAGCCTTCCTAATTATTTGAATTATTTTCTATGTTTCTATTTAATTACTCTCTTTAGTTGTTATTATTTCTTGCCGGCTCCTGGGTTTGTTTTGTTTTTGTTCTTCCAAATTCTTGAGTTGCATCATTAGGTCATTTATGTTTGTTTTTATTTATTTTCTGATTTTTAATGTAGGCACTAATAGTTATAAACCTCCCTCTTAGAATTGCTCTTAATGTATTTTACAGGTTTTGTTGGGTTGTGTTTTCATTTTCATATATTTTCTCTTTATTTTTATTTTCCCCTTTATTTCTTTTTGAACCATCTTCATTTAGTAATGAGTTGTTTATTCTAGATGAGTTTCTACAATACCAGCCAAAAGACTCTAGAAAGGGACAAAGCTATATGTATAAGATATAAACTAGCAAAACAAAGTGACTGCAGGGGCTGGAGAGATGTCTCAGTGGTTAGGAGTACTGACTGCTTATCTAGAGATAAGGTTCAATTCCCAGCACTCACAGGGCAGCTCACAGCTTTCTATAATTCCAGTTCCAGGGGACTGGGCACCCTCACACAGACATACATTCAGGCCAAACACCAATGCACATAAAATAAAAATAAATTTAAAAAAATGACTGCATTATACATAAATATATTTAATAATAACTCTAAGTAGTAATGACCTTAACTCTCAAATGAAAAGACACAGGTTGGCTGAATGCATTTAGAAACCAAATTCATCTATCTGCTGTCTACAAGAAACTCAATTTTAAGATAGGTCCTATCTTAAAATAACACAAGGGAAAAATATTCTAAGCAAATAGAATCAGGAAACAAGCAAGCATAGACATGATAATTTCTGACAAAATACACTCTAAACTAAAACGAATCAAGTGGCAAAGAGTACTTCCTTTTAATCAAGGGATCAATTAACCATAAGAAAATGTTACAATGCTTAACATGTGTGCACCAAACTGCAGTGCACCCAGTTTCATCAAAAGCATACTAATAGACTTAACGACACAGATAAACACAAAACCAACGATGGTAGGCAATCTCACACTCTACCTTCTTCAATAGACAGGTCATTTAGAGAGACACAGACAGCGAAGGTTCAGAATTCAGTGACATCTCACATCAAATGGACCTGGCAGAAATCTACAGCTATCAAACTAAATGTATAGATAGATAGATAGATAGATAGATAGATAGATAGATAGATACACAAATATGTATGTATGTATGTATGTATAGCAAATGGAAGTTTGTGTGTGTGTGTAGCAAATGCAAGTTTCTCTAAAATAGACCACATCCTGAGATACCAAAGAAGCTTTAGTAAATACATAAACAATTGAAATAATTCCATGTATCATATGTGACTATCATGCCATAAAACAAAATCTGCAACTCTTGTCATCTTCAGAAAATTACTTTCTCAGATGTTTGCTCATGTTTAACTATAAATGGAAGTTGAAAGTTATCAAATATTTTTTTTTGCCTATGCTGAAAAAAAAAGATACACTTTTTCGTTTTTAATCTTTCATGGGTATAAATCAATTTTCTGGTAGTAAATCCACTTTATTCACCCAGAGCTTTCTTTCTAAATTTGGCATTATGCATTTTCTTAGTTTGTAAAGTGGGTAATGTGGAATTGTATTTTCTAATATTTATTGATTTTTAGATTAATATGCATGTGTGAAATTGACCTTGGCCATTTTTACTTTTCAGTTTGAACATTTTGCTTAGAATTTATGTTTCTCTTTTTTTCCTATCTTCTGGAAACATTACAAGAATGTGAGGCAGAATTTTCTAAAAAGATAATGTTTTATTGTATTTGTAAAGTGTTAGTTTTTGTATTTGAAGGAGAAGGAAAATAATTTGAATCATGAGGTGTATGTCATTAAGTTACTTTGGAAATATTCACATGATCTGGCTCTCTATGAGGTAGCTTGTAGAAGTTTTATTTTCTAGAAAAGTGTCTCCTATGCTTTTGTTGAGGTTCTTCTTCTTTTTCTTAGTTAATTCCTAAGTTGTGTAATTTATTCATTAAACTTGGCCAATTTTTTTGCACATGTTCAATCACTTCCTCTTGAGACTCTAACTTTAGTTACAGCCTATAGATAATTACTATTTTTTAATCATAATTTTGTTTTAATTTTCCATTTCCCTGGTGATTTATTCTTTGCCTTGTGCGTTATTTAGAACCTAGGTTTCAATTTTCAGTGATGTGGGCTATTTCTAATTACTCTTTCTGCTGTGGTGTGCTGTCATTGTTGTATTAAGGTTTGTCTTGGAAGGGCTCAGTGACAAGACGTTTCTAATATTTCTGAAGCTGGTTTATTCATTTCTGAACTTTTCTTTAATTCTTATTAAAATGACATATCTTCAGTATGTGTGCAGATTCTGGCGTTCACCTCCTGGATAATTTTAACCTTCAGTATCCACGCAGTCCACATCTTCATGCTCTATTCCCTTTTCCTACTGTGTCCTGTACGCTGTCAGCACTGGAAGGTGCTGCTCAGTTTCCTACCATCAAGGCAGGTGAATCTTGTCTCCCTGCGAAGTATGTCAATTTGCACTTTACATACTTTCATTATTTCCTACATTTTAACTTACAAATCTTCTGGTACTCCGCATGAATTCCGTGGTCTGTTACTAATGTGACTTTTTGTATCAAAGCATATTTGATGTGAAATTAATACAGTGTTGCTGGCATTTTGTTAATGTATGTTTGCCGTGTCTTTTTCCTTATGTTGATATCTGATTTTTTCTACTCTTTTGATCCAAATAAATATATCTCATATATAGCATGCTTGTCTCTATTTTCTTTGATCTTCTTAATTTAATATTCTTTGAGAATTCTACATGTGTGCACCATCATATCCACCCATAGCTCCCACTTCCTATTTTAAGACTCCACCCTCTTTCCAGTTTTTGTTTCTGCTTTAATTCCATCATAATCTTTGCCTGGAGATCAACTCCACTGCTATCTATTGTGATCACTGTCTAGTTTAGAATTCTGTTAATTAACTATTTTTTTAACTTTCATTAATTACACTTTATTCACTTTGTATCCCCCCATAAGCCCCTCCCCCCTCCCGATTCCACTCCCCCTCCCCCTTCTTCATGCATGCCCCTCCCCAAGTCCACTGATGGGGGGTCCTCCTCTCCTTCCTTCTGATCTTAGTCTATCAGATCTCATCAGGAGTGGCTGCATTGTCATCTTCTGTGACCTGGTCAGGCTGTTCCCCTCTCAGGGGGAGGTGATCAAAGAGCAGGTCAATCAGCTTATGTCAGAGGCAGTCCCTCTTCCCATTACTATGGAACCCACTTGGACACTGAACTGCCATGGGCTACATCTGTGCAGGGGTTCTAGGTTATCTCCATGAATAGTCCTTGGTTGGAGTATGAGTCTCTGGGAAGTTCCCTGTGTTCAAATTTTCTTGTTCTGTTGCTCTCCTTGTGGGGTTCCTGTCCTCTCCAGATCTTATTATTTCCCACTTCTTTCATAAGATTCCATGCACTCTGCCCAACTGTTGGCCCTAAGTCTCAGCATCTGCTTTGACAGTCTGCAGAGCAAAGCCTTCAGAGACCCTCTGTGGCAGGTTTCTAACTTGTTTCCAGTTTTCTTCTTCTTCTGATGTCCATCCTCTTTGCCTTTCGGGATGGGGATTGAGCATTTTAGTCAGGGTCCTCCCTCTTGATTCGTTTCTTTAGATGTACAGATTTTAGTAGGTTTATCCTATATTATATGTATATATGAGTGAGTATATACTGTGTGTGTCTTTCTGCTTCTGGGACAGCTCACTCAGGATGATCCTTTCTAGTTCCCACCATTTACCTGCAAATTTCATGATTTCCTTATTTTTCATTACTGAGTAATATTCCATTGTGTAGATGTACTACAATTTCTGCATCCATTTTTCAGTCATGTTATACGCCCTCTGTAGCCATCACCACCAATGAATTTCAGACCCTTCCAGCTTTACAATGGGATGCATTTCTCTGAGACCCTAAACTTACACAGCTAATTCACAATCTCTCTACTGAAACAGGTTTAGGTCATATACGTAGTCCAGAAAGGCTCAAACAACTTTTTAAATGTTTACAATGTGAACTGTCTATGAACAACTTGAAAAATGTTCACACATAAAGAAAAAAATAATTACGTTACTCCAGAGTTAGTGAGCACACTCCTGAGTAACGCGGTAGGTATCACTGTCGGGTCGTGCACAGGTCATGAACCTCGGGAAAAGGCTGGACACGGTCCTTCGCATTTTATATCAGCACTCACACTCACTTGTCCTTCCGTCATAGCTACTTCACCGAATGTCATTTGAAAATACAGGAAAGCAGCTTACAACTCTAGCACAACCTTTGCATTTTAGCCAAGTTCTCTGTCTCCTTGGATCCTGGCAGTTACTGACTCTTGCTATACTTCCTCCAAAACAGGGCTGTGCCCCTGTGACTTTCCCACTTCCTCTGATACTTATTAGGCACACTTTACTATCGCACTACATCAGAGTGTCTACATGCTAATATCCCTCGTGGGGGAATTTTCTGGTATTGACGTTTATAATTTTAAAGGAGCTGTTTTTAGAGAAGCTTTAGCTAAGTCGTACAGTTAGAAGGAAGTTACAGACATTTTCTACACGTGTCTGTCCCACTGTGCGCACCCTATAACTCTTCTCTCCTGGGTTAATTCTTTGGATCCATCTGATGAGCTGTTGCCGGCTCTTCTTTGCCACCAATTGCCCATAGTTGGCAATAGAACTCCTGCTTGGTGCTAGCTATTCTGTGCTTTGGGATGTGCGTTCTAGTGTCACACAGAATAGGTGCTCTTCTGCTCTAAAAATCTTCTGTGTTGTCATAACCCCAGCAAGGCTCCCCAATGGCTAATCTTTAACCGTTTCTACTGTGGCTTTATTCCTGGAGAAAAAAAAAAAAAGAAATCAGGTGGGACCAGAAGGAATAAAAAAACAAAACATGTGTTTAGGAAAGGTGGGGAAGATTTGCAAGGGAGACACATGTGCGAGCAGGCTGTGACTGCAGGGGGATCTCACATTCGGAAAGTGGGAGACCTTTCTTTCATCTTGTGGAGACCATAAACCGTGGGATCTGGGCAGGAGTGTCTGTTTCCCAGCCTACTTTTCACTCTATTAAAACCTCTGAGCTCAAGTCTGCAGTCCAAGAGCTTTTCAACATTTCTTATCTTTAAGGATGAGGGAAAGTTTTATCCAGCACAGCTCTCCGCCTCACAAGCAGAAGTGACCCTTTCCGGAACTGTCTTCTTCGCTATGACCCTGTTGAATGTAGGACAGGCTTCTGTCCCCAGTCTTTACTTAGCGTCTAAACCCTGCAGCACAGCCAAAGCACAGAGAAGGCGCGCCCTTGAGAGAAGCCTTTAAGCAGATTGTGTAGGGCCCCTCTATACGTAAGCAATTTACCGAGGCTCAGACAACTGCCCTAACCACCCGTCCTCAACTTCTCAAGTTACATGCCTACCTTCACAGCAAACTTTAGTTGTCCTTACACTGTATGGGATGGTTGGAAATGTGGAATTACACGTTTATCAACTCTATATAAAGGATGGCTACAGGTGATCTTTGCACCATACTCAGCATCAGTGAATAGATTCAGTGGAAGCAGGAGAGGAAGCATGGTTCTTTCCCTGTGAAGTACACCCTAAAGGAGGCTTTCAGGGATCTGAATGGCTTTGTACAGCCATTTGCCTTCATAAAACCATCTCCGTGGCTCCATGCCCAAAGCCAACCTCATTTGCTACCTGACTCAATTTGGCCTGCAGACAGGCCCATGATGGTCTCGCCTGCATAATGTACTTTGTTTAATATTTCCCCCAGACAGAGGAGAAGAGCGGTGGCTTAGTTGAGAGCTGCTGCAGGCACGCAGCCATTAAGAAGTTCCACCGTGCTTTGTGAATGGCTTAGAAATGGAAGAGGCTGAGAGGTGGTGTGCACTCCCAACACAGGACACAGAGTGCGCCTCGTCTTCGCCCATTTCTCCTCTCCTTCCTGAATCTTTCCTCCTGTGTCTGTTTAGTTAATCCACTGAAAGTGCCCTTCACTGTCAGATGGTTTTTTAAGGATGTGACACTGGTAAAATGATGTCAGTAGAGATTTATCTGAAATTATAATACTATTCAGAACATATAGAGTATGTCAAATACTAGCTTGTCCAAACGTGTAAAGCAGACTTAGAGTCTTTTTTTTTTTTCAGTGCAAAAGCTTAAGCACTTTTATAAAGTCATGAATATTTAGCACCGATGTGAGAGCTTCACACTGTTGCATGAAAAATAGATTCCTCTTAGGAGGTCCCAGGCCACGTATTCAAAGGGCTTCCAGGCTTTGGAGGTGAAAAGGATACAGATTTCTTGCCATTGACATGGTACGAGTCATCTGGTTATCTCTTCCTTTCAATTCTACATGGCAGGAGATAGTGACCCCCATTGGAGCTGTTTGGGGGCTGAGAGTGGTTATGTAAGGGATGCAGTGTGACAGTGCCGCCAGGGACATCCTTCTGGGCTCCTCTCTCTCTCTCTCTCTCTCATTTTATTCTACAAGAAATGAAGTAAATTTATTTTATGCAATCAGAGATGATGTCATCCTTAACTCTGTGTGACATGTTCCATCTGAGAAGAAAGCTGGAGACATTATACTTGACTATTATACATTGGAATGGAAGCCAGGGAATTTTAATCTGCTTTTTTGTCTAGGCAATCCTGTGCTAACTAAATATAACTAAATCACCCATTCTGTGCTCGAGCCACCATGGCAATAAAACAAGGGCAGCAGTATGTTTCCCGTTTCCCTTGAGGAAATTGGCAAAATATATGTACAATATATTTGTGCATTCAAGTGCACCCGTGTCTGCAGCTAATGTGTGCAAACATGACAGCAGCTTTTGAAGGGAGCAAAGATACCGGAGTGAATGACACAAGCCTCATGTCAGTGTGGCGCTGACTTTACTTTACTGTAAGATAGTTTACAGACAGTAGATACTTTCTGGACACAGGCTGAGCCAGGGGCTTTTCCATATCTTAGAGCATTCCTGTGTGGACTCTCTCAAAGCAGCTGAGCAGTGAAACTATTCATTGATGCTACGCTCTGTCCACACCTTAGGATCCCATTACATATTTTGAAGTGTGATTTATATTTTTTAGTTGTAAAATTTTATGGCAGGATCTCACTTTAGTGGAATTTGCGGCCGTTACTTTTCTATGAAATGAGATAGGGGCATTCTGAGGTACCATGGTTTCACTAACATCATCAGAGCTGGGACAAAGAGAACACGTTCAGGAGGCCAAATTCAATGCTGTTTCCTCCTGTGAGCTAATCACCTTATCCTTCCAGATATGAATAACCACTAGTGTCCCCCCCATCACGGAACTTTCTTATCTGTCTCCCCATGTAGCCATTGTCTCAGAATTCCCTAACTGAGGCCTCACATACGTGAAAATCTTGCTAACTTGTGAACCTTATGATCAGCTGATTTTCAGGAAAATTCCCATGCATACGCAGTAAGCAAAGAGTGTTGGCTATCGATGTGCAGAGGGATGAAATCCTTGGAGAAAAAATGTTAACTCAAAATGAAGACTTAGACAGGAGATCCTGAACTATCAAATTATGAGAAAATAAAAACAAAAGAAACAACTGAACATTGATCTGGACAATGAATTTTACATTCAAGCCTGGAGGTATGGATACCAAAAAGAGAAGGAGGGAGATGGGATTACATCAAACTAGGATGTTCCTGCACAACAAAGTACTGACTACCACATAAATAGGCAAGGAAAGACTTCAAAGAAAATGTTGACAAGCCACTCTCCGGATGTAGTTAATAACACAAGCTTAAAGAGAACGCACACTCTACAGAGAGAAACCAGATTATCTGATGTAATTCTGGGCCAGGAACTAAAGATGGTCCCTGTCCTTGTGAGAGCTGACCTTCATTTTCAAATTGACTGCCTTGAGGATCATTTTTAAAACACACCCTTCACCTTGCATATAAGGGTGCTTCCAAAGAGGTTTTCCTGAAGAGGGAGATGCATGACTGCCATGGAGTCACTGACTGCCATGAAAGAAGGGACAAATCACGTGAGCGGCAGCATTCCTCTCTCTGCTGCTTGGCTGAGGATATGATCTCGTGTTCTCACTGCCCATGTGCCCAGCATGAAGGATTAATCAAGTCTCAGCCAGAGAGCCAGATTAACCTGTTTCTTCCATAGGCAGCTTTGCCTGCGGTTTTTGTCCGAGCAAAGGAAACAGTAGGGTTGCAGCCACCGAGACAGCAGTACACACTCACCCTTTAAATGACCGAGTTCCAGGGTTTTGAATTTCACAGTATCACCTTTCTCTCTTATGCCAGGTGTATGTGTAGGCTGAGACTCATAGGTCACCAGTATGTATTGGTTTATTACTATAAGATCATTTCTAGGAATAATTTCCTATCATATCCTTGGAAATTGATGTCTTTCCTGATATCAGAATATTGTTTAGTTCTTCCATTCAGATCTTAGCTGGAGACTAAGAAGTCAAGCCAGGTGTTCATAAATGTTATTGAGTACAAGTTTCTCTTTGAAAGCTAGTACAATAATATGAAATATTATGAAATAATATGAAAATTCCTAAAATACAAGCACAACTGAAAAAGATGAGCCTGACCCATTTGTGAAGCTGGACCTGGTGATCTTGGGAAATTGATATTCTTTTCATATGTTCTTAGGGGAAATACTGAGGAATGTGTTAGGGAGAGATGGAAATACCCAAGTATAAAGAATTCCCTCATAGCGAGGCAAACTCAGGCAGCCGACAACCCAGTAACATTAGCACAGGGACCTCTCATAGGTGCTGCGTGGAGAAGGGCTCCTATCTGTGTGCACTTGTGGGGCGTGTGTGAAACTGATGGTCTTCCTCCGCCTAGAAATCTCCTGTGATCTTCTCTTTTTACAAACTGCCTTATGAATAATTTTTAATGAGAAGTAAGCCTCAGTGGTGCCAACTTTTCATTTTTTAAACATTTTTTATTAATTACACTTTATTCACTTTGTATACCCCTTGCAGCTCCCTCCCTCCTCCCATCCCAATCCCTCCCTTCCTCCACCCTCTGCATGCATGCCCCTCCCCAAGTCTACTGATAGGGGAGGTCTTCTTTTCCTTCCTTCTGATCCTAGTCAATTAGGTCTCATCAGGAGTGGCTTCATTGTCCTCTTCTGTGGCCTGGTAATGCTGCTTCTCCCTCAGGGAGGTAATTAAAGAGCAGGCCAATCAGTTCATGTCAGAGACAGTGCCTGTTCCTATTACAATGGAACCTACTTGGATACTGAACTGCCATGGGCTACATCTGTGCAGGGGTCTTAGGTTATCTCTATACATAGTCCTTGGTTGGAGTATCAGTCTCAGGAAAGACACCTGTGCTCAGATTTTTTGGTTCTGTTGCTCTCCTTGTGGAGTTCCTGTCCTCTCCAGATCTTACTGTTTCCCAGTCTTTCATAAGATTCCCTGCACTCTGCCCAAAGGTTGCCCATAAGTCTCAGCATCTGCATTGATAGTCTGCAGGGCAGAGCCTTTCAGAGGTCCTCTGTGTCAGGCTCCTGACTTGTTCCCTCTTTTTGATACCTCCACCCTGAAAAGGTCTCAGGAAAAACAACTTTTCATTTTTCACATGAGTTGATAGTTTACTTTTGACCAACTCATGCTGCCTTTCAGCATTCACCCAGATTTTTATAGAGGAAATCATCAACATCACCATCTTCTTCATCAGCATCACTACTTAGTTAACAAAACATAAATTTAAAATTTTAATTAGTTAATTTAATGGCCAAGATAGGCTTTAAAAATTACCCCAGGTTGCATATAAAAATTGGACTGTCAGCCAAAATTGACTGCACGAAGAAGTAAAACAAAAAATAACAGCATGCAATTCACACCCAAAACACATTTTTTTTTTACCAAAATAAGAAATTCACTGATGCATAATTTTCATCTAATAGTTCTTTACTCTTTTCTGTTTCCTGTCTATAAAGGTAAAGTCTAACAACTCTTTTATGTAAAGTCATGAACACAAGGAAACCAATATTCTGAAGACAAAAGAAACTCTGAAGAAAGGAATTAGGCATGATGCCTGTACATTTTATACAGCTACAGTCTCCTAACATATGGGCCATGGGTAATCCAAATACCTGTTCTGCTCATAGAAGCCTTGCTCTTCTAGCCTGCATCTGAGTGGCATCGCCATGCTGCCTGGGAACACCCCACGCCTCAAGACTCCTTCTAGTGAGGCGGCAATCAACTGGGGAAGGGAAAATCCCCTGGCTAAAGTCAATGGTCAGTTTGATAGTGGGTATAGTGATGTGTGTGTTTGGGAGCTTTTCCACTGAGGATTAATCCTGGAAGAGAGACCCACTGTAAATGTGGGTGTTGCCATCCCGTGGGCTGGGGTCTGTGGACACATAGAAAGGCAAAAGGGCACGAGCCAGCTGAACATTAGCATTCTTCTCTCTGCTTCCTGAAACCACACAGACGGGACGAGTTCTCTCCCTGTAGCTCCTAGCCACCCACTCTCCTTCACCTTCTCAGCCATGATGTGTTGTGTTCATTTGAACAGTGATTGGAAATGAACCCTTTGTCTATTATGCTGCTTTTGCTTATATTTGGTTGCAGCAATGAGAAAAGTAAAAGTGTCTTTTCTTTGACAGCACGCATCTCTTCTTCCCTTAACAAAAATCCCACAGAGCAGGGTCCACTGCCAGCAACTTCAAACAATAACTGAAAGAAAGGCAACTCCTGTTCTCATTCCATGTTCATTTGTCATCTCTGGTGTTTGTGGCTCCATTTCAAATCTTATCACACTTACATGTATTATGCACATGCCTTTTTGCTCTTTTCACATAAATTTTAACTAATGTTCCAAAGTTGGGCCTTCTCTATACTCTTGAACTCGAGTTGCCATTCGTGTGCTGCCTTTGACTTTACTCACTGTGTTGTTGGAAGGAACAAAGGAACTTTTCAAAACACAAAGTGGTGATAAGCGCTTACAATAGCCAGCAACACTCACTCTCCTCTACTTCCTGTCCCCACCCTTCCAGTTCTGTGGATCTCTTCATATTCTTCCTACTTATATTTATCCTGCTTGAAATGGGACTGGATGAATTCTTAAGTTCTTCGTTTCCTCTCCTCTGGCACTTCATGCATTTTCATTTTCCATTAATATTTATTCAGCACCACAAATTGGAAGGCACTGTAAAGCCAGGAAAACCACACAAAGCTACTTCAGCTACTGATGACTCAGAGCACATATTCTTGGCAGCTCTTGACTTCTGAAATGCCCAGGCTCCCTGAGTGCTCCGAATCCACTTTCCAGCAGCCTGTCCATCTTCAGAGAAGCTTTCCTGCCATCCCTGCAGCTTTGTGGTCTCCTGAACACCATCATTCACCATTAAGTACTTTCTGTTTATCCACTCTCTTTGCTCTGAGTATCATTTGCAGGTTGAAATCTGAGGCCGGTACCTAGAATAGGATTCTCTCTATAGCTGCTGCAAACAGACCCCTGATCCACAACCTTGGCCCTGGCTGAAATGAACTGTACAAAAGATTCTGATCTGTACAGATTATTTTCTTATTCTAAGCTTCAAGTTAAGATCATGTTATTCTCTTCCCAAACTCTGGTTAGTATATTCCTGGGCTCCTAGCTGGTTATGCCTCCAAGACTATACAGAACCTTGATTTGGAGTGGGCACTGAAATGATGATCTCTAAGCAAAGAAGGTCATTTGGGCTTTCTCGGATTCTCTAGCATTCTTCAAACAGGCTTGTGCTTCTCTGTCTTGATAGCACCATGGTGCAATCACAGCATGGCTATTTTTGATGGGTGATGCCTTCAGGGCTTCTTGCTGTGTTATAGCAAAGCTTAAGCCAAGGGAAGAAGGAGTGCCAGGTTCTGGCCTCCTTGGCCACGGGTGAGTTATGTGTGTCCTGCACCCAGGATTCTATTTTCAGGCTTCATTTAAATAGCCAAGAAAACCTTTGAGAGGAATAGGCAGCAACTCACTAAACACTAGCGTCTGTTGGTTTTATTTATTTTTCTATTTATTTATTTACTAATATTAAAAACACAGATAAATACAATTTTAGAAATTGTTTAATTTCTGCAATCTCAGCTAAATATTAATTGCAGAACATGTCTCAGTACTAAGACGAAGAATATTTGGGGTTCAAATAGATACAGTTTCTTCTTTCTTCATAAATGCTCACCATGGCCTGAATTAAAATTTCTGTTGTTTTAAAATCAGATAAAAAAGTAATGTCCAAAGTTTGGCTGTGAGTTGCTGCATCTGTTTTGATCCACTGTTGGGTGCAGTCTTTCAGAGGATATCTGTAGAAGGCTCCTATCCTGTTACCTCTGTTTTCCTGCTTCCAGTGTCTATCCTGTTTTCCCTTACGAATGAGAATTAAGCATCTTCCATAGGCTCCTTCTTGTTGTTTAGCTTCTTTAGGTCTGTAGATTTTAGTATATTTATTCTATATTATATGGCTAATATCCACTTACAAGTGAAAATATACCATGTGTATTTCTGCTTCTGGGTTACTTCACTCAGAATGATCTTTTCTAGTTCCATCCATTTGCCAGAAAATTTCATGATTTCCTTGTTTTCAATAGCTGAGTGGTATTCCATTGTATAAATGTACCACAATTTCTGTATAGTTTCTTTGGTTGAAGGACATCTAAGTTGTCCCAGATTCTGGCTTTTACCAATAAAGCTGCTACAGAGCACAGGGCGTCTTATGGAAAAGGGGGATATAAAAGGACTCGGAGAAGACAGGAACCACACAAGGAGACCAACAAAGGAAAAAAATTAAGGGCCAGGGGGTTTTGCAGAGACTGATGCACCAACCAAAGACCATACAGAGAGAGGACCCAGACCCTTGCTGAGATGTAGCTCATAGACAGCTCAGTCTCCATGTGGGCTCCACAGTAAGAGGAAAGGAGACAGTCTGTGACAGGAACTCAGTTGCCTGCTCCTTGATTACTTCTCCCTGGTCGGGCAACCTAATTACCTTACAGAAGAAGAGGGTCCAGGCAGTCCTGCTGGGACCTGATAGGCTAGGGTCAGACAGTAGGGAAGCAGGACTTCCACTATCAGTTGACTAGGGGAGAGGGAAAGGGGAGGAAGAGGAAGGGAGGATGGGACTGGGAGGAGATGAGGTAGGAAGCTACAACTGAGATACAAAGTGAATAAATCGTAAGTCATCGTGATCATCATCAAAAAAAGGAAAAAGTAATGTCAGCCTTCTAGAACCGCTTTATCAAAGGGACAGTGAATAGAGGTTCCATTTCTATGGTATGAGAGAAAAGTTGTAAGGAATAAAGAGAAAACCAGGAAAATTATGTTTAAGGAACATAGGACTGGGCAGGCTTTTACAGTGCCTGGAAAGTGTAGATGTAAAACACAAAATGAGTCAGCAATGTAAGTACAATTCAACCCTTTAGAAACAGTGAATTCATAGATCGTTCTCCAGGGGAGCTGTGAAAGGATTCTCTTTAGAAGCCTTTCAGGTGGCCTCAGTCTCATGAAGACTGTTTCCCAGTTTAGACTCTGTTACATCCAACCACATAATGAACAGTTTCAACACAGGAACTCATATTCCCTCAAACAATTACCTCTGTGGAGAGATAAACAAAGGTTGGGACGAGGGTAATTTTCCTCCACTTTTTAACAAGTTGCTATTTTCTTTATATGTGGCCTTGATTTTTATCGGGATGGAAATCAGAAACCTGAGAAATTTAAAGCATCATACATATATACCTTCAGAGTGAGGGTCCGGGCTAATGAACACAGAGGGGAAAAAAAGAAAAAAAGAAAAAAAAAAAAAAAGAAAGGCGAGAAGATTGTGGCTCTCAGCAGTCTCCAATGGAACAGGAATCTAGACCATATTTTAACATCATGGAATTTATATAGGCAAGTAATTTTTTGTGTGTCCGGAAAGTATTTAGAATCACTGGTTTCATATTTAGAGATTTAAAGTGGTTTCGATGAATTATGACTTTTCATAACTTAAGTTGACCCCATGTTCTAGCCCTGTCTTCAGTGGGAGTCAATAAATTTGGAGAAACAGGTATAGTATCTCGGACAGAAGTAGAGTTAAAAATATCAGTGTACAGAGAATCAAATTTCACTGCTTACATAGCTGACAACATAGAATTTTTTCTTGTCTGTTTGTTTGAAATAGGAGTTCTCTGTGTGGCCCTGGCTGCCCAGGAGCTTGCTGTGTAGGCCATAAGGTTCTCAGCCTCACAGGTATCTCCTTGCCTCTGCCTCCCACGTGCTGGCACTGAAGGCATGTACCACCATGCTCAGCTTTGACCACATATGCTTTGAAGTCAATCTACTTTTTTGTTTCACATTTTAACAAAAGGTTGAGTGGAGCATTAATATACTGAATACATTTTGGGAAAAAACAGGAAGGAGAAATTTGAGAAATATGTTGGTTTTGGATTTATAGGGAACAATCTTTCAAACTCATGATTCCACGTTTCAAATTTGGTACCGAGTCATTTGATACTAAATACAGCTTATGTGACTCGCCCAGTGTAAGGCATTTTTGTTCTTGACCCAAGTCACGATCGTTACCGGCATATCTGCCAAGCTTCAGTCTGCTGTCCTTTCCCCCAGAGAACTCGTTCTTAATGCACTGAGACACTGCAGGCAGCCCTGTTCGGTGCAGTGTCCTTCAGTTTTCCGATTGGTCGGGTAAGTACGCTTCCTGTTCCAGTGGAATAAACCAGAAGCAATCTTCAGGATGCTGAGTAACTGGCTGGAAGTCACACGTCTAGGACCTAGGAAGCTGGGCTTTGAATCTATGGAGTCCAATTTCTTGGCTCGCACTGCAATGCCCCGTGCCCTGCGTGGCACGTTCATCAATGTGCACTGTGCGGTTGGAAGTGCAGCTCTGTGCTTTGGAGCAGAGCAAATGTAAATGGCCCACCTGGGGACTGAACCCATGACCTTGGCATGATTAGCACAGGGCTAACAGATGAGTGAATACCAGACACACATTATCCAGAGTTCTCTCATATGACAAGTTATTTGAGGGCAGAATATTCAAGTCAATTGGGAAAGCCATTAAACCTGTCGAAGCACATAACACACAAAACCACGTTGGTCCTTTCCCCAGATCCTCTAAGACTCAATTTATGCAGAGAAACACGTTTCCATGTACGCATACCTGTGTATTTGTGTTTGAGTGTCTGTGTGTGTGAGAGGGAGTGTGTGGAAACACAGGGAATGAAAACATGAAATGTGGACTTGTCACAAGTGTTCACTGATGCATGCTTGCCTTTCTGATCCTTGATGATTAATGCGCCAAGTGTGTGGTCTGTGTGTATAATGACCAAAGCGTCCCCGATTTTACATTTTAATGTGTCTCTTCAACTTCAAAGTTGTTATCGCTGAAACTCGAAAAATGGATAGATTTGGTGTAGTTAAGGTAGAAATGTGTTTTGTTCTTAAACTGAGAGTAGAAGGTTCCAAGATCCCTAGGGAATGCCTGACCATCAAACAGCAGCCGACAGTGTTACCACACAACACCCAGAACCACTTTCCGCTTCGTGATCCATGAAGGATACAGCATTGCCCCTCTTTATTAAAAAAAGAAAAGAGGGTTAGGGCACATACGCAGTGCAGTACAGTGAGTCTGCTAAGCAAGACACCTATTCAGTGCCCAAATCAGGGGAACCCAGCACTCAGAGCAAACTGGACAAAAAGGTCATCCATGACCTAGACAGGGTGGCCTGAAATCTCTCTGTCCCTTTCAGAGAGGTGCACCATTTCAAAGCTAGGGACTCTGTACCTCTCGGATTCTCTATTTAGTATTTTCAGACCATAGTTAGGATTGCTGGAGCCGTGGAAAGTGAAACTGCAGTAAGAAAGGCCCACTGTGCATTCTGGTCCTTAAACAGATGGCTCGGGTCTGAGATTGTGCCTTCATGTCTTCTTTCAGGAGTGGTGGATGTTTCTGCAAGAAGTTGGGGAGTTATTATTCCCACAATGCAAACAGAAGATGGCATTGTTTCAGGGGATTTGCTATGCTCACTGATTTTATTCATGTTTCAATCCAATGGAGATTGAACATGGCAGGGTGCTGGAAACAGCCAGCAGGGGTAGGTCCTTCCCAGACCCGCAGTTGTTCCTAATGGTGCAAACTGAACTGATGCCAGCGCTGTGTCCAGGAGAGGGGCAACAGTCCCGTGAGTACACTGCGATCCCCGCCCCCAGGAGCAGCGACGGGGTTATCAGCGCCAAGAGTTTCTGAAACCAAGTAAGAGAAGGGGGGGAAGCTTCAGAGCGCTTGCCATATTCTCAGTACCATTTGCCTTGACAGGAAAAACAACAGCCTCTTGCCTCCTCAGCTTATTCCTCATCAGCGAACTCTTCCCCAAACAAGACACTGCACATCAGCCATTTGGGATCTCTTCCATCCGTGTTGTAACGCGCTCTTCTGTGCAGTTTGTACTCACTGTAGCATGTGCCGACGCCAAGAGCAAGGCGTTGGTAATCTGGGCACCCACAGTTGTGATGAGGCATCTTCAGCGCCGTCGTCCAAATCAAATATTTGGCTGTGCTTCTTCAGATGCGATATCTCATATTGTCACTCTGGTGCTGGCAGAGCAGGCGACTTGGGCATGCAAGGAGGAGCCCGCGGGGTGGGGGTGGGGAGAGGAAGGAAAGAGGCCCTGCCAGTGTGAGTCTTCCAGCCTCCCCCACCCCTCCCGCCGCACCCTCTGATCATCTCTACCAGGTTTGGACAGGAGCCAGGTACACGTTACACTTGCACAGAAGAATAGTGAGGAGAGTGAGTTTGCTTCCAGACCCGAGACTTCACCAGCTATGCCCAGACGACTGGTGCTTTAGCATGGCTTTATACAGCCTACCTCTGTGCTGGCATGCGTGGCCGTGCTGACAGACGACACGCTTCTGACCAGCACCCTGTAGAGAACGGAACAGTTTACGTTTGTATTTAATTTGTTTATTACTGTTTTTGTTGCTTGTTTGAGGCAAGGTCTCTCTGTAACCCAGACTTGCCTGGAACTCTTAGCTCTCCCGGGATTCCAGGCGCATCCCAGCTCCGCTGGTTCTTGGGACAAGCCAGTAAATTCAGAGATAACTCAGGATCGTGACTGCCTTGTTTTCACAGAAGAGATCCCGTGACATGAATGAGCTGACGGCTTAGACAAGGACTTGAAGCAATAGTTTCAGTATCTTCCTCTACTTTAGGCCTCAGGCTTCTCCCTTTGCAACCTTCACAGCAGAGACTGCTCACTGAGGAAAACTTATGGATACTTGGGAAAACATGGACTCTTCTCAGCAAGGCAAATTTTAATATTGAAAAATCTTGGGGATGGAGCGACAGGTCAGTAGGTAAGAGCGCTCTGTGTAGAAACATGTCAAAATCCTGCCATGTATCACTTACATTGTGGAGGTAGAGACAGGGGGATGCTGGGAGCTTGCTGGCTAGCCAGCCTAGTTGAAACACAGAGCTGTTAGTTCAGTGAAAGACTTGTCTTAAAAGAATAAGGAAGAAAGAAATAGAAGGAGTCACTGATGCTCTATTCTGGTCATTACACCACACACACACACACACACACACATTTTTTAAGATTTAGTTGTATTGTGTGTGTGTTCAAGCATGTGAACAGATATACCCAGGTATGCATGCTCACATACATATGTGTGGGCACCTGCAGAAGCCAAAAGAGGCCATCACATTTCCTGGAGCTTGAGTTAACAGACATTTGGAGCCACCTGATAAGGACTCAGGCAACTGAACTTGATTCTCTGCAAGAGCAGAAAGCACTGGTAACTGCTGAGCCATCTCTCCAGGCCAACCCTCCCCATTTAAGACAAAATGAAGGGGAAAAAAGCGCAGGGAATTTCTTCAATATCTGTCACAGTAAATATTTTTATTATTATTTTTTTCTTTTCTGGTTGGGTAGAAGTTTGGTTTTGCGAACATCAGTTTGAAAACTGTATTTCGGATGCCTCATTTATCCTGCTGTGTGGCTCTAGGTGAGGCAGGTTGATTCGCTCTCTTGTAGCCACTACTCTCACTGTTGTTACTTGAGGCTCGGTCCTGTCACGCTGGGTTCTGTTTTCTTCCTTTTATAGTAAATTAGATGGCTCATCCAGAAAACTTGAGGTCTCTCATCTTTCACCCAGTGGCTTTTTGCTTTTCCTTCTTCAGTACCTGGAGTTTGGATGTCAACTTCTTGGGTCCTGCCCACTGCTAACCTTACTAGACTTGCTGAAATGAGGCTGAAAGTTGCTCATTTGCTCCTGGTCTTAGCATTGCTGATACCTCGTTTGGGTTACTGACTTCCAGAAATGCTCTATGTATTCATATTTTATCTGCCAAACTTATGGGAAAGCTTTATATTCTGGTTTCCCTCAAGAGTTCACCATCTGGATGTAGTGATTCATACCCAAGTCCATAAATTGACAAAGATACCAACCACAGATACATTCAAGTTTGAGGCAGTATCAGAATTAGGATAAGATAGTTTCAGACTTGATAAAGGAAAATGTAACCCTAGCCCATCTTTAGGCAGATAAATGAGTTCTCATAAGATCACTTGTACAAAGAATAAGAACACTATGAAGAACAAGTTGAATATGGAGAGACAATGGAAAGATGTGAGAAGGAGCAGAAATACTGGAGCCTTCTACAAATCAGGAAGATTGCAGCAGACCTTCCCAGGTGCCCTTAGAAGGAAGAGAAATGCACACACCTTGACCTACAGGGATGTGTAGCCTACTGAGCTATCATTTAGAAACTCTCTTTTGCTTGAGTCATCCAAAGGATGCTTTCCCATCATGGCCATCCTAGTGGACTGATACAGCACTGTAGCCTACTGAGCTGTCATTTAGAAATTCTCTTTTGCTTGAGTCATCCAAAGGATGCTTTCCTGTCATGGCCATCCCAGTGAACTGATACAGCACTGACTGTCACAAACACATGTCATGGTGCAAGATAAGTGTGGAGGGAAAAGGCAGAGACCTTTGCATGTCTATGTGCAGGGCCAGAAAAAGACAGTTAAAGAATTCGAGACCATATCTGAAACCCAGCCAAGAGCAATCAGCATTTTTGTCATGTTTGAGGTTAACAGCAACACATAAAGAGAAAAAACAAAACAAAACAGTGTCAGGCTAAGCAGGCACCTAGTTGAGAGATGTTATTAAGTGAAGGCTAAAGAGATGTCAGACAGGACAGAGATGAAAGGCCGGAGAGTTCCAGGTGACTTTGGGGGAACAATTCTCGTGGGAATAGGACTCGGATGGTCAGAGGGAGTGGTAAGTTAATGATAATTTTAAATTGACTTTAACATTGAAGGCCTTAGGAGCTATGGCATAGCCAAAGACTGAATATATATGGAATACATACAAAGCCTTGAACTTCAGCCATAGCACTACTAAAATAAAAGGTAAAATAGAATAGTTGAGAAGCAAAGCACAATTTCTGGCAAAAAATGAATGGACTTGGTCAATGTTATTTGCTTTTGTGATTCTAGGTTGGTCCTGGGTGCAACTAAGCAGTTAATACAAGTGCTGGCATTTGGAGACTGAGATGGGGTTGATTTTCTCCTTCTCTCATTCAAATGTTTGATGAGTGTGTTCTCTGTCAGGGATTGGCAGCATACAAGGCTTTCCTTAAAAACAAAATAGATGACCAGGAATGTTTGGAGGACTTTTTGAAAGCACATGTTAAGCATAATCTGACCCACAGTTTACTTTCACAGAATCAGAGAAACTGATAACAATGACAGATGACTTTCATGTGACATAATCCACGAGGAAACATTTAAGTTTCCGTGCTCATTTTTTAAAGAATCATTCTTTTCAAATCCTCTGTATGAAAGTTTACAACCACGATCACATAAACAAAATAATAAATAAATAAATAGCCCCATTACCTGAATGAAAAAGAAGAATGAAAAATAATTGTGAGGTAGACTTACTGTGGAGATTTATACAAAAATATTTCATTTGACCAAACATGCGACCTCTCAGGGTTTCAGCCTGTATCCCCTCTGCTTCTTTCTTCCCTTCCTGCCTCCTGGTCTACCATGCCTAGCCATGCCTCCTTAAAGGATGCGCGTGTGACTCCTTCTCCTTTACCCTCCTACCCTCCTGCTGCATGCGCAGCATACACGTGAGGAAGTATATCTTCTGGTTTCCAATGCTCACTTGACTTGTCTTTACCCCCAATCCTTAAAAAAAAAATCAGGGCCTTAATCAGGGCTATTCCCCACCCTTCATTCAAGCATTCAGTCCAGTCCTGTTCCCACAACTGATCACAGTGTCTTTCTAAAAAAAAAAAAAAAAAAAAAAAAAAAAAACAAAAAACAAAAACCAAACAAACAAAAAACAACACCCCGTGTTTTTTTCTATAAATTTCCCAAGTTATCTTCTTTAAGATTCCTTGCTTATTCTTTCCCACCAGCAGACTCTCACATCACTGCTTCCCAAGGTTTAACATGAACGGAAACTTCTCTGTAACAGTTTCTCATCATGTAGGTTTAACGAGCGTCATTGTTTTTTCTGAGTCAGCCTACTTGAGCACTCTATCTTGAATTTCTGTTTACAAGGGATGCATATTGTGTCTGAATTGTCTTCATTCCACCGCCTCCCTCTCCAGAGACAACACTCGCAACTGCAGTCTTTATGCCTGTGAAGGCCTGGATGGCCTCCAGAATCTGTCTCCACCCATTAACTGCCTGCAGCTTTCAAAGCTGTTTTGCATCCCCATAACTGGTTTCCTAGAATGACTCCACAGATATCACAGGCTCATGATGCCAACTACTTGGCATGTACCTAAGTGAACAGCCAAGGGCCTAGGTGAGAGGCAGGTGGCTCGTTCTGGAGCCAAGTGTTGCTGTCATGTACGCTAACTCAGCTCCTCTCAGACCCCGAGCACTTGCCCTGTCTGTGGATCCTGTGCATTTGTTTCTGCTCATTCTTCCTGTCTTACTTTAGACTTTGCTTCCTCCTGAAACTATTACTCAGTTACCTAAGGATCTACTATGGTGTCCCCTTATACCACAGACACCAATATGATAAAATGTGATATATCTGACTTAAGTATCTGTCTCTAATTTTATCTATGAGCCTTTTATGATTTACCTATCATGCTTCCTTTAGTGTTTTATATAATTCTTAGTTGTGTGGATTGATAATAATAATTAACTACTAAACAATTTTTCATGAGAAATGCAACAAAGAAACTATTATTGAAACTTTCCCCCAGTAGATAGTGTGAGGAAACCCTCATGTGGAGAAAGCCTATTGATTCTAATCCCACATGGAATATGGGTATGATTACTGGAGAAATAACCATTTTGTGATCATTAAGATGAAAAAAAAAAAAGAAAGAAAGAAAAAAAAAAGAGGTGAGAAGGAGGAAGCATAGCAATTTTTTTTTTTTTTTTTTTTTTTTTAGCAACTTCCTAGAACTTACATTCTTTCTCTGGCTGAAAATGGAGTATGCTTGTGCAGGCGACAGATAGTAACTGCATTGAGCAGCATCTAATCCTGGTATCGGCAACGTTGCTCTCCAGAGACACGCAGGGAAGGCTGTACTCCTGGCAGGTGAGGGGTCTGCTGCAGTTGCTTGCCACAGTTGCTAAGCTATGAACAGCCATAGAAGAAAGCTGTTTGGGTTTAAATAAAACTTTATTTACAAAAGCATATGGTAGGCTGGAGAGTTGTCTCAGCAGTTCAGAGCACTGGCTGCTTTTGCAGAGGACTGGCTCTTAATTCCTAGCACCCACATGGTGGCTCACAACTGTCTGTAACTCCATAACTCCAGCCTCAGGGGGTCCAATGCCCCTTTCTGGCCTTCATGGGCACCAGGCACACATACAATGTACATATAGAGGCAGGAAAACACTTATGTACATAACATATTAAGACAAATGGGTCTAAAACTAATGTAGAACAAAGTACCACACAGTGAGCCAGATAGAGCCCACAGTTCGCTGACTTCTGGTCCTTCATATAACTGAAATATCTCTTCAGGCAAACAACAGTGAATGTGCCGTATGAGGGATTGTCGTATGTGTGGTGCCGAGGTCTGTCTCCTTCTCCCAGGCTTTGCCCACTCACTCCTGAGCACCACATAAAGCGATAGCAGATATTCTACTCAACTTGAGGCCTGCCGTATGCGACTTGACCTTATCAAACGTCATTTAGCTCCAGAGTGTTCTTTCTCCACAATGTGCGAAATTAATTTAAAACTTCTGATGGATCATATAAAGCAATAAAATGTTTATAATTAACTTTTAGCGCTTAGTAATTGATCTCCCAACTACATGCCAGGACCTTTCTTTGAAAGACCTCCGTTGGTGATTCCAGAAGGGACAGGATGTGTTTTCTTTTCTATGACACAACACAAATGACATTTATACTAATATTTATATTTCAAAGAAAACCATGCAGTTATTAATAACCAGAAGTGAAGTTCAAGATAAATAGTTCTTCCTATTCTTGTTATTTTGGGAATCATGTAACTACCAACAATGGAAGCGTCATTCTGTTCCTCATATTTACTGAAGGTGAAGCCTCATTGCTCATTAGCATTTTCTCCACCCGCGTTGTTTGCATGCCTGCATCCCTGTCCCTCGTCTCTCACTGCTAAAGCTTTAACAGTCTTTCTTAATCATCTGCTAATCCACGGGTGTTCCGCCAGCATGTGTGTGTGCACCAATGCGTGCGGTACGCAAGGAGGCAAGAGGAGGCCGTGAGGTCCCCTGGGACCAGCGTTACCACAGCTGTGAGCTGCCCTGTGGGTGCTGGGAATTGGACCTGGGTCCTCTGAAGGAGAAACCAGGGCTTCTAACCGCTGAGCCATCTCTCCAGCCCTGGCACCCCTGTTTTGTAGAGGCCGTCATCTTCAGAACCTCCCCTGTCTTTGCGGTTTGGTGTTTATTCAATTTTTTTCTTTACTTACATTAGTATCAGTAGACTTTTATTTTTCCTCCCTGCATTTCCTTAGTGATTCCATTTAGATATTATTTAATTCTTTCTAAAGTGAAGTACACAGGTTATATGCTAAGTATCTTTACTAACAGTCAGATCAATATTAATTATATTATTAAAATTAAAATTTTAATTTCATAAAGAAGGGATAAGACATTTAATAGCGTGTTTTATTTCTTTCACTTTTGTTTATTTTTGCATTTTTTGTGTTAGCACAATAGCTAATCTTTTCTCTCTGAGTGTGAAGAGGGCTGTCATGTGGCTATGTCATGCTCAGAGATTGTGACAGTAATTTTACCTGATATCGTAGTCTAGAAAAGTTTCTTTGATTTATTCCTCTTTGAAATGGATCCACCTTTCTTTCACTTGTGGGCAAAGCGAAAGCCTTAGATTTGTGAATAGTTCCATTGTTTCATCTCTGTGAACTTTAAGTCTATGTTCCCGTTAGTACCATGAGACTTTGTTATTGTTGTTGTTCAAATGGTTGATTTTTTAGAGATTTTCTGAAATATTTGCACCTTTTCTCCCCCTTTAATTCTGCCCTGTGTTTCTGTGGGTGGGTGCTTTCCTTCTGTGCATGTCACTTTGTTGTCACGCTCAGCTTCTGTGTGCTGATCACTCTCTGTGTGGGTTTACTAATCCCTTCCCTGAAAATGTCCGCATTTCCACTCCCTGCTAAGGGGCAGAGTTCCGTTCAGTGGGACACTAGTCTTTCTTGCAGCATGGGTTTCCTAGCTGTTCACACAGACATGAGCAGCTCACTCCCTGACTCCCTGGGCACCAGTGGCACGGCTGGGGCCAGCTCTGCCCATCCCTGGATTTCTCTACTGCCATGTGATTGGCTGCACATCTATGCGCTTTCTTATTCTTTGGAATCTTTCAATCTAATAATTTCTGGTAATTATTTTACATAGAGTTTAGTTCTAAGTATTTAATAAGTATCAATCTCTTTAAACATCCGTTCTGCTTTATTTTCTCATCTTTTTATGGACTTGTGTCAGACTTTTTAACAGGATGGGAGACTCACTCCCAATTATCTATCTATCTGTCTGTCTATCTATGTATTTACATATTTATATATCTATTTATTTAACTATCATCTTCTTTTCATTATTTTCAACTCTGTTTACTTTACTTACTCTGAGAATTCCCTTAGCTGTCAGCCACAGAAATATCCTATGGTTTATGAATCTTCTCTCCAGCTGCTTGCAAACTGCTCTTAAATACATTCAAGATGGGATCCAAGTCTTCAAAGACACCAGGATATTTTTGATCCTTCTACAATTTAACTATTTGAGGTTGTGTGTCATCTTTATTTCCTAATAAAGCTGTCCTTTACACTTTATAGAAAGACCCAACTTTAGATATTGCATATGTATTTGCAGTGCTAATATTTATGTTATACTAAACTTTTTAAAGGTGATAATAATCTATTTGGAGCATATTATTCAGCCACTTCAAAGTCCAAGTTTGATAATTATAATAGGGATGAGTTTCATTTACTTTTGATCATTTTTTAAGTAGATCTTGGACTGGTCTGCTGCTTCCCTTTCACTGAAGTGCCAGTGAATTTTGATATACTACATGAGATTTTCTGATCTAAGGAGACACTAAGAAGTTGCTGGAAAACCAAGAAGTATGATCTTCCTGTGAGCATCCAGACCCAGAACGCATGGCCTCACTGATCTATCCCTGTGGAAATAATTTATCCTCCATTACATACAGCCTAACAGGGACATGAGGCTTTGGGACTAACAGGTGACTGGATTTTGAGCAGCTGTTGTGTAGGGCACAACTAAAAAGCCTTTTCATCCAGGTCCACACACAGGTTCCCATATGTACAAGCCGCTCCACCATCTCTGAACGGATTATAGGATTTTTTTCATGCACGCTGCAGTCTGTTTAGTTAGTATAACATAGTCTTAGAAGATTTCAAATCTCTTTCTGCATATGTAAGATTCGAATGTGGTGCTGTATTTTCATAGAACCAAAACTGTAAAATTATATGCCATTTTAATATTTTAAGATATCATTAGATGCACCCACCTATGAAGCATTCTCAGAAATGTTATCTGAGGAAGTAATGGATTAATATAGATAGTTACTAAAATCACTAAATACTAAATAAATACTAAAAGTGTGTTATTTTTTATATGTCAATATAATTTGTTCATTTTTATATGTCAATATCATTTGTTGATTAAGTAAACAATGCTAACAAGACAGTATGACAAAAGCAACAGTTTTGTAGGTGAAAGACAGGAGTAGGTTGTGGAACTGACTAAGTTAGAAAAGTTGATTTTTTAAAGTTCAATATAGGGTCTTTAGAGTGAACCCTGCACATAATTTCTGAACAAAATAGTAAGTGACAAAAATGAAAAAAAAAATGCTCCCCTAGGGGACTAGTTAAGGTCTCAAAGCCATAGAGAAAGGGCTACAGACAATCAACATAAATGTAAATCAATGTAAATGCTGAGATAAAAACCAGTCTTCCGCAAGGATGGGTCCCCCAGCTGGTTAATCAATAGCAACTGTTTAGCCCCTATATGTAAATATATATTTATGTATATATATACATAAATATGTGAGCAACATTAAATGGGCTTAGCAAGTTGTATGCATGCATGTATGTATGTATTGTTTTCTTCCTTCCTTCCTTCCTTCCTTCCTTCCTTCCTTCCTTCCTTCCTTTATTTGTGTTACAATAATAATTGAAAAAAAGAGGCCATGTACTCAAGAGGGGGTGAGGAGGATAAGAGGCAAGATGACTACATCATTACTTAATTTCCTTCCCTTCATCTCTCGCTGTCAACTTTTTAAATTTCTGAGACAGGATTATACAGCTTATTATAAGACAGACCTTATACAGCTCTGGCCTTAAACTCTTAATATTCTTGCCTCGGCCTCCTATATGATGTTATTCTAGGCAAACCATATCACACTCAGCTTTTTTCATAATTCTATATATCCATACATTTTAATTAAAGAAATCCCCATGCAATTTATTTTGACCACGTTCTTCTGACTCCTCCCAGGCCCTACCCACCCATATACTCACCCATCTTCATACTCTCCCTCAAAAAAGTGAAATAAAAGTCAACAAACAAGAAAACAGCAAGACAAAGATAAAAACATGGAATTTGCTTTACCTTAGCCAAATACTGGTCCTGGAGTCTTCCTCAGAGTATATACATAGTCTGTGTATGGAGTCAGTGAAGCTCCATTGAAAAGCACTGATTTTCCCTTCCCAGCAGGTATTTATTGCAAATGCTTCTCAGGTGGGGTGAGCCTGTATGTATACTTGCCCTTGGCAGTGCTGGGATTTTGTCTGTTTTGAACATGTACAGGCTCTGTATGTTTCCGAGTCCCTGTGAGTTCATGTGCACATCAGTCCTGTTGAGTCTAGAGACGCTGTTTAATGGAGGTTTTCACTACATCTGGCTCTCACCGCCTTTCTCTTCCCCGTTCTCCATAGATTCCTGACGCAGTAGGGAAAGGGCTTGGTGAACGCTTCCAGTTACGACTGAGTGCTCCAAGCCTCTCACTCTTTATAATGTGCAGTTGTGGGTCTCTTTGCTAATTTTCATCACACTTCAAGAAGAAGACTCTTCATAGAGGTTGTCGTCACACTGGTGTAGGAGTAACTCGTATCATGTCATTAGGAGTCCTTCATATCTTCACATATGAAGGAATTTAAGTGTAGTTGGCATATGATGAGAGGCTCAATGCTCCACCTAGACATCTGCCACAAAATGAAACCTTTGGCGCTAGGAATGGGTTATACCTTGTTGAGTCATTGTACAGAGGAGTCTCCATCCCATTCAAACACCACAGGCTGTTGCCAAGGTTACTGGTTACTTTGCACAACCTGATGGTAAGGTCCGATTGCTGATGACAACAATTATGTATATCATAATTGGAGAATATCATAACGTGGAGAAGTTGAGCTGGTGCTCAAGCATAAGCTTTCCCATCCTGACTAGAGTTCATGGCTACAGGCAGATATATTGGCATGATCCTGGGGGAGAAAGTTAATTATCAATTTCATGCAGCTATGAAACATACAACAAGATATACTGGCGCAACAGTGGCACAAATGTTATGGCAACAACCAATCTTTTTTATGGTAACAAAAAGATATTGGACTTAAAGTCTCCCCTAGGAGATGGAACCCATTCCTTACACTGCTAACCTGAGCAAAAGCCCATATATATATATATATATATATATATATATATATATATATCTCGTAGGAATTTGCTTCATGACTCTTTTGAGAGATCTTAATTAAAAATACTTTTGCACACTACAGATTGCTCATATTCTTTTCTGTCTTCAGTTTTTCTTTAATCAGACTGAACCGAGCCTCAAACGCAAGCACTCTCCCATTGTACTGCTTCTCCAGGTTTCAGCCTTTCAGGTAAACTCAAAGCCATACATTCTTCTTTAATTTTTTAAATCTTATGTGTAAGTGTATTTCCCTGCATGTGTGTGAGGTGAACATGTTTATGCCTGGTGACTGTAAGGGCCAGAGCTGATGTCAGACACCCTTACCGGAATACAAGGATTGTGAGCTGCTGTGTGTGTTCTGGAAATTAAGCCATGCAGGAGCAGTAAGGTTTCTTAACTGATGAGCTATCTTTCTAACCCCATTGTGGATATTTTATTTGAATAATGTTACTCATGGCAGCTACTTACTGGAGTTGGTTTTATTATATGATAGTTAAAATAATCTTGAAAAACCAATCCTGTGGCATCAACATTTTCACTTGCACTGTTTTGCCATCAAGGATTCTCCTTTTGTAAGCTGAGAGGAGGTACCTGTTCATGCAGTGTTTTCATCCTATATATGGAAGCTCTGTAGTTCCTATATGAGACATATTTATATACAATATTTGACCATGAGATTTCAACTCTCAGCTTATTGGCCATCATACTCACGGACTTCTTGGAAAAGGAGAGAGATGCTAATGAATGGGAAATGGCCAACTCTCTCAAAATTACCAATTCTCTTCCCTCTCCACTGACTCTCCCTTCCTGAGGAGTCAGAATGTGCAGTTCCAGCTGAAATCTACTCTATATAGATCCTTGAGATATTTGTATGCACACTTTAATAATTTTTTCATTGCTGTGACAAAATATCCAACAAGCAACAACTTAATGAAAGAAAGGTTGACTTTGGCTCACAGTCTGAGAGTATAGTTCATTATGGAATAGAAAGAATGTCAGCGGAGGACTGAAACAAGTGGCCACTTTGTATCTACAGCCAGGACCTAATAGAGACAAATGTTAGTTTTCAGCTTACTTTTTCTCCTTTCTCCCATTTTCTTCAGTCTGAGACCTTTCATGGCATGATTGCAATGATATTCAGAGGGGCCTTCCTCTCCAAAGTTGTGCCTATTTGTTGTGTCTATTCAGGATCAAAAGTTGTAATAGAAATTTGAATACTGATTTCTGCCTTTGGATTATCACATACTTAAACCTTATGTATCTCTGAGTTATGGAGTTTGTTTATTTGTTTTTTTATTTTTACACAGACTTTGGTTGCACTGGATTAGAGCCCACTCTGATGCGCTCATTTTATCTTGATTTTATCTACAAAGATCATGTTTCCAAATAAAGTCATCACTAGTACCAAGGCAGGAACTTTAATGTGTCTTTTTGAAAAGATACAGTTCAGCTCATTAGCATGTATTAACAGTCCTTGACATGGGAATTTTCATTGTATATGTTTATAGTTCATTGTGTATATTTGCAAGATTTTATTGTGATACAAAATGTCATGCATTTAGTAGAAACCTAACTTTGAATTCTGAAATTCAATATTTTCTAGTGCTAATAATATAATGATGCTAAAGTACTCCACCATAATGTTGGGCAACGACAGCAGGCCGAAGAGTCCACCAGAATACTCATAACTGATCCTCCATACCATGTACTGTGGTCTCAACCATGGTGTGAGGTAAACAAAAGATACCAAGTGCATTGTGACTTGTACTTCCAAATTTTAATAGACTTATTGGAATGAAACTCCATTATTTAGTGAAGAAGCATCTTAATATTGTACAAACTATAATGAGTTAAAGTACAATATTTTAAATAGTAGCACACACAGTGTCTTAGTGTGAAGAAACAACATGACCAAGGCAACTCTTATAAAGAAACACATTTAATTGGGGCCGGCTCACAGTGTCAGAGGTTCTGCGGACAGGGTGTTCTTGAACTGAGAGATCTCCATGCCTCTGTTTCTTGACTGCTGTTTCAGCTTGTACCACCATGCCTGAAGTAAGCTTTTCTTCAAATCTTTTTCACAGGATGGAAGCTTAGCTGGGTGGAATCTTTCTCTGAGGTCACTACTCCCTTTATTTCATTTCTTTATCTATTTATAGCTTTGAATATAGTACTTAGCTCCATTCCACTTTTTGGTGCCCCCTTTGTCCTCAATTTGTATATTTTATATTTTTCCTTGTTCAGTTTTCTGCTTTCATCAAAATGCTCTTCATAAGAGTGAAACCACATGACAGAGTCTATACTAGGCTGTTCTGAGATTTTTCCTTTACAGTGGAATTAATCGAATGATTAATTAAATGTTCTCCTCTGAAGCCATTTGAGCCAGGCCTCCATAGTCCAAATAAACTTCAATACCACTGTCTTCCATGTTTCTACTAGAGTGGCCAATTAAGCCCTGCTTAAAGCTTTCTGCTGCACTCTTAATCCAGTGTCCCCAAACCCCCACTCCTCCAAACAAAAGCATAGTCAGAGCCATCACAGAAACACCCATTTCTAGTACCAACTTCTGTCTTAGTTAGAGTTCTACTCCTGTGAGGAAACACCATGACCAGGGCAACTCTTATAAAGAAAACATTTAATTGGGGCTGGCTTACTGCTTAGAGGTGTAGTCCATTACTGTCATTGTGGGGAGCATGGCAGCACGCAGGCAGTCATGGTGCTGGAGATGAGGCGGAGAGTTCTACATCTTAATTCCCAGGCAACAGGGAGAGACTTGTGCCACGCTGGGCACAGACTGGAGATCTCAAAGCCCACCCACAGAGTGACACGCTTCCTGAAGGCCACACCTCCGCACAGTGCCACTCCCCGTGGGCCAAACATTTAAACACAGGAGTCTTTGGAGGCCATTCCTGTCCAAACCATCGCGTTCAACTTCCTGGCACCCGTGAGCTTGTCGCCATAACATAATACAAAATGCATTTAGTCCAGCTTCAAAAGTTCCCTATCACCGTCTCAGCCTTTTTCTGCCGCCTTCAGGCACCAGACACTCACATGGTGTACAGACATACATGAGAAAAAACACTCAGACATACGGAAATAAAGTCAAAAGAATAGCAAAGAGAACGCAAATGAAAGAATAAACCCTGAATGCCATAAGAAGAGAAATTAAATAAATTATGGCATATATAAATATATATGTGTCCAGATAAAAATATCCAAGAAGTATATAAGAGCCTAAGTAGATTGAATTCAATGACACTAAACATCATTGAAAATATTTCAATGTTACAAATAAGAAGATCCTAGGGACCTGAGAATATCCAGCTCTTACAAAGAAGAGGCTGAGCAATATATAAATTACTGATTAACATTTACTGTATCAGAGAAGTAGGGTGAAGAACTAACAACAGAACCGGGAAGGCGCTCACTGAGAGAAGCAAGACCCAGGCACTGACACAGTCAGAAGAGCACTGGGAGAAGTGCTCCTGAATGCAAAGTTTATCTGATGGGAGGGTGGGCTAGAGCAGGGCTGTAGATTTAGCAAAGGTCTGCGCTGGTTCTTTCTTCCAGAAACATGCCCGGTACTCACAGCAGGAGGAAAAGCCATAAGGACTCCCAGCTTACAGATTCTCAGGGCCAGGGAAAGGAATGGTATTGGAGGTATAACATGTAGGAAAAGACAGAAATAGGCTTTTGTGGGAGCGTCATATGGAGAAGAGGGTCAGCCAGGTTGTGGAGGTCCCCCACTAGGACACACAGTATGTCGCTTACTCAGAAATTAGGAGCATGCTCCTGTCCCACCATCCGCCATTATCCCGGGCAGCACACAGAAGGAACTGCGAAATACAGCCTGGGGGTGTGTGTGGAGAGGAGAGTAACCAATGAGTGTTGGGGACAAGGAGCAGACAGCAAACATTACGCAGTTGTAATCATCACTGCCAAACCAACCCATTTGCTGAACACATGGAGTCCTTAGAAGAATCTGGCAACTGTTTTACACCAAGGGAAGCTACAACAACATAAAATTTGAAAGCAGCCACACTCTTGACTAGAGTGACATGTTCTTTCACACTGAAGGTTTATATCCAAAGTCATGATCACGTCCAAACATAGATATTCTTTAACTCCCAATGTTTTTCCCTATTCAGCACAGTCACCTTTGGACAAGAACAAGAATCACATGGCATATGAAGCAGAGGAAAAGATATCCACGATTCAAAACAAACAAACCACCACCGATAATAACAACGACGTCAAAATAGTCCTTAGAATCTGACCAAGATATGACACAAACATTAGCAACACCTTATGAGAAATTTAAAATAGCAATCTGTTATATGCTGAACTTTCTGGTGAAAAATGTAGACAGTTTGCAAGACCAAACAGGTATCCTTAGAGAGGAATTTGAACAAAAAGAAAAATTTTATCACAAGAAACATAGTAATAGAGGGTGTCTCTCTGAAAAGCTCATTCATATACAGCACATCATTGTAGGAAGAACATTACATATATATAGTAATACATTTTGCATGGCCTGAAACTCAGAAAGAAAATAATATTAAGAAAAATAAAAGAGTGCTGTATCCAAGAGAACTAGGAGACGTCAGATGGCCCAAGCTCTTCTGTGAGGGAGGTTTCCGCCCTCTGCATAGCTGGTGCTCACCAGCCACCTCCCACTAGAACCTGGAATTGCTCTAACAGGCAAGCCTCAGAAAGCATGAATGAAAATGTCAGGTTGTAATGGCAGTGAGGAGGCTTGGGGTACTGGTTCTGCATCGTACATCAGGTGATGCTGATGTCATCTGTCTCCTGATGAATGTGCTCACATCCTACAGTCTTAGAGTAAAACCTAAGACACAGCCCTCTCTCTCTGAAGAGGAAGGTTGCCAGGAGTATTGATCTCATATGCAAATATCTATATTCATTTTGAGAGTTTTTCTGCTTTTATAAAATATATATGTGTGTGTTTCACTCATAGTTCTGTGTCCTTGTATGTGACTTTTTTTTTTTGTACATGGAAGAAACTCTGAAGAGTGAGCTGTAGTAATTTTATTTTTTTCTGCCACAGCTTATATATCCCAACAAAATCTTTCAAGCAGTTTGAAAATCACAATGTGGTTACATTCTCTTCTTAAGTGAATGATTACAATGAATATATGTAAGAAAAACATGTTCCACAATGCCCTCTCATGAGGAACATTTTACATATTATGGGTGAAAACAAATATGAAAATCAAGTTATTGCTCAGAGCCCAAATCTAAGGAATCTAAAAACCCATGTGCATGGTCATTGATGTTTATATTCCAGGAAAAACTCAAAAAGGTCATGACCTCTCACTTCAGATTTACTTTGAAGCTCTGGAAGTAGATGGCAAAGCTAACACAGTTATGAATCAGTACAGCAACCACGGGGCACAGCCCAACATAAAGACATTTTGACAAACACTGTAAGATGTTATCGGTATGAAAATGACCAGGAATTGTTAATTATTTTATTTCCATAAATTCTACAAATTAGTTGAAAATAGACTCTCTTTGGATACATGCAGTGTCAGAGTTTACTCACAGGAGAGCAGATAACTGAAATTTCCCTGAGCTTTTAAGGGATTGAATTTTCAGTTAAAATATTGCTGGAAATTAAAGTCACGTAGTCACAGGTAGACTATACTAAGTACTCAAAAAAGAAGTAACAATTATTCATACTGTCATTCCAAATGTAAGAGGAGAGAAATTGCTTCCCCACTCAGTTTAAAATTTATGGCTACAGACACAAACGTGTCTTCAAAATATAAGCAGTAAATGAAAGTGTGAATGGCCCGCAACCATTCCACATTTATCACAAGTAGCCTTGAACTCAGTGACTCACTCTTTGATCACCTCCCCGGAGGGGGGAGCAGCCTTTCCAGGCCACAGAGGAAGACAGTGCAGCCACTCCTGATGAGACCTGATAGGCCAGGGTCAGAGGGAAGGGGAGGAGGACCTCCCTTATCAGTGGACTGGGGGAGTTGCATAGGAGACGAGGGAGAGGGTAGGAGAGGAAGGGGGTGGGGGAGGGACTACAGCTGGGGTACAAAGTGAATAAACTGAAATTAATAAAAATAAATACAAATTTTTAAAAGTTAATTAAATGAATCATGGACTTAAACAGAAACACAATGACATATTTTCTCCAGATCACATAGGAGAAACGCTGCATATCAGATTTGACAAAAACCAGAAGAAAACTTGGCAAACTATTATTGATCCAAACCAAACATCTTTAATCTTAAACTAATGATGAGAATATTCAAGCAAAAAATATTTATAAGACATGTGCATGACAATAATGTTCAACTACAATTTATAATTTAGTAATAATTCTTCAACCTTAAGTATAAAAATAAATTTTAAAAATGAACAATTATGTACAACGAAAAGCATATGAAACATTATCAGTAACTAGAGATTCAGCCATTTAAACTCCAGCCAGCACAGAGCAGGGCATGGTGGACTCCATCTGAATCGTCAGTGTTTGGAAGATGAGGCAAGATGGCTTTGAGTTTCAGGTCTGCAAGGTGGCTCAGAAGGTAAGAGAGCGTGCTGCTCGGCATGGCGACCTGAGTTCCGTCTCTGGAGCCCACGTGACAGAAGAGAACCAACTCTGGTGAGTCGTCTATTGACCTCCACAGCACAGCTCATCAGGGATCCGAACCACACTTAACCACGCTACAGAACAACAAAGTAGAAATAATTAACACGTGAGCACTTAACAAAATACAGGGAGGGACAGGAATGAGCTGTCCCACTGTGAGCTGGGTAAGTTATAAAAGATGGCGGATATGTGGCCCTTGGTTTCCAAGATCTGAAGAAATCTGCATCATAATGAAGAGCCTTAAAAAGCAATGATAACATTGGTCGGATCCTAGAGCAATGACAACAAAGGAATATTAGTAAACCATCATGATAAACTAAGACCTGTAGTTTACCAAATAGCAGCAATATTAATTCTTAGCTTTTCGTGACCACTCTATGGTCATATAAGAGATAACGTTTGAGACTCAGAGTGACTAGCATAGGGGTTATTTGTGGTATCTTTGCCATTGACTTGTCAACCACAAATAATTTTATAAAACATCTAAGATAATGTGTGATGTGTAAAAGCAAAACGAAGAACACACGAATGCCTTCCTGTGACCACATGGAAGTGGAGCGACATTCATGAGCCTGTGCGCATTGAAACAGTGCACACGGCATTGTCCCTGCCCACTGTGGCTACTATGAAAACAGAAAATGCGAATCTGGTAGCTTAGGCGCGGTACTGTGGGCAGTGCTGTGGGCCGAAGGACAGGCGTCTGCTGTAGGGTTTGGTTTGAAGCACCTAACTCAGTCTCTCACTGTACCTTGGAAATTTCCAAATCAAACAAAACACCTTATTTATTGGTTATAGTCATAAGAAGAGTGTGCTCTTAACATCTTCACATTTGCTCTCCTGCCCGTGACTCGGCTACGAAGAACTCCAATAAATGATGCGTAAAGGGTAACATGGAATATGCAGTTGGTTGGGGTTGGGTTTTTAACAGCAGCCTCCAAACGCGTCCTGGGTGACCGAGCTGGAATAACGGCGCAGGACGCCGCAGGAGGGACTGGAAAGCGAGTGGCCCTGTGCTGACCAGGGCGTGGTTCGCTGGCGAGAGCGGGAACCCGCTCTCCCTCACTCTCAGTGTTGAGGAGTCACAGCTGTTCAAAGAGAAAGGAAGCCCCAGGATGGAAATCTGGGTGCTGCAGGCCTCTACAACCGCAGCGGAGGGACGGATGTGACGTTCTCACCTCGCCTAGTGAAGGGGGTAAATAAAGAACAGGAACAACCGAGAGCTGCGTGATGACGTTCTGCTGCACAGTGGACTGTGTAAGCTAGGGGACCCATGAGGCGTCATTATCCAGTGACGTGTGTGTGTGTGTGTGTGATACAAGAGGGCACAGAGAGGTGGGAGGAGGACCTTATCACTCCATCACTCTCCAGCTTGTCCCCGTGAGACAGGAGCTACGCTGGCAGCCGGCAAGAGCCATGATCCAATGGTCTCCAAGCTCCATGGCGGCCTGTGACCAGCGTGACTTGGGAGAGGGTCTTGGGGTGCTGAGGATATTCATGTCCCCAAGCTTGCTAGCATGAGGACATGCTAGCATGAGAACCAAGCATGAGCTCAGAGCAGCTGTTTTAGTCCGTGCAAAACAGTCTAGGATGTCCTCACCAACCTGGCAGCTTACCCGTGTGTGTGAGGAGGCCGCTCCTGTCATCCGGGGACACCGGCAGGAAGGCCCTAAGCCCAGGGAAGTGGGCCGCGATTGTGAGGGTCGCTAGCTAGCTCTGGGCTTTAAAGTCCTTCTTCCTCTAAGAAAATGGCTGAGCCCTTCCTTCTCCCGGTTTTTATCTCCCGGGAGGCTCAGTATCGAGCTTCGTCAGCAGAGGGCGCAGGAAAGACGTCGCGGGAGGCGGAGGAGGTCAGGGTTTCTGGCTGGACCAGGCTCTCCTGCAGGCTGTCCCAGTGCCCCAAACCGCTCTGTGATGCCTGGCCTTTGTGCTCTGGGCGCGGGGCTCCTGCTCTGCTCAGGAGCCCGCAGGCAGCGGACTCTGTAGCGCCCCCTTCAGGCGGTTTAATCGGATGATACACAAATGAGGACCAAGGCTCAGTGACCGGTTTTTCACTCACGAAGGTCTCTGTGGGCAACTTCACACACACACTTCCTCCAGGTGTAGAACTTGCCCGAGGAACGTCATTAGCAGCCCACAGAATGGGCGGACGGGTCTTATCTTATGATGGGGAAGGGGGGCGGGGTCACACAACTCAACGTTGCATCCTGATGTTACCTGAAGATGTGCGCAATCCAAACTGCGTTCTGAGCTTCTAAGCTCAGCTCAGTGATGCCACTCAGGGCGTTGGTTGCTTATACTTGTGATCAGACGGCTGAAGGGGCACCGTGGCTCACAGCCACTGCCTGACGCCTCAAGACGGGGCTGCAACGCATACTGCTAGCCTAGAAAGGATATAAACACAAAACCTGGAGTGACACTAAATTCACAGGGCTTTCTTCAAAAACCCGAAAGCCAGGACATTGTCCCTGCGGAAGCACCGTATAAGCGTTTTTCTTCCTGACGACTTGATCCACGAGACACGTGGATGACAACCTCTTTCGACGTCAGCCCTTCCTTGAAGCGCACCTTGACCTACCTGCACTGTGAGGCCCACGCTGTGAGCAGAATCCGGGCATGCTGTGAGATCACCCCTGGTCTCCTCCAGCACCCCCAGCTCTCTGCTGTCTCACTCTCCAGGGCTCGCTCTCCCAGCTGCACAGACTTAAGGTTTGTGGCCTCGCTTTCCTCTCCAACTTCTAAGGCCTGGCTGAAAGGCACTGTGGCCACTTGCCATGAACAGGACTGGCACTATTTGCCTAACTGAATCATTTCAAAGCCGAGAAGAAAAGCAGGCCATTGGGCTCAGCCACTGGGGTTTAGAAATAGGGTGGAGCAGATGATGAGTGAAATAAAAAATATCAAGTTCAAAACAAAAGGAGCAGAGTAGGCCAGAAAGGCAGGGGAAATGGCTACATAAAGTGTGGGGCTTCCGGTGGGCTATGTGATATTCACATATCACATGCCATGATTGAACTAAGAAGCAATTAGGAATATGTCAAAGTAGTAGAACAGAGTAACGGGAAATGAGGAAGCTGGCTGGCAGGCAGCAATCCCATTGGTCTCAAATCTCCTAGAGGGAGCCATACTTGGTAGGAAGGAGCTGGGGAAAAATGGGATCCAGCCAGTGGGAAGGAGCTTTGTCACAGAATAGTGTCATTTAAACAGTGAGGCTGAAGGGCAGGCTCAGCGGTTTTGAGTGCTTGCTGCTCTTGCAGAGGACTCAGGTCCTGTTTCCTGTGACCATACGGTGGCTCGCAACCACCTGTGTCTCCAGTTGCAAGGGCCTGGTGTTCTCTTCTTGGCTCCTTGGGCACCAGGCATGCAAGCAGTGCATTGTCCTATATACACTTATATACACATGAAAATAAATAAATACTTTTAGAAAAACAAATGAAAAAGTAAGGATATTTGAATCCCTGTGGTCAGGATTCAAAAACTGCTCCATTTCACTCAGTGCTTCCTCTGTTATATTTATGTTTACTGCAACTTGGCAGAACAAGCAAAGAGGAAAAGATGGAGACATAAGATTCATCAGGCTGCGTGAAATTGTCTACATGTGGAGTTTATATGGAGTTCACATAGCCCAGTTTATGAGAGACAGTGCCTGAGGTAAACCCTGGGTGAGTACTTGGTGTTCTTTAGAAGATGGATAAGGACGTGGAGGTGAAGACTAGGACCCAGGAGTCCAGGGGTGACTTACACTGACATCTCCCTGGTGTGTGACAGCGCCCGCAGTGAGTGGAGCCACTGGGACAGAACTCTACAGGCCACAAGTTTCCTCACAGCACCACTGACCACGCCTCATGGAACTAAGGAAATAAGTTACTTATAATCAGAATACGTTTACTTCATTTATGAAAAATGGAGTGACCATTTCCTGCTACAAGAAGGTGTCCACTGTCAGCCACTGAGATGGGCTTTGGAGGGACAGTGCTCAGGAGAGCCACAGGGTCCTGTTCTATGTGGCTGACCGTTGCTCCCACAGGGGCTTCCTGAGGCTCTGACGTAGAGACTAGTCACTGAGCCTACTGAGAGCATAGAACGCCATCTTTACCCCTTTATATGCTTGGGTGATTCAAAATACTTAAAACTGGTTTTAAAAATTGGTGTGGTCTTACAGACTGAGACAGTCAGTGGTCACTTCCAACCAGTGAATGGAACCTAACCCAGGAGAGCAGCAAAAAAGAATCCATAAGTTTAAACCTTTGACAAATTATCTTGATAAATGCAAGATGATACACATGTGGGCTGAGCCATATGCAAATAGGAGGTAGCACCATCTGACGGATATATTGGAGGAAAGTTCCATGATGCCTTCCTTATGATATTCAAGACATCTTAAATGAGGGTTCAGACTCTATGTTCAGGGGGTTTGCATGCCTCAATGACCCCTCCGATAAGGGGGAAAAGCTAAGGGAAAGGCAAAACTGTGCTCACACAAATGAGAGCTCTGAACGGCATCTGAATTCCCATCACACCACACCTGGTACGAATCAGTCCACCACAGCGTCATCAATCATGCCGAGGCTGTCAGTTTTGACATCCTTTAAGTCTAGGTTGTGTTCTTAATGACTGCACGACAGAAAATGTAAACAGACACCACACACACAGGTACGCAGCACATATATGTGTGTGCACATTTCCATTTGGATGTCTGCTTGAGAAAGATCCCGCTGTGTAAAAACTGTCTAATGAAAGCGCCTAATAAAACATATATACACGCCGTGTGCACACCTGGACGTAAAGACAGGAATCAAGACTTACATGCTGACTCTGATTTAAGGAATTTGTGACAGAAAAGCAGACGCTCACTTTAAATAATTTACACACCACAAGTGAAGTAGAGACAGCGCGGAATATGTGGCCATCGATGGGTGGGTTTCATCCTTAGGGGACATCCCTTCACCTTCACTGTGGCAAATTCTGACTTGCTAACAGGAACTCAGGAGAAGCTGGGGAGGGCAGCAGGGCCCCATATTAATAATTCACCAGGTGCAAAAAATGTGACGGTAAAAACCTTGAATATTTGAAAGCCAAATATTGAAAGCCAAATATGTGCAAAACCAAACTCTGATTCCAATATTATAATTAGCAGACTTTTAATTGATCATGGGAGAAATTTTATCATTTTTGGTTAATATTCTTGCAGCATAACAGCATTATTGAGTTTTGGTTTATTATTATTTTTAATATTTTATCACAGGGGAAATTCGTGATCTGGTGTTTTGCCAAGTATTTGTTTTAGGGATTGACTGAAAAATAGCACATTACAAAGCTTCTGAGTTCTTCTAACCCTGTCTGGTGCTCCTCTCTCTGCCAGGACTGCAAAGATAAGGAAGTCAGAAGCATGAAATCTGGGACAAAAATAAAAACACACATTTACAAACTCCAAACTGTAACACTGTCTTCATTAAAAGACACAGGACCTGTTTGTCAGAATTCAACACCTATGACAAAATGTGATGATTATTTTTACATTTGTATTAATGATTTCTTACTTATTAGGTTTTGAAACACATTTTTGTTTTTGTTTTGTTTTACTTGCTTGTTTTTTTGTTTAACTGAATCAAGGCCAGGAATATACTAATTCAGAATTTGTAAAAATATTCTCAGAATGTCAAATTAATTTGATATCAAAATTCTATCAATTTCAAAAACAGTGGATTCTTGAAAGAAACTCATGCACACCCTTGCGCACAAACCTTTCCATATGTGTGGAGAATAGTTTTCATTTCTCTTTCTTTTTTCTTTCTTTCTTTCTTTCTTTCTTTCTTTCTTTCTTTCTTTCTTTCTTTCTTCTTTCTTTCTTCTTTCTTTCTTTCCCTTCCTTCCTTCCTTTCTCCCTCCCTTCTTCCTTCCTTCCTTTCTTCTTTCTTTCTTTCTCTCTCTCTCTCTCTCCTTCTTTCTTTATTTTCAGGTGCTAATCAACATTGGGAAAGTCTACCATTAATTTCGCATTGTCAGATCAGTTGTCTCAGCAGGATCTCCTGGAGATTCGACAGCTCTGGCTGTCAGCTGATCCAGTCTGTGTGTGATATCTCCAGCGGACGCAGAGCAGCAAGCACCCCTGCGCTTACGTCCTAACTGAAGGAGTAGCAGTGGGTATCGCAACACAAATAAGATGCTCTCAGCTCTCAAAACAAAACTAAAGTGGGATTTAAAATAAACGATGTGCAACGAAAGGAAGGCTTGCCTGGAAACAGATCTATAGCCAGCCGTGTTTAGAAGGGCTGTATTAGTTTATATTTTTAAAAATGTGAGCAATTGTGTATTTCCGGCACAGTGATTAGCTGTTGGGCAATCTTAATACACAAAATGTAATGACAGCAAATACTATTGTCAGTATATTAATATCTTTTTTGGAAAGAAATTTGTTTTGATTTTCAAAAAACAATGGCGTCTGAGGGAAATGGCATCTGAGAATGTAGGTATTTTGGCCTAGCGATTGCACACGGGAGTCACTTTACAGCTGCTGCACACATTAGTTCAAAGTCAGGTTTCTTACTTTGCTCGACTTGTTTCACGATATCTCTTCACTTAATCTAACAATGACAATTCACCAAAGGAAGTCCTGCCCATCTGAAAAGAGACAATTCCCCATCTTTCTTTAAAACAACAGCATATATTACAAGAGAAATTTTTCCGCCAGGAAACTACAGGGAGGAAGAGGAAACAGCGTGCACCTGGCCCAATGCGACCTGTTTGCAAAGGTTATCAGCAATTCTCGTTTCGAACCATTTGCGCTTGCATTCAGATGCCAGAGTACACTCCACGCACTGTATGTAATAAAGGGTTACACGGGGCTTAATGAGAAGGTTGCATGTTCACGTGTAATAAATAAGTCCTTAATTAAAGGCATGGTAGGCCAGCAGCACAGATATTGTTTTTACATTAATACCTATTATACTTCTTCAGCATTCTCTGGGAGTCTCTTCAAGGGACGGATGCCTGAAGGGGAGACTAAGAAATCGCTCAGCTGGTGGCTGGCACTGGCCTTGAGGAAAGCTAGGAAGGAAAACTTCGAAGCCTTTCAGAGTCTCTGCACCAGCTGCACCAGCTATGGGTGCTGGAGAGATCTTGTCACTTCATCCAAAGGGATTTACTTGGTCAGAGGGAAAATTTAAATACAAAGCATGCAGCTAAGAAGCCAGTGAAAGGGATTCTGAACATACAAGAGCACATGTGTGTAAGATGCTAATGCATCTTCAGGAAATTTCAGCTCCCCAAAGCCAGGATTACTAGCAGGGGCAGGGTGGTGAGCCCATGCCTAGACCCTCACCATGAGTGTTATTATCTTCCAACTATGCAGTTCAACTTTATAGGCCTTTTATCAAGGCAATTTAAAAAAGAAAAGGGGAGGGAAGAGAAGAAAATTTCCCATCTGTTCAATGCGGAGTTTAACACATGCGTGTGCACATGCTCATTTGTGCGCACACACACACACACACACACACACACACACACACGGGGTGGGGTCCTACTATTACACAAGCACCTCACGCATATTCACTGCCTCCTGGGTCCACTGTCCAATTTTCTAGCCCATGTCCAAGTTTACCAATAGGATGAAACAAACTGTTTAAGGGTAGAGAAAGCACATCAAAACACGCAGTATTTTAGACTCGCCAACCGGCAGGACTGGGGCCTCCTCCCGTCGTTGGGCTGTCTGCTGGCCCAGACCCTTGGGAACAATCTGAGAGCCGATAGGGGGCTAGAGTCATGTTGGCATGATGGGCCAGAGCAAGGCTAATAGTTCCCTGCTGCGTTGCGAGGGAAGGGAAAGAGCACAGCAGTGTCAGTGAGGTGAGGATGCTGGAAACGGGCCGTTTGTCTAACGAAGAAACAAAAGCACAGTTCAAATGTAGGTATTCAACCCTAAAACGCTGTTTCCTTAGACCGATTGGGAAGGGCAGTGACATCCAGTTCACGAAGGCAGCGGGTGTCTTGGCCAAAACTTACCGTTCCCAGGAAACGCACGCAGCTTCTGAACTAGCCTGTCTCACAGGAACATGGAAGACAGAGGATGGGCAGGTAGCTGTGGAAATGAGACTCTGAACTGAAGGCAGAATTTGGCACAGTGTCGGACAGTAGAAGCCTCCTGGTGCGTGATTTACATTCTGTAGCCTGCTTTAGCCTCAAGAGGCCAGATACTGTTCAAGAAATGCGTTTCAGAGGGGAGGAGGCTCCACAGTAGCAGTAAGAAGTATTAGAAACGTTTCACAAGTCATTCATAGATGGCAGGAAGCCGCCCACTCGCGCCGTGTACACGGAGGCGATATCTGGATGAAAGCTGCTTCCTGTAGGTTTTGGAGAAATTAGTCAGGAGCAATCATAAAAGCATTTGTAGCAAGGAGCAGAGCTGGTTAGAGCACAGCACAAATGGAGAGTCCGCCTTTAGATGTCACTACAACCTCACTGCTTCACTCCCCAAATTCCCGAGAAGGCTCAGAGAACTGTGCTCTGCAGACTGGCCTAGGATCCACACTGTTCTCCAGATTTCTCCACAGAACATATCTGTCCTGGCAAAGCCCATTAGGGAGGCAGCTAGACTTAGCCTGAGTCCCAAACTGCCTCCCACATCACCTTTTTACACTGTAGAGACAAGCCCCTAACAAGGATAGAGAGCAGCAAATGCAAATATGCTGAGCCCTCGCCCTCTCAGAAGGAGGAGGAGGAGGAGGAGGAGGAGGAGGAGGAGGAGGAGGAGGAGGAGTATTTTACTGCCTACTTAGAGTTCATACTTTTAGTTTCTCAGAGTACTGTAACACTTTTTTTTTTTTTCCCATTCTTGTTTTGGGAAATGCATTTGTTTTCTGTCTGCTTGTTTGTTTTTGTTTTATCCTAGACAGATGAACTCTCAAAGGCAGGCTCAATAGACCTATAGGCAGAGCGGCTGATACTTATTTCCAGGCAGCAGGTAGGGGCTAGACCGTAGCACCCCAGCACCCCTGCAGGTCCAAATGGGTAATATCTGTTAAAAACTCAGAGCAATGTCTCAGTGAAAGCCAAGCCAAAACAAGTTTAACCCCTCCTCGATTTTGCCTGCTTCAAGTAGGCATGTCTTTCTGTGGTAATGTAACATTTGTGCTTGGATTATTTTCCCACAGGAAGGCACAGCAAATGCTCATGATTTAAGAGCCATGTATTCAAGGAAGTCCAACTAACTATTAAACCAAAAATCTAACTCTGATAACTGGCATCTGATCTCAAATCTGGGAAAAACTTAGACAAATCAAATATCCAGCGAAAACATTACCAAATGCTTCACCATGCAACTGCCTATACATTACTAATCAGCATTCATTTCCTGTCCTTAAAATAAACACAAAACAGATTTCTCCATTTTCCCTAAAATCAATCTTTTGCGGTATCTGTCAGTCGCTTTCTCCCAATTAGTACTCCACATTCATTTGTTTTCCTTGTAAGTTATTTTTTTAAATGTACTTTGGCATGGACATTTCATTCAATACTCGTAAATGAAAATGAGAGAGTAACCAATGTTCCTTAAGACCCCCAAACTTGTAACTTTGTTAATGAATGGAGATAAATCAAAGACACCTTATTAATTATTGCTTGCCTGGTAGGTTAAGCATTAGCTTTTCACCTCACTGGGCTGGAGAACAAGATTGCCTTTGGCCATGTCCGAGGGGCTCATTAAGGCCTCCCTGGGGAATGGGAAGAAATTGCTGGTGAAAGGTAATGGTCAGTGCCTCTCCCAGAACCCCAGCTGGGGAAGCAAGGGCTCCGCTTGTCAGGAAGAGCTAGCAAGGCCGTCTGTGCTACACCTGTAATCACACTGGCCTGGAAAGGCCTGGAGACCATTGCTCTGGCTTTGTGATCTGGGAACGTATCTGCAAATGCTGAATCCAATCCATAATTGATGTGTGCTCGCAATTATAATCCTCCAGATATCTTGAGAACGCTGCGGTTCCAACCCTCGAGGAGTGGTTACTTTAGCATGCATGGCGTAAACCGAGATATCTGATATAATAAAAAAGGAAACTATTCTGTTTCCGGCATTGGCAGCAGGGAGGTAATTGAATATATGCCTGTTTTTCTTAATGAGTGTAATTATACACAGCTTTTTGACAGCTAGTAGACTTGAGGATAAGCAATAGTGTACGTATATTATTTCCGGTCCTTTATATTGCATATATCTCTGTGTGTACACACTTCCTGTTCAAAGTAAAGCAGAGTGTTCTCCTCTATGCAAGCATGAAGTGTGCAAGGTGAACTACCAGGTGCAAGCATTGACTGCAAAGAGACACATGTTCTGCCAAGGTCAGAGGGCCTGAGCTTTGGGAATCCTAGAAATGGACTCACATCCACTTCCTACTCCATTCACTCCCTCATTGTATTAAAAACATTTGTAAAACTTTCAAAATGGCAGGTCCCCCCAGATGGTTCTGTAAATGAGGCTTTCAAGTCCAGGCCTGGAGTGTTGGGTGCTTCAGTAAGGGCTCAGTCAACATTGATTATCGATTGCTCACTGTGGGCTGAGAGCTGGCCTAGGCCCACCTGCTTTCACAGTCTGAACTGGTGATGGATGTCAATGAAAGAGGCGTCCAGAAATGTCACAGGTCTTTTTTGCTGGGATTGGTCTGCTGCTGCACACTTCTCCAGAGCATCATAGACTAAATCTATTGGAACAGAGAAGTCTTGGTTCTACCCTTGCCTCATATTGGTGTGTGTGAAAAATTTTAGGGTGAGCACATTCAAAGTTTCTTATAGCCAGTGGAGAAATAAAAGCCCAAATGGCAACAATGCCCCAAACATGGATGGAAGTGCAGGATGGGCTTAGAAAAGTTTCTGGTTTATTCATAACAGTCTCGACCAGTTATTCATTTTCAAGTACTCCTCATTAGAATGAAGGACAACACAGCATTTTTATATATTCAACACAGACACTCCAGAGAGTCTCACCTCTAAAGTGTGTCACCAAACACACACACAGTTTGTGAAATTGAAACTTTCCTGGAAATTGTCTCAAAAATGAAAGCGGAATTCTTTAATTTAAATTAATAAAATGTCTAAAACAATCCAAGCAGCTAATAAACATCAAAGCAACCTTGAAGTTTTAGTAGTTTGTTATTTGGTTGATATCTTTCTTCAAACAAACAAACTAACAAACCACTAATTGTTTGCTTAAAATCAATGCTTAAGATAGCAAACAAGACAAGTTATACAGCACTGAGTCTTAGTGGGTGGAATGAACTATGTTGGCATGACAACCCTTCCAGATCATAGTATCTTTTTCATTAATTTAATGGCAGAGCCAAGGGCTGGACTAGAGCCTTACAGCAGCAATCCAGGTCTCTAGAGTTACACCAGCATTTTATGTTCTAGGCTGACTTGAAAGTTCTGAACTTGGACCATAAAATGTTTCACGTTTTCACATTGTAGCCAAAAATATCCAAAGAAATTAATTTGATTATTTTTCCAAGACTAAATCAGTTATAAAATCTGCATTTATCGATAATTCATAATGGTGGGAATTGCAGTCTCTCAGGAATTTCAATGACCACCTGGGGAACTTTTAACCTATCGCTGCATATGTAATCAAATATGAGGTACACCTGCTGGAGTTACCTTATGGTCAGTTCACGATCCGTGTGAAGGGAAATTCATGCTGCCTTTTGTTGCAGACTTTGCCTGCACAGGTGATCCTCAGCGTCTTTGATTTTAACTGACACCGGAAGGAAAGTGCCAGTATTGTTTTCTAGTTTTCTATTATTTCTTACTTCAGTGGATCTGTTGATGTGGCTTATGTTATATTCCTTTGGGACTCAACATGGTCACAATATCGAAGACTGTTTTATTACCCCCAGCCACCTGCCGGAGAATCAGCTTCACCCCCTTGGGGGCGACATTGTCCCTGTTGAGAACGCATGGCGTAGGCTAATTCTCATTTCCAGACGGGGCAGCTCCAGAGCCTGCAGGAATCCCAGCCTTTCTTATCAATACATTATTGCCAAGTGATAAGCAGAGGAAGTTTAGGAGGCGGCGCTGAGGATCCTGGGAGGAAAAGTAGTAACGAAAAGCTTGGGTAGTCAGTGTGGGAGTTCTTTTGCCTAGTGTCTGCTCCTTGATGTGAGCTGTCAAGAGCACACAGCCCTGGTCCTAGTTTTCCGAGAAAGCACCAGATTGATTTCCAAAGTGGTTGTACAAGTTTACATTCCCACCAGTAATGGAGGAGGGTTCCCCTTTCTCCTCAACCTCTCCAGCATGTGTTGTCACTTGAGGGTTTTTTTTTTTTTTTTTTATCTTAGCCATTCCGATGGGTGTAAGGTGGAATCTCAGGGTGGTTTTGAGGCCTTACTAAGTCACAGAAAAAGAGGATCCAGACAGTCCTGGTGAGACCTGAAAGGCCAGGATCGGATCATAGTGTAGGAGGACCTCCCCTGTCAGTGGACTGGGAGAGGGATCTAGGGCGGAAGAGAGAGGGAGGGGGCTGCAGCCGGGATACAAGGTGAATAAATTGTAATAATGATAAAAAAGAGCTCACAGCCCAGCAGGACACCTCAGTCGTGAGCAGGGACCAATGCTGTCCCTCTATCACACGTGCTGGGCGGTGCAGGCCCCCTTGGTCCCAGCCGGCCAGGCCGCGCTGCGCAGGCCCCTCCAGCCAGCAAGCAGGTGAGGAGCCAGCGGTGAGAGCGCGTTTGATGTCGCCAGCTCTCCTTTGCCACCCAACTTTTTCCCCCTCCAAAACCTCTTAGCAAACTTCAAAGGCCTCCTTGCTTCTTGCCTTAATCCAGTGCACTGAGACCTCTAGTTCAAAGAACTTTCCTTAAACCCTCTTCTTAAACGGCAACCCAAACTTTTTTTTTCCTTTTCCTTTCCACAAAGTAGCAATTACAGCTCGGTTGCGTGGCGATTGGGCTCGGCCGATCCGCTCCTGCTATTAATTAATCTTACAAAGGGGGCTCATTTCCTGGCATTCAAATTGACAAGAGACCAGAGAACAGAAAATCCTTTCAAGCAGTTCCAACTCACCGAGGGGAAGAGGTATCAGAGGAGAGAGCCCCACACTATTTGAGGTGGAGGGCGCATTTGATACTCCCTGTATATTCTGCGGATTGAATGATTTTTGTTCACTGAGAGCTCTTCGCTAATCTTGTACCTGTAAAACCTTAACAGAGGGCACTGTGGCCCACAAGTGCAGCTCCGGTCTGACAGAGGAGATTTGCAGGAGCGGCATCCCCAGCCCCGTCTCCAGAAGGCATCTTCTTCAGTATTACACTTCACTTTAAACAGAAAATGTTCAGTTTACTCACACAGAAAAGCCCTTGGAAGAGGAGGAGATGAAGAGAGGAGAGAAAGCAAGAGCGCAGACAAGAGATTAAAGCTTTTTATTCAGTATCTCTTTCGTATTCAAATCGTGCTAAGGGCTCTGTGAAACTTAGAAGCAAGCTTGTTCAGGAGGGCTTCTAAAGTGTGAACACGGATTTCATGGGAATGGAAAAGAAGCCACAGCCTGGGAAATGAAAGAGAGATAAGATGTCCCTCTATAAAAAGCCGGAGTGCTTCAATTACTTCAGCACACCATCAAGGCGAGCTTTGAAGATTGGAGAAAACACTGTTAAATTTTAACAAAAAAACTCATGTTGCAGGTTTTGTAGCAATAAATGTTTGTATATTCTGTGAGTTACTTAAGCTGTATCCCCATACACATGAATATTGTTTATTCTCTCTCTGTGTCTCTGTCTCTCTCTGTCTCTCTCTCTCTGTTTGGAGAGGAAAGGAGAACAGAACATTTTGATGGTGCCAAACTGTAGGAAAATAAGGTCCTTTATTAAAAATGTAACGGGGAAAAAACCCAACTATGAATCACTTAGAGGCAAAAATTCTAAGTCCCCTAAACCAGCTGTTTTTGATTAAAATAAAGGCAAGGTTGAATCCTCACCCCTCATGCAGTTTGAGTTAGCACCAGGTGGCTGTGTTTTAACACAGACCTAACGCACACAGTGAGACGCTGTAACTGAAAGTCCTTATTAGAGAAAAGGGCTTCTTAGCTTAGCCACATTGGTAAGGTCAAAAAATGCTTTTGTCAAAGTGAAGCAAAGACCTGCTATTGGAAAATAAAAGGGAGGGACGAGTCCTGCTGGCCGGCCTTGGACTTCATGGGTCTACAAACCCAAGTTTCACTTAGCAGGGAATTCCAACCCAATTTGCAACAAGGTTGGGTTCTTTAAGTGGAAGGCATCCACCTCCCCTTTGTTAGGCTACACAGTTGCCTCATTTGCTATTCAACTCCTTTGTGATCTGATATGTATTGGGATGTTGAATCAATTTTGGACCTCTTTAGGGTTTCTGTCTATTTTTTTTTCCTGGTGGTTTCTTTTTCTTGTGTGAATATCGACTGTTCTTCCCATCCCCACTCAGAAGTGCAATCATGGAAAATTCATGTAACGAGTTTTCAGAAATCATTCTGGAGAACTTTTAAAAATGCAGACTGTATCCCTTAATGCTTTGTCCAAAAATAATAAAAGTCAGCTGGGCCATTGCTCTCTATGTGCAGTTCAAAGAGATTAATATAGAAGGTCTGATTTTTCTGATCAAAGGCTTCTCGTAAAATAGAAATTAAAAATTATCTTGTAGGATATATCAGGTGTTTCTGTGATGATGGGGGAGGGACTCGGGTTGTAGGAAGAGGGAAGCATCTTCAACAGATGAATTCAATATTGGAGAGCTTGGTTTGTTGCTCACGTCTGGAACGAACAAGTTTAAATTTTGTTTGTACAGTTGGAATGAAGTTTTAACATTTTTCCCCAAAGGCTCCCTGATCCACCATCTACAAAACTGACTGAGTTTTGGTTTTCTATCTTTAACTAAAGGGGGAAAATGCTCTCAACAGAAGCTCAGTCATGTCCAGTGCCCGCTGTTAACTCAAAAAATAAAGGTAGCAAATTTAATTGAAAAAGGAACACAGTAGCTTTAGGTTAAAGATACCCTTGAGTAATTGGAAGCCAGGAAGCCCCTGTGGCCCATGACCCCAACTGAGTCTAACATAATATTGAGTCACTGGAGCAGGAGCAGGTGGTGGGCTGCAGGTGGCAGGGGCCACACAAGTCCTCCGGAGCTGTCTCATGTGGGACACAGACTTCAGCTCACTAATGCTTCCACTGGCTGAAACCTCGTCCTTCCCAAGAAGCCGAAAGGAAAGGACTCAAGGGCAGATGCAAAGGGTGCTGGCAGCAGCGCAGGAACCGGGAAGACCTTGTTCTGTGGGATCTTGTGCTGGGACTTGTCTCTGCATATCAAGGGTTGTGCACCACAGTTGTGAAAGAGGGAAGACAGAGCAGAGCAGAAGCAGAGGGGAAAGGGAGAAAAGCTGCGATCAGGAGAGCAGAGGCAGAGGGAAGGCGGTGGGTGTCAGTATCTCGTTCTTTCACCCTGGCTTGGTCTGTTCTCCTTGTCGGTCCTCTCTGGAACACTAGTTAGCACTCATGGGGAAAGATTAAGGGATAGAGAAAAGGAGAGGGACACACACACCCAGAGAGGGAGAGAGAGGCAGAGGCACTGAATACAGAGCAGACCTACAGAGCTAAAACATATACTTTGAAATTATGCTGACAGTTATTCAAGGGAAGTACTGGAGACAGATGGAAGTTTTGGGATTGTCTCCTGTGCTGCTGAAATGGTCACGAACACAAGGAGCTGCAAAGGGAGACCTTCTTTATTTGTTACTGACATTAATCTGCGTTTTTCTGAATGCATTCTTTGAAGACAATCACACCACCTGTGCCAAAACACTACATCCTGTTTGTTGGTCTATAATCAATATGAGGGGCTGTGTGATCAAGTCCCCAGCACCACCCAGCCTCCTCTCAGACACGCAGAAAGAAAAGGGATGGCTAGGCTATGCTCAGTACTGCAGTAATCACAGGAGGGAATAATCAGAAAGTAACCTGAGAATAGGGGAATAGATTTCCCCACTGAGAAATCAAGCTGTAATTAGATTGTACCACCGTGAACTAAGAAATTCTCAGAATCCTTGTGAGCAACAATAAAATAAAATAATTTTTAAAAACTACTTCCCAAAGGCCCTTTTTAAAGCTTTTGCGTTTAGAGGAAACTAAGCACTCTCTTTATCTCTCTCTCTCTGTATCTCTCTCTGTCTGTCTCCCTGTCTGTCTGTCCGTCTGTCTGTCTCTCCCCGCACCCTTACACACACACACTCCTATCTGCAGTGCTGGATAAGCAGTTTATCCATTCAATTGTTTTAAAATTGTTCCTTTTTAGTGTCACACACTACATAAGGGAATAAAAAAACATCACTGATATGGAATGTATATATTATATTAAATATATATATATATTTGCAGTGTTTTGTCCATAATTGCAGAAGAATTTAAATTTGAGAAAATTTTATCTAAAAGAGAACACTATCCAGCATTCCTTTTTAAACAGACTTCTAGCCAGGATACTGTCCAGTGGGTACAGGTGCGGAGCCGTCAGTGCCCTGAGCTTGATCTCCGTCACCCCCATGCTAGAAGGAGAAGATCCATGTTGCAGCGGTTCCCCCAACCTCTGATTACTTGGCCTGGCAGGAGTGCAGCTTCATCCCCCAGAGAAACAAACACAAAACAGTTTTAAAGTATTAAACTAACAAAGCTAACAAAGTTTCAAGTCTCAAGTTTGAGACTGCATGTAAGAAACCTTCTCCAAGACAGAATAACAAGGTAATGAGAATAACAAACTAACAGTACATTCTGCCTATTGAAATTTCACATATAAAGCATTTTCACTTCAAGTATAGAATATACTTTAATAAATTAATATAAAATGTAATAGAAAGACTTAGTTGTTCTTATCATGAGTGGATTGTTTTCAAAAATGGAGTATAAACACTAAAAAGAAGACTATATCACAAGTAATTTCTCTGAAAAAATCTCACAAATTAAGTAACGTCTTCTTTCCTAAATAAATAGCTATTACAGTCATGAGTGGGTGGCAGAAACTGTTCTGTGTAGGTCAGAAAGTGATCCCCATGCGTTGGAATGGGAAGGAAATGAGAATATGAAAACAATACTTGTAGCCCAAGACTTTGACACAGACAAATGCCTGTTCTTTGTTAATAAAGATAGTTTATGAAAGACAAAATTAGAGCTTTCAATTTGCAGAAATGCGAGTATTCCTAACATCCTTTGGATTTTCCTGGTGAGTTGAGAAGGAATGGGGGCCTTTTGCAGCGGCTTTAGGCTGCCGACTCCTGGCGAGCATCTTGCCCTCCATGTAAGGCTGTGACTCGACTCAGCCGTGACATCCTTACAGGCTTCGCATGAGCCGATTTGTGTTGGAAGTGTTGCTAGACTATCTGTCTTTACGGTACATGGCGAAGTGCCCTCCACCAAGAAAGGATATAGGTCTGTCTCACGGTGAAGTCAAGTTTGAGACAGAATAACAAGGTAACAAATGTTCATTGCCCAGGAAAGGGAATTAAACTTGAACAAAGTCCTGGTACATCCTCTTCCAGGACCAACGTCATTTTGGAGGCAGAGGTTCAGACTGTTCAGATTTTCCAGAGCATAGAAGATTTCCTGGCTTTAGCAAATGTTGAATAATTATTATGTGGTGAATAAAAGAGAACAAACGTGTCTGTCCTCACACTCTTCATGAGGAACATGCTATATGAGATTGCTGTTTCAGTGGAAGCACTGACTGGTCGGTCATACGAGGACAACACACTTTATTTTCTCTCCTAGTTTGCTGTCTTTCTCCTCTGTGGGTGCGTTCGGTGGACTGTATGTTTTGGAGCATGTTCTCAGAGATGCTAGCTTAGGAAATAGTAGCACAGCACTACCTAGAAATTTCTTAACCCCACTCCTGGCCTTGGGACCTTTCTCATCAAAAAATACTTTCCTCCCCGAAAGACTCAGTCAGAGGCTTTAAACTGGGATAGTAGGGAGGTTCGTCTGTGCTATTAGTCCTGATTGCCTTTGATAAGTCACTAGATAACCAACGCTTGCACTGTGGAAGCACGTTGCAGCTCTCATACCAAGGAAACAGCAGAGCAATGTCCTGTGTGTAAATTAGTGCCAAAATCCTCCCACAATGGCAGCTTTTACACACAGGTGCATGCAAAAAAAAAATCCTTGAATCTAGGCCCGTCCTTGTGATTTAGCATTGGTGTGCCACATACATGTCAAATAAATATGTTCAGAAATATGACTTTCCAATAAAGCAGGGGGGTAACTGAACTTAAAACTCTGTGAAATCAACCTCGTACATCATATACAAGAGTAAAGTTCAGAGTCCAACATCAAAACCCAAGCAAGACTCTCGGGCTTCCGTTTACGGTGCATTCATTATTTTGTAGCTCTAAAAAGAAAGAGTAAATATAATTTCCCCCAAATGTCTCACGTTTCAATTGAGTCACATTAGAAAACTCTTAATAATACAAACTGAAAAGTGGCAACATTTTCAAACGACTTGTTGTGGGAATAGAGGTGGCTGCCTACAGTATGTTTTCCTCCTGGTTGGCTGAGTGCAGAAAGTAAATATCCTTGAATCTAGGCCTACCTTTGGGATTTGATATCAACGAATCAGTTATATGCCACAGAAATACAGCCAGAAATATAATTTTCCAATATGAAGTTGAATTTTGTTTCTGCCATATTAACTTCATTAATTTGCTTATTATAAACCTAACTCTGTTATTTTTAAATGTAACTTTAAAGACAAACTTAATCTCCTATAATATATCATTTTAAATAAAAGTTTAAATATAGACTTTATGGTACTGCTTCCTGTGTGAAAAATAATAAAAAGGGGATTTTTCAGGGGAATTTGCTCCTGTCTTCCCAACATCACTTATAAAATGTGACTGAGATGCACACAGTTCTCCCATTACACATAGATGATTCTGGTTCTCAGAGAGTTAATCTGAGAGTTTAAAAGGATCTGACTCAAAATATTTGCAAAAGAAAGCTGAAGGGAAGAAGAAAATGTTAAGTTACTCGACAAGTTAGTGTCACTATGGAAACTCTTTGTTGTCTAAGTTCCTCCAGGCAGCTAGCAAGGAGAGCCATGAGCCCACTCATCTCCCCAGCCCTGTTTGTCTGCTGAGAGCCTCCTCGTGAGCTCTGCTGCCCACTGTCTTTGGCTTTTGTCTGGCCACCTCTTCCCTTCTTGGCTATTCACTGTGCCCACACCTCTGAAGTCCCCACCTCCTCTGGGATATTATAAATCTACTCATCGCTGGGAAGGCTGCTGGAGTTCTAGGGCAGGCTTCGGCACTCCAAGTTCAGCTTAATACAGTCTGACTACATTTGGTGACAAAGGGGACCGAAAGGCAGTGTTTTAACTAAGCTATTTCCTTCAGTGCCCTTATCTGTTAGGTAAAAAATATGTTTTGTTATACACACACACACACACACACATACTGCTGTCATTCATATATTCTAATTCAATGTTAAGTTACAGAAAACTCTTAGCCTGAAAAAAAATGTGTCGAGTTTCTGTGGTGGCTATTTAAATGTTGAAGTCTCTTTCAAGTAAATACTTACTGACTTAAAGTAAGTACTCACTGCAGTCGTGATAAGTGTATTTATCAGATATGTAGACTTCAAGAAACGATTAGGAGGAATTAAAAAATGGAGCAAGGAAGAGAGAAAACGAGCTAGAGTAGAGCGATTATAACTGAGCCAAAATGAATTTAATCTCAGGAACAAACATAGATGAGGTTGGAGGAAGGGCACAGGTGGCCTTTGCCCGGGAAGAGCTCGCTCATGTCTGACTCTCACAGGCAACACAGGCCGATCTTTAGAGGGGGAGCCGTGCTGGCCTTCGTCGCTCCTTCAACGCAATTCCCATGCAGGTCATCTATGAACATTAGGAAGCCCCGTGATTCAGCCTCGGCTGGGAACTAAGGGAGCACCGCATCAGGGCTGGAGCGGGCCTGCACGAGGGAAGCAATAACGCAGCTCGGACTGAGGTCACACAATCTATTTCAAGGTCGACGTATGATCTTTCAACTACGTGATTCCACCTTGGAAAGTTTCCATATCCGACCCCGGTCTCCTTGGGATAAAGCTTCCCCAGAATGCTCTCTGCACGCCCTGCCACGGCTTTCTGAAACGATGAGGGCGTGATGGGACCAAGGTGCGTCACTCAGGTACTTACATCCTTGCAAACGAACCCCGCGATTTGTATCTCTTACCCTCACAGCTGGAAAAGACCTAAGTTTTCACAATTCCACTACAAAATACATTGTTTAAAAACTTAGAAGCTTTCTCTCACGGCGTCTGGGATCGCAAAACTTCCAGGTTGCTTACAATTTGTAACTCACGCTAGTCCTCGCCCTCTGCTGGGGCGAGATCTGGCAGGTGCCTCCAGAGCATCTAGAGGAGCGAAAAGAAAATGTGTCCATTAGAGTGCCAAGAACAGCGACTACAGGGCTTGCGGTTGGGGGCAGACACAGGACCCATATGCAGAGAAGTCAGACAAGATTCTTGTTTATTGCACTCTGAAAACACTCCAGTGCCTGACTCTCAGTATATCACCATTGCTCATGTGCTTACTTGTCAGGTTCATCTCTTGGACCAGTATCTCTATTTCCTTTTGTAGCCAAGGCATTAACTCCATGAAGTAAATGAATATTTTCTAAACTTGGACTTAATACTGTACTTTCTAAGACTTCCGCAAGATATTTTATAGGTGCCATGATTTTAAAATTAACAACCACATTGTCTTACATTTATAAAAAGCTTTTACTTATTAAAAAATAAAATCTTTAAAATGTGATAAAATGTTCTAGTAAAGCAAAAGTCTGATTACATTTTTTAAAGATGAGATAGTTTGGGGAAGATAAAATAACTGAAGAAGTTCATATTATACAGTAAGCTACTCGGGTAATTTCAGAATATTATAGCCTGAGCCTAGATAGGAAGGATCTCTCCATTGCTTAGTTTCTAACAAAATCATATAAATCTTGGCTGTAAGACTTACAGTCATCTTACACATTTTCCCAATATTCAAAATGTACATTTCACTTCTTAAATAATGCATTTATATTTTAAGTTTGAAATTGACATCAATATTTCTATCAATATTTATACGCCAATTTCTGAAGTGCACGTCCTTAAATACTTTAGGACTTCAAAGCTCCTCTAAGCAAGAAGGCAAGGAATTTTTTTCAACACAATTAACTTTGTAGTTCTCTTGTGGCTTTGCACACCCAGTCACTTGCACGCTGTTCTGAGATGAGCAGAAGGGATGCTCAGAACAGGAGAGTGTGTGCCGAGTGAGCAGTGTCTGGGCACTGTTGCGCACGGAACACCGCGTTTGTCCAATGGGCTCCAATTACGGAGGCATCTGCACTGCACAGACCTGTGCAGCCCCACTGTGAGCTTACGCTGTGTTCAATAGGCCTGAAAATTTCCCATTTCTCACCTGTGGGTGAGGTGTTTGGCTTGCCATCAGGTTCGTATCGCTCACTTACACTGGGGAGACGCACTGCGCGGCACTCTAGAATATTCTGTCATTCCTCTTCAGTGCCTTGCCTGCTTTCTCCTGTGTAAGCCTACCAACTGTGTGTTTTAGATCTAATACAAAGTCATGCCGAGTAGCTCTAAAAAGGAAAATTATTTTCATTTTCTTAGAATAAAAAACTTCAGTTCCTACCCAGAAATAATCAAAGTTTAAATATCAGCACTCAAAATGCTTCCATTGTTTCTGATGCAAATTTCAGCATGGGCTGGAGATGAGTGTGTTGTTGGGAAAACTTGCCAAGAACACAGAGACGGGTGTAAAATACTCTGCACCTTGGTACGGTTACCACCGACACAAACATTCCTACCATGCCAACACCTTTGGGTCGTTATCATGAGTAACTTGAGGTTTTCACGTTTTAATTAATATTTGAAACTGACTTTTTATAGGCAGAAGAATTTGATTGCATGAAAAGGAAATGTCATGGTTCTCATAAATACAATTTAAAAATTATTCATTTAATTAATCAAAAAAGTTAGGTGCTAGGGCTCTAACTTGGTAGAGCATTTATACAACATGCACAAAGACTCAGACCCCAGCCTACACATACAGAAGGCGCCCTGGTTCATGCCTGTAATCCTGGCACTGGGAGGCTGGGGCTGAGAAGTCGGAAGGTCAAGGTCTCCTTCAGTGTCACAGTGAGCCCAAGGCCAGCCTCTGCTATACAACCGTGTCTCAAAATATACTTACTCATATACAGACATACATACATGTATGAACAAAAATGGACAAATCCACGTGAGTGACAGCTATAACTGGATTGTAATAAAAATAGAAATAACCTTTAATAATTTTAAACAGAATTAAATCATTCAGTACGTGAATGAACCAAGCAGTCATGTACAAACTCCTCCCGTCATGCTCCCATCTCTAACCTGCCGAGTGTTCAATCTGCTCTAGTTTACTGTTCAAGCTAAGAGTGTTCTGAAGACTTAACGTCACTGAGGAGAGGAGTTTCTCCCAAAACAGGTTAAGAAACAGAATAATAAGTATTGATTTTTTTTTTTCATTCTCAATTTGTAATTCTTTTCTCCAAGTGGAGGCTGTTCTGACTCTGGGCACCTGCACACAGGCAGCCATATGCTTCACCACTGGCCCACACGGCCTACACTCAGCTGCTTCTTACGATGGGGATAAATCAGTGAGAAACTCCTCGGCTATAACTTATATTCAATTTATTGCTATAGACACGTTTATTGGGATAGAATTTTTACAGTCTCATAATATTCTGAGAAGCTCGCCATAAACTATTAACGAGAGAGGAACACTATTAATAATGAACATCCCAGAACACTTATTCTCAGAAAGTTTTTGACCCTGAGAATGAAATTAGTTAAGATGGACTTGAGATAATAAACACACAGCTTTAATCTGGTAAAACACCTGAAAAGGAATGTATCAAACTGATGTCATCATTGCAGAAACATAAACTGCATTAAGGATTTTGTAAGGTATGAAGGCTTTTAAATATTGATACTTTCGTATTATTTTATGAAATATTTATTCTAATTCCTATTTTTAGTGTGTTATGCAATACCACCTGATCACCTGCCATCATTCTAGGAAGGTTTAAGGCTTAAAAACATCTTGAAGACAGGATTTTATTAATTTAGGGCCAGGTATAAAGGACTCCTAAGGCATAAACTTTTAATTGCTATTTCTCAGAGGCATTTTTTCAACATTGTCCACCTTGGTTAAGACCTGTCACCACTCACACAACCTTAATAAAGGTGACTTAATTAACTTGTCAGGCCATATCAATTGCTTAGTCAATAGACACACTCCATACGAGCAGCTTGCTTATTTATTTATTTTTCTTTCCATTTTGTTTATGCTGACCCTGGCAGCCCAAATTCCCGTAATTTTAAGAGGCTCCTTCAGTGACCCATGATGAAGGATTCCACATGCAGGGCCTTTCTATTGGAAGGGCTCAGAGTTTGGCTTTTCCACACACAGGGCCCTGCTATTGGAAGGGGTCAGAGTCTGGCTTTTCTTGCTGATGCCACTGTTCTGGTGGATAGGATCATCTCCCAACTTTGCAAGTGTGAAGTGTGTGGTAGGATTGTATCAGCACAGATCTGCCTACACTCAAGCTTTACGAAAGCTATTTATGGACTTTTAACAACCTCTTTTCACAAAGCACATGCACTTGAACCACAGGAAATCGTCAGTGTTTGTTTCAACTAACAAAAAAATCTATGACTTCAGGTCTATATCAGCACTAGTCCATCTTCATGTGTGTATATGACTGAGCAAGGGAACTGAAAAATGTGGCTTTCCATGATCAAAGCAGGCCACCAGTCACTGATAGATGGCCATGAAGAAAAAGCCACAGTGTTTTAATTTGCATCAGGGGTTGTGAAATGTCTTTGGTATGTACTGAACAATTGTTTTGTTACAATTAGAATTTATGATTAGTTTATTTATAATTAGTTTTCAGAGATAAAAGACAGAGTATTCATTTTTCTTAAAATATTTACATTTGCAATTTATTTGTCACTCTACCATTTTCTTCTTTTATTTTATGTGTGTGTGTGTGTGTGTGTGTGTGTGTGTGTGTGTGTGAGTCAGGGTTCTCTAAGAAATAGAATTTATAAAATGACCACATAAAGGGGATTTATTAGGATAGTTTACAGGCTATGGTCCAGTTAGTCCAACAGTGCCTGACGACCCATGGAAGGTCCAAGAATCCAGTAGTTGCTCATTGCATGAGGCTGATGTCTCCACAGGTCTTTAGTTTGTGCCAGAATCCTGAAGAAGTAGGCTCTAATGTCAGTGACTGCATGGGCTTGCCACGGAGAGTGAGAACAAGCAGGTAGAGAGAACAAACTTCCTTCTTCCATGTCCTTTCCATGGGCTGCCCTCAGGTCCATACTAAAAGTGTGCCTTACCACCTCAAAAATATAGAACAGAAGTCCACTTCAAATGACTTAATTAAGAAAAGCTTTGGGCAGAGTGCGGAGAATCTTATGGAAGAAGGGGAAGATAGAAAGACCTAGAGAAGACAGGAGTGCCACAAGGAGAGCAACAGAGCCAAAATTTCTGGGCCCAGGGGCCCCTGCAGAGACGGAGAAATCAAACAAAGACCATGAATGGAAATGACCTAGAACCCCTGCTCAGATGTAGCCCATGGATGTCTCAGTCTCCATGGGGGTTCCTGAGTAAGGGGAGCAGGGGCAGTCTCTGACATGGACTCTGTTGCCTAATCATTGATCACCTCCCCCAGATGAGATGTCCTTACTGGGCCACAGAGGAAGAGGATCCAGACAGTCCTGATGAGACCTGATAGACTATGGTCAGATAGTAGGGGAGGAGGACCTCCCTATCAGTGGACTAGGGGAGAGACATAGAGGAGGAAAGAGAGAGGGAGAGTGGGAGGAGGCCACAGCTGGAATACAAAGTTAATAAATTACAATAAAAAATAATAATAACATAAAAAAGACAAAACACCCCTCAAGGGTGTGCCTAGCTACCTGGATATAACTAATCCTTGATGTAGTCAAGCTGATGACCAGGAATGGCATCATAGTGTGTGTCTGTCAAGGTGAGTGCAGGGGCATGTGACGGCCACAGAAACAAAGTCAGAACCTAACAGACGGAATGGAAGGTGCACCACCTCCAGCTCGTGTGCCTGGAGAAGGTGTGTTTTCCCGGCTTTCTTCACACTGTGTTTACACAGGGAGGTATGTATGCACAGCCAGATCATCTCTGTGTCTCTGGGAGAGAGCTGAGGATCACTCCACACCTGGAAACACCACAACTCCTAAGCAAAGATAAAACACCTGGACACCCGTTCACACTTCTCCAGGCCTCTGTTCTCCCATCTTCAAAGTTTTTGTTGTTGTCCTGTTTTGTTTGTTTTAATGCTGCTTTTATCCAAATATCTCCTGTATACACTATGGTGGAATTTTCTGTCAGGCTCTCATTTCCTTTAGTAACATGGCCAGAGTACTCTCCTGGTTTTTGTTTTCTTTTTGTTGTTGTTGTTTTAACAAACCCTGAGCCCTGTTGCCTCCTGTCCTCACACATGTCTCTGCAGCCTGAACTCTGTGTTCCCTTGTGCCTCCCGCTTCCGTTTCAGTGACGCCTCCCCTTGGGCTTGTTCTCTGAGGTCCCCACTGTCGCCATTCCAACTGATACGATGATGGGCTTGTCCTCATTCCACGTTTGCTCCTTACACAGCTCACTGTTACCAGTGGTCAGGGTCTTGGCCAGGTGCTTCCAGGGTCTTGACAATTATCTGAAGAATGGAAAACAAGGGCTCACACAGGTTTTTGGGAAAAAAATAATAAAGCAAAACAATAGGAGCAAAGGGACAGATTAAAGAGAAGTACACTCAAATTTTATCACAAGCCATAAGAGTGCAGATACTCACGGGCCCCAGGCAACAGCCTTGGGTCCGTTTTTTTATGGGGTATAAAGGAAGCATGGACTGGTTAGAAAGGGGCTGTTTTAGTGAAGGCCCTCTAGAAGAGCAGAACTTGTAAAAGGAATACACACATATGTATATGTGTGTATGTATTATTTCATATTATTATACAAGCATATAATATATAATACAAATCCTTTTCATATAAAGAAGTCATTAGAACGGCTCACGTGCTGAGGTTCAGCTAGCCTAACCATGGCTCTCTACCCACGGGAAGGTCCAAGAATCCAGTAGTTACTCAGTCCACATGGCTGGGTGTCTCAGCTGGTCTTCAGTATGTACCAGAATCCTGAAGTAGGCTCCTAGGACTCTCAGTGATGGAATGGACTTGCCAGTGAGAACAAGACCAAGCAGGCAAAAGGAGCCACCTTCCTTCTTTCCTGTCCTTTATATAGACTCTCAGCAGGAGGTGTGGTCCAAAGTCCAAAGTAAAGGTAGTTCTTCCCATCTCAAAAGCGCATGCCCAAACACGCATAGCTATGGGGCACTCAGTGGGATGGATCATCTCTCCGAACAGTTACTTGAGGACACAGAGTTGCCTTTACTGCACATCCACCCCAAGGCAGTTCAGTCAGGATTGGTCCTTCTGCTCCTCATAACCAGATACTTTGGTATAGACTTGAATAGAAACTATCTAAATTTGCTTGCTAACAGGGGCAGGGAAACTCATAGTACCGCTCAAGGATGGAAATGCCCACAGCCTGATTCACATGAGGGTTTAGGAGCTCTGAGGTTGCTAAGTTGACTATTTGATGAAGGCCTTGTGCACGGTACGTGCAGGTAAAGGAATTAAGGAGCCAAGTAGATTATTATAGGCGATGTGTGTAACCCCAAATCAGTAGGGAAGAGAGGGTACTGGCCATATCCACTGCTTGCCTGACTCCTCCCCATTTCAACTTTTTATGTATTTCAGCTTATGGCTCACACCTACTAGAATATTTCAGCTACACGGGTGAATTCTTTTTGTTGTTGCTGTTGTTGTTCTCGCAGTATTGCCGACATCTTGAACATCAGGTACTTAATAAGCATTTGCATATTGAATAACAGATGATTGCATACACTACCTTAAGTACTCTGTGGTGTGTTTGCATATATGATAAGATCCATAACCTGTGAATTTTAGAACTTATGTCTGATTACATATATTCTGTAAATAATGTGCAAAAAGCTTAGCACTCAGTATTTTCATCCAGCAAATTTTTATTGAGGTATAGCATGTCAGCACTGCCATGTATCTGGGTCCCATAGAGGGCTTCAGATGCCCTGGGTCTGGAGCTACCTGACCTGGGTGCATGGAAGTGAACTATTCTTTGCTACAGGAGGAGCAGAAAATCTTAACTTCTGAGCCACCACTCATGCCCCTAGGGTTAGACTTTTGAATAATTCTGTTTATGCATTTCTTCATACTTGGGTCTGGCCCGAGGATTTCACACGTGCTCATGCTCAGCAAGCATTTGGCCAGAGATCTGTATTTCAGGGACTTTGCTTTATCACTGCTGCTTACACATGTTTTTATTGTGGAACAATGACATAGCGCCATTGTTCATGTCAGTGGCTGGACCACTGGGCCACACTCTAGCCTGAACTTTATTGTTTCTTTCTTTTTTTTTTTTTTTCTTTTATGGATGTGCCTGACTATACCTGTCAGTGTAGAATGTGAGCCTTTGTGGAAGCCTACAGACACGCCTCTGTAAGGGTGGGGATGCCAGAGGAGGAAGTCTGTCTTCATCTTCTTCTTCCTCTTCCTCCTCCTGTTCTTTTTTTCTCTTCTTCACATTTCTCCTCCTCTTCCTTCTCTTCTTGTTCTTCCTCTTCTGCCTCCTCTCTCTCTCTGCCTTACTTTGAACTAGGTTTTCATTGAACCTGGCACTAGGCTGGTAGCTATCAAGCCCTGATAATTTCCTGTTCCCCTGTTCCTTCCCTCTTCAGTGCTGGTGTAAACACATGCACAGAGGTGAGCTCGGCATAGCTCAGGAGCTGCATTACAAACTCAGGTCTTTATGCTTGAGCAGCAAGGGCTCTTACCAGGCGAGCTGTCTGGCTTACAAGCCTTGTGGGTACACATGAAGTGTTGCTTGAGAACGTGTGTGTGTGTGTGTGTGTGTGTGTGTGTGTGTGTGTGCGTGCGTGTGTGTTAACGTTGGGCAATTATGGGCAATTATACTCAGGGTCTTCTACTGTGTAAGTTGCTCAGGCTTTAAAAGACAGGATCATACAGTCAGGACAGGCACGCAGCAAGTAAGTATGACGAGGAAATGCCAAAACGGCCTTGGACATGAGCAACTTTTCCATAGAGAACATTATAAATGAAAGAAGAATATTAAATTACAGTTTTTCTGCAAAGTTTTCTATTGAGGCAAGAGCATGTTCTAAAGAATAAGCTTAATGCTTCCATGTAGTTAGCAACAAAATGAGATAATGTCAGCACTGTGACCTATAAGAAAACTGTCTAGTACTACATGATTTTGGAATATGTAACTATAGAGAAGCAGGCCGTACTAATTATATTTTAAAAATCTTCACTCTTGTTATTTTTCCGTTAGCTCTATTCATATTTTATACAAACATTGGATCTTCAAAGGGTCATAAATTGACGTTTAAATTTGCACAATCTGCCAAGTCTGGGCAAAAACATCTGTAAGGTCTCTCGATGTAGAACCAGTAGCATTCTGTGACTCTAATAAGCTGAAATAAAAGAAGGATTGCTACATGACTGCCTGTTCCAACTGGTGCTGTGTCTGTCATTTTCTCTACACTTTGTACCATGTGCTGTTGAGTCTAGTAGGAAGAGCCCCCCCCCCCCCTTTTTTTTTCAACTATGAGTTAACAATGCACCATTCCCAGGTTTTGGAAAAAATATTGCAGCAATGTCCATTTTAGTCTCAGCTATTAAAGGTTTAGTCGTGCATTTGGGACATGGTAGAAACGTATGTTGAGGAAGTTTGTAGCTTGTCAAGTTGCCTGTGAAAGGAAGAATCTGTTGTGCACGGCTGTAGCCCTGCCTCACGGTGACTGCCAGCATCATAGAATCCAGCCGGCTGACACCGATGCCTCCGGTGGAACAGAAGGAACTGTTATGTCCGAGGAGACTCAATTTCATTAGAGGAATTGTTCTCCTGCAATGTCAGGAACCCCACCCAAGGTCTGGTACATGTAGAAAGAAGGATAACCACTGAGCTTCACATCAGGCTCCTTAAATGAAGTGTTAGTCGGCAGAATTGGCGATGTAAGTTATGGGCAACGAGAAGACAGAGAAAACATTATAGTGTGCCGGGGGAAGAGAAGAGGCTCAGGGCAAGAGGGAACATTTGAACTAAAGTTCTTGTCATTCACCTACGCTGCTGGAGGATGAGGCAAACATTGTGAGCAGATGGGAGGAGCCCGTCACAACTCTGGAGACAAGGTGGGTAAACAAAGCACATGGCCCGCAATGGCACCGGAAGGTGTCCTGGCTTCACAGTCAACGCTCGGTTAGAATATTATGAATATCTTACTGGTCCCTGCTAGACTTGGATGTAACATTCATTGCTCCAGTCACCTGTTTCCACGGCTAGAATTTGAGCTCCAGGAGGGCAGGGCACAGCATGCTTCATGGATGGCGATGTCTGAGGGCAGAGAACACGTGCCTCTACAGTTCACAATGCTTGTGCTCGTCATTGAATAGTACTCCTCAGGATTCCTTTGCAACAGAAGTTGAGCTTTCAAGCCTCTTCATAATGTTAAAAGCTGTGTCATTCTCGTAAAGATCTGAAGTCACATTTCATTCAGCTTCATATGAACTAGGCTTTCTGTGACATCAAAAGATACTCAATTCTATAAAGAACAGTCCACAGTAGATAATCCCTTACAATCTCTCTGCTGTGTAAGGTGATGCTTCCTGTATCCTCCATGATTTCACACACCTTAACTACATGATAAAACATGTTTTTCCGTGGCATTCTGCGATGCTAACCAGAGGCCCTGGGAAAATCTACCACTGACTTCTTCTCTTTCTCTCTTTCTCTCTTTCTTTCTTTCTTTCTTTCTTTCTTTCTTTCTTTCTTTCTGTCTGCCTTTCTCTTCTTCTTCTTCTACTTCTTCAGATTTCCCATTTGAGTGTACCACAATGGGTAAAGGAGGAGCAAACAGTCTGACATGCTATTTATCCATCTATAAAATTATCATAATTACAGAAATTGAGATATTTTGGAATTTAAAGGAGCCTAATAGTCCTTTGAGTAATATTTATAAAGAAATATTTGCATTTAAAATATATATAATTATAGGAAGCATCATCAAAGAAACTAGTTTTAGGGTGGTAAATTAATGATTATTTATAGTTGCCACAAAATTGGTAAGCATTGTAGATATTAAAGCAGTGTCTGTTTATGCCTCCATCATCTGCCCTCCTGAGGGTGAAGGAAGGCGTTCCACAGATGTTCCAGAGTCAACTGAGGTGGAGTGAGAAGAACTGGTGACATGTATGTGAACTATGTGTGAACTACTGAAGACATGATATACCATGTCTTAAAATATATGTAATGTTGAACATTAAATTAGATATATTGTCCATTTTGAGATACTTCTTGTGATCTCATGTGCCTGTTTAGGTTGTGTTTGTGGTGTGCACATATCCACTCTTAGGCAACTCTTGTTGAAAAGTTTGTGAATTCTATATTAAATGTTCCCTTTCCTGCTTGAGGTCCTTACTGGGCTCTCCTGTTTGGGGCCTCCTTGTCTATTCTTTATGTGACTTTGCATAACTACTGTTACATTCATCATAACTTCGTAGTAGAACTTGAAGAGCGTGCCAACACTTGACTTTGTTTTATTCATTATTTTTGACTTTTATATCCTTCTCTTTTCATTTAAATTTTAGGATTGTTTGATATGTATAGAATATTCTGTCTGGGATTGTGTTTTGGTCCTGTTGGATCTGTATATCAAACTACGGGAAAACGACAACTAAATAATACTGTCCTCATATCTAAGAAGAGAAATTGTCTCAATTTATTTAGATCATTCTTTGGTATAATGTTCTTGTGGAATGTATATAATTTACCCTTGTTCATTCACATGCTGATTTCTCTACCCCACTATCTGGTTTCAATCTGCACATTGCATTGTGATGCTTAGCGTCACCTGTCTAAATTTGTGTAAACATGCTACCATTTTTTTCTCTGTATTGTCAATAAACCAACCAGCCAATGCTGAGCAATGGAGACAATAGGGTGGGAAATCCTGGTCTGGAGGGGAGGAGAAAGAAGTGAATGGGATGAATCAAAAAGGAGATAGGGCAGGAAAGGACTTAGATCCACAGAGCGAGATGAACTGGACCTAAGCTATGACTAAATGCAAGTATAATGGGTGCAATATAAATGGCAGGAAACTATATGGGCTTGGGGGTTTAGAATGGAGTAACTTTTGCCCAGCACTGTGCTCTAAGTTAATTAAATAAATCCTAGTCTCTGTGTGGTGATTAGGGTGTACATCTGGTTTACGAATAACTAAAAGAAAAATCAATAATAAATACTAATAAGCAACAATAAATGGCACGCAACGTGGACCAGATTTACACTAATCTAGCAAGAGCTTATATAGAAAGTAAAACTATACAGCAGTGTTTTTAGTTCTGTTCCTTAAAAACAGAGCAAAGGCAGTTCCTAACTAGGAGCTCACAGATTCCTGGTTAGACAGACCTCCTGCAGACCAGCAGGGCCTTCAGCAGTTTGCAGAAAAACAAAAATTGATACATACAAACCCCAGATAGGCAGTTTCTTTAGGAAGAGAAAAAAAGTGGCTCTAACAAGGAAGCTTCTCAAAGCAGACTTTCAAGGCAGAAAGTGAAAGCCCTTTGAGAAGGGGTACTTGCCAGTCTGAGGAGCAAACATTTGTGGACCTAATAAGTTCCCAGAGTGAGGAAGGGGTCAGGATCCAGTGAGCCAGGCAGAGAAATACCTCTCCCTGGAGGCAAGAGTGAGAGACTGAGAAGCCTCAAGCATCTGAACTGGTAAGATCTAGGAGGGAAGCTGGGTCTAAGAAAGTAAAGTCCTTTGGAAAAGGTTTTAAGATTTAAAAAGACAATTTTCTATGTTGAAAATGGAAGAAGACACAATGACACAGTGCCTTCTGGGTACTATGAATTTGTTTCTCTTAACATTCAAAGAATTTTTTCACTGATGATTTCTGTTTTGTATATCCTCTTTGGGGGAGATCAGGATAAGCCAGACTCAGAGAAAGAAGAGATTGAGAAAATAGATGCTAAATTAAAGGCCATAGAACAGAGGTTGGGGGAATCTTTGAATCAAAATAGAGAGCCTTCAAAGCAATCCAATCTGAAAATTACAATAACACCAAAAGAAGTGGTTCTGGATGAGAAAAGTCCAGAGAGGCTTGAAGATATTACAAAATGGCTGCCCACTGAGATGCTGGAGAGAAAGTCTTCAGCTAAGGGCCAGCTTGGTCAGACTGGAGACTGTGTGTGTATTCTTAAGGTTCAATTTCTAGATGAAGGTCTATATGCTAAAGTAGAAATGCAGATCCTGTTTAGTGTTGTTTAGGAATAAGATCATACAGTGGCTGGTGTGCTCCATTTTGCAGAGTTTGGAGAACTGAAATACATGAGCCATGCCATAGATTCATATTCAGAATTCCAGTGGGAACTTGCCTTAAATTCTGGAGAGCATGATCCTAAGGTTACACATTTGTTAGAGATGGTGACTGTTTTGGAGATGCCCTTGCAAACTGGGGCTGATGGTGCTCCAGCATGCATATCCACTGAAATTCAACAATATTTTAGACTTTATGACATGAAACCTGTTACAGATATAGCTTATAATCCCACAGGTCAAACAATTAAACCAATGATAAATATTAATTGCCAACAACTATAATCTTTGATTATTTTAAAAAAATATACTCAATTATAAGCAGATATTAGCCATTTAATACAAGAATAACCATACTACATCCCATAGACCAAAGAAGCTAAGTTACAAGGAGGACCCTACAATGCTTAATTGTAAGTCAGACGGGCAAACAGAATAGACACTGGAAACGGTTGAAGAGAGGGAACAAGATGGGAGCCTACCATGGATGTCCTCTGAAAGACTCCAGCCAGCCAGGGATTGAAGCATATGCTGAGACTCACATTCAAACTTTGGGCTGGGCATAGAAAGTCTTATGGAAGAAGGGGAGGGTGATACAATGACCTGGAGGGGAGAGTAGCTCCACAAGGAGACTCCAATGAAGCCAACAAATCTGGGCCCAGGGGGTCCTGTAGAGACTGATGCACCAACCAAGGACCATGCATGGAGAGTATGTAGGTCCCCTGCTCAGATGTGTCAATAGGCAGCTCAGTCTTTGTGTGGTCCCTAGTAAGGGGAACAGAGATTGCCTCTAACATGGTCTATGTTGCTCGCTCATTGATCACTTACCCCTGGGGAGCAGCCTTGCCAGGCCACAGGCAAAGAGGATACAGAAGTCCTGATGAAAATTGATTGGCTGGGGTCAGTTAGTAGGAGAGGAGGGCTCCCTCTTTCTGTGGTCTAGGGGAGAGTATGGGGAAGGTAAGAGGTAGGGAGGGTGAGACCAGGAGGAGACCAGGGAGGGGGCTATTATTGGGATTTAAAAAAAATAGTTTTAAACCTGGCATGCTGGCACAGGCATACCTTTAATCAGAGCCCTCAGGGAGGCAGAGGCAGGTGGATCTCTGTGAGTCCATGACCAGTCTGGTCTACAAAGCAAGCCCAGGTTACACAGAGAGCCTTTGTTTCACAAAACAAAGCAAAACAACGACAACAAGAAGAAATTGGATTTACAGTTCATCTTACACTGATGTTGTCTAAAACTGGATTTATTTATATGTAAGTGTTATTGTTTGGATAAGAACGGCTCCTTAAGCCTCTTGTTGAAGAGTTCGCCCTGATCTTGGAGTCCTTGTCTGGAGAGACTGGGAACTTTAAGAGGCAGGCACATCTGAAGAAGTTTTCTACCAAGGGGTGTTCTTGGGGATTGAATCTTATCCCAGAGATGCCCATCTTTGCTTCCTGTTAGCCGAGAGTGAAGGGCTTCTTCTTTGCTCCTGGAAAATTTCCAACTCAGACCCAAGGAACAGGGACCACCAACTAATGCCCCAGTCAAATAACAAACCCTCTTTTAAGGTGCCCTCCCAGGAGGTGTGGGCAGAGGTGAGGACAGCTATCTACCTGCTATTTTATTCTCTGAAGTTATCACAAACGGTGCCTTTCAAGATTGAAAGTCCAATTTCTTATTTTTGGAAACCAAGAGAGTTTTACATTTTAGATTTACACACTTCGGTATTTTGTGTTTGCCATATAGACTATTAAAATTTTGTCAACAAAGATATTTTAATTTTCTTTTTTTCAATCTGTATGTCAGTTGTGTGCTTCTTTTTTGAAAATAAAATTGTATTAATTCTTTATGAATTTCACATCATGCATCCCAAACCCCATCCCTTCGTATCTGCCCTTGCAACCTCCCCCACAAAAATAAAATAAAAATAAAAAACAAACAGAAAACAACAAGGAAAACCAAACGGAAAAAAAAATCTCATCATGGAAGCTGTAGTGTGTCTCAGAGTGTCGCACAGCACACCCATTGTCCACACATTTTTACGTGCAAATGTTCATTGCAAGGAGTCCCTTGTCTGGTTTGAGACCTCAGGCTTCTGACACACTATGAATACTGGATGCTCACTGGGAATCCTCTCAGATACCCTGTTGTTGCCCTGGAGATCCTGCAGCTGTGCTTATGCTGGCTGCGTCCCTTCATGCCCTCCAGCAGTTCATAGATGGGCTAAATGTCCAGGTGGGCCAACGCACAGCCCTGGATCTCGGCCTGGGCATAGCTGAGGTGGTCAGCCTGCCAGTTCTCTAGCACCTTCACCACAGGGCGAGCTCTCCAGTACTTCCCTGGCCAGCTCCCCCTGTGCTGCAGCTGTCAAGAGGCAGGGCCACATCTCCCGCTCTCAGGACCCTGGTGCCCGCTCTCTGGACTGCTGCATTTGTTGAGGGGTGAAGCGGGGAGGCATCTCTCCCTCTCCCACACCATCACATAGCAGGGTAGGGGCATGGGCAGTGCTCCTGTGCTCACGTCCTTGTGGCTGGCTCGCCTGAGTCCTGTCATGGGGCCAGCTCTCCTGTGTGGCCTGGGCAAGCTGCATGGCTGCTCTTCTGAGTGCTGTAGCAGGCGAGGGGCGGGGCCAGCTCCCCAGAATGTTGCAGGCAGTGAGCATTAGGACCAGCTCTGCACCGTCCTCGGATACCAGCTCTGCCCCCGGCGGCCCCAGAGCAGGGATGTCTGCACAGTCTTTGGAGGTTCATGGATATTGACACACCCCTGCTGCCGCGTGGCTACAGACACACACATGGCCGCAGGAGCAACACAGGCTTGGACTTCACCATATCCCTGTGGCGTCACAGGCTACTCATATCAGGCTGTTCCTAACTGGTCGTCTCCTGAGCCCCCTCTCTTCATAGTACTCAAACCACTCTTCTTGTCTTCCTCTCCCATCTCTCCACCTCATATTTGCTCATCTTAGTGGCCGGCACTGCAGGCAGGCAGAGCCTCTGGGTGTCCTTCAAATGTTTGTCCAACTGCTAAGATTCCAAAGGGAATAACTCTGGCCAAGGTTAAACACAGCACATTAAAATTGCACTTCAGCACAGGGTTGAACCACCATCACAACAACACAGAAGGGCATACTCAGTCAGGGCGTCTCCACTCTGCAGTGCTGCTCTTCCTCCTGGGCTCCGACGCAGCCCCGGCAGCCCCGGTGACTCACACAGTGGCTGGGTTTCTCAAAGGGTGAAGGCCCAGGCCCAGTGGAACTTCCGTTTGTTACTGGCACTGTGGATGAACAGTGTGATTCACCATTTCGGAAAGAGCGAGAACAACAAGGACCCCAGCATCTCTAGTTCAGCCTCAGGTCAGAGCACACAAACTTCTCAGCTTCCCCTCATCCTCCATTTCCCCACATTTGCTTGTTGCTTTCTGTCCCCTCACTTGTTTCCCACCTCCTTGTTCTGCTGTGGCTTCCTGGCCTGCCACGGCCTGCCATGGTTGTTTCCTAGCCAGCTGGGTGCTTCTTAGGGCTGCTCAAGGGTGAGGCCTCCCACTAAAGACTTCAGTAGGAGCTGGGGACAAGACAGCCTTGTGTTGGTGTTGGTCCTGATCCTGGGGAAACCTCCCACTCTCAGGAGTAGAGGTGACATGAAGCCTTGTTTGCGCATTCTTTGGTAAGTTGAGGAGGAAGGAGTGCAACACATGAATTTTTCTCTATTGATTCCAGTTAGAATTTATTGATTTTAGTTATTTTTCTGTTTGTTAGATATTTTTGTATTTTTTGAATAGTCTATTGAATATGTATTTTTTTTTAATTCTTCTCTTATATATTGCATTCTGAGTGTGGTTTCCACTCTGTCCCCTCCTTCCCGAATCTCTCTTTTCGCCTAGATCCATCCCTTCCTTTTACTTTTAGAAACAATTAGGCCTTCCAGGGACATCAAGCAACATTGTCATAACAAGATGCAATAAGATCAGGAACATATTCTCACCTCAAGACTGGATGAGGCAACATGGGGAGGAAAAGGATCTCAAAAAGGCAGGCAGATGGGTCAGAGACAGCCCCTATTCCACTGTTAGGAATCCCATAAGAAAACCAAACCACACAACCATAACACATATGCACAGGTCCTAGGTCAGACTCATACAGGCTCCCTGAGCTCTCTGAGCCCACTTGAGTCCTGGCCACTTTATTCTTCCAATTATAAATGTGTCCCCCAACCAAAGAATGGATTTGAAAAATATGGCACATTTACACAATGGAATATTATTCCTCTGTTAAAGAAATGACATCATGAAATTTGCTTATGTTAGATTTAATGTACTCCTCCTTTTCTATTTTAAGGTAGAATCTTGATTTCTTCATGTTCATACTCTCTAATTTTATAACATATACATTTAATATTTTAAATTTTTCTCAAGCACTGCTTCTGTGGCATTCTGCCCATGGTGATAAGTTGTGCTTTCATTTTTATGTAGTCTAATGGACTTCGAAATTTCTCACAAGAAATGTTATTGATTCATGTTCTTTAGAAGTGTTGTATGCTTTCCAAATGTTCTTGCTTTTCTAACTGTATTTGTGGTATCGATTTGAGGTGTAATTCATTGTCATCTGAGAACATGTGTTGCAGTGTTCCTATTATTTGGAATGGTTTACGATGTGTCTTCCTCCAAGCCTGTCGTACACTTCAGGCATGATAGAGGCTCAGATCTGCTGGCGTGGGAAGTCCCTCAGGTGACACACAGTGAAGATCACAGCTCTGCGCATCTTGACCAGATCCGTGATGTCCTGGACTGGCCACTTATGACTAAGCATTTTTTTTTTTTGCATTTGTAATTGTGAATTTTTTTCAGTTTTTTGGTATTATTGGGTATTTCTTTACTGTTAGTGCTGGCAATTTAATCCAGCATTCTGCTGTTGTCTATCATTTCCAACTCCTGAGTTTTTAAGGCAGTGTGTTGCTATCTGTAGCATAGGCTGGACTCAAACTTTCCTTAGCCTCCCTATGTTGTCCTCTCTGTCACACTCCACTCTGTCAGGGTCCTTCCTTCCTTCCTTCCTTCCTTCCTTCCTTCCTTCCTTCCTTCCTGCCTGCCTTCCTGCCTTCCTGCCTTCCTGCCTTCCTGCCTTCCTGCCTTCCTGCCTTCCTGCCTTCCTGCCTTCCTGCCTTCCTGCCTTCCTGCCTTCCTGCCTTCCTGCCTTCCTGCCTTCCTGCCTTCCTGCCTTCCTGCCTTCCTGCCTTTCCTATTTTCATGCTTTTAATGGTCTTGCAGTATGTGCTCTTGCAGTTTGGGATGCACTATCACTGTGCCATGGTCCTCTTTAGCACTGATTATCTTTCTTGCTCAGCTTCTCTCATTTGTTTTTTAAATCAAGAGAAACATCTCAGCTCTATTTTGATCTTATTAGCATGTGTATCTTTCTACATTCCTTACCCTTATCTTGCCTTTTTTTTTTTTTTAACCTATAGTGGTAGATTTATGGTATCCCTGAATCCTTTTTCATGGGCATTCTTTACATTTTAATTGGTGTTTTTTTGACCACTCACATTTAAAGTAGTAATTGGTAGAGATGGATTGACAGCTAATGTGTGCAACTGCTTCTGTTTCTTCTTGCCCTTTGTTTTCCATCATTTATTTTTTCTTTTCTTTTTTTTTTGCCTTTGCCATTTTATATTTTACTTCTTTCTTTTGATGTTGTATGGATTCACCTCTTTTTATATAATTTAGTTGTTTCCTGGGACTCTGTACTATATGTTTAAAGCTGTTCCACCAATGAATTCATCAGAAATTCCTGTTTTTTTTATTTCTAGCACTATATATTGATTTTATTAAGTTTCCATCTTCTTGCAGACATTACCAATATGTTCTTGTCTATTATCTACTTTCTCCTTTAGCATTTTAAACATAAACATTTCAAGTTCCTGCTCTCAGCATCTCAACATCCACAGGAGAGTCTAGTTCTGATGTTTGCTTTGCTGCCTCAGACTGCAGTACTGTCTTCTCATTCACCATGCTTTGTGGTAGCTGCTGCTGTTGTGGAAAGGCAGACAAGACATACAGCAGAAGTAAGGAGAGGAGTAAAGCTTCAGTGTGAATGTTTATCAGGCAGAAAGTTGGGTGTGTCTGGTGTCCCCTGCAGCTGAAGATACCAGAGTTTAAATCTTCTTTAGTGCCTTTGTTTTCTTTGCATTTCCTGATAAAATTTATTTGAAATAAAACCTGACAAGTGTTAGTCTTTAAGCTATAATTCTGCAGTACTCAGAAGATGTGTTGATGTGATTTTGAAGTTATGAAGAGGGCTATAATTTTGTAGGCTTAGAACAGGTCTTGGGGGTTAGGTCATCTATACATCTGTACTGTGAACTTTACCAGTAGATTTACTTTCTGCTATGGAGTCAACTGTTCCCCTCAAAACCACCATTAAACTCTTATTCTGTGAGAGCATCTGGAAGAAAAGTCTTAGGGAGATAATTTGGCTCGGAATTGGTCATGAGGTTGAGACCCTATTGATAAAGTGAGTGTCCCTAAAGCACAGATGCTCCCCAGCTTCTGTGTAAGAACATGGCGCAGAGCTGGCCATCAAGAAGGCTCCACCAGAACCAGCTGTGCTGGAGCCCTGGTCTTCCATATTGCCAGTCGTGTGAACTGTGAGAAAATAAATGACATAATTTTTTTTTTAATGTAACCTTGTTGTCTTTGTTAGGGTTTCTGTTGCTGTGAAGGGGCCCCCTGACCTTGGAAACTCTTATAAAGGACAATGTTTAATTGGGACTGGCATACAGTTTCAAGGTTTAATCCATTATTTGTCATGATAGAAAACAGCACAGCACGTGGGCAGACATGGTGCTTGAGAAGGAGCTGGTAGTTCCAGATCTAGATCTGCAGGCAGCAGCAGGAGACTGTGAACCATGCTGAGCCTGGCATGGGGCATATGAAACCTCAAGGCCCACCTCACGGTGACACACTTCCTCCAACAAGGCCACACCTCCTAAGAGCGCCAGTTCCTAGGGCTAAGCATTCAAACACGTGAGTCTGTGGTGGCCATTCCTATCAAACCGCCACCCTTCTGTTATGAACACAAGGACACAGTGTTCTTCAAAAGCTGAAGGTTCGCTTTAAAAAAAAGTTAAAAGTTCACTGGAAGTGAAACACAGACTTGATTTAAACACATAAATGATTTAAATATTTTAATCAACACACTTATAAATATTTAAATATTTATGGTACTTAATGATTAAGTAGCACGTCTCTTTCTACATTTGTAGAATAATTGGGCCCAAAGTTGCCTACTGATAACAAATGTAAAATGTTCTGTGAACTTGAAACTAACTTAAAATAATTTGTAACACATAGTTGAATATTAAGTAGTTACAACACTAAATCTTTAGCCAGTTACAAATACGTGGTGATCAGAACAGGGCCATGTAAAACAAATATTGATTGCAGCTGGGAACGTTGTTTCTGTATGTCACTTCATTTGTTCCAGCTGTAAGTGTTACCTGCACACATTGGGAAGCAAATAACTATCAATGATTTAAATGCAGGGCCCCAGCACTTTCTGCTGTGATTCAAACAAACCTTGTGAAATTCATTATGATATATTTCTAGATATTTTTTGCTGATATAAGCAAAGATGTTTTTTTTTTTTTTTTTAGGTCCTTAACAGACATTTACATATCACTTTGCATATATGCCTAGGTTATCTTTATCTCTAGGAAAATACTACAGAGAGCATAGGGCTCGGCTTATACAGCCACATTATACGCAGGTGTAAAGAGGCCAGGAATCACTGTGATTCTGATTCAGAACTTGATTGAGTTTGCCTGGACAGGGATGTGTAGAAGTGGGTTTCTTGTTTCCTCAAGACACTGAGCATTTCCCGGAGCAAGAGAGAAATGAAGATGAGGAGAGCCTGGATCCAGGATGTTGACACTTTTGTCACAGTGCATTTTGCTTACTTCCTCTGAGATGCTTCACCGCCATCTGAAGGGCACTTCCAGGACATGGTTTCTTTCTTTTCTTTTCTTTTCTTTTCTTTTCTTTTCTTTCTTTCTTTCTTTCTTTCTCTCTTTCTTCCTTTCTCTCTTTCTATCCTTTCTTTCTTCTTTCTCTCTCTTTCTTTCTCTCTGTCTCTCTTTCTCTTTCCTTCCTTCTTTCTTTTTTCTTTCTCTCTCTTTCTTTGTCTTCTTTCTTTCTTTCTCTCTTTCTATCCTTTCTTTCTTCTTTCTCTCTCTTTCTTTCTCTCTGTCTCTCTTTCTCTTTCCTTCCTTCTTTCTTTTTTCTTTCTCTCTCTCTCTTTCTTTGTCTTCTTTCTTTCTTTCTTTCTCTCTTTCTATCCTTTCTTTCTTCTTTCTCTCTCTTTCTTTCTCTCTGTCTCTCTTTCTCTTTCCTTCCTTCTTTCTTTTTTCTTTCTCTCTCTTTCTTTGTCTTCTTTCTTTCTTTCTTTCTCTCTCTCTCTTTCTTTCTCTCTCTTTCTCTTTCTCTCTCTCTTTTTCTTTCTCTCTCTCTTTCTCTTTCTTTTTCTCTTTCTCTCTTTCCTTCCTTCTTTCTTTCTTTCCTTCCTTCCTTCCTTCCTTCCTGCAAAGTCACAGAGAAGAAAACCAAAAACAAATGAAAAAGCAAACAAAGCCCTCAGTCTTACATTAAAACAAAACATCTTAGGTAAATTCATTAGACCTGCAGTGAGTGATCATTAAGATGGTGAATGCGCGGTTACACGTGTGATGTGTAAGACAGCTCTGGTCCACTCTGGTGTCCTCAATAGATGCAGATGGCCATCATTGCCTTTCATTCCACTGCATTCCACATCCAGTTCACCTTTTCCTTCCACCGCAAGAAGAAAGCAGAAATTACCTTGGGAAGGACATGCTGCTGTCCTGCACACATGTTTCTAAACATATAGCAAGTGTGGGTACTAAATACAGGAAAATGGGTGCAAGGTTCATTTCGATTTTTAAAAAACAATGTGGACAACAATAAGCCTGGATATGGAGAAAAATTAGTTTATCACAAAACCTAGACAGATGGCTAGGTACCTGCAGCTGAAAAATTACATAATTATGTCCTTAATTGTGCATGTTTTCACGAGCTGACGTCATAGTTCAAATGTAAGCAAATTTTATTTTGCCAAATGATTGTGTTCGGTGCACTATATAAAGCCAGACTAACTGAGATTAATGCCTCGTGCTAACTCGGTGTGACTGGGGCTTCCTGTTGGCTTTTATGCATTGGCTTCAATATATTAGAAAGCAAACATCTATTATATATTTAACTTGACTGTATGAAGCATGTTTGTAAATGCTAATAATCAACATGAGTTTAACGAAAAATCATATTCCTAAAATAAGATTTACACTCAAATCCAAATTCACATTCTATTCTTATTATGCATAAAAATGGCCATTGTATCAAAATCCCATTTGGGTGATTACATGAATGAAAGCCAATGAAGTACTTAATGATTGCTATTGACCGAGCTTTCTGTCGAGGTTTGTAGCAGTGTTGATGTGGGAAGTTAGGGAATAGGGAAATGGCCATGTGGAGTGACCGTATCTCAAATGCTCTTGTTTCTTTACATTCTTGTCTTCGCTGACCCAGGGCGTGTATTCACACAAGGCATTTTACACAGCCCATTGACTCTCTGCTTTCCTGTCTTTCAAGTAAATGTTAAATGACAGCTTCAGTTTCCTCTGACTCTCGGGTACTACAAGTGGCATTACTTGGTATCTTTGGTGGTTGAAACTATATTAGTATCTCAAAGTTTACTTCAGAATAGGAAGTAGATTAGAAAAAGAATTGAAAGTGTCATTTTCACGTCATGAATACAGTTTTTTTTTTTACGTGTCTTAATTTTATTCAATTATATCTGTCTACCCAACATGACCATCTTTCTTACCTTCAGTGTGACTACACCTCACTAGAACACCTGTCTGTTAGGGTTTCCACAGCAACCACTGAAATGACCACAGCTGCCATTCAGTCAACAATGGCTATGTATCAAGCACTGGTCCAGGTTTTCATGAAGTAACTTGCTTAATGTGCCTAACAAATCTATGATCCACTGCTGTCTGTCTTCATGTTATTGTGCAGGCAGCACACAGACACCCTAATTAAGAATACTCCAAGTACACTTATACATGCAGAGCCAGCCCTCAGTGGATTCCGGAGACCATATTTCATAGTGTTTTGTTTTACTATGTCTATGACCTAAATATATTTGAGTCCTGGAATGATCAGTTGTTGAATTCAATGTTAAGGAGCCCTCTGTACTTCAGTGTAGATTTTACTAGCTTCACAGCGGCGTACTTAATAGTACCCTCTTTCCTGCAAGACACTCGTTCCCTCTCTCATCCTAATAAGTTTTATGATGAGAGGAACTTTAGATCTGTGGTCCTGTGAATTTTTTCTGTGTACACTTTCTGAGCAGACTCGGCCTCCTGAGCCTGGCCTGGCTCTGAAGCAGTGTGAGGGTGAGCTTCCTCGCAAGTGTTGGTCATTTCTTTCCATAGCACTTAGCTCTTTCAGCCTTGGTGTGTGTGAATTTCATCAGAAACCATAACAAGGGAAACTTGTGGAATAAAAAAATGAATGTAGATTTCCTTACCCTAAGTTATCTGTGATTTCGTTCTGAAAGAAAAGTTTTTCTAGCTGTCCACCAACCAATAGCAGATATTTATTCAAATATGCAGTTGCTCATAGAAATGTGATTATTATTGCCTAAGTACAGAATGTAAAATTCATCATATATATATATATATATATATATACACACACACATATATATATGGAAATATTTATGTATGTATTATTTTAGGTGATGGGCTGCTGCTTGGCATCTTTGAGGCTGCAGGTGTCTTCTTTCTCCTCTGTACATGTTCCACTCTTAGGTGGGGAGTCCTGTCAGTCTATCTCACAGACCATGTTCAGCGTTGACCTCATATGTGCTGATCTGTGAGAAAGCACAGGCTAGGTGGGATACATATTGGTATGAAATGAGTCTGATAACAAAAGAACCTAAGCATGAGCAGAAGGGAAGGGGAGAAACTGCCAAAGCATTGCAGAGCTGGTGGCATCCACTGCTGTCTCAGGCTATTCGGTTGTGGGAGAGTGGCCTGCTACAAAGTGCCTGGGGAGGTGCTGACGGCTCAGTTTGGGAAGCGTCCAGAGACAAGAATGCAAATAGCCACTGCAAAGTTTTACATTTTAAAAGGAAAATCTGGTCCTTGTCCTGCCTCTGACACATGTGACTTTTAACCCAGAGATGTGTAGCTTTGGGTATTATTTTTTGAAAGTCACACAATATGACATACCGCTCAAATTTTGGCCCTCGTCCACGTCCATGCTCCACATCAATAGGGTTTAACATTATTATTATTTTACATTTCAAATAGAAGTTGTTGAATATAAAATACACTAAGATAAAAGGTATTATAAATCACCAGTGAGTGCTTCATTTAAAACAACCCAGTGCAAGATGAAAGTGAGGCTATATACATTCTCTCTCTCTCTCTCTCTCTCTCTCTCTCTCTCTCTCTGTGTGTGTGTGTGTGTCCTCCTTCCTCTCTTCTTCTCTGAGGATGCCTAATTCTGGGAACACTTTTTAATAAATAGAACAGATGTTCCCGCCCTTCTATAAAATGGTTTCATCCTATATACTTCAAACCAACTCTACTATAATCCAAATGTTTAATATGATGAAAATGCTGCCATTTCAGTGTTAAATTCTAGGGCTTGCGAGACAAGAAGAGCATACCTCAACGTGTTCAGTGCACAAATGTATTTTTTTTAACATTCCCACTGTGTGTTTGGTTGAACACAGACATAGAGAGCCACCTCGCTGTACAAATCATCTTCCTTGTGGTTACTGTCATCTCTGAAGACGTTCCAACCCCCACCTCCCTCGTCTGACTGAAGTAGCTACTGCAGTAGTCTCATTACTCCCACATGATCCCTCCTCCTCAACAGTGGCTGTGCAGTTTGGGGCTAAATCTAGAAAAGGAATGAGTAAATATGAACAGAGGAGAAATGAGAAAGTTACAAGCAGAAAGGGAGAGGTTGAAGTTACAGCATAATTTTGCAAAAAAAAAAAAAAACAAATAGGCTTCAGAATGGCAAAGTATCATTCAAAAAGTTATTTATTCCCTTCCCATTTGTATTTATAAAAGGAAGAAAGTTCTATGGGACTCTAAGAGTAGCTAAAGAGGATTACAATGTGAATACTCCACATTATATTCATTGATACACTTAGTATTTGAAGTATAAACATAAGTCTGCTACACACAATAGAAATTGTACCTGGTTGTTTGGTGTGTTAAACAGCCTGCTTTAAATAAAACATCTTGGATCAGCCCATGATTGGAAAGAAAAGATTAAAGGGAATCCATTTATGGCCTCGTGATTTTCAAAGAACCACTGTGTCATTTGTTTTTATAAAATGCATTCATTTAGGAAAATTACAAATGATTTCTGAACAGTCACTCCATCACGATATGGAGAGACATGTGCCACAGAACACAGGAACAGCAAGCTGAACTCAGCACCAGCTGGTAGAGTCCCCTGGCCTCGTTAATAATGAAAAGAAGCAAAGCTATGATCCCATGGAATTAATGCTAACCTAAAATGCGAGAATTAATCTACGACAAGTTTCATTCTTACATCTCTAAAGCAACATTTATTCTTCTCCCCTTATACTCCAAGAGTGAAGTCATGCATGAATCTTCCTACACAGTGATGTGCTCAGCCACTTTCTCTTAAAATTAGGTTTCTGACTTTGTAAAGAATTTATTTCTGAAGATTATTAAAAAAAAAGACAAGTTTTCGGATTTGCCATACCTTTGCTTTTATACAGAATTGTGCCTGGGCGCTTATGATCCCTGATGAAAACTGTAGTAGCTCACAGACACTATTACCTCAGCACAGACTATATTAGAAGACTTCATGTCATAATGACTGTTTTCTTTATTTTTTTTAGATTCCGGATGTAAATCCCATTTTTCTAGGAATCAAACTATAGCACATTATACATAAGTCATGATTGAAAGATCAAAGAAAGTATGGCCCTTGGACATCAAAATTTGAGCTGGCAGAATTCAGAGTGATCAACAGAAAATAAGTATCAGTTGAATAACTCAGTAGTGAGGTAATTCTTATCACTAAGTAATAATTTGAATACTTGGGTAAGGAGGTGTTCACTAACTATCTAAGAAAGTACATTCATAATGTTTTGTAAATGAATAGAAGGAGTCTCTATTTCATTCCCACTAATTTTTGGATTACTTATAATGTAGAAACAATTTTTTTTTTTGTAGTTGTAAAAGCAATGAAAGTCACTGAAGAAGAAATGGCTTCATTTTCTTCCTACTCTCTTGGAAAACTTTTCAAAATTCCCAATGAATTCTTTCCTTACTTAAGATGGATTGTCCTGAAACTTTTCTTCAGAGTGGTTATGGCCAAAACAAAACAAAACAAAATCTTTATTTTTGGCTGCAAGACTTTACCTTGCCTTAGTTTATAATCAATGAGGTAGTTCCATACCCATTGATAATTGAATGACTAACAGATTATGACTCTGTAAGAGCCTTAGGAAATTAACATTCCCGGCAAGTATGGAAAGACACTAGCCTTTAAAGGTGTTCTGTGCTTGTGAGGACCACGGACACGGACTGCATCCATAAACTGGACAGGTTTTTTGCATGACTTTTCCATAGCTTTCTACCATTTCCCTTTAGAGAAGATGGAAAATGAGGGGCCATGCCATAGTTGTATGGTTCTTTTATAAAGTGTCAGAAGTACAAAAATCTACAAAGACAGAAAAGCTCTTGACTTTCCTTCAGACAACACCAGAGCAGAATCTGCTGTGACAGCGCATGGTGTTGGTGAGACCTGGTTAAGCCTTCCCCTCTAGTTGGTAAAGGCTGTTACCTTTTAGTTAGTTGGAAAGTTGTGCTGTCTTGCCTTTAGTATTTATGTAGGCTTAATATTTATAATAAAAAGAAATATACAAGAATACAATTAAATTATTTTTCATAAGATCTATGAAAAAGATCAATAATCTGCCCTGCCTGACTTTCCTTCTAATTCTATTAAAATCAGTTTCCCAGAGACAATTCATGATCCAGCTAGAGTAGATATGAAAAATGTCTGTGGCAGTCAAACTCAGTTCTTTCTCTTTTAAAAGTTTTTCTCTGCACTTGGAAAAATCACTTTGGTTTTCTAGGAACAAAGGAAAAGGAGAAAAGGAAGGAAGGCATGAAGGAAGGAAGGAAAGGAGGGAAGGAAGAAAGGAAAGAAAAGGAAGAAAGGAAGGAATAAAAGAAGGAAAAAAGGATGGAAGACAGGAAGGAAAGAAGAGAAGGAAACAAGGAAAGAAAGAAGGGAAGGAAAGAAGGAAAGTAGGGAAGGAGAGAGGGAAGAAAGGAAAAGAGTGAGGGAAGAAAGGAAAGAAGGAAATAAGGGAAAAGAGGAAGGAAGGAAAGAAAGGAAAGGAGGGATATACTCACTTAAATGGAAATTAGACATATAATATAGTATAAACATACTAAAATCTGTACACTTAAAGAATTTAATCAAGAAGGAGGACCCTAAGTAAGATGGTCAATCAATCCTCACTCAGAAAGGCAAATGGCTGGACATCAGAAGAGGGAGAAAACAGGGAACAGGACAGGAGCCTAGCGCAGAGGGCCTCTGAAAGACTCTACCCAGCAGGTTATCAAAGCAGATGCTGAGATTCATAGCCAAACTTTGGAGAGGGTACAGGGAATCGTATGAAAGAAGGGGGAGATGAAAGACCTGGAGGAGACAGGAGCTCCACCAGGGGAGCAACAGAACCAAAATATCTGGGCCCAGGTGTCTTTTCTGAGACTGATACTCCAACCAAGGTCTATGCATGGAGATAAGCTAGGACCCCTGCACAGATGTAGCCCATGGCAGTTCAGTATCTAAATGGGTGACCTAGTAAGGGGAACAGGGACTGTCTTTGACATGAACTGATTGGCCTGCTCATTGATCACCTCCCTCTGAGGGGGGATCATCTTTACCAGGCTACAGAGGAAGACAATGCAACCACTCCTGGTGAGACCTGATAGGTTAGGCTCAGATGGAAGGGACAGAGGACCTCCCCTATGGGTGGACTTGGGGAGGGACATGGGAGGAGATGAGAGAGGGAGTGTGGAATTGGGAGGGAATGAGGAAGGGGGCTATAGCTGGGATACAAATGAATGAATTGTAATTAATACAAAAATAATTTTAAAAAGGAAAAAATTATAATCAGTAGATTCAGAAAAAAAAAGCTGCATTTATGATGAAAAAAATGTTTACTGTGAACAGTCCATGAGAAAAAAGCCAATAAGCAGTGTTTCCCTGTAGGCCTCTGAGTTTCCCCCTTATTTCCCTTGATTATAGATACTTTAGAGCAAAATACGTTGGTCCGCATTGTGGACGACGAATAAACCCTTTCATACACACCATTTGTTTTTTGGCCAGTGTTTATCACAGAAACAGAGACACCAGCTAGTACAAGCCCTTAAAATGTTTATGTTTTAAAAGGCGTAAGTCTTGCGGAAGACTTGGGGTGGGGGTGGCCTGAGGGAACCGGAGGGGTCAAGGACAGCACAAGAAGACCCAGGGAGTAAGCTAACCTGGGCCCACGGGGCTCATAGAGACTGAACTACCAACCGAAGATCTGGCACGGACTTGCCCTAATGTAGGAAGCCTACTCGGTCCTCACGTGGATCCCCTAACAATGGCAGCAGAGGCTGACTCCGACTTGAACTCTCTTGTCTCCCTCTGGATCCCGTTTTCCCAGCAGGGCTACCTTGTCTTGCCTCAGTGACAGGGGAGGGTGGGTTGGTACCCAGGGAGGGGGAGGGGCCGTGGAGAAGCCAGTGAGAGGTTGGAATGGGGAGGAGAGGAGGGAGTGGGGTTGTGATTGGGATGTAAAATGAACAAACAAGAAAAAAAAATAGGAAAAGAAAGAGTAAGAAGAAGGGTCTTCGCTTTGTTTCTGTCTTTCAGGGAAAGCCTCAAGTATCTTTCTAGAACTGTGGCGTCTTCCATAGTATTACGAAGCATCTTTTAACCAAGTGGGAGGAGCTCCGTTATGTTCCTTTTCTGAGAACTGTTACGAGCGGCTGTTGGATCTTCCCATGTGTCTCATTACTTGTTTGCATGTCCGCGATGCCTGTTCGAGTTTTGTTCTTTACCTTTTTAATATGACACATTATACAATAGGTCTGTGAATGGGGCATCAGCTTTGCACATTTGGACCACAAAGTACTGGATAGTTATCCATAAGATAACTATCAAAAGATGTATTATCAAAAGATGTATTAGGACATTGAGCTGCTTTATTTCTTTAAGGGAGTTTTGCATCCTGTTTTTGAGATTTTGTGGCATAAGATTTTTCCGTTGCATATCTTTGAATGTTAGCTACTTAGAATTAAAATGCTTTTTTAGACTTGTACTGACTGAATGGCATTATAATTTGTGTCAATTGTTTAAGTACTTGACAGAATTTATTTAGTAGGGGATTAAGTGAACTTTATTCTCTTATTTTTTAAAGTTCATTGTTGAACCACTCACTTTAGTGAAGACAATCTGTTCACATTTGCTCTTTCTCAGTAGCTGATTCTTGGTGTCGTATTTTCCAAGAAACTGGTTATTTTTCTGTAAGCTGTAAAATCTGTAAGCAGAGTTAATAATATTCTTTAAATAATTTCCCCATGTGTTCAACAATAAACACATTTCCTTTATTTTTGATAATCCCCAGGGTTTCCCTCTTTGATTCTTTTAGTCTAGGCAGAAATTTATCATATTTATTTTTAATACTATTTGTATTTTAAAATGCAGGCTATTGATTTTGTTTTATTTATTGTTTTCTTATATTTGATTGCATTTATATTTTATTGCTAATACTTAATTTAACTTGCTCAAATTTCTCTAGTTATCTATGGCAAGAATCTGGACTATTAATATTTTATTTTATTTATAAAATATCCATTAAAGTTCTTATTTTTCTCTAGAAAGGTTCTCTTATTTTATCCACCCAAATTGCTAAAAATATTTTGTTTCAGTTACAGTAAACTTACCAAGTTTCTCTTGAAATGCGACCAATGTATCCCAATTATTCTGTATATTCTAACAATTTTTATGTCATGAGTATGTAGCCTAATTACATTGTGATCTAAGAACACAGGTTGTGGGGATGTGCTGCTTTGTAGCATCAAATGTATGCTTTGAGACTCAGGACGCAGTCGGTTTATCTTGAATGTTTCACAAGAAGCTCAGGTGAGCATTAATTGTACTCCTTGATGGAGTACTGTGCAGCTATGGATGAGGATCAGTTGATGGATGGTGCCGTTTGGGTCAACACTTGGTATCACTGCTCAGCTCTGCCTGCTGGATCTGTGAGTTCTTGCAGGAGGGGTGGTGAAGTCTAGATTGAATAATGGATTTGTCTTTATCTCTCTGCTCTGTTGTTGCTCACCTCACATATTTTAAGGTATAACACTGTTGGGGCTGTTATGACTCTTGAACTGTTGGTCCTTTGCCATTACACAACTGCTTTCTTTCTTATGAGCTTTGGTTCTGAATCCTTTTTATTTTTTTCCTTTTTTTTTTTTTTTTCAGCAATTAGGGAGTCTTTGGTGGAGGAAATTTGATCCTGCAGCATTTTTTAGCTCTAATCAGTATGATAGGACTTTAAAATGCTCACCAATTACAACTATCAGTGCAAACTTGAAAGCAGCATAATAAGATAAAAATGCACTTACCACATGAATTCTACCAAACACTGACACTGAAAAGCACAGCCCAGTTTGGATTATAGATTGTCTTTGAGGAATCTCACTTTGGAGCTGTGGCTCCAGAATGAACAGAGATCTTAGCTCCTGTCTTTTGCCATAACTGGGCTTAGCTGTCGATCTGACCAGTTTAGAATAACCCAGGTCACACTCCTCAAGGCTTGTCAGGCTGGTTTTCAATGAAAGCTAAATGAGGGAAGAAAACTCACCTCTACTTTGGGCAGAATCTCCACCAGCCAGCCCAGGGTTATAAGGAGAAGCAAAGCCCACGCTCCTGTTCCCACACTGTCTTTCTGAGCGAGTGAATCTGTGGCTATTGACTGATGGGATGGTCCCCTGATGCCAGACTTTAGATTTCTGGATCCCACACGTGACTCAGTAGTGGTTTCAGGGTCTTTTGTGCTCACTGTTGCACAGTGGTACTGCTGAGGTGAACAGGTCTTGGAATGCACAGCTGTTGGCTTCTCTACTCCTACATCACGCAAATGGCCATTGTTAGACCACCCAGTCTCTATCATAAAATTCAATCTCAGAAAATTTGATTTTCAAATCTGATTGCCTTTTCCTTCAGAGAGTTTTGTCTGATATAGATTTTTAGCCACAATAGTGTTCTAGAAGGAGAGAATGATAAGGATGGATTTCTCCAGTGGGCTGGAGAGTATACAGAGCTCTCTCTAGGTTGTTATACCTAACGGTGCTGAAGCAAAGACTATTGATAATCTTTTTAAAGAAATATGCAATGTACGTGCAATTGATACTCTTAACTCATCACACATCAAAGCCAAAGAGATTTGTAACTCTGCATGACACTTTTGGAAATTTCTTTAAAAGAAAAAAAAGAATGTAATGATGCCAGCTGTCTACTTCTGGCCTTGCCAGATAAAGATGCAAAGGTAAAGAATTGTCCCTGAGCTAAACTTTCCCAACTCTACATACAGTAAGCAACTAAAGGCTTCTAACTGTGCTGTGAGAATCTTGTCTCCTGTTAACTGGTCAAAGTTGCTGAAAACCAACACAAGCCTTTTCATTCAATTGGCTGTGTTGCACAGAATGTTTAAGTTTTAGCCTGAAAGTGTGTCTGCAATTAAAATCAGGGCATCATTTTGGAAAAGATTCTGGTATATCATAACTTGGGATGGAAATGTATAGGACAGTTACTTGAGAATTTGGGTTTTTCATTTGTTAATAAAAGAATTTTAAAATGGACCTAGAAAGAAGCTCAAGGGCCATTTTATTATAGATAAAAGGCAAGCTGAAAATCACAGTAAATCTTGGGCAGAGCATAATGGAGAAGTCATGTTTCTGTTTTTGTTGTTGGTTTATTTTAGGTTAGGGTAGGTGTTTTGTTTTGTTTTGTTTTGTTTTTGAGACAGGGTCCAAGAATGCTTCATGTTCAGCAGTGGGTGTCAACAAGCAGATGCAGGGCCAATTTTGGAGGAGGGTTATCACAGAAAGGGTAAGAAATCAGTGTCAGGGTAAACACACACAGACATTTGTCCAGTATCAAGTAGGGGTATGCCAGGGTTTCTGAGTCAGAACTCGGGGAAGGCAGGCAGGCTTAGCAGGAGTCTCTTTCAGCATTGCATCAAGGGAGGGGCTTCTGAGGAGTATAAGCTCATTGTTTCACAAAAATGATCATTATTCTTCTCATTTCCTCTGTGTGTCTTTACTGAGTGGCTTTGAGGAGGGGTGGTGGTCTCGCCAACTCACTGACAAAGACAGCTGGCTTGGTTCCTCCCTGGGCCAGAGGTAGAACTCACATTCCATGTTTTTGACCCCAAAGAAGTAGCTTTCACTTATTCTGTCTGTCTCAAAGCCCTGAGGCTTCTAGTATTTTAAATCCAGGGAGGGAAAGTTATGATGGACACCTTTGTAGCATTACCACAGAGATGGGAGATGGGGCCCAAAGCTGACCACGAGGCCAGAGTTCATCCTCAGTGACCTCCAAGTCTCAGGGACAAACACACGTCCAGGAAAACGGACACTTGTAAGACTCTAAGCAGCAAACAGCTGCAGGGAGAGGAGACAAGTTGTGCAGGAGCTCCAGGGATCCCGCCTTCATGCTGTTCCTCCTGTGCTGGGGCCCGTTGTCAGGACGAAGCTGCCTTTCTCACTGCTGGTCTCTGCATCTGTCCAGTCTGTTGCCGGAGGAAATCTCTGAGATGACAGAATAAGGCACTGGTCTCTGAGTAGCAGAATTTCGTTACAAGTCCTATTATTATGTGTAATTTTTGACAAGTCGTGTTTGGCTTTAGCCTAGATCTCTGCGCTTTCTACTTTCTGCTTCCTGGTTACTCAAGCAGCATTTGGTGTGTGTTCCTTCTTATGGAGTGGGCCTTAACTTTGCACATTGGTTGGCTGCGCCCACTAGTTCTGTGTGACCACTGCCATAGCATATTTTGCAGGCAGGACAGATTGTAGGTGAAAGGTTTAGTGGTTTGGTTGGTTTCCAGTTTTACAAGGAGACACTGTAACTGTAATGAATATTTCTTTCCTATTATTTTGTTAGAAATGTGTGCCTGTGTATGTGTGTCTTTGTGTGTTCCTGTGTGTGTGTGGCGTGTGTGCGGGTGGTGTGTGTGTGTTAGAAAGTGATTCTTATTCTTAGGACATAACAGCCATTGGTCCCCTCACGGTTGGTTGGTTGGATCCAGCGAGTTTCTCTTTCTCATGGAGAGTCTATATATTTAGGTATTTTGCCAAGTGACACTTAAGTTTATGTCCTAAAAATCTATCACTGACAAAGTTATGAAATGCAGAAAAAATGTCAAAGGAGTAAATAAGAGTCATCAAGTTTGTGGCACACTATCTCACAAGCTTTCTTCTGAGATGAAGGATTGTGGATTTAAAGGGGAAACAGTGGTAAAGGAAGCATCAGTTGTGCCTTTTTGTGGTTGTATAATTTTTCATTTCTTTCATCCTTTTCTCACAGCAATAAAAAATTATGGTGTCACTAGGAGATGTGACCATATCAGATCACCAGCACATATGTTGACCAAAGTTTTCAAAATACTATTATCCAGTGCATGGATATGCTACAAATAGACTCTTGGACGTACATTTGAAATATTTTGAGGCTCTCAAGCAGTTGCAAACAAAGCAGAAAGAACTTCCCCTGAAGCAAACCCTATTGTGATGTCACAATCCAGATGCTGCCACTGGTTTTAGCAGTGTTTTGTGAGGAGAAATGGTTATCCGGGTTGCTGCCTGCCCGTCACTAGTCTGCTCACTCCATATGGTGAGGCATGAATGCTGAATGAGAATTAGAAAGAAAAGGTGGATCACTGCCTGATTGCAAGATGCTGTGTGGCAACGGGGGCGGCAACTTCCAGGGTTGAGCAGAGGAGCTCCGCCTTGTTTCCTGTTTCCCTCTCACCTCATGGGGCACTCACGGAAATGGCTGAGGTTTGCTGCTTTCTGGAGCTTTCACTCTGACTCATAACAACGTCACTCAGAATTGTCCCTAAACTTGTAATGAGTATAAACCACTTAATAGGAACTAAATATGTCACGTGCTTCATTCTTAACATTTATGTTCAGCTGACATAAGTATTATGTATACTTATGCAATCATCTACGATGCATTTTGAAATATACTTTCCAACCACTGGACATACTGAAACACTTGATCATTTTTTGGAATAGCTACAGCCCTTAGTTGTACCCTTCTTTTTAACTCTAAGCATACATTTGCTGTAGACTAACAGCAAACTCCAAGGGAAGCAACTGCATCAAATTTAATTGTAATGCAGGACAGCCATGGGACAAAGCCTTCACTGTTTTCATGTGTATCAGGTACCAGAAATGCAATATGACTGAATGAACTAAAATTAGAAACATGATTGAAAATCTTGACTTCTAACTGAAAACATCTTTTCTGAGTATGCTTTGCTTTTTTCCCCTGTCCTCAATCTCTTCTTATTAATAAAACCGGAAACTTGAGATACTATTGCTTATACTTAAAAAAATCCCCTTTGGTTGTGGTCTTTTAATATATGTTATTGCTCACTGCTGCTCCCTGTGATTTGCTCCAATTTCATAATACAACAGTCTCAATTTCAAAGCAGGTACAAGTTGTCTAGGTAACAGAATTTCTGACAAATTAATAGTGTGGCCTTGTGTGGCTCATGGTACTTTTCATTATATGCTCCCCAACTGTTATTTACAGTATGATGACAACTCTTTTGTTAAAAAATGAAGATCAGTGGGAGTGCCTCTGTGAGATGGACAGATGTGACTCCCCAGTGTAAGTGAGGTGGAGGGAGGTCATTTGGAGCATGCAGTATATTGCGTTCCTCACCTTTCGTCCTCAGTCTTATGATTCTCCTATGTGTAGACTTCAGCCAAGACCAAAATACAGGTAAAAGTGAAAAAAAGATTTGTTATGTCTTGGAAAAACCATCCAAATCCATTGAGGACAGATATAACAGCCTCTCCAAACGGAGCACTGTAATAAGCCACAGGGAGACCGACAACTGGAATGCAGACTACCCAAAATAAGTAATGATTTATGTCAAGTGGGTGATGCAAAGTGCTGACTTCATTTTTCTTCCAGGCCGACATGCCCAGTGTGGAAGAATATGGCATTTTCTACATAATTAATTTGGACTGCTGAAGACAGGGCTGATCACTAGGCTGGGAGCACGGAGTTCCAATCTGCTGCTGCCTGCTGTGGGAACCCACGAACTACTCTTCAATATTTCAGTATACATTGTGCAATTAATTTGCCAGGATGTGACACTGGCAATACAAATACCAGGAGAAGAGGGAAATCTTCCAAAAATGTGGGTAAAGACAAACTGCAATTCAAGTAGCAAAACCTTTGATAGGTTGCAGGATTAAAAGAGAGGTAAATTACAAATTTTAGAAAAGAAATGATCTTTCAAAGAAAAACTAAAAGGTTGGGGTAATGAAAGAAATACTCAAGGCTCCACTGCTGTAAGTCAAAGATAAAAGCAGCAATGGGGAAATGTATAATTTGTCATTTCTAATAAGAGCTTCAAAGAATAAGATCAAATGTGATCTTGGCTAGTATTCTAATCCAGCCTTTTCAGGCTTAGAATGAGGCAGAAAGAGACAACATAAAATTTTGTGGTTAAAAGCTTTACGGCTTCGCTAATGCATACATGCTCCTGAAACAATGACCTCTAAAATCCCATCTGCCTGTTTGCTCTCCCCGCCACACCGCGCTGCCCCAACCACAGCTGGCTTCCAATCCAAAGCAAAGAAGGCTTGGTGCTGACCTCACCTTCTCTCCTAGGCTTCTGCTTTAGAACCACGAGGAAGTGAAGGCGGCAGGCAAAATGGACATGACTTTTCTGGAATCAGGACACACAGTTTGTAAAATATACAAGGTCAGAGTAAGAGGGAGTGACACAGGAGAGTTAAACGTGACTTTGTGAAGAAGAAAGATGCAAAGAGAGAAATAAAGATTAGCAAGTGCTCCTAGTAACCAAAACACAAGCCAAATGCCTCCATCAACAAATCTGAGAGATCTTAACTAAGTAAAGTAAGCATAAATCTTACAACCTCAGAAAAATAATAAAACAACCCCTAGGAGAGCTGACTAGAGGAAATACTCAAAATCAGTCCATGAACTAATGAAATAGAGATGAAGAGAAACAGTAGAAAAAAATGAGTGAAACAAAAGCTGATCTTTGAAAACACAGACTTACTAAACAAACCCTTAGCCAAAATAAAAAAGACTCAATAAAATTTGAACTGAAAAAGGAGCAGTACATCAGATACCCGTTAAATATGGAAAATCAGGGCATATCTTTAAATTTTATACTTCACTAAACTGAAAACCATAAAGGAAATAAACAAAATTCAATGTGCATACAACATACCAGAATTTAAACCAAGGTACAATAAATAATTTAAATAGATCTTGAGATTCAGGTAGCAACAAATCTCCCAACAGAAGAAAGCCCAAAGCTAGATGGTTTCTCTGAAGAATTCTATCAGAACTGTAAAATTCAAATTATTCCATAAAAATAGAAAAGGAAGGAAGGCTTCCTAACCCTTTTTATGAAGCCAGTGTTACCCAAAACAGATAAAAGTACTACAAACAGACATATTACAAATGGATATTCCTGGTGAATATGTATCTAAAAATCCACAGTAAAACGCTTGCAGATCAAATTGAACATCACTAAAGAAAAGTCATTTATCAAGACCAATCAAGCTTTATTCCAAAGACACAGGGACGTTCCACCTTATGAAATGTAAATCAATAATTGTAGTTTTTCCATGTAAGTTAACTGAGGTCAGAAATCACATCATCTCAACAGATAAAGAAAAAGGTTTTGAAACATCCAACATGTCTTTCTGATAAATCGAGGGAGCACATGCATTACAAGTAGTCTGTACGACAAAGGTACAACCAATATTCCACCAAATGGAGAAAATCTCAATGTGTTCACATTAGATGAGACACAGGAGAAGGCTGTGCACCCTTTTCCCTTCTCACCACCACGGGGATTGAAGTCCCCATGACGACAATACGACAGGAGAAGAAAGCAGTAGCTTAACGCAGCAGAGGGAGAAGAAAAAGTATCCCAGGTTTAGAGGATGAAATTCTATACATAAGAGACCCTAAGGACCCCATAAAACAAACAAAACAAAAACAAGAGCTGATGAACACTTTCAAAAAGTGACAATAAACATTAACACTTACAAATCACTAGTTTTCCTATAAACAAATGACAAACATACTGATACAGAATTCAGGGGGAAAACACCATTAGCAATATCCAGATAATTACAAAATATTGGGTAATAAACCAGCAAAGGATATGGAAACCCTCTACAATGAAAAATTAAGATCATGAAGAAAGTTAACTGTAGAAAATAAATGACAACCCATGTTCATCAATTAAAAAAAAATTTTGTGAAAGTGGCCATTTTTCCAACATCAATCCTCAGATTTTATGCAATTACAACCAAAATTTCCATACCATTCTTAACAGATAAAGAGAGAAAAAAAAAAAAAAAACCATGTTGCATTAGCACAACAGACCAACTATAGCTAACCAAATCCTGAACAAAAAGAATAATGCCGGAGGCATTCCATACTTGATGTCAAATTATTTTACAGGCATATTGATCTGTGGGAAAGAAAGAACGACCCAGGCGTAAGTCCACACAAATGCAGCTGCCAAATAAAGATGCCAAAAGTATACACAGGAAGAAAAGACTGCATCTTCTATAAATATCACTGGGAATGCTGAATCTCACATGTTAACAAAGAAAAGAAACTAGATTCCTATCTCTCACCTTGCTCAAAACTCAACTGTAAATGGATCAAGGACTTCAACATGATCCTGTGTGTAGATCTTGGCTTCCAATATTTTGTGTGTTCATCTTGGAGCAAAAGTAGAAACCAGGAAACTAGAAAGGAACTTTGAAAGTGGCGTGCTAAGGGAGGAGAAATAGTAGGCCATGGTAAAAATGCCTGGATTGATGGGACGCTGGACGTGGGAAGACTTACGGAAGTTCAACAACATACAGAAATCAGGGAGTGCTGCCGTGGGGCTGACCTAAGTGAAGGACGCATGGAAATCTGTATGGATGTCTAATATCTAGCATCTCGATATCTGAGAGAGAGAGACAGAGACACACACACACAGAGAGAGAACCTGAAAACAACCAGGAAGTTCACTTCCTGATGTCTTATGCTAGCTGCTTTGTGCAGAGTCAGCATAACGGACCTTCCCAGTGCTGTGCCTTGCGTGCTATGACACTGACCTGGGGACAAGCTGTGCCAGCTGGTGGAAGGTTGGTCTGACACATGGAATAACCAGTTGCTTTCTCCATGGACTTGAGACCTACTTGACAGGAGGGAATTCCATACCTGGTGCTAAAATCCCAGTCAAACGTCCATGTAGGGGTGCCATGGTCTCTAGAATAGAAAGTGCCGTGTTGTTTTGGTAAGTGGTCATGCTGTCGAATGCCTCCTGCATATTAACACCTATACCCGTAGACCTGAGCAGCACTCAGCCCTGACAGAGAAGCTTCTGCATGTACTGTGCGAGAGTTAGTGCAAAGTCATAACTGGCCAAAAGGCCACAAGCAAGAGCCTGACTGCTCAACCCTAAAAGAGATACCTTTATCAAATGGCCTTCACCACCATCTCTGAGGTTCACAGAAAAAATCTTTGAAGAGTCAAAAAAGGAAAAAAGAAACAAAGAGCTGAGATGGAAAGGACTGTTGTGAAGTGCAGTTTCCAAACCTAACAGGACTCTCACATTCAGGAACCCACGGCAGCTGCGGGTCCTGAGTGACATCTACACATGACTAAGCCAGCTAACTTCTGGGATAGGTGGGAGATAGATTCTCTGCTTGCTCCTCTTGCTGAGGAGCTATTGAGAGTTGAGAGCCACTGGTATGGGGAAAATCCTGTTTTAAATGGTGGCCGCTGGTCGGTGTTCTAATGCCAACAAATACTCTCACAGCCGTGCACACTCGGGCAGTATTAACTGAACACACGGGGTTATCAAAGAAGAACTAGGTGACGTTAGGCGAGGACACGTTGGGAAGAGCATGGGGTGACTCGAAGAGGAAAATGAATGGTAGGCTATGATGTTTCATTGTATACATGAATAAAATTCTCAGGAATAAAGAAAAAACATAAAGCAGCAGTGATGTAAAATGTGTCCTATGCCATGATTTACACTTGGCATTTTAACAAGATCCTTGGGTAGTTAGAGTATGAAGGAGGATTTGAAAAGAGCAATGCTGTATGCTCTTTATTTTGTATTTTCTGCAACCATAGTCTCCCGTTCTTAACTAGAGTACTTGGGAAACCTCCTTGGTCATGTTGCAGGAAACTGCACTCCAGATCACCTGTCTTTATGCCCTACCTGCCTGCCGTGCCCACCACTGACAGAGGTCAAGACTCCATCATGCTGTCACTTCAGCTCCTTTCCTTTAGACACAGCCAGTGCTTTCTTCTGAAATCCTCTTGTCTGTGGCACACAGACATGTTGAGTTTTTCTTTTTGTCCTTTTAAATTCCTGAGCTGTTTATCAGTGTTTCAGGCTGTCTCCTTATTGTGACTTCTTTCTGGAACCCACTACAATTTCCTTTTGGCTGACGCTGGCATGGATCCACCCTTCTCCATCTTTGTGCTTTGAATCAAAGTTTTTATACTCAAATATGTTTCTTATACACGGTGTGTCCCTGAGTCTTACTACGGTTCTATAAAATTCACAGTCAATGATTTCTAATCATCCAGCTAAGACAATCTACAGATTGTCTTCAACAGTCATCAGTGTCAACAGTCACCTTTCTTTTAAATATGTTTTATTCATTTTATGTGTTTGGCATTTTTCCTTTTTCAAACCTGTTTTCTTGCTTTTAACTGATATTTTTTATGATTATTTTAAATGAATCCTTTTCCTTATTCCTTACTTCTTATTCCTGAACAAGATTTTCTGTGATAGAATGACCATTTATAATAAGTGTTTTTAAAAGTTAACAGTAAATCCCAAGCCCCTCTTTGAACACCCCTCAATGGCTTTCAGAAACAATGGCTATTAAGAGTATATCAATGTCTCATCTGCATCTGATGTGTCCTCCATCGTTTTCTTCCTTCACAACCTATTATTACATGTTGTTATTAATGTTTTTAATTCCCTTTATGTCATTATGAGTAAGAGACTAAACAATCATTGATTAATTTATTATCCTCATATGAGTCCATGTTTGAGCTATGTTGGTTTCTTGATGTATAAACATCACATTTGGCATTTATTTTTCAGGACCAGTCTCTTTGGCTTGAGAACACCTCTGAAGTACAAAATTTCTACATGTTCTATAATTTGTCTCAGCATTACCTTTCCCCTCCATACTGTGTAAATGTTCTCCTATTTTCACAGACCCTGTGAAATAGTTCGTCTTACTTGAATCTGTTGTGGATGTAAATATGTTTTTGTTTTGATCCCAGGTGTAGAATATTGGGCTGATTCAGATTGTCCACAGCAGCAAACTATTTGCCTGGTGCAGGTTCTGAGAGGAGCTCTTTGTCAGCTGCAGAGAGTTTAATTCTGAGGACTCTGGAGAGGGTATAAATGCCAGGATCCTAAGAGGGAGGGGGAGGGGAGGGGAAGAAGGGAGGGGAAGGGGAGGGGAGGGGGAGGAGAGGGGGAGGAGAGGGAGAGAGGAGGAGAGGGAGAGAGGAGGAGAGGGAGAGGGGGAGAGAGGGGGAGAGGAGGGGGAGAGGAGGGGGAGAGGAGGGGGAGAGGAGGGGGAGAGGAGGGGGAGAGGAGGGGGAGAGGAGGGGGAGAGGAGGGGGAGAGGAGGGGGAGAGGAGGGGGAGAGGAGGGGGAGAAGAGGGGAGAGGAGGGAAGGAGGGAAGGGGAAAGAGAGGAGGGGGGAAGGAGGGAAGGGGAAAGGGGGGAGGGGGGAAGGAGGGAAGGGGAAAGGGGGAGGGGGGAAGGGAGAAAGAGAAGGGGGAAGGGAAAGGGAAGGGGGAAGGGGAGGGGGAAGGGAAAGGGGGAAGGGGAGGGGGAGGGGAAGGCAAGAAGGAGGGGGAGAGAGAGGAGAGGGAGGAGAGAGAGGAGAGAGGAGAGAGAGGAGAGAGAGGAGAGAGAGGAGAGAGAGGAGAGAGAGGAGAGAGAGGAGAGAGAGGAGAGAGAGGAGAGAGAGGAGAGAGAGGAGAGAGAGGAGAGAGAGAGAGAGAGAGAGAGTCTCAGAGAGAGTCTCAGAGAGAGGGCTGCAGAAGCTTCTCCTGCTGCTCCTCACTGCTGTTGATGCAGCTGGATGAGAAGTTGGAAATTTTCTGAAAGGAAGATTGGACTTGCCCCAAGGAATCCAATGACCCTAACCAGCAAGCAGTAGCTAAGAGAACTCTGCCCCTATCTCCACTAACATTCCCTCGCTCCTACCCAGTGTTGGGTTAAAATGGATTGGGTGGAGTAGGGAGGAAGAGGCCTAAGAAACCAAAATAAAACAGTATAAAAAGTATGCCAGCATGAATATTAACCCTATTTTATTGACTATTATTTCTACAGTAAAGTATCTTTTCACTCTCTCTCCATACAAGATTTTATCTCTGTTTTGGCTTTATAAAGTTTAATTTATGCTTAAGTGTTTTGTTCTTGTTTTCAGTTTTTGTGTGTTTGTGTTTGTTTTATTTTTAACTTTCCTATCTTCTGAGCTTCCTGGATCTGTTATTGATATTGAAGAATTTTCAGCCATCACTACTTTATCTTTGCTCCAGTTCTTTTTCTTGTTACTCTGATCATTTTTCTGTCCTTTATTTTAGTTTGTGACATTTTGATTGATTTAGTTTGAAATTCATTGATTCTACTGTGTATTAAAGTCATTTCTTATTTGGTTACATAGGGTTTGATTTTCTTTCAGTTCCTCTAGTTCCTCTTTCATCTCTCTGTTCCCACTCCCTGCCAATCTTGTATAACTTCTACCTTTCCCATTTAACCTTTGATAGTTATTTTTATAAAACTGTGCTTGTTTCTCAGTTTCTTTCATAATTGGGCTATCATACAAATAATTAAGACTCTAATATATTACTTTAGCTTCACAGCACAAGAACTGAGCAGTTTTAACTATTCTTAACCCTCTAAGCTAATTTGGTTTTCTCCCAACGTCTACTCCAGAGATACTTTCACTTTGTAGCTTTGTTTGCTAAGCTCTCTCCTGTACCTTCCTGGACATCTGACTGTGGCTGAATCCCCTACTTCCTCCTCTAACTCCTTCCCTGGCTGGCGGGAAGTCCAGCCCTTTTCTCATCCCTGCTCAGCTGGAAGCTGCTTTATTGGCATATCCGGGGCCAATTACAGAGCAGTGCTTACACAACATTGTGATGGGAGATTTCTAGAACAAAAATTACAGTCCAATATTGGTGTTTACAAAATCAGCATTTGAATTCCACAATAAACTTATGCCTACAAACCACTAACATGTAATCACAATCATTTCAGTTTCATGCTCCGGTATTTATGATTCATACCCTTTGTCATTCCCTTTGTCATTTCAGGTTCTATGATTTCTGGAATTTTGGTATAGAGTTGAGTATGTTGTATCTGATAATAGGTTTAGACTACATAGGCATTGCTGTTTGTTTGGACTCTCCCTAACATGGATCATACTGATTACATCCCAGTCTTTTTTGTGGCCATGTCAAAGACTTTCACAAGGGTTTCATCCCTTTTATAGACTGAGCCCTCTTTCTTATTTTCATCTCCCATGACTCTAGAGTTTCCTTTATGCTTCCATTAGGCCTGGTTGAGTTTATTTTTATTGCTCAAAAAAAAAAAAAAAAAAAAAAAAAAAGAAAGAAAAAGAAAAAAAAAAGCCCTTTCTGAGAAAAACATACAAACAAAACAGGAAACCCAAGGCTTGTGGGAATCTTGTCATAACTACTTCTCCCCCTGAGTGAATCTTCAAAGCATTGAATGGGAATCTGGTCGTCCTGGAGCAACATCCATGGCAGTATGGGACCCAGGGAGACCGGTGACAGAATTCTCTGAAGGCCTTTGTAGTTAACTCTTACTCTTCAATAAAAATAAAAGAATACAATGCATTTTAATCATATTCACTTCCTCTCACCCAACTCTTTCCGATGAGCCCCTTTCCAAGTGCACCCTCTTTTTCCCTCCCTACCCACTCATCCTTGTGTCTACTTTTATTTTATTTTTTTAACTTATTAAGGCCAGTCTGTATAACCAAAGTTTTTGGGGTGTCTGGTCTTCTGGTGGGATGTGGTTGACTCGTCGGGAGCTACACTGTTAGGAAAAACTGCCCCTCCCTTTCCAGCAGCTGTAGCTCTGTGGCTGGGGTAGGCTCTGAGGTCCAGTTAGCATCTTTATTCTGGGATTTGGTCTGGCCTGGGCTCGCATGCTGCTCCAACCACTGTGCGTTGATGTGTGTAACTACCTTTCCTTGCTAGGAATTCTTTCTTGTTGTTTTCTGTGTTGTTGTTTGAGACGAGATTTCTAGTGGCTATCCTAGACTAGCTTCGAAGACCAGGCTGGCCTTGAACTCACAAGAGATCTGCCTGCCTCTGCCTCCCCGAGTACTGGGATTCAAGGCAAGTGTCACCACACCAGGCTCATTGCTAGAAATTGTGCAGTTGCATTTAAGTGTTTAGTGGTTCTTGGGCAGTAGTCCTGTCACTTGGAAATCTTGGGTACTGTATCTTTCAGAATACACCTGTCACAAGAATTTATTATGGTAGTGGTCTTCGTTTTTGCATAAAGCCACTCAACGTAATTTCCCAGGTTTTAATTTGAGGAGTGAAAAAGCGTTGATTCAAGCCCGCGCTTTTGCCCACTCGGCCTAGCCAACATCACGGCTGATGCAGGCTGCACAGCTCTGCGCGTTCTCTTGCTCCTAACCCCACTAAGTGATGTCATGCTCTCTTGCTCTCTTCCTCCCTTAATTTTACTACTGGTTTTCATGACAACATATTTTCCTTCTCTAATTTTTCTCAACTCCTTCTTGTCTTCACTATCCAAACTAAATACTGTATTTTTCCCAGACTGTTCTCAAATACCTTTAAATGCAGGTGACATGAGATAACCTCCTGGGCTGACACTGCCAACTCACTCACACTCTCTGTTACAGCCAGTCGAGCGCCCGGACCTTCCATTTGGCTGGTTATTGCTGGAATGCACTCACTTGTGCTGAAGGTGGAAGCGTTGATGACTAGTGAGCGCTCGCTCATTTCCGAACAGGAAGGGGCAGTGTCTGCCTCCGCAAACAGGCAAACAGCGCGCTTCAGAGCAAAGCCTTAGGTGTGTGAGCACCACATGGCGTTTCAGTGCTCTCACCCCGCTTGGGCCCTTTAGAGCTGCTAAACAGCCTTCTCTAAAGTTTTCCACATCGCAGTCTGAGCTCAAACCACCATTCCTTTCCCTTCTCTGATCTTCTTCCACTGTTAACCTCTTCTGTTGTGTTATTGTGTTAGTGGGGCAGTGGCCTTTGAGAAATTAACTCCCCAGTTCTTCGGGGAAACCGCTTAGGAGCATCCCTTGTTCTTGGAGTCTACACTCACTAACTTCTGCTGCCTTCTGTGCCACACTCACTGCACTTTATTCTCTTCATGGCACACGTCCTGACGGAAAATGTCCGCACTGCTTTATTTCTGGAGATGACGACTGCATTCATTTAACCAGGAGCCAGGGTTGTTTATTCACTAAGAACTTCTCAGCCCAGCACATGGTCTCTGCAGAGATGGCTCAGCACCGTGTTTGCTGCTCCTCCAGCAGAGCTGAGTTTAGTTCCCAGCACTCACTGTAGGTGGATCACGACTATCTGTAGCGCCAGCGGCAGGATATCTGACATTCTCTTTTGGTCTAAACCAGCACCCACACATGCACTACCACTCTCTTTCACTCTCTCTCACACACACACAGACACACAGATAAACATACACATACACACATGGACATACACACTCATATACATACACAAATATACATGCATTTATACACACACTCACATACATAAACACTCACACACACATACACATGCACACATACATACATTCACACACTCACACATAAACATATACACACTCAAATACACACTCTCACACATGCATTCATATACACACTCCCACACAGACACACACACACACACACACACACACACACACACATTTATACACACACTCATACATACACTCACACACATACACGTGAAAATAATTTAAAGTCCGAAAGGCATTTATTTTGATTAAAGAGGTTTTTAATTGGAATGAGAAAAAGAAAGAATCAGGTATAAGCAATTTTTAGCTATCAGATACGTTTGTACTACCATGGTGGGGGTGCTTAGCAGATGAGAGGGGTATACTAACATCCCGTGAAGAGAGAGAGAGTCAAACAGGTGTAAGCGTCACAGTGAAAATCCCCAGAAGGCACAAGCAACCACTCCTTCACTCTGGGTTTTCCTAGTGTCAGACAAAAATTTGAGATTTTCTAATAAAGAAAAGGGGACAAATAACATTTTTTCCCTAAAATGATTCATGTAAATATTTCCTGCATTTAGGAAGTTCACAAAGTTTTCTTAAAGCCATTCTCCTAATTGGAGATGATTTGCAAGGAAACGTTGCCTTGGGGGACCATGTGCTGCTCCATCTTACACCTAGGCCCTTGTGGTTGGGTGACGGGAGAGCCACAAACATCACGAAAATTACTTGCTTCTTAATGGAGTAGTCAAACTGCAATTCAGGAGTCCTTACCAACAACCTCTGAGGATGTACCCAGGAGCCTCGGGTTCAGAATAACTGGTTCAGAGGAACTTCTGCAGCGTGGGGGACTCACGTCAGGATTCTTCAAACTGTTCTCCTGATGTGTTGAATTGCTGCAGGCGTTCTGAAAACAAGGAGATCCACTTTATCAAATAATGAAAACCTGAAGTGCCTGAGGTAAGTCTCATCACTTTCATATGTTTTATACAGAAGAGTTTAAACCGAGTCCTGCTGCTTACCGTGTTTTAAGCAATCTCAGTCTTAAACAAGCCCCGGGACCATCTGAATATGGCCAGTGCCCCAAAATATAAAACGTGGTCTTTAAACTGGAGTTCCGTTAAATCAGTTCAGAAAATACTGTGTTTAAGGTATACAGACTATTGGCTTCAGGAATGTAAAAAGATTGTGCATGCGCCCCTGCTCTTTCCTAACTCCACGTATGCTAGGAAGGCCTTCCGCCACTGAGCCTTCCTCAGCCCGACTTGGATAATTTTCTTTTGTAGGCTTGTGTCCTGGAGTTCCGGTAGAAGAAGTAGTGTGTCCAGTGTTTGTGTTTTAGTCAAGCTTATGGCTATAGACACTTGTTTATTACAAAACACATTCCGTAAACAAGTGTTTCTTTGCAATGATACAATTTAGGAATCTTTGCTAGAAACAGTGAGTGTAAACCATCAAACCTATGAACTGTGCTGTATTTCTTTAGACACTGAGTTCTCTGGAAGGACAGATGGGCCATTAACCCCTGAGACATCTCGCTAGCCATGCTTACATCTCTGATAAATTGTGGTCACTGAAGTTGTCCTAAAGAAACTAATATATTAACTTATTTTTACACAAATCCTTCAATGAACAAGGTAGAACCTAAAGAAGCTTAAGAAAAAAAAAGAATGCTAACTAAAATTTTTATTAAAACTTCAAATACATATGTGTAAGGACTAATCAGTAAGCATGTCAAACCAGCAAGTAAGGGGGTGAGAACACACAGGTGAAGGACCCTGATGCATGTTTTCAGACACAGTGCACACAGAGAATGCTCACCTACAGCTGATCTGCACGTAAACCAGATCTTCTTCATGATAATCTTGGGTAATAATTAGCATTTACTCCTACTAAAAGCATCACCTGGATTCAGAAACCTAAAATTAACTGTGTCTCGTTCTTTATTTTCTAATGATATCACATACGAAACATTGCAGTGATGACAATTTGGAAACTAACAGAATCAATATTTTGGTTAAGGTATAATAGACAAATAAACAAGTCAGCAAATTTGACCTATTTACATTCAGTATTTCCCCTTCTTAGATGGCCTGATAATTCACATACACATACAGCTATAAATACATATATTCACAGATACTAACAAGCTATTTGCAATAACTCCAATCAAGTTATGAGAACACTGTATCTGTGATTATTATTGCCTAGTTATTTATATCACCGGGTTTATAAAAGGTTCTACTAAGTAATGAAATGTTAGGTGGCTTGTCTGATTCAAACATGCAAACTTTAAAAGAAGCATATTCATTAGTATATATAAAGCATTTTCTCAAGAGCACAGCTGTGCAATTTTATTCCATTGAAACCTCCTCTCACTTGCCAAAATATTTGGACGCACAGACATATAGATGGAGAATCATAATGGAGAGGAGGAAACAGACAATGTGTAAAGCATAAGTTCTAGTTGCAACCTATTTTTGTGATTTTTATCCCTCTGAATCTCGTGACTCTGAGGTGTCATGTGACACGAGCTAGCAGCTAGAGTATCCAGAGCTGAGGCCTGCATCCTGCTTCCAGCGCTTGCTCCTTTATAATTAGTAGTAATTAGTTGTTCGGTTTATGAGTTTGGAACAACAGGATGTTATGAAGGTTGACTTGAAAGTATTGTTTGGTCAAATTCCTTAATAGAGACTCCAAGGAGGAGACTCCTGTATTCATTCCGCTTGTTAACGTCCATTTCTTTCAGCCTTGGGAATGAGGCTCTCATCGCTTGCTGGCTGTCAAGCAAAGGTCTGTGAATTCCTGGGTGCTTTCTGTGCCGGCTCCATGGCTTCCCTTGCCTTCTCCAACAGTTCCCAGTTAAGTTCTCACACCTGGACTCTCTTTGATTTTCTGTCTTCATTGTCTTTGTGCTTTCAGAAAAAAAAAAAAAAAAAAAGATCATCAGTGTTTCCAGGCTTATGTGATTAGACTAGCTCAACTCAGAGAACCCCAGAAAACCAAAGTTACAAAACCACCTGGCTGCTCTGTCTGTCTCCTTTCCCACATGGAATCCAGATTTTCTGGGCACGTAATGCTGAGGGCATGATGTAAGGTAACACACAGACCATCAGTGTTTCTACCTGAAGATCACGCTTATGAGACAGAGAAGTTCCGCCTGTGTTGTATGGGAGATAATCCCGGGAGACACAGCTGGACTTGGTGGTGCATGCCGGTCAAGCCAGATTTAGACAGACAGAGGCAGGAGGGGCGTCACAGATTAGAGGTTAACCTGAACTACACAGCAAGACTGAGCCAAAGCCCCAGCACAAACATAAAAACAGAACCACCAAGAATTGCCACAGGAGAAAAGAATCTTCCTCAAAACATTCCCAGCCAAACCTTTTACTCTTTAGGTTCAGCTGAAAGGTCTCTTGGGCTGCTCCCTGAAGCAGACACACTTTGAAGATTGCCCTCCACCTCTGCAGAGAGCTCTCTGTGTCCGCAGGTTGAGGTTTAGGTGTTCTAGTCATCAGAAGCAGCCCCGCAGCCCCTTAGAATTCACGCCATGCCCCTCAACAATTACATTTACCTTATAAAGGTGGGGATAAGCTTTTGGGGGTAGTGTCTGAGACTGGGTCCATCCTGGAGCCCAGGCAATCCTCATGTGTGTGGCAGTTCTGTCTCAGCCTCCTTTCGAGAAGCCAAGTTTATAGGCATGAGCCACCATTCCTACTTATTTTTTAATTAATTAAAATTAATTAATTTTGGTTTTTAATTAATTCAATTTATTTCTTGTTTTTTAATTAATCACTACTTGTTTTTTTAATTAATTAATTCAATTTACATCTTGGTCATAGGCCCCTCCCTCCTTTATCCCCTCTCCTCTATTCCCCAGAATAGGAGAGTCTTCCTACCCAGACACCCCACCTCATCTATTCACATGAGGACTAAGTTCATCTTCCTCCCCTGTGACCTATAGGGCAGTGTCAGGGGGAAAGTGATCAAAAAGCAAGAAACATAGCCCATGTCAGAGATGCTCCCCACTTCCCTAACTAGTGGTCCCACATGAAGCCTAAGATGTCCATCGGACTTATCTTCTTGGGGTCTGTGCATTGTAGTATGTATATCCTGTACTATAGGACTAAAGTCTGCTTATTAGTATATACCATATGTGTCTTTCTGGGTTGTGTTACTTCACTCAGGATGATCTTTTCTAGTTCCATCCATTTGCCTACAAATGTCATGATTTCCTTATATTTAATGCCTGAGTAGTATTCCGTTGTGTAAATGTACCATAATTTCTTTATCTATTCTTCAGTTTGAGGGACATCTAAGTTGTTTCCAGTTTCTGGCTATTACGAATAAAGCTGCTATGAACATGGTTGAGCAAATGTCCTTGTTGAATGGTGGAGCATCTTTTGGTGTATGCCCAGGAGTGCATAGCTGGGTCTTGAGGTATCACTATTCCCGGTTTTCTGAAAAAGTGCCAGATTGATTTCCAGAGTGGCTGTACAAGTTTTCACTCCCACCAGCAATGTTCCCCTTTCTCCACTTCCTCCACAGCATGTGTTGTCCTTGAGTTTTTGATCTCAGCCATTCTGATATGTGTAAGATGGATTCTCATAGTCATTTTGATTTGAGGTTTTGATCTCAGCCATTCTGACGGGTGTAAGATGACTCTCGGAGTCATTTTGATTTGCATTTCTCTGATGGTGCTGAGCGTTTCTTTAAGCGCTTTTCCACCATTTGAGATTCCTCTGTTGAGACATCTGTTTAGCTCTCTACCCCATTTTTTAAATTGGATTATTTGGTTTGTTGATGTTTAACTTCTTGAGTTCTTTATATATACTGGATATTAGCCCTCTGTCAGATATTGGGTTGGTGAAGATCTCAGTCTGTAGGCTATTGATTTTTTCTGATGACAGTGTCCTTTGCTTTACAGAAGCTTTTCAGTTTCGTGAGGTCCATGAAACTTTATTAATTGTTGATCTTAGACCCTGGTGTTCTGTTCAGGAAGTTGTCCCCTGTGTCAATGAGTTCAAGGCTCTTACCCACTTTCTCCTCTAGCAGATTTAGCTGTCTGGTTTTATGTTGAGGTCTTTGATCCACTTGAACTTGAATTTCGTTCAGCACCATTTGTTGAAGGTGCTATCTTTTTTCCATTGTATGGTTTTGGCTCCTTTGTAAAAAAAAAAAAAAAATTAGGTGTGCATAGGTGTGTGGGTTTATTTCTGGGTCTTTGATTCTATTCCATTGATCAGCCAGCCTATTTCTAAGCCAGTGCCATGCAGTTTTTATTACTATTGCTCTGTAATATAGCTTGAGGTCAGGGCTGGAGATACTTTTCAGTGATGCTAGAGAGGAAAGCAATCAAACTCATGTTTATTTTTCCACATGCTGTGACTTTTCCACTTTTCTGTAGCAATAGGTCTGTCTGCCCTTTCTCTTATTTGAATCACTGTCAGTTTATTCTAGCTGATTTTCAGGGGCTACGATGTGGGTCTCTTTCCTGACACAGCACAGGTCCACCCGGCTTTCTGCCCCTGTGGAACAAAGAGCCTTCATCCTGTAGCAGCATGTGTTTCGCCAGCACCACTGGGAATGTCCAGAACCCTACTCCAAGCCCATTTCTGCCTTCTTTAGGCTTATATGTTTTCTCGCTAACATTCCTCAACTGATCTAAATATGTAAAGTATTTTATTCCTGGTATGAAAGATGAGAGAGAGGCATCTGTAATTAAAAACAAAACAAACAAACAACCCAGATGAGACTGGGAAAGAACTTGCAAACTTACTTAATCATGAGTTCTGCTTGACATGATGACTTTCGGGGTAGGAGCCTCACAGAAACAAATGGCCTTGTGCCTTTTGATGCCCAGGCTTGCGCACAACTGTGACTGAGGCAAGGGGTCTAAGAGCTCCAGTCTAGGGGACTGGCACATCAGATTCCCTTTTACTCCACAGGCTAGACTCCAGGCACAGCAGTAGCCTACATTTGGGGCCTGTGAGTGGAAGCTATTGACCACGTATCAGGCCTGTTCCCAGGTCTGGGAGGTCGGTTTGGATACCAGTATAGAGAAGCACACACTTGCTCCTCAGATCGACACGGAGCTGCATGCCATCGCTTACACAGCCAGTCCTTTCCGCGATCGGCAAAGATGGCGCTTCCCATGGCTTCCACACTGTGTTCTCATTCCACTCACAGTCATATTCCGTGCCAAATGCCTGAGCAATAACAGAAGGCAGCTCAGGAACACCATCCGTGCTTGCGTTTCCTGCCCAGTGCTGACTTCTTCCGTCATCGCGAAGACCAGAAGGGAGGAATAATAATAATAATAATAATAATAATAATAATAATAAATAATGCTAAGGTCTCTGGTTTGGTTTGGTAAACATTCATCTCCTCTTAGCACCGCCCAGTGCCTCCCCAGGCAAAGCACTTTGCCCAGCCACAGCCAAGTGCAGTCCTACCCCGTGGCGAGTTTATGCCCGTGGGTTATATTTCGTTTCAGGTCATCAGCATGTTTGTTACTCATGCGTTGAGCACACACAAGTGTTAGAAAACCTCAAGTTGACTTTCATCTCCTGTCATTAAGTTGCTGCTATTTAGTGCTCGATTTGATTTTATTTCTTGGTTGAATTTCATCCTCAAATAACATTCTTTATTTTCCCAGAAGGGATTATTGGTGTCACTTTGGTTCTTTTGAACTAGAAGGAACCTTCATCTGATTATAAAATTCTTGAGACACCCTTTCCTTCAGATCTTCATTGACATTGATCTACTGTCGGCAGGAGTTCAGCCTCTGCGGAGGCGCCTGGGCTGAGAAAATGTTAGACTGTTTAGGTGGATTTGTTTCTCTGCTTAATTGCTCGTAGTTCAGCCTGGTAATTAAGTGACTTCACCAGAATTGACTTCACTAGCTGTTGGCTTTTTTTTTTTTTTCCTTTTCTTTTCTTTTCTTTTTCTCCTTTGCTGCAAACGAAGCTCTCTGGGGACCTAGAAAGCCACACTGAATTCAGAAGGCGTCTCTTCTGGGAAAGCCAAACAGCATCCTCCAGCCCTGGTCTCCACAGTCAAGGGCTTTAGGTACACAGGCACTGGCTTATCTAGGCTCCGTCTCTGCAGAGGACAAACGACGGTTTATTTCCCTTAATTATCTAGAACATCCTTCAGTCTGCCCCCAGACCCTCTCGATCCAATCAGCTTGATTGAAAACACCTTTCACCTCTATGATGGTATTAGCTTTCCTTGTTAATCTCTTCCAGCGTCCCTGAGTCCACTGTTCTCTAAGTCTGATATCATTTGCATTAATGAAATGAGCTAGTTAGGCTTATTGTTTTTTTTGTTTTTTTTTTCTGTGTGTTTGTTTGTTTGTTTGTTTTTAGACACGGTCTCTGTTGCACAGGGCACCCTTGACCTCCTGGCTCAGGCTCTCCTCTGGGCTCAGCCGTCTTAGTAGCTGAGTCTGTAGGTGTTTGCTACAATGCTACCAGGTAGTTTGAAGAGACATGTGGTGTTCCCACTGTGACCCTTGGAAAGAGATGTTGACCGATTTTTTGCACAATGAAAATCCTTTTATGTGCCTTCACAGGCACCCAGAGAGCTGCTGTGTGTCTGAGGACCGCCGTGAACGTGGAATACAGAATGTTGTCTTAGGTCTTGCTGCTTAGCATGGGCTTGGGCAATACATCATTATTGGCTCTCATATTAGCGATTGGTCAGTTTCTCTTCAATGTTGAACAATAGTCCAGTGAACGACGTAACAGTTGCCTGTGGATTCCTGCTTTTATCATTTATTCTTTATTTGTTAATGACTGATGGGGTCTTGCTCTGCCATTCAGGCCACCTTCAAACTGTTTATCCTCCAGCACAGCAGGATTACAGGGCAGTGCTATCAAGCCCAGCTTAGTAGTGTTCAAAAAAAAAAAAAAAAAAACACTAACAGGTTCCCACTTAAGTTATCATGTATTTAGTGCATGGGCTAAGAAATGTTTGCCTTCGTCAAGATCAGAAGCATCCTTTTCTGAGTTATCTTCCAAAAGCTTATACTCTTCAGCTTTATACTATAATTACAAATTAAAATCTGGAAACAAAATATGCTTAAAAGAGGCTCTTTTTAAAATTTGGATATAAATCTCCGATTACTTCTGGTTCTTTCGTTGAAATGACTTTCTCACCTGCCCTCTCGTCCGTGTTGTTTTCTGCTCCTCCGTGCCTCTCCCAGTTGTTTGCAGGTGTGTCTTCTCACACTGCCCTCTGGCTTTGCCGTAATGAGAAGCCAGGACACGTGAGCACTCTGTCGTGTTCTGTCACAGTCATCTGGCTCCTCTACGCCACGTCCATGCTCCTCACAAACTGGCTAAGATTACTGTGCCAGTTTCTAAAGAAAAATGCCCTAAGATTGGGTTTGGATGGAGTCAGTCTGTGGATCAAGACGGAGCAAGCAACCTTTGCTCTGAGCCTATCACTGCCAACGTGGCATACAGCTCGGCCTAGAACACACAATATGATACACAGCACAACATAGAACACAGCACAGAGCGCAGAACAGAACATACAACACAGCAAACATGACCTAGAGCACAGCATAGAACATAAAACACGGTACACAGCATGACATAGAACACGGCATACAATGTAACATACAAAGCATAGAACGGAAAACATGGCCCAGAGCACAGCACATGGCATGACATGGATCACAAGGCACAGCACATCACAAAACCGACAGAGCACACCATGGCACACAGCACGGCACGTAACGCTGCGCACAACAGGAGACGCCCAGCTGGCAACCTCTTCCTTGATGTCTTCTCCTGTTTTACACCTCCCACCAGGTCCCACACATATTCTGACAGATTTATATTTCAATATTTCACTTTTATGATATTGTTAGACTTTAAAATTTTCTAAACTTTTACTGCTGCTATTAGAAATTCAGCTATACTTTATATATTCAGCTTGCATTCAGAGCCTCTTGCCAAGTTCGCTTATTAGAGTCACTTGGTAGATTATTTTTAGATTATCTGACATTTTCTACATATACAATAAAGTCATCTGTCAATACAGTTATAATCATATGCTTTGCCACCTCTTTTAAGAACCAATTTAACAAGACAAACAACTTTAACACTGTGAAATCCACAGATGAAGCAAACATATGTTGAAATCGATTTTTGCTTCTTTGTTTTATTTCATTGGTTTGTTTTCCTTTCGTTGTGTGCACGCTTGTGTGTGTGTGTGTGTGTGTGTGTGCGCTAAGGTCCATGCAGAGGTCCTGAACCCAGGTCATCAGGCTTGACAGCAAGCTTCTTATCCTCTAAGCCATTTTCCCAGCCCCCAGGAACTCATAAATCCGAAGCATTACTGAGTGGATGGTGTGGAAGATAGGAAGAAAATTGCAAATCACTGCAGGCCCTGGCATTTGAGGGTATCCAAAAGCTGTTGGGGAGTTCTTCATTTCAACTTTAGTAAGGTATGCTGTGTATGCAGGAAGTGGTCACGGCCTGCTCACATCTGTAGCCGAGGACAATCTGGCCACTAAATATTTACATCTGCTTTATCAGATAAACCTGACTGGATCAATGCTTGCATCCTGTCTATTTGAAATTGCCCTTGTTTTATTCACTTGTGTCTATTTTTGTTTGCAGAAGATTCAAATTCTGCATCTGCGGTTACTTGGCTTGTTTTCTTCATCTGCCCAAAAATGTCACATTTATACCAAGTTTGCCTCATGTAATTATAGTAGTACAGGTAAGACTGGAGTTCAGATGAATCCTTGAAGATTTACTGAGGTAGGAAAATGCAGATGTTTCTTTGATTTCTCCTCTCTGTACTAAATTGGAGACTTCCGAGATGATTACTGTTTAGTGTAAAGATTCGTTCACTCTGTCAAAGCCTTCTCTCTTAATTTGGAAAACATTTGCAAGTCTCATCTGACATTCAAAGACTAAGTAGCAACTTGAATGATTTTAAATTCTTCCGTTTCAAAGGGAGGTGGAACACTATTCATTTTATTGGTTCTAGACTTCCACAGTGGAGCAATTGTATCACGTGGGTGTTCAGCGGATGCTAAGGCATTAGTTTCTCTGTGGTACCTTTATGGAGACCAAGGATAAATACTTGCATTGCACTCTAGAAAAATTTAAAAACTTCGTCCCATAAATGTATTTAGCACAAGTCACTTAGTGGTGCTTTCCAGTAAAATTCTGGAAAGAAATAAAAAAATCACTCCTGAATATTAGTGATCATCTGTATCATATTTCCTCACTATTCCTGGGAAAGACAATTCAAGTGTGGGCTGGCTTTGGGTTGAATTAATATTTTCTGAGAATAAAAGGAGAAGAATGCTGCTCAGTTCTGTTCTTTTTGAAGCTATCTGAAAGCATTTTTATGTACTTTCTGAACATAGCACACATAGTCCTGACTACACTTAAGAGACATGGCCGAAAAATAAAAGGCATTTTTATTAAATATTAGTTTATCCAAACACTTCTATTAAAATGTGTTTTAATGACAATTACGTGACTGGCTTTATTGTAGCACAATTGGAAATGTAATTGAGACAAATCACTACAAAATGATTTGTAGTAAAAATGTCAACTCAGCATTATGTGCCTTTATTTTTTCTGCAATATCACAATCTATTGGTGAGTGGGCTCATCTGTATTACAAGAGTTGGGTGATGGGCAGAGGGGTGGAGAGAAACGCTTCCTTAAAAGATCAAGTACAGACTTAACATGAATCATCAAGTCAATGTTTTAAAGATTCATGAAGAAATAAGTGATGCAAAATGTGCTGCAAGAAAAATATCTGTTTAAATGATATTGATGCAGCAAGGTGAGCCACACAGATAATATTAAATTACCCCAAGAGGTTCCCAGTGAGAATCCCCACGCCGAAGTCTGCTTGCCAACTGCTGATGCTTTCCCCATGGTTTAGCTGAGGGTCGTCCTTCTTGAAGCTTCTTTTTTAATCATCAGATCCTGACCTTACAGTTTTTGGTGACTACTTTCCTTCAGGCTGTCTTTGCTCCTGTCAAGTTAGGATTTCTAGGGAATTATTCTTCTTTGAAATGCATATTCCAGGCTTGAGATGCTGGCATATGTACACTGTGGAGCAATTGTGGAGGCCAAATGTTTAATTACACGTGACAGCTGGAGCTGCAGGAGTCCGAGGCTTGCTTGAAAACAACTTATGCCCTGTGCAGCCTTAAGAGAAGGAACAAAATTATACACACACACATACACACAGCACTGTCTGCCAGGCTTTTTTTCTAGAGTATTATTAGCTTCTGATAGAATAACAGATGAACTATTCACACTGGAATGTATTTAAGTAAATACTGTATTTATGAAGTTTTACAAAAAGGTTTAAGCAAAAGTAGTGCAGTGGAAGAAAATCAACATTTGATTCATCAACTTATATGTGTGTGTGCATGTGTATGTGCGTGAGAGAGAAAAAAAGGCACAATTTACAGGTACCTGTCACCAAATGACTATTAAAAAATTAAAAAGCAAATAAAAAGGATTAAGTAGAAAGTCGAAGAGCTCTTATGTTTCTTATCTGTGGCCACTGAAATGTGCTCACCTATTGGCAGTTTATAAAAACTGTCTTTAATGTATTTTTTGAGCAATAAGAAAGCAGGCAGCAGAAATATAATCACAACATTTAGGTTAAAACACGTTTTAATTAAACTTTATCTTAGGTGCATTCACATGCAAGATATTACCCGTCTGCAGGCTTTGCTTAGTCAACAGATGGCAAAGGGACACTGTGATGACTGCTTAGCTTTCGTAGCGGCAGTCTCCGAAGCCGTCACCTTCTGGGACAGCTGTATGGATTTCAGAGCTCCCTCACTCCCGAAGACCAGCCACCTTACACGCTGCATATCCCCTGTCTCACAGAGGCACAAGCACGAGCCCTAAAGGGCTGAGTTGCTGAGCCAAAGTGAGAGAAATGGCTGGAATCTCAGAAACAGGTGCTCTGTCCGTCCAAGCTATGCTGCCTCAGTCCTTGTTTCTTCACACCTGTTAAGGAAGCAGGATATTGTGATGTGTGTGTGTGCTGGGATTATCCATGTACTTGGCCAAAATGTGTGCTGTTTAATTGTACCTGAACAGCGTTACCACACAATTCCCAAACAAAACAACAAACTGCATCTGTTTTCTTTCATGTTGGGATGATAAATGATGAAGAAGGCTGTATGCAGTGGTTCTCAATAGCATAGGAGTGAGAGGAACGGATAATTTCAGTCAGTCAAGCATAAAGACTCAACTTAGATGTGGTTTAAGTTATCTGTGGCTAGAAAACAAAATAAAACCCTCAGAACAAAGGGTTTTGTTTGTTTATTTAGTTGCCTGGTTGGTTGGTTTGGTTTTTTATGTAGCCTCTACTCTCCTGGACTGGTTTTGTAGACCAGGCTGGCCTCGAACTCATAGACATGTGCCTGCCTCTGCCTTCCTGAGTGCTGGGATTAAAGGTGTGTGCCACTGCAATAATGACAATCAAAATTAATATAATTGGATATAACTTTCACTCCCTCCAATAGAAAATTTTTTATGTATATCTGGGAACCTTCTAGAAGTTTTCAGAAGCCTGGATAGCTATGGATTCTTGTTTGTAGCTGTACTTAAAATAATATTTTGGTGGGCCATGAAAAGTGATTTCACTGTCTTCAATGTGCTCTGCTTGCTAAATGTGTCATACCAAGAATGGGTTTCTTTTCATCTGATAGGTCATTAAATATCTGTTCTTATTCAAAATTTTTATATATTTTGATCACGTCCTTTTTCCTCCCTAATTTCTTCTATATTCTCTACTCCTTTCTACTCACCACAACTGCATAGGATTTATCTAAAAAAAGAAAAACAAAATATTTGGAAATCAAAACAAACACATAATAAAACCAATAAGACAAAAATTATGGTTGATATCCCTAGTGATACTCTGTCAGAGAAAAAAAAAAAATCTCTGCCAGGAGGTAACAGTTGCAAATAGCTTCTTGTTTAGAGATGAAACTTTGTGTCCATTTCCCCTTCTCCGCTGGAGTTTCCTGTTTTAAAACCCTGTGTGACTTGCACATGCTGCTACAGTGTGAGGTCACCTGCCGATTCTTCCTGCTGTGTTTGGAAGATATGTTTCCTTGGCGTCACCCACTACCTGTGTCCCTTACATTCTTTCTCTCCTCTTCCGTAGGTCTGTGAATCTGCAGGGAAAGGATGTGGGAAGACATCCCAGCTGGGGCTGAATTCTCCCAAGTCTCAGAATCTCTGCATTGTCTCTGCTAACTCATGTCTCCTGAACGAAGTGGCTGCTCTGAGGAGAGCTGACTGATTTCCTGGCATTACGCCATGTCTCGGGGCTCAGTTTTCACTGTGTTCGTCTCGTAGAATAAAGTGGTGGTAGGTTTTTCCCTATGGCCTATGACCTGTCTAGTCTCAATTTTGGGCCACTTCTTTTAATGCTAGGTTTTGAGAAAGGGAAAAAAACAATTTTATTAATTTTTGGTGAGCACATATTCAGTTCCACTTAAGTCAGAAGGACATGGAGTTGGGCCGTGGGGGCTCATGGGCGACTGCTCTGGGTAACGCAGAAAAGAAGCCATTTGTAGTCAGTTCGTAATTGAGTGAAGGCAAATGGCACCCTGGCACTGTCTGCAGCAGACTTGGCAATCAATGTCTGGCAGCAATAGAGAACTCACCTACAAAATGGAGCATTTATTTAATATTAAATCAGTAGGAAAACTATGACATTTCTTTTCTTGCCAACTGTAAAATATAAAAATGTGATATCACTTCAAATAGTTGTATATAATTTTTAAATGCATCTAATTTAAGTCATTTTATTGGGACCACCTGGTAGTTTAATGTTTATGATTAATTTATCTTTTGTTTTCAAGTGGAAATTGTTTAAGATATTTAAGAATCTATCAAAGATGTGCCTTTGCTTTATTTTAATATTAGGTTTAAGAAATAATTAACAGAAAATTAATACTGGATAAAAACGGCTGCTATCATACCCTTTTGTTGAGGTCACATTTGACTTTTGTGTCTATATGAATATTCATCTATTGTAGCTCTGAGGGAATGTAAGACAGTATTGAAAATAAGAGAATTAAAATGTCTCATGAGACAACTTTTGATGAAAGAAGTTTAAGTTTAGGAGAGCTTCATTTACAGGACATTTTTGTCCTCAAGAGATGAGAAACTGTAGTTCTGTGTGTCCAGAAATGAGCTCAAACCACCCCAATCCATCAAGAAGCATAATTTGTTTTTGCTCATGATACCTAATATAACAAAAACCTAGGTATCACTAGAGAGAGCAGAGCAGGGAAGAAGGAAGCTCCAAATTGCTGCGCAGAAGCCCTAAACTAAACCTTCACATTGCAGAAGGAACTACAGTGTCAAGCTCAGTAGCTTGCACTTATTTTTGAAAGGAATTTGGGACATAATGAGTGAGTATGTAGGCTATTCACCAGTCTGAGTCATTTAAATCAGTATCTCCATCCTAATTTGTTGTTGTTGTTAATGTTTTACATGGATGTAACTAAACAAGCAGAAGATTCAGACAGAGCAGTAGAGCTGGCCTCACCCACCAAGCTCTCCATCCGACCATGTCTGAGTATCAACAGCCTAGTGTTTCCCAACATCACAAATGCCTCATGATACATAGATGTACTTATCACTAAAGCCAGAACACTGAAGGGAACTCATGCATTCTCAGTGTACGGAGTGCCTGAGCATATAAGCATAAAACTGATTTTAATTTGCATTGGAGCATGTAAAAATAAAGTGGATCTTAATGCACTTTTAAGTAAAATCTTAAAATTCAGGCACTAAAGTTTAATATCCACTATTGCTATTTGAGAGCAATTTAATGTGTCTACATCAAATTTACATAGTAGAAAAAATACAGTCACATAATAGACAATTTACTTGAAGATGATTAAAATTCTCTTCCTTAAAAATAGAACAAAGACCATGCAATGTTAGTGTTGGTCTTCAGTCAAGTGGAAAGAATTTGCCAGGAATAAAAAGTATATTTATTGACCTTTCCCCCTGTTTTCAATGCTTCCTCAGAAAACAATTTGAGAGGCTGGTGTTCCCTATGGGAAGCGAGACTCACACAGCCGCAGTGTCTCAATGCAAGAGACCCGGCAGTGTGCAGAGGACTTTGCAACTCAGAAAAAGTAGGTGGAGCTTTTGGAGTTCTGAAGCTAGGAAAAGGACCTTATAGAAGTTGCCACTTGCTTGGACTTGTTCTGCATACTTACAAACTGCAAGTATGAATGCATTTCCCACAGTGTTCCTATTAGTAAACCATAGTCCTTGTTCCTGCCTTTTGTTCCTTGCTCTAGATCTTTGCTGTTCTTCAGAGTAATCAGAAAAGAAGTGAGGACAGGAGAGGAAAATAAAGAAATTTAAGGGATGGGGACAGAGAAAGAGTGAGAGAGAAAGGGCAGGAGAGGGTCAGGGAGAGGGAGAGAGAGGGAATGTGGAAATGGAAAGGGAAATGCAGGGGTAGGAGGGCTTCAGAACAAAAGGATTGGGGCAGTGGTGGGTGGCAGGAGGCCCACCAAAGCCAACTTTACATGCAAAGGCCAAAGGATCTTTGGTGTCAACATTAAAAAAAGAGGTGACAAAGGTAAATTCTTAGTACATTGTGAGAGTCCTGCTGGCGGTTGCCTTCACTGCTCCCTCCAGTCTGAGAGAGACAATCTCCCAGCTACATCAGCTTCTGCATTCCCAGAGCTCCACTATGGCTCTGGTGATACTGGCCTTAGATGAATGGACACAGTGTGGCTGGAGGGGGAAAATCATCTCAAGGCACTTTTCACTTCCTTGAAAATGCTCAGGATGCATTTTCCATTGGGCACAACCTTAACTTGTGAGTTATTTCTCAGCCCTGTCAGCCTTCATAGCAGAACTCCGAATAGGGAGCATGCTCACAAGAGAGCCATCTCTCACCATTGTGAAGGGCGACTATCCAAGATCAGGGAGCTGACTGATGCAGTGTTTGGTGGGCCAGTTTCTTTGTCTGTGTTCACATCCTTCTCTGAGAACACCTCTTGCCTGCGTCCTGTCTATGGCAGAGGCTAGGAGGCATTTGTATTCATTTTTATAGGGACCCAGCCCGTCCGCAAGTCTCTGCCCTGATGATGTACTCAGTTTCAGCCTCATCTTCCAGTAGCACCTCAGCTGTTTACTATGAGAGGAAACAGCTACCCCAACTACAATACTCAAGTTTCTATGTGTGGTTTCCTTCTTTTCAAGCTACTGATCCAAGAGAACTGCAGGCCCTACCAGGAAGCTCTCTTGATGGTCCTCTCCTAGGTTTAAATATTGGGAACACAGATGGTTACACTTATTTGTATGACTGTGACCTTCAAAGATGGCAGAAGGATCAAACCCTCTAGACTGACTAATTGAGCACTCCATTTCAGCTCAGCCTTCCGAAGACTCAGAGGCATGAGGAGTGCAAGTCCACCTGTCCCTTAACCCAGAGACTTTTTAGGAGACTTTGGAAATTTAATTTGTTTGAAAAGTACCCACTCACTGTTGGAGTGAGGCCTGATGATATCACACACACACACACGGAACAGAAAAGCTAAACTCCCTTTACATGGCCCCATTACTGGTGAATTACATTTACTTAGCTGCACTGACACTGAAAATTGCCAGTTTTCCCAGCTACTGAATAACAGGATGAAATACTGTGTGGGCAGATAAGGCCCCATAGGGCAGACACAGTGGCTCTGCTGCAACTCCATATCTGGGAGACAAAATAGAAAGGCATCAAGTTCAAGGACAGTCTGAGTTACAGTAACTAATGCTTGCAACAAATAACCAAGCAAACATAAAACCAGTATTACACAAAAGAGCTAGGATGGTTCAGTGAGGGCTAAAGGCATTAACTCCTCCTCTAATATGAGATTCCATCATTGCCTGATGGAAACCAGCATTCCGTGGGTCATCAGAATTCACCTACAACATTCCTGTTTACTAAGACAAAATAAAATAAAAATAAAGACAAAAAAAAAAAGCCCACAGTGATAAAACAAAACAAAACAAAACAAAACAAACAAACAAACAAAAAACTTCTCAGAGATACTGAAAGAAATTAGAATTGGTTGTGGGTTATGTGGGCCATACAACTGGGGGAGCAAGACTGGACCAACAGTAAGGTTCCCCAAACCCCTAAAAAAAATCTCATCTTGAGAGCAGCAGAACAAAGACAGCTTTCTTCCTGCTCTGGGCCTGCATGTCCGGATGCATGCCCCCCTTGAGGTAATCACATAGCCTGGTAGTCAGGTTGTTGGCTGTGTTGGGCTTCTTGTGGAGCTCCTGTCTCCTCCAGGTCCTTCTATCCACCCCCTCCCCCAATCCACACTCTTCCACGAGGCTCCCTGTGCTCTGGCTGTGAGTCTCAGCATCTGTTTCCATCCATCGATGGATGGAGCCTCTCAGAGGACAGCTATGCTAGGCTCTCCTCTGCAAGCACAGCAGTGTTAGAGGCTGGCTCTCTCCCATGGGGGGAGGGTGTCTCAGGTTGGGGCAGGCATTATTTGGACAGTCCTTCAATCTCTACTCCATCTTTATTCCCACACTTCTTGCAGGCAGAATAAATCTGGGGTTGAAGTTTCTGTGGTTGAAGTTTCTGAAGTTTCTGTGAAGTTTCCCCTCACTCCAACAGGAGTCCTGTTTAGAGGGTGGCTCTCAGTCTCCATGACCGCTGAAACTAGCGGTCTCAGCTAGAGTCACCCCATGGCCTCCCTGGAGCCTACCATGTCGTAGGTCTTCAGCTTGTCACAGAGATGGCCCTGCTTGTGGTTTTGCTTCTCTGAGCAAGCCCCCGTCCTCCCACCCTGCTCTTTCCACATTTGATCCCCACCCTCATTTCCTCAGCCCTCCCTCTCCTAGCCTGTTCTCTCTCTCCAACCACTTCCTTTGTCTAGTTCCCTTCTGAGTGAGATTCAAGCATCCTCCCTTGGGACCTCCTTGTATATTTCCTTAACAAAAAGCATAAGTGATGATCCCAACTCAGTGGAGCACAGGTTTAGTTCATTACCAACTGTGTTCACACAGCTTTTCCCATTTTCCTCTAAGGGCTGGCTAACTCACCTGAATACAGTATCAGTGTGATCATCACCACCTTAACTCATTTATCATTTTCTCCCGAGTTTAAGCTCCCCTTCGGACTTTATGTTTTTTACCAAGACATGGTGGACCTTTAATCTCAGAACACTGAGATTAAAGACACTCAGACAAGGAGACTGAAAATTCAAAGTCTGAGTTATAAATAGAGTCTGAGGCTACCTGAGAAACTGATCAAGACCTTGTCAGAAAATAAATTTAAAAACATCAAAAAACAAAACGTTGGGTATAAGGCTCAGTGGTAGAAGGTTCGCCTACCACATTCTTAAAGTTATGTTTAAAATACATTTCTTGTTAAGGAATTTGATGTAACCAGGTATGCAGGGGCATTAGCGTTAAGGCATCAAGACATTTTAAGCAAAAAAAAAATATATATATATTATAAGAAAATTTGCAAATACTGTTTTTTATTTGCAAGACATTTAAAAAGTTAGTGTCCATGCGTGCTACTTCATTTGGTGAGTGGACATGCTCAGACGTCCTTACCTTGATCCACTTCCTCAGGGCCCGACACCTGCTTTGCATCCAGCCATGTTCTGCACAGCTGTGTAGGCACTGGAGAGCAACGACCATACACTTACTGAGAACAGCGTCAGCACAAAACATGCAGCGTCAGCGAAGCCCTGTTGAGCATGTAATAAAAGACATCAAACCAAGAGTTCCATGGCGGTAGGTTAGCGAGAGACTGTGGAAACTAAAAATTTCAAAATGTTAAATGTAGTTTGATTGACATCAAATCTCTTCTGAAACTTTATCTCAGGTAGCAATAGATATTTTACATTTACCTTTGTCTTTCTTGAAAATAAGGTACCTGTGTCTCCCTAGAGACCATCACTCATTTTTTTAGACTGGGTGTACACAGCTTTCCCCAGTGTCTTTGCAAACCATTTCAGGGTAGAGGAAGACATTTCACCTTGAGACACTCAGGTTGGCCCTGCACGGAGGGTTCTGTGTGAGCTGGATGAACACGGCTTTGGCTTCTGGTTTATTAGACTGAGAAATCCCTCTCTTGACCTATGCCCCAGTGCAAGAGACCTGCATTTAAGTAAAAACACAGGAAATGACAGGGAGACAAGGCTGGGACACCTGTCTGAGCCACTGTTGACCCGTCATGCTTAACTAATTTCTCCCTGACCTTTGACCCAGCTTTCCATGACTCCACGGGGATTTGTGACTCCATGGGGATTTGTATCTTTCGTTCAACAGCCCCCACACCTGCAACCAATTAATGAAACAAAACTCAACTTTGTTATCTGATGAACTGAACTCCCCAACTCATTGAGACAATTGTTTTATTACTCTATTGACAAATTGTCCTATTAACAGCCAGCTACTACAAAAATCAATTAAAATCTTGGCTGAGAAATTCAAATATAGTTGAATACATAAAAATGGAATTAAATGGTGAGCTAATAGTCTTTTTTTCATAACATAGCTCATCAATTAGTAGCAGCCACATCAAAACTAGGAATTTGTGTTGAAAATAAGGATGCTAAATTGTAGGAGGACATATGGAGCTGCCCGGTGTTTAATTCCATTTTATTTCGTGCCGATGTGCTCCTCAGCACTTGTATGCACACCAATACTACATGTGCCTTTGTCCAGTATGGTTCCTATGGAGCTTATTGCTAGTGACATTCAGCAACTCATCCTGAAAAACGCTTGCTGGTGGAGTGAAGACAGTCCTTCTGGGAAACACTGACCATAAATGTACCACTAACTCAGTGGTGGTTTGGTTGCAACATTGCTTATAGATTCAGAATATGGATGAGGAATTTAAGACCCACAATAATATTTCATCATAAATTAAAAAAAATACTCTTTCATCAGAAGAAACTTTAATTTTTTTCTAAGCAGGTCAGAGAAAAAACTTGATGAACCCTTTGTATTTACTTGTGCCCCTGAGTGAATTTAAGCACCACACAAAATTAAATCAGGTATCCTGTATCAAAACAAATATTAAGAATCACTGAGCTGAACCTCAAAATTTTACTTTAGAAAGAAATAATCAGGGAAAATAATCTTCAATAAGAGACAAATCTTCAAGGCAAAACTGTACTTCTTCCAAAATATATTACAGTTAATGGCATTAAAGCCACCGAAAAGCCTGTGAGTGAGGCTTTGAAGCGTGAGGGGAATTTGCTTCCCCTAGTCACTGATGGGTTGCATTGGGAATGCGTAGCTTCCAAATTTGAAAGAGAAGAAAGAGTAATTTCACACGTGTGAGTCAGTGTTTAGTAAAGCCAGCCCTTCTCTCCCTGGGGGTGAGGACTGGTGGCAGTGGAGAGCACATATTAGGATGCTGAGTCTCTGTCGACCTAAGGGGCAGCAATGTCCTCAGTCAGCAACCAGCTGAAAGAATCCTTCAGCAGTGGAGACACCGACTCAAAGGCGGAAGGTTTCCGAAGGCATCCGTAACTGCAGCGGGAGGAAGGCCGAGGCCGCAAGGCTGGCGACACCCCCTCCTGCCGTGTGGCGGAGGAAAGGCTGATGAAAATCTGATGAAAATCTGATGAAAATCTGGCTGCTTCCTGAAGCCCATCCAGCCAGGGCTTCCTGGTGCTTTCCCAGCGGCCCTTTCCCAGCGGCCAGCTCACTCCACTCTCCTCTTGCACAAGCGGCTTAAAGCTCTGTCTTAAGAAGTATTCAGACATAAAACATTGGCTTTCCAAACAGTTTGAAGCTATTGTGAACCACATAGGCGAGACATCTGACCTTCTCCATTGGCTCTCCGCTCCCGCCCTTCGCGAGCTCCCTGCCTGGTACGTCAGCATCTCACGGGTCTCTCTCATCATTTCGCTCTTCCCATGAGTCCTTTCCACCGGAACCCGTGTCTAAACTCTACCGAAACTTTAAGACTAACACAGTCTACCTCTACCCGAAGCAACACCCTTCACTCGTGTGAGAAGGTCTATCGATTCCCCACCTACCCAGTAGTTGAAATCCATATAGCTGTGTCTTTTACAAAACCACCCAAGGATACAGATAAATACACCGAAGCCAGACATGGGCTTGAGAGAGCAGGCTAACCCCTTAACCGAGGAGTTAGATGCCAGCCTGGGATTCGGAGGGAGGCACAGACTCACAGAAACAACAGCAAGGGCGAGGTGTCAGGTGAGCCACAGCAGAACTGCGGTTCTGGCTTGCAGGCTGGGACAAAGTCGGGGACGCCGCCTTTCCCATCATCACAAAGCAAAGGTCTGGGGAGGCGAGGCTGCAAAGTGGACCCAAGAGAAGCAGCCAAGTGTCAAACCCCTGCTGTCATGTACAAAACCCGCTTATCTGGTGTGCATGCCTAAGTACTTCTCACACCCAGGTGGGAATGCTGGATTGTATTCTAGTCCTGCTTTTAGCTTTTTCAGTGTCTTCACACCACTGATTATAAAGTGAATAATGCTTATGTGACATCAACAGGATTTGGGCTATTTTTGTCCACATTTTTGCATTCATTTTTGTCTTTTGACTTGTTGGTAACATTCAGTTCCCTTGAGGATTTGATTTGATTTCCCTTACAACCAAAGGTGCCAAATGTCTCTAAATATGCTTCTTAAATATCTGTATATAACATCTGGTACCTTGTCTAGTCATGCCATTTTCCTATTTGCAAAATAAAATTATTTGGATCATTTTTGTGATTGAGTTGTTATCAAATATTGTGTGTAAATGCTTTCCATGGTTGTATGTGTTTCTTTCTTTCTTTCTTTCTTTTTTTAAGGCAGGGAATAATGTCTTTAAAAAACTCATCTTACTCTGTAGTTTTTAAAAAAAATTCTCATGCTTTCCGCCTTCCCCAACTCATACCATATTCTCTCTACCTTCCTACATATCCAAATTTATGTTCTATTTCTATCTAACAAAAAAAAAAGAAAAAGGAAACCTCAGAAAATAAAAGTCAAACAAGCAAAGGGCCAATAAGACTAAAAAGGTCAAAATGAAACAAAATCCCACTGAGTTCATGTAGCGTTGGCCAATTCCTAACGGGCCTGTGGCCTTCCCTTGGGGGCAGTCAGTATACCCAGTGATACTTGAGTGACAAAAACAGCTTTGCCCTCTGTCAGAGGCTTCACCTGACAGATGGCAGCTTGGATAGTCTTCTTGTGCACTAGACCCGCTCAGTGTTGGGCCCCTTCTGGTTTGAACTTGTGCAGGTCTAGTGCACAGAGACTCAGTCTCTGTGAGTCCAAATGTGCATCACATGTTTATGGATGTGCTAATGTGAGGGGTGGTATGTCTCATATGGGTCAAGTCACACCATTTGAAATGAAAACACTGTGTTTTCCTTCATTCCAATTGTGATGCCTTTGATGTCTTTGCTTACTTTAATACTGGCCAGGCTGTGTTGAAAAGCATCGCTTCCTTGTATTGCTCCCAATCTTAATGGAAAACTTGCAGCTTTCAGCACTGAGCATGATGCTGGCGATAGAGTTGTTATACACAGGCCTTATTGTGTAGAGGCCTGTTCTTTCCATATGTTCAGGGCTTTATTATTGCCAAACAACTTCTCTGCTTTATTCTGCTAATCTGGAATATCATGTGTATTGATTTGACAATGCTGAACCACCTTTTGATGACAAGGTTGAAAGCGATTTGGTCATGATTTATGATAATTTCAATGTATTGTTTTTTGCCAGCATTGCTTGCTCTGAATGTACCAGGCATACTGTTCTGTAATTTCATTTTCTTGCTGTTTCCTTCTATAGGTTTTGTTTTAGTGTGATGTGACATTATAAAAGGAGTTTTGACTTATTCGTTCTTAATATGCTTGTTTTGAAATATTTAAGAATTGTTTGTATTAATTGTGTACAATGGTACACACTTGTAATAGTAGCTACTCCAGAGTCTGAGACAGGAAGATACTGAGTTTCTCAATGTGTTAAGACCCTAATTAGTTTTTTTAAGTGTTAAAAATAATGTATGTTATCTTTCATAATTGTCAGTAGATAGTAATACTAGCGCAGTTTATATACCTTTGGATCTTAATTCATGGGAGGTTTTGAATTATTGATTCAGTGTTCTAACTCATTGTTTTATTACTATTTCCTGTCCACTTGATTTAGGAGAGATGTGTTATAATGTATCTAAAAGTTTACCTGTGTGTCTGAGATTAACTGCTTTTCTCATGTTCACAGTTATTAGGGAGGTATTGTCTTTTGCATTTGCACAGTATTGCGTTATATTGACTTCCTTTTCTGATTTTATTTGGGCCTTTTTTTTTTTTAGCATAAAAGCTTGTCATCTTTTGTTCATACTTTAAAAAAGTCCAACAAACACTATGTTTCATTATATGGGTTTCCTTTTGATCTCTTTCTTATTCTTTGAGACAAGGTTTCTCTGTGTAACCCTGGCTGTCTTGGAACTAACTATATAGACCAGGCTGACCTTGAACTCACAGAAATATGCCTGCCTCTGCCTCCTTAGTGCTGGGGACAAATGTGTATGCCCCTGAGACCAACTATTAGACCAACAATAGAAACTTTTGTTTCTATTGTCTGTGTTGTTTCTGTTGCACTTATTGTTGCTCTAACTGTGCTGTTTCCTCCTTTGCTCTAACTCCGGCATGAGCTCACTACTTTCTGCTTCTCCCCATGACACCAGGGTGTCGGCCATCCTCCTTCTCGGAAATGTTTGATTTTTTGTCTCTCTCTCTCTCTCTCTTTCTCTCTCTCTCTCTCTCTTTTACAGTTTCTGGCTTAAAGTTTGTTTTTTCTTCTGTATTAGATAGCTTCCATTACTAAACCAAATCCCTGGAATTGTCAGCTTATAGGAAGGAAAGTTATTTCGGTCATTATTTCGTGGTCATTTTTGTTCCTCAAGTCCTTTTGTCGGGGAGCATTCATACTTCTGGCAGCGATGGAGTGAGTTACCTCACGGCAGACAGCAGTGGTCAGGAAGTAACTCCCTTCCATTTACCCCCACCTCTTAACCCCCTCCCCTGCTAACAGTGGTGAGCCAGAGCCTTTTAGGCACCTGAGACCTACAGCTGTTGTTGGAATGTAAAATTCCACATCCACACCAGCCTCCGTGGGAGGACAGTTGGTTCTTGGCTGGTGACCCAGTTTGGATTGCTCATGAGCCTTTAGGAAGGTAGTGGTTGATGAGCCATTGGGTCCAGAGGCCTTGAGGTCCAACAGCCTGACCAGGCTTTTTGTTCTGTTTGTTTCCTGACTGAGCACACAGTGCGAGCATGCCTTTCCACCAGGGTGGACTGTGACCTTCAAACTGTGAGTCAAAATAAAGCTGTATTTCCCTAAGTTCCTTCTAACCGGCTACTTAATCACACCAAGGATAAAAGTGATGAGTGCACCCTCTTGGCTGTCATTTCTGTGCGTTGTCTTTAAACCTTCATCTTCAGTGTGTATGTGCTTGTTAAGTCAATCAGCACCATGGATGTGGCCTGGTGGCTACCGCAGAGGTGAGGCTGGCTCTTGTCTATTGCTCTTATTTTTGTTATGTTCAGCCAGTCTTTGTGATTTGATTTGAGAATCCCATCCGCTCTTTCTCTGGAGCCTTTCCTGTAAGGCTGGGCTACTGTTGAATGCCCTCAGCTTGTATTTATCTTAGAAAGTCCTTACCTTTTTGCATTTCTGTTTCTGGGGTGTTATGCTTGGTTTCACTGAGGTGCTCAGGCTGATGTCAAATTACTATTCTGCCCTGGTCTCAGAGAGCTCGGGTTTCAGGCATGTGTCACCACATCTAGCTTTTCCTTCATTTCTACAGGGCAGCGTGGTCAGGTAAATCTATGTGGCCAGGATTTTGTTCTTTCAACACTTTATTGGTCAATTCACTGTCTGTTGACATGTGAAGAACCAGCTGAGAATTCACCAGTGGTCTTATAGGCAATTCCTTCTTGTACCTGGGCAATTTCTCGTTCTGTTCATTAACCTATGTTCTTTTCTTTCCCATGTCTTTCTTTCCCATTGCTTCACTTCCTTATTTTTGCACTCCCTTTCCTTTTTTGATGGTCTATTGTACATCTTACAGTATTCTTTTGATTGAACCTAGTTGGAGGTATCTACATTTGGTTTATCCAGACCTTTGTCTTTCGTCAGATGTGAGATGTTTTTAGTAGGTTTCTATAAATAACTTTTACTTTGCAGAAGGTCTTGTGAAGTGATAGTTTCACCATGTGTGTTATTCCATCTGCAGTATTTTTCAGCTTCAGAATTTGTTTGCCTTTTAACATGATTTCCACCTCCTTGTTAAATGTCCTACATTGCTGTACTTCCTGATTCCATTGAGCTTATCTGTCTTTGTGCTTAGCAGAGCTTCCTCAGGACAAGTATTTTGAGGAGTCATTTTATAAATCTCCAAGTCTTTGGAGCTAGTTACTGGAATATTATTGTTTTCCTTAGAATGTTTTATTGACAATCTGTGTCCCTTGATGCTTTGTCTGTGTTGGATTTGAAGGAAAAAGAGCCTACCTTTTCCCGTCCTTACAAAAGAAGAACCAAACACCCTGGCTAGAGACCTTGAGGCTCTCTGAAGCCTTTTGTTTCTCTCTCTCTCTCTCTGTGTTTGTGTGTGTGCGCATGCACGCACGCACGTGCAAATCTGTATATGCATATGTGGACTTATTTAACTGCTCTATATCTTTGATTTTCTCTGAAGTATTTGAATCTGTGTGTTCCAATCCTGTGTTATGATCCTGGCTGGCCTGTACCAAACCTGGCATTCATTGCTCACAGGGCCTGTTCCCTGTGTTATCTCTGCTGGAGGCTGAAATTTATGGAGCCCTTTCGGAGTTTTTCAGGCTACTTTGGGAATATTAAAGGGAAGACATAAATGGCTCATAAATGGCAAGACCAGTTTGCAGAGGGAGCCAAAAGAACAGTTCGGAGATTCCATGGGCTCCGGCCTCTGATCTCAGACTTTGACATATGGCAAAGAAAGTTGGGTACTTTCTTGATAGGCTCTCATTTTCTCCTGTGGGAGAAGCCAGGAGCTATTGCATTCTCTCTTGATGCTATGTTAACCTGGATGAGTAGTGGTGATACAGGTAAAATAAACTGCTCTTCACCTCTTTGACATGTTTTTATTTTTTATTTTTATTTATCCAACTCTATAGCACCATCCAGTGTACTGGAATTACAGCTGGACTCTTGGGCTGAAAATGTGTTCTTCTTGGGTGATTCTCAATATTGGTGCTTTCACTAAAGAATGATGCTAGAAGATTCCTATTCTGCCATCATGTATTTGTTAATGTGATCTAATTTTTTATTAGATTTAATGCACAATAGATCCTGTATAAGGAGATATCACACCTGTAATTAATACTGAAGATAGTTGACTTTTGTAAGAAAAAAATAATACTCTCTCAGGACCCCCCCCCCTTTCATCCCAGTCAACTCAGATAATCCCACACTGTTTCCTCCTCTGAAAGTTGTGGGTGCACAGCTTTCTTTTCACAGTAAAGCCAAACCAAGTTCTTTTTTTAACAATGAAATCTTTTTAAACATGTGATCACCTCTTCTTTTAACATCAACCGGATCCATTTGCTTATGGAGTCCTGGTATTAGGGTCCACTAAGAACTAAGTGTAAATACCCTAGATGTATTGTGAAAAACAAGCAACGGAGATAATGTCAGATACATCTCCTGAAATTCCGCTGAAGCATCAGAGATTTTCAGTCTGGAGCATAAGCTTAAGCTGGCTGTGTGTCTCACTTCTGGAGCAGATGCAGTGTTCGGAGGGCTCTGGCAGCGGCGGCCACCTCATACATGCTGGAGGCTAATCCTAAAGGCATTGACTCCAATCAGGGCTCAAAGGAGAAAATCATTTAGTTAGTTTGTAGTTTAGTTCACTCTTTTGCTTCTTTTAAGGATTTATTTGGTTGCACAGTTTAGGCATACAGGTGTTTTGTCTGTCTGTATGTCTGCAGACCAAGAGAGGACATTGTATTCTGTGGAACCAGTCTTAGACTGTTGTGAGCTTCCATGCGGGAGCTAGAGATTGAACTCAGACCTCTGGAAGAGAAACCAGTGCTCTTAACCACCAGTCCTAGTTCACCATTTCAGTTCCCCTGGTTCTGTTACTCCAAAGACCCAATATATAGTAGGAACCAGATGGTAATTTTAAAAATAAAATACAAACAAAGCCACGAAATCATGCCCACTTTGGAAAATAATAATTTATTTCTAAATGATGACCCCCTGTCATTGATAAGACCTCGTGGCTGAGAACTCAAATGCTGTGGATTTGATTTACGAGTTAATGTTCACTCATTCATCGAGTCCTAATGCCTGGCATTAGAACCACTCTACACGAGCACCCATATTTAAATAAAAGTGGCATAAACCGCACTGCACACAGAGAGTGGCTGCGAGCCCAAATGAATTCTTGTGTTTGACACTGGTCAAAACCATGTGTACCCACACAAATGGCCACAGAAAGCTCTTTGTTTTCTTCCCACAATCCTTTGTCTAAGAAAGAAAAACAAAACGGAGCTTGTCTGTGATGCTTGCACATCTGTGTGGATGTGTGTGTGTTTCTAACATTAAATTGAGTTCTTATTGAAATGTTAAAACCATCATTAAAGTGACTCCACAAGAACATGGAGGAGAAATTTTTTCACAGCGGTAGGAGTGTTTCCTGCGGCATTCTGCCACCTGATGTATTTTTCCTACAGGCCTGCATTTCAGGGAATCAGACAATTTTAAAATGGTTGAAGTGGAGAAAGATTGAGCTCTCTCCGTGTACTAAATGGGCAGAATAAACTAAAGTGTGGTCTTTCTGGCCCACCCTCTGCTCACTGAAACATTCCCTCTGTAGGTGGTACAATGTTGTCATGAGTGGGGCACAGAAGGGCAAGTCTCGGACTGGTCTATATCAGATCAGACACACTGAAGTGGAGGCAGGCAAGGGCATCACGGAGGGCTAATCACAATGAAGGGAAGGAAGCCCCTGTCAGCAGTGATGTAGCCACTGGGTAATCTATAACATACTCCGGTGGTGGTGGAAATTCTCACACTCAGGCACCAATCCAGTGGTCACACAGTAAAGCAAAACAAAACACATAAAAGAGTGCTTCACGGAGGCGGAGGCTTGCTGGGGAGGGCACTGGGTGAGGAACATGAGAGAGTGTAAGCAGAACGTACTTACTGTCTGCTTGTATGAAGCTGTCGGAGAACAGAGCGAGACTTCCTCTGTAAAGAGTATCTGCTGTGAGTGTGGATGTGTTGGTGTGTTTTGTAGACATCTTCTTTCCACAAATATGGTTAACACGTGACTATGGTGACATCCCTCCGTTTACAGGCAGGGTGAGCACGGAGCTTTATTGTGCTGAGGCACTCTGGATGCTACCCTGTGGGTTGCCAAGCGACCCGTAATGAAAGTCCTGGCTTTGAGTGTAGCCTGTGGTGGTGATCTTAGGTCGGTTTCATCGGATGAATGTGCCCATTATCTCGCAAAAGCCAGCCTGAATGTTGCTCTGAAGGTCTCTTTAGGCAGGATTGATATTTGTAGTGAGAAATTTCCAATGAAGCAAATCTGAGTCCCGTCTTGTCACTGGGAGACCATGAGAGCAAAGCCTGGGGCTTCCCAGAGGACTAGTGTCAAAGGGTTGCTTGTATTTCCAGCCTGCTGGCCTGACCTTCATACCATATCCTGAATCCCTGCCTGGCTCACACTCAAAGCCTTTGGGTTCCCCGGCTCACGCTGCAGGTGGGGATATAACCATGTTAGGCAGGCTTGCGAACTGAAGTCTTACTTGCTGACTGAAGCCTCTTGGAAAGCGCCTAGACCTAGAGAGTTGTGCCCTAATTGGCAGGAAGGCTGGGCTTCGTGGTACAGTAGTGGCATTAGAGATGGTGAAAGCAGGAGTGGAGTCTAGTCAGAGGAAGGAGTCACACTGGATGTGTGTCCTGAGGACTACGTCTTACCTGACCGCCCCCCACCCCCACTCAGTTCCTCTGGATGTGTGTCCTGAGGACTACGTCTTGTCTTACCTAACTGTCCCCTCCCCACACACACTCAGTTCCTACACTAGAAGCTTTTCCTGCACGCCCCTCCTGACTCGACAGAGTGAAAACTCTAGACGCACTAGCAAAAGAAATCATTTCTTCCTTAAGTTGTTCTGTCAGACATTCCATTAGGGTGAACAAAACTCAGATTAATGTGAAAATCTTGGGCTCTGAAATCTCTCCCCTACATGCACAATTAGTGGCTTTTTTTTCTAGAGAACGGTGGCTCTTATAGACTTTGTTGTCAGGAGTTCTCCTCAGGAATAGATTTCTGAGTCGATTTTGGGGATCCGTGATTAGCTGCTCTAATCTGATAGGACATGAGGCATTGAGGAGTCGAGAAGCAAAGGGGTTAACACGCAGGACACCACACGGAAAGAGAAACGCAGAAATGCGTCAGGCACACCTACACTGGTACTCACATGGGTCTGTTCAAGTGAACCTGAATTTGATACCTGCTAATATTTTTCAAGCTAATCAGCTTAATGACAATTGATTGACGTGATATACCAGAGACATTGGTGGAAGAAAAGGATGAGTGTGATTCTTAAAATTTCTATCTCTGGGGCTGTGAAAATCACATGCCAGGCCCACATCTGAAGAATGCCCCTATTCCTAGGAGCTTCAGGACTTGAATTTTTTTTATCTGCAGCCAGAATCCCACCCTACAAATAGCTGAGTTAACAGCAATTTGGACACCTGGCCTGGCAGGTATCTGAGAGGAAAAAAAGAGTGATGTTTTTTGAGAAAGAAACATCATAAATATTGGGATTAGCGTAAGTGAGAAAACTCTAATGATGCTGTGGGCACTAAACTTCTCAATTCTGGGATGTTTCTGCCAATAAAAACAACCTTTTCACTCAGTCTTGATCTTCCTCAAGAAAACGCTTAGCTTTACTGATGTGGTTGCCCTGAAAGCCAACTCCATTCTCCTCAGCACCCATCCCACAATTTTTCTTTGTTTTAGACTGTAGCCTGAGATATTCCTGGAGGTTTCTGTCTGAGCAATATTTTCCTGTAAAAGTAGCCTTTATTTGCCTGGCAATTACTGTCATCTCAGAGGCTTAATGCCTTCATCTACTAAGCTAGGCCTAGTCCTAGAAGCTTCTAGCCTCCATACAGTTTAATCTAGGCATAGATTGTTTTCAGCCTCTGAGACTTATTGATTAATAAGCTCACCCTTTCTAACTCTTTCTGAACTCTGGCTGGCTGGTTCAACTCAGCTGTTCTGGCTCCAACTCCTCTCCTATCCAGCTAATTCATTCTGACTTCTGTCTTGGCCTCTGACTGAGTTCTTCTTCTGCTTGGCCTTATACTAACTTTGGCAATATGTTCTAATCTTTTGGCTCCTTCTCATTTTCTGGCTCCTTCTGCCTTCACCTCTGTCTGGCTTATTCTCTCTCTACAACCTGTCTCTGTACAGCTGTGCTAGTAAGTTGCTGCTGCTGCTGCTGCTGCTCTCCTAGAAAAACTATCTCTGAATTCCGTGAACAGAACTGTTGGGAACTCAACTCCACAGCACAGCCTCTCAACTCTCTGACCCAACAGAACTGACAGGCAGCACTGAGAACTCAGGTCTGCATGCCTCTGCTTCCTGAGTTCTGGGAATAAGGCATGTACCACCACCTCTGGACCTATGACTTTCTTTACCTGAAACTTGCCTATACCAGGCTGGCCTTGAACAAGGAGATCTGCTTGCCTCTGTCTCCTGGGATTAAGGGCATGTCTGTATTTCCAGCCAGTCTTTGAACGTGATTTCCTGCCAGAGCAGCCATGGTCTGAATTAAAATTCCTCTATACTTTCCTCCCCCCCCCCCCTTTTTTTTCTTTTTCTGCCAGTTCTAGTCACCTTGATGTGGCCTCCTTGTGTCAGACTGTGTCTTTTCAGCTTGTGGACAGTTCTTCATCCTGAGAACCCTCTTTCCTGCTCTCATACTCGAGAACCGCCATTTCCTTATAGCTTTAGGCCTTCGTGGCATGCGTTTTTCCAAGTCTTTCCTCATTGTGTTGTGTATGCTCCCAATACACACCCTTGTGTATTCGTGTGTGAAAATGTGGCATTTTTGTGTGGCATTTTCAAAATGAAAGGAGATTTATGTCTCACAGGGGTATCTCTTTATGGAATTTCTTTTGTCAAATTATTAGTAATTTTCTTACTAATGTGAAATGCAAAGCAAGATTGTATGTGAATACCTTTCAAACAAACAGCATGCTTACCATATCACACCTCATTATTTGCTTTGATTATATATATTAGCAAATTTCATGGGAAAAGTACCCAAGGCTTCACTGTAAGTGGCTTGTATTGTTCCCAAACATATTCTCAAATGTAATGTTATTGCAATATTTGTGAGACATTAAAATTGAATGCTCTCATGAGAAATCTAAGATAAATTCATTTTTCCACAGGTGAAACGACAGTAGCTTAAATAAAATCACTGCCATATGTCTGTAGAATCTGAAAGAATAAAGTAAAAAAAAAAATCCCCCAAACGTTGGACTATAATAAATGATTAATTATGTTATTTCTATGTGTATATGTGTGAATATATACATATCTGTAAGTAAATATGTGCATACCTACATAAAATATATTTATGGAAATATGTAATGCATTACAAATAACCATAAATGCTGATAGGAAATACCTTATAAGATTAATGATAGCTATCTTAAATATATTATAGAGATAAATCTAAGTATGATTACTACAGCTTGTAGTATGGTCAGTTCCATGTGTGCTACATACAAGACTTGTTATTTCTTTATGTTATTCTCATTACCTTTACACATTTTCTTTAAAAGAAAAAAAAAACCTACTACTTTTATTTTGGAGACAGTCTTGCTGGGTAGCCCAGGCTGGCCTGGAATTTGTGCTCTTCTTTGGGAAAGCTGGGATTATGATCTGTGCCACTGGCCCAGTGTGCTAAATTTTCCTCATAATAGTGGACATTAAGCAATAAATATCTGTTCAGAATATTTTGTCCTGGAAACAATTTTTAGCGTGCTGGCGAGGGAGCTCACTGATTCAAGGGTTTGCTGTGCATGTGGAGGGCTGGGGGACCGGATGTCCAGCTTTACAGGGAAAGCCTGGAAGTCAAGTGACCTGCATGCAGTCCCCAGCCCCAGGCCTGTCCGCAGGACACTCCAGAGCAAGCTGGCCAGCTGTGTCTGCTCCACGGGTGACATCTGGGTTCTGCAAGAGGCCTTGATTCAGCACACAAGATGGAGAGTGACTGGAGATTTCACAATCCTCCGGCTTGCACATGTATATGAACATGCATGCAACCATGCCGATTACACACACACACACACACACACCGGACACAGAAAAGATGCTCAGAAATTCTTACATATTAATTAATAAAAATACCCAATGGTAATGAAAAGAAAATGTTTGTAAGGAGCCAAACTTAATTGAAACTTTAACGTTACTTAACAAACTTCCTCCTAGTTTTATCACAATGTCTTTAAGCCTTGGATTTCCCCCTCCACTAAAACGATGTGTATTAGCTGCAAGTCTTCAACTGCAAATACTTCCCTCAGAACAATGATTGTTCTGTTTGTTTTTCTACTGGCGGGGGGGGGGGGGGGAGGTGTCCTTAAGTTTTGAGTTTGTGTGTCAAGCTCCTTCACTGTGGCGCGAAGCAGTCCAGCGATGAGTTCAGACTGAGCAGCAGCGTCGCCGCAGGTGCAAGTCCTCTGCACATCTGATGCCGAGCGAGGACAGACCGAGACGCTCGTGAAGCGAGACCTCGGGAAGGCCGCTGGACTGGGCTGGGCGCACTCCATCCGTAGCTCTTGCTGTCTGGAGGACGCAGCGGCAGAGGAAGCCTTCCAGGCATCTACCCGGCCTGCCAGCTCGTTCCTGCTTCCTCCTCGCGGGTGTTGTTTGTCGGTAGTCCAGTAAGGAGGCCTCCCCTCCGGCAGGTATCAGAGCAGCACACTCCAGTCTGAGGCGGAATAATGCGTCCCACTCTACTTGGCTGCATGTTTGATGCCCAGTTCTGTGCACGGTCCAGGCCAGCGGTTCAGCACACTCGGCCGGTTTTCTGTTTCGGTAGTTGTTGTTTTGGTTTTCCCTCATGGCTGAGCGGCTGACTGGCTCTGCAGCTCTCTGCCTCTGCCCAGCGTCTTAGACAGTACTCCCTTTCCCGTGGCCTGCCCGGTGAATATTAACATTCCAGCGTCTGGACTACAGGTTCTACTGAGCGCTCGTCATTTTGCTCTGTCAGGAGACAGAAGAACTCGAGCGTAGGTCAGGCTGTCTAAGCTGGCATGTGGGTGCGCTTTAAGCTCCTGGAACACGCCCACCTCTCCGCTGAGAAGGTTCTCCCAGTCCTGTGGCCTGCTCATGTCACCCCTCTTGGCTTGCTTCCCTGGTGAGTGAAGTTTTCTAATAGAGCATTTCACACAGGATTAGTTCATTCTGGCTTTGGCTGGCTGTGTTCCCAGTCTTTAGTGTGGAAAAAGCCCACACTTAGCACAAGAGAGGAAAGGTCCAGCAGCTGGAATATCTGTCTCCATTGACCTCTCTCTCAGTCTTCAGAGCCTTATCATCTCTAGCCTGGCAGCTTTGTCAGCCTCCCCCGAGAAGGCAGCGATGAAAATCTGTGCTTCTTTCTGTAACAAGTGGTAAGTTATGGTGTGGACTCAAGGGACCCTCGTTACTAATATTGGAGTATTTTTTTAATCATTGCGCTAACTGTTTCTCCATCTAATTGAGATGAAAATTCCCCATTGAAAGCCTCAGTGGGGTTTTACATCCTCTGTCCATTGTGCTTGCTGGGCCTAATCATCTCAGGGTCACCAAACCATATGCGTTGGCGCCTTGGCTGCGCGTGTCAGTGGCAGGTGCAGCAAAGAGCAGGTTGCACACGTGGTCGCGAGCAGCAGTTTCCAGTGGAGGCTAACGAATGGGCGGCGTGCCCCAGCTTCACTCGTGGTTTCTCCTCAGAGTGCTTATGCTCCTTAAGCAGGACCCTCCCGGCCTGACTCCCACCTCCGTTTCCATTTGCTTCGAAATCTCATTTGAGAGGAGTATGTTAGCCTCCTGCCACTCTTGAAAATACCTGGGAAAGTGAACATAACGATGAAAGGTTGCTTGGACCTGCTGGAGGGGGCCAGTCCTCTTATGCTGAGGGGAGGGAACGTGAGAGAGACCTCCATCCCACCACAGGGTCCTCACTTCCCCTGACTTCTCCATCCCACCACAGGGCCCTCACTTCCCCTGACTTGTCCCCACTTCCTGAAGGCACCACTATCTTCCACTGGTACCATGGACTGCGGAGCACAGCTCTGCTGTCCAGACAGTGAGAGGACACCCAGGAGCCACACACAAGCCCTGGATGGACGGACCAGGCTCAGCCACTGCAGTGTTTCTTGTCTCCTGGGCTGCCACAGTGCTCAGACCTTCAGGGTTCACCTCTACTGTCTAGCAAGTGGCATGGAGTGGCTCCCCTCCCAAAAGCGCAATCCTTTTGTTTGTTTGCTGTTTCTTTACCTCTTCTCAAAGTGTGTGTTTTTAAACTCAAACGCTTTACCCAGCCTCATTTTCTTCTCAGTTAAACTGTCTTCATGGGAAGCTCATTTCATCTCATTCTGGGGTCCTCTAGAAGCTCCATTTTCTTAGGGCAGTCTTGATTTCCCATGGCAAGAGTCCATGGTGATCTTGAGAGCCACCCCCACCACACACACACACACACACACACACACACACACACACACACACGTGAGCTTGAGCTCTCTCTCTCTTTCTCTCCTAAAGCCCGTGACTCCTGAAGCCTGCCTCAGACTGCTGTGGTGTGGGAGAAAATGCAGGTCTTTGACGGAAATGGAAGTCTTTGGATCTGATGTGTAAGGTGAAAGCAAAGAGGCCAAGATCCTAGAATGAAGATGGTCCAGGTGGTGAGGTGACAGAAGCTGCGGTTCCTGAAACTTCAGGCTGTCGTCCTCCATGATTTCTTGTGAACATAATGGTTTCTTAGGCAATCCCTGTGCTGCCAGTGTACATACTGGGGCCCTGCTCAGGAGCATGAGCTTCTCTTCCTTTTCCTCATCTCTGGAGGAAGCAGTGTGTTGCACAAAGCCCGAGAGCTTCTCTGGCCTGGAAAGGTGAGTTTGGCCGATATACATAGGTAAATAAATATATGACCTGAAAATGAATGTGCTAAATTTGTCTAAAGCTGATCATACATTAAAACACTTATCCACATTTTATAAAATATTTCTCCACATTTATTGCCAATTTTCATTGCAAAAATGTTTTGTGTTGCTTTTCTATAGCACATTATTGCCACATTTGTAAAGAAACTAGAATAATGAATAGATCATAAGCTTACTGCCTTATTTCTGCCCTATGTAACACCATTTTTTTAGTTGGATCACAAAGCAAAATAAAGAACATAAGAATTTCTTAGACATTTTCAACAGTAACTTTAGGGCAAAATAAAATTGCTCACCCCTCTACCTCATCACAAATATTAAATATTCTTTCACAAAACATTTTACAATTAGACAAACGAAGAAGCATTAAAGAAAGGAGAGGAAAATCCACTGTCAGGAATACAATTTATTGTACTAGCTATAAATATATAAAAACTTTTTAAGGAACTTCTGTCATTTTAATTACATTAGAAATCCACATGTCATGTTCAAGTAGAAATGTCACAGAGAGTTAGTGGCCGGCTAATTGCAAAAGAAACAAGTTCATTTCAGAATGTGAATGTTGTAAAGCAAAACAACAATAGTGCTCATAGAGCCTCACGTGAAACACTTTGTGAAATTGTTTAGTTTGCTTCCAAATGATGACCCGTACAAGTGTTTACCTAGCTGAACTTTGTTCCTGAGGGCAGTTATCTAAGGGGCACACATTACATTGATGCCACCAACATGACAGAGCTAACGGTATGTTCAAATTCAACCTGTACTCATGAGGTTACGTTGCTTTTGCAAACACTGTGTTAACTAGTACCTACTTTGTACCCAACACTAACAGCTCAGTGCCCATTACGGTATTTGAACTCTAGACTCCATGGATATTCATCTGCCTTGCTTCCTCTTTTAAGACTATCAGTCATGAAGACTTGTCCTACCACAAGTCAGACATAATTAAATTTCCCTTGACTTCCGATGAGGGTACTAAGTCCTGGTAAAACCATGCAAAAATGCATTCACTACCTCTAGATTAACGAATGTTGGAGCTTAGCCATGGTGCAGAGCTGAGTGAGAGGGACTTCCCTTTCTCAGTGGAGGACTGGCTGGAGCTTCGGCTCGCTGTCCTTCCCAGGCTTCCATAGGAGAACACGATAATGTGCCGTTTACTCCAGAAACAGATGCAACCCGGGTCCCTCTCTCCTGCATGTTCTCTCTCCTACGTCATTGAGGAATAAAACTCTCAAGCTGAACCATCACCACAAGGATATATTCTACTGTGACCAATACTTACCACGATGGAAATTCGAGTCAACAACTACAATACTCTCTGTATAGTTGATTGGCTAATGCTGAGGTCACTGTGCGATGAATGAACAAGCCTCACAGATCTCTCCCGTGGCTTTCATCTGGTGTACGCTAACAGGGCTTTGGTGGTGATTGCTGAAAAGCCATCTTTCCAGTCCCTGAAGGAAGCATCTTAAAGGGGCTTTAGATTACTTTGTTCTATGTGCCAATACATCTGAATACTCAGTTTCAGATATGAAGGGTCGCGTGGACCATTTAGAGTAAAGTGATGACACTTAGGAATGAAGGAGGCACTGTGCACATCTCTGCAGGGGCTTGTGAAATCCAGAAGTTACTGTTGCTCTTCTTCCCATTCCCTTGTCCTTACAGACAGGCAGGGTTAAAACTCATATTTCAACCCAGAGCAACATTAGTACGCAAACAGGAGTCACAAGGCATCATACAGATTCTTAATTTTCTTTCTGCTCATTTATCTTGGTCTGTCTGTTTCTTAATTTAAATATTATGAGCACTGAATGAAACGCTAAATGGTTATTTGTTAAATTGTAATGTCATGGAACTCTGCAAACAATCTATGACATCTATGTATATATATATAATATGTATATGTGTATGCATCTATTTTTAGTTATAAGGAAATACATTAAAATATATTTGTGTTCTATACCATGTTGTCAAGTAATATATTAATTTCACATTATAGAAGACTGGTTAGATATAAGTCATTCTGGAATTGGTAGTGTGAGCCTGTGTGTGCATGCACATCCTTGTGTGTGCACACATGCTCTCAGTGCATGTGGCATGAGTTATCCTATGGACAGACAAAGATTGATTAAAGAGGGCAAATGCAGCTTTCAAAGGGTCTTTGAGGCACCATCATCCAAGTTCAGGCTCTCATTATCTCTTGTTCCTCTATCTCTAGTCTCTCCCGGCTCTGATTTATCTTTCACACTCCTGCCACAGTGCCCTTTATAAAATGCAAATTTGGCCTTGTTTGTCCTGTGCTCAAGGTCTTTCAGGATGAAGCAGAATGGCTCAGCAGGCTTCCAGCCTTACTGCAGCCCTCCTGGTTCCCGAGCTTCTCTCTGGACTGACCTGGCGTTCAGGTTGGCAGGACACTGTTAACCCCAAGCACTCCTGTGCGCTCCCATCTGCCTGCCCACTGTCCCTGTCCCATCCTTCCTGGAAGTCACTTCATCTTGTGACTCTCAGGACATCTGCCTCTGGGGCCCCAGCATGTCTGTCTTCAGACAGTTCGCTTCTGGGCAAAGCCCTTTGAGATACATTACAGTTAGGTAGGTCAAACGAATTTGCAGTCTATATCCTCATGATCTGGAACACAGAAAATACTTTTAATTCTTTTTAATGACTGATTTAAATGCTTCTAAAGTCAGTCTCAAAAAATGATCAGCTTCAGTAAGTGGGCTGAAAGAATTCAGAAAAAATAAAACACTTAGGAGTCTGGTAATGGCTTGATGGTTGTAAGCAGCCTGCCTACAGTTTATATTCATTTTCATTTTGGAAATACTCATTATGTTATCTTTGACCTTTGGACTCTTACGTCACATGTCTATGTTCTTTAAGTGGCTAGTAATACAGGGAAGGACCCACAGATTTCATTTTTCTGCATATTAGTTTTCACCAGATGATTAAAGTTTCTAAGGAAATGTATTTGGTTCTGGGATGTGGAAATGCTTCCGTGATCGCCCTTAGTAGTACTTATAACAAAGGAGATGGGAAAATCTGTCTCTCCAGACTGTGTTTATTTAAATTCTCACTGCTGGAGTGACTGTGGTAAAGTGGGCATGAGGGCCAGGGAGATGGCTCAGCAGTTAAGAGTCTGGTTGCTTTTGCAGAGGACCAGGGTTCAGTTCCCAGTACCCACAGATCAGCTCACAGCCATCTGCAGTTCCAGTTCCAAGACATCTGATGCTCTGTTTTGACTTCCTCAGGTAGCAGGCACTTCCACGGTAAAAATACATACATGTAGCCAAAACATTCATGCCAACAAAAAAATAAATAATATTTCCTTGTGTCAGGAGTAGTTGGCCAATACAAAATGGAATGCCGTGTGTATGAGTGTGTGTGTGTGTGTGTGTGTGTGGTGTGTGAGTGTGTGTGTGTGTGTGTGTGTGTGTGTGTGTGGTGTGTGTATACGCATATTTAGTTGTTGCTTTGGTTTGGTATATTTTGTCTTTTGGAGTTTTTGTTTGTTTTGACTTTTTGGAGAGAGAGAGGATATGAAGTTTAGGTAGGTAGGAAGATGGGTAGGATCTATGAAAAGTTGGGAAAGGCAAAATAATATCATCAAAATATATTATATAAAAAAAGTTTAAACCCAATTTAAAAAGTAGAGCCACATAAAGAAGGGAGATGATCAGAACAGAGCGCTCACAAATGGAGTGAGTCAGGAGCTTAACCTAGGCTCCCCAGGGACTCTCTCACCCCGTCGTCCATGTGACCTCATGGAAATAGCTTAATTCCCAGGAGCTAAGACTTGGCTTCTCACCAAGCACTGACCCTGCTGTCACCGGGGGACAGCTGGCCGGGGACAGGTTCGAAGTGGAGGAAGGTCAGGACAGAATGGAGCTAACAGGATGAGTTGCAACACCTCATTGTCCTCTGACCAGGCCTCAGGTCTTAGAAAAGTCGGAGCCACCTGCATGGCCTGAGCTTGTTATTTCACCAGAGGAACGTCCAACAGTCTCGGCCACATTGTCCAGTCAGAAGAATGTCACCTCTGCCGGACAGTCTCTTTGCTTTAAGCACCCCAGTTTCAGTCTGGAACGATGCGGCCCACACCAGAAGCCTACTGCAGCAGGACTTCATCTCCTGAACGTGTCTAGAAGTTCTAAGCTCCTCATGAGAGACAGAGAGAGAGAGAGAGAGAGAGAGAGAGAGAGAGAGAGAGAGAGAAGCAATTCCCCTGAGTGTGACTATTGTTACTTTATAATTTCCAAGCCGCTATCCAGAAGTCAGAAGAACGACTGTCCAGTTGGAAAACAAGAGGCCCAAGCTTTAGTTTCTTTTCTGGTTTACTTAGTCCATGGAAATGAAAGGATGTCTCCTTTTCCCCGGAGCAGAACATAAAGATCAGGACAACCCCAGCACAAAATAAGTGAATTATAATTTAAAATCTGGTTGTGAATCGGCGCAGGGTCGGGTGCTGACGCAGTGGGGTGGGGCCATGGGGGAGTGCTGACGCTGAACTCGCTGCTAATGCTGCCACCTGCTGTATATGTTGACATTGGCCCTGGCGGAAGGGCGGCTGCGTGCAGCAGAGAGAGAGGGGAGATAATAAAAACTAACAGTACCGCATCCAGGAGCTGAGGACACAGTTCAGAACGCTGACGCCAGTGCCACGTATTCTGACCCGCTTATATCATTGCCGTGGTGATGGGAGGCGAGGGACAAAGTGGAGATGGCAAGATATTGGCTTTGCTTGCCCCTAAAATCCTGGCAAAGGAAATGAGAAGGCTGTGGTTCACAGAGTATTAAGAACACTATCCTGGAGAGGATTTGCTTTAGGCAACAAGGGAATGTCCTGAAATTAGAGCCTGCTAGGAAGGTCTTAGGGCTAAAGAATAAAGGGAGATAGACAACTGCACTGGGGTCATAAACAAAGCCTTTTGCATTTAATGAGTATTGATTATTTTGAGCACGGGCAAGTTTGAACAGCTAAAATATGCAGATTTTAGATTTTAAAGCATATAAGGAAGAAACATTAGCTTCGAGTCACTTCTAAATTCTTCATAATGCAGTGTACGAAGTTGCAGAGAGAGGTGGAGATATTTCACAAGAAAAAAAAAACATTTATACTCAGTTTTCATTTTTAAAATGTATGTTACTTACAAATAACTTTTAAAACTATTGATTGCCTAACATTCTGTATCATTCTGCATAAGGGAAGGTGCCTGCCTATCTTAGCATAGCACTCAGGGCTTAAACATAATACTGACTTGCTTTAATTCAAATTTATACAATTTGATTGGCCTAGACTTACTTATAACTGGTTTGCGGTCCTTTGATAATAGAAGCTTTCTAAGAAACAGCTGATAATTAAGACAACTGGCAGGGAGTGAAACTTTTAGTAGTGGATAAAGGTTGATCCCCGTGAAGGTTCAAGCACGTGGGGTTTGCTTAATATAAGATTGCAGACAAATACTTAAAACACAGGTGCAAAATAAAAGGCTATCAAAGTTAGGGAGCAACAATAAACTGGGACAAGAACTCCACAAGGAGAACAACAGAACCAAAATAACTGGGCCAAAGGGCGCTCTGCAGAGTCTGACACTCCAACCAAGGACCATGCTTGGGGAGGACCTAGAACCCCTGTTCTGATGGGACCTGATAGGCTATGATCAGATGGAAGGGGAGGAGGACCTCCCCTATTAGTGGACTAGGGAATGGGCATAAGAGAAGAAGAGGGAGGGTGGATGGGACTGGGAAGAGACAAGGAAGGGGGCTGCAGACGGGATACAAAGTGAATAAATTGTAATAAATAAATTTTAAAAAACACATATGCAAAATATCAGTTCTTCCATGAAGAAAAAATTCTATCGTCATTAAAACAACAATAAAACTATAATTTCTTTTTTTTTCTGGCGAGAGTCATAGGGAGTTTTTATGCCCTTGTTTTTCAATTTTCTTCGAATGATCCCTTATTCTGTCACTGCCCTGTTCAAAAGCCTTGCCAGGCATGAATTCCTAGTCTGTATGAGCAAATGCATGCTCCTTCATGCCTTCAACACAGGCTAAACCTCCAGAGAATTGCTTGCTCTTCTTCAATGGCCTTCCATCCATGTCTTCTACTTTCTCTAGACAAAAAGCACACATACATGAAACAGACGCTCCCACCTACCTCCAAAGCACACAGGGCAATCACATCACGAACCTTTATGCATAGAATGAAGGTGGGGTGATTCTACATGAAGGCAGCAGATAGAAACATAATCAGCCTGAAACTTCATTATCCTCCCTATTGCTCTGGTAGGAACAAGAAGAACCAGAAACAAACATGCATTTAGAATATAAGGGTGCCTGTGATTTGATTTTGCTCATTTAAACTCCTGGAGAAAACACACACACACGTGTGTGTGTGTGTAATTATTAAGAACAGTCATATTTCATATTTCATTCTCCCCTATGTAAAAGGAAGCTAGCTAGTAGGCTGACCTTATTCAGTCCTTTGTCCGACCCCTGTGGTCCATACAGGGCATCAGCTTTGTTTGTTTGTTTGTTTGTTGATTTTTTTTTTTCAGCTGGAACTCTAGTTCTCATCAGGTCAATAATGATCTCCATCTTTATCCTGGCCTCTTGTTGCCCATATGGCCCTGTTGTATGCTGTGGATACAGAGCAATTAGGAGGAGCATGCATTCTGGAAGCTTCTGTGGAGCGAGGGCAGGAAGAACTGTGGTCTCCAGTGAACACCAGCTGTTGAGTTCCTTCCTGTGGCTCACCATTCCTCTTCTCCCTCCCCCTTGCTTTCCTCCCTCCTTCCTCCCTCCTTCCCCTTCTTCCTTCTTTCTTTCCTTGTCTTTGTTTTTCTTTCTGTGCTAGAGATCAGCTAAATTCTTTACCGAGTGCTCTAACACTGAGTCACTCTCCAACCCTAAGCATGTCTTATTTCTTTACTCCTCCCATAAGCTAGTTGTATGGGAGAAGACAGCAGCGTTTTCCCTCAGGATGAATTATAAACCTTTTGAAATTCGGACACTGGGAGATAAGTGCCACATATAATGTAAAGCAATTGATGGTATACATTCTTTAATTTGATCTGGAACAAACTTCCCTCAGTTGTGCTTAACTATTCTCTCCCTTTTTGGGCAGGTGTTCTATCCTTAAGAAAGTCTTTACCTGACTGATTGATTGCAATCAGGAATGCTGTGTATTTTAGCCTTATTCTGGATGTTTCGAGGAGAATCTTCTGATGATAAACACAGTGTAAACTGTGCAGGTTCCTGACACTAATTTGTAGGGAAAGGAGATACAAATAAACTGGTAAAAAACATAAACAAAAACAAAAACAAACAAACAAAAACAGGAGCAATAAGAGATAAGGCATGGAAATCCTGAGTATTTCAGAAAACCATAATGCAATTCCAAAAGTGCTTTCCTGGGAATGGGCTGGTTAATAGGCTTTTAAGTATTTATTTAAGAAAAGCTATAAATATAAGGACTTAAGTCACCAAAAAAGAGAATTCCTACCAATGCTGCCCTAATGAGCTGAAGTTAATTCATCCCAACTTTCACATACGCCTTTGTGGGCAGTTGGCCAGACCCAGGACATTATCTGTTTGACTCACGGAGTCCCTGCCGCTAATGGAATTTAGCTCCATGTTTGTTGTTGCCATGGTGATGTGATATTCTCAGGCATGTCATGTTCACAGATCAGTAGCAGCAGCATGCTTGCAGACACACAGCAGCTCTCAGCCTTTGACCATCCGCAGAATTCACTCGCAGACAGCTGCCAGGAAGGAAGTGGACTCAGAGCCCTGCCTTCTCCCTTTGTCGCTGTGGAGCCATTGTCATTAAAATAACCTTGAGTTTTCACGCATTCACTCATTCACAAACACTGTCAAAGAAGGTACAAGAGTTCAAGAGAATCCTGAGGGTCAAAGGGAGGGCTAGTTTTAAATCTGTGCCCATTGAACCTGGAAATGACATCTTCTGCTGTTAGATATAATCTTATTCTTACCATAGCAAATCAAATCGTGCTGCCTGGCACCAACGTCCAGGCGATTCAGCACCATGAAAGGTTACTGGGAGCAAAGGGGTCATATCCTTTGTGGCACCACTCTGAGAAATAGACACAGACATGTGTGGGAATATTCTACAAAGAATGGATTCCTTCCACAGTGAAAAGCAAGCCCTGCCAGCCAGCTATAAAGGGAGAGGGCATTGTACACTAGGGTTATTTCCATGTTTCCAGCCAAAGTTACAATTACTGGGTTTCCGACTTCTAAAACATTTGAAGAAGTCACAGACATTGTGTGAGATTTCTAATTTGCAGACAAGAAGTGACAAGGAGTAAGACAACATAAATTTTCTGAAAACTATTTTTGCCCTTTGGAGAGATGCTTCTATTAAATTATGCATAATTTTCATGAGGTGTGAAATTTGCTAGCAAGTGAGGCAAATTTAAGAGTATTTGTGTAAATGTTTGTCGGTATTGTCCAATGCAAGATCGAAGGTTAATTGTAACAAGCTAGCCTCTCTACATTCAGGTTTCTCTCTTCTGCTGGGGCTTCATTCCTGCCTGAAAATGTGGGAACTGGGAACAGCAAAGACTCAGCGAGCTGAATGGACACTGCATGAGAAGCTTCTGCACAGTTTTAGGCTGAAATCTGAAACAAAGCTCCCACGAAGAGGTTATTCCTACGCTCACTTTCATTGCACATGTGGCTGGGTGGAGAGCACGGCGCGGGCAAGTGAGGGTTTTTCCTCTCCATGAGTCTGTTTTACGATAGAATCCATACACTTCCTTCCTGGTTTTCCTCATCTCTTCCTCTCTCTCTCTCTCTCTTGCTCTCTCCCCTTCCTCTTCCTGTTTCTCCATCTTCCTCTTTGCTCTCTCCCTCCATTCCTTTCTCTCTCTCTCTCTCTCTCTCTCTCTCTCTCTGAATGGTGAGGGAGTTTTTGAGACAACACTTCACTCTATCCCAGGCATTTTCTGTCACCTATGACTGAACAAACATTCTGCCCACATAAAAATTGCAATAGCCAAGTGACAGAAAGAAGCTGAATGTGAATGTTCCCTGACAGCGCCTCAGGTTCACTCCTTTATCAAGCTTATCATGGCACTGGGCCAATAAATATACTCATATTTTGTTTGTGGATACCATTCTATCTAATAGGGGCCAACCACACAATTTGTAGAGCTCATGTACATAAAAATGTTGGAAATTGGAATGAAGAAGGAAAGAAAAGAAGAAAAAGGAAGGGAAAAGGAAAAAGGAGAGGAATGGAGTCAAGGGGGTTGAGGAAGGAAAGGAAGAGGAAGGGAATAGGGAAAGGAGGGGAAGAAAGAAGTAGGGAAATAAAGAAGGAAGAAAGGAAGGAATGGAAAGAGAGGGGATGGGAAAAAGGAAGGAAGGAAGGAAGGAAGGAAGGAAGGAAGGAAGGAAGGAAGGAAGGAAAATAACATTTTTTTTTTTTAAATTTCATGGCACCTCTCTCAGCCTGTACTGAGTCTGTGTTATCTGGTACTAAGTCACACTCCATCTCATTGAGGGGTGCACTCAGGCTGAGGATGGACCTTCACAACTGCTTGTAGCCAGTCTTTAGCCACCCAGTTCCTGGCTAGAACACAAAAGTCAGAGGGCACATAAGAAATAAAAAGGCAATAAGCCCCTAAAAGCCTGTTCGGGGGAGAGAGGCAGGTGGGGAGGAGTAATTTCAAATATGACTGGAGGCTCCTAGCACCTGTGTATGCTTCACCGTCTCTTCCAAGGATGGAATTGCTCTCATTTCAACACGTTCTCTGCAGAGATCAAAGAAGTAGGAGGGCCCCATTCTGCTCCTGGGGCCTTCTGTAGTGAGTAAAGCACAAACAATTGGTCTTGCCTACAGTGGTAACAGGTGTACATGCTTCTACTCCACTCCTCAGGTCTCAGTGTTTTGAGAAATAACCAGAGCAAATAAAAACAAGATTTTCCATTCAAGGAGGCTTAGGAGTCTGTAGGTCTGTCTCATGTTTTATAATCTACTTTGTTTATATATGCACAGGCATACATTTAACTATCTAAATGACATAATTACAATGGATGATGAGTTGTTGGAACAGGCTTTTGCTCCTGTTTGAGGTGGTATTACCTGTCAAGATCTGTGATGCTAGAACATTGTTCTTGACCAATTTCCGGGATTCAAATCAATTTCCCACACCAACAAGCAATCTAAAAAAAAAAAAAAAAAATGTTCAGATAATTGTTACCTGATAACATCTACCAGGAGCATTTTTCCTCTCACGTAAATTAATAGGCGCCATCTGTGTGGCCTCTCCCGCCTGAGAGCCACTGCGTGAATGTTGCTGCTGCCAGCCACACTGCCGTGAGCTTTCCCCGAATCAGATAAATAATGAATTACAGTAACAAAGCAGTGAAAATGGAATAAAACACGTTACAGACCATGAGGAAGGTAATGGGGGTTTTCTCAACTTCAATTCAGCTAGTTTATTGTCTCAGGACTTTTTTTTTTTTTCAGTTTTCCTTATAAATATTTCTTTATATTCACTCAGTGGCAATGTATCAGTGTTCACTTTTATCCAGCACTGGCTGCAAGTGCCCTTCACTTGACCCAGCCCATTAATTTAAAAATGCCTAGAGCTAGGACTGAATGTGGAAGGGATTCGTGCGGGTGGCAGTTCCGAGCTGCAGGAATGGGGCTCTCGCTGCAGTCTAGATGTGCAGCCATGTTAGTTTTCTTCCAGGAACGTTAAACTTTCCTTGAAAATTACAAAACAAAACAAAACAGAAACATTACAATAAAGTCAAGGAAAGCAGGCTATCCAGTCTTTAAATATGAGACCTGTGTATGATCTTGTGTTCTGCTTATGTGTTGAGTGTTCATGCCACTTCAGCAAAATTATTATTCCCAGAAAACTCTCGATCAGTGGTTCTCAATCTGTATGTCACGACTCCTTGACCAACCTCTATTTCCAAAAATATTTACATCATGACTCATAACAGTAACAAAACTGCAGTTATGGAGTGGCCATGAAAATGATTATATGGTTGGAGTCACCTCAACATGAGGAGCTGTGTTAAAGCGTTGTAACATTAGGACTGTTGAGAACCACTGGTCTGGACCCTATCAAGTGTGTGTGTGTTTATCTTTAATTTTTCCTTATTCTATGTATTGACCAAGAAATTTTCATTCAATTCAAAGATACATAAATTTTCTCTAGATACGCTGGTCTTCAAAAAAATGTAAATTTTTATTGTATTTTTAAATTAATATTAACAATAACAAATTGACACAAAGACACGAATTTTCTTGACTCCAACCATAACACTTGGTTGCTTTTATTTTTTACTTTGCTTTTTGAACTATCTTATAGAAGGTAGGATGTAGCCTCAAAGCTAAGTCTCTGGCCCTCGAACGTGATCACAACTGTGTTTTTACACATTTTATAGGCAAAAGACCTAGAGCAGTTCTGAGTCTTGTCCAAGCTGAGGACAGTCCCCTCAATAATGAGTGCAAGCAGCCGTGCACCGTTCTAGGGTGCCAGTGCTTTGAGCGTTGCTAGGTTTTGAACTGGAAAGGCCTGCATCCTACAGGCTCATTCTCTAAATACTCTGCCCTGCCGTGGTGCTGTTTGGGAGGCTGTTGAGCCTTTTGGAGGAGAGGTTTGTCTGCTAGAACTAAGTCACCACAATTGACCTTTGGAAGTTATAGCCATCTCTAGTACTGAAGTCTCACCGTCCTCCTTCCGGGTCTCCTGGGATATGGGTATCCTCAAGTTCCCGAGGCCAAAGACTGAAGGCATGCTCCCTGGCATGCCTTCCTGGGAAACAACTCTGACACCGTGAGCCCAAATAAAACTTTTTTTCTCTGTCTTTTCTGAGACTGATACTCCAACCAAGGACCATTCATGGAGATAACCTAGAACCCCTGCACAGATGTAGCCCATGGCAGCTCCGTCTCCGAGTAGGTTCCCTCATAATGGGAACAGGGCTGTCTCTGACATGAACTCAATGGCTGGCTCTTTGATCACCTCCCCCCTGAGGGGGAATCAGCCTTACCAGGCCACAGAGGAAGACAATGCAGCCACTCCTGATGAGACTTGACAGGCTAGGGTCAGAGGGAAGGGGAGGAAGACCTCCCCTATCAGTGGACTGGGGAAGGGGTATGTGAGAAGAGGGAGGGATAATGGGATTGGGAGGGGTTGAGGGAGAGGGCTACAGCTGGGATACAAAGTGAATACATTCTAATAAATATAAAAATAAATAAATACAAAGCTTAAGAAAATCCTAAAATAAAATGTAAAAAAAAAGTTAAAAAAGTTGTTGCTATCATTACCCTGGTTAAGCCAATGCTAAATTAAATTATACAAAAGCTGGAAAATGAGAAGTGGATCATTTCATCTTATTTAACTTGGCTCTGGGCTGTGAAGACCTTTGGAAATAATCTGTGGGAGGAATGTTTCAGAATTCTAAGATGTGAGCTAGAGCAGATGATAAAAGCATAGCATGATGGGGCATTCTCTTGGCAGTGCAGCAGATCAAATGCTAATGAGAACACAGACAATAAGACCTGCTCATGAGGTCTCAGATAAGAAAAAAAACATCTGAACTAGAAATTGGACCGGGGGCCATTTGCATTGTAACGTGGAAAAGGTCATTACAATGTGCCTTTGTCCTAAAACGTTCAGTAAGGCTAAACTCAAAGGTAGCAGAGAAACTGGAAGATAGTATTGCATTCACATCATGGTATGGCCACTGCCCACTGCTTTTATCCAGGTTTACAGCGAGAGTAAGGATACTAATCCAGAAAAAGAAGAACTGAGTGAAACAGGCCATTTGATAAGAGAAGAAATCGACTTGAAGTCATACACAAAATGACTTTTGGGCAGGTGGCCATTATTGCTAAAAAGATCAATGCCATCCATTATAACGAACCCACAAACTTTACAATGGGATAAAGGAAAAGTCCACTTAAGACATTTCAGGAAGTAGTAAGGCCTCTGATAGAATGATCCAAGGATTACAAAGAGCCTCAGATCTACTCTGTTCACATGGGCCCAAGTAGGAAAGTGTTGTCCATGTTAGCTAACCCAAACTCTCAGAGCTTTTTGCATCTACAATGTACAAGAATCCAGAAACATACTGAGCTGATAATGGGACCTGGTATTGACTACATATTGACAGTTTTGAAGGCAGGAAGAATGCATGAGGGTAGTAACATCGAAGTTTGTACTGAGGTGTTTAGGGACAGCCTGAAGGCCAGCAATATGTGGTAGGGTGAGATTCACTTTGAGGCCATATATGAAGCTCTGGAAGTGAATTCTAAGTTGTCAGAGAGATCCCCAAGATATTGAAGAGATGAAGGAAAGCTGAAAGTAACAAGCAGAACCTGGACAAAAGAGAGGTCTTATGTGCTCTCTGTGGGAACAAATAGAGCTCATGCCTTGACACCGTGTGACATTAAAGTTGGACATGGAAACGTAGGGTAGGTTTTCCTTGTTGTTTTTTTTCTTTTCTTCTTCTTCTTCAATTTAATATTTCCTTGTTACCTTTGTATGTCTCTTGCTCATCGTGAGGACATCTGGTTATTTACTCTACCACTGTATATTGAAAGAACTTTAAGATTTTTCTCTTTGTTTATGACAGCTCATAGTTGTTGTAATGATCAAGACTTTGAAAATTCTCCAGGTTTGACTGACTACATGTTTTCACTGAGAGCTGGTCATGAGACATTGGTAGCTAGAGACAAAAATTACAGTTTTCTTTTGAAATATCCTCACAAGTTTATATTTTAAAACCATATTGCCTAATTGGCAGCATAGTTTAAGTAGACTGTGGAGGCAAAGAGTGTTGAAAGAAAGGGAGTTACTAAGGTCAGGCCCTTGAAAATTGCAGTCCATACTAATTACATTATTGCCATCTCTTTGTGCTGGTCCAAGGTATGACGAGCTACCAGCACTGACCGCCCCTGCTGTGGACCCAGCCAGTCTGTCATGCTTGTTTGTTAGAATGGACTGAACTATCTAGAACTATTAGCCCAAATAAATCTTTCGTGTCTTAAATTAGGTCCGTCATGTATATTGTCACAGCGATGGAAAGTAACCAATCAATCTACCTTCTACTGTTGTCGTTTATTTTTCTGAACACTGAAGCTATCCTGCCTTTAAAATCTCAATGGAAAGTATCCATGAACCTCTTGCTAGAGTTTGAGTGTGGAATTTCTCCCTTTGAGTTTAGTTAAAACACTTGGTCTCCAGATACCGCCTCTGTTTATGGAGGTTGTGGAAGCTCTGTGCTGGGTAGGAGGCCTGGCTGGCAGAGGTGGGGCACTCAGGTAGGCCTTTGAGGGCTGCAGCCTGGTCCTGCTGCTGCTCTTTCCTCTATGCTATCCTCACACCACCACGTACCAGCCATGGGCTTCCACACTTCCCCCAGAGACTGAGCCGCCACAATCCCTTCTCTTCCCTTCCCAAACACTCCTTGTTCCCATGAGTTGCTTCTTCAGTCACTGTGAAAACAAAGTCGCCAATAAGCCACCTATCAATTTACATATATATGCTCTCTGATTCCCCATGCTCCGTACACAACACTGGATATCATTTATGTTCGCCATGAGTATGAAATACAATAAGGTTGTTAGCGTACATTGCAGGAGACACAAAAAGTTAGATTCGGGGGAAAAAGGTATTACAGGAGAAGATATAAGTGTGCACAAACCAAGCTTGCCTGGTGGAGATAAAACTCTCATCAGCGTCTGGATTCTATTCTAGCTTCTTCGAGTTGAAATTGCCCACCAATGGCACAGGTTCAACACATTTGTCTGTCTGATCTTCTCTTCTCTGCTTGTCGCACTGAGCACATCCCTGTCGCCTGCATCGTCAGTCCCATGATAGATTTTGAAGGACAGTGGCCCCAAAACAGAAATAACAGAAAGCCTCAATGATCTGTAAACAACGGAAAACAATTAAAACTGTACCTTTCTCCTAGATGTTTACAATAAATGTTATTATTTACAGAACTGTATCAACTCATGATAAAATAACTTTCTTCAATGTCTGTAGCAGGGCTACCTATGATGATGATGTAGATGATGAAGGTCTTTAATTAAGCAACAACTAGGAATCAAAGTCTGTGAAGCCATTATTTAATAAGACAAGACACATGGCTGTCGGGGATATCATCCCTCCATTGCTCTCTCTCCCCCATATCCTGTCTCCTCACCATAGAAGGCTGCTCTTCTGCCACGATCTTTCCTCTGGCTATGTGAGCAGCCAGGTGTCCCTGCCACAGATTTTCCAAGGTGTGTTTTCCATCTAGAACACTCTGATTCCACTTCTGTTTGTACGTCCCGCTTGAAGACACACCTTAGTGGGCAGGGGCTTCACCTGGCTTCTGCTGACATGGTGCTGAGACATGTGTTCTGACCCCGAGGGGTTCCATTACCTTTCACTGGACTCTTCTCTGTGTCCCTCTCTATTGTCAACCACACAATAAAAGTAAAAACAGCGTCTACCTTATGGAGTTGCCTGAAAGATCAAATTGGCTAATACACGTTCAGAGTTTAAAGCAGAACACGCACACAGTAAGTACTCAGAATATCATGATGCTACACATCCTGTGATATTATTGTACCATTCAGTACCCTATCTCTTTAGGTGTCTGCATTCATCACCAAATGCACGTTTCTTGGAGATAAGGGCTGCATATTAACTTTTCCTATTCCTGAGTGTCTAGGACATAATAGGCAATCCACAGAGTCCTAGTAATACATTTATCTAATAAAATTGCCCTAATTAAAACCAAGTCAACTATATTAAGCAATGATTCAGGTAAACTTACAGTTAGTCATACTGCTATAAAATCTCTGCTACAAACCCCACTGATATTTCAGCCAGTTGTTTCCAATTTGCTGCCGGTAACTGCAACAGCACAGGCCTTGTTTGACCCAGAACACCTGCTTCAGGAGTTAATGTCCATTTGAAGAAGCTAACGGCTGCACACATTTCTGGAGGAGGCCACACAAATGGAGGAGCTATTTCCTCTTCTGTATTTTGTCTACAAATGGTTATGGTTCTATACAGATTACGAAACTGGGGGCCACGGGGATAACTGACCACATCCTTCAATTTAGAGAGAAGCCGGCATCAGTGAAGATTGTCTCTTACCTGATTTGCTAATTGGGAACAGCATATTCTCAAAAGAAAAAGACAAACAATAAAATGGCTATTTCAGTCTGTTATAGTTCACGTTGCCACTATCTATTCATAATTTGTGCTCAAAACGGCATCGTATTAATTGCCACTGGAGCATTTAATCATTAGAACTTAATATGCAGTTTTATTTCACCATTCCAAAGATGTTATGAAAAGTTGAGAAGTAGTTGAAAGTTTATCCCTGTTGTGGGTTATTTCCATGGTGAGATACCAGATACCTGGCTTGGATATGAACAGTCCTTTCAGTAACGAGTATTCTAGTGCTAATGAGATGGAAACCAAGGTGATCTGAGGAAATTCGTTAGAGGCCACTTATATTAACTTTTGGCAACCAGTCTTGCATCTTTTGGCCCTTGCCTTGAACAACCTGATTCTGGGATGAGCCCCACTTTTGAGTTGTAAACTCTGGTGGGAAAAAAAGAAAGAATTCGATTGAAAAACAAGAGTCTTGAACACCTGATTGTGGCTGAGTTAAAAATAATGGACTTACTGACTGGCCAGAGGAAAGTTATGACAGCACAGAACATGGGCTGGACACTGCAGTTATTCACAGTCTGACCACGTTTATAATGAGACATCAAAGGAGAAAGAGAACCAAAGGATGTGAAGATCTGCAGTTGGTCCAGGAGAGAAGCCTGAACGCATTGAAGAGTGCAAACAAGGCGGATGCAGATAAAGAGGCTTTCCTCATTAGATGGAAGTCTGGGGAACTGTGCTAGAACAGGGCCAGGAGGGAGAGGTGTTTTCCATCCAATACTGTAGGCTATAGAAATACAATACAAATGAAAAGTGGTCATGTGAAGAGAGGGCACCGTCGCTGTCCCTGCCGAGAGACTGACTTAGGGAAGTGACCTCCCACCCAGTAAGTTCCGCTTCTAGGGCACCAAGAGGTCACTGCAGCTATGTCCCACAGCATTTGAGCTCCATCTTGATGTCCCACAGCATTTGAGCTCCATCTTGATGTCCCACAGCATTTGAGCTCCATCTTGAGCCAGGAACAGAATGTGGGATGAGTCTCAAAATGCTGCTTTTAGATACATACTGAATGAAAAAGTGGGGGGGTTGTGAAGGCCTGCATCAAGATTAAGTAATAGAGAGATAGACAGACAGACAGACAGACAGATAGACAGACAGACAGACAGATAGACAGATAATGCTTGAGAGCCTAAGCAATGTGCACCAAGCATGGATTCCCATTGCATTGGGCTACGGAATAACCTGTACATGAATATGCTAGCGTGAAGGCTAAGTGCGTGGAGTCACAGTGGAGGCCCCAGGATGACACACCCTGCAGGAAGAGTACACAGACATATAGGAAGCGACGGGCACCCAGTCGAAGTAGAACCTGGCCATGTGCACTGTAAGTGGTACAGAAGTGGGCAGGCTCCTGAAACATGCTGTCAACCATCTAATGCCATAGCATACCCTAAAATCTGGATAGGACTTGCAGGATTTGATGTTGGTTTTTACCTTGGTCCAGTCTTTCTTGCATTGTCATATTTTGGAAGATTTTGGAAGTATGGAATGGACTTCTTTATCCTATGAAAGCTTTCAGCTAAGAGTTTGCGTGGACTCTCAGAAGGGACCTTGGGCTGTGAACTGCTGAGGCTCTAGAGCTCTTGAAGTTGGACTACCTTCAAATTCGGCATCACGACATGGCGATCGGCCTCTGGAATTGGGGCTTGATGTCACCATTTGAAATGCCCAACACCAGAGAATGCGTTTGGTCTTCAGCTGCTGGCAGTGTCTCCGGAGGTTGTGGAAACATTGGCTCTGTGGCTTTGATGATGGATATGTTAGACTTACACATATGAGTGGACTTGGGGAGGGGCATGGGTAGAGAAGGGGGAGGGAAGATGGGATTGGGAGGGGAGAAGGGAGGAAGCTACAGGTGGCATACAAAGTGAATAAACTGCAATTAATAAAAATAAAAAAAGAACTAAAAAAAAAGACATTTGAGCCTGGCGTGGCCCGCAGCTGTGGTGTACTTTTGGCTGTCTAATCCACTAGGGTTAGTGACCACCCTGGACTATGAGCTTTACAGTGGTGAGCTGACGTCAGACCCTCCCCTTGAAGTTGCTTTGTCGTGTGTTTGGTCACAGAACAAGGTACTAAGATGCTACCATCTAGTGTATTAAGGTGGATTTTGTACCAGTCCCCTATAAAAGTATTTTACACTATATGCATTGAAGGAGTTCCATGTCATAGTCACCTCTACCATTTTGTCCATAGCAGAGGGCAAATGACAAGTACTCCAGTACTTTAAGAGGTAATTTTAAAAGAATTTAATAGAAAATTACACAATATGATTTTTAAATGAAAGTATTTACTTTTATATTATTGTTTGAATTTACTTTAATTAAAGCAGTCTAAGCATATTTCTAAAACAAAACTCTAGGCATTGCAACTTTTATTAATATCAGTATAGATATGGAAATGCTAATGTGTCATGCCAGCTTTACAGTGTGCATTAACATGGACACATTAGATGAGACAAAAGTTTTCGTCATGTTATAAACCTTAATCAATTCAGTCCTCTAACTACACCCCTACAGCTTCAATTCACCAGTAAGAAAATGGAAATGTGGCTTAGTTACATAATTTCAACCCAAAGTAACTCAAGGAAACACAGGATGGAAAGGATTGCAACATGTAGCCAGGACTGCTGGATATTAAAACCTACCATCTTCTCACTGGTTGTATTGCTGCCTTTGAACAGGTTTTGTCAGCATTTGAATTGTGATGAAATATTCCTGAATAGCATCACACGATCCCTGAAATTTCACACCCAATGAGCATTGCTTCTGCTTATCGCTCCTGTACTTTGTCATCACTCAGCTTATTGGCAAATATATAATTATTTGTGTTTTTAGCTTAACTTTTATTTGAAACATTTTAAACTTACAGCTTTTTCTATCTTAAAATGGAATAATCTTTGTTTTTTCCCTTTCCAAAAATACAACCTTAATAAATGGATTCATGAACACGTGTTATCCCACTGGCACACAGGGTATGCTGTTTCCTGTTTCCTGTTTTCACTGTTTCCTGTTTTTCACTGGCACACAGGGTATGCTGTTTCCTGTTTTCACTGTTTCCTGTTTTCCACTGGCCCACAGGGTGTGCTGTTTCCTGTTTTCACTGTTTCCTGTTTTCCACTGGCACACAGGGTGTGCTGTTTCCTGTTTTCACTGTTTCCTGTTTTCCACTGGCACACAGGGTATGCTGTTTCCTGTTTTCTAGTTCTCTTAGTAATGCATATTCCCAGTCAAGGCCTGGAAGGCTCACGGGAAACCGTTGTTGTTGTTGCTGTTTGTGTTCTGTTATACCACCATACTTTGAAGTTGATTCCTGCTAAAGTTGCACAATATTTTTACAGTGAATACTTTGTCTACTTCAGTATTTGATCTGACACTGTGCAGTTCATGTCTGCTTTTATGTCAGGTTTAAATTTTCTCAATTTTAATTTAGAATGTTAAATCATAAAAATAATATTATTTTCAGTCAGTTTTACTTCTGACAGCCTATAAATAACTTCCAAGTACCATAAAACCCTGCATAGTTAAAACAAGACTCGTTGGAAAAGGAACTGTGTGAAACATGTGTTTCGAAAAATGACATTTTCAACTTCCCACTTACAGTGACCATGATTACGATACTTACAGGATATCTATTCAAGATTTCCAATAAGAGATAGTATCATTTGGACTATGAATATCCCCATAGTATTGTAGAGTGTAAATGAAACATTCACCAGCTCAGAAAGTAGGCAGCCTTGTGCTAAGTAAGAGCCAATAATCCTATTTGTCTGGTTAATGCCATTGTGTCAGTGGGAGATACCCAAGGTTCACTCAACTTGTTTGTGGAGTCATATGGACCATCTTGTGAGCACACAGAACCTGCTAACAAGTATTTGCCTATTTGTTCTTTGCTTTGAGTCTACTCAAAGTCCAGCAGCTTGCTTTTAATTTTTCTCTTTTATATATCTTAGCATAACTTACTGTAATGAGCAATAAGACCTAACCTGATGTAACCGATATAATTTCCCATTATCTTTTAGAAATCAGTGAGTTTTAATAAAGCAGATGGCAGTGGGCCACAGTAGAGTGACAGAATATGTGGAAACTACATGATGTATTGACTTGCTGTGACTCAGCAGAGGCCTGTGAAGTGACTGGGAGGGAGAGCAGGATGAGCAGAGTGGTCAGTGACAATGGACCAGCCTGCCTTGTTCTTCATCTGGTCACTCTGTCTGCTCTCAACACTTCTTAGCTTTCCTGAAGTCCTCCCTCCATTACCCCAGTTTTCCAGAGTCCAACCTTCTTCTAATTACTCTGGCCTTTTATTACTAACCAGTTTGGGTGGAGCCATTCTTGTTAGGGTCCTGAACTTTAGAGAATCTAGCCCATGTTCCTATGAAGCAGGCACAATTGGTAACCTGTCAGGATTTCTCATAACTACTGTGGTGATCTTGATTGATGCTTTCCTGGAACCAGGATAACAGGCAAGTTGCACAAGTTCATCTTTAGACTTAAATGTCTTAAAAAAGCTGCAGTGCTGAGTATCGTTCATCTTTTTCTACCCATTCAGGAATGATGGTTTTCTCAAGACAAAGGGGTTCATCAAGATCCAGCTATACCACTCCTAGGCATATACACAAATGATGCTCAAATACACAACATTTGCTCAGCCATGTTTGTAAAAGCTTTATTCATAATAGCCAGAACCTGGAAACAACCCAGATGTCTCTCAGTTGAGGAATGGATACAGAAATTGTGGTATTTTTACACAATTGAATACTACTCATCAATTAAAAACGAGAAAATCATGAAATTTGTAGGCAAGTGGTGGGACCTAGAAACGATCATCCTGAGTGAGTTGTCCCAAAAATAGAAAGACACATATGGTATATACTCACTTATATAGACCTATAAAATAGGATAAACATACTGAAATCTATACACCTAAAGAAGATAAACAAGAAAGAGGACCCAGGATGAGATGATCAATCTTCACTTAGAAAGACAAATGGGATGGACATTGGGTGTAGGAGAAAACAAGTAACAGGACAGGAGCCTACCACAGAGGGCCTCTGAAAGACTCTACCTAGCAGTGTATCAAAGCAGATATTAAGACTCATAACCAAAGCTTCGGCAGATTGCAGGGAACCAAAAAAATAAGGGGGGGGTTAATATGACCTGGAGAGGACAGGAGTTCCACAAGGACCAAATATATCTGGGCACAGGGGGTCTTCTATGAGACTGTTTCTCCAAACAAGGACGATGTATGGATACAACCTAGAACCTCTGCTCGGATGTAGCCTATGGTAGCTCAGTAACCAAGTAGGTACCCTAAGAAGGGGAAGAGGGACTGTTTCTGACATGAACTCAATGGCAGGATCTTTGACCTCCTCCCTCCCCCCCCCCCTGAAAGGAGGAGTAGCCCTGCTAGGCCACATAAGAGGTTTTTGCAGCCAGTCCTGAAGATACCTGATAAACCAGTATCAGATGAAAGGGGAGAAGATCCTCCCCTATCAATGGACTTGGAAAGGCGCAGGGAAGAGATGAGGGAGGGAAGGTGGGACTGGGAGGGAAAGAAGGAGTGGGATACAGCAGGGATACAAAGTTAACAAACTGTAACTAATATTAAAAAAGTATAAAAAAGAACTGTGGGGATTAGGAAGAAATAGCACCAGTGTCTATACTAACACATATCCTGTAAAGAGCCACATGAAAAACATTCTTTTTTTTTTTAAAACATTCTTAATAACTCCCAGAAATTAGTATGTGATCGGTACTTATTCAATTATTATGCAATGATGAAATACATCGAAATATATATATTAAAAAAGCTTCATAAACACCCAATAAGGTCTGAAGCTTCTGAATGAGCCTTTCTTAGCTTCCACGAACACCATAAACACTATGCAAACCATGAACCCATCACCTTCCCTCCTGTCTTTTGAAAGCCTAACTTGCAGAGGTTCTTAAGATGAGACAAATAGTTTACCAGGACACATTTACCTGTGTGAGCCTTGTGACTGCCAACTACCTATGTTGTCACTGAGCCAAATCGAAAGAGGACAATATCATATTGACTTCCTAGACTCTCATGTGCCCTTGTTCTGGAAAACATTCTTGTCTCTGCTCTTTTCTTCTCTTCTACACTCCCCAGCAGCTGTCCTGTTCATCATTGTCTCCATGAGTCCCCAAGCATGCCCAGACCCTGCCTGCCACACTGCCCGACTTAGCCACTGAGAACATGCTTGTTCTTTGGGATGTCTCTTGTCCTAAGGAATTTTGTTCTGATCATTGTTTTAACAGTTATTGATAATTTTTGTTGTTGTTGTCTTGGCATTGAGGTCTCATGTAGCCCAAGTTGTCCTTGATCTCACTATGTGGCTGAGGATGGGCTTGAACTCTCAGTCCTCTTTTCTGTATTTCTTGTGTTAGGTCATTTTTTTTTTACCTGAAAATTATGTGAGCTATCATCACTTCATATTAAGAACAAGACACCACTGGTTCAGATCCAAATATTTGAATGAATCACTTTCCCCTGAACCCATCCTAATTCTAGGTACTGTAGTAGGTGCTACACTGTATCATCCAGGACACTATTTCACACATCTTAGTTCCTGTTACAGATTGGATTATTCTCTCCTCCGAAATTCATACATTAGAACCCTACCCCTCCACTATGATCCCCAAAGCATGATTTGTAGAGAGAGAAAAATATCAATGCTGGAAGAAATTTCTGGTGTGCAAATACACTAAACATTGTGAAGATACTAGAACTTTACATCTAAAACGTGTGAGCACAGCTTCATGAGTCTAGTCACTTAGAAAACAAGTATCTAGACATAGGGCCTCCGAAGTGATAATTAGGGTGAAATGAACTGGTAAGGGTGGGACTCCGATCCAATGGTGTGAGGGTCTTTATAGGAAGAGAAGACACAGCAGGGATGTCAAGGAAAGAGAATTCAGAAAGCACCCCGCTCGCCAACAGTCTCACGCAATTAGCCTAAACAACCAAGAGACAATAAAAGACTGAGCGGCAGCACCACCTGCATAAAATAACTTTTGAACAAAGTGAAAAATGAAAGGCTAGAGATGGTTCAACGGTTAAGAGCAACTGTGGTTCCTGCAGAGGTCTGGGGCTTGGTTCTCAGCCACATGGTCCCAGTGGCTCACAACTGTCCGTAACTGCAGTTGTAGGAGAGCTGATGTGATGACCTCTTTGGAGCTCTCTGGTCATCATGGACACATATGGTGTACAGGCAAAAATGCAGAGGGAAAACAAACACATGAAACAAACCAATGGAAAAATGTATATATATGTGCATATGTATACATCCATATATATTCTATATATATGAAAAACTTTATCAAGACTCAGGGTTTTGAAGTGGCTTAATTGATACTTTGACAGTCTTTTATCAGTGGTGTCTGCTGGGAATGGGTGTTCCATGTACATGTGCACTCACTGGCACATGAGCACGCACGCACACGCATGAACACAGGCACGCACATGCAAACACAGGAGCCTCTTTGAACTTTTATCCCACCAAAGGATACTCTCTGTTTATTTTCCTCCAATACTCTGCCTCATATCACCTTACTTGTAAACAGATTATTACCTAAATTAAAATATTCACCCTCCAGAGCCTTTCAGATAATGAAGGAAATCATTTGACTATAAATATAATATGGCTTTATTGAAACGGCACTTATTGTCAAGTCACAGACTTTAAATGAGTCTTACTGCAACAAAAGTAGAGGGAGAATGGATGTTCTTCAAAATTCCCACAAATCTGTGACACCGTTTATCACAGATTGGAATATCCCTATCATTTGGCCAAGTGGTGCACCCTCGGAGCCAAAGCGGTGTGGGGAGATAGTCTGGTAGGGAGCGGGCTCTTTAAAGGGGTGTGCGGATTTTCGGACTCACTGCTGCCTCCATCAGAAAGAACACTGTGCAGGTAAATGTAACCATTAGTGCCCAGATTGCAAAGGAATCCAAATAACAGCATGTTCTCAGGTCCGCCACTTCAGACCTGTCAGTGCCAACACGCCCTTGTCAGCCCCATCCCTCGGGATGCCCTCATTGTGTAACAGAATGGGATTATGGGCAGATGCACAAAGCGGTGTTACTGGACACCTTCCTTTTCCCACCTATGTTCCTAGCTCTTCCCCATCTTAAACGTGTTTTCCGTGGCTTCCTTGTGGCACCCCCACTGTTACCTAGCACTTCAGAGAGTGTGGTAGAAATACACTCAATTTGACAAATGCCACAGCCCAAACAGCTCTCAGAGACAATCATATTTAGTAATGACCAAGCCGGACTCATTTTCAAATAATAAAAAGGGAAAAAAAACAGAGAGAGAAAAGAAAAATAAAAATCCATGTATCTTCATTATTTCAACTGACCCCAGAAAAATGAACTTAAGGTAATATTTCATCCACAGTGATTTCTCCCTGTGTGTGTGTTCTACCCTTTCTTGGTATTACAAAATGCCCTAGTGTTGACATACTCTACATTGATTTTAATAGGCATTCTCTGCAGGGCGATATGAATATCACTGGAAAGTGTATAATACAATTTTCTACCTCTGAAACACTGTAGAAAGCAACACATTTTATACTGACACAGGCCCCATCAATAACGGAGTTTTTATATCTTATTTGTAGCTATTGATCTCAGCAGCATAATGAAAAATTGATTGTAGTGAAGTGCACCATTTCTTAAGTATAAATTTCAATGTCAAATTATTTTTATCTATGCTTTCCAATTATACATGAAACTTGTACATTTATATGTGTTTGCTTCCACAAAACTCTACCACAATAAATTAGGTATGACACAAATCTACGAGTCAATACAAACCAGGTTTCTCTCACTAAAAGAGGATTCCGAAATTAAATATGGTAGTTTCATTTCTTTATTACGAAAAGAATTAATGTCTCTGTATATAGTGCTATCTTCCTATGCAATTTCAAGGTTTTAAATGAGGTCTGAAATCCGCTGGGGACACCAACCCACACGTATGCAGAAGGGACTGTGCCCGGAAGCCCATGCCCTCATTGGTTAGTCCACAGCACACTGCACAAAGGTGCCCATCCTCTGTTATCTCTGGAGACCTTATTATTTTAGAGGGAACGTTCTGCCGGGAGACTCCACGGGCACAGGTCTTATAAAAATAATAGGGAAATCATATCTGCTTATCAGTGGTGAGCCCCAGCCCGGAGGTGCAGCCTGTACTGCCGGAAACACACATCCCAGCCAGATGTGCAAACCGAAGAAGGAAGGACCAGAGGAGGAAAACACATTTCTTATATTGATTTGTTCTTTTTGTGGCTTTTTTTCATCAAAACCAATATTTAACATGGTTTCATATTCACTTCTAAAATATCTAGAAACATGCTGTGTGATGAAATGCATTAATCTCACAAATGAAACTACTCTTCATAGACGTAGTGCCCAGGCAGTAGAACGAAACACTGCGTTAATGTGGTTAATATGTGGGCAACACTGTTAGGCCGACAAGAGTAACTGACCCACAGCGCCAGCTGACAGATCTTCCCACTCACACAGCCTCACTGCGGATGAGAGGCGGGAAATTATTTTCTCTTTGCAGAACTCTGTAATAGATGTTTGAGTCAGATGAATCAGTAGCAGCTAGTTAGCAATGCTTTTGTGGTGATATGGTGATTTCAGAAAGACACAACTGCCATACTGTTACTCTCTAAGCCAGATTTGAGTGTGGGGCTATGACTCAGCAGTTTAGAGTACTTGCTCCTGAGCCACAGGACCTGCATTTGTTTCCAAAATCCATTTCAGAGGAGACACTGTAAGACCTGGGGTCTCACAGCTCAGGAGTTTAATCGCACCCTTCCCAGAAACTCCCCCAGACCAAGACTCGTTGCAAAAGCAAGAGGTTTATTAACCATTGTACAATGGGGTCACCCCTGCCGGTCAGCAAAGAGTGGCACCGGGAGACAAAGGCCTTTAGGTTTTTAAAAGAAAAATTGCGGGAAATTTGAAGTTTAGTTTTGGCAATTTAGGATTGGATGAGGAAGCTATAAAGTAAGATAATTGGTTAGGCTTAGGTGCTCAAGCTTGGCCAGTCCTGCCAAGTGTGGATGCAGCTGCACTTTAAGGTGGGGGTGGTTAGCTCATCCTTGAAGATTAGGGCTGCGGGCTCTTGGCTGGAGGTCAAAAGCTACTCAGAAGAAGTCTAGGTTCGTTGCTAAGAAACGCTATCTCAAGGACAAGGGTCTGGTCCTCCTTTTGCCGAGTGAAGGTCATTGCTTGCTTGCCCTTTTTTTATATCTGTCCTCACAGATAGAGTCACATTCCTTCACTCTCTGGAAAGGTACTAAGAGGCTTTAGCTTAACCTGGACCTAAAACTCAAAACTATAGGCTTTAGAAGACATATAGGTTACAAAGTTAGTCTAACCCTTTCAACACAAGTGCCTGCAATTCTACTTCTAAGGGATCTGATGCCCTCTCTGGCCACAAGGGGGACCTGCACATACACACACACACATACAAACATACACACAAACACAATAAAATAACAATAATTAATAATAATAAATTGTAAAAAAAAGTTGAAACCAAATTTATTGACTTCTTGCCTTTACACTACAAATTATGCCTGTGCAAATTGTACAACTTAGTACTGTTTGTATAATCAAAGGGTTCCACTCTCCCCATTGAATACTGTGATCACCCCTAAAATCAATGCTGTATATATCTCAGCTATTTATTCTCTGAGTCTCTGAAATTTCTGAAGTACTTTTCATTTCTATAGACTTGCCATTCCTAGACAGTCAATGGACTTCTGCCATCTGTGATGTTTTGAGTCTGGAGTGTTTTTGTGGCTCACCCCTGTTTGCACACACCATTCAATCCTTGCTCTGGAAGGATATTTTCATCGTTCCCACAGCTCAGTTGTGATTAACAGTGCGGCATCTATCAGTAACGCCCATTTCTGAGTGGACGCATTTCCAGAGTACGTGTCTAGGGATGGGTGTCATGGGCCTGTGACACATCCTGCATTTAATATTTTAAGGAACAGCAGTGTACATGGGTTCTGGCTTCTCTCCACTTCTGACAACATTTACACTATCTGTCTTTTTGGTAGTCAACATACTAGTCTATATGAAGTAGTGTCATGATTTTTATTGACCAGTGATGAATGCTGGTGGGCATTCCGTCATATACTCAGTGACCATTTGTCTACACCAGTTTAAACAAAAGTCTGTCTAAAGTCTTTTCCAATTTTAAATGGTGTTCTTTGTTCTTAGCGTGTAGAATCGCACATTGTGTTTTGGTTTCGGAACATCTAACCAGATGCATGATACACAGAGTCATTAACTGCATTTTAAACTGTAACCTGAGCCAAGTTTTTAATGTTTCCCACTGGAAGTTCCAGCACCCACAGCACAGCAGCAAAGAAGCAGGGCTCAGCATACGCTCCGGGGTGAGGCATCATGAAGCAGTCGCTCACAGCAGGACTCAGCTGACAGGAACGGGAAGTACAGCATACGCAGATACAGCCTGGATTCCTGTTGGACTACCCCAATTTTCAATTTACTTAGCAAACGCTTCAGAAAACTGTCAAGTGTCAAAGTCTGTAGCATGTCGACAAAAATCTGTGAAAGGGTGTAAGTAAATGAATAGTAGATAAAAATGTGCAGTATTAAAAACAAGGCTCTTTAGAGGGAGGCTGAAGTGCTATAGCAACTGAGCATGAGGAAACTAGCAGATTTGACTGAGGGGAGTCATAATTGTAACACTTTGCTATTGACAGATGGGGTCCCAGAAGGTAGCTTGGAGTCAAAACAGAGCACGAAACCGGGAATGACTTGTGAAAGAGTGGATGAGATCAAATGCATGTTTATAAAAAGATAATTACTTTAGAGGACTCTCTAAATACAGGTTTGTCCGCCATGCTAGTTCAAAGCAGCAATTTTTTTAGACTTTCTAAAATTTCAGTTGGTGACACTGAGGATCCAGAATGGTGCCATTTTATCGCTTAATTGAACATTGTACTTTGGAAAGATAAAATCTGGAGGGAAATGACTTATTATTAAAGCTAAAATAATCTAAGACCTCATCTTTCCATGTCTGTGAGCATATCATTCATTCATCTCACAATTACTTAGTCACTTGTCTTATGAGTCTGGGGCTTTAGTAATCCTCGTAGGAAAACATGGACTGAACATTGCTAACAGTTTGTAATGTAATGAGGACAACAAATAACAACATAATTACAAACAGAAAAATTGTGCATCCCAATAGAAAGCCACCGGTGTTTTCTGAGGTCTAGAGATGCCAGCTATTGGGAAATTGTGGCTATGGTTGAATATTTAAAGGAACTTCATCATACTTCAGGAGGAAGTAAGAACGTCTCCTTTATAGGGGGGACGCAAGTGTGTCTTCATGGTAGACTCCTGGGTCTCTGTGAAGAAAGCTCAGCCTTGTACACCATGAGACTCCACAGGTAAGTATGTTCACAAGGAGGAGATGGAGGAGGAGAACACAGTGTATTGTCATTCTCACGGCTCCTCCATCTTCCATGGTATCAAGGGGAAGAGCTCAGACCCTGACGCCAACTGCCTGGCTCTCAGTTGTGCGATCCTCACATAGCAGATGTGTGACCTTTACTGAGTTTTTAAGTCTCCCTCTGCATTAACACTCTCAGTTGGAAGAAGGGGGTAGAATCACTTGTGGGGCTGAGGCTGTGTACTGAATGTGGACAAACACGTACAGACTTTGGGACGTGATCTGAATTAGAGCACGCACAGAAAGTTTCTCCACGAGAGCGAAGACCTCCATTGAGGATTGTTCCAAGAGACTTGTTTAGGCTGGCGGGGGGCGTGTCTGCTAGGGCCTGAGGAAGTGCATCTTATGGTCTTTTATTACATGTCTGGCAAGGGAAAAAATTCATCACTCCTAACCTTAGGAAGAGGGCATCTGTGTTTGCCTGGAGCGATTGCCAAGTGACATTTGTAGAGGAGCTGTTTCCTGTCTTTCATTCCACAAAAAAAAAAAAAAAAAAAAAAAAAAAAAAAAAAAGTCTTGACAGCCTACTCAATGCCTCATTAATGTGCTTCACTTTCTTTAGAAAGCTTGCGCTTACTTGGGACTGTCTCCATCATTTACCTGTGAACTGTCTGATTCTCTTCATCTGATTATAAATGCTGTGAGTCCAGTACTGTCTGTCTGGGTGATAGCCAGTGAGCATGCGCCATACCTCATAGGGCAGTAATGCATACTTAGAAATGAACAGATACTCAATAAATTGTTGGTGTTAGTGCAGTGCTTCCACGGCCAGCCTTCAGGATGAGAAGGGTGCAGTAAGCCTGCCCTGTTTTAGGACTGAGTCAGCAGTCCCAGCCTGTCCATCCTCTGACCAGCCACCCACCCCGGGGTTTAATACGCTACTCACTGAACGCCACATCGGTTCTTGTTCACTCCTGAATAGACGCATGTAACCTCCGGGCTCATGGAGATACAAGCTACCTTACACTGAGGCAATGCACAGCTCAGATGTTTGGAGTCTGTGTGGATCAGTGCGAAGACGCCTCTCCTTCTGTGTGAATGATATGCTTAGTGTTACGGCACTTTGTAGAAAATTGACTTCTCTACTCAATGACCAAGTTCATGTTGGCATTCAAATATCCAAATGTTTTCCTAGACTTCTCTTCAGAAAAATAAGACAAGCATGTCCAAACAAGGTGCTCTCTATACCACTCCGAACAGAAGACACCGAAGTAAACACCCCTTCTGGATCTATAACAGCCTATGAAGTTTTGTTCATAATTAGTTTTGAGGAACATGGGAAACCCTGGTGGCTCTTCTCATTGATGGAGTTCTCATGTTGTCATGCATAGTGGAAAAGAGAACAGCAGTTAAGTGTCAAGCACTGCCTGAGAGCTCCAGATGTACGTGGGTAGGCTTAGGAGACAGGTGTGCTTTCGATTTCTTTTATGTGATGATAGAATAAAGCCAAATGTTATATCAGCTGCTGATGGTCCCTAGTAACATAGTGGAGCTGTGTGTGTGTGTGTGTGTGCGTGTGTGTTTTAATCTGACTATACAATAGGTGCTCTGAAGCGTTACATAATCATGTGGATTTTCTTCAATGCTGGGAATTGACTGCAGACCAGATAAGCTTTCTCTCTGCTGCTTGTCCCGCCTCCTGCATTGACTTGATAAATACATTCCCCTAATCACAGGTCTTTATTTCTTATTAGATTTTGTCTAGTTGTAGTTATCCCTAGACACTTACAATTAGCCAGAATTTGTGCCAAACTTGAAAACTGGGGTGCTTGGCCACAACTAGAGTAAAGGTACTTCACTTCTGCTGTGTCTCTGAGAGAACTGAACATGTGGAAAACTTTCCCCTTTTTATTTTTATACGTGAGCTCAGACACATGTGTACATGCTTGTATACATGTGTCTGTGAATGCATGTGCCTGTATGTTTGTGTGTGCATGCATATATGTGTGCAGATGTGTGAGCATGTTTGTGTATGTGTATATATTTATGTGGTGAGTGCATGCATGTGTATGTACGTCTGTGCACATGTGTTTATGTGTGTGTGTGCACATGTTTTTATGTTTTAATGCATGCACACACACATGCCTGTGGTAGATGCAAGATGTGGGGTCTTACGTGTGCTAGGGAAGTTCTCAGTCCTCTGTTTTCATCACCGAGCTTCATGCTCTCATTTTCCTTACAAGTGTTAGTCCTGGAACTCAGCTAAGTAGTCAGTGACAAACTTTCCTGTAGTACAAATGCACGAGAGTGATGCCCTTTTGGATCTACTTTGTCTTTGCTAAGCCACTGCTTTCTTCCTCCTCCTATTCCTGCTCAACTGTCACCGTTGTCTTTGCTCATTTGGGCAGCCCTCCAGCATTCACGGTGGCGGAGCCCATGGAGCCTCTCACTGAGGAGAATCGGCAGCTAACAGCCATCGGCCCAAGAACAGTCAGTTTTCTTCTGTGCTGTATCTCCCACTATCTTGTCTGTGATCCAGTCAAAAGTCCTGCACCAAAGTTGGGAGATGTATGAGAAAAATTTGAAGGGGAAGGGTGAAATGGTGAAAAATACATCAAATCCATGAAAAGTTAATTCTCAAGTAAAACACCAAAATAATTTTTACCGAAATAGGTAATCAGAGTCAAAACTGAAGCTCCTTGTCCATCAGAATAAATGGCCAGGGGTGGTGGTGGTGGCTGAATGTAAAACATCATTGCCAGACCAGCACACATGTAGGATTCAGATTCCCAGACCTGTGTTAACGTCTTCCACTGGAGAAAACAAGAAACAGGACAGGAGCCTACCACAGGAGGCCTCTGCAAGACTACATAGCAGTGTATCAAAGCAGACGCTGAGACTCATAACCAAACCTTGGGCAGAGTGCAGGAATCATATGAAAGAAGGGAGAGTTAGTATGACATGGAGAGGACAGGAGCTCCACAAGTATCAACTACATCTGGGCACAGGGGTCTTTTCTTAGACTGTTTCTCCAGTCAAGGACCATGTATGGATATAACCTAAAACCCCTGCTCGGATGTAGCCCATGGCAGTTCAGTTTCCAAGTAGGTACCCTAGTAAGGGGAACAGGGACTGTCTCTGACATGAACTCAGTGTCTGGCTCTTTGACACTCCCTCCACCCCCCCCACCCCCCGAGGGAGGAACAGCCTAGGTACACCACAGAGGAGGACATTGCAGCCAGTCCTGAAGAGACCTGATAAGCTAGGATCAGATGGAAGAGGAGTAGGACCTCCCCATCAGTGGACTTAGAGAGGGGCAAGGAGGAGATAGGGAGGGAGGTGGGATTGGGAGGGGGCTACAGCTGGGATACAAAGTAAATAAACTAATTAATATAAAAACAAAAATTTAATTAAAAAAACCGTCTTTCACATGTAATGCTGTCTGTAACCCAGCACTCAGGAGGAGAAGTGGAGCCTCCTGGGGTAAGAACACCAGCTATGCTATGTGAACTGGCCATCTCAAGTAAAAGACCCCGCCTAAGTCAGTAAACAGTGGGTGAGATAAGGCACATTCATCTTCAGGTGTGACTGTGTGTGGAGAAACTGCTGCAGCCAAGAGAGTGAAGATGGGCCATGGCTGAGTGAGTGTGGCATAGAGGACTAGGATAGGGGATACCATGGTATAAGTGATATGGTGGGAATGTGGGTGCGCACACTAGGAAAGGAGGGAGGATGAACACAGAAGAAGAAGAAGAAGAAGAAGAAGAAGAAGAAGAAGGAGAAGGAGAAGGAGAAGGAGAAGGAGAAGGAGAAGGAGAAGGAGAAGGAGAAGGAGAAGGAGAAGGAGAAGGAGAAGGAGAAGGAGAAGGAGAAGAAGAAGAAGAAGAAGAAGAAGAAGAAGAAGAAGAAGAAGAAGAAGAAGAAGAAGAAGAAGAGAGGAGGGTAAAGTGGCAGGGAGAGTGTGTGCTGGTGTGAGGAATCACACTGTTACCTGCTCACCTGCAGAGAAAACCTCTAATACACGGAGGTATGTGAATATAAATACATAAATATAAATATGCAATTTAAATATCATTTTCTCATCTGGGCTGACGCCTATCCAAGAGCCAATGACCATTTAACACAAAGCCAAGTGCCAAATAGCCCTGGAAACACACAGACAGGTAGTATTATACAGACTTAAGAGGTTGTAACTATGAAATATATTTCTATACATTTATATAAACATACACACTAGGAACATATATTTATATACATATATACACATATAAAACAACAGCAAATGACAAACTGAACACATTAATTTAATAGAGAGCAGAGAGGTGTATGTTGGAGAGTTTGAAGGGAGAAAAAGTAAGGGAGAAATGATCTAATTATATTATACTCTCAAAAAAAGTGGGAGCAATCAGGTCAGACAACTGCATAAACTTAAAACTTCCACATGTACCAGCACACATGTGCTCATGCACACCCACAGGAAACACACACACACACACACGCCAAAAGAACCATTGTCTCTAACCATGTGCTTTTAAAACGAAGGAGATTTCTCTGGAAGATATTGGATATGCCACATCACACCAATTCTAAATAATGTTTCTAAAACATTTTCAGCCTGGCTTTCCTGAAGGCTTGACTCCTCATGCAATTCTGAAGGTCCTTCATCTGCATTAGCATTATTGTTGGGGATTCTCTGGGAATATGGTGAGTGCAAATTCTTTTTTGTTGTTGTTGTTGTTGTTCTTTTTTTAAGTTTTTGTTTTTTATATCAATTACAGTTTATTTATTTTGTATCCCAGCTGTAGCCCCCTCTCTTATTACCTCCCAATCCCATCCTCCCACTCTCATCTCCTCCGTGCCCATCTCTAAGTCCACTGATAGGGGAGTTCCTCCCCCTCTTCCATCTGACCCTAGCTTATCAGGTCTCTTCAGGACTGGCTGCAATGTCCTCCTCTGAGGCCTAGCAAGGCTGCTCCTCCTTCGGGGGTGGGGAGATCAAAGAGCCAGCCGTTGAGTTCACATCAGAGACAGTCCCTGTTCTCCTTCCTAGGGAACCCACTTGGATACTGAGCTGCCATGGGCTCCTGAATAACATAAAACAATTCCATTTCCAAGCTGCTTTCCAAAGGACCGAAGTTCTTGAGTACGCTGACATAGGGTGGAAGCTATTTCAAGTTAAACGTATGATCCCTGGGTCAAAGTTCAACACCTCAGGGACTTGCAATCAGCTTTAGTTCAGGGACTCTTGGGGGTTTCTAACTGTGGAAGAGTTCTGTAGTTCTCCAAGGAGGGGAGTTCCTGCAGACTTCCAAGCCTTTCTCAATCTGATTTATTGCAGAACGCTTCCTCCACAGCTGGTCTGTGCAGCACTGCTTATGCTGTGCCACGTTAGGGCACAGGTTTCTTACTCTGTCAAATTCCATGGAGCTTGTTCTCCAGTTTCTAGGAGGATGCAGTTATCTCTGCCTAATGCTGTACACAGTGATGTATGGGGGAATTTTCCAGTTGGTTTCTCTCCCACGCAAAACAGCATGCTTTAACATCTCCACTCTGCTTCCTCACACCGATGTGGCCCTCCATCTAGAACCTCATGGTGAATGAGGCATAGTTGACACTGGAAGGGATGACTTTCCTAGCTCTTCCCTCCTCTGTGACTAAAGAGCAACCGTATTTCCTGCTGCCTATTTTAACGAGGGAATTAATAAGAGCTTACCAAAACCAACATTCAGTGATTTGTCTGTGTAGAGACTAAAGCTTTCACATCCAGAAACAAACAGACAAACATACACACACACACACACACACACAAAAAAAAAAAAAAAACCAGCTAGTACACCCTGTGTGTCCTGCTGCTTTATGCATCAAATATAAAACACCAAGGACTTCAGAGTTAAATGAAGCCAGTTTCCGTCTTATAGGTTTATGTTACTAAACTGTAGCCATTTCAAATCAACCCTGAGGTGGCAGGATGGACAGTTCCATCAACATTAACATCAATAATGGCACCCAAAATGAATTAGACTCACCTCAATTTGTTAAACATTCATTTTCCAATGAAATGCACACAGCTGGTTAAGCATGGTTGTATAAAGCCCTGTGGATTTTTAAAGATTAGTAATAAAATATGTGATATGTTTTATTCAAACCGAAAACTCAGTAGTGATTGTTAATTAATAAATAGTTACTATGTAAATAAGTAATTCGAAATGACATACAGAACATGCATTCGTATTCTTGGCAGCTTGGGTGAGCTGCTGTCATCATCATGTGGTAATGTGTGAGAAAATATGTTGGTTATGCACACACATGCATGTGTTCACATGAACACACACACACACCACTTTTCTTGATATAACCTATTCTCAGGATGTTTATTATGTATGTTAAATTTATTCAAAGTCTATGTCAGTTTTGTGGTCATGATTGCTTTTGTCCAACTTTATAGCTCAAACTTGAAAACGTGTTGGTAGGTGTTATAGAGTCAATTCTGTTCAATCAAAATTATTATCCTAACAGTCAGCACATGGGGAGTGTGAGCTTGTTTGGCATGGAGTCCAGTATGCAACTTATAGAGAGCACGCTCATAAGAATGAGTCCCAATTCATACGCCTCACACCCTCACTAAAGAGGAAGCATTTACAGACCAAAGTAAACATGAAGGGAAGAAGATATAAAGAGTCATAGGAGACGTCTCTATCTAAGGGAAAGACACGTTCTTAACCAGTTCTGATTGACAGCCCTCAGAAGAAACCCTATATCCCAGGAGCCTGATGCTGGACTGACAGAACCACATGGCAGCACTCTGGCACATGGGCCCTCCCCATGGCACCGTTCACTCAGTGTCCACATTCAAGGACTCCTCCACTTAGGATAGGAATTGTAACTGGGCCTAAGGGCTGTGGTTTTCAATATGCAGAGTTTTTCCTGTCATCATTTCTCCAACCACAGAATAATGGTATGCAAGCTATTTCTATTGTATTATGTGTTATAAGTAATTTAAATATATGGGAAGTGATCAGAATGTTAAATTTTATATCAGCATTTGGATAATTATGAATTCTGGTGTCCTTATTGGGTTCTCACACTAAGGGATAAGTCCACATAGCTATGATCTTATTCCCTAACTACTCTATTAATCAAGAAAACACACATACACACACACACACAAACATAAACACATAAATAAAGAGGCAAGATGTTTCAACACACTGACAGTTCCAGCCTTAGTAGAATTCCACCTGTAGTTCTCTGCTATTGTAATGACTCTGGAATCCTTTTCTGTCACTATGGTGATTCACACGCAATATTGAATGCTGGAACTTTGCTCATGAACCCTTTCCTTCTGACTCTTACCACATGACTTGCTTACAAATATTATTTTGAAAATACAAACAAAGAAAATCTTAGGTATGTCTCCTTGTTCCCCTTAGGAGAATCAGCTATCCTCCCAATCTAAATATTTTTATTTAAACTTCATTTTATTTTAAGAGAACCAGTCCTTTGCAAAATAAAAAAGCAAATCCCTCTCATGTTTCCCTCATAAGCACATCTCTAATGGAATCAATTATGAGTTCTATCTTCTGTTCATAAAATATGTCAGTTTGTTTCCTACCGTATAACAAACGATGCCTTAATGATCCCTTCAGTACATAAAAATTGCAGTGTACATATTTACCTTTACCACAGAACACTCATATTCCTTAGTCCTTCTTTTGCTGTATACATATGAAGGAGCTGGACATACATGAACTGTATAGAAACAAGCTCCAAACAGCCATGGGTGTAAGACGATGATGCTGGGCAGGAAAGACACATACAGTGGGTCCCATCATTCTGTGGCTTTTTCCATAGGAACTTTGGGGGCTGGTGTTTGGTTTACTACCCTATGAGAAACAGTCCAAACAGAAAAGTGGTTAGGCTGTGTTGAGAAGAACTCACGGAATAGTCCTAGGAAAGATGTCGCACAAAGTTTGAAGACAATGTGTATTAATATACACTGTGATGTAGATGAATACCAAGTGTAGAAGGTCCACAGAAATTTAAGATTCCATTGGTGTGGGGCTCAAAAGTATGTTGGACCACAACGGTGAGGAAAGCTACCTCCATGCCCAAGGATGTTGATGCTGAAGGAGCACAGTCCTGGCTTGCTGAGAAACAAGCTCCATTTCTAACCACATAGTGATTATATGAGATTAAGGAAGTAGAAATCCATAATTACATGTTGTTCTTAAGTCTATATTGGACCCATTTCACAACTAAGTCACAGAAGAATGAAGAAGCAAGAAGAGAAAGTGCTGCTTGCCCTTGGCCTTCAATTTATGTCAGTGCCCACAGGGAACCACACGGTTAGAAGGTCGTGTGGATGTCTCATGGAGTAACCTAGCAGTGCCCCATCATGCAACTGCTCCTGCTCACCCTCTCATGTCCTGTTATAAACAATTGCTTTCCTGGTCTTCTCTCCGTGCTGATGATGTCAAAAAAATATTTAAGGTTTTTTTTTTTTTTCATTGTATCACTTTCTCCTGCTTTTCTTTTCTTTTCTTTCTTTTTTTTTTTTTTTTTTTTTTTTTGTGTGTGTGGGGGTCTGGGGAGTTGGGGAAATAATCTTAGCATATTTTCCCCTAAAGATTTTTTGTTCCCTTCTAGGTTTTTGCTCATTTCTTAAACCAATGGTTCTGAACTCTGTCTGCATATTGGAATAATATGAGGGAAGTTTATAGAACAATGATCCTGGAAGATCTTGTCTGTCTCAGGCCAATTAGATGAGAGTTCACTGAAGCAGACTCTAGCCCTTTAAGTTCAGAGTCTTCTGGTTTATTGAAAACCACAAGTTAAAGGTTATTATCTTAAACGTTTGCATTTTCTGAAGACTTTCCCATGAAGTCTCACAACATCTTTACACTACTCCAACTTTGTCTGTTGTAATCATAAATAAAGGCTAAATTCCACTGTTTGATAAGAAAAGGATCATTTCTGCTGTGATGGAAACCAGCTCTATTTTCCACAGGTTAACATAAATGTTTGAGTAGCATTAATAAAAAGTTTCTCTCCTTCTGTCCTTTCTCCCCCTTATTCTTTTCTCTCTTCTCTTCCCCCTTTCGTCTCTCCTCTTTATTGCTGTAACAAATGCTTCACCTCATCCATTCCAAGTTGTTCTGCCTTTGTCACCTGATACAGGACTGACCGTCACCAATCAGACACTCGGTAGGTATCACAAGAGAGAATCTGTTTTCTTTTCTACACTGTTCCTTTGCTGAGCTAATGAAGTGACAGCCCCTGTAGATATAGAGTGGGGTTATACTTGGCTTTGAATACCCAGCACCTGGCAGCTAGAGTCCACATCATAATTGCTTGCAGCTGGAGGCTTCAATGTGGCACAAACAACCTTCACTTCATCACAAGTTCTTCCAAGTCAACATGTCCACTAAAGACCTTGCTGCCTTATTGTGATATCTCCATTAGGATATTGTGAACAGATCCCAGTTTATCAGTCTTGCATTTAATGCCTACACATTTCTCACTTAGCAAACTTGTTCTATTTCTGTAAACTTCCCCACAGTAGTTGTGACTGACAATGAACATGACTGCAAATACCCAGCCAATGAGCAGCTAAACCATCTCCATGGGTGATGCTTGGCCTAAAGGACCAAGAGAATCCAGGGCCAGTGATGTACATGGCTTTGAATTCCCAGCCCCTGAACAGCTAGACTATCATAGTTGTTGCTGTGGTCTGGGAGGCGGCTCTGCTTTGAAGCTTCTGCAAGCCACAGTAGTTTGCAGTGTCACTGGGTAAATACTTTCCCAGGCCAGAATTGTAATTATTACCTGAATTTGTTGGTTTTGAATCACTTCTCTATGTCCATATAAATCCCTTTTGTCAACACACTAAATGATGGATTTCTAGCAAATCCCAGAGTTTATCCCTACCGCCACAATACAATAATAATTCTACACTTTAGGTAAGCTATGGACTTCCTTCCCAAACCAGTTGGGGAACCCATGTACATGCTGGGGTGCTCAACCCTGGTCCCATGATACTGGTTGCTCCTTATATGTGGTGTAACTGCATTCTAGGGTTGATTTGACTGCTTGTAGGTAACACAAGTCACCTCTTTAACTTAGGTGTTAAGATACTCCATTAAGAATCTAAATATTGGAGCATCCAAGATGGCAGCACTGAGCGCGCATGGTCTCTGAGTGGCAGCACCACGCTGACTGCATGTGAGGCCTCAAACCCCAAGAGGCCAGTGTCCGTTTCCCAGGCAAGAAGAAAGCTCCTGTTTTCTGGGACACTTGATTCTAGTCCTCACAGTGTCTAGGCAGCTTGAGCTCAGAGACCAAGAGCTGAGAGAAGAAGTGAGTGGTGGGGCCTCTTAAATTTATGCTTTTGAAGATGACAGTGGCATGAAAAGAGGAAATGAATAAATCACTTAAAGAAATACAAGAAAATATAAACAAAGAGGTGAAGGAAATGAATAAAATGGTTCAAGACCAGAGAACAGAAATAGAAACAACAAAGATAACCCAGACTGAAAAATCTTGGAGATGGAAAACTTAGGAAAGAATACAGGAGCTACAGAGGTAACCATCACCAACAGAATACAAGAGATGGGGGAAAGTATCTCAGGGGTAGAACATAGAAAAGAGGAAATGGATACATCTGCCAAAAAAAGTGTTAAATCTAACATATTCCTGACACAAAACATCCAAGAAATCAAGGATATTATTAAAAAGAAAAAACTAAGAATAATAAAAATAGAAGAAAGAGAAGATTTCCAGTTCCAAAGCCCAGAATATATTTTCAACAAAATCATAGAAAATTTCCTCAACCTAAAGCAAGAGATGCCTATAAACATACAGGAGGCTTACACAACACTAAATAGATTGGACCAGAAAGAAAATTCTTCTGCCACATTATAATCAAACACTAAATTATAATCAAAACACTAAATATACAGAGCAAAGAAAAAAATATAAAAAGCTTCAAGGGAAAATGGCCAAGTAACCTATAAAGGCAGCCCAATGAGAATCAGGTATGATTCTCAACAGATGATGAAAGCCAGAAGGTCCTGGGCAGATGTCATTCAAACACTAAAGGAACACATATGTCAGCCCAGACTACAATACTAACAAAATTTTCTATTATCACAGATAGAGAAAACAAGATATTCCATGATAAAACCAAATTTAATCAATATCTATGCACAAACCAGGCCTTACAGAAGCAAACTAGGAGCAAACTCCAATTGAAGGAAACAAACTGCACCCAAGAAAACCCAGGAAATAAATAAATCCACTGCAGCAAACCAAAGAGAAACAAACACACCACCAACACCATAATAGCAGAAGCTAGAGACAATTGGTCATTAATATCTCTCAACATCAACAGGCTTCATTCCTCAACAAACAGACACAGGCTAACAGAATGGGTGTGTAAACAGGGCCAATCATTCTACTTCGTACAAGAAACACACTTCAATAACAAAGCTAGACTTTACCTCAGAATAAAGGGCTGGAAAAAAGCTTTCCAAGCAAACAGACCCAAGAAGCAAGCTGGAGTAGCCATTTTAATATCTAATATCTAATAAAGTAGACTTTCAGCCAAAATTAATCAAAAGTGATTAGGAAGGACACTTCATACTCATCAAAGGAAAAATCCACAAAGATGGCATCTCATCTATGCCCCAAATTCAAGGGCACCCATATTTGTAAAAGAAACTTTACTAAAGTTTAAACCACACACTGATCTCTACACACTAATAATGGAAGACTTCAACATTCTGCTCTCACTAAAGGACAAGTCATACAGACAGAAATTCAACAGAGAAATAATTAAAACTAACAGATTCCATAAATCAAGTGGACCTAACAGATATCTATAGGACATTTCACCTAAACACAGAAGAATACACATTCTTGTCAGCACCTCATGGAACCTTCTACAAAAGTGATTATATATCTTAGTTGCAAAGCAAACCTCAACAGATACAAGAAAATTGAAACAATGCCTTTTATCTTATCAGACCACCATGGATTAAAACTAGATTTCAACAACAATGGAATCAAGAGAAAAACTACAAACTTATGAAAACTGAACAACTCTCTACACAATGACCACTGGGAAGAAAGAAAGAAAGAAATTACAGACTTTGTAGAATTCAGTAACAAGGAAGGGACAACATACCCAAAATTACGGGACACAATGAAAGCTGTGCTAAGAGGAAAGTTCATAGCAGTAAGTGCCTTCATAAAGCATCTGGAGAGTTCTCCTTCTAGCAATCTAAAAGCACACATAAAAGCTCTAGAACAAAAAGAAGCTAACAAAAAGTCAATTGTAAACAACATGAACATGAAAGTATATTTAAAGAAGTCTTGTTGGTAGGCCAAGCCTGTCTACTCCTGGCGTATAAGGTACTTGGTAAATTTTATATTAAAATTCCCATTATTTTGTGTCTTCTCAGGCCAAAGTCCATTTCTATGACTTTGCATATGCTCTCAAGTTAGTTCACACAAACTCAAGTTTCTTCTTCCAGTGTTGCTTCTTCCTGTGGGACCTGGTCTATGTAGATGCTCGGGTGAGACAGCACTTTATGCCCCGCCTGCACAGTCATGTCTGCAATGCGCACGTGAGGGACTTACTCAAAGTTTACCTTCCTTGCCAATACAGATAATTTCACATCTACACGTCTCTTAAAGGGCTCCAGAGTGCTGGTTACCAGCTCATTAGCTCATCAACTATACATCGTACACAAATATTGCACACTTATGTTTGACCACTCTCTTCTATTTTCTACCCTACTCCATCATACCAGTGTGAAGCTGGACTTTCTTCACATAATTAAAGAGCAGACACTTTTAATTAGGTTTATTTGTTCACATTACTGTAACATGCTACAGAAAACATACTGTTTTTGCTCATATTTATACAATGAGATTTAAAACCTCTTTGATTTTACTAAGCCAGCTTGACATCTGTTATGTAATGTTATGCATTTACTGTCTCCTTGTCCTAGTTGTGGTAAGATCTTAGAAGACAAAGATCACGTATGTTTCCCAGACATTTTTGCTGACCTCAACCCATTTCTTATTGATGCTCAAAATGATAAGAAGTGAGGTTGCCACACTAATGGTGTCCAACTCTACCTCTGATTCAGTGATGGTAATACGGTTGTGTAAAGTCTTGAAATGGTTGAGAACATTGAAGGAACACCCAAGGGCCATCAGGTAGAAAGAATTATGGAACATGAGACTATGTGTGCAATTGGACAGATGTTTGAAATTCTGTTAAGGCTGGGATTTTTTTGCCACACAAAAGCTAGTTTTGTTTTTCTATTGTAGCTAAGTAAGTCACGCATAAATGTTGGAACATGATGGGTACAGCTTCAGTCTACATTACTCTGTCATTCATTCACCAGGCTTACCATAAACCAACACCCACAGCAAGAACAAGAAGGCATGATGTTCCATGATGTATATCATTTGTAAATAAATAACTTATCTTGAATGTGTTATAGAATCACCCTTGGAAAAATTATAAAAATAGTTAAATAACTTTCTATAGGATTTAGTTCTCCTTCAGTATTTCTGTACTCTGTATAATATAAAAAAAAATTAGTGTCTGTCCAGCATAAAGAAAACTTCCAGCTCAACTCTGGTTTCCCTATTCTGTGATGTGTGACTAACCTGTACTACTAGTCTTCAGCAATAGGGTCATAGCAAGGTGCAAGGAACTTCTTTGAAGAGAAGAATGTAGAGTAAGTATATAAGAATTAAAGATGGCGATATGTGTGGCAAAACAAATTCTTCTGGCTATGACATAGCTATTGTATTCATGAACTCTATGAAGGAATGGTTACCTGTATAAGACCTACACAGATTTGGCCTATCAAAATTTTACAATAGATGAGACAGGGACCCAGGAGGCCCCACCCAGAAGAACGAAGGACAATTGACACTTGTTGGGGTAGGGGTGTCACTTCCCTTACTGGTGTAGCCATAGATGTTTATGCTTGCTCCATTAAGTAAAAAAAAAAAAAAAATTCTCCACACTTGAGAGAGTGACTCTAAATTAACACTACTGACACACACATACAGACACAGACACACATAAGAATAGGAGCAGTCTTGTTGAGAAAGGGGCATTAGTGGGAGAAGGATAATGAAGAAGATGGTGGTGACTAAAATTCAACATATAAATGTATATACAATCAAGAAATAAAAAAATAGGAAAATGTAGTTTTTAAAAGTGACACCTCTTTAGCTATTTCCCAGGGCTGCTTAAAATGGATTGATACCACAAGATCTCTGACAAACCACGGAACACTCTTCCTTTTCATGATAAATAACATTGAGCCAGGTTTCTCTTTAACCTGGACCCCAATTTCCCATAACCAGTGTTTCATGCCAGAGCCATAAGGAGGATGGCACAGTTGTTCCTCCACTACTCTTGGTTCAGCCTAGCTCTTTCTGCTCCCTCTTCTTTTTTTCTTCTGGAAGATGGACTTCTGGGAACAGGGTTATTGTGTCCCAGACCACCAGAGAAGCCCCTTCTTGTCCACAGCACCTACATCCTATTTAAGCTCAAGGACAATTGAAAGCCTGATCCCAGAATAGTGGCCACAAACAGTTCTTGTGCATGAGCTGCTTCCCAGGCTGGTGGCTTCTTCCATTTCCCCTGTGCTCACCCCAATGTCTCCCACTTGCAAACCCACATGACTTGTTTCAGAAACACACCGTGAGTTGTTAAGTCATTTCTTCCATTTGTCTTCTGCGTTGGCTAGTTTTATGCCAACTTCACACAAGCTGGGATCTTCTGAGGAGAAGGAACCTCAATTAGGAAAATGCCTCCATAAGTTAAGGCTGTTGTCAAGTTTATAGGGCATGTTCTCAGTGATTACTATGGAAGAGCCAAGTCCCTTATAGGTAAAGCCACATTCTGGGCTGGTGGTGCTGGATTCTATGAAAAGTCAGGCTGAGTAAGCCACGAGGAGCAAACCAGTAAGCAGCATCACTGCTTGGCCTCTGAATCTGCTCCTGCCTTCAGATTCCTGTTCTGAGTTTTACCTTACTTCCCCTTACATTGGACCATGCTGTGTGAGTGTAAGCCAAAAGAACCATTTTCTTCTCAGTTACTTTTGGTCCCAAAGTTTTATCACATCATTAAGACACCTTCTTTTTCCCCAACCTGTTGCCATCTGCAAACCCACAAGTTTATTTTCAGACTTTTGGTCATGACCCTTCTTCAATTGTGAGCCTCTTTGCCCATATAGCTCTAAATCTATGGTTTGGGAGCCATCATTTTTTGTAATGAATTACACAGGTCATCCACTATATTTACCTGGCCTACCTTAGGTTGCACATCTCCTGTAGTTTCTCAGTCTAAGGCCACATTATCTCACCATATATACGCCCAAAGAAGAAAGTACACATGACCAAGTAAAATTACAAACTCAAGACCAAAAACAACATGAAATCAAAGTCATCATGTCTCCCATTAGACCCACTTCTCCTGTAGATATTATTTGCTAATAAAAACTACACAGATGAGCCCCAGAAAAAAGAATTTGAAACAACAATCATAAACTTTATCAAATAATTCAAGTAATTTAAAGAGGGCATGAACAAACACTGCAATGAAATTTAACAGGATAAAAATGAATGCATGAGGGATGGCAGAAAAAATTCAAATGCAATAATTCATGATTTCAAAACTGAATTCCTTAAAGAGACAGAAACATTGAAGAAAATACAAGCTGGAATAAAGATGGAATTGAAAAATTAAGTATACTGGTTAGAAAACTCAGGAGAGAGCCTCACAAGAAGAATGAGCTAATCAGAAAGTAAAATATCAGGACTCAAATAGGAGTTCAGATCTAGCTGAGATAAGCAAGGAGTTGAAAACTTAAAAACTGGCATTGAAGCACAGAGTAAACATGGAACACTATCAAACAATGTAGTGTTTTTCATTACAGTCATAGAAAAGGAAAATAATATCCACTGATCAATGCACAGATGTGCATTGAAGAAAACTTCCCAAATGAAGGAAGTACAAGCATTTATAGATACAAAAAGCACAGGGAGCCAAAATTAAAACAGAAATATCCCACAGCATATTATAGTCAAAACACCAAATATAAAGAACAAAGAGAAATTGAAAACTTCAAGAGAAAAATGGCAAGACACACATTCGGAGGAAAACTCATTAGAATAACATCTGATTTCTCAATGGAAACTTAAAGGTAGACCTGGAGCAACACACTTCAGGTTCTATAGGACTGTGATTGACAACCTAGACTACTGTACCCAGAAAACTATCTACTGTAGCCTCAGGAGAAAGAAAAGCTGTGTATGATATAAATAGCCTAAAATTTCAATATTCAGCAAAAATTGCTAAACTTATTACTTCAAGCAATACTTTTATCTGAAAGGAGGACTTTAGCACAGCTAAGAAATTTGAGAAATAAAACAAATGAAGATACAATTTAATGAAGCACAAACTACAAGAGAGCAAAAAAATCAAGGTAAGTGCAATATACACGTTCTTCAACAATAAACCTACATATTAATAGCCTCAACTCTCCCATTAAAAGAGACAGGTTGGCTGACTGAACTAAGAAACACAGTGTATCTGTTGTCCTCAAGAAACTAACTTCAGTTTTAAAGACAGATATCACCTTCACATGAAACGATGGAAAAATTTATTACAAACAAATTAGGTAAAAAGTCATTGCCATCCTAATCTGACAAAATATACATCAGACTAAAACGCATCAGAAAACACAAAGAAAGACATTTCAGCCTGATCAACTGATCAGGAAAGCACCACAGTATTAAACATATGAGCCCCAAAATCTTGGGGGGTCGGTGCATCAGAAGGGCACTAGTGTGGGCCTTGACTGCCACAAACGCAGCAATGGCAGCTGCTGGTAACACTCCACTCTCTTCAGTAGATAGAGAAACCTGAGAATTAAATGACAGGACAAACAAATCTAACAAACATCCACAGAATATTCCACCTAAATACCAACACAGATACATTCTACTCAGCAGAACATGGAAGCTGCTGAAAAATAGGCCGCACTCTGGCACACAAAGAAATCCTTAACAAATACAGAAAAATCAAAACAGTACCATGTATCATATCTGATCACCGTGAAACAAAGCTTAAAATCAACAGTAAATGAGAGTCTAGTAAGTATATAGCAATAAAGTCATGAAGATTAAACAGCTCATTATTGATAATGAAAGAAGAAATCAAAATGCTCCTGGAACTAAATGAAAATGATAGTACATCACAACAAAACTTCTGTGACACATTAGAGGAAGTACTATATTAAAGTACCTATATTAAGCATATATTAAGCACCTCTAAGTACCTATATTAAAAAAATCATGAAAAGCAAGATAAATGACTTAAAGATTCAACTCAAAAATCTGAAAAAAAAAAAACATAAACAAGCCAAATCCAAAGGCAGATATTGTAAGAAATAATGAATACCAAAGCAGTAATTAATGAAATAGAAACAAAGAAAGCATTACAAAGAACCAATGATTGTAAGACCTGATTCTTAGACAGGATAAAGAAGACTGACAGACCTTTGGTTCAACGAAGAAGAAGAAGAAGAAGAAGAAGAAGAAGAAGAAGAAGAAGAAGAAGAAGAAGAAGAAGAAGAAGAAGAAGGGGACAAACAGACTCTTCAGTGAGCAGGAAAATATTACAATAGACACCAAAGAAATATAGAATATTATATGGGAAAGTTTTAAAAACCTGTCTCCATTAGTTTCTTGATTCATCCAAATGACTCTGCTTAAACAAAATAGAAAACAGTGTAAATAGACCCAACACAAAGGAGACTGAAATGGCAATTCTTTGAAGCCACAGTCACCTTGGTACCTAAACCTCACAAAGACCCAACAAAGAAAGAGAATTTCAGGCCAATATCCCTTATGAACATTGATGCAAAAATACTCAACAAAATACTCACAAACTGAATCCAAGAACACATCAAAGGTATCATTCAATAAGACCAAGTAGGCTTCATCCCAGGTATGCAGGGGTGGTTCAATATACGTAAATCCATCAATGTGATCCACCATATTAACAAACTGAAAGAAAAAAAAAACACATGATAATCTCCTTAGATGCTGAAAAAGCATTTGACAAAATCCAACATCCATTCATATTTAAAGTATTGGAGAGATCAGGGATACAAGGCACATATCTAAGCATAGTAAAGGCGATATACAGCAAACCTATAGCCAACATCAAACTGAATGGAGAGAAACTTAAAGCAATCCCACTGAAATCAGGGACAAGACAAGGCTGCCCACTCTCTCCATATCTCTTCAACATAGTGCTGGAAGTCCTAGCTAGAGCAATAAGAGAGTTAAATAAGAGAGATCCAGGGGATACAAATTGGAAAGGAAGAAGTCAAATTATCACTATTTGCAGATGATATGATAGTATACCTGAGTGACCCCAAAAACTCAACCAGAGAACTCCTACAGCTGATAAAAACCTTCAGCAAAGTGGCTGGATACAAAATTAACTCAAAAAAATCAGTAGCCCTCCTATATACAAAAGACAAAAGGGCTGAGAAAGAAATTAGGGAAACAACACCCTTCACAATAGCCACAAATGACATGAAGTACCTTGGTGTAACCCTAACAAAGCAAGTCAAAGACTTGTATGAAAAAAATTTCAAGTCTCTGAAGAAAGAATTAGAAGAAGATATCAGAAGATGGGAAGATCTCCCATGCCCATGGCTTGGCAGGATTAACATAGTAAAAATGGCTATCTTACCAAAAGCAATCTACAGATTCAATGCAATTCCCATCAAATTGCCAACACAATTCTTTATAGACCTGGAAAGAAAAATTTTCAACTTCATATGGAATAAAAAGAAACTCAGAATTGCTAAAACAATCCTCTACAATAAAAGATCTTCTAGAGGTATCTCCATCCCTGATCTTAAGCTGTACTATAGAGCAACAGTAATAGAAACTGCATGATACTGGCATAGAAACAGAATGGTGGATCAATGGAACTGAACAGAAGACCCAGAAATAAACTCACACACTTATGGACACCTGATTTTTGACAAAGATGCCAAAACCATACAATGGAAAAAAGATAGCATCTTCAACAAATGGTGCGGGTCTAACTGGATGTCTACATGTAGGAAAAGGCAAATAGATCCATACTTATCACCCTGCACAAAACTAAAGTCCAAGTGGATCAAAGACCTCAACATAAAACCAGACACATTAAATCGGTTAGAAGAAAAAGTGGGGAAGACCCTGGAACTCATTGGTACAGGAGACAACTTCCTGAACAGAACACCAACAGCACAGGCTCTAATAGCAACAATCAATAAATGGACCTCATGAAACTGAAAAGCTTCTGTAAATCAAAGGACACAGTCTTCAAAACAAAACGACTGCCCACAGATTGGGAAAGAATCTTCACCAACCCTTTATCTGACAGAGGGCTAATATCCAGTATATATAAAGAACTAAAGAAGCTGAAAAGCAGCAAACCAAGTAATCCAATTAAAAAATGGGGAACAGAGCTAAACAGAGAATTCTCGGTAAAGGAATATCGAATGGCAGAGAAGCACTTAAAGAAATGTTCAATGTCATTAGCCATTAGGGAAATGGGAATCAAAACGACCCTGAGATTTCACCTTACACCCATCAGAATGGCCAAGATGAAAAACTCAAGTGACAACACATGCTGGAGAGACTGTGGAGAAAGGGGAACCCTCCTCCACTGCTGGTGGGAATGTAAACTGGTAAAACCACTCTGGAAATCAATCTGGCGCTTTCTCAGACAACTAGGAATAGCACTTCCTCAAGATCCAGCGATACTATTCCTACGCATATATCCAAAAGAGGCTCAAGTACACAATAAGGACATTTGCTCAACTATGTTTGTAGCAGTTTTATTTGTAATAGCCAGAAGCTGGAAAAAAAAAAAACCCAGATGCCCCTCAACTGAAGAATGGATACAGAAATTGTGGTACATCTACACAATGGAATATTACTCAGCAATGAAAAATAAGGAAATCATGAAATTTGCAGGTAAATGGTAGAACCTGGAAAGGATCATCCTGAGTGAGCTATCCCAGAAGCAGAAAGACACACACGGTATATACTCACTCATATAGACATGTAATAAAGGATAAACCTACTAAAATATGTACATCTAAAGAAACTAATCAAGAGAAAGAACCCTGACTAAAATGCTCAATCCCCATCCCAAAAGGCAAAGAGGATGGACATCAGAAGAAGAAGAAAACAGGAAACAAGCTAGGAACCTGCCACAGAGGGCCTCTGAAAGGCTATGCCCTGCAGACTATCAAAGCAGTTGCTGAGACTTATGGCCAACTGTCGGGCTGAGTGCATGGAATCTTATGTAAGAAGTGGGAAATAGTAAGATCTGGAGAGGACAGGAACTCCACAAAGAGAGCAACAGAACCAGAAAATTTGAACACAAGGGTTCCAAAGACTCATACTCCAATCAAGTACCAGGTATGGAGATAACCTAGAGCCCCTGCACAGATGTAGCCCATGGCAGTTTAGTGTCCAAGTGGGTTCCATAGTAATGGGAAGAGGGACTGTCTCTGACATGAACTGATTGGCCGTCTCTTTGATCACTTCTCCCTGATGGGGGAACAGCCTTCCCAGGCCACAGAAGATGACAATGCAGCCACTCCTGGTGAGACCTAACAGACTAGGATCAGAAGGAAGGAGAGTAGGACTTCCCCTGTCAGTGGACTTGGGGAGGGGCATGTGTGAAGAAGGGGGAGGGAGGGTGGAATTGGGAGGGGAGGAGGGAGGGACTTATGGGGGGATACAAAGTGAATAAAGTGTCATTAATAAAAAGATACAATTGCTATTAAAATAAAAAAATTTCAAGTCTAGATGGAATTCTAATTTTGTCAGTCTTTCAAAAAGGAATTTCACCTAGCCATTCTTAAGCTTTTCAAATAGAAAGTAGAGATAGAGACAGAAGAAATAGAAAGAGTGTCAACTTCTTCTCATGAAGCCAGTAATACCCTAATATCAAAACCTCCAGATGAAGGGGAAGTAGAAGTGCAGAGACACCAAGAGGAGAAAAGGTAATCAGGATATATTGTACGGAAAAGAATCTACTTTTAATAAAGGGGGCGTTGGCTTTATCTAAACTTTTAATAAAGGGGGCGTTGGCTTTATCTAAACTTTTAATAAAGGGGGCGTTGGCTTTATCTAAACTTTTAATAAAGGGGGCGTTGGCTTTATCTAAACTTTTAATAAAGGGGGCGTTGGCTTTATCTAAACTTTTAATAAAGGGGGCGTTGGCTTTGTCTAAACTTTTAATAAAGGGGGCGTTGGCTTTGTCTAAGCTTTCAGGGTTGGTTGAACATGTTAGTGAATAAGTACAATAAACCATATTCAATAATAACTCATAGAAATAGACTCAAAGACAAAAGTCATATTATACCAAATGATGAATAAAGAGTGGTTGAGAAAGTTTGCCATGCTTTCATAATACAAGTCCTAAGGAGTAAGACTATAGGGAGTATTCCTCACTAAAATAAAGTTTATAAGGACAAACCTACACCTAATTTGTTCGTAAGTAGAGAAAAACTTGAAGGAATTCCATTAAAAATAATAAATGAGAGCTGGTTTCAATATAGCTGGAACAATAAGACAAATGTATAAAATTAAAGGGATACAAATGGAAAAAGAATTCAAATTATCTCTATTTTCAAATGTGCTTTTATATTTACATATATATATATAAATTGTAACACCCACACACATGCTGTGCATGTACATACACACACACGCACACACACCACACAGGTGAAGACTCTCGGGCTGAATGTTTTCCATGAGAACCATAGAGTAACAAAATTCCTATAGCAGACATGAGAATTCTCCTATCCAGGAGTCAGTCAGGATAATCCAAGTGACTCCTCAAACAATATAATCGATGTAGGTAAGCCTTGATTGCCTCACGCCATCCATGTAGGGCCTAAGACTCAGGTGACTTCACTTGGATCTGATGTGAAGTCATATTCTGTTACCTTTCTTCCATAGTTCCAGAATGTATGATGCAAGATCCCACGGAGGGAGGCAAGTAAGCACTCCTGTCCAGATGCACATCCTATGACCTAGGCCAGTTACCAACACAGAGAGATGTGCACAAAGGAGCAGCCAATGGCACTCACATGCCTGTGGAAACCAGTAGATACCTAATCGGTTTTAAGGTTGACACAAGAAGAAAGTGAGGCTTGGTACTAAAAGCACAGACAGCTTGCTGGTGCTAGTGATGCCAGGTACCTCATGCCAGGGACAAAGCTACTTCTGCCACTCTGCTAGAAGTGAGTAATGCCTTACTACATTCTAAATCTTTTTTTAACCAACTTTTAAAAATTATCAACTAACTTTACATCTCTGTCATAAGCCCTGCCCTCCTCTCCTCCCAGTCCCACCCTCTCTCCTGCATCCCCCCTCCTCTATTCCTTAAAATAGGGGAGCCCCCTACCCCTACCGACACCCCACCTCATCTATTCACATGGGGACTGAGTTCATCTTCCTCCCCTGTGGCCTGGTAGGGAAGTCCCATCAGGGGGAAGTGATCAAAAAGCCGGCAATATAGTCTATGTGAGAGATATCCCCCTCACCTAACTAGTGGGCCCACATGAAGCCTAAGATGCCCATCGGGCTTCTCTTCTTGTGGTCTGTGCACTGCAGTATGTCTATCCTGTATTAAATAATTAGAATCTGCTTACAAGTGAGTATATACCATGTATGTCTTTCTGGGCCTGTGCTACCTCATTACATCTTATCATTATACCTGCAGATAAATATAGCTACCGCCCTGTATTAAACCTCTTCTTACAGCAAACTGAGAACATCACAGAAAACCACAATTCAACAAAATGCAAAGATGTGTGTACCATGGAGTGCGTGTGTTTGTGGCTCAGGGAATATGTTAGAAGAGGGATTGGAAAGTCCGGAAGAGCCAGAGTACCAGGAGTCTGCTGTGACACAATCTCTCCTAGAAATGGCTGCCAAAAGACTAGAGCAATGGCAATCCCAGTGGACATGCTAACACTGAAAGGCAAACGTCCACAGATTCCTTTCCTGGGCACCAAACAGGCAACGATCGGCTGCTGAGAGAAAAATGTTCTTCGCCCACGGATGAAGTCAGTCCCTATGTGATTGTCCAACGAAGAGTGGTCAGCTTTGAAACAGGCAACAATAAAAACGGACTCAGAAGGATGTATTTATAGATATTGGTGCATACATACACACATATATGTGTGTAACAAATAGGATCAAACAAAGGCTATCAAATTAAGGGGTACATTGGGGGGTTGAGAAAGGGCAACTGAAAGGGGCTAGAGGGAGGAAAGGGATGAAGAAAATGGTGTATCTATGCCAATTGTAACATTTGAATAATTTAAAAAATCAAGGACAATAGATCTTTATATATTGTTAGTCTAGTCACCAAGAAAATAAACTACAAAATAATACTAAGTGCATTTAATTTTTTTCCTCCATGTTTTTCAATGATGAATATTCACTTTGTGTAGTATTGAGTTACATAAAGACAGGAAATTTTCTTAATTACTTTATGTGTTTTGACCACATCCGTACCTTTATCCCTTCCCTCTCTCTGCCTCTTAGTCCTACTGGCTCCTGCTCATCTCCCTTTCCATGTCTCCCTTCTTATTTCATGTCCTACACACACACACACACACACACACACACACACACTGCATTCATCTACAAATAAGTGTATGTATTCATGCATGTGTATGGTTTTCGGTATTGAATGAAATATTGGGTCCACAAATAGAGAACATGTATAATATTTTTTATTTCTGAAATAGCTATGTTTTCCTTTAAATGATTATATCTAGTTTCATCCTGTATTAGTTACTTCCATATTACAATGACAAAACATCATGACCCTAACAGCTTATAAAAGAAAGCATCTAATTTAAGGCTCACGGTTCCAGAGGATTAGCTCATGGCTACATGGCAGAAAGCAAGGAAACAGACATGGAGTCGGGGCAGCTGAGGCTTACAGCTGATCTGTAGTCATGGGCAGAGAAAAAGAGGCAGGGAAAGCTGACTGGGGATGACATGGGAGGTGTGGAACCCTCCCCGTGCCACAGCTCCTCCAACAAGGCTGTGCCACGTAATCCGTTCCAAACCGTTCCACCAACTGTGGACTAAGCATTCTACATAAGAGCTTACGGGGACCATTCTTATTCAAACCATCACACGCATTTTCCAGTAAGCAGCATAATAGCATTCTCCTCTCTGCCCGAGTGCACACCGTATTTGTATATTGTATTTGTATATTGATATATCTTTAAATATCACACAGATGATCACACACATACACAGCTCCCATTTTCCTCACCCCCTCATCTGGTTTGCACACCGTGTCTGACGGCACCTCTAGCTTGTTATAAACAGTGCCACGGCTAACACAGATGTACACTTATCTCCATGGAGTCTTTTCGCCTTCCTATTTAATGTATTGACTTAGATTACATTTCAAGCTTCCTTTGGTTTGGAAATAGCCATGATGCGGAGCTCTTGTGGCCTTGGAGCTGGAAAGAGCTCGGCGGTCATATCAGCGCCCAGAAAGTAAGCCGGACCAGCAGAACTGCATCTAGTATTGCTTAGCCATCAGTGGGTTCTGCCAGTTTCTGGAGCAGGAGCCATCCCCTCACTGCGTTGTTGGCTGTATCACAGCTCCCTGACGGCCTAAGAAGCAGTGGGACGAGGCAGTCAGGTAACTGTGCCAGACAGAAAGGATGAGGTGCTTGCACAGCTGTCACTGTGATGACATTAGAGTGAGCAGAAGATTGGAAGATCGAGTGGCAAGACTAAGGGTGGACTACCCTGACAAGGATCAGGAAATGTTGGAAAATGCTCACCTCTTCTTTCCTGCCCCTCACCCTGCTAAAGCTATTCCAACTTTCCATGTTTTCTTTCAGGACTAGAACTCTCCAAATCCTAGGGTTAATCAAATACTTCCCAACCTATAATTCTCAGCTAAATTCTCTCTCTCTCTGTGTGTGTGTGTGTGTGTAGTTTCTTCAGTTTCTAGTGATCCCTTAACTAAAAATGTTGGCTATATGTCAAAACTTAAAAACATCAAGAAATGTTATTATGTTTAATTTACTAGTGGTTCCAATAGTTTTAAACACAATGTCTAAAAGAATCTACAAAACTCAGACTACAAAATCCTAGAATGTCATGTATGCACACACACATACTCCTACTAATTCTCAAAGCATACTTTAAGAAGCTTTGAAAAACCCTGGGATCAATTTAAAGGGTCGTCAAGGTACATCTTAACATCAGTGTGAAGACCGACTCTATCAACATATTTCAAGCAAATGCTACTTATCACAACAGACCTGCACACACCCACTCTTAATTAATCCAAATGCAAAGTATACTTGTCCAAGTATGAACCAATGCTTGTCACCTCAGTGACCCGTTTTGCAATACATTAGCTGTTTTCTTTAAAGTTCCTACATAAATAAAATGTCTCATTGATGTGTTATTGTTCTAAGTGAACTAATCATTACATTTTATAATCTTAGCCTTAATTCCCAGTATTTTAATAGACATGGTCAAATCCACATACACAAAAGCCCTTTGGAATTTTTAATTACGTGGAAAATTATGGGGACAATGCAGAGTTCACGTTGAGAACGGGAGTTAGGCAATGTTTGTCCTAGATCACTGCAGCACTGTTTTGCCACACAGTGAGGAGGCCCAGGCTAGCATGAGTCAGGGTGGGTGGGGTCAACTATAGTTCTCTCAGCTGGCCTCTTTCTACCTGGGAGCCCCAAGTCCCCTACAGTGATCTGGGTCCAAAACTCTGGCATGCCGGGCGAGCAAATGGTGGTCCACATTGTTTCTGGTCCTGCTGACATGTTTTATTTTCTAGTGACTTATCACAGGTAACAATGGTGTCCTCATAATCTGATTGGCCTGCTTTTTGATCACCTCCCGCTGAGGGGAGAGCAGCCTTACCAGGCCACAGAAGATAACAATGCAGCTGCACCTGATGAGATCTGATAGACTAAGATCAGAAGGAAGAAGAGACCTCCCCTATCAGTGGACTTGGGGAGGGGCATGTGTGAAGAAGGGGGAGGGAGGGGCTTATGGGGGGATACAAAGTGAATAAAGTGTAATTAATAAAAATAAAAATATTAAAAAAAGAATGGTGTCCTCATTGGTGTGGAGGGGATATCTGCAAAAATGAAATAAAAGAGAGAGCCAGAGAAGGGCTGGCTAAGGGAATTGCTTTCTTCAGGAGAGACTACAACTCCACACAGAACTCAGAGAACCCACCGACCCAAAGCTTGCTGCTTCTGCATGGACTGTTTCCTTGCAGTTGTGTGCACTGCTCTTTCGTAAGTGTCTGACTTGACCGGGAACTTCCATGATCTTTGCCACTTCCACGCAGACAGAACTGTAACGGGACTGCTTCCTCTAAGCTTGCTTGTTCCTAAGACATCTGAAACACACTTATCCATCTCTACTAATGAAGTTACACATTGCACCTATCACCCACTCACGCGGCGCTTCTCAGTAGAAAGCTGTCTCTCTCTGATTATGTTTATTATCTGTTAAATATTCCCTTGACCTTCCTTCTCCCCCTACATTCATCTAATTTTATTCATTTTCACTTTCCTCAAATTCCAGTGTTATAATTTAGAGGGAAATGAATAGAAGACTGAATTCCAATCCCTCAGTTATTTGAACTTGAATATTTCTTCACCTTTCTGTGTCTTGAGTATTTGGTTTGAAATTTTATTTTAATAATGTCCAATTTTTCATACCTCAGAAAGTCTGAGGGCATAAAAGACGGCACAGTGTGTGAAGTACTTTAGATAAAAGCACTTTGCTGGCATATAGAGCATGTGCACACGGTTACCCTTGGGCCCCACTCAGATGTCTCCTTCTGACCTCTCCTGCCAGCTCTGCTCTTCAAGCTGTATTTCTTTGTTGGCATAGGCAAAATCTCCACTTATTCAACAAGCTACTAGCTGATTGACAACAAAGAACCGACAATGCTCTGGGCAAGAGAAGGAGAGCTGTAGACGCAGGATTTTGCAGCTTTCTTAACCATGGAGAATCTACACATCTGTCCTTAAGACCAAAAGAAATGGGTTGTCATCATCCGGGATAGACTGTGGACTGCTGAACCAACAACACCCATCTAGCATTTGCCAATGCTGGCCAGTAGGGCTCCCTTCTGCCCTGGAAGTCCCTGATGAACAACGGCCCCCAGGAGGGTATGAGAAGTTTTAAGAAGACTGATTGAATGTAGAAGAGTTAGGATGAAAAGAAGTAGAAGACAGAAGTGAGAACGTATCACACACATTTCATGAAAGATAACAGAGAATAAATATGAGAGGCAGACAGGTGATTTTAAAGTGGAATTTATTTTTAAAATGCAGCATATAAGGGAAGGGATGTGTCAGTAATGCTCTTTGGATGACTACTTAAAATTCACACAGAAAAACTAGAATGCAAATCAGATTTGTGACCAGGAAGGTTGGGGGAAAAGCACTGGGTTCCATTTGGGGCATTTTAGGGGCAAAGCATCTGTGGCAAATAGCATAAGCGATGCAATGGTGAGCAGACGACCTTCACGTAAAGACATTGGGTGTAGATCTGAGAGAACTCTATCAGAACCCTGTGGAATATCAGCTTTACAATTAGGTGGAAAAATGATCACCCTATGAGATTTCCCAGCATTCTAAGAGATGAGCTGGAATATTAATTAAAGGTATAATTCCAGGTGGGCAAGGTAACATGTTTCTCAAACTTTAGCCCACAAGGATCCACGGGCTCCAAGGTAGCCTGAGCAACACAGTAAACCTCAAAAGCCCAAGGGCTGGAGATGAAGGCCAGCAGTGAGGTGCTTGCATTGCACAAGAAAGGCTCTGGGTGGTGGCCCTGGCACCATGGCAAACAGGTATAATTCTATTATTTATTCACTGTTTTAGTTGTTTTCCTTCTCATTTACAAAGTGTATGAGTTTGCTGTTTTCTGACTTGCTCTACGTTTGGTTAGGTGCGTAAGTGCAGATCCCCGCAGAATTCAGAGGCTCAGGAGCCGGAGATACAGGTAGCTCTGAACCACTAGATAGAGGCATTGGGGAATGAACTCTCTTCCCCCGCAAGAGCACTGCATGGCTCTAACCACCAAGGGGCTTCTTCAGCTCCTGCTGAGTCTAGAATCGTTACAACCTCAGTCGCAGATGTGTGCTTCATTCACCTTTGAACATTTTATAATTGAGGAGAGACCCTTTTAGGAAAAAAACATGCATCTCAAAGAACACCCCACACCATTTCATCCTCAATAATATATCTTAAGGGTCCCCAAAGGATATACAGACCCACACTTTTAATTAAATAAAAGCTATTTTATAAGAAAAAAAGATGAAAAGAAATTGTTGGCGTCAGTTTTCCGACAGCGTCTGAGATAGGTATCTCTCTGAATGAGGTTCCCAGATTGAGTGAGTAAGTAATTCAATCTGAAGGAGAAGACAATGCTTCCATTCAGGGTTCCCACTGACATCAAGTTCAAGGTTCTGCTGGGATGGGGCCCACAACTGGCCAGCCAGGCCACTTCCTTCCTTTTGCCACAGTTGGAAGTTTGGGGTTCACCCATCTCTGCTTGAGACCTGTGGTTATTTTGATGTAGCCAGTTTGATGCCATTAGACAGGAAAATGTACTCTAGAGCCAAATTACACAAGTGTGTGTCCTGGCATTAACTTTAATGTGCACCTGGGTTTCAAAAAAGGAAAAAACAGAAACCCAAGTTCCTTCCTTTGCCTTCTGGGATTCAACCCTAACACCATTTTGTTTAAATTTCATAGTTTCAGTTTCATCAAAGTCAAATGTGTTTATGTGAAATTGCACTCCAGATGTTCATGGCCACGGATGCTGCAGAGTATTTTGTCGCTGGTGAGACTCTGTGGATTTCACGATTATGACCCAAAGCCAGGATGTTTAGATAAGGCTTCAACCATGGAGTGTGTGGAAATGTAGCAATAAGGGCGCCATGGTCTCAAAGATGCGTCTGTCACATGTATATGTCTGTGTCTGTGTATGCATATATGCTCATCCTAGGCAATTAGGACCTGTAAAGATTGAAGTTTGAAGAAGTAAAAATGAATACTAAGTCTTTGTAAGAATGCATTTCTGTAATTCTTATCAGGTTCATGTAGCCTGCGAAGTAAGACAGAGGAACACAGGGTCATGGATGGTTGGTGATGCTGGCTCATCACCTTCATTGCAGAGACACCATGCCTGCACTTTTTCTGTTTTTAAGCACCAAGTGCCAATTGAGTTTCAGAATCAGTCCTGGGTGCAGCCTCAGTCCTTAAATGTGCTATCAAATTCCCAAACGGTCGTTATTTGTCCAAGCGTTGCTTCAGATGACTGAACGAATAGCTGGTCAGATCGAGCCGTTTTAGTGGATTGTTCAGTTTATTGCTGCTGCAACAGAGTCCTGGAAGCTGGATTCTTTGTAATGAAAAGCATCTTACTTAGCTCACAGTTTTGAGATTGACTTTCCAAACAATGTATTTCTGGCTCTGGAATGATTGCTCTGGTAGTCATCACTTGAACAAAGTCATTCTGGTAGAACCATGCCCAAAATAGAGACTAGTTTGGCAAGCTGGGAAGTCCACAGACCTGGGAAGTTTTAGATTTTATAGAAACCAATTTCTGAGAGGACCAACAGATCATGGAGGACTACAGAAATGTTTCCTGAAGGCAAATGTTTTCTAAGTCTCACCTTCAACATTACCTCATAACATTACCCCACTGGGACCAACAGTCTAGGTCAAGAGCCTTGGGAGATCAACCTCATCAAAACAGTAGCACTGCATCTCCATGTGAAATGATCTGAGCAGAGCAACAGATGCTTCTTGGGAACTTCAGCCAGCACACAAAAGGACATCACAAGAAGGAGACATATAGCAGAGTGGTCCAGCAGGCCAGGCATAGGGATCCAGTGCATCTACCACTTTTTCAGTAAAACTTTCTGGAACGCTGCTATAGAGAAAACAGATGGCACAAAGTAGGGTAATCCATAAGCAGCTGAAGCAAACTTATTTTTTTGTTTTGTTTTTAAAACTATACTTTTTATTTCCGGGGTTTATCTTTATTACTTTCCTTTAGGTTACATTTTATTTTATTTTATTTTATTTTATTTTATTTTATCCATTACAATTAATTCACTTTCTATCCCAGCAGTAGAACCCTCCCTCCTCCCCTTTGATTCCCATCCTCCCTCCTTCTTCTCCTCCCATGCCCCTTCCCCAATCAACTGGATACTACTCAGCAATTAAAAACAATGAAGTCATGAAATTTTCAGGCAAATGGTAGGAACTGGAAAAGACCAGTAAGGTCTGAGTAAGGTATCTGAGAAGCAGAAAGACACGCATGGTATATACTCACTTATAAGTGGATATTAGACATTAAATATAGGATAAATATACTAAAATCTGTACAATAAAGAAGCTAAGCAAGGAGGAACCTGGGTGAGATGCTCAATCTTCATTCAAAAAGGCAAACAGGATAGACATCAAAAGAGGGAGAAAACAGGGAACAGGACAGGAGCCTACCACAGAGGGCCTCTGAAAGACTCTACCCAGAAGAGAATTAAAGCAGATGCTGATACTCATAGTAAAACTGGATGAGTACAGGGAGTCTTATGGAAGAATGGGAGCAATATAAAGGATAGGAGGGGACAGGAGCTTCACCAGGAGAGCAAGACAACCAAAAGAATCTGGGCACAGGGGTCTTTCCTTAGACTGATACTCCAACCAAGGACCATGCATGGAGATAACCTAGAACCCCTGCACAGATGTAGCCCATGGCAGCTCAGTCTACAAATGGGCCTCCTAGTAAGGGGAACGGGGCTGTCTCTGACATGAATTCCGTGGCTGGCTCTTTTATCATGTCCTTTTGAAGGGGGAGTAACCTTACCAGGCCACAGAGCAAGACAATGCAGCCAGTCCTGATGAGACCTGATAGACTAGGGTCAGAGGGAAGGGGAGCAGACTTACGATGTTCGACAATGAACCAACCAGGTCCTCAGAGAGGAGCCTCTAGGTGAGCAACTGAAACACGGTGTACTCAAAATGCAAACTGCGGTGATCTACCTCAACTTCTTGAATCACAGATTTTGTAAGGTATACGTTGGGGTCCAGAAAACTAACAAGCTCAGGAGAATCTGAATTTCCATGTAGCTGTATCAGTGCAGCTGCTTCGCTTCCTCGGGAAGACCCCAATGAATACCAGTGTTAGTATTTCACATTTGTTTGTCTGTTTCTACATGGATTACCACTTATATCCTTTTAACAAACTCTTTTCTCTATGAACTGAACACACAGCACTCTGAACAACTCTAAGTTAAAGTTAGTAACAAATTACAATCCAAAAAGAAAGGTTGCCTTAAGGTAGTTTCTGATGACAATAACCGAATATCACAGACTGGGTAGTTTATAAATAATGAAATTTTACATGGTATAGGAATATAATGCTATTCAAACATGTCCCAAATGCTGACATAGTAAGCAATGGCCTCTTCTGTAAGTTTAGGTAAGAGACTCTCCATTTGGTTCATTGTCCTTGAACAATCAACCCTCTCTAGTCTGTTTTTCTATACTGTAAGAACATGCTTAAGACTAGGAAATGCGTAAGGAACGGAGAGCTGCTTAGCTACAGGCTCCAGTGGCAAACACAAGTGTCTGATGAGGGCCTCTTGCTGTATCAGACAGGGCGGAGGGCTTCACGTGGGGAGGTTTGTGTGTGTCTCCTTAGAAACCACCGAAGCCACCAGGACACCAGCCCCTGAACACAGGAACTATGGAATTCAGTCCCCAGAATGAGTCCTTTAGGAAGACACCTTCAAAGCACGGAAGAGGAGCAATTCAAGGGACTCTCCTATACCTTAAGTGGGTCTCACAGTTTGAATGTAATATAAAGTCACTCAAAATCTCCCAAGAATTCTGAAATCAAGAACAAACAAACTGAGGTGCATGAGATCCCATAATGTCATATTTCCCCCCACATGATTTCTGTGTCTATCTAAGCCTAAGAGTGAACATTAACTCTAAGTGTCTCATGTCAGGATGACCTGCATTTAAGAGTTTATAGGATGTTGGTCAGAGTCATATGCTTTTCCAAGGACAGTTGTTTCCTCGGCAGACACAGATAAAAGTACTGCATGCATCAGGGTTCCAGAAAGAGTTTCATAGTGCTGAAAGCAATCCTATTGCTCAGTGGGTACATTGAAGACAGAGGGTCTGCCGGGCAAAGGTGGACATGCAGTCTCTGGAAGGCCATGGGCACAGACATTGTCAGAGGAATTTTTGGAACAAGCAAGAATTGGTACCTCATGAACCTCTGGTGCTTCTGAGTCTGAGATTCTTGGCTAGTTTGCAGTTTGCCATTTTGTTGGTTCAGGAAAGAGAAATATAAAGTAGTTACAAAACCATCGAATGGAATCAATTAGCACTGAAAAATTACCCACAAATCTATCTCTATTTTATCTGAATTCTGCTATTTTATATAAACCTCTTTACACATTTCTACTTGGGATTTGGAAAATATCCATGATTAATCTTGTCAATATGCTTTCTCGACGTTTAATGCTAAAATAACATGGCAACTCAGTGAAAGCAAAGAAAAATTAATATTAAAATCTGTATCACATTGCAAGCATTTTTATGTGGTTCAGAATCCTACATTCAACTGTGTTCATCCCCCCTTCACTCGGCTGAAAGGCAGGGCCGGCTTCGACTCTGGCTGCTTGAGCCGCTGCTGCTCTCATAAGGCTTTCTCTCTGCCCCAGCAGCAGAGTCCCCAGAGTAGCTGCTTGGCCTGCCCTGATCGGCTGGCCCTGGTTGGCTGGTGTATCTTGCTTTGGAGATTAGAACTTCTGAGAGTGACTGCGCCAATTGTGAGATGGGGCTACAGGGGATTGTACTTCTGCTCATTTCCTCAAGCGTCCCTCTTCTTATAAGGAAGGGCGGGCTCTAATTAGAGGCAGTCACTTCGGCCTAAGCTAAGACACAGCCTGTGGAAGAGAAACGCTTGTGCTTACTTCAGCACTGCAGTGATCACTGCATAATCCCTGCCTGCTTTTCTTTTATCATGTGGATCTATGCATGTAATGACATTTGGAAAATATGAATGACTGCATCCTCACAAGGGTATGCGCTGCTTTCCCCCTTATCTATCTATCTATCTATCTATCTATCTATCTATCTATCTATCTATCTATCTATCTATAAATTGACAGCCTGATTCCTCACTCCTCTCCTCCCATTCCCACCCTCAGCACACCCAATCCCCGTTCCCCTTCTCAGAGAAGGGGAGGCCTCCAAGCTGTATGGACAGACACTGGCACCTTAAGTCTCAGCATGACTAAGCACATCCCCTCCCAGTGGAGCCAGACAGGCAGCCCAGCTAAGGCAAAGGGATCCATAGGCAGCCCCAGAGTCAGAGACAGCCCTGACTCCCATTGTTAGGGGACCCACATGATGGCCAAGCTGCACATCTGTTATATACGTGTAGGGAATCCAGGACCAGTCCGTGCATGCTCTTTGGTTGGTGCTTCAGTCTCTGTGGGCCAAGGTTAGTTTTCTCTGCAGGTCTTCTTATGGTGTCCTTGACCCCTCAGGCTCCCTCATTCCTTCCCCTCACCCTTCCACAAGACTCCCAGAGTTCAGCCTATTGTTTGGCTGTGGGTGTCTGCATCTGTTTCCATCAGCTGCTGGATGAAGTCTCTCAGAAACAGCTATTCTGGGCTCCTGTCTGCAAGCACAGCAGAGTATCATTAATAGTGTCTTAATCATTAATCATTAATGGGCTCTCTCCCATGGGTTGGGTCTCAAGTTGGGCCAGTCACTGGTTTTCCATTTCCTCCATCCCTGCTCCATCTTTATCCCTACACTTCTTGCAGATGAGACACATTTTGAGTTGAAGGTTTTATAGGTGGGTTGGTGTTCCCCTCTCTCCACTGGAAGTCCCACCTGGTTACAGGACGTGGCTATGTCAGGCTCTTGCTAGGAGTCTTAGCTAGGCTTACCCCTAAGATCCCCAGGAGCCTCCCCTGTCTTTTTTTTTAATAGCTTTTTATTTGCTTCACCTCTTTACCATTTCACTTTCTCCACAACTTCTTTGGAACATGCTAAAAAAGCATGTCTGCTATGCTCTCCCTTTTGCCACACCCAGGGGGACCTTCAGAGCCATCCCATCCGAGCCAAGCAGGCTGTTGCTACAAGGGGCCAGCCCTGAAGAACTGTTCTCCATACCTGCTGCTTTAATTTTGATGTGGTCATTGAGATGGTTAATTATCTTCAGTTACACTAAATACCTTTAATTAGAACAGGATCCCCATTGTCACTAGGGCTTCTCCATCATCAACTCATTGAAGAAATGGGACCAACCATCCTATAGAAATATCGGCAATGACAGACTCAGCTGGGTGTCCTCCATGCTGATCCATTAACGGTTCTTGTCACCTAGAGACATAAGTAGACTATAAATTGGGACTGAGGAGCTATTGGGCTGACTTTTTAATATTTACAGATAATGCTATGCCTCTTTACCTATGTGATGTTTGTTTGACTACCTCATGTCTGGCAGAGCTCAGGTGTGTCATTCATTTATTTTATAAATATGTAGTAAAGTCTTATGTCAAACATATTCATAGATGTATATGTGGATATATGCTTTTCTTTTTTTACGGAAAAGTGACAGATGGCAGAGTATACACACTTTAAAATCTCGTGCCTTTTAAATTTAAATATACGCAGCAAATAACTCCATTATGTACACAAAGATTACTTTTCTGTGTGATTAAACTACATTACAATGCTCTCAGCCATCCTCTGTTGATGGGTATTTGATTCCATATTTTTGTTAACAAAATGTCAAATTTAACAAATGTGTTCCATTGTGCATCATACTGCTTCCATTTTAGTTCTGAAGATGCTCTCTGGGGATTGGCTCCAGGAAGCAGGACCGCTCAGTCCAACAAGTGTCTGTGGAATGCTCTTAGGTGTCATTTGCCAGGGCGCTGAAGCTTGTGTTTCCCCTGATAATGAGACAGACACAGGAGCTCTCCTCAGCATTGCCAGCCAAGCGGATCACGCAGCTTTTCCACGTCAATGTGGCCATATTGTTGTCACTGGGGCTAGGTTGAGTGTGATCCACTCAAGGGCAATGCGTATTGATTTGCTTTGAGTCACCTTTTTGCGTCTTTGCTAATTTTGTTACTAATTTCTAAAGCTTTTTAACAGATTAGGGATGTCAGCCATCCCTGCCTTTACCGTAACTCACCATCCGACTTTGTGTTTGGCAAAAGGCCTGGAAAAGGTATGTGTCTGTTCTTCGGGGCTTTCGCTGAACAGTCTATGTCAGATCATGTACCACACCGAGTCTTTCTCATAATCCTTTTATCACTAGAATCACACATTTTTTTCTCTCTCTCATCACATGCTTTGCGGAGTGCTGTCATAACTTCTTGTTTCCATGGGCTTGGTAAAACTTCCACATAAAGGAGTTTGGGCTTGTGTGTCTGTGCCTTTTCATATTTCTGTTCCTCATGTATATATTGGTCAGATTATTCTTTCATTTTGTGATATTGTTTTCTTAAAAAGTTATTTTTTAATTTAGGTTTTCAAATAAACTAAATGAATTTTAAAGACCAATTTATATGAAGTAGCATCCTTTATAATTTTTGTAAATTTTGTTTTCTTAACGTATAACTTTTTCTTTGACAATTTTTATACAAAAAGTGTTTGTTCGGTTCCTCTCTGTGTTGATTAAGGTAGCTGTCCATTGCATGGGTTCATTAATCTTCCAGGTAACCAGCATTATGTCTAACTCACTAGCTCCCTACAATGTCAACAGCCTCTCAATAATTCCTTAATCTTTACCTTCTTGCTGCTCATTCTTGATTTACTTTTGTTTCATTATTTTGAGTTGCAGCTCATTCTATTTTAAGTGACTCATTACTCCAGAAGTATCTGAGAACTAGTTTGTGAGGTCTGGGCATTCTGTTTTACCCACTTGATCTTAAAAATTGTTCACTGGTGACTTTGTTTGCTTGCTTGCTTATTTATTTATATTTTTGTGGTCACTAGGCCTGGAAAGGAAAAGGCAGATACATAATATTAATCTTTGTGCTAAAGCCATAAATCTGTCTGCTGAATTAAAGGTGACTCTTTCTTTTAAATTTGATGCTTCAAAATGCAACTGAAGTCAATTACTTGGCTGCAGTTTTCTCACATAGAAACATTAGCAATGCTCAGGGCTGTAGCATTTTCTGGTAGCTCAATCTCTGAGGCATTTTCTGACTGGCAGAGATCACAAACCACAATGTGAACACAATTTGTAAAGATTAGAGAATGTACAAGATAGTTGACTACATTTACTGCAACATATGACTCAGAGAAAAAAATAATTTCTATTTTCTGTAGCAGTCATTAGCAGGGAAAAAAAGATTTCTTACATGAAAAGAGAGAAGGGGAAAGAAAATAATCCTGACACTGAGGAGGAGTTCATTAAATATGGTTTCCTTCTTCCCAATGAGCTGGAATGTGGACAATCACATTACAATGTACACAATATCATCAGTTGTTTCCATAAAGACCTTTCTCACAAAACCATATCGATATCAATCATGAAAACAGCACTGAAGTGCAAACGCAGGGGAGGCAGTTGAAAAGAGGAAGCCGTAAGGACGGACTTGACGTCGGAAGTTAGCATTGCACACAGGCGCAGAATGGGGCCTGACTTAAAGGGTGGCCACTGGTATATATCTAATAAGAGCAATGCAGCCAATGCTGTAATTTGAGCACAGAAAGAGAGAAAAATGAGCGTAGACTGTAGACTATGGGGTTACCCAGAATGCAGTCGTGCAGTGTCTCAGGAAGCATGCGGAAGGTGGAGGTGAGGAAGGGAGCTTAAAACAGAATGTGGACTGCTCAGGAGTCCTGTGTGTCGAGGGGTTCCTTGGCTTCCCTCCTCCTTTGGCTCCTAGTTGTTCTTCAGGACACTTAGGCTAACTGCCAACAAGAATGGCTGACAGATCTCCAACAAAAGTAGTGAAAGGAAAGTTCTTAGCACACAGTAGGACTTCATTCTAGGCGCCCCAGCTGGGTGACTCTCTGCTTCCTAGGGATCTGGGTGTTCTGGTAGGTGCCCATCCACTCCACAGCAAGGATGCTTCACCAGGGGGGCGGAAGTGGGACCTACTGTATGCAAAGCTGAGGTCCTGGAACTCCAGTTCCCTCAGTAGATTCATGCACGGAACCCACTTCCTTTTAGCTGTATTTAAAATCAAACAAGGGTAAAGAGGACCGTGAGTCGGAGGAGAGATGGAGGATGAAAGGAGCCAAGTGGATTTGGTGGGCAAAAAGAAGCACGCGTTTTGCAGATGCAGCGAATGCGGAATGCAGACCTCTGCCTGCAGCCGAGGAGGAGTCGCGAGCACCTCGGAGAGTCCTTGGACAGCAGCAGGGGAGCATTTGTAAGCCCAGAACACAGTGGAGTGGCAGGGAAGGCCTAAACCAGCCGGAAGAGTGACCGCAGGACACTCCACAGGGCACACATGTGAGTGGCCATCCCAAACATGGCCCGGGATCGTCCCGAGCCGCAAGCAGCGCTAGCCTGCGCGCGGACAGACAGCGGCATGCTTGCAGAAGGGGTGTGCTCATTTTCAGTGGCAGGCTCCTCTGGGGAACGGAAGAACACTATCATTCCAGCCAACCCCTTAAAACAGAATGCAGACGAGTCTCCAGAAGGTCTGTAACAATACTGAGACGGTTTCAACAGTGGAAGCGTCAGGAAACCATCAGGCAGTTAACGGGACCCGGAGAGTACAAGGGTCTCGGCTGAAGGTCAAACGAATTCAGTGTTTTTGGTGTACACCTTGCTGACTCTGTGATTCTTGGTTGACAACTAAAGGTCAAGATGTCTAATCAAATCCATGCTGCTCTGTTACACACTCAGGTGGAGGAGAGGTTTTTCACTGGTGCTTGGACGCTGCATGGAAACACCTCATGAGCAAATCCTGCCCCTGTACCCTTCCTTCCTGCCTTTACCTCTTGCTGCCATTTGGATTTTTTTTTCTTTCTTGGTTCCTCCTTTCCTCCTCCTCCTCCTTTTCTCTCTCTCTTACTCTTTTCTTTAAATGTGCAGACTCTCCAAAAGAATTATCTGGGAAATATTACTATGAAAAATCATAAGCAGGCTTTATATTCAGAAATCACCAAGGGAAGTAAAGCAGCAATTCCTGCTCATCCAGATGTCAGTGAACACAAGGGCTCAGAACTCCCTTATCTCTGTAAAATACCCCAAAGCAGTTAAACTAAGACCATCATGTGGCTGTAATGAGCTGAACAGTGGACCTCATTACTGCAGCAGGTAGGTCAGGATTCAGCCACCCTGGGTGCTGGTCAGTGAAATACAGACTATATCTCAAAATTCCCAAAGTCATTATTCCTCCTCCCCCTTCCTTCCATTCTCCCTTCCTTCCTTGTTGAAAGGGATAGCTCTAGCTTGAGAAAAATAAATCTGTTTGTCTTATATAACACTTAGTTTAGAGGAAAAGTTAGTACTGTTAAGGAAAAGGAATAATATCTCTCTATGGTATGGTAGTATGTTTCTTTCTTTTCTTTTCTTTTCGTTCATTCTTTCTTCTTCTTCTTTTTTTTTTTTTGACCCATCTGGTTTGTCAGAAAAGTCTCCTACCTCTGATATTTATACAATATCATGCAAATGTCAAAATCTGAATGTCATCTTCAAAGACCCTTTTATGTCAGGCAACCCCTTTATAGGAAAAAAATAAACAATTTTATGTATGCATGCTTGATGCCAGTCCAATTAATAAAAGCCTTTTTTGCTATGCTTGGCTACAAGCAAGTTTCTCTTTTGAAAATGAACAGAGGGAGAATGAGATAAAAGGTCTGTATTGTTTCCTTGCAAATTTTACAGTTTCATTTTTAATTTGTGTTTGGATGTGAGGATCTTGGTGCAGATGGTGTGATAGTCCACAGTATGTTCTGAGAACCTGAAATGATAACAAAGATATGCAAATCGAGAGGGTGCTTTGGATGAACGCCAAGATATCCCATTCCACAATAGCTGAAAACAAATTGATGTACCCAGCACACTACTCCGAGTAGCACGAGGAGAGGTAGTGGTGCCAAAACAAATTACATTAATGACCTTAGCAGTTTGCTCAGTTCTATTGGCTAGCTTAATGTTGGTTACATTTGTCTGCATTGGCACTTCATTTACTGTGCAAAACAACTTTTCTACCAAGAAAAAAAAGGCCAAAACAAAATGAGAAAAATTATAAACTTAATGCAATTTAATCTTCATAATTAGGAAAAATATTGTAAGGTTATTTTGGCACCTGGAGAATGTTTAGTGATACTCAATGTACCAAAAAGAACAAATGCTAATATTTAAAATTTAATAAAAATATTGCAAATTTAAGACTTTAAGGACAGGGTATATTTTTATGGTAAATAGAGGGTAGCCACAAAAAATACCAAGTTTATTAATTAATAGCATTGGGATTACCTTCAAGGAGGATGATGTTGGTGACTGAAATAAAATATTTCAAAAATGTTATTTATACCTAAGCATGTTTGGAATACACAATGAGTCGAAGCCTATGGTTTAGGGTGTTGAACGCAGAGCTCCTGAGGAAGGAAGAATAAAGGCAAATTAGGTGACAGAAGAAAGAAAAATCTTTACTGAAAAAAATGAAAATCAAGAGATATAATTTGTAAGGTGATATGTCCAATTATAAGTATATTTATAATTACTCATCATTTTCTCAGAAGTTAAGGTAAAAGCTTGGTCAAAAAGAGCCATAATTGTTATATATATATAATTATATGTAGAATTATACTATATTTATATATAGTATATAATATAAAATATAATATTATATATATATATATATATATTACTTGAGGTGGCCAGCCTAATTCATAGTTATTATGCTCAGTCCCTGGATTGACACTTTCATAAACTAGAATGATTTTTTTAAAACTTAGGTTCTACTAAAAGCTTAATTCAAGGTTGATGAAAAAAAGATTAACCAAAATAGATATTTTATTAAATATATACTTTTTAAAACATAAATATCTTAAAAATTAATGTCAGATTTAAGGTGTTTACTCCTTTATTAACTCATCTGAGTCTTCATTAAGAAAACAAACAACAAAAACATAGGCAAGGAGATGCTGTTGCATTTTCCACATCAAGTGAAATGTTTTCACAAGAAAGCTGGCTGCGTTTTCAAGGTCTGGTCAAATAACTAATAAGTACACAGTCTACAGCTCTGAGTCACACCAGATTAGAATTCCTTAAAAACTGAGAGCACCACTTGTTGCTCAGAAAGTAGTCCATTTGATCCAAAATCCCCGTGAACAGGTGAATAAAAGTGACATTCCGGCAGGACTATGTCTTGGGCTCTGGCCCTGGCGCATCATATATCTCTGCAGACCCAACATGGGAAGGGGCTGAAGCCCAAAGGAGGGCCATCCTCTAGAAGAACCTACCTGTGCATCTCAGAAGTCCGTTAATATAGGGTCATTTCTGTCAAAGAATTCTTCTGTTTATATTCCCCTCATTTCTTTTGTAATTTCTTTCTTTCTTTTTGCTTTTTTGCTTTCTTTTTTCTTTCTCTCTCCCTTTCTTCCTTTCTATTTTCCTTCCTTCCTTCCTTCCTTCCTTCCTTCCTTCCTTCCTTCCTTCCTTCCTTCTTTCTTTCTTTCTGTCTTTCTTTCTCAGATTATTTCTGACTTGAAAATTTCCAAACGTGAAATGACAAGTGATGGTGATGATCAATTTTAATAAGCAGACAAATGTGGAGTCTGTGCCAATCACTACGTGTTTTGTGCTTTAGAGAGTAATTCAAGGTTAACTGGGCTTTGGCAAAATACACACGTGTGAAAATTCCTCATGTGTCAGGCAGAGATCAACAGGTTACAGTGAAATCTGGCAGTTTCCTTTTTTTTTTTTTTTTTTTTTTTTAATGTAGGGAAGCTTGAAGCTCCGAGCTGGGGGCAGGCTAAGCAATTAGACAGCAGTGTATCTATTAAACCCTTCGTCATAAGAACACTTCTGTAGAGAAACTCTTCTGATGTACGGTAGGCACATCGCAGAAAAGCCTTTCTCTTCAACAAATATCAGCCCTTATTAGTTATTTAATCAAAGTTGCGCCAAAATGTAGGCTCTCTGATGAGCCCCCAGGTGACCCTTGGTTTGAGGAGGGCGGATGCGCTAGGAAGACGATCTCGGAGCTGTCCATCACTTTCTGAGGCACAGGGAAAGCCCAGGCAGAAAGGCAGAGCACCCTCGGTCTTCATGCATAATACATGCCAAATAGGTGCAGCGGTATGTAAAGTGAATTTTAATTGGTTATAATTGTCATTTCATTTAGTAAAGTACTGTCTGGAGACCAGGATATCAATTAGCACTCCACGGACTCTCTCACTTATGAAAATATGCATAGAGAGAGAAATGTGACCAAGCACTGGATGTACAGTAATTAAGAAAGTGGTACAATAATTTAAAGACCTTTAAAGTATCAATTAATTGCTATGGAGGTAACATCTGAGTATAAACTCGGTGAAGAAAAAAAAAGAAAAAGGAAATCAATGTATCTGCTTTAAATGAATTTTAAAAAGCATGTTTTAGTTTTGTTCTTGATATTTTTCCTGAGGCATTTCCTTGACATGCTGTAAGAAAAAATCTGCAGGAACACACACACACACACACACACACTGAGAGAGAGAGAGAGAGAGAGAGAGAGAGAGAGAGAGAGAGAGAGAGAGAGAAGATCTCATGGTGGTGAAATTTTTCTTCGTTAATTTTCATACTGATATGTATGCACTTAGAGAAAGAAGAGAGAGAGAGAAAAAACAATAACATTAAGCCCATGGTCCCCCAAGAAGATCTCTTTCAGGCGTCCTTCATTTCCTCAGAATTAATAGACGTCCAAGCATCTATAAGGTAGAAGAAAAGATGATTGATGTATTTCGTTTTTTTATTAAATTGTTGGTAACCAAGGCAGCTTTTCTTTTTTTCTGTGCGGATGAAGGGACCTGTCCCTTTTTAACCACTTGCTCTGAATGACTTTTATGCCCAATATCAGTGAGAAGAGAGGATGAATGTCACCTCTCCTCTCCTCCTCCTCCTGCTGGTGCCTACTCCCTCCTTTGATTGACAGCTACTAATAACCTTCCCGCCCTAAGTGCCATGGAGACACTTTATTAGGACAAACAGCCAAGGAAATCTGGGGCTGGAGCCAAGTCTGCAGCGAGTTATTATCGGGCTTGTATTTATCTCAGCTTTGTAATTTTTTCAGTGATATGCAAATCCCGAAATAGATCTTCTGCTGTTGAAGGACAGGTCCCTCTGTTAATTGATCCTCTGAGATTCCCTCTACCCTTTTTCAGCTCTCAGCCAGGGAAGCGTGCTACATGAAAGAAGCTCAGAGCCATGCACAGGACCCAGAAATTCTCCACACACACCTTCCCCAAGAACAACTTCGACACTGAAATGCATTTTTGTTCGTAAAACACCTCTGCTCTCAACAGTATCTACCCAGCAGATCAAACTGATTTGTTTGTTTACTAGTTGTGTCAAAAAAAAAAAGCCACTTTCAAATTATAACCAAATGTGATTTCAGATGGGATTTGCATTTTTCTCCTGAAACACACAGAGTTGCATAGATTGCAAATATATTAAAACTAATTCAGGGAGAGCCAACGTATTTTTTAGAAGAAAATAAATGTTGTGCAGATCATGAAGTAGAAAATTTGCTTTTCCTCAGAACAGCTCTTTCTTTGCACATTAAAAATGCACACTCACACGCCTAGACTTCCCCAGTATTTGGGCAGCTGACATTTATCACCCAGATCATCATTTTGTGTGTGTGTGTGTGTGTGTGTGTGTGTGTGTACATAGCTCAGGAAACTTATGGACAGGTCATTAATACCCATGCTAATAAGAATGATCTATCTGTTACAATTCATTGCATTTTTAATGTTTACCAAGTGCTTGAAAGCAGTATTGCAGCAAAGACAATCAAAATGTGAGCTAAGTAACTAAATACTGATTAGCATTCCTCATAGAATTTATATAATATTGGAGCGATCAGGGACATAGACTCAGAAAGCCTTGGTTTTGATATTACACCCAACACCAATTACTACCTTTCAAATCCAGAGTTTCCTTTAATAGATTAGTAATTAATAAGGACATTATTGTGTTGATTGTATCATGCCTTCCCTGGACAAAAAAATTAAAAATTTGTAGAGATTTGCTTTATAAACTATCATTCTGAAACAAGAAATAAAAATAAATTGAAATTAGTCAATATCATTATATAGTATATTATAGGGTTTCCCATGAGAGTGCGGTTCGTTAAGTCTGTGAACAGACTACATACCTAAAGATTCAGATGTCATGGTATATTAAATGGCTTGAGAAGTCTATCAACACACGTGCTGTGCCACCAAGAATGGACACGTCTGTGAAGCATTACATGAAGCTGCCCCTTACTTCAACGCTTTTTCTTACCAGGGGAAGGAGTTGCTGTGCACAGCTCTGTCTGCAGGCGCCCCTTTAAGGGCTGTGTTCCACTCCTCACTGAGGCTGGAGACAAGTCTGTGCTCACAGCCCAGGATGGTGCCCAGGCTGCTCTCCTGCCTGCCAGCTTGTGTCCTGGAGAAGACACTCTTGAGGTGGCAGGAGCGCTGCTGTCACTGCCACACTGTATCTGGTGATGCCTAGGCCATGTCCAGTCGCTGCAGTCTGAGGCCTTGGCAGCTTTCCCAGGGTCGCAGATAGTCAACTGAATCAGCACCCTGAGGCTGGCTAACCATTTTAGAGGACTCCACCAGTGTCTGCTGCTGCTCCCAGGAGAAACCGCTCTTCATGGCAGGAGAACATGTCAAAGCTCACATGTTTACCACGTGGCAGGAAAGCATGCTTGTGAGGGAGGAAGAGGCATCCCATGATCCTTTTCCAGAGAAGCCATCAGTGACCTGAGCATCAAGTCTTGAAGATGGTTTCCCTCTGGTGGCCCTTTGCTGGGACCACTGGAGGCCGCTGGGCACGGGGGCTGTAGCAGCGGCCTCTCTGCATCTCTACGGAGACAGGGCGCCCCGCACACCATCCTGCACCATTACACAGAAACGCTTAACTAGCTCCCCTACACAGAACTGCTTAACTAGCTCCCC